>NW_027362768.1:91633086-93049961 GCF_046119375.1 Phyllobates terribilis | reverse complement strand
CTACCTCTGAAAAAATATTGGGCTTCTAGCTGTGTTTGGGACTTGTTCTATTAATCCATCTATACAGACCTCCATCAGGTTGCAAACTGAATATATTTTTTTCTGCATCTACCTCTGAAAAAATATTGGGCTTCTAGCTGTGTGTGGGACTTGTTCTATTAATCCATCTATACAGACCTCCATCAGGTTGCAAACTGAATATATTTTTTTCTGCATCTACCTCTGAAAAAATATTGGGCTTCTAGCTGTGTGTGGGACTTGTTGTATTAGTCCATCTATACTGACCTCCATAAGGTTGCAAACTGAATATAATTTTTTTCTGCATCTACCTCTGAAAAAATATTTGACCTTCTAGCTGTGTGTGGGACTTGTTCTATTAGTCCATCTATACTGACCTCCATCAGGTTGCAAATTGAATATAATTTTTTTCTGCATCTAGCTCTGAAAAAATATTGGGCTTCTAGCTGTATGTGGGACTTGTTGTACTAGCCCATCTATACTGACCTCCATCAGGTTGCAAACTGCATATATTTTTTTCTTCATCTACCTCTGAAAAAATATTAGGCTTCTAGCTGTGTTTGGGACTTGTTCTATTAATCCATCTATACAGACCTCCATCAGGTTGCAAACTGAATATATTTTTTTCTGCATCTACCTCTGAAAAAATATTGGGCTTCTAGCTGTGTGTGGGACTTGTTCTATTAAACCATCTATACAGACCTCCATCAGGTTGCAAACTGAATATATTTTTTTCTGCATCTACCTCTGAAAAAATATTGGGCTTCTAGCTGTGTGTGGGACTTGTTGTATTAGTCCATCTATACTGACCTCCATAAGGTTGCAAACTGAATATAATTTTTTTCTGCATCTACCTCTGACAAAATATTTGGCCTTCTAGCTGTGTGTGGGACTTGTTCTATTAGTCCATCTATACTGACCTCCATAAGGTTGCAAACTGAATATAATTTTTTTCTGCATCTACCTCTGAAAAAATATTTGGCCTTCTAGCTGTGTGTGGGACTTGTTCTATTAGTCCATCTATACTGACCTCCATAAGGTTGCAAACTGAATATAATTTTTTTCTGCATCTACCTCTGAAAAAATATTTGGCCTTCTAGCTGTGTGTGGGACTTGTTCTATTAGTCCATCTATACTGACCTCCATAAGGTTGCAAACTGAATATAATTTTTTTCTGCATCTACCTCTGAAAAAATATTTGGCCTTCTAGCTGTGTGTGGGACTTGTTCTATTAGTCCATCTATACTGACCTCCATCAGGTTGCAAATTGAATATAATTTTTTTATGCATTTAGCTCTGAAAAAATATTGGGCTTCTAGCTGTGTGTGGGACTTGTTGTACTCGTCCATCTATACTGACCTCCATCAGGTTGCAAACTGCATATATTTTTTTCTTCATCTATCTCTGAAAAAATATTGGGCTTCTAGCTGTGTGTGGGACTTGTTCTATTAATCCATCTATACAGACCTCCATCAGGTTGCAAACTGAATATATTTTTTTCTGCATCTACCTCTGAAAAAATATTTGGCCTTCTAGCTGTGTGTGGGACTTGTTCTATTAGTCCATCTATACTGACCTCCATAAGGTTGCAAACTGAATATAATTTTTTTCTGCATCTACCTCTGAAAAAATATTTGGCCTTCTAGCTGTGTGTGGGACTTGTCCTATTAGTCCATCTATACTGACCTCCATAAGGTTGCAAACTGAATATAATTTTTTTCTGCATCTACCTCTGAAAAAATATTTGACCTTCTAGCTGTGTGTGGGACTTGTTCTATTAGTCCATTTATACTAACCTCCATCAGGTTGCAAATTGAATATAATTTTTTTCTGCATCTAGCTCTGAAAAAATATTGGGCTTCTAGCTGTGTGTGGGACTTGTTGTACTAGTCCATCTATACTGACCTCCATCAGGTTGCAAACTGCATATATTTTTTTCTTCATCTACCTCTGAAAAAATATTGGGCTTCTAGCTGTGTTTGGGACTTGTTCTATTAATCCATCTATACAGACCTCCATCAGGTTGCAAACTGAATATATTTTTTTCTGCATCTACCTCTGAAAAAATGTTGGGTTTCTAGCTGTGTGTGGGACTTGTTCTATTAATCCATCTATACAGACCTCCATCAGGTTGCAAACTGAATATATTTTTTTCTGCATCTACCTCTGAAAAAATATTGGGCTTCTAGCTGTGTGTGGGACTTGTTGTATTAGTCCATCTATACTGACCTCCATAAGGTTGCAAACTGAATATAATTTTTTTCTGCATCTACCTCTGAAAAAATATTTGACCTTCTAGCTGTGTGTAGGACTTGTTCTATTAGTCCATCTATACTGACCTCCATCAGGTTGCAAATTGAATATAATTTTTTTCTGCATCTAGCTCTGAAAAAATATTGGGCTTCTAGCTGTGTGTGGGACTTGTTGTACTAGTCCATCTATACTGACCTCCATCAGGTTGCAAACTGCATATATTTTTTTCTTCATCTACCTCTGAAAAAATATTGGGCTTCTAGCTGTGTTCGGGACTTGTTCTATTAATCCATCTATACAGACCTCCATCAGGTTGCAAACTGAATATATTTTTTTCTGCATCTACCTCTGAAAAAATATTGGGCTTCCAGCTGTGTGTGGGACTTGTTCTATTAAACCATCTATACAGACCTCCATCAGGTTGCAAACTGAATATATTTTTTTCTGCATTTTCCTCTGAAAAAATATTGGGCTTCTAGCTGTGTGTGGGACTTGTTGTATTAGTCCATCTATACTGACCTCCATAAGGTTGCAAACTGAATATAATTTTTTTCTGCATCTACCTCTGACAAAATATTTGGCCTTCTAGCTGTGTGTGGGACTTGTTCTATTAGTCCATCTATACTGACCTCCATAAGGTTGCAAACTGAATATAATTTTTTTCTGCATCTACCTCTGAAAAAATATTTGGCCTTCTAGCTGTGTGTGGGACTTGTTCTATTAGTCCATCTATACTGACCTCCATAAGGTTGCAAACTGAATATAATTTTTTTCTGCATCTACCTCTGAAAAAATATTTGGCCTTCTAGCTGTGTGTGGGACTTGTTCTATTAGTCCATCTATACTGACCTCCATAAGGTTGCAAACTGAATATAATTTTTTTCTGCATCTACCTCTGAAAAAATATTTGGCCTTCTAGCTGTGTGTGGGACTTGTTCTATTAGTCCATCTATACTGACCTCCATCAGGTTGCAAATTGAATATAATTTTTTTATGCATCTAGCTCTGAAAAAATATTGGGCTTCTAGCTGTGTGTGGGACTTGTTGTACTCGTCCATCTATACTGACCTCCATCAGGTTGCAAACTGCATATATTTTTTTCTTCATCTACCTCTGAAAAAATATTGGGCTTCTAGCTGTGTGTGGGACTTGTTCTATTTATCCATCTATACAGACCTCCATCAGGTTGCAAACTGAATATATTTTTTTCTGCATCTACCTCTGAAAAAATATTTGGACTTCTAGCTGTGTGTGGGACTTGTTCTATTAGTCCATCTATACTGACCTCCATAAGGTTGCAAACTGAATATAATTTTTTTCTGCATCTACCTCTGAAAAAATATTTGGCCTTCTAGCTGTGTGTGGGACTTGTCCTATTAGTCCATCTATACTGACCTCCATAAGGTTGCAAACTGAATATAATTTTTTTCTGCATCTACCTCTGAAAAAATATTTGACCTTCTAGCTGTGTGTGGGACTTGTTCTATTAGTCCATTTATACTGACCTCCATCAGGTTGCAAATTGAATATAATTTTTTTCTGCATCTAGCTCTGAAAAAATATTGGGCTTCTAGCTGTGTGTGGGACTTGTTGTACTAGTCCATCTATACTGACCTCCATCAGGTTGCAAACTGCATATATTTTTTTCTTCATCTACCTCTGAAAAAATATTGGGCTTCTAGCTGTGTTTGGGACTTGTTCTATTAATCCATCTATACAGATCTCCATCAGGTTGCAAACTGAATATATTTTTTTCTGCATCTACCTCTGAAAAAATATTGGGCTTCTAGCTGTGTGTGGGACTTGTTCTATTAATCCATCTATACAGACCTCCATCAGGTTGCAAACTGAATATATTTTTTTCTGCATCTACCTCTGAAAAAATATTGGGCTTCTAGCTGTGTGTGGGACTTGTTCTATTAGTCCATCTATACTGACCTCCATAAGGTTGCAAACTGAATATAATTTCTTTCTGCATCTACCTCTGAAAAAATATTTGGCCTTCTATCTGTGTGTGGGACTTGTTCTATTAGTCCATCTATACTGACCTCCATAAGGTTGCAAACTGAATATAATTTTTTTCTGCATCTACCTCTGAAAAAATATTTGACCTTCTAGCTGTGTGTAGGACTTGTTCTATTAGTCCATCTATACTGACCTCCATCAGGTTGCAAATTGAATATAATTTTTTTCTGCATCTAGCTCTGAAAAAATATTGGGCTTCTAGCTGTGTGTGGGACTTGTTGTACTAGTCCATCTATACTGACCTCCATCAGGTTGCAAACTGCATATATTTTTTTCTTCATCTACCTCTGAAAAAATATTGGGCTTCTAGCTGTGTTCGGGACTTGTTCTATTAATCCATCTATACAGACCTCCATCAGGTTGCAAACTGAATATATTTTTTTCTGCATCTACCTCTGAAAAAATATTGGGCTTCCAGCTGTGTGTGGGACTTGTTCTATTAAACCATCTATACAGACCTCCATCAGGTTGCAAACTGAATATATTTTTTTCTGCATTTTCCTCTGAAAAAATATTGGGCTTCTAGCTGTGTGTGGGACTTGTTGTATTAGTCCATCTATACTGACCTCCATAAGGTTGCAAACTGAATATAATTTTTTTCTGCATCTACCTCTGACAAAATATTTGGCCTTCTAGCTGTGTGTGGGACTTGTTCTATTAGTCCATCTATACTGACCTCCATAAGGTTGCAAACTGAATATAATTTTTTTCTGCATCTACCTCTGAAAAAATATTTGGCCTTCTAGCTGTGTGTGGGACTTGTTCTATTAGTCCATCTATACTGACCTCCATAAGGTTGCAAACTGAATATAATTTTTTTCTGCATCTACCTCTGAAAAAATATTTGGCCTTCTAGCTGTGTGTGGGACTTGTTCTATTAGTCCATCTATACTGACCTCCATAAGGTTGCAAACTGAATATAATTTTTTTCTGCATCTACCTCTGAAAAAATATTTGGCCTTCTAGCTGTGTGTGGGACTTGTTCTATTAGTCCATCTATACTGACCTCCATCAGGTTGCAAATTGAATATAATTTTTTTATGCATCTAGCTCTGAAAAAATATTGGGCTTCTAGCTGTGTGTGGGACTTGTTGTACTCGTCCATCTATACTGACCTCCATCAGGTTGCAAACTGCATATATTTTTTTCTTCATCTACCTCTGAAAAAATATTGGGCTTCTAGCTGTGTGTGGGACTTGTTCTATTTATCCATCTATACAGACCTCCATCAGGTTGCAAACTGAATATATTTTTTTCTGCATCTACCTCTGAAAAAATATTTGGACTTCTAGCTGTGTGTGGGACTTGTTCTATTAGTCCATCTATACTGACCTCCATAAGGTTGCAAACTGAATATAATTTTTTTCTGCATCTACCTCTGAAAAAATATTTGGCCTTCTAGCTGTGTGTGGGACTTGTCCTATTAGTCCATCTATACTGACCTCCATAAGGTTGCAAACTGAATATAATTTTTTTCTGCATCTACCTCTGAAAAAATATTTGACCTTCTAGCTGTGTGTGGGACTTGTTCTATTAGTCCATTTATACTGACCTCCATCAGGTTGCAAATTGAATATAATTTTTTTCTGCATCTAGCTCTGAAAAAATATTGGGCTTCTAGCTGTGTGTGGGACTTGTTGTACTAGTCCATCTATACTGACCTCCATCAGGTTGCAAACTGCATATATTTTTTTCTTCATCTACCTCTGAAAAAATATTGGGCTTCTAGCTGTGTTTGGGACTTGTTCTATTAATCCATCTATACAGATCTCCATCAGGTTGCAAACTGAATATATTTTTTTCTGCATCTACCTCTGAAAAAATATTGGGCTTCTAGCTGTGTGTGGGACTTGTTCTATTAATCCATCTATACAGACCTCCATCAGGTTGCAAACTGAATATATTTTTTTCTGCATCTACCTCTGAAAAAATATTGGGCTTCTAGCTGTGTGTGGGACTTGTTCTATTAGTCCATCTATACTGACCTCCATAAGGTTGCAAACTGAATATAATTTTTTTCTGCATCTACCTCTGACAAAATATTTGGCCTTCTAGCTGTGTTTGGGACTTGTTCTATTAGTCCATCTATACTGACCTCCATAAGGTTGCAAACTGAATATAATTTCTTTCTGCATCTACCTCTGAAAAAATATTTGGCCTTCTATCTGTGTGTGGGACTTGTTCTATTAGTCCATCTATACTGACCTCCATAAGGTTGCAAACTGAATATAATTTTTTTCTGCATCTACCTCTGAAAAAATATTTTGCCTTCTAGCTGTGTGTGGGACTTGTTCTATTAGTCCATCTATACTGACCTCCATAAGGTTGCAAACTGAATATAATTTTTTTCTGCATCTACCTCTGAAAAAATATTTGGCCTTCTAGCTGTGTGTGGGACTTGTTCTATTAGTCCATCTATACTGACCTCCATCAGGTTGCAAATTGAATATAATTTTTTTATGCATCTAGCTCTGAAAAAATATTGGGCTTCTAGCTGTGTGTGGGACTTGTTGTACTAGTCCATCTATACTGACCTCCATCAGGTTGCAAACTGCATATATTTTTTTCTTCATCTACCTCTGAAAAAATATTGGGCTTCTAGCTGTGTGTGGGACTTGTTCTATTAATCCATCTATACAGACCTCCATCAGGTTGCAAACTGAATATATTTTTTTCTGCATCTACCTCTGAAAAAATATTTGGCCTTCTAGCTGTGTGTGGGACTTGTTCTATTAGTCCATCTATACTGACCTCCATAAGGTTGCAAACTGAATATAATTTTTTTCTGCATCTACCTCTGAAAAAATATTTGGCCTTCTAGCTGTGTGTGGGACTTGTTCTATTAGTCCATCTATACTGACCTCCATAAGGTTGCAAACTGAATATAATTTTTTCTGCATCTACCTCTGAAAAAATATTGGGCTTCTAGCTGTGTTTGGGACTTGTTCTATTAATCCATCTATACAGACCTCCATCAGGTTGCAAACTGAATATATTTTTTTCTGCATCTACCTCTGAAAAAATATTGGGCTTCTAGCTGTGTGTGGGACTTGTTCTATTAATCCATCTATACAGACCTCCATCAGGTTGCAAACTGAATATATTTTTTTCTGCATCTACCTCTGAAAAAATATGGGGCTTCTAGCTGTGTGTGGGACTTGTTGTATTAGTCCATCTATACTGACCTCCATAAGGTTGCAAACTGAATATAATTTTTTTCTGCATCTACCTCTGAAAAAATATTTGACCTTCTAGCTGTGTGTGGGACTTGTTCTATTAGTCCATCTATACTGACCTCCATCAGGTTGCAAATTGAATATAATTTTTTTCTGCATCTAGCTCTGAAAAAATATTGGGCTTCTAGCTGTGTGTGGGACTTGTTGTACTAGTCCATCTATACTGACCTCCATCAGGTTGCAAACTGCATATATTTTTTTCTTCATCTACCTCTGAAAAAATATTGGGCTTCTAGCTGTGTTTGGGACTTGTTCTATTAATCCATCTATACAGACCTCCATCAGGTTGCAAACTGAATATATTTTTTTCTGCATCTACCTCTGAAAAAATATTGGGCTTCTAGCTGTGTGTGGGACTTGTTCTATTAAACCATCTATACAGACCTCCATCAGGTTGCAAACTGAATATATTTTTTTCTGCATTTACCTCTGAAAAAATATTGGGCTTCTAGCTGTGTGTGGGACTTGTTGTATTAGTCCATCTATACTGACCTCCATAAGGTTGCAAACTTAATATAATTTTTTTCTGCATCTACCTCTGACAAAATATTTGGCCTTCTAGCTGTGTGTGGGACTTGTTCTATTAGTCCATCTATACTGACCTCCATAAGGTTGCAAACTGAATATAATTTTTTTCTGCATCTACCTCTGAAAAAATATTTGGCCTTCTAGCTGTGTGTGGGACTTGTTCTATTAGTCCATCTATACTGACCTCCATAAGGTTGCAAACTGAATATAATTTTTTTCTGCATCTACCTCTGAAAAAATATTTGGCCTTCTAGCTGTGTGTGGGACTTGTTCTATTAGTCCATCTATACTGACCTCCATAAGGTTGCAAACTGAATATAATTTTTTTCTGCATCTACCTCTGAAAAAATATTTGGCCTTCTAGCTGTGTGTGGGACTTGTTCTATTAGTCCATCTATACTGACCTCCATCAGGTTGCAAATTGAATATAATTTTTTTATGCATCTAGCTCTGAAAAAATATTGGGCTTCTAGCTGTGTGTGGGACTTGTTGTACTCGTCCATCTATACTGACCTCCATCAGGTTGCAAACTGCATATATTTTTTTCTTCATCTACCTCTGAAAAAATATTGGGCTTCTAGCTGTGTGTGGGACTTGTTCTATTTATCCATCTATACAGACCTCCATCAGGTTGCAAACTGAATATATTTTTTTCTGCATCTACCTCTGAAAAAATATTTGGACTTCTAGCTGTGTGTGGGACTTGTTCTATTAGTCCATCTATACTGACCTCCATAAGGTTGCAAACTGAATATAATTTTTTTCTGCATCTACCTCTGAAAAAATATTTGGCCTTCTAGCTGTGTGTGGGACTTGTCCTATTAGTCCATCTATACTGACCTCCATAAGGTTGCAAACTGAATATAACTTTTTTCTGCATCTACCTCTGAAAAAATATTTGACCTTCTAGCTGTGTGTGGGACTTGTTCTATTAGTCCATTTATACTGACCTCCATCAGGTTGCAAATTGAATATAATTTTTTCCTGCATCTAGCTCTGAAAAAATATTGGGCTTCTAGCTGTGTGTGGGACTTGTTGTACTAGTCCATCTATACTGACCTCCATCAGGTTGCAAACTGCATATATTTTTTTCTTCATCTACCTCTGAAAAAATATTGGGCTTCTAGCTGTGTTTGGGACTTGTTCTATTAATCCATCTATACAGACCTCCATCAGGTTGCAAACTGAATATATTTTTTTCTGCATCTACCTCTGAAAAAATATTGGGCTTCTAGCTGTGTGTGGGACTTGTTCTATTAATCCATCTATACAGACCTCCATCAGGTTGCAAACTGAATATATTTTTTTCTGCATCTACCTCTGAAAAAATATTGGGCTTCTAGCTGTGTGTGGGACTTGTTGTATTAGTCCATCTATACTGACCTCCATCAGGTTGCAAACTGAATATAATTTTTTTCTGCATCTACCTCTGACAAAATATTTGGCCTTCTAGCTGTGTTTGGGACTTGTTCTATTAGTCCATCTATACTGACCTCCATAAGGTTGCAAACTGAATATAATTTTTTTCTGCATCTACCTCTGAAAAAATATTTGGCCTTCTATCTGTGTGTGGGACTTGTTCTATTAGTCCATCTATACTGACCTCCATAAGGTTGCAAACTGAATATAATTTTTTTCTGCATCTACCTCTGAAAAAATATTTGGCCTTCTAGCTGTGTGTGGGACTTGTTCTATTAGTCCATCTATACTGACCTCCATAAGGTTGCAAACTGAATATAATTTTTTTCTGCATCTACCTCTGAAAAAATATTTGGCCTTCTAGCTGTGTGTGGGACTTGTTCTATTAGTCCATCTATACTGACCTCCATCAGGTTGCAAATTGAATATAATTTTTTTATGCATCTAGCTCTGAAAAAATATTGGGCTTCTAGCTGTGTGTGGGACTTGTTGTACTAGTCCATCTATACTGACCTCCATCAGGTTGCAAACTGCATATATTTTTTTCTTCATCTACCTCTGAAAAAATATTGGGCTTCTAGCTGTGTGTGGGACTTGTTCTATTAATCCATCTATACAGACCTCCATCAGGTTGCAAACTGAATATATTTTTTTCTGCATCTACCTCTGAAAAAATATTTGGCCTTCTAGCTGTGTGTGGGACTTGTTCTATTAGTCCATCTATACTGACCTCCATAAGGTTGCAAACTGAATATAATTTTTTCTGCATCTACCTCTGAAAAAATATTTGGCCTTCTAGCTGTGTGTGGGACTTGTTCTATTAGTCCATCTATACTGACCTCCATAAGGTTGCAAACTGAATATAATTTTTTTCTGCATCTACCTCTGAAAAAATATTTGGCTTTCTAGCTGTGTGTGGGACTTGTCCTATTAGTCCATCTATACTGACCTCCATAAGGTTGCAAACTGAATATAATTTTTTTCTGCATCTACCTCTGAAAAAATATTTGGCCTTCTAGCTGTGTGTGGGACTTGTTCTATTAGTCCATCTATACTGACCTCCATCAGGTTGCAAATTGAATATAATTTTTTTCTGCATCTAGCTCTGAAAAAATATTGGGCTTCTAGCTGCGTGTGGGACTTGTTGTACTAGTCCATCTATACTGACCTCCATCAGGTTGCAAACTGCATATATTTTTTTCTTCATCTACCTCTGAAAAAATATTGGGCTTCTAGCTGTGTTTGGGACTTGTTCTATTAATCCATCTATACAGACCTCCATCAGGTTGCAAACTGAATATATTTTTTTCTGCATCTACCTCTGAAAAAATATTTGGCCTTCTAGCTGTGTGTGGGACTTGTTCTATTAGTCCATCTATACTGACCTCCATAAGGTTGCAAACTGAATATAATTTTTTTCTGCATCTACCTCTGAAAAAATATTTGGCCTTCTAGCTGTGTGTGGGACTTGTCCTATTAGTCCATCTATACTGACCTCCATAAGGTTGCAAACTGAATATAATTTTTTTCTGCATCTACCTCTGAAAAAATATTTGACCTTCTAGCTATGTGTGGGACTTGTTCTTTTAGTCCATTTATACTGACCTCCATCAGGTTGCAAATTAAATATAATTTTTTTCTGCATCTAGCTCTGAAAAAATATTGGGCTTCTAGCTGTGTGTGGGACTTGTTGTACTAGTCCATCTATACTGACCTCCATCAGGTTGCAAACTGCATATATTTTTTTCTTCATCTACCTCTGAAAAAATATTGGGCTTCTAGCTGTGTTTGGGACTTGTTCTATTAATCCATCTATACAGACCTCCATCAGGTGTCAAACTGAATATATTTTTTTCTGCATCTACCTCTGAAAAAATATTGGGCTTCTAGCTGTGTGTGGGACTTGTTCTATTAATCCATCTATACAGACCTCCATCAGGTTGCAAACTGAATATATTTTTTTCTGCATCTTCCTCTGAAAAAATATTGGGCTTCTAGCTGTGTGTGGGACTTGTTGTATTAGTCCATCTATACTGACCTCCATAAGGTTGCAAACTGAATATAATTTTTTTCTGCATCTACCTCTGAAAAAATATTTGACCTTCTAGCTGTGTGTGGGACTTGTTCTATTAGTCCATCTATACTGACCTCCATCAGGTTGCAAATTGAATATAATTTTTTTCTGCATCTAGCTCTGAAAAAATATTGGGCTTCTAGCTGTGTGTGGGACTTGTTGTACTAGTCCATCTATACTGACCTCCATCAGGTTGCAAACTGCATATATTTTTTTCTTCATCTACCCCTGAAAAAATATTGGGCTTCTAGCTGTGTTTGGGACTTGTTCTATTAATCCATCTATACAGACCTCCATCAGGTTGCAAACTGAATATATTTTTTTCTGCATCTACCTCTGAAAAAATATTGGGCTTCTAGCTGTGTGTGGGACTTGTTCTATTAAACCATCTATACAGACCTCCATCAGGTTGCAAACTGAATATATTTTTTTCTGCATTTACCTCTGAAAAAATATTGGGCTTCTAGCTGTGTGTGGGACTTGTTGTATTAGTCCATCTATACTGACCTCCATAAGGTTGCAAACTGAATATAATTTTTTTCTGCATCTACCTCTGACAAAATATTTGGCCTTCTAGCTGTGTGTGGGACTTGTTCTATTAGTCCATCTATACTGACCTCCATAAGGTTGCAAACTGAATATAATTTTTTTCTGCATCTACCTCTGAAAAAATATTTGGCCTTCTAGCTGTGTGTGGGACTTGTTCTATTAGTCCATCTATACTGACCTCCATAAGGTTGCAAACTGAATATAATTTTTTTCTGCATCTACCTCTGAAAAAATATTTGGCCTTCTAGCTGTGTGTGGGACTTGTTCTATTAGTCCATCTATACTGACCTCCATAAGGTTGCAAACTGAATATAATTTTTTTCTGCATCTACCTCTGAAAAAATATTTGGCCTTCTAGCTGTGTGTGGGACTTGTTCTATTAGACCATCTATACTGACCTCCATCAGGTTGCAAATTGAATATAATTTTTTTATGCATCTAGCTCTGAAAAAATATTGGGCTTCTAGCTGTGTGTGGGACTTGTTGTACTCGTCCATCTATACTGACCTCCATCAGGTTGCAAACTGCATATATTTTTTTCTTCATCTACCTCTGAAAAAATATTGGGCTTCTAGCTGTGTGTGGGACTTGTTCTATTTATCCATCTATACAGACCTCCATCAGGTTGCAAACTGAATATATTTTTTTCTGCATCTACCTCTGAAAAAATATTTGGACTTCTAGCTGTGTGTGGGACTTGTTCTATTAGTCCATCTATACTGACCTCCATAAGGTTGCAAACTGAATATAATTTTTTTCTGCATCTACCTCTGAAAAAATATTTGGCCTTCTAGCTGTGTGTGGGACTTGTCCTATTAGTCCATCTATACTGACCTCCATAAGGTTGCAAACTGAATATAATTTTTTTCTGCATCTACCTCTGAAAAAATATTTGACCTTCTAGCTGTGTGTGGGACTTGTTCTATTAGTCCATGTATACTGACCTCCATCAGGTTGCAAATTGAATATAATTTTTTTCTGCATCTAGCTCTGAAAAAATATTGGGATTCTAGCTGTGTGTGGGACTTGTTGTACTAGTCCATCTATACTGACCTCCATCAGGTTGCAAACTGCATATATTTTTTTCTTCATCTACCTCTGAAAAAATATTGGGCTTCTAGCTGTGTTTGGGACTTGTTCTATTAATCCATCTATACAGACCTCCATCAGGTTGCAAACTGAATATATTTTTTTCTGCATCTACCTCTGAAAAAATATTGGGCTTCTAGCTGTGTGTGGGACTTGTTCTATTAAACCATCTATACAGACCTCCATCAGGTTGCAAACTGAATATTTTTTTTTCTGCATTTACCTCTGAAAAAATATTGGGCTTCTAGCTGTGTGTGGGACTTGTTGTATTAGTCCATCTATACTGACCTCCATAAGGTTGCAAACTGAATATAATTTTTTTCTGCATCTACCTCTGACAAAATATTTCTCCTTCTAGCTGTGTGTGGGACTTGTTCTATTAGTCCATCTATACTGACCTCCATAAGGTTGCAAACTGAATATAATTTTTTTCTGCATCTACCTCTGAAAAAATATTTGGCCTTCTAGCTGTGTGTGGGACTTGTTCTATTAGACCATCTATACTGACCTCCATCAGGTTGCAAATTGAATATAATTTTTTTATGCATCTAGCTCTGAAAAAATATTGGGCTTCTAGCTGTGTGTGGGACTTGTTGTACTCGTCCATCTATACTGACCTCCATCAGGTTGCAAACTGCATATATTTTTTTCTTCATCTACCTCTGAAAAAATATTGGGCTTCTAGCTGTGTGTGGGACTTGTTCTATTTATCCATCTATACAGACCTCCATCAGGTTGCAAACTGAATATATTTTTTTCTGCATCTACCTCTGAAAAAATATTTGGACTTCTAGCTGTGTGTGGGACTTGTTCTATTAGTCCATCTATACTGACCTCCATAAGGTTGCAAACTGAATATAATTTTTTTCTGCATCTACCTCTGAAAAAATATTTGGCCTTCTAACTGTGTGTGGGACTTGTCCTATTAGTCCATCTATACTGACCTCCATAAGGTTGCAAACTGAATATAATTTTTTTCTGCATCTACCTCTGAAAAAATATTTGACCTTCTAGCTGTGTGTGGGACTTGTTCTATTAGTCCATTTATACTGACCTCCATCAGGTTGCAAATTGAATATAATTTTTTTCTGCATCTAGCTCTGAAAAAATATTGGGCTTCTAGCTGTGTGTGGGACTTGTTGTACTAGTCCATCTATACTGACCTCCATCAGGTTGCAAACTGCATATATTTTTTTCTTCATCTACCTCTGAAAAAATATTGGGCTTCTAGCTGTGTTTGGGACTTGTTCTATTAATCCATCTATACAGACCTCCATCAGGTTGCAAACTGAATATATTTTTTTCTGCATCTACCTCTGAAAAAATATTGGGCTTCTAGCTGTGTGTGGGACTTGTTCTATTAATCCATCTATACAGACCTCCATCAGGTTGCAAACTGAATATATTTTTTTCTGCATCTACCTCTGAAAAAATATTTGACCTTCTAGCTGTGTGTGGGACTTGTTCTATTAGTCCATCTATACTGACCTCCATCAGGTTGCAAATTGAATATAATTTTTTTCTGCATCTAGCTCTGAAAAAATATTGGGATTCTAGCTGTGTGTGGGACTTGTTGTACTAGTCCATCTATACTGACCTCCATCAGGTTGCAAACTGCATATATTTTTTTCTTCATCTACCTCTGAAAAAATATTGGGCTTCTAGCTGTGTTTGGGACTTGTTCTATTAATCCATCTATACAGACCTCCATCAGGTTGCAAACTGAATATATTTTTTTCTGCATCTACCTCTGAAAAAATATTGGGCTTCTAGCTGTGTGTGGGACTTGTTCTATTAAACCATCTATACAGACCTCCATCAGGTTGCAAACTGAATATATTTTTTTCTGCATTTACCTCTGAAAAAATATTGGGCTTCTAGCTGTGTGTGGGACTTGTTGTATTAGTCCATCTATACTGACCTCCATAAGGTTGCAAACTGAATATAATTTTTTTCTGCATCTACCTCTGACAAAATATTTCTCCTTCTAGCTGTGTGTGGGACTTGTTCTATTAGTCCATCTATACTGACCTCCATAAGGTTGCAAACTGAATATAATTTTTTTCTGCATCTACCTCTGAAAAAATATTTGGCCTTCTAGCTGTGTGTGGGACTTGTTCTATTAGACCATCTATACTGACCTCCATCAGGTTGCAAATTGAATATAATTTTTTTATGCATCTAGCTCTGAAAAAATATTGGGCTTCTAGCTGTGTGTGGGACTTGTTGTACTCGTCCATCTATACTGACCTCCATCAGGTTGCAAACTGCATATATTTTTTTCTTCATCTACCTCTGAAAAAATATTGGGCTTCTAGCTGTGTGTGGGACTTGTTCTATTTATCCATCTATACAGACCTCCATCAGGTTGCAAACTGAATATATTTTTTTCTGCATCTACCTCTGAAAAAATATTTGGACTTCTAGCTGTGTGTGGGACTTGTTCTATTAGTCCATCTATACTGACCTCCATAAGGTTGCAAACTGAATATAATTTTTTTCTGCATCTACCTCTGAAAAAATATTTGGCCTTCTAACTGTGTGTGGGACTTGTCCTATTAGTCCATCTATACTGACCTCCATAAGGTTGCAAACTGAATATAATTTTTTTCTGCATCTACCTCTGAAAAAATATTTGACCTTCTAGCTGTGTGTGGGACTTGTTCTATTAGTCCATTTATACTGACCTCTTCAGGTTGCAAATTGAATATAATTTTTTTCTGCATCTAGCTCTGAAAAAATATTGGGCTTCTAGCTGTGTGTGGGACTTGTTGTACTAGTCCATCTATACTGACCTCCATCAGGTTGCAAACTGCATATATTTTTTTCTTCATCTACCTCTGAAAAAATATTGGGCTTCTAGCTGTGTTTGGGACTTGTTCTATTAATCCATCTATACAGACCTCCATCAGGTTGCAAACTGAATATATTTTTTTCTGCATCTACCTCTGAAAAAATATTGGGCTTCTAGCTGTGTGTGGGACTTGTTCTATTAATCCATCTATACAGACCTCCATCAGGTTGCAAACTGAATATATTTTTTTCTGCATCTACCTCTGAAAAAATATTGGGCTTCTAGCTGTGTGTGGGACTTGTTGTATTAGTCCATCTATACTGACCTCCATCAGGTTGCAACTGAATATAATTTTTTTCTGCATCTACCTCTGACAAAATATTTGGCCTTCTAGCTGTGTTTGGGACTTGTTCTATTAGTCCATCTATACTGACCTCCATAAGGTTGCAAACTGAATATAATTTTTTTCTGCATCTACCTCTGAAAAAATATTTGGCCTTCTATCTGTGTGTGGGACTTGTTCTATTAGTCCATCTATACTGACCTCCATAAGGTTGCAAACTGAATATAATTTTTTTCTGCATCTACCTCTGAAAAAATATTTGGCCTTCTAGCTGTGTGTGGGACTTGTTCTATTAGTCCATCTATACTGACCTCCATAAGGTTGCAAACTGAATATAATTTTTTTCTGCATCTACCTCTGAAAAAATATTTGGCCTTCTAGCTGTGTGTGGGACTTGTTCTATTAGTCCATCTATACTGACCTCCATCAGGTTGCAAATTGAATATAATTTTTTTATGCATCTAGCTCTGAAAAAATATTGGGCTTCTAGCTGTGTGTGGGACTTGTTGTACTAGTCCATCTATACTGACCTCCATCAGGTTGCAAACTGCATATATTTTTTTCTTCATCTACCTCTGAAAAAATATTGGGCTTCTAGCTGTGTGTGGGACTTGTTCTATTAATCCATCTATACAGACCTCCATCAGGTTGCAAACTGAATATATTTTTTTCTGCATCTACCTCTGAAAAAATATTGGGCTTCTAGCTGTGTGTGGGACTTGTTCTATTAAACCATCTATACAGACCTCCATCAGGTTGCAAACTGAATATATTTTTTTCTGCATTTACCTCTGAAAAAATATTGGGCTTCTAGCTGTGTGTGGGACTTGTTGTATTAGTCCATCTATACTGACCTCCATAAGGTTGCAAACTGAATATAATTTTTTTCTGCATCTACCTCTGACAAAATATTTGGCCTTCTAGCTGTGTGTGGGACTTGTTCTATTAGTCCATCTATACTGACCTCCATAAGGTTGCAAACTGAATATAATTTTTTTCTGCATCTACCTCTGAAAAAATATTTGGCCTTCTAGCTGTGTGTGGGACTTGTTCTATTAGTCCATCTATACTGACCTCCATAAGGTTGCAAACTGAATATAATTTTTTTCTGCATCTACCTATGAAAAAATATTTGGCCTTCTAGCTGTGTGTGGGACTTGTTCTATTAGTCCATCTATACTGACCTCCATAAGGTTGCAAACTGAATATAATTTTTTTCTGCATCTACCTCTGAAAAAATATTTGGCCTTCTAGCTGTGTGTGGGACTTGTTCTATTAGACCATCTATACTGACCTCCATCAGGTTGCAAATTGAATATAATTTTTTTATGCATCTAGCTCTGAAAAAATATTGGGCTTCTAGCTGTGTGTGGGACTTGTTGTACTCGTCCATCTATACTGACCTCCATCAGGTTGCAAACTGCATATATTTTTTTCTTCATCTACCTCTGAAAAAATATTGGGCTTCTAGCTGTGTGTGGGACTTGTTCTATTTATCCATCTATACAGACCTCCATCAGGTTGCAAACTGAATATATTTTTTTCTGCATCTACCTCTGAAAAAATATTTGGACTTCTAGCTGTGTGTGGGACTTGTTCTATTAGTCCATCTATACTGACCTCCATAAGGTTGCAAACTGAATATAATTTTTTTCTGCATCTACCTCTGAAAAAATATTTGGCCTTCTAGCTGTGTGTGGGACTTGTCCTATTAGTCCATCTATACTGACCTCCATAAGGTTGCAAACTGAATATAATTTTTTTCTGCATCTACCTCTGAAAAAATATTTGACCTTCTAGCTGTGTGTGGGACTTGTTCTATTAGTCCATCTATACTGACCTCCATCAGGTTGCAAATTGAATATAATTTTTTTCTGCATCTAGCTCTGAAAAAATATTGGGCTTCTAGCTGTGTGTGGGACTTGTTGTACTAGTCCATCTATACTGACCTCCATCAGGTTGCAAACTGCATATATTTTTTTCTTCATCTACCTCTGAAAAAATATTGGGCTTCTAGCTGTGTTTTTCGACTTGTTCTATTAATCCATCTATACAGACCTCCATCAGGTTGCAAACTGAATATATTTTTTTCTGCATCTACCTCTGAAAAAATATTGGGCTTCTAGCTGTGTGTGGGACTTGTTCTATTAAACCATCTATACAGACCTCCATCAGGTTGCAAACTGAATATATTTTTTTCTGCATTTACCTCTGAAAAAATATTGGGCTTCTAGCTGTGTGTGGGACTTGTTGTATTAGTCCATCTATACTGACCTCCATAAGGTTGCAAACTGAATATAATTTTTTTCTGCATCTACCTCTGACAAAATATTTGGCCTTCTAGCTGTGTGTGGGACTTGTTCTATTAGTCCATCTATACTGACCTCCATAAGGTTGCAAACTGAATATAATTTTTTTCTGCATCTACCTCTGAAAAAATATTTGGCCTTCTAGCTGTGTGTGGGACTTGTTCTATTAGTCCATCTATACTGACCTCCATAAGGTTGCAAACTGAATATAATTTTTTTCTGCATCTACCTCTGAAAAAATATTTGGCCTTCTAGCTGTGTGTGGGACTTGTTCTATTAGTCCATCTATACTGACCTCCATAAGGTTGCAAACTGAATATAATTTTTTTCTGCATCTACCTCTGAAAAAATATTTGGCCTTCTAGCTGTGTGTGGGACTTGTTCTATTAGACCATCTATACTGACCTCCATCAGGTTGCAAATTGAATATAATTTTTTTATGCATCTAGCTCTGAAAAAATATTGGGCTTCTAGCTGTGTGTGGGACTTGTTGTACTCGTCCATCTATACTGACCTCCATCAGGTTGCAAACTGCATATATTTTTTTCTTCATCTACCTCTGAAAAAATATTGGGCTTCTAGCTGTGTGTGGGACTTGTTCTATTTATCCATCTATACAGACCTCCATCAGGTTGCAAACTGAATAAATTTTTTTCTGCATCTACCTCTGAAAAAATATTTGGACTTCTAGCTGTGTGTGGGACTTGTTCTATTAGTCCATCTATACTGACCTCCATAAGGTTGCAAACTGAATATAATTTTTTTCTGCATCTACCTCTGAAAAAATATTTGGCCTTCTAGCTGTGTGTGGGACTTGTCCTATTAGTCCATCTATACTGACCTCCATAAGGTTGCAAACTGAATATAATTTTTTTCTGCATCTACCTCTGAAAAAATATTTGACCTTCTAGCTGTGTGTGGGACTTGTTCTATTAGTCCATTTATACTGACCTCCATCAGGTTGCAAATTGAATATAATTTTTTTCTGCATCTAGCTCTGAAAAAATATTGGGCTTCTAGCTGTGTGTGGGACTTGTTGTACTAGTCCATCTATACTGACCTCCATCAGGTTGCAAACTGCATATATTTTTTTCTTCATCTACCTCTGAAAAAATATTGGGCTTCTAGCTGTGTTTGGGACTTGTTCTATTAATCCATCTATACAGACCTCCATCAGGTTGCAAACTGAATATATTTTTTTCTGCATCTACCTCTGAAAAAATATTGGGCTTCTAGCTGTGTGTGGGACTTGTTCTATTAATCCATCTATACTGACCTCCATCAGGTTGCAAACTGAATATATTTTTTTCTGCATCTACCTCTGAAAAAATATTGGGCTTCTAGCTGTGTGTGGGACTTGTTGTATTAGTCCATCTATACTGACCTCCATAAGGTTGCAAACTGAATATAATTTTTTTCTGCATCTACCTCTGACAAAATATTTGGCCTTCTAGCTGTGTTTGGGACTTGTTCTATTAGTCCATCTATACTGACCTCCATAAGGTTGCAAACTGAATATAATTTTTTTCTGCATCTACCTCTGAAAAAATATTTGGCCTTCTAGCTGTGTGTGGGACTTGTTCTATTAGTCCATCTATACTGACCTCCATAAGGTTGCAAACTGAATATAATTTTTTTCTGCATCTACCTCTGAAAAAATATTTGGCCTTCTAGCTGTGTGTGGGACTTGTTCTATTAGTCCATCTATACTGACCTCCATAAGGTTGCAAAGTGAATATAATTTTTTTCTGCATCTACCTCTGAAAAAATATTTGGCCTTCTAGCTGTGTGTGGGACTTGTTCTATTAGTCCATCTATACTGACCTCCATCAGGTTGCAAATTGAATATAATTTTTTTATGCATCTAGCTCTGAAAAAATATTGGGCTTCTAGCTGTGTGTGGGACTTGTTGTACTAGTCCATCTATACTGACCTCCATCAGGTTGCAAACTGCATATATTTTTTTCTTCATCTACCTCTGAAAAAATATTGGGCTTCTAGCTGTGTGTGGGACTTGTTCTATTAATCCATCTATACAGACCTCCATCAGGTTGCAAACTGAATATATTTTTTTCTGCATCTACCTCTGAAAAAATATTTGGCCTTCTAGCTGTGTGTGGGACTTGTTCTATTAGTCCATCTATACTGACCTCCATAAGGTTGCAAACTGAATATAATTTTTTTCTGCATCTACCTCTGAAAAAATATTTGACTTTCTAGCTGTGTGTGGGACTTGTCCTATTAGTCCATCTATACTGACCTCCATAAGGTTGCAAACTGAATATAATTTTTTTCTGCATCTACCTCTGAAAAAATATTTGGCCTTCTACCTGTGTGTGGGACTTGTTCTATTAGTCCATCTATACTGACCTCCATCAGGTTGCAAATTGAATATAATTTTTTTCTGCATCTAGCTCTGAAAAAATATTGGGCTTCTAGCTGTGTGTGGGACTTGTTGTACTAGTCCATCTATACTGACCTCCATCAGGTTGCAAACTGCATATATTTTTTTCTTCATCTACCTCTGAAAAAATATTGGGCTTCTAGCTGTGTTTGGGACTTGTTCTATTACTCCATCTATACAGACCTCCATCAGGTTGCAAACTGAATATATTTTTTTCTGCATCTACCTCTGAAAAAATATTTGGCCTTCTAGCTGTGTGTGGGACTTGTTCTATTAGTCCATCTATACTGACCTCCATAAGGTTGCAAACTGAATATAATTTTTTTCTGCATCTACCTCTGAAAAAATATTTGGCCTTCTAGCTGTGTGTGGGACTTGTCCTATTAGTCCATCTATACTGACCTCCATAAGGTTGCAAACTGAATATAATTTTTTTCTGCATCTACCTCTGAAAAAATATTTGACCTTCTAGCTGTGTGTGGGACTTGTTCTATTAGTCCATTTATACTGACCTCCATCAGGTTGCAAATTGAATATAATTTTTTTCTGCATCTAGCTCTGAAAAAATATTGGGCTTCTAGCTGTGTGTGGGACTTGTTGTACTAGTCCATCTATACTGACCTCCATCAGGTTGCAAACTGCATATATTTTTTTCTTCATCTACCTCTGAAAAAATATTGGGCTTCTAGCTGTGTTTGGGACTTGTTCTATTAATCCATCTATACAGACCTCCATCAGGTTGCAAACTGAATATATTTTTTTCTGCATCTACCTCTGAAAAAATATTGGGCTTCTAGCTGTGTGTGGGACTTGTTCTATTAGTCCATCTATACTGACCTCCATAAGGTTGCAAACTGAATATCATTTTTTTCTGCATCTACCTCTGAAAAAATATTTGGCCTTCTAGCTGTGTGTGGGACTTGTTCTATTAGTCCATCTATACTGACCTCCATAAGGTTGCAAACTGAATATAATTTTTTTCTGCATCTACCTCTGAAAAAATATTTGGCCTTCTAGCTGTGTGTGGGACTTGTTCTATTAGTCCATCTATACTGACCTCCATCAGGTTGCAAATTGAATATAATTTTTTTATGCATCTAGCTCTGAAAAAATATTCTGCTTCTAGCTGTGTGTGGGACTTGTTGTACTAGTCCATCTATACTGACCTCCATCAGGTTGCAAACTGCATATATTTTTTTCTTCATCTACCTCTGAAAAAATATTGGGCTTCTAGCTGTGTGTGGGACTTGTTCTATTAATCCATCTATACAGACCTCCATCAGGTTGCAAACTGAATATATTTTTTTCTGCATCTACCTCTGAAAAAATATTTGGCCTTCTAGCTGTGTGTGGGACTTGTTCTATTAGTCCATCTATACTGACCTCCATAAGGTTGCAAACTGAATATAATTTTTTTCTGCATCTACCTCTGAAAAAATATTTGGCCTTCTAGCTGTGTGTGGGACTTGTTCTATTAGTCCATCTATACTGACCTCCATAAGGTTGCAAACTGAATATAATTTTTTTCTGCATCTACCTCTGAAAAAATATTTGGCCTTCTAGCTGTGTGTGGGACTTGTCCTATTAGTCCATCTATACTGACCTCCATAAGGTTGCAAACTGAATATAATTTTTTTCTGCATCTACCTCTGAAAAAATATTTGGCCTTCTAGCTGTGTGTGGGACTTGTTCTATTAGTCCATCTATACTGACCTCCATCAGGTTGCAAATTGAATATAATTTTTTTCTGCATCTAGCTCTGAAAAAATATTGGGCTTCTAGCTGTGTGTGGGACTTGTTGTACTAGTCCATCTATACTGACCTCCATCAGGTTGCAAACTGCATATATTTTTTTCTTCATCTACCTCTGAAAAAATATTGGGCTTCTAGCTGTGTTTGGGACTTGTTCTATTAATCCATCTATACAGACCTCCATCAGGTTGCAAACTGAATATATTTTTTTCTGCATCTACCTCTGAAAAAATATTTGGCCTTCTAGCTGTGTGTGGGACTTGTTCTATTAGTCCATCTATACTGACCTCCATAAGGTTGCAAACTGAATATAATTTTTTTCTGCATCTACCTCTGAAAAAATATTTGGCCTTCTAGCTGTGTGTGGGACTTGTTCTATTAGTCCATCTATACTGACCTCCATAAGGTTGCAAACTGAATATAATTTTTTTCTGCATCTACCTCTGAAAAAATATTTGGCCTTCTAGCTGTGTGTGGGACTTGTCCTATTAGTCCATCTATACTGACCTCCATAAGGTTGCAAACTGAATATAATTTTTTTCTGCATCTACCTCTGAAAAAATATTTGGCCTTCTAGCTGTGTGTGGGACTTGTTCTATTAGTCCATCTATACTGACCTCCATCAGGTTGCAAATTGAATATAATTTTTTTCTGCATCTAGCTCTGAAAAAATATTGGGCTTCTAGCTGTGTGTGGGACTTGTTGTACTAGTCCATCTATACTGACCTCCATCAGGTTGCAAACTGCATATATTTTTTTCTTCATCTACCTCTGAAAAAATATTGGGCTTCTAGCTGTGTTTGGGACTTGTTCTATTAATCCATCTATACAGACCTCCATCAGGTTGCAAACTGAATATATTTTTTTCTGCATCTACCTCTGAAAAAATATTTGGCCTTCTAGCTGTGTGTGGGACTTGTTCTATTAGTCCATCTATACTGACCTCCATCAGGTTGCAAATTGAATATAATTTTTTTATGCATCTAGCTCTGAAAAAATATTGGGCTTCTAGCTGTGTGTGGGACTTGTTGTACTAGTCCATCTATACTGACCTCCATCAGGTTGCAAACTGCATATATTTTTTTCTTCATCTACCTCTGAAAAAATATTGGGCTTCTAGCTGTGTGTGGGACTTGTTCTATTAATCCATCTATACAGACCTCCATCAGGTTGCAAACTGAATATATTTTTTTCTGCATCTACCTCTGAAAAAATATTTGGCCTTCTAGCTGTGTGTGGGACTTGTTCTATTAGTCCATCTATACTGACCTCCATAAGGTTGCAAACTGAATATAATTTTTTTCTGCATCTACCTCTGAAAAAATATTTGGCCTTCTAGCTGTGTGTGGGACTTGTTCTATTAGTCCATCTATACTGACCTCCATAAGGTTGCAAACTGAATATAATTTTTTTCTGCATCTACCTCTGAAAAAATATTTGGCTTTCTAGCTGTGTGTGGGACTTGTCCTATTAGTCCATCTATACTGACCTCCATAAGGTTGCAAACTGAATATAATTTTTTTCTGCATCTACCTCTGAAAAAATATTTGGCCTTCTAGCTGTGTGTGGGACTTGTTCTATTAGTCCATCTATACTGACCTCCATCAGGTTGCAAATTGAATATAATTTTTTTCTGCATCTAGCTCTGAAAAAATATTGGGCTTCTAGCTGTGTGTGGGACTTGTTGTACTAGTCCATCTATACTGACCTCCATCAGGTTGCAAACTGCATATATTTTTTTCTTCATCTACCTCTGAAAAAATATTGGGCTTCTAGCTGTGTTTGGGACTTGTTCTATTAATCCATCTATACAGACCTCCATCAGGTTGCAAACTGAATATATTTTTTTCTGCATCTACCTCTGAAAAAATATTTGGCCTTCTAGCTGTGTGTGGGACTTGTTCTATTAGTCCATCTATACTGACCTCCATAAGGTTGCAAACTGAATATAATTTTTTTCTGCATCTACCTCTGAAAAAATATTTGGCCTTCTAGCTGTGTGTGGGACTTGTCCTATTAGTCCATCTATACTGACCTCCATAAGGTTGCAAACTGAATATAATTTTTTTCTGCATCTACCTCTGAAAAAATATTTGACCTTCTAGCTGTGTGTGGGACTTATTCTATTAGTCCATTTTTACTGACCTCCATCAGATTGCAAATTGAATATAATTTTTTTCTGCATCTAGCTCTGAAAAAATATTGGGCTTCTAGCTGTGTGCGGGACTTGTTGTACTAGTCCATCTATACTGACCTCCATCAGGTTGCAAACTGCATATATTTTTTTCTTCATCTACCTCTGAAAAAATATTGGGCTTCTAGCTGTGTTTGGGACTTGTTCTATTAATCCCTCTATACAGACCTCCATCAGGTTGCAAACTGAATATATTTTTTTCTGCATCTACCTCTGAAAAAATATTGGGCTTCTAGCTGTGTGTGGGACTTGTTCTATTAGTCCATCTATACTGACCTCCATAAGGTTGCAAACTGAATATCATTTTTTTCTGCATCTACCTCTGAAAAAATATTTGGCCTTCTAGCTGTGTGTGGGACTTGTTCTATTAGTCCATCTATACTGACCTCCATAAGGTTGCAAACTGAATATAATTTTTTTCTGCATCTACCTCTGAAAAAATATTTGGCCTTCTAGCTGTGTGTGGGACTTGTTCTATTAGTCCATCTATACTGACCTCCATAAGGTTGCAAACTGAATATAATTTTTTTCTGCATCTACCTCTGAAAAAATATTTGGCCTTCTAGCTGTGTGTGGGACTTGTTCTATTAGTCCATCTATACTGACCTCCATCAGGTTGCAAATTGAATATAATTTTTTTATGCATCTAGCTCTGAAAAAATATTCTGCTTCTAGCTGTGTGTGGGACTTGTTGTACTAGTCCATCTATACTGACCTACATCAGGTTGCAAACTGCATATATTTTTTTCTTCATCTACCTCTGAAAAAATATTGGGCTTCTAGCTGCGTGTGGGACTTGTTCTATTAATCCATCTATACAGACCTCCATCAGGTTGCAAACTGAATATATTTTTTTCTGCATCTACCTCTGAAAAAATATTTGGCCTTCTAGCTGTGTGTGGGACTTGTTCTATTATTCCATCTATACTGACCTCCATAAGGTTGCAAACTGAATATAATTTTTTTCTGCATCTACCTCTGAAAAAATATTTGGCCTTCTAGCTGTGTGTGGGACTTGTTCTATTAGTCCATCTATACTGACCTCCATCAGGTTGCAAATTGAATATAATTTTTTTCTGCATCTAGCTCTGAAAAAATATTGGGCTTCTAGCTGTGTGTGGGACTTGTTGTACTAGTCCATCTATACTGACCTCCATCAGGTTGCAAACTGCATATATTTTTTTCTTCATCTACCTCTGAAAAAATATTGGGCTTCTAGCTGTGTTTGGGACTTGTTCTATTAATCCATCTATACAGACCTCCATCAGGTTGCAAACTGAATATATTTTTTTCTGCATCTACCTCTGAAAAAATATTGGGCTTCTAGCTGTGTGTGGGACTTGTTCTATTAATCCATCTATACAGACCTCCATCAGGTTGCAAACTGAATATATTTTTTTCTGCATCTACCTCTGAAAAAATATTGGGCTTCTAGCTGTGTGTGGGACTTGTTGTATTAGTCCATCTATACTGACCTCCATAAGGTTGCAAACTGAATATAATTTTTTTCTGCATCTACCTCTGACAAAATATTTGGCCTTCTAGCTGTGTGTGGGACTTGTTCTATTAGTCCATCTATACTGACCTCCATAAGGTTGCAAACTGAATATAATTTTTTTCTGCATCTACCTCTGAAAAAATATTTGGCCTTCTAGCTGTGTGTGGGACTTGTTCTATTAGTCCATCTATACTGACCTCCATAAGGTTGCAAACTGAATATAATTTTTTTCTGCATCTACCTCTGAAAAAATATTTGGCCTTCTAGCTGTGTGTGGGACTTGTTCTATTAGTCCATCTATACTGACCTCCATAAGGTTGCAAACTGCATATAATTTTTTTCTGCATCAACCTCTGAAAAAATATTTGGCCTTCTAGCTGTGTGTGGGACTTGTTCTATTAGTCCATCTATACTGACCTCCATATGGTTGCAAACTGAATACAATTTTTTTCTGCATATACCTCTAAAAAAATATTGGGCTTCTAGCTGTGTGTGGGACTTGTTCTATTAATCCATCTATACAGACCTCCATCAGGTTGCAAACTGAATATATTTTTTTCTGCATCTACCTCTGAAAAAATATTGGGCTTCTAGCTGTGTGTGGGACTTGTTGTATTAGTCCATCTATACAGACCTCCATCAGGTTGCAAATTGAATATAATTATTTTCTGCATCTAACCCAGCCAATAGTTTTGGCCTAATACCACAGTTTGGCCACTCAGCTCTGCTCGGTTCCCATCCATTGTTTTTTTTGTGCAAACAACTCCAGAGTTGTGAATTAGTTAACCACCAAAATGAGTGGAAAAAGGCCTGTTGCTGGTGGAAAGGGGAATAGGCGTGTTGGGAAGGGGAAAAAAGGTTGTGTCCGTGGGGTAGGTGTTAAAGCAACAGTAACATCTGCAGAAGAAAGACCATCTTCCAGCCAAACTAAAATGTCTACTTCTTTTTGCGGACAATGTGATAAGATCCCTTTCTTACGGCCACGCCAATCGCTACAAATTCCAGATGAGGCACAAAAACAGCAGGTGCTTCAACGGATATCAAGTGCTCCTTTAAGTGGGCTCTCCTCCACATCAACTTCAACATCACAAATACTCCAGTCCTCAAAGGTGTCACCCCAATCGCACTTGCTTCCTCACAGCTCCCAAATCTCCAGCTGCCCGTCTGAGTATGAGGTAGAACAGATGGTTGAGTCTGCAGAGCTGTTTACTCATACTATAGCCTGGGAATCAGAGGTCGACTCCGGCGCTTCTGTGAATCCAGACGAGGAAATGATCTGCACTGATGCCCAGAATCTTTATGAGTCGGATCCAGGACCAGACGCAGAAGGTTCTGACCATAATGTAGACCCTCATTCCCAAACTGTAACTCCTGTTGGTGGAGACAATGAGGAAGACGATGATAAGACTCAAATACCTGATTGGAGCGACAACTTTAGTTTTTTGTCAGGGCAGGAACAGGTTGGCTCTGAGGACGACGGGTGTGATAACACACAGGGTGATGATGATGAGGTTGGAGATCCCACTTACTGTCAACCCACAGTCAGCCAAGAGATGAGGTCAGCAGAGGAGGTGGAGGAAGATGCTAGTGACGACGAGGTCAGGTTGCGCCTTCCTGGACAGAGACGTAGTACTGGAAGCACGTGAACAACTGCATCCTCAAACACAACTCTGCCTCTCACCACAAGTCGTGGTGGCTCTTCAGGTCGCATGGGTGCTAAGCCTTGCATAGCCTGGGCATTTTTTCAGATCGATAAAGATGACCCAACTCGTGTTATCTGTAACATTTGTCAGCAAAAGCTAAGTAGAGGCCAAAAAATACATAGTTTGAGTACTTCATGCATGAACCGGCACATGGACATGAAGCATAAGTTGCAGTGGGAAGCTCAGTGTGCTGCAATGCGGCCTAGCCGGCCGGGCCAACCACCGTCTGCCATATCTTGTGCATCCGCGGCCTCTTCATCCTCTGTGACTGGGGGGACAGCAGTCACACCTGTTTTGGGGCGCAGACCTGCCACCTTTTTACCCGCAACAGCCAGCGTGATTGGCAGGTCATCATTTTCTTTGGAGGTGGTAACACCAGCTGGTGTTGAGCGCTGTCCGACATCGATAGCACCACCTTTGGATCAAGGCAACCTAACATGTCCGCCTGCATCTTCCTCACAGACCGGCAGTTTGCCGGGGACACCCTTATCAACCCCGTCTAAGCACAATATCCAGCCCTCGGTCCCTCACATGTGGACAAGTAAAAGACCATTTCCTCCTAGCCATGAGAAAGCTAAGAGGTTGAATTTCACCATCTGCAAGCTCTTGGCTACAGAAATACTGCCTTTCCGCTTGGTGGACACAGAGGATTTTCGAGACCTTATGTCCGTCGCAGTGCCCCAGTACCAGATGCCCAGTCGGCACTACTTCTCAAAGAAAGGTGTGCCTGCGCTCCACCAGCATGTCGCACACAACATCACCGCTTCTTTGAGAAACTCTGTGTGTGACAGGGTGCATTTCACCACAGACACTTGGACGAGTAGGCATGGACAGGGCCGTTACATGTCGCTGACTGGGCACTGGGTAACTATGGTGACAGCAGGACAAGGGGCTGCTGTCCAAGTCTTGCCGTCCCCACGAGTTGTGCGTCAATCCTCTTTATGTCAAAGTTCCTCCACTGCTTCTGCCTCCTCAACCTCCTCTCGGTCCTCCACCTGCACCCAAAGCCTGTCTGGTCATGCCACAAGCTTTCTAACTGCGCAGAAGGGATCCTGCACACCTCCTTACTATGCTGGCAGTAGGGCTCAACATCATCAGGCAGTTTTTACATTGAAATGTCTGGGAAATGTGAGTCACACAGCTGAGGAGTTGTGGTCAGCTCTGGAGAACCAATTTCATGAATGGTTGTCTCCACTGGACCTGAAACCAGGGAAGGCCGTGTGCGACAATGCTGCAAACGTGGGTGCGGCCCTTCGCCAGGGCAATGTCACACACGTGCCTTGTGTGGCTCACGTGTTGAACCTGGTTGTCCAGCAATTTTTAGCCCACTATCCCAGACTAGATGGCCTTCTGCAGAGGGCACGGTCGCTGTGTGCTCACTCCCGCCGTTCGCATCCCACAGCTCAGCGACTTACATCTCTACAGAAGTCGTTGGGCCTGCCACTTCACCGGCTAAAATGCGATGTGTCTACCCGGTGGAATTCAACTCTGCACATGTTGCAGCGACTGTGGCAGCACCGACAAGCCCTGGTGCAATACGTTCTGACGTATAGCCTGGGCCAACGAGATTCAGAGGTGGGGCAAATCACGCTGGAGGAGTGGTCTCAGATCAGGGACCTATGCACCCTTCTGCACAGTTTTGAAATGGCGACGAAGATATTTAGTGCTGACGATGCCATTATCAGCATGACTATTCCGGTGATTTACATGCTGGAGCACATGTTAAACAGAATTCGGAGTCAGGTGGTGGCACAAGAGGAGGTGGAGGAAGTAGAGGAGGAGGAGTTGTATGCGGAAGGGCTAACATCTGCAAGGTCCAGACGGTCGGCAGCACCAAGGCGGCAGGCATGTGAGGGTGGGGGAGATGGTTTTACCAGGGCGCATGGTAGCAGCCAAACTAGTGAGGAAGGTGCAGGAGCCCAGGAAGAAGTGGAGGACGAACTGATGGAAGACTCATCAGATGAGGGAGACCTTGATCACATTTCTGTTGAGCGAGGTTGGGGGGAGAGGACAGAGGAAGGAAGCATGATTGTTACCTCGCCACCAACACAACAGGGACTTGGTGCTCCTGGATGCGCAACACACATGAGTGCCTTCTTGCTGCACTACCTGCAACATGACCCTCGAATTGTGAGAATTAGAAATAATCCTGACTACTGGGTTGCCACACTGTTAGATCCCCGGTACAAAAGTAAATTTGCAGAAATTATTCCTGCCATAGAAAGGGATGCACGCATGCAGGAGTATCAGCAGAGACTGTTGCAGAATCTTACATGTGCTTTTCCACAAAATACCAGTGGTGCACGTAGTGAATCTCACAGTTCCAACTTGCCAACCGTGGGACCGTCAAGTGTTCAGCACTCAAACCGTAACAGAACCACAGTATCTTCTGGTAACATCAATTTTGCGGAATCATTTCACCACTTTTTTAGCCCATCCTTTGCAAGGCCACAGGAGACAAGAAGTCTGACACATAGTCAACGCCTAGAGACGATGGTACAGGAGTATCTCCAAGTAAACATTGAAGCCACGACTGTGTCACTGGACCCTTGCTCTTTTTGGGCTTCCAATCTGGATAAATGGCCGGAGCTAGCCACTTACGCCTTGGAGATCTTGTCATGCCCCGCAGCCAGCGTTCTGTCTGAACGTGTGTTCAGCGCTGCTGGTGGTGTGCTGACAGATAAGCGCACGCGGCTCTCCACTGATAATGTAGACAGACTCACGTTCATAAAGATGAACAAATCATGGATCCGAAACGACTTTTCTACCCCTGTGTCATCCTGGGGAGAGTAAAAGCTTGATGATTGGTTAAAATCACCCTACCAACCGTTTTAAGCTTTCAAATTACTAATCATGTTTATCTGTATCTTGGCTGGAAAATAATTTGGGCTTTGTAGCAGTGTGCAGCACTGATTCTATTAGGCCATCTATAATAACCTCCACCAGATTTAAAATTACTAATCATGTTTATCTGTATCTTGACTATAAAATAATTTGGGCTTTGTAGCAGTGTGCAGCACTGATCCTATTAGGCCATCTATACTAAAGCTTCACCAGATTTAAAATTAATAATAATTTTTAGCTGCATCTAGCCCGGAAAATAATTTTGGGGCTCCGAGATGCGCAAGACACATAAGTGCCTTCTTGATGCACTACCTGCAGCATGACCCTCATATTGTCAGAATTCGAAGTAATCATGACTACTGGGTTGCCACACTCTTAGATCCCCCAAACTTTTCGATCAACCTTTTCATTTTAATAAAGATCAAAAAAATGGTCATTTTTGAAATTTTAAGCATTAGCAGGTTGTTAGAAACTGAAATCAAACAGTTTTCAACTCAAAACTTTATTCTAGGTGATGTTACATTTTCACATAGGACCCCTTGTTCGAAAGGAGCTTCTGAACTCTCTCGTCCATTGAATTTGTCAGGTTTTGGATGGTTTCTGCTTCAATTGTTTTGCATGAGGACAGAATACCCTCCCAGAGCTGTTGCTTAGATGTGAACTGCCTCCCGCCATCATAGACACTCCTTTTAATGATGCTCCAAAGGTTCTGAATGGGGTAGAGGTCAGGGGAGCATGGGGGTCACACCATAAGTTTGTCCCCTTTTATGCCCATATCAGCCAGAGATGCAGATGTTTTATGTGCAGCATGAGATGGTGCATTATCATGCAGAAAAATGATCTTGCTGTGAAATCCATGGTTCTTCTTCTTGAACCATGGCAGGAAGTGCTGTTTGAGAAAATCCACATACATTATGGAGTTCATCTTTAGCGCCTTCAGGGATCCTAAAGGGGCCGACAATCTCTCTCCCCATGATTCCAGCCCAAAACATTACTCCACCTCCTCCTTGTTGGCGCTGTAGCCGTGTTTGCGTGGGGTGTCCATCAACCAGCCATCCTCCACTCCATCCATTTGGACCATCGAGCGCTGCACGGCACTCATCCGTGAACAAAACAGTTTTGAAATCAGTCTTCATGTAATGTTTGGCCCACTGGAGCCGTTTCTGCTTGTGTGAAGTGGATAGAGGAGGTCGACAGGATAGCGTATGCACAGCTGCAAACCTCTGAAGGACCCTGCATCTTGTTGTTCGGGGGACGTTGGAGGCACAAGCAGCTTCAAAAACTTGTCTGCTGCTATGACAAGGCTTTTTTGCCGCTGCTCTTTCAACCTGATGTAATTGCCTGTAGGAAAGAGTCCTCAATTTGCCCTTATCAGCACGCACACGTGTGTACTGTGAATCAGCTACATACTTCTTGATTGCCAAGACACTTCATCCTGATCATCGCACAATGTTGATTGTAGTCATGCCTTGACCTAAACACTCCACAATTTGTTGCTTCTCAGCAGCCGACACATCCTTTTTCTTTCCCATTTTGGCAGAAAATGTAGGCTGCTTAATAATGTGAGACAGCCTTCTTAAGTAGTCTTGCCTTTCATTGGACACAGCTGCCAAACTAATTAGCACAGGTGTCTGCAATTGCTTACAGTGATATAAAGAGCCCTGACACACATCACCATCAATGAGTTTAACTGACAAACAAACAAATTCTTCCCTTATCACTCCTAAACACTTTTTGCATAATAATTTGGAACGCAGTGTACATGTGCTTTTCCACAAAACACCAGTGGTTCACGTAGTGAATCTTACAGTTCTAACTTGCCAACCGTGGTCTGTATGGAGTTGTTCAATAAAGGGCCCAAAATTAAGATAACATAGATGGGAGAGGTCTCTATGAATAGAAATTCCTAAGTATTTGATACCCTGTGAGGGCCAGGCAAAGGGAAAGTTGGACTGGATGGAATCCTATATGGATTTGGGGAGGGAGACATCGAGGGCCTCAGACTTCGCTGCATTGATTTTAAAATTTGACCATGTAACAAAGTGATCTATTTCAGCCATAACAGCATGGATGGATATATGTGATTGAGTGATATATACTAGGACATCATCAGCAAATAGAGAGCACTTGTACTCGGTGCCTCCCACCTCAATCCACCTAATATTGGGGTTATGGCGAATTGATGAGAGCAGGTGCTCCGTCACTAGGATGTATAAGAGAGGGGACAGAGGACATCCCTGCCTTGTCCCATTGGTGATTGTGAAAGGTGATGAAAATGTTCTGACGCACCCCCTGGGCCTTGGGACACCCAGAGCCGGACCCTTTTTGGTGGATGCTGGTGGTTGTAGTCTTCGTGGCGGCGACCCGGTTCCGTGGCTCAGGGTGGTCAAACCAGTGGCGGAACTATTTATGTGGTTTTGATGTTTAAATGTCCGACTACGCCACCCGTGGATTGCGGTCAGAGTGAACCGCCGCTACAGGGCAGACCGCTGAGGCTGGTGTTGTGGGTGCAGCAGAGCGTAGCATAACTCCCCACGGGAGGAGTATAGCCTCAGGGCAGTGTATGCGGAGGATGGGGGTGATGGTGCAGGGCAGCAGCAGTAACGACACGGAGTCAGTGATGCAGTTCAGGGCCTTTACTCACAGTTCTTATTATCCAGACCACGTCTGCAGGTAACGGCTGCCCACGTCGTACTGTGCTCACCAGGTGAGGGGCTCAGACAACTCCCAGATAACTTTGGAGCGCTTCACAGGACCCCCTTTGTGTGTCCTTTGTCTGGCCTTTCTTACCAACACTTCTGTCCGGCTGCCTCGGGCCTCCTCTTGGTAAACTTGGCGCCAGTTTCCCTGACCCTATGTGGTGCCTTCCTAGCGGGTGTAGCGAGGGGCTGTGCCACATAAAATGTCAGAGCCTCCGGTTTTTAGCTGAGGGTCGTTTCCTGCCTCCACTAGTTCGGGGACCGGTCTCCCCCTTTGGCCTGACCCCTCCACGCAGGTAGATTCGGGCGTGCGGTGGCGACTCGCCCGTCCGCACCCCTGGGATCCCTTCATTCCTCGTTCCTGGAGCCTTCTCCGCTCCTCTTCCTTCCTTCTCCCTCTTGCAGGCCTGGGCCTCTGTTACTAGGCCCGCCTCCGGAGCAGAGCTCATGCAGAGCCCCTGCTCCCTGCCACTTCTGCTCAGACTTCTCTGCACTGAACTAAGATGGTGCCCACCTTTTATACTCCCTTCTCAATGCACCCAGGAACTGCTTCCTCCCTGCTCCTGCACTACAGGGTTCCCCTTCCTCAGTGTTCCCTCCCCCCACTCCAGCCAGGGACAGGGACTGTCGTGCCCATCTCAGGGGCATATTGGTCGCCCTGCCCCACGGCAATGTGGTGTAATGCATGCAGGTGTCGGGTCCTGATCCACACTCCATCCTTACCTGAGAGTGAGATATCACACCTCTGGGTGAGGTGCAATACGTCTGTAGCAACCGAGCCCTCAGGGTGCTACAGTTCCATTTATCTTCAGCCTAGGTGACGTATTGTGATACAGGGCCGTGATTTTGGCTATAAAAGGGTCCCCTAGACCCCTACCCCAAGCTTTTTAAGAGAATCATATATGGCGTGCCAGGAGACTCTATGGAATGCTTTCTCAGCATCCAACGAGAGTATCTACTTACAAATTTTTAACTGCATCTAGCCCAGGAAATACTTTGTGCCTAGTAGCAGTGTCTGCTAGTCCGCGGATTATCCCGGCTGTTAAGCAAGCTACACCACCTGTAGTTTGGACACTTAATTTTTTCAAAGGAAATGCTTTGGGACCACGGGATACTCAGTGAAGAGCATCAGGAGGCACCCCAAGGCATAGGGGCTGGGACTGGCAGTAGGATGCCTTGCGGTGGACAGCCGAGCTCGATCCTTATAAAAGCTTTTTAACTGCAGCAGCTTTAGTGGACGCTACTGGAGCTGGAATTACGCGGCTGCTGGCATGAGACTTGCCCTCCAATAGATCCTTGTAAATGGATTTAAAGTGTATTCATTCAAATTAGAGAGACAATTTAAATTAAAAAACTTAGAGCTGCCTCCACCACAGGGGGGCTCGCTCGACCCACCAGCGGACAGGCACCAGTATTGGGAGAGGGGGGCTGGCCGTCAGGGTTCACCGCGGCTCTGGCACAAACCCGGCGACACGGAGGTGGCACGGGCAGGAGCGGACTGAACGTGTCGGCTTCTCACTTTTGGATTTTAGAAGGGCATGACATGCCTATATCTGTGTCTCCCCCTTCTTTTACTCCTCCACCTCTTTTCTTTTCTCATGACTATATGTACTTGTCACTTTTCCATGTGTTAGTTGTGTCTTCTGAGCAGTTTGTCAGCTTTTGGACACCTTTGAAGGTGTTTTCTATGTGTTTCTATGTGTTTTTGTTTGCCTGCCATTGGTTTTAACGGTGTTCGAAGGTGTTCGACGAACAGTTCGGCGAACACACGGGTGTTCGACGAACCGAACCGAACTCGAACACTACGGGGGTGGCTCAACACTAGTAAAAAAGACCCAAAACTGGATAATACAGAGATTTGACCCGTGGAACTGCAAAACCACAGTTATAGTTATGTGGCGTACACCAGAATCTTTCCAACAGATATATTTGTGTCTGAAAAGTCAGGGAGACACTATCACAGCTTTTTTTTACAGCAAAAAGTGCTAAATGCAGGATAATACAGAGATTTGACCCGTGGAACTTCAAAACCACAGTTCTATTTTTCTGGCCTACACCAGACTCTTTTAAACAGATATATTGGTGTCTGAACAGTCAGTGAGACACTATTACTGTTTTTTTTATGGCAAAAAATGCCAAAAACAGGATAATACAGAGAATTGAACCGTGGAACTGCAAAACCACAGTTATAGTTATGTGGCGTACACCAGACTCTTTTAAACAGATATATTGGTGTCTGACCAGTCAGGGAGACACTATTACAGTTTTTTTTTACGGCAAAAAATGCCAAAAGCAGGATAATACAGAGATTTGACCTGTGGAACTGCGAAACCACAGTTATAGTTATGTGGCGTACACCAGAATCTTTTAAACAGATATATTGGTGTCTGACCAGTCAGGGAGACACTATTACAGTTTTTTTTTTACGGCAAAAACTGCCAAAAACAGGATAATACAGAGATTTGACCCGTGGAATTGCAAAACCACAGTTCTATTTTTCTGGCCTACATCAGATTCTTTTAATCAGATATATTGGTGTCTGACCTGTCAGGGAGACACTATTACAGTCTTTTTTTACAGCAAAAAATGCCAAAAGCAGGATAATACAGAGGTTTGACCCATGGAACTGCAAAACCACAGTTATAGTTATGTGGCGTATACCAGAATCTTTTAAACAGATATATTGGTGTCTGACCAGTCAGGCTGACAATATTACAGGGTTTTTTTACGGCAAAAAAATGCCAAAAACAGGATAATACAGAGATTTTACCTGTGGAACTGCAAAACGACAGTTCTATTTTTCTGGCCTACACCAGACTCTTTTAAACAGATATATTGGTGTCTAAACAGTCACAGACACACTCAATTTTTTTTTTTTTTGGGGGGGGAGAGATACCAAAAGGTTAATAAGACTCATATTCGGACAGTCTGACTGAGGAAAAAAAAAAATACAGGTTTTAGATGAAAAAAAAATTTTTTTTTCCTGGCCCCTGAGACTGGGGGCTAGGTCTAGCAATTTGACCAACAGGAGCACACAGGACTGTAATGCAGCATTTGCTGGTATAACCACTGCGTCTCCTATACAGCCTGCCTGCCTGATATCTGGGATGGATATTAGTCCTGAGAAGGACTGTTTGTTTGATTTGGCAGGCTTTAGAGACCCTACACTACCTATTTCGCACTATATATCTCTCCCTAACTCAGCAGCACTGACCCTACACTGGCTGATCCGGAGCGACTGTGTCTAAGATGGCGGCGCCCGGTTTTAAATACTCGAGGTGACGCTGTGCGGCCAGCCAATCACTGTAATGCCTACAAACAACATGGCTGCGGCATTACAGTGACTGACTGGCAATCTCTGCATGTTCATTGGCTCTGTAAAGAGCGCCAAACATGCAGGGCGGAGACGCAAGCTCCCGCCCGAGTAACCCAGAAATGGTTGGTGCTTGCCGAACATCCCAAGTAGCGTGATGCTCGGGTGAGTAACGAGAAGTGTCGAGCATGCTTGCTCAACACTAGTTGTCAGTGCTGTAATTGCTATAGTTTATATGCAATGGAAAAAAAAAGAGAAAGAAAAATGCTTTAATAAAAATGATCAGATTAAGAAAAAATGTTTTCCATAAAAGACACAGTTGAACAGCAGGTCTTTTTCAGATAATTATTCCTTGTGTGGATGTAAAAACCAGATGCTTCTGCAGTTTAGACAGTTCGACCACTAGATGTCAGCAATGCCTAAAACTACATTTGTTTATATGGTTTCCTTTACACCTTATTCTTTAGAATAAAAAGCCAAGTGTTTTTTTAGATGTTATTTTGCCTTTATCCTAAGTCATGTGACAAGGCTTGTTAAAGGGTCGATAGTGACTTTACAGGATTGCTACTTCCAATAAGTGGCACTAGTGTTCAAGTCCTCTTCCTCTCTGAAGATACAATTAGCATTTTTCGCTTTTGAAACACTTTTTTCTTTTTCTTCTTTATAAAGAAGGATTTTTGATGGAGTTTTGTTTTAACATTTCAAACTTGTTTTTGGCACTTTTCAAGTGATATTAAAATCATCAGAAAACAAAACACTTTAGAGCACTGTGTATTTACAAATAATGGCAAAGATGCTAAAAACACGTCCCAAAAACCAAAAATGGTAGTGTGCTTCACAATATATTTCCAAACATTGAAATCACAACACCAAGAAGGAATAGTTATAGAATTAGGCAGGAGTCACACAATAGTATTAAAAAATTGCTCCGATTATTATCCAGGAGAGTTGGCCAAGTGCTCTTGTATGGCAATCCGTGTGTAATGCAAGTGCAAGACTAGTATGCAATTTTTACCAGATTTAAATCATATCGCCATCAGTATGACATCCGTATGCCATGCATATGCAATCTATATGCAATGCGTTTTTAACATACTGTAATTTTTTACATACTGTAATTCTCTATATAATTTAAGCCTAGTTTACAAAACTAATAAAGCAATCTTATATAAAGATATAGATAAATCATAGAAAGATGTTAGATAGATAATATATAGATAGATGATAGATAGATAGATAGATAGATGATAGATAATGAGACTTTGTACCTGTGTGGACACTACCAGCTGCCTGAAAGCAAGCAAATCCCTACAACCTAGAGACAGATTTTTCAAAGGTCTTATGGACTGATGAGATGAGAGTGACTCTTCACTAGTGTTGAGCCACCCCCGTAGTGTTCGGGTTCGGTTCGGTTCGTCGAACACCGGGATGTTCGAGGAGCTGTTCGTCGAACTGTTCGTCGAACACCTTAGAACACCGTCGAACACCGTTAAAACCAATGGCAGACAAACAAAAACACATAGAAACACATAGAAAACACCTTCAAAGGTGTCCAAAAGCTGACAAACTGCTCAGAAGACGCTCTCTTTAAAAAAGCCGGCCGGCAATTCAGCAGCGGCATACACCGGTACCCGACAATTTAGACAAGAAGGAATAGAGCATCACACATAGATTAGATAGATAGAAACATGTCAGTCACACATATAAGAAGCACAGTGACAGTGTTGTTTACTGTACTTGTCATTTAGTGTAAAGGATTTATTTAAAAAAATAATAGTGTTTTCGTGCACCATCTCTTTAAAAAAGCCGGCCGGCAATTCATCATCTGTACCCGACAATTTATAACAGAAAGAATAGAGCTTCACACATAGATAGATATAAACATGCCAATCACATATATAATAAGTACAGTGATAGTGTTGGTTACTGTACTTGTCATTTAGTGTAAAGGATTTATTTTAAAAAATAATAGTGTTTTCATGCACCATCTCTTTAAAAAAGCCGGCCGGCAATTCAGTACCCGACAATTTAGAATACAAAGAATAAAGAATCACACATAGATTAGATAGATAGAAACATGTCAGTCACATATATATGAAGTACAGTGACAGTGTTGCTTACTGTACTTGTCATTTAGTGTAAAGGATTTATTAAAAAAAATAATAGTGTTTTCATGCACTGTCTCTTTAAAAAAGCCGGCCGGCAATTCAGTATCTGTACCCGATAATTTAGAATAGAAGGAATAGAGAATCACACATAGATTAGATAGATAGAAACGTGTGAGTCACATATATATGAAGTACAGTGACAGTGTTGCTTAATGTACTTGTCATTTAGTATAAAGGATTTATTAAAAAAAATAATAGTGTTTTCATGCACCGTCTCTTTAAAAAAGCCGGCCGGCAATTCAGCATCTGTACCCGACAATTTAGAACAGAAAGATAGAGCATCACACATAGATTAGATAGATAGAAACATGTCAGTCACATATATAAGAAGTACAGTGATAGTGTTGATTACTGTACTTGTCATTTAGTGTTGAAATAAAGGATTTATTAAAAAAAAAATTGGCATGGGGGTCCCCGTAATTTTAGGCTCTATCGGAGGTTAAGCAGATGGCTGGGGCAGATGTTTGAAGCCTGGGAAGGGGGTAATACCCACGGAGCTTCCCAGGCTACTGATATCAGCCCCCAGCTGAATACCTATCCTTTACTAGCTATTAAAATGGGGGACCCGGCAAAAATGACGTGGGGTCCCCCCTATTTTAATAGCTAGCAAAGGCTAGGCAGACAGCTGGGGGCTGATATTAATAGCCCAGGAAGGCTACCATGAATATTGGCCCCCTCCCAGGCTAGAAACACCAGCCGTCAGCCGCCCCAGAAATGGCGCATCCATAGGATGTGCCAATTCTGGCACTTAGCCTCGCTCTTCCCACAGCCCTGTAGCGGTGGCAGTGGGGTAATAGGGCTGGGGTTGATGTCAGCTTATAATGCCAGCTGACATCAAGCCCAGGTTAGTAATGGAGAGGCGTCTATAAGACACCCCCATTACTAACCCCATAGTCAAAGTTAAAAGAAAACACAAACACCCAGAATAAAGTCCTTTAATTGAAATGAACACACAATTCTTTATTGTTCTAAATTAAACCATACTTACCATCACGCCCATTCCAGCTGAAGCCAACGATCTCCTGCAATAAAAGAAAAATAATAAAGCAACCTCATCCTTACCTTTCCATGGTTCCCACGACAGCTTCAGCTCTGCTACATCGAGATGACAGGCTGGACCGCAGCAGAACGCTGCCATCCAGCCCGTCATCCCGCAGACACTGAGAAGCGCAGGCATGCTTGCGCTCCTCAGTGTCTCGCTGTGACGGCATAAAGATGAGCCGAGTTCATGTCCAATGAACTCGGCGCATCTCATGCACGTCACTGACAGCGTGGGAGAATTCTCCTGCACTCAGCGCTTCAGCGTGAGAATTTTCCCACGCTGTCAGTGACGTGCATGAGGTGAGCTGAGTTCATTGGACATGAGCTCACCTCATGCACGTCACTGACAGCGTGGGAGAATTCTCCTGCACTCAGCGCTTCAGCGTGAGAATTTTCCCACGCTGTCAGTGACGTGCATGAGGTGAGGTCATGTCCAATGAACTCAGCTCACCTCATGTACGTCACTGACAGCGTGGGAGAATTCTCACGCTGAAGCGCTGAGTGCAGGAGAATTTTCCCACGCTGTCAGTGACGTGCATGAGGCTGATATTTAAATTTGGCGCACAAATCGGTGATTGGTCGCGGGCAGCATCCGCGACTAATCAGCACGGTAGTGTTTAACTTTGGCGGCAAGATCAGTGATTGGTCGCGCGCCAAGACCGCGACCAATCACCGATTTGGGCGCCACATTTAAATATCGGCCGCGACCAATCAGCACAGCGTTGTTTAAATGTGGATCCAAGATCGGTGATTGGTTGCGGCCAATATTTAAATTTGGCGCACAAATCTGTGATTGGTCGCGGGCAGCGTCCGCGACCAATCAGCACAGTAGTGTTTAACTTTGGCGGCAAGATCAGTGATTGGTCGCGGTCAAGACGGCGACCAATCACCGATTTGTGCAGCACATTTAGATAGCGGCCGCGATCAATTGGATGTCAGCGCCGCTCCCCGGTCCTTCCTTCACACCCTAGCCGCATGGATGTCAGCGGCGCTGCCTGTGCGGATTCTTCCGCTGCGAGAACCCGGGACATGAGCGGGCGCTCGCAGCAGAAGTATCCCGACCCGCAGCGCCGCTCCCCGGTCCTCCCTTCACACCCTAGCCGCTGATGTCCCCACAGTATCCGCATGGTGTTACAAAGGTCCGGACATTTGTGTTAAAAATCGCTGATTGCTCGCTGTCGCTGCCCGCGACCAATCACCGATTTGGGCGGCAAATTTAAATATCAGCCGCGACCAATCACCGATTTGGGCGCCAAATTTAAATATCCTCCGCGACCAATCACCCATCTTGGCTCCACATTTAAACACCGCTGTACTGATTGGTCGCGGACGCTATTTAAATGTGGCGCCAAAATCGGTGATTGGTCGCGCCCAGCGTCGGCGACCAATCAGCACAGCGGTGTTTAACTGTGGAGCCAAGATTGGTGATTGGTTGCGGCCTATATTTAAATTTGGCTCCCAAATTGGTGATTGGTCGCGGGTAGAGATGAGCGGTGTTCGACTAGAACTGTTCGCCAATCTCAAATTCGAGCTGTTTTGGGCGGTGTTCGAGTTGTTCGACGAACCCGAACGATTTGCAAAAAATTCGGCTGTTCGAGGTTATGTTCGATAACTGTTCGTGCACCAAAAGCGTGTCCTGCATGTCTGGCGCTATTTAGAGCACCAATCATGCAGGGATTGTCTGCCACTCACTGTAATGCCACAGCCATGGAGGTTGTGGCATTACAGTGATTGCCCAAATCGATGGGAACAGTGCCAACAGTGAAACATGAAAAGCCGGCAGTTCAGTAGCGGCATACACCGGTACCCGACAATTTAGAACCGAAAGAATAGAGCTTCACACATAGATTAGATAGATAGAGACATGTCAGCCACATATATACGAAGTACAGTGAAAGTGCTGCTTATTGTACTTGTCATTTAGCGTAAAGGATTTATCAAAAAAAATAATAGTGTTTTCATGCACCGTCTCTTTAAAAAAGCCGGCCGGCAATTCAGCATCTGTACCCGACAATTTAGAATAGAAGGAATAGAGAATCACACATAGATTAGATAGATAGAAACATGTCAGTCACATATATATGAAGTACAGTGACAGTGTTGATTACTGTACTTGTCATTTAGTGTAAAGGATTTATTAAAAAAAATAATAGTGTTTTCATGCACCGTCTCTTTAAGAAAGCCGGCCGGCAATTCAGCATCTGTACCCGACAATTTATAACAGACAGAATAGAGCTTCACACATAGATTAGATAGATAGAAACATGTCAGTCACATATATATGAAGTACAGTGATAGTGTTGGTTACTGTACTTGTCATTTAGTATTAAAATAAAGGATTTATTATTAAAAAAATTGGCGTGGGGTTCCCCTTAATTTTAGTCTCTAGCGGAGGTTAAGCAGACGGCTGGGGCAGATGTTTGAAGCCTGGGAAGAGGGTAATACCCACGGAGCTTCCCAGGCTACTAATATCAGCCCCCAGCTGAATACATAGCCTTTACTAGCTATTAAAATGGGGAACCCCCCCAAAAAAATGACGTGGGGTCCCCCTAATTTAATAGCTAGCAAAGGCTAGGCAGACAGCTGGGGGCTGATATTAATAGCCCAGGAAGGGAGCCATGAATATTGGCCCCCTCCCAGGCTAGAAACACCAGCCGTCAGCCGCCCCAGAAATGGCGCATTCATAGGATGCGCCAATTCTGGCACTTAGCCTCGCTCTTCCACGCTGCCCTGTAGCGGTGGCAGGGGGTAATAGGGCTGGGGTTGATGTCAGCTTATAATGCCAGCTGACATCAAGCCCAGGTTAGTAATGGAGAGGCGTCTATAAGACACCCCCATTACTAACCCCATAGTCAAAGTTAAAAAAAAACACAAACACCCAGAATAAAGTCCTTTAATTGAAATAAAGACACAATTCTTTATTGTTCTAAATTAAACCATACTTACCATCACGCCCATTCCAGCTGAAGCCAACGATCTCCTGTAATAAAAATAAAATAATAAAGCAACCTCATCCTTACCTTTCCATGGTTCCCACGACAGCTTCAGCTCTGCTACATCGAGATGACAGGCTGGACCGCAGCAGAACGCCGCCATCCAGCCTGTCATCCCGCAGACACTGAGAAGCGCAGGCTTGCTTGCGCTCCACATTGTCTCTCTGTGACGGCATAAAGATGAGCCGAGGTCATGTCCAATGAACTCGGCTCACCTCATGCACGTCACGTACAGCGTGGGAGAATTCTCACGCTGAAGCGCTGAGTGCAGGAGAATTTTCCCACGCTGTCAGTGAGGTGCATGAGGTGAGCTGAGTTCATTGGACATGAGCTCACCTCATGCACATCACTGACAGCGTGGGAGAATTCTCCTGCACTCAGCGCTTCAGCGTGAGAATTCTCCCACGCTGTCAGTGACGTGCATGAGGTGAGCCGAGTTCATTGGACATGACCTCGGCTCATCTGGATGCCGTCACAGCGAGACACTGAGGAGCGCAAGCATGCCTGCTCTTCTCAGTGTCTGCGGGATGACAGGCTGGATGGCAGCGTTCTGCTGCGGTCCAGCCTGTCATCTCGATGTAGCAGAGCTGAAGCTGTCGTGGGAACCATGGAAAGGTAAGGATGAGGTTGGTTTATTATTTTTCTTTTATTGCAGGAGATCGTTGGCTTCAGCTGGAATGGGCGTGATGGTAAGTATGGTTTAATTTAGAACAATAAAGAATTGTGTGTTTATTCAATTAAAGGACTTTATTCTGGGTGTTGTGTTTTTTTTAAATACTTTACTAGAAATTCATGGCGGTCATGTCTAATACTGGCGTGACCCCATGAATTTTGGGCTTGGGGCCAGCTGATAATACCAAGCTGGCCCTAACCCCTTTATTACCCAGTGAGCCACCGCACCAGGGCCCTGGATGAGTTGGGTACAGCGCCAGAAGATGGCGCTTCTATGAACGCGCCATTTTCCGGGGTGGCTGCGGACTGCAATTTGCAGCGGGGGGGGCCCAGAAAGCTTGCGCCTCCCTGCGCTGCAGATTCCAGCCCCCAGCTGCCTAGTTGTACCTGGCTGGACACAAAAATAGGGCGAAGCCCCACATATTTTTTTTTTAATTATATCATGAAATTCATGAAATAATTAAGAAAAAAAGGCCTTCCCTATATTATTGTGTCCGGCCAGGTACAAATAGTCAGCTGGTGGTTGGGGGCAGCCCGTTCCTGCCTGCTGTACCTGGCTGGACACAAATATAGTGCGAAGCCCCACTTCAATTTTTTTTAATTATTTCATGAAATTCATGAAATAATTAAGAAAAAAAGGCCTTCCCTATATTGTTGTGTCCGGCCAGGTACAAATAGGCAGCTGGTGGTTGGGGGCAGCCCATTCCTGCCTGCTGTACCTGGCTGGACACAAATATAGTGCGAAGCCCCACTTCAATTTTTTTAAATTATTTCAGGAAATTCATGAAATAATTAAAAAATAATTGACGTGGGGCTTCGCACTATATTTGTGTCCAGTCAGGTGCAGCAGGCAGGAACGGGCTGCCCCCAACCACCAGCTGTCTATTTGTACCTGGCCGGACACAACAATATAGGGAAGCCCTTTTTTTCTTAATTATTTCATGAAATAATTTAAAGAAAATTGACGTGGGGCTTCGCCCTGTTTTTGTGTCCAGCCAGGTACAACTAGGCAGCTGGGGGCTGGAATCCGCAGCGCAGGGAGGCCCAAGCTTTCTGGGCCCCACCCGCTGCAAATTGCAGTCCGCAGCCACCCCGGAAAATGGCGCGTTCATAGAAGCGCCATCTTCTGGCGCTGTACCCAACTCATCCAGGGCCCTGGTGCGGTGGCTCACTGGGTAATAAAGGGGTTAGGGCCAGCTTGGCATTATCAGCTGGCCCTAAGCCCGAAATTCATGGGGTCACGCCAATATTAAACATGACCACTATGAATTTCTAGTAAAGTATTTAAAAAAAACACAACACCCAGAAAAAAGTCCTTTAATTGAAATAAACACACAATTCTTTATTGTTCTAAATTAAACCATACTTACCATCACGCCCATTCCAGCTGAAGCCAACGATCTCCTGCAATAAAAGTAAAATAATAAAGCAACCTCATCCTTACCTTTCCATGGTTCCCACGACAGCTTCAGCTCTGCTACATCGAGATGACAGGCTGGACCGCAGGAGAACGCTGCCATCCAGCCTGTCATCCCGCAGACACTGAGAAGCGCAGGCTTGCTTGCGCTCCTCAGTGTCTGGCTGTGACAGCATCCAGATGAGCCGAGGTCATGTCCAATGAACTCAGCTCACCTCATGTACGTCACTGACAGCGTGGAAGAATTCTCCTGCACTCAGCGCTTCAGCGTGAGAATTCTCCCACGCTGTCAGTGACGTACATGAGGTCAGCTGAGTTCAATGGACATGAATGAGCTCACCTCATGCACGTCACTGACAGCGTGGGAAAATTCTCCTGCAATCAGCGCTTCAGCGTGAGAATTTTCCCACGCTGTCAGTGACGTGCATGAGGTGAGCTCATTCATGCCCAATGAACTCGGCTCACCTCATGCACGTCACTGACAGCGTGGGAAAATTCTCACGCTGAAGCGCTAAGTGCAGGAGAATTCTCCCACGCTGTCAGTGACGTGCATGAGGTGAGCTGAGTTCATTGGACATTCACTCGGCTCATCTGGATGCCGTCACAGTGAGACACTGAGGAGCGCAAGCATGCCTGCGCTTCTCAGTGTCTGCGGGATGACAGGCTGGATGGCAGCGTTCTGCTGCGATCCAGCCTGTCATCTTGATGTAGCAGAGCTGAAGCTGTCGTGGGAACCATGGAAAGGTAAGGATGAGGTTGCTTTATTATTTTACTTTTATTGCAGGAGATCGTTGGCTTCAGCTGGAATGGGCGTGGTGGTAAGTATGGCTTAATTTAGAACAATAAAGGATTGTGTCTTTATTTCAATTAAAGGACTTTATTCTGGGTGTTTGTGTTTTCTTTTAACTTTGACTATGGGGTTAGCAATGGGGGTGTCTTATAGACGCCTCTCCATTACTAACCTGGGCTTGATGTCAGCTGGCATTATAAGCTGACATCAACCCCAGCCCTATTACCCCACTGCCACCGCTACAGGGCAGTGGGAAGAGCGAGGCTAAGTGCCAGAATTGGCGCATCCTATGAATGCGCCATTTCTGGGGCGGCTGACGGCTGGTGTTTCTAGCCTGGGAGGGGGCCAATATTCATGGCACCTTTCCTGGGCTATTAATATCAGCCCCCAGCTGTCTGCCTAGCCTTTGCTAGCTATTAAAATAGGGGGGACCCCACGTCATTTTTTTTGGGTGGGGGTCCCCCATTTTAATAGCTAGTAAACGCTAGGTATTCCGCTGGGGGCTGATATTAGTAGCCTGGGAAGCTCCGTGGGTATTACCCCCTTCCGAGGCTTCAAACATCTGCCCCAGCCGTCTGCTTAACCTCCGCTAGAGCCTAAAATTACGGGGAACCCCACGCCAATTTTTTTTTAAATAAATCCTTTATTTTAACACTAAATGACAAGTACAGTAATCAACACTGTCACTGTACTTCATATATATGTGACTGACATGTTTCTATCTATCTAATCTATGTGTGAAGCTCTATTCTGTCTGTTATAAATTGTCGGGTACCGCTGCTGAAATGCCGGCCGGCTTTTTTAAAGAGACAGTGCATGAAAACACTATTATTTTTTTTAATAAATCCTTTACACTAAATGACAAGTACAGTAAGCAACACTGTCACTGTACTTCATATATATGTGACTGACATGTTTCTATCTATCTAATCTATGTGTGATTCTCTATTCTTTCTATTCCAAATTGTCGGGTACCGCTGCTGAATTGCCGGCCGGCTTTTTTTAAAGAGAGGGTGCATGAAAACACTATTATTTTTTTTGATAAATCCTTTACACTAAATGACAAGTACAGTAAGCAACACTGTCACTGTACTTCATATATATGTGGCTGACATGTTTCTATCTATCTAATCTATGTGTGAAGCTCTATTCTTTCGGTTCTAAATTGTCGGGTACCGGTGTATGCCACTGCTGAATTGCCGGCTTTTCATGTTTCACTGATGGCACTGTTCCCATCGATTTGGGCAATCACTGCAATGCCACAACCACCATGGCTGTGGCATTACAGTGAGTGGCAGACAATCCCTGCATGATTGGTGCTCTAAATAGCGCCAGACATGCAGGACACGCTTTTGGTGCACGAACAGTTATCGAACATAACCTCGAACAGCCGAATTTTTTGCAAATCGTTCGGGTTCGTCGAACAACTCGAACACTGCCCAAAACAGCTCGAATTTGAGATTGGCGAACAGTTCTAGTCGAACACCGCTCATCTCTACTCTTCACAGTCCAGCTGGGTGGGCTTGTGGTTGGAACAGAAATAAACACGGACATCCACTTTGACTCAAGCAAGGTGGAGGTGGGGAACTGCTATGTGTTGGTCTTATGAACATTTTAGGCTGAAAATGGACTTAAAATCAACTCCCAAATCTACTCCCAGTTTTTAGAAGATGCTTTCTTCAATCAGTGATACAGGAAAATGTGTGTATCTTCAAAGAAAACCATGATTTATTTATGCAGGATAAAGCTCCATTGCATGCGTCAAAGTGCTCCTCTTCTTGGCCCAGTCTTGACATTTCAACTTCTGCGTCTTATTCAGTGGTGATCAGGTTTCATTCTTCCTTACCTTGGCCATGTTTCTGACCACTGAACACCTTGTGCTTCTCAGCACTCCAGGGAGGTCACAGTTCTGAAATATGGCAGCACTGTATGATAATGGGCTCCAGCTCCTAGTCGCTTCTTGTTTGGCTCTTCTCACATCTTTGGCAGCAAGGCTATATGCACACGAAGCGATTTTAATGCGTTTTTTCGCTGCGAAAATGCATTAAAATTGCTTGTAATAGGTCTGCCATTTACTGCATGCAAACCTGCATGTCCTGTGCACATCATGCAGAAATTTCCGCTGCAAATTCGCATTGCGGTAAAACCTACAGCAAGACCAATTCTAGTGCGATTTCGCTGCAAAAACGCCTCCATTGACTTGCATTGGATCGCATAAGATCCGCATGACTACATGTAGTCATGATGATGCGGTCAAAACCTAAAAATTCTACTCATAGTGTATGGGCCCCTTAAATTCACTTAGTAAGCGAAGTTATCTTGAAAAAATTAGTTTTGTAAATTTTGTGGAAAAAATGAGAAATTGTTTACAAAAGTTTTAATGTTTTTAACATGGTAGCAAAATAAAAGGACAATTCAAAAGTGGTGCAGATGCAGCAAAGACATAGGGAAATGGGAAATGTTATTTATTAACTATTTTGTTTGGTCTTAGTAGCTAAACTATTTTAACCACTTCGCGCCAGAGCCTGTTTTTGCCTTCGTGACCGGGCCAATTTTTTAAATTCTGACCACTGTCAATTTATGAAGTAATTACTCTGGAACGCTTCAACATATTCCCCTGATTCTGAGACTGTTTTTTTCGTGACATATTGTACTTCATGAAAGTGGTAAAATTTCTTCGATATCACTTGCGTTTATTTGTGAAAAAATTGGAAATTTGGCGAAAATTTTGAAAATTTTGCAATTTTCAAACTTTGAATTTTCATGCCCTTAAATCAGAGAGATATGTCACACAAAATAGTTAATAAATAACATTTCCCACATGTCTACTTTACATCAGCACAATTTTGGAACCCAAATTTTTTTTTAGTTAGGAAGCTATAAGGGTTAAAAGTTGACCACCGATTTCTCATTTTTCCAACAAAATTTACAAAAACATTTTTTTAGCGACCACATCTTATTTGAAGTGACTTTGAGGGGCCTTTATGACAGAAAATACCCAAAAGTGACACCATTCTAAAAACTGCACCCCTCAAGGTGCTCAAAACCACATTCAAGAAGTTTATTATCCCTTCAGGTGTTTCACGGGATTTTTGGAATGTGGAAGAAAACAATGAACATTTAACTTTTTTTCACAAAAATGTTACTTTAGACCCAATTTTTTTATTTTCACAAGGCTAACAGGAAAAAATGGAATACACAATTTGTAGTGCAATTTCTCTTGAGCGCGCTGATAGCCCATATGTGAGGGAAAACCACTGTTTGGGCACACTGCACGGTTCGGAAGGGAAGGAGCGCCATTAGACTTTTTAAATGTAAAGTTTGTTTGCATAGTTAGCAGACGCCATGTTGCATTTGGAGAGCCCCTGATGTGCCTAAACAGTGGAAACCCCCCACAAGTGACACCATTTTGGAAACTAGACCCCTTAGGGAACTTATCTAGATGTGTGGTGAGCACCTTGAACCCCAAGGTGCTTCACAGAAGTTTATAATATTGAGCTGTAAAAATAAAATTTTCACATTTTTCTCACAAAAACGTTTTTCATCCCTTAATTTTGCATTATCATAAGGGTAATAGGATAAATTGCACCATGAAATTTGTTTTGCAATTTCTCCTGAACACGCCGATACCCCATATGTGGAGGCAAACCACTGTTTGGGCGCACGGCAGGGTTTGAAAGGGAAGGAGCACCATTTGACTTTTTGAATGTAAAATTTGCTTGAATAATCAGCGGACGCCATGTTGCATTTGGGGAGCCCCTGATGTGCCTAAACAGTGGAAATCCCCAACAATTGACACCATTTTGGAAACTAGACCCCTTAAGGAACTTATCTATATGTGTGGTGAGCACCTTAAACCCTAAGGTGCTTCACAGAAGTTTATAATATTGAGCTGTAAAAATAAAATTTTCACATTTTTCCCATAAAAACGTTTTTCATCCCTTAATTTTGCATTATCATAAGGGTAATAGGATAAATTTAACCATGAAATTTGTTGTACAATTTCTCCTGAACACGCCGATACCCCATATGTGGAGTCAAACCACTGTTTGGGCGCACGGCAGGGTTTGAAAGGGAAGGAGCGCCATTTGACTTTTTGAATGTAAAATTTGTTTGAATAATTAGCAGATGCCATGTCGCATTTGGGGAGCCCCTAATGTGCCTAAACAGTGGAAACCCCCCACAAGTGCCACCATTTTGGAAACTAGACCCCTTAAGGAACTTATCTAGATGTGTGGTGAGCACCTTGCACCCCCAGGTGCTTCACAGAAGTTTATAATATTGAGCCGTAAAAATAAAATTTTCACATTTTCTCCACAAAAAAAGTTTTTCATTCCCTAATTTTGTATTATCATAAGGATAACAGGAGAAATTGCACCATGAAATTTGTTGTGCAATTTCTCCTGAGTACGTCGATACCCCATATGTGGGGGAAAACCATGCTTTGGTGTACGGCAGGGTTCGGAAGAGAAAGGAGCGCTATGTTGGCTGGGATAGGTTGCAGACACCATGTCACATTTGAAGAGTCGCTGACGTGCCGAAACAGCAGAAACCCTCACAAGTGACCCCATTTTGTAAACTACACCTCTCAAGGAATTCATCTAGGGAAGTAGTGAGTATTTTTTAATTTTTAAATTTATACCATTGGGCAGTCAAAAAAGCATAATTATATTTTTACCACAAAAAAAATGTTTTACCCTCAGATTTTACATTTTCACACAGGGCAATGGGTAAAAATGGTGCCAAAATGTGTCAAACAATTTCTTCTAAAAGTGTCAATACCCCATATGTGGCTGTATCGTACCGCTTAGCCATACAGCGAGATCTGTGAGGGACAGAGCGCTATTTGACAATTGGAGAACAAATTATTGTAGAATAGGCATTTGGATTTGGGAGCACAACATTTTCTGAATTTCTTTTGGGGGGCAAGGGCCATTTCGCTTTTCCAGAGCCTTTCTGCTACAAGTAACTTGGAATATTTTTAACAGATTACGGACCTGAGTGGGGACTAGCTTTTTTTGAGGACTGAGTTGAAGCTTTTATTGTGAACATTTTACGTAACATTTATCCGGTGCTCTAGGCTGAGCACTTACATTGGGGTTTCCATCTAAATTTCCAAGTGATGTAATTCAGATGAAACCCCTGCAGGATCCATTCACTGTAATGAGGCAGCAGAGTTACTCTGGACTCCGTCTGGCCTCTGTTTAGCGGTGTCCTTTTTTTCTGAAGTGCACAAAACTGTGGCCAACCGCACTTTTATGCACACCTAAAAAAACTGACATTGTGGGATCACAGGCCAGATGGCATCCACAGTGGCCTATATCTGCCTCATTACAGGGAATCTTCCGTCATGGGTTCCGTCTGAATCACGTATTTCGGAGATTTAAGCGGAAACTCTGGTGTAAGTGCTCAGCGCAGAGCGCAGGATAAATGTGAGCAGAGCCTTACTGCGATCTTTGGGAGACATAATAAACAAATCAGTAGCAGGTGAAGAATTGGTTTTATTTCTTTTTTATGCCGTTCCTCGTGCGGTATAAGTGCTGAAATTACTTTATTCTTCGGGTCGGTGTGCTTACAGAGATACCAGATTTATATCGGGTTTTTATGACTGACAGCTGTCACACACTAAGAGACGCTTTTTTTGCAAAATCTAGTTTTTGCATCGCCATACTTTGAGAGCTATCATTTTTCCATATTTCGGCCGACAGAGTCATGTGACAGCTTGTTTTTTGCTGGATGAGTTGACATTTTTATTGGTACCATTTTTGGGTACGTGACATTTTTTGATCGATATCTATTCCATTTTTTGGGAGGTAAAATTAACAAAAAACAACAATTCAGGAATTGTTTTTTGAGGGTTTTTTTATGCCGTTCTGCGTATGGTAAAAGTGATAAGGCAGCATTATTCTTTGGGTCAGTACGTTTACAGCGATACTACACTTACTGTATATTTTTTTATGTTTTGGCGCTTTTACACAATAAAACAATTTTATAGAAAAAATATTTTTTTTGCATCGCTTTATTCTGAGCGCTATAACTTTTTTATTTTTCAGCTGATGGAGCTGTATGGCAGCTTTTTTTTTGCGGAACAAGATGACGTTTTCAGCGGTACCATTTTTACTTCCATTTTGCTTTTTGATCGCAATTTTTTCCACTTTTTGTTTGGCGATATGATGAAAAAGCATTGTTTTTTGCTCCATTTTTTATTTATTTTTATTACGGTGTGCACAGAAGGAGTTAATTAGTGTGACAGTTTTATAGATCGGGTTGTTTCGGACGCAGCGATACCAAATATGTGTACTTTTTTGTTTTTGCATAAATATACGGATTTATTGGTTTAATATTTTATTTATTTATTTTTATTTATTTAGTGATTTTTTTTTAACAGTTTGAGAACATTTTTTTTACTTTTTTTACATTTTTACTTAGTCCCTGTATGGGACATTAATTTTTATTTTTCTAATCACTGATGTCATGCAATGTAATAGACATGTATTACATTACATGACATCTTTGCTGACTGTTTCAAAGTCAGTGTGTCCTGCCAGGCTTCAGCAGCAGGCTGAGCCTAGCAGGACACCACATATGGCAGACCTGGAGGCGGTCATGTGACCTCTAGCTGCCATAACAACGGAAGGTCCTGGAAGCTATCAGGGGGCCGTCGGAGAGGTAAGTTGATGACCCCCTCTCCTCTCACTACCTTCTATATGCCGCAATCACTGTAGATCGCGGCATATAGAAGATAGCAAAGGGTTAACATCATTGGGACCTGATCCAATCAGGTCCCGATGATGTCCCCTATCAGAGATATCGCTCTGCACCGGAACCACAGCGCTTGCAGGATCCTGGGGTCCTGAGCGCTGCGGGACTACCCACCGTTTTTAAACGTCGGCGCTGCACAGAGCCCAGGCAGCGCCGACGTTTATGTACAGTGGGCGGTCCTGAACCGGTTAATGACATACAAATTCAAATTAAAAAAATTGCTAATGTTTCAAAATTTTTGCTAAAAATCTGATATTTTCAAAAATAAAAGCAAATAAATCGTATCAACCTAAATTTACCACTATTATAAAATATGTACCACAAAAAAAAACATTATCAGAATCACTGAGTTATGTGGAAGCATTCCATAGCTATTACCACATAAAGTGACACGTGTGGCCTGGTCAGGAAGTTGAGAACTGATAATGGGAAACTGGTTGAAGACTGTGCATCTTTTGACACACTTTTTTATTGTTTGCTTCCTAAAAGTTAAGCAACTTTCTAAATAGTTTGAACATTTTCTACCACATTGCTGCTTCAGTGTTTCTGTTAGTCCTGTAGCTGGGTGTTTTTGAAGGAATGTTACAAATCAAGCAAAGTTCCTGCTCATGACAGTTCTTTGTCCCCCTTCCCTTCTCTCAGTGTTAGATATAGCAGCAGGGAGGAGGCTGTGCACAGTTTTGCAGTGGAGAGGGTAGAATGTGTCTTAGAGGGCACAAAAAGCTATAAAAAGTAGGAAAATTCAGTGTTGGAGTGCGGATACATGTGGCAAGTGAAGCAAATTAAGACAGCATGGATACACACAGTCTTCACATACACCCTATATTACAGTGAGATTACAGAATTAATTATTGTAATTTTTAACTAGAGGTAGCCACACATATAAAAATAATTTTTTTCCAAGTCAAAAGGGAAGACTTTAAACTAGAAGACATTTTTACACTAAAGTACAGAAAGAGAAGAAAAAGACATTGAGAACATAACATTTACAGCCTTTTTCTTAAGATAAAATGCTGCTGTGATGTTTTTTCTCTAAACAGGGCCCATTTACAGATGTTCTTTGTTACTACTTCTTCATTCCTTGTTACACCTGCAAACCAGTGCCACATTTCTCCGCTGTAGACTTATCACCACAATGACAACTCACAATTTCACGCACCTTGCTGTATATGTATGTCATAGTGCAGCATTATTTACCACACCATGACGTACTGTATATGTAAAACACAAGGATGGAGCAGGCCTTCGCAGTGGGAGCTGGCTGTTAGGCAGGGTTAAGACCAGCGCATGAAAAATCAGACGATTGTTCATCTGTATTGTCATCCATATGGCATCCAGTTTTATACATCAGCAGCTTGCATGAACTACCGTAATAGTTTCCAATCTTACTGAATAGCAATGCATCCATGAAAATCAGATGATATATATGGAGATATATGGATGATCCGTGTGGGGTCCATTTTTTTTTTACTCAGGCTTGAAACAGTAAGTCTCATTCAATAATAACAAGCAAATAGTGCATGCTGAGATTTTTTTCACATGATCACTCGGTCTATGTGAACAAAAATGTTATCTGAACAGCTCTACTGAATTACATTGATCAGTGCGCTGTTCGACTTTTACTCGGACAGTACACATCTATATAATAGGCTAAACTGAATGATCATTTACATACATCTAGGCTCCCATTGCAACAGCCAGGATTGCTATGTACGATCCCAGCAGTTTAACTCTTTACAAGGAGTAGTTACTACTCACCATGCATGTAAAGAGTTTGATAGCAGGAAAGCACTCTCTCTGTCAGCCCATGTAAGTCTACAGTCTGTAAGTCCATTGTTCAATTGAACACTGAACAATCGATGTTTGCTAACATGTTGATTATCCATTGTATAAGTCCATGTAGCTTGTTGACCTGCACACAGTGAAGGACAAACTGTGCAGATTGATTAAATACTCAAACAATGAGCGATGACCTCATCCTACCTTCCACCTGATCTGTGGATGATGGCGTGAAGGACAGTTGTGAACTATAAAAGGGGATGTGCTTCTCTTCCCAGAGAGACTCTACAGGATTCCAGCTTACGGAACCACGGCCCCAGCTGGAGAAATACAGATCTGCTCCATTGACCATCACTGAATCCTCAAAGATGTTTTGAAGAATCCAGGTTTGGACAATCAGATCACCTGGCCACATACCTACAATGGATTCTGTCAGCTTCCTAAGCTTGTCATTAGCTCCTCTCTATGGGTGCCTGCCAAAAGTGGGGTGCCACTGGTGGGGGTAGTTGTGGCTGGAAGCCCCGAAGTCGTAGATGTTCTAATTCCTGACGAGCCAGCGGAAGCATGAGACTCTGTAATTTGCCTCATCTTGTGTACTTGCTGGGAATGTACTATGTGTTATTGTCTGTTGGTGGTTCAGTAAAGTATTGTCACACTGTTTTACCCTCATTCTGCGTTGTCTGAGTAGTATTCTGCCATTAGAAGGGAGAGCGGGCATTCAATGGGATGAGCCCTGGTCCATGCAATTTTTCTTAAGATAGCCAAGGCCAGCAGGAGAGAGCACCCATTGACTCCCGTGTCTCCACACCCCTTATCAGTTTTATGCAGTTTCTTTGTACTTTTCCAAATCCAGGTCATCCTTTCTATGAATGGATGCCCATAGTTAGACTGCATACTTCAGATGATATCACAGTAATGCTTTGTAAAGTGGTAATATTACATTATTGTCCCACTAGTTCATATCTTTCTTAAAGGGAACCTGTCACTAGGAAAAAACACTATTAACCTGCAGATTTGTAGACAGCTATTAAGTCTCCTCTCAGTCTTTTTTTTTGCAAGCTAAACATTCCCAAATCCTCAAACCGTTTCTCATAGGAGATTGTTTGCAGGCCGGTCACCATTCTGGTCGGTGTTCTCTGAACTTTCTCCAGTTTTCTTCCTTTTTAAAATGTGGTGCCCAGAACTGGACACAGTATTTCAAATAAGGTCTGACCAAAGAGGAGTAGAGGGGGAAAATTACTTCACGTGATATAGACTGTATGCTTCTCATAATGCATCTCAGAACTGTGTTTGCCTTTTTAGATGCAGCATCACACTGTTGACTCATGTTCAGTCTGTGATCTATTAGTATACCCGGGTCTTTTTCACATGTACTGTTGCTTAGCCCTATCCCTCCCATTCTGTAAATGCATTTTTCATTTTTCTTGCCAAGATGTAGGACTATGCATTTCTGCCTGTTAAAAAACATTCTGTTAGTTGCTGCCCACAGTTCCAGTTTGTTTAGATCTTTTTGAAACCTCTCTCTCTCTTCTCTAGTATTAACTTTAATCAGTTTACCCTCAATTCCTTCATCTAAATCTTTGACAAAGATGTTGAACAACACAGGACCCAGGACAGAGCCTTGTGGTACCCCACTTGAGACATTCTTCCAACTGGATGTGTAGCCGTTTATGACCACTCTTTGGGTCTGATCCCTAAGCCAGTTATGAATCCACCTAACAGATGTCTTGTCCATTCCATAGTTGGTAATTTTTTCAATAAGGATGGTATGAGATACTATGTCAAATGTTTTTGCTGAAGTGAAGATATACTATATCTACTGCATTTCCCTGATCAACCCAGTCAGAGATTCTGTCATAGAAGGAAATTAAGTTAGTCTACCATGACTTATTAGTTACAAACCCATGCTGGCTCTGGTTAACCACTTCATTCTCATAAAGGTACTTGCATATGTAGCGCCCCGAGGGTTCGGTTGCTACAGGGGTATTGCACCTCAACCAGAGGTGTGATATTCCACTCCCAGGTAAGGATGGAGTATGGACCAGGGCTCAATTAGCTGCATACACCACACACACCCCATTTCCGGGGGACAGCTCTACCGTGCTCCCATTTATATATATATGCAGGCACATCTGACTATGTCCCTGGCTGGAGTGGGGAGGGGGGAGGAAAACCCAGTGGTGTAGGAACAGATAGGGGTTGGGTTCTGAGCATAGGTAGGAGCTCATTGGGTGCTGGTCACCTGAGCTCACACACAGAGGAGGAGGTATATAAGGTGGGCACCATCTTAGTTCAGAGAGAAAAAGAGAGAAGTTCAGTGGAGAGGTAACAGGGAGCAGTGGCTCTGTAGGAGCTCTGCTCAGAGGCAGGCCTAGAGAAAAGGCCGGGGCCAGAGAGGAGGAAGGAAGGAGAAGTAGGCCTGGAGAAGAGGCCGAGTGAAGAGGGAGAAGAAGGAACAGGAAAGAAGGAGAAGAGACAGAGAAGTAGAAAGGCTCAGAAACAAGAAGGCAGAAGGGACTCTAAGAATCAACGAGATAACGTGTGAAGGGTCAGGCAGAATAAGGGTACCGGATTCCCAAGTTGGTGGAGGTAAATTATCCCTCAGCCAAAGACTGGAGGTCGTGAACATTTATTGGTGCGACCCCCCCAAACCTGCTAGGAAGGCACCATATAGGATAGCGGGAAACGGGGCCCACATTTGCCCGCATAGATCCGCGCCAGCTGGACAGAAGTTTGGTCACTGGTGGGGCATGAGCCAGAGAGAGGACAGAATGGAGTCCTGTGCCATACTCCTGAATTGCCTGAGGGTTGACCGAGCCCCTCACCTGGTGGACGCAGCACGGCTTGGGCAGTCACTACCTGTACAGAAGTGGCTTGGAGTATACGAACTGTGAGTAAAAGACCCTGGACTGCAACACGTTGTCGTTGTGTTTCTTACCGCGCCAGCACCAACGGTACTGTGACGCCCTGCACCACAACCCCCTCCATCTACGCTCACTGCCCTGAGGCTACACTCCTCCCGTGGGGAGTTATACTATTCTCTGCTGCACCCACAACACCAGCCTCAGCGGTCTGCCCTGCAGTGGCGGTTTACTCTGACCGCGATCCACGGGTGGCGTAGTCGGACATTTAAAACCCAACAAATAGACTGCCACAACGTTTGGTCTGAACACCCTGAGCCACGGACCGGGTTACCACTACTACCCCCATTATTGCCCTGTTGCCCGGCTCCGAGTGCCCCACGGCCCAGGGGGCGAGTCACATACATGTTGTTTAATAATTTGTTCAAATATCTTTCCTGTTATAGAAGTAAGGCTCATAGGCCTATAGTTCCCTGGGTTCATCTTCTTCCCTTTTTTGAAGATAGGGACAACATTCGCTCTTCCCCAGTCTTCTGGGACTTCTATAGTATAAATATACTCTGCCTGTCCAGCAGTTCAACAGCTTTGACAAAGAGCATAGTATCATGCTCGAAACGCGTAGCTGGATTCTATGATGTGATTTATCCATTGAATTTTTATCTTATTACCTGAACTGATCTGAACTATTTTTCTATCAATAAAAAAAATAAAAAAAATTTGAATTTTTTTTCTGGAAGCCAGTTTCTTCTTACATTTATACTGTTTCTACTACGTGAGACCACACGTACTAGGCTTCCCTGCACCAGGAGCATGTGAGAACCAGGTGAGCTGAATTTATTTCATTTTTTATCTTGTTTCTGGGACTTCTCCTGTTCTCCAAGAATTTTCAAAGATTATGGAGAGTGGTTCAATAATTTCTTCTGCTATTTCCTTCAGTACCCTAGGATGTAATTCATCTGGACCTGGAAACTTGAATTAATTTATGTTAGCTAAGTATTTCCTCACTATCTCTCTGTTTATAGATAGTGTGGATTTTTCTATTCCTTCAATAGTACAGTAAAGATTAGTTCTTGTTACATTTACTTTCTGAGAGAAAACAGATGAAAAATAGAAATTTAAAAGTTCGGTCTTCTCAGCATCATTTTTTACCACTTTAACATTTTCATCCTGTAAAAATCCTATAGCATCTTTAACTTCTTTTTTACTTTTGACATACCCCCAAAATCCTTTCTTATTGCTTTTGACATCTCTTGCAAGCCTTAATTCTTTATCAGCTTTAGCTAATCTGATGCATGCCCTACAGGTTCTGTAGGCAGCACTATATTCTTGTTTAGATATGCCTCCTTCTTTCCATTTCATGAATATTTCTTTCTTCCTTTTTAGTATGTGCTTAAGTTCTGGTTTCCTTAAATGCTTCCTATTATTCCCTCTTTTAGGAATTGTTAAAGATTGTGCTTTGAGAATCTATTTTTTCCAAATTTCCTATCCTTCCTGGACATTTCTGTCCTTAAGGACATCCAGCCATTAGATCCCTACTATCCTCTTTCTGAGTCCCTTAAAATCTGCCTTCCTGAAATCCAACATTGAATCTAACTCTTCACAGGTCTTCCTCCTCTAGTTATCCAAAATTCTATGATAGCATGATCGCTGCCTCTTAGGGTCCCAGCCATCCTTATCTCCTCAACCATTTCCTCCTTATTTATGAGGATTAGATCCAAGGTAGCAGATCTCCTTGTTTTCTCTTCTATCTTTTGGAAGATAAAGTTGTCAACAAGAGAGGATAAGAATGTGCTGGACCTGTTACTTTTGCCTGAGAGAGATTCCCAACAAATGTCTGGGTAGTGTGGCAGAGTCACTGGTATGATTTATGAGGGGAGGTATGTGTCGCACAGGTTGCTAGCCTGTGTGAACTGAAACCAATGGACTTTCTGCCAGCATGTTATATGCTGGTGGGTTAACTCACTTAAAGAGTGTGGTTTTAGGGGAATGACATAGTGATGGAAGGAAAGTCATTCGCAATACCTCCACATCCGGGTGTGGCTGAGCAACATTTAAATGTTCTGTCCTGTTTTTTTTCTCTGTGTTGTGTCTGGAGAGGCAAGGTCTCCGGACTGGGCAGCCATAGCTCAGGAGAGAGCTGAAGGCTGGACATAACCTGCGTGGGTGAACCGCACACACATATATGGACTCTGCTACAGTTTATCTTTTGTTTTGTTGCTTTGCCAAGTAAGGCTGTGTTTATTTTGCTGGAGTGCAGAGCATTATGCAATTAATAAAGCCTGCAAAGAAAACCCGGGTTCCTGAGTCTACTTCCAGAAGTGGCAGAGCGAGTCGTCCTACCACAGTTGGTGTGAGAGTGCTGGCAAGATTCCAGGAACACGTGTACCTGCCACAGAGACTGGTGGATGTCCTGGGTGAAGGCCGCCAGCCAACCAGAGAAGTTCGGCAGCATGAAGGAGCTCATTAAGCACCTGGTGCAGAGCCAACAACAGATGCACTAACAGCTCTTGCAGAGCCAGCAGAGCATGCAGCAGAGCCAGCAGCAGCATCAGAAGACGACCAAACTGTTGATGCAACAAATCCATTTGCAACAAAAGTTACAGCCAGCACCAGCAGGAGCAGCAACAGCAGATACAGCTTCTAGCAGACGCCATCCAGGGCAGAGCAACCGCCCCACCCCCAGGGCTGACTGATCACTCCCACGTCAGGAAGGCGGTAAGATGGGCCATGCAGAAAATGACCCCCGGGGATGATGTAGAAGCATTTCTGACTGTCTTGGCTGATCAGGAGAGACTTCCACCAGAACAGTGGGCAGAGGTTCTGGCGCCATATTTGTCAGGTGAGCCCCAAAACGCATATTACGACTTGGTACTGCAGGATGCCAAGGAATACGCCAAGTTAAAGACAGAGATGGTAGCACGCCTGGGAGTGAATATGGCGGTGAGAGCCCAACAAATCCACCCCTGGGCATATTCAAGCGACAAACACACTCGCTCGCAGATGTTTGACCTACTGCATCTCGTTCAGAAGTGGTTGCAGCTAGAGTCCTCCACTCCGGCAAAGATGGTTGAGCGGGTGGTGATTGATAGATTTATGCACTCCCTTCCCAAGTCGGTACAGACTTGGGTTGCCCAGGGCAATCCCCAGAACGCAGATGATGTCATCGGCCTGGTAGAGAGGTATCAGTTGATTGAGAAATCCCTCGGGAAACCGGATATAGTCACTTCTCCGTACTGGGAAACCCAAAAGGGGGCGGGTTCACCACGGAAGGGGTCTAGAGCCACCACTGGGGGGCGTCCCACTCCCACTGAAGGTGCCACAAGAACTGTTGTTAAAGATCTAGTCTGCTGGCGGTGTCACAACCCTGGACACATAGCCGCCCGGTGTCATATGTCCCCTGAGCCCATGGACTGCAGCCTAGGGAGACGGGGTTCCTATTATGCTTATACAGCCTGCAGAGCGAACTGTCTACGTGTCGAGGGGAAGCAGGCATGTGCTGTATCCATTAATGGAGTAAAGGTGCTTGGACTGTTGGACTCTGGAAGTCTGGTGACCTTAATCAGAGCTACCCTTCCCCACCAGTTGATCCCTTCCAAAACTGTGGACATTCAGTGCATCCTCGGCGACGCCATGGACTATCCCGTGGCTGCAGTGACAGTGGGAACAGACTGTGGTGCCCAGTCCCACGAGGTTGGGGTGGTTAAGGACCTGATACATCCCGTCATACTGGGCCATGATTTTTCTTTATTTTGGGACTTGTGGGGGAAGGGAACCAGACTAAGTAGCATGGGGAAAAGCCAGGTCCCTGGAGACAAACTGCTGACGAAGTCTCAAGTGGATGAGTTCCCACTGTGCATCCTTGCCGGCGATGAGGGCGAGATGGTGACCGAGAAGGCCGACCTTCCTGAGTTAGATGTGTCTGGGGAAATCTTTGGGACTGCGCAAGTTCGGGACCTGACCTTAAAGGGGGCGTTTGACCAGGTTACTTTATGTAATGGGGTTGCCCAAGAGCTGGGGGCCGACACCAGGTTCCCCCACTTTGCAGTTCAGGGGGAATTGCTATATCGGGTGGCTAAACTAATGGGTGGTGAGACAGTGGAACAGCTGTTAGCGCCGGGACCATACCAACGGAGGGTACTGGATATGGCACACTCACATATTCTGGGGGGACACCTAGGGGTGGAAAAAACTCAGGAGAGAATAGTGAGGAGGTTTTATTGGCCGGGATGTTACCGGGAGATCTTAAACTATTGTAGGTCCTGCTCCACCTGCCAGATAACCACGCCCACCTCCCACTTCCGTAGCCCCTTAGTTCCCCTACCTGTGATAGAAGTTCCCTTTGAGAGAATTGCCATGGACCTCGTGGGCCTCTTAGTTAAATCGGCCCGGGGCCACCAATATATCTTTGTCATCATGGACTATGCGACCCGGTGCCCTGAAGCGGTACCCTTAAGGAACTTGTCCAGTAGGAGCATAGCTCGGGAACTTGTCCACATCTTTGCCAGGACCAGCCTGCCAAAAGAAATCCTGATGGACCAAGGAACCCCATTCATGAGCAAGGTGATGAAGGAGCTGTGTAAAGTGCTTCGAAATACCCAGCTGCGAACCTCCGTTTACCATCCACAGACCGATGGCATGGTGGAGCGCTTTAAAAAGACTCTGAAAGCAATGCTCAAAAAAGTCATTGAGAAGGATGGTTGAGACTGGGACTACCTGGTTCCGTTTCTACTGTTTTCCATCAGGGAAGTTCCCCAAGCCTCCACTGGCTTCTCTCCATTTGAGCTTCTGTATGGCTGGCATCCAAGGGGTCTCCTAGATATTGCCAAAGAAACCTGGGAGGCTGAGGTCACCCCACACCGGAGCATCATCGAACATGTTGCCCAGTTACAGGCAAGAATAGCGAAAGTGATGGCCATCATGAAGGAACATCTCCTCCGGGCACAGGAAGCCCAGGAGAGGGTGTATAACCGGTCGCCAAGGCTGAGACAGTTCCAGCCTGGGGATCGCGTTCTGGTTCTCATTCCCACTGTCGAAAGTAAGTTCCTGGCCAAGTGGCAAGGCCCGTATGAGGTAGTGGAGAAACTCAGTGAAGTGAACTACCGAGTCCATCAGCCTTGCCGAAGAAAGCTGCACCAAGTATACCATGTGAACTTGCTCAAGCCGTGGCACGACCGGGAACCGGTGGAAACTCTTTGCCTGGGAGCCGCTCCTGAAGGCAAAGTGGAAGACGTCACTATAGCAGAGACTCTATCGCCGGCCCAGAAACAACAATGTTGAGAACTACTACATCGAAATCGGGAGTTGTTCTCAGAGTTGCCGGGGCATACTCAGGTGGTAGAGCATGACGTACTTACAGAGCCACATGTAAGAGTGAATCTTAAGCCGTACTGGATTCCGGAAGCACGCTGGAAGGTGATCTCTGATGAGGTAAAGAGGATGTTAGACTTCGGGGTAATAGAGGAGTCAAAGAGTGGGTGGTCGAGCCCAATCGTCCTCGTGCCAAAACCCAATGGAGAATGGAGGTTTTGTAATGACTACTGCCAGCTGAATGAGGTATCCAAGTATGACGCGTACTCGATGCCCCGCGTCAATGAACTCATCGAGAGGCTTGGACCGGTGAGGTCCATCACCACACTTGACCTGACGAAGGACTACTGGCAGATCCCCATGTCCCAGACAGCCAAGGAGAAGATGGCTTTCTTGACACCTGATGTGTGCTTTCAATATACCCGTATGCCGTTCAGACTACAGGGGGCCCCAGCCACCTTCCAGAGGGCTATGGATCGGATCTTTGCCCAAAATAAGAAGTATGCCGCAGCCTATCTTGACGACATTTTAGTCTTTAGCCCAGACTGACTAGTCATCTACCTAAGCGACAAGCTGTTCTGGATGTTCTAAGGAAGGCGGGATTTACTATAAATCCGAAAAAATGTGCCGTCAGAAACGAGGAGGCCAAGTACTTGGGCTATGTCGTCGGGAGAAGCGAAATAAAGCCGCAAGTTAATAAAGTGGAGGCAATCCAGACCTGGCTGAAACCGCCCTCCAGAAAGCAAGTGAGAGCATTCCTGGGAATGGTAGGATATTTTACTGCGGTTTATCCCAAATTTTGCCATGATGGCCGCACCACTGATGGATCTCCTAAAAGGTACCAGATCAACCATGGTGAAGTGGACGGAGGAAACAGAGACCGCGTTTCAACTGTTGAAGTCAGCACTGTGTAAACAGCCCGTCCTGGTCGCACCAGACTTCAAGAAAGAGTTTGTGGTCCAGACAGACGCTTCAGAGGTTGGTCTAGGAGCCGTACTCTTCAAGAGATAAATGGGGAAGAGCATCCCATTCTCTATCTGAGCCGGAAGCTTTCATCCTGTGAGAAAAACTGCGAAATAGTACAAAAGAGTGTTTAGCCATAAAGTGGGCCGTAGATACACTAAGATATTACCTGCTAGGTCGGAAGTTTTAAGTTAGTGTCAGACCATGCCCCGTTGAGATGGTTGAGGGAAAAGAGGGGTAAAAATGCCAGGGTAACTAGATGGTTCCTAGCTCTTCAGGACTTCAACTTTCACCTAGAGCATAGGCCCGTGAGGTTAAACGGGAACGCTGATGCCCCTTCTAGAATTCCCTGTCTGGTATCAGAAGGTGCCCAAACCCCCGGCTTTGGGCAGAGGGCGGGGGAATATGTGACAGAGTCACTGGTATAATTTCTGAGGGGAGGTATGTGTCGCACAGGTTGCTAACCTGTGTGAACTGAAACCAATGGGCTTTCTGCCAGCATGTTATATGCTGGTGGGTTAACTCACTTAAAGGGCGTGATTTTAGGGGAATGACATAGTCAAGGGAGGGACGTCATTCCTCATACCTCCACCTCCGGGTATGGCTGAGCAATGTTTAAATGTTCAGTCCTGTTTTTTTTTCTCTGTGTTGTGTTTGGAGAGGCAAGGTCTCCAGACTGGACAGCCATAGCTCAGGAGGGAGCTGAAGGCTGGACATAACCTGTGTGGGCGAACAGCACACACATACAGTTATATGAAAAAGTTTGGGCACCTCTATTAAACTTAAGCTTAATGTTTTATAAAAATTGGTGTTTTTGCAACAGCTATTTCAGTTTGATATATGTAATAACTGTTGGACACAGTAATGCTTCTGCCTTGAAATGAGGTTTATTGTACTAACAGAAAATGTGCAATCTGCATTCAAACAAAATTTGACAGGTGCATAGGTATGGGCACCTCACCAGAAAAGTGACATTAATATTTAGTAGATCCTCCTTTTGCAAAAATAACAGCCTCTAGTCACTTCCTGTAGCTTTTAATGAGTTCCTGGATCCTGGATGAAGGTATTTGTGACCATTCCTCTTTACAAAACAATTCCAGTTCAGTTAATTTTGATGGTCGCCGAGCATGGACAGCCCTCTTCAAATGATCCCACAGATGTTCAATGATATTCAGGTCTGGGGACTGGGATGGCCATTCCAGAACATTGTAATTGTTCCTCTGCATGAATGTCTGAGTAGATTTGGAGCGGTGTTCTGGATCATTGTCTTGCTGAAAGATCCATCCCCTGCGTAACTTCAACTTTATCACTGATTCTTGAACATTATTGTCAAGAATCTGCTGATACTGAGTGGAATCCATGCGTCCCTCAACTTTAACAAGATTCCCGGTGCCGGCATTGGCCACACAGCCCCAAAGCATGATGGAACCTCCACCAAATTTTACTGTGGGTAGCAAGTGTTTTTCTTGGAATGCTGTGTTTTTTTGCCGCCATGCATAACGCCTTTTTGTATAACCAAACAACTCAATCTTGGTTTCATCAGTCCACAGGACCTTCTTCCAAAAAGAAATTGGCTTCTCCAAATGTGCTTTTGCATACCTCAGCCGACTCTGTTTGTGGCATGCTTGCAGAAACGGCTTCTTTTACATCACTCTCCCATACAGCTTCTCCTTGTGCAAAGTGCGTTGTATATTTGACCGATGCACAGTGACACCATCGGCAGCAAGTTGATGCTGCAGCTCTCTGGAGGTGGTCTGAGGATTGTCCTTGACTGATCTCACCATTCTTCTTCTCTGCCTTTCTGATGTTTTTCTTGGCCTGCCACTTCTGGCCTTAACAAGAACTGTCCCTGTGTTCTTCCATTTCCATACTATGTTCCTCACAGTGGAAACTGACAGGTTAAATCTCTGAGACAGCTTTTTGTATCCTTCCCCTGAACAACTATGTTGAATAATCTTTGTTTTCAGATCATTTGACAGTTGTTTTGAGGAGCCCATGATGCCACTCTTCAGAGGAGATTCAAACAGGAGAACAACTTGCAAGTGGCCACTTTAAGTAGCTTTTCTCATGATTGCATACACCTGGCTATGAAGTTCAAAGCTCAATGAGGTTACAAAACCAAAAAAAGTGCTTTAGTAAGTCAGTAAAAAGTAGGTAGGAGTATTTAAAACAAGAAAATGATAAGGGTGCCCATACTTATGCACCTGTCAAATTTTGTTTGAATGCAGATTGCACATTTTCTGTTAGTACAATAAACCTCATTTCAAGGCAGAAACATTACTGTGTCCAACAGTTATTACATATATCAAACTGAAATAGCTGTTGCAAAAACACCAATTTTAAGAAAACATTAAGCTTAAGATTAATAGGGGTGCCCAAGCTTTTTCATATAACTGTATATGGACTCTGCTACAGTTTATCTTTTGTTTTGTTGTTTTGCCAAGTAAGGCTGTGTTTATTTTGCTGGAGGTCAGAGCTTTATGCTATTAATAAAGCCTGCAAAGAAAACCCGGGTTCCTGAGTCTACTTCCGGAAGTGGCCGAGCGAGTCGTCCTACCACAGTAGTTGAAATTTCCCATGATCACTACTTGATATTTTTTTTTGATAACTTGGTTACCTGATGCATTAAGAGTTCATCCATACTGTATCTTCAGCTTGACCAGGTGGCCTATAGTAAAAACCTACAATAGTGTCCTTTTCATTGTTCTCTCCTTGTATTCTTACCCACACATTTTCCAGACAACTCCCAGTCTCTAAAGCTTCAAACTCTGTGGAGATATACACTTTTCTAACATAAAATGCGACTTCTCCTCCCCGTTTATTAAGTCTGTTTCGTGCAAATAAGTTGTATCCTTCTAGCCTTGTATTCCAATAATGTGTATCGTCCCACCAAGTTTCAGTGATTCCAATGACATCATATTTCTTTTCCTGCGTTAGTAGCTCCAATTCTCCTTGTTTGTTGCCCATGCACTGTGCATTTGTATAAAAATATCTTAGTTTGTGATCGATTTCTTTGTCTCCAATATTTTTATTACTCTGATTTTTTTGTCTTTGTTCTTCCTTTCCACTTCTAATAGCAGAGCTGTCAATAGTATTTGTTTGCTGTAATGCTTTCCCTGACATCTTACATAGGCTACACTATGGCAAAAGCCAGCATGCCTGTTAGTATAAGTGTAATATGCAGATGCATATACATAAGCTGTGGCCATTAACACACAAACAAATGTGTATATATATAGCAAACAATAATGGAAGCAGCACTCCATATTATGTAAAAAAAAAAAGGCTAATAGCCTGAGATTTCATTTTTTTGCTGCCATCTTTCTGAAGCTGTGATCTACAGGAAAATGGCCGCCGGCGTGCAGAGCGCAAGCGCCAGCTCCGGCAGCCATTTTCCTGTAGACCACAGCTTCAGAAAGATGGCCACATTCACCGGAAGCCACTCACGCCACTCACAGCAAGACACCGGCCCCAGTACCCAGCAGGGCCCCGGCCTCCAGGCAGATACCAGCCCGCCTCACCTCCTCTTCTTCTGCTGCCGCCTGCTGCTGCTGCCTCTGCCACCTTCTCGATGGCCCTGCGATCCCACTCCACCACCACCAGTAAGTTACTTTCGGACTATAAGACACACAAACATTTCAAGACAAACATTTTCCTCCCAAATTTTGGGGGGAAAAAGTGCATCTTATGGTCCGAAAAATACGGTGCTACTCACTTCGGTGCGTGGTAAGGTAACACAGGAACCATTTCCAATTAAATGTACAGGCTGGTTTATTGGTGCTTCATTAATCCATGCGACAACCAAAGGAAAATAGTCAGTGCAGGCAAAAAAAGTAAACAGTTCCAACACAGTCACTTTAGAGACAGTCCAGGACACAAAGGCTGGATAGCATACAGTATACTGGCTCAGTATGGAGATGACACACATGAGGTCTTCTTATCTCTACATGCACAGACCATGTGTCAAACAAACAGGCTCAATTTTATTAACTGAACCACACCCAGAGGGGAAGTATGTGGGCAGGTATGTGGGCAGCCATACCCTCCCAGTTCTCAGGCTGCCCATAAACCTGATCCAAGTGCACTAATCAAGCCTCTTAGTCAGTGGCGTACCGCCAATGGTGGCAAGACACTGCTTTGGGGCCCGTGACTTGGCCAGCCAGTGCCGCTCCCCCCTCATCCCACATTCAACTCTATCGGCAGATGCTGATTCAGTTGAAAGCAATGATAGATGAGGGAGCATCATGTGACACTGCCTCATCATTCCCCGTCTGTGTCTGACGCAGTGATGTCATTGCGCTCCATGTTGTGTCAGACAGTGGAGCTGCTGAGGTGAGGAGCAGTGAGTATTGTATTTATTTATTTTTGAATCAGTGAGTACGTGGTGCCCATAATGCTGGAGGACTGAGGGTGCATTTTACCCTATGGAGGTTGCATTATACTGTGTGGATGAGCATGGGAAGTGTATTTAACTGTGTGGAGGACCATGGGAAGTGTATTATACTAAGTGGAGGATCATGGCGAAAGTATTATACTGTGTGGAGGACCATGGGGAGTTTATAATACTCTGTGGAGGACCAATGGGAGTGCATTATACTCTGTGGAGGACCAAGGGGAGTGCATTATACTCTGTGGAGAACCATGGGGAGTGCATTATACGCTGTGGAGGACCATGGGGAGTACATTATACTTCGATGAGGACCATGGGGAGTGCATTATACTCTGTGGAGGACCATGGGAAGTGCATTATACTATATGAAAGGCTATGTGGGGCCATTATACTATATGGAAAGCTATGTGAGATCATTATGCTGTACGTAAGTGTGGCACCCTGCTACACACAGGTACCACAGGACCCAAAAGGGTGCATGGACGGGCTTCTCCACAAGAGGCCCTCACTACACACAGACACCTCCACCCTTCCACCTCATACCACCAGAGGGAGCCCTGTTAGGGATATATATACTGGAGGGTAGAGTTAGGTAGGGAGAGTGTGCTGGCACTTGAGATCAGTGAAGAGGCAGCACCTGTTGAGCTGCTGTGCTGAGGGCAAGCCAAGGCCTAAAGCATGTGCTGAAGCCTGAGGGCCTAGAGCGTGGCCGGAGGCAAGGAGAGGAGAGAGGAGTTAAGGGGGCAGAGGAGCATCTTAAGCTCACCCCAGAACACAAGCCGGACACCGGATCCGCGCCTACAGGGTCCTCTATGCCCAGTAGGAATAACCGGTATACCAGGAGGATTCCAGACCCCTGGTCAACCTGAAGCTACAATTATCTACAGAACTAGGAACCACGAAGGCCCCAGCGTCCAGGGATAGTGGTAGCCAGAGAAAAGTTCTTACTACCAAGCAGACAGGTGAAAGAGTGAAACAGTACTTAAGCTAGGCCTAGTTCCAGGCTGGTCAGGAGCTTCAGAGAGAGAGAGAGAGAGAGAGGAAGAAATGGATCAGGAGGCCTACTACCCACTCCCTGGGGAGAGTCCAGAAGTGCACCCTTCCTACTAAGTACCCTGGACCATACTTGCCGTTTACACCAGTAAAGGTACTGAAGCGAATCCCCTGTGTGCGTGTCCGTTATTCCCCCTGAGCCGACTGGGCCACCTCTCACCTGCATCTTGTTCATCAACCCTGCCCTGGGGACCCGCTCCGCCTGTGGGGAGCAGAAATATCTCAGCTGCCATCCCATCACCACTGGAGGTCTGCAGCAGCGCTGGTACCCATTACCAGGAACCACAGATGGCGTCACGAGACAAAACTGTTATTCATCCCTTCAAGTAACAAACCCCTTTTAAAGAGTGACCCCAGGGTACGGGTCCGGGAGCCGACTGCAGTGACATCCCACAGAAGGTCAAGGCCTGGGTACCGAGTTTCCCCCATATCCCCCTGGGTGAGTCATAAGCAATTTTACAGTGTGAAGGTTTGTGTGGAGTCCATCATACTGTGTGGGGGCTAGGGGGGACCATTATACCATGTGGTGAGGTGTGGGGCCATTATACTGAATGTAGGCCCATTATACTGCATGAAGGGCTGTGTGGGGATCACAGTTGGGGGATCATACTGTGATGGGTCACCATACTTTGCTGAGGGGTTGCAGTAGGGTCTTTATACTGTGCATGTGGAGGCTAATGTAAAGGAATTCACCATGGGGGTATCATACTGTGTTTGGGGGGCACTTTTGTTAACATCATACTTTATGGGAACAATGAAAGAGGAATCTAGGACTTCAGCAAGAGAAAAATTACTAAGCAAAGGCTAGAAAGTTGTGAGATATGCTCTTCTGTGTCCCCGACAAATATATATATATATATATATATATATATATATATATATATATATACAGTACAGACCAAAAGTTTGGACACACCTTCTCATTTAAAGATTTTTCTGTATTTTCTTGACTATGAAAATTGTACATTTACACTGAAGGCATCAAAACTATGAATTAACACATGTGGAATTATATACTTAACAAAAAACTGTGAAACAACTGAAAATATGTCTTATATTCTAGGTTCTTCAAAGTAGCCACCTTTTGCTTTGATGACTGCTTTGCACACTCTTGGCATTCTCTTGACGAGCTTCAAGAGGTAGTCACCGGAAATGGTCTTCCAACAATATTGAAGGAGTTCCCAGAGATGCTTAGCACTTGTTGGCCCTTTTGCCTTCACTCTGTGGTTCAGCTCACCCCAAAACATCTCGATTGGGTTCAGGTCTCGTGACTGTGGAGGCCAGGTCATCTGGCGTAGCACCCCATCACTCTCCCTCTTGGTCAAATAGCCCTTACACAGCGTGGAGGTGTGTTTGGAGTAATTGTCCTGTTGAAAAATAAATGATGGTCCAACTAAATGCAAACCGGATGGAATAGCATGCAGCTGCAAGATGCTGTGGTAGCCATACTGGTTCAGTATGCCTTCAATTTTGAATAAATCCCCAACAGTGTCACCAGCAAAGCATCATACCTCCTCCTCCATGCTTCACGGTGGGAACCAGGCATGTAGAGTCCATCCGTTCACCCTTTGTGCGTCGCACAAAGACACGGTGGTTGGAACTAGAGATGAGCGTTGTTCTACTCGAACTGTTCGCCAATCTCAAATTCGAGCTGTTTTGGGCGGTGTTCGAGCCGTTCGGCGAACACGAACGATTTGAAAAAAATTCGGCTGTTCGAGGTTATGTTCGATAACTGTTCGTGCACCAAAATCATAACTGGATTTTTTCTCAGTAATGATGAAAATTAATGTTAATACGCAGTTTGAGTGTACAGCGGGGTGGGGGGAGGGGCAGGGGATGGATCTCTGCAGGAATAATGAAGATCTCCATTTTTTTTTCTCTTTCCCGCATTTGCAGTGGGGAGGTGCAGTCTGTCAGCCTATCAGCAGCGCACACACGGAGCGAACTGCTGTTTTTCACACAAGCAAGGGCATGTGTCATTGGCAGTGTATGTCACATGTCCTTGCCCTATAAGACCAAGCCATTTTCCCCGTCGCCACCATTTTCTCACTGCTGCAGCTGTGTGTTAGACGGCACCGCTGTTGCTGTGTGCGCTATACCTTGTTAATTTCAAGCCAATTGTCGCACAAATCTACAGATAGCTTGGGAGTAGGGAATAGTTGTGATTGCAGTCCTTTTAAGGACTAGGTTACAGCATTTCCTACGACTTTTATCAGGCAGGTCTGTACTCTTAAATAGATAGATTGTGGGAGTAAAGACTAATTGTAATTGCAGTCCTTTTCAGGACTAGGTTACATCAGTTCCTATCAGTTTTTGCCAGGCAGGTCTGTGCCAGTGCTGTGCAAGTTTTTTTCACAGCATTTGGCTGAATCTAGCAAAGCTAATCCTTTTTGGCCTATTGCAGAGTGTGTTAGTCAGTGGAGTAGCCTATCTGTGTTGCAAGATATACCACCTGTGTATAGAATACCAATTTTTTTACTGCACCTAGTGAAGTAAAATCTTTTGGGCATAGCATCATTCTATTAGTCCATCTATACTGACCTCCATCAGGTTGCAAATTGAATATAATTTTTTTCTGCATCTAGCTCTGAAAAAATATTTGGGCTTCTAGCAGTGTGTGGGACTTTCTCTATTAGTCCATCTATGCTGACCTCCATCAAGTTGCAAATTAAAAATAATTTTTATCTGCATCTAGATCTGAAAAAATATTTGGCCTTCTAGCAGTGTGTGGGACTTTCTCTATTAGTCCATCTATACTGACCTCCATCAGGTTGCAAATTAAAAATAATTTTTATCTGCATCTACCTCTGAAAAAATATTTGGGCTTCTAGCTGTGTGTGGGACTTGTTCTATTAGTCCATCTATACTGACCTCCATCAGGTTGCAAACTGAATATAATTTTTTTCGCATCTAGCTCTGAAAAAATATTTGGCCTTCTAGCAGTGTGTGGGACTTTCTCTATTAGTCCATCTATACTGACCTCCATCAGGTTGCAAACTGAATATATTTTTTTTCTGCATCTACCTCTGAAAAAATATTGGGCTTCTAGCTGTGTGTGGGACTTATTCTATTAGTCCATCTATACTGACCTCCATCAGGTTGCAAATTAAATATATTTTTTTTCTGCATCTAGCTCTGAAAAAATATTGGGCTTCTAGCTGTGTGTGGGACTTGTTCTATTAATCCATCTATACAGACCTCCATCAGGTTGCAAACTGAATATAATTTTTTTCTGCATCTAGCTCTGAAAAAATAGTTGGCCTTCTAGCAGTGTGTGGGACGTTCTCTATTAGTCCATCTATACTGACCTCCATCAGGTTGCAAACTGAATATAATTTTTTTCTGCATCTAGCTCTGAAAAAATATTTGCCCTTCTAGCATTGTGTGGGACTTTCTCTATTAGTCCATCTATACTGACCTCCATCAGGTTGCAAATTAAAAATAATTTTTATCTGCATCTACCTCTGAAAAAATATTTGGGCTTCTAGCTGTGTGTGGGACTTGTTCTATTAGTCCATCTATACTGACCTCCATCAGGTTGCAAACTGAATATAATTTTTTTCTGCATCTAGCTCTGAAAAAATATTTGGCCTTCTAGCAGTGTGTGGGACGTTCTCTATTAGTCCATCTATACTGACCTCCATCAGGTTGCAAATTAAAAATAATTTTTATCTGCATCTACCTCTGAAAAAATATTGGGCTTCTAGCTGTGTGTGGGACTTGTTCTATTAATCCATCTATACAGACCTCCATCAGGTTGCAAACTGAATATAATTTTTTTCTGCATCTACCTCTGAAAAAATATTGGGCTTCTAGCTGTGTGTGGGACTTGTTCTATTAATCCATCTATACAGACCTCCATCAGGTTGCAAACTGAATATAATTTTTTTCTGCATCTACCTCTGAAAAAATATTTGGGCTTCTAGCTGTGTGTGGGACTTGTTCTATTAGTCCATCTATACTGACCTCCATCAGGTTGCAAACTGAATATAATTTTTTTCTGCATCTAGCTCTGAAAAAATATTTGGCCTTCTAGCAGTGTGTGGGACTAGTTTTATTAGTCCACCTATACTGACCTCCATCAGGTTGCAAATTCAAAATAATTTTTTGTCTGCATCTAGCTCTGAAAAAATATTTGGCCTTCTAGCAGTGTGTGGGACTTTCTCTATTAGTCCATCTATACTGACCTCCATCAGGTTGCAAACTGAATATATTTTTTTTCTGCATCTACCTCTGAAAAAATATTTGGGCTTCTAGCTGTGTGTGGGACTTGTTCTATTAGTCCATCTATACTGACCTCCATCAGGTTGCATATCGAATATAATTTTTTTCTCCATCTAACCCAGCCAATAGTTTTGGACTAATACCACAGTTTGGCCACTCAGCTCTGCTCGGTTCCCATCCATTGTTTTTTTATGCAAACAACTTCAGAGTTGTGAAATAGTTAACCACCAAAATGAGTGGAAAAAGGCCTGCTGCTGGTGGAAATGGGAATAGGCGTGTTGGGAAGGGGAAAAAAGGTTGTGTCTGTGGGGTAGGTGTTAAAGCAACAGTAACATCTGCAGAAGAAAGACCATCTTCCAGTCAAACTAAAATGTCTACTTCTTTTAGCGGACAATGTGATAAGATCCCTTTCTTACGGCCACGCCAATCGCTACAAATTCCAGATGAGGCACAAAAACAGCAGGTGCTTCAACGGATATCAAGTGCTCCTTTAAGTGGGCTCTCCTCCACATCAACTTCAACATCACAAATACTCCAGTCCTCAAAGGTGTCACCCCAATCGCACTTGCTTCCTCACAGCTCCCAAATCTCCAGCTGTCCGTCTGAGTATGAGGTAGAACAGATGGTTGAGTCTGCAGAGCTGTTTACTCATACTATAGCCTGGGAATCAGAGGTCGACTCCAGCGCTTCTGTGAATCCAGACGAGGAAATGATCTGCACTGATGCCCAGAATCTTTAGGAGTCGGATCCAGGACCAGACGCAGAAGGTTCTGACCATAATGTAGACCCTCATTCCCAAACTGTAACTCCTGTTGGTGGAGACAATGAGGAAGACGATGATGAGACTCAAATACCTGATTGGAGCGACAACTTTAGTTTTTTGTCAGGGAAGGAACAGGTTGGCTCTGAGGACGACGGGTGTGATAACGCACAGGGTGATGATGATGAGGTTGGAGATCCCACTTACTGTCAACCCACAGTCAGTCAAGAGATGAGGTCAGCAGAGGAGGTGGAGGAAGATACTAGTGACGACGAGGTCAGGTTGCGCCTTCCTGGACAGAGACGTAGTACTGGAAGCACGTCAACAACTGCATCCTCAAACACAACTCTGCTTCTCACCACAAGTCGTGGTGGCTCTTCAGGTCGCATGGGTGCTAAGCCTTGCATAGCCTGTGCATTTTTTCAGATCGATAAAGATGACCCACCTCGTGTTATCTGTAACATTTGTCAGCAAAAGCTAAGTAGAGGCCAAAAAATACATAGTTTGAGTACTTCATGCATGAACCGGCACATGGACATGAAGCATAAGTTGCAGTGGGAAGCTCAGTGTGCTACAATGCGGCCTAACCGGCCGGGCCAACCACCGTCTGCCATATCTTGTGCATCCGCGGCCTCTTCATCCTCTGTGACTGGGGGGACAGCAGTCACACCTGTTTTGGGGCGCAGATCTGCCACCTCTTTACCCGCAACAGCCAGCGTGATTGGCAGGTCATCATTTTCTTTGGAGGTGGTAACACCAGCTGGTGTTGAGCGCTGTCCGACATCGATAGCACCACCTTTGGATCAAGGCAACCTAACATGTCCGCCTGCATCTTCCTCACAGACCGGCAGTTTGCCGGGGACACCCTTATCAACCCCGTCTAAGCACAATAGCCAGCCCTCGGTCCCTCAGATGTGGACAAGTAAAAGACCATTTCCTCCTAGCCATGAGAAAGCTAAGAGGTTGAATTTCACCATCTGCAAGCTCTTGGCTACAGAAATGCTGCCTTTCCGCCTGGTGGACACAGAGGATTTTCGAGACCTTATGTCCGTCGCAGTGCCCCAGTACCAGATGCCCAGTCGGCACTACTTCTCAAAGAAAGGTGTGCCTGCGCTCCACCAGCATGTCGCACACAACATCACCGCTTCTTTGAGAAACTCTGTGTGTGACAGGGTGCATTTCACCACAGACACTTGGACGAGTAGGCATGGACAGGGGCGTTACATGTCGCTGACTGGGCACTGGGTAACTATGGTGACAGCAGGACAAGGGGCTGCTGTCCAAGTCTTGCCGTCCCCACGAGTTGTGCGTCAATCCTCTTTATGTCAAAGTTCCTCCACTGCTTCTGCCTCCTCAACCTCCTCTCGGTCTTCCACCTGCACCAAAAGCCTGTCTGGTCATGCCACAAGCTTTCTAACTGCGCAGAAGGGATCCTGCACACCTCCTTACTATGCTGGCAGTAGGGCTCAACGTCATCAGGCGGTTTTTACTTTGAAATGTCTAGGAAATGTGAGTCACACAGCTGAGGAGTTGTGGTCAGCTCTGGAGAACCAATTTCATGAATGGTTGTCTCCACTGGACCTGAAACCAGGAAAGGCCGTGTGCGACAATGCTGCAAACCTGGGTGCGGCCCTTCGCCGGGACAATGTCACACACGTGCCTTGTATGGCTCACGTGTTGAACCTGGTTGTCCAGCAATTTTTAGCCCACTATCCCAGACTAGATGGCCTTCTGCAGAGGGCACGGTCGCTGTGTGCTCACTTCCGCCGTTCGCATCCCGCAGCTCAGCGACTTACATCTCTACAGAAGTCGTTGGGCCTGCCACTTCACCGGCTAAAATGCGATGTGCCTACCCGGTGGAATTCAACTCTGCACATGTTGCAGCGACTGTGGCAGCACCGACAAGCCCTGGTGCAATACGTTCTGACGTATAGCCTGGGCCAACGAGATCCAGAGGTGGGGCAAATCACGCTGGAGGAGTGGTCTCAGATCAGGGACCTATGCACCCTTCTGCACAGTTTTGAAATGGCGACGAAGATGTTTAGTGCTGACGATGCCATTATCAGCATGACTATTCCGGTGATTTACATGCTGGAGCACATGTTAAACAGAATTCGGAGTCAGGTGGTGGCACAAGAGGAGGTGGAGGAAGTAGAGGAGGAGGAGTTGTATGCGGAAGGGCTAACATCTGCAAGGTCCAGACGGTCGGCAGCACCAAGGCGGCAGGCATGTGAGGGTGGGGGAGATGGTTTTACCAGGGTGCATGGTAGCAGCCAAACTAGTGAGGAAGGTGCAGGAGCCCAGGAAGATGTGGAGGACGAACTGATGGAAGACTCATCAGATGAGGGAGACCTTGATCACATTTCTGTTGTGCGAGGTTGGGGGGAGAGGACAGAGGAAGGAAGCATGATTGTTACCTCGCCACCAACACAACAGGGACTTGGTGCTCCTGGATGCCCAACACACATGAGTGCCTTCTTGCTGCACTACCTGCAACATGACCCTCGAATTGTGAGAATTAGAAATAATCCTGACTACTGGGTTGCCACACTGTTAGATCCCCGGTACAAAAGTAAATTTGCCGAAATTATTCCTGCCATAGAAAGGGATGCACGCATGCAGGAGTATCAGCAGAGACTGTTGCAGAATCTTACATGTGCTTTTCCACAAAACACCAGTGGTGCACGTAGTGAATCTCACAGTTCCAACTTGCCAACCGTGGGACCGTCAAGTGTTCAGCACTCAAACCGTAACAGAACCACAGTATCTGCTGGTAACATCAATTTTGCGGAATCATTTCACCACTTTTTTAGCCCATCCTTTGCAAGGCCACAGGAGACAAGAAGTCTGACACATAGTCAACGCCTAGAGACGATGGTACAGGAGTATCTCCAAGTAAACATTGAAGCCATGACTGTGTCACTGGACCCTTGCTCTTTTTGGGCTTCCAATCTGGATAAATGGCCGGAGCTAGCCACTTACGCCTTGGAGATCTTGTCATGCCCCGCAGCCAGCGTTCTGTCTGAACGTGTGTTCAGCGCTGCTGGTGGTGTGCTGACAGATAAGCGCACGCGGCTCTCCACTGATAATGTAGACAGACTCACGTTCATAAAGATGAACAAATCATGGATCCGAAACGACTTTTCTACCCCTGTGTCATCCTGGGGAGAGTAAAAGCTTGATGATTGGTTAAAATCACCCTACCAACCGTTTTAAGCTTTCAAATTACTAATCATGTTTATCTGTATCTTGGCTGGAAAATAATTTGGGCTTTGTAGCAGTGTGCAGCACTGATTCTATTAGGCCATCTATAATAAGCTCCACCAGATTTAAAATTACTAATCATGTTTATCTGTATCTTGGCTGGAAAATAATTTGGGCTTTGTAGCAGTGTGCAGCACTGATCCTATTAGGCCATCTATACTAAGCTCCACCAGATTTAAAATTAATAATAATTTTTAGCTGCATCTAGCCCGGCAAATAATTTTGGGGCTCCGAGATGCGCAAGACACATAAGTGCCTTCTTGCTGCACTACCTGCAACATGACCCTCATATTGTCAGAATTCGAAGTAATCATGACTACTGGGTTGCCACACTCTTAGATCCCCCAAACTTTTCGATCAACCTTTTCATTTTAATAAAGACCAAAAAAATGGTAATTTTTGAAATTATAAGCATTAGCAGGTTATTAGAAACTGAAATCAAACAGTTTTCAACTCAAAACTTTATTCTAGGTGATGTTACATTTTCACATACGACCCCTTGTTCGAAAGGAGCTTCTGAACTCTCTCGTCCATTGAATTTGTCAGGTTTTGGATGGTTTCTGCTTCAATTGTTTTGCATGAGGACAGAATACCCTCCCAGAGGTGTTGCTTAGATGTGAACTGCCTCCCGCCATCATAGACACTCCTTTTGATGATGCTGCAGAGGTTCTGAATGGGGTAGAGGTCAGGGGAGCATGGGGGTCACACCATAAGTTTGTCCCCTTTTATGCCCATATCAGCCAGAGATGCAGATGTTTTATGTGCAGCATGAGATGGTGCATTATCATGCAAAAAAATGATCTTGCTGTGAAATACACGGTTCTTCTTCTTGAACCATGGCAGGAAGTGCTGTTTGAGAAAATCCACATACATTATGGAGTTCATCTTTAGCGCCTTCAGGGATCCTAAAGGGGCCGACAATCTCTCTCCCCATGATTCCAGCCCAAAACATTACTCCACCTCCTCCTTGTTGGCGCTGTAGCCGTGTTTGCGTGGGGTGTCCATCAACCAGCCATCCTCCACTCCATCCATCTGGACCATCGAGCGCTGCACGGCACTCATCCGTGAACAAAACAGTTTTGAAATCAGTCTTCATGTAATATTTGGCCCACTGGAGCCGTTTCTGCTTGTGTGAAGTGGATAGAGGAGGTCAACGGGATGGCGTATGCACAGCTGCGAACCTCTGAAGGACCCTGCATCTTGTTGTTCGGGGGACGTTGGAGGCACCAGCAGCTTCAAAAACTTGTCTGCTGCTATGACAAGGCTTTTTTGCCGCTGCTCTTTTAACCTGACGTAATTGCCTGTAGGAAAGAGTCCTCAATTTGCCCTTATCAGCACGCACACGTGTGTACTGTGAATCAGCTACATACTTCTTGATTGCCAAGACACTTCATCCTGATCATCGCACAATGTTGATTGTAGTCATGCCTTGACCTAAACACTCCACAATTTGTTGCTTCTCAGCAGCCGACACATCCTTTTTCTTTCCCATTTTGGCAGAAAATGTAGGCTGCTTAATAATGTGAGACAGCCTTCTTAAGTAGTCTTGCCTTTCATTGGACACACCTGCCAAACTAATTAGCACAGGTGTCTGCAATTGCTTACAGTGATATAAAGAGCCCTGACACACATCACCATCAATGAGTTTAACTGACAAACAAACAAATTCTTCCCTTATCACTCCTAAACCCTTTTTGCATAATAATTTGGAACACAGTGTACATGTGCTTTTCCACAAAACACCAGTGGTTCACGTAGTGAATCTTACAGTTCTAACTTGCCAACCGTGGTCTGTATGGAGTTGTTCAATAAAGGGCCCAAAATTAAGATAACATAGATGGGAGAGGTCTCTATGAATAGGAATTCCTAAGTATTTGATACCCTGTGAGGGCCAGGCAAAGGGAAAGTTGGACTGGATGGAATCCTATATGGATTTGGGGAGGGAGACATCGAGGGCCTCAGACTTCGCTGCATTGATTTTAAAATTTGACCATGTAACAAAGTGATCTATTTCAGCCATAACAGCATGGATGGATATATGTGATTGAGTGATATATACTAGGACATCATCAGCAAATAGAGAGCACTTGTACTCGGTGCCTCCCACCTCAATCCACCTAATATTGGGGTTATGGCGAATTGATGAGAGCAGGTGCTCCGTCACTAGGATGTATAAGAGAGGGGACAGAGGACATCCCTGCCTTGTCCCATTGGTGATTGTGAAAGGTGATGAAAATGTTCTGATGCACCCCCTGGGCATTGGAACACCCGGAGCCGGACCCTTTTTGGTGGATGCTGGTGGTTGTAGTCTTCGTGGCGGCGACCCGGTTCCGTGGCTCAGGGTGGTCAAACCAGTGGCGGAACTATTTATGTGGTTTTGATGTTTAAATGTCCGACTACGCCACCCGTGGATTGCGGTCAGTGTGAACCGCCGCTGCAGGGCAGACCGCTGAGGCTGGTGTTGTGGGTGCAGCAGAGCGTAGCATAACTCCCCACGGGAGGAGTATAGCCTCAGGGCAGTGTATGCGGAGGATGGGGGTGATGGTGCAGGGCAGCAGCAGTAACGACACGGAGTCAGTGATGCAGTCCAGGGCCTTTACTCACAGTTCTTATTATCCAGACCACGTCTGCAGGTAACGGCTGCCCACGTCTTACTGTGCTCACCAGGTGAGGGGCTCAGACAACTCCCAGATAAATTTGGAGCGCTTCACAGGACCCCCTTTGTGTGTCCTTTGTCTGGCCTTTCTTACCAACCCTTCTGTCTGGCTGCCTCGGGCCTCCTCTTGGTAAACTTGGCGCCAGTTTCCCTGACCCTATGTGGTGCCTTCCTAGCGGGTGTAGCGAGGGGCTGCGCCACATAAAATGTCAGAGCCTCCGGTTTCTAGCTGAGGGTCGTTTTCTGCCTCCACTAGTTTCGGGGACCGGTCTCCCCCTTTGGCCTGACCCCTCCACGCAGGTGGATTCGGGCGTGCGGTGGCGACTCGCCCGTCCGCACCCCTGGGATCCCTTTGTTCCTCGTTCCTGGAGCCTTCTCCGCTCCTCTTCCTTCCTTCTCCCTCTTCCAGTCCTGGGCCTCTGTTGCTAGGCCCGCCTCCGGAGCAGAGCTCATGCAGAGCCCCTGCTCCCTGCCACTTCTGCTCAGACTTCTCTGCACTGAACTAAGATGGTGCCCACCTTTTATACTCCCTTCTCAATGCACCCAGGAACTGCTTCCTCCCTGCTCCTGCACTACAGGGTTCCCCTTCCTCAGTGTTCCCTCCCCCCACTCCAGCCAGGGACAGGGACTGTCGTGCCCATCTCAGGGGCATATTGGTCGCCCTGCCCCACGGCTATGTGGTGTAATGCATGCAGGTGTCGGGTCCTGATCCACACTCCATCCTTACCTGAGAGTGAGATATCACACCTCTGGGTGAGGTGCAATACCTCTGTAGCAACCGAGCCCTCAGGGTGCTACAGTTCCATTTATCTTCAGCCTAGGTGACGTATTGCGATACAGGGCCGTGATTTTGGCTATAAAAGGGTCCCCTAGACCCCTACCCCAAGCTTTTTAAGAGAATCATATATGGCGTGCCAGGAGACTCTATGGAATGCTTTCTCAGCATCCAACGAGAGTATCTAATTACAAATTTTTAACTGCATCTAGCCCAGGAAATACTTTGTGCCTAGTAGCAGTGTCTGCTAGTCAGCAGATTATCCCGGCTGTTAAGCAAGCTACACCACCTGTAGCTTGGACACTTAATTTTTTCAAAGGAAATCTTCGGGTCCACGGGATACTCAGTGAAGAGCATCAGGAGGCACCCCAAGGCATAGGGGCTGGGACTGGCAGTAGGATGCCTTGCGGTGGACAGCCGAGCTCGATCCTTATAAAAGCTTTTTAACTGCAGCAGCTTTAGTGGACGCTACTGGAGCTGGAATTACGCGGCTGCTGGCATGAGACTTGCCCTCCAATAGATCCTTGTAAATGGATTTAAAGTGTATTCATTCAAATTAGAGAGACAATTTAAATTAAAAAGCTTAGAGCTGCCTCCACCACAGGGGGGCTCGCTCGACCCACCAGCGGACAGGCACCAGTATTGGGGGCGGGGGGCTGGCCGTCAGGGTTCACCGCGGCTCTGGCACAAACCCGGCGACACGGAGGTGGCACGGGCAGGAGCGGACTGAACGTGTCGGCTTCTCACTTTTTGGATTTTAGAAGGGCATGACATGCCTATATTTGTGTCTCCCCCTCCTTTTACTCCTCCACCTCTTTTCTTTTCGCATGACTATATGTACTTGTCACTTTTCCATGTGTTAGTTGTGTCTTCTGAGCAGTTTGTCAGCTTTTGGACACCTTTGAAGGTGTTTTCTATGTGTTTCTATGTGTTTTTGTTTGCCTGCCATTGGTTTTAACGGTGTTCGAAGGTGTTCGACGAACAGTTTGACAAACAGTTCGGCGAACACACGGGTGTTCGACGAACCGAACCGAGCTCGAACACTACGGGGGTGGCTCAACACTAGTTGGAACCAAAGATCTCAAATTTGGACTCATCAGACAAAAGCACAGCTTTCCACTGGTCTAATGTCCATTCCTTGTGTTCTTTAGCCCAAACAAGTCTCTTCTGCTTGTTGCCTGTATTTAGCAGTGGTTTCCTAGCAGCTATTTTACCATGAAGGCCTGCTGCACAAAGTCTCCTCTTAACAGTTGTTGTAGAGATGTGTCTGCCGCTAGAACTCTGTGTGGCATTGACCTGGTCTCTAATCTGAGCTGTTGTTAACCTGCTATTTCTGAGGCTGGTGACTCGGATAAACTTATCCTCAGAAGCAGAGGTGACTCTTGGTCTTCCTTTCCTGGGGCGGTCCTCATGTGAGCCAGTTTCTTTGTAGCGCTTGATGGTTTTTGCAACTGCACTTGGGGACACTTTCAAAGTTTTCCCAATTTTTTAGACTGACAGACCTTCATTTCTTAAAGTAATGATGGCCACACGTTTTTCTTTACTTATCTGCTTTTTTTCTTGCCATAATACAAATTCTAACAGTCTATTCAGTAGGACTATCAGCTGTGTATCCACCAGACTTCTGCACAACACAACTGATGGTCCCAATCCCATTTATAAAGCAAGAAATCCCACTTATTAAACCTGACAGGGCACACCTGTGAAGTGAAAACCATTTCCGGTGACTACCTCTTGAAGCTCATCAAGAGAATGCCAAGAGTGTGCAAAGCAGTCATCAAAGCAAAAGGTGGCTACTTTGAAGAACCTAGAATATAAGACATATTTTCAGTTGTTTCACACTTTTTTGTTAAGTATATAATTACACATGTGTTAATTCATAGTTTTGATGCCTTCAGTGTGAATGTAGAATTTTTATAGTCATGAAAATACAGAAAAATCTTTAAATGAGAAGATGTGTCCAAACTTTTGGTCTGTACTGTATATATATATATATATATATATATATATATATATATATATATATTTTGGGGGGGAGTGCTCAACTAGAACTTCTGCTATGGGGCCCCACGCATTTACTGTTAGTACTATGTACACTAGACCATTACTCCAGATTTACATCATATAGGACAATCACCTCTGTGATACTTACCTCTCATCAACTATGCGTCTGGTAGCCTCCTTACAATATTTATATATATATACTGTGGTAAAATTTCTCGCTCTGCTACACTTGGATGTAGATATAGGACACTGTCTCTTTAAATAATGTGGTTTATTATACAATTCAGCATAAACCATGGCCAAGTGGAAAAACACAAACATAGCCTTTCTGGCATAACAAGAAAAACAAAAGGGAAAAAGCAAAGGTACACGCAATCCTTACTTCGGCCACTGAGGGTTAGCAAGCAGCACACGGTCCAGTTTTGCACCAACAGAGACTCGTCTCTCTCAGGAGCTGGCTTCCACACACTGAACACACCTCAGTGTCAAGGCTGGCTATTTAAAGCCCAGACCACTCCCTGGATTGGAGATATGGTGGTTGAAGTCCCACCCTGCACTTAGTCATCCACTAAAAACATTCCCTTGTAAATGTTGTCCGCTAACCCATTCTGCACCTACTGTGCAGGAGAAACTTCCATGTTTTCACATTACAGCCTCAGTGAAACATATCTCCCTTGTGACACACTGCCAGTGACTATTTATAAACATTTATATATACAGTTTATGTATATATTTCTTTGTTAATGGCCACAGCCTATATGCATATGCACATGTATATCATACTTATACTATCAGTTGTACTGGCGCATTGATTCATGAAGTGTGACTTTTACCAATTGTCACATTTTTTGGCGTATCTCACTCCAGTTCCTGTCTTAAGCAAGGTTTTTGGAGGAGTTTGCATTTTGACACATTTTTGCAAGTTTTTAAAGGTTTTGCGACTTTTGGGGTAGAAAAGTCACCAAAAATGGTTACCAACAAAAATAAATAGCAATTTTTAAATTTGGTGCAAAAACCATTAGCAAATACCACTAGACAAAAGTAAATTCAATAAATCTCAATTGATGAATCAGGCCCTTCAGCTTTAGTGCATAGGATGGCTACATACAGAGGGCAGTGCAAGCAGCTAAGAAGTTTTTTTGTTAACAAATACACCACTTCTTTCCCCACCTTTCAATTGAATGTGATTTCTTGCAGGGAAAGGCAGAGATGATCAATGGCAGATGGACTCTATAGATCGAGAGTGAAGAAGACAAGTCAAGACAAGAAGAGACAAGAAGACAGCATAAATTCTCCCTTTCCCTTGCATTAAAGTACTGCGAGGTGCTGACTCATGCACCAGCAGGTGCTGCGGGATACTTTATTTATTGATTTATTTTTTTAAAAAGGACACATTTTAATTTTTCTATACCTTTTTTGCTAGTCCAATTTAGTAACCGTCCATGCCACAACAGTTTTGCTGGCTTTTACCATATCCTCCAACATGTACCTACCTAGCAACATAGTTTTTTTATTGTTATGTAATTTTGAAAAGTGAGGTGAGAATGTAAACCAAATTTTATATATATGGCCTCTCGTTTTTCTTTACTTAGCTGCTTTTTTCTTGCCATAATACAAATTCTAACAGTCTATTCAGTAGGACTATCAGCTGTGTATCCACCAGACTTCTGCACAACACAACTGATGGTCCCAACCCCATTTATAAGGCAAGAAATCCCACTTATTGAACCTAACAGGGCACACCTGTGAAGTGAAAACCATTTCCGGTGACTACCACTTGAAGCTCATCAAGAGAATGCCAAGAGTGTGCAAAGCAGTCATCAAAGCAAAAGGTGGCTACTTTGAAGAACCTAGAATATAAGACATATTTTCAGTTGTTTCACACTTTTTTGTTAAGTATATAATTCCACATGTGTTAATTCATAGTTTTGATGCCTTCAGTGTGAATGTACAATTTTCATGGTCATGAAAGTACAGAACAATCTTTAAATGAGAAGGTGTCTCCAAACTTTTGGTCTGTACTGTATAAATAAATAATAAACAGGTTAACGTTTTGCATACATGTTTTATTATCCCAATTTGGTAAATGTACAATCCACAACTATACCGAGAGCTGATGGAAGCCATCATCTTACCACGCGGCTTTTATTGTTACATTGCCCTTTTTGGGCAGAGGGAATTAATCTGTTTAACCAAAAATCTGAAAATAAGAAAATAAATTTTTACTCTAAATTGAGACCTTTAACTCTACAGGTCTGTTTGACATACCTGTTTAAGTAGTCAAATTGAAGACATATAATGTACATGCCACTCCGATAGTACAAGCGGGCAGGTGTTGCATTTGCCTTTTTGGCATCATGTGTATGACGCGCCCCTGGGCCTACTTGGTGTCGCGTTGCGCACGCGGGGACTACCCGGAGCCGGGCCTGTTGAGGGTAGTAGTCTCGTGGCGGTGACCCGGTCCGTGCCCAGGGAGTCAAACTGTGTGGCTGAGTATTAGCAGTAGATGTTGGACGACTACGCCACCCGTTGAATGCAGCTATGGAGCTGCCGCTGCAGGGCAGACCGCTGAGGCCGGTGGTACGATTGTGCAGCGTAGATGGTATAACCCCCAACGGGAGGGGTATGGCCTCAGGGCAGCCGACGTGGATGATGGGGGTAGCAGAAACCACTCAGAGACGATGCGGTGTAGTTCAGGGTCTTTACTGGTGATAAAGATAGACCCTTCCGGAGTACTGGCTAGCGATCGGGGCCTGGTCAGTCTTTGAGCAGATGGGATTTCCCCTGGCCAGGCGGAGTTGTAGGCCTCCCCAACTAATTGTACTCTTCTGGCTACCTTGCTAGAGGCGGGTAAAAGTAGCCCACGTCCCTGAGTGTACCGTGTGGTGCTCACCCGTATGGCCGGTGACTCGGGGCCTTCTAGTGGCTTCCGCTCCACGACGGCGGTGCTGGTCCCACGCATGTGACCGTGCCTTCGGGTTTCTTGGCCAGAGGACCTGAAATCCCCTGCCGGTCGGTTTCTGCTGCTGGGTAAGGATTAGTCCCCACAGCCTCGGACTCCGGGTCCGGTGGTAACTCTTCAATCAGGGCGAGCTCTACAGCTGCCAGCCCCTGATTCCTTTTAGCACGACTTCCCCAGAGCTCCTGATCTCTCTTTCCTATAGCTGTTTCTCTTCTTCTCTCTGTACTCTTTCTCTCTAACCCTGCCTCAGCCCCAGTTTTATATAGGGGAAGTTCTTCCCCTCCCAGGACTGGGCAGGAGGTGTGGCATGCATAGGATTCCTGACCAAGAGACCTCCCACCTGCTCTCAGACGTAATATCTCTATCACTGTGGCAACCAGACCCCTGGGGTGTCACATGTACTCCACTCCATATTTCTGTTTGATTTCATATTTTTTCAGGCTTGGCTAAGTTTAGTGAAAATTTTTTCGTAAACATTAAGCTTGTGTCCAAAATGTATGTGTTACACACACGCCACTAGGTTCAGATAGGGCGAGACAGGTTTCATGAATTCTTTGGAATCCTGGGAGAACCGTTACTCAGGGCGACCATAGGCCGCAGCTTCTCTCAGGCACACAATAAATTCAGTTGCTGCCCAGATACATCTGACAAGAGTCTTTTTCAGCAATTTAACAGTGGAATTTCATCTGAAGCATGGCCAATGCAATTCAGGGAAATTACAGCAACAATCTTCATTACAGTACAGTCTGAGTTTCTTGAGCAACCGGCTCCAGTAACAACAAATTAGCTTCTTCACAAGGCACAGTATTACAGTCTCTTCAGTAGCATAATTCAGCATAAATTAGATCTCTTAGCAGCACACGTCTATGCATACACAACCACAGGCTTTTCCTTCACAAGGACACAATAGTACACAGCATTCTTTATCCTGCATGGAGATGGAGGGGGGGGGGGTTTGATGAGGGAGATGATCCCTGTGACACAACTCCTTCCAGGCCTTATCTTCATGCCTGATAATACTCTGCACTGTTAGTTCAGAGTTTTTCTGATCTGTGTTTAGTTTCTCTCCTGATCTGAATCCTGTAGAGCTGCCTTCTGTCAGATACAGATAACACACCACCTTTCAGCCAGACTTCAATAACAACTGTGTTAACCCCTCCAGTTGCTGGATGCTTCTGAAGCACAACACTTCCCATCTCCTGTGCTTGTGCTATTTGTAATAGTTGCTGGATGCTTTTGAAGCAACAGCACTACTTCTGCATGTCACACTCTTCCCTCCTTTTTGAATGTTGTCCTCGACATTTGTCTTAATCGGTCAATCTGACCAATTCTGACATAGTGGTGAAAGTTGAGTAACTTTATATACAAATTGGCATTGTAAAATTGGCAAAACATTTATAAACATTTATAACAACCTATTCTACGACCTTTTTCTTATAGTACTCCTGTAAGAAATAAACAATTAACATAATTAAAACAATCAGCATCTCTTCCGCTGGACCTTTTCGTGCGTCTTCAACCAGCTCTCTCTCTCACCATGAGAATGTGCGTGGACTAGGGACAAATCAACCGTATCACCCACAAAGACGCATATCCGCTGCCTAGAATAGAGGAGTCTTTAGCCGCACTAAAATCAGCTAACTTCTTTTCTACTTTGGACCTTACTAGCGGGTACTGGCAGGTTCCTGTGGCAGAGGCTGACAAGGAGAAGACCGCCTTCGCCACCCCGATGGGACTGAGCAAATTCAACTGTATGCCTTTCGGGCTCTGCAACGCACCAGGGACCTTCCAGCGGCTGATGGAATGCTGTCTAGGGCACCGAAACTTCGAGATGTTCCTCCTTTACCTGGACGACGTGATCGTTTATTCGAAGACCTACGAGGACCATCTAAAGCACCTGGCCGAGGTGTTCGAAGCCCTGGCAGGCTATGGCCTGAAGGTGAAACCATCGAAGTGTCACCTGCTGAAACCAAAGGTCCAGTACCTAGGGCACGTGGTAAGCGCGGAAGGAGTGGCCCCCGACCCTGACAAGGTCACGGCAATCAAGAGCTGGCCAAGCCCCTCGAACATCAAAGAGGTGAGACAGTTTCTCGGGTTGGTAGGCTACTACCGAAGGTTCATCCCCGGGTTCACTAAGATGGCAGCTCCTATGCAGGACCTCCTGATCGGACAGTCTAAGTCCAGAAGTCAAAAGCCACCCTTCAAGTGGGATAAACCAGAAGAGGAGTCCTTCCGCCTGCTAAAGATGGCCCTCACAGGGGATGAGATCCTGGCCTACCCTGAGTATGGCCAGCCTTTCATTCTCCACACAGACGCCAGTAATGTGGGACTGGGAGTCGTACTGTCCCAAAACCAACAGGGCAGAGAACGGGTGATCGCCTACGCCAGCCGGAAGCTGAGGCCCACCGAGAGGAACCCGGAGAATTACAGCTCCTTCAATCTAGAATTCTTGGCGGTGGTGTGAGCCGTGACGGAACGCTTCAAGCATTACCTGGCCTCCGCGAAGTTCACCGTGTACAAGGACAACAACCCGTTGACACACCTGGACAATGCAAGATTGGGTGCCCAAGAACAGCGGTGGATGGCCCGTCTCTCCAACTATGACTTCGTGATCAAGTACCGGGCAGGCAAAACCAATGCCAACGCGGACGCCCTATCAAGAATGCCTCACTTACCTGAAGGTGACGAAGACCCAGAAGAGCTGGAGGAGGTAGAACTCCCCGCGTTTCACCGGTATGGAGCCGCTCAATACTCCCACCGCGTGAAGGAGGAGGATCTAACAACCGTGATGATCAATCCCCTACCTCACCACAGCTGGGCCGAGACCCAAGATAGTGACCCTGCAATCCGCCTGGTGAAAGATCTGCTGACCCGGGAAGACGCCCGCTTAGATCCAGATGCCCCAGAGGAAGCCAAGCAGCTATGGAAAGAGAAGAGCAAGCTGTTCCTCTACGAAGGCAAGTTGTGCAGAAGGATTGTCAACCACCGGACGCACGAGCTGACCTGGCAAGTCGTGGTCCCAAGGCGGGATGCAGCTATGGTCCTGGGGGCTTACCATGACAGAGCGGGACACTTCGGTTGGAAGAAACTGGAGTTCCTGCTAAGATGAAGGTTCTTTTGGGTCGGCATGAGAGGAGCTGTAGAAAAGTGGTGCAGAGATTTTGGCCCTTGTCACCTAAGGAGGAAGGACCGAACCAGCCAGAAGACACCCTTGAGGCCCATCTTCACCATGCAGCCTCTGGAGCTGGTAGCTCTGGACCATGTCAAATTGGCTCCCAGCCGGTCAGGATACATCTATGCCCTGACAATCGTGGACCACTATTCCCGTTTTCTAGTGGTGGTCCCGGTAAAGGACTTGACAGCCCAAACAGCGGCCAGAGCCTTCCAACAATACTTCTGCCGTCCACACGGGTATCCGGAACAGGTCCTGACAGACCAGGGTCCAGCGTTCGAGGCTGAAATCTTCCAGGAGTTCTGCAACCTCTATGGCTGTAAGAAGATTCGTACGACGCCTTACCACCCACAAACCAACGGGATGTGTGAGAAGATGAACAACATAGTCATTGATCTCCTGAAGTCGTTGCCCCTGGAGGAACGCAGCCTGTGGCCAGAAAAACTGCCGGACCTGATAGACCTACACAACAATATTCCGGTGAATGCTACAAACTGCACCCCGGCTTACCTGATGCGAGCCAGACCAGGTAAGCTGCCCGTAGACCTGGAGATGGGAGTCCTAACACCTGAGGACACCTCCCCGGATGCGGACTGGGATACGGAAAGGCAACTGCAGTATAAGAAGGTACAGGAGAGTGTGGAGAAGAGCCTGGCCCAGGTGAGAGAGAGGCAAGAAAAACTCTTCAATCAACACGCCCCTGCTGGTCCCCTAGAACCTGGTGAGCAAGTCCTAAAGCGAAAAAGAAGGTTACATAAGTTGGACGACCAGTGGGAAAGGGAACCCTACACCGTACTGCAGTCTGACCACGACAACCCAAAGGTGTGCGTAATCACCAAGGACGGAGGAGAAACCACTAGTGTTGTCTCCAGAGACCACCTCAAAAGATGCCCCGAGCAAGTCCGCAGTGCAGAAGAGGATCAGAGTGACCTTGAACCCACAGAGGACGAGGAAGAAATGATCAGCACCGTTCTCGGAGAGTTCCCTCAGTCCTGGACTCGCATAAATGATGCCATAGTGGTACCCGTCCTGCATTTCCTGCAACCGGCACAGCAACAACCAACACCAGAGCCGGAAGGTGAAGAGGAGCAAGCGGTTCCAGAGGCAGAAGAGCCTGTACCAGCAGCCCAGGAGAGTCAACCCTCTGCTGACAGTGAGCCTGCCATGCCTGCGGTAAGCCAAAGGACCCGCATACAGCTGCCTGCCCTACCTGTACACCCAGCTGGTAGCTGTACCCCTAACGCTAGTGGGGAAAGCCAGGTTGGTCCACCACCAGACACTGGGCTACGTAGGTCAACCAGGAGCACAAAGGGGCAGATACCCGCTCGCTGGAAAATATAGAGTGCACTAAGATTGTAAATAACCCTGTTGCCAATGTTGAAATATTTGCCAAAGTTACCTGCATGATTATTAATAGTGTGTTTCAGTTTCTTGCAGCTACCGTAAGGACTCAAAGGTTATGGACTTTTTATAACCGGGACCTTGTATGGACTGCGTTCGGAGCCTAACCCAGGAATGAACTAATACTGTGTAGGACTTGGGGTAAGACAGACCCCCAACTGGTTAAGGCTCCCCGTTGTGCAGGTGATATGGACACCCAGTCACAGGCCACACTGTGACCTTAAGAACTCAATCTGTGCGTCGTCTGTCTGTTAATGTTTTATGGTTGTGCATATTGTCTTTGTTTATTGTTTAGTCCCGGAGTACTAAATTTCACTAGGGGGGAATGTGTCACCCTGGCCTGGATGCCACAAGTGTAAATAAAGCTGTGTCTGAGAGCAAGGGAGAGGTTCTCTAGACAGGGGAACATTAGCATGCAATGCCTCCTGTCTCAGGCCAGTAGGGGGAGCAGGCTGCCCCTATAAAAGCTGGTACTGGGGGCAGGGTTAGAGAGAACCAGATGACCTGTCTCAGGACTGAGACGTGTCCCAGAACAGAGCAGGGACAGAAGGTTGTATTGTACCTAAGAGGAAGTGTGGCAGGAGGAGAGCCACAAGCCAGAGACAAGAGGCGAAGAGAGCCTGTCTTGGCAGATAACGGACTTAATTTTACCAGACTTTGGTGTCTGAGGCTGGGAGGATTCCACATCCTCCAGCAGAGAACCAGTCCGCAGGGGACTGTATATTCCTTGGCCTAAGAAGCCTGGAGGCCCTGCCACAACCGAAGGGACCAGTAAAGCCGTACAAGGCTGGGAGCAGAAAGGAACCCACGTCGCAGGCCATACAGGCGAGAATACACGGAAAGCTCGGAAACGTGGGCTGTTACCCTATAACGAGGAGATAGCCAGAAGGAGCGCAGAAAGCACGGTAGGCCTACACCCTCACCCTGACCAGGGCCAATTTCCCCGTTGCTCTCAGACATCCAGGTCCCCTCCTAGCCGGGACTGTTTGTGGGTCAGTTTACCTGTTTTAGTAAAGACCCTGGACTGCAACCTGTTGTCTGTGTGCTCCTTGCTCCTCCAGCACTATCAGCACTGGGACACCCACTACCATCACTCCCAACATCCATTATACTGTCCTGGAGCCACACTCTTCCCGTGGCGAGTCACACTACCCTAGCTGCGCACCTCATCAGCCCCAGCGGTCTGCACGGGTGGCGTAGTCGGACATAAACATCAGCACATAATGGACTACCACTGGCCTGACCACCCTGAGCCACGGAACCGGGTTGCCACTACTACTCCCATCGTTCCCCCTATTGCCTGGATCCGAGTGCCCCACGGCCCAGGGGGCGAGTCATATGCTTTTGCCATCCATTCCTTCCAATTCCGAACGTACTCCAGAAACGATCTGTAAGTCTCTGACACAGGAGTATCGAACATGATGTCGATTGGCAGTTTTGGCGATCGTGAATACAATAGGAAGAAGGGTGAGTAACCCGTTGCATCACTCTTTGTACAGTTATAAGCATGTACCACTTTTGACAGAGAACTATTCCAGTCTTTCTTCTCGTCAGCTGTTAAAGTGCGCAACATCGACAACAATGTCCCTGATGAGGGAGATGATCCCTGTGACACAATTCCTTCCAGTTCTTATCTTCCTGCCTGATAATACTCTGCACTATTAGTTCAGGGAGTTTATCTGACCTGTATTTAGTTTCTCTCCTAATCTGAATCCTGTTCAGTTTACTTCTGTCAGATACAGATAACACACTACCTTTCTCTTCGGCTTCAGCCAGACTACAATAACAAGTTCCCCACAATCACCCTGGGGCGCTGCTAAAACACTCCTTGTCTGCTGTGACTGTTTTAACCCCTCTAGTTGCTGGATGCTTCTGAAGCACAACACTTCCTGTCTCCTGTGCTTGTGTTATTTGTAATAGTTGCTGGATGCTTTTGAAGCAACAGCACTACTTCTGCATGTCACATATGGCAAAAAAAGCTGAAATAGCAATGGGTGTAGTATGAGAAAAAAAATCCATACCAAAGAAAAAGTGTGAGAGCAACTAGCTTCAGCCGTAGCACCACTGACACAGCTGGCAATAGCCATTCTGTCAGCAGTAGTAATACCAAATGCAGGTCACACTTGCCCTCCTTTGCTTCTGCCAAGCATATTAGTGGGGAGGAAGCAAGGGCATAATGAAATATGTTTCACAGCACTTGTCTCAGTTGCAGAAGAATTATGTTACCTCTGACAGTGACACCATAATCTTGACTCAGCGTTCTGCTCAGTCCATCTCCTCTGCTGCAATCCTTAATGTTGTACACCAGAGATGGGGAATCTCAGACTTGCAGGCCGTTTAATGCCCTCAATGACCTTTTATCCGGCTTCCGGGCAGATTCCTGGGGACTGCAGTGCTTAGGCTGGCACTTGTATTTTGCCGGCCGCCTGTCCATTAGTTTCTTCTTGCTCTGTAAGCACGCGCGCGCAGTGTTCACTACTGAATACTAAGGTGCATACAATCAAAGATTACGTCCTGACACAAGTGCCAGCATCAAGACGTACTTTGTGGGTGGAGTTAGTTTGCGATTTTTACGGCCCCCGAAGGATGGTATAAATATCTAAATGGCCCCTGGCAGAAAAAAGGTTCCCCACCCTTGTTGTACACAGAGGAATTTCAATTCTGTTAATGACACCTCTTTCTATTCCCTTTAGTCCCCAAACACCCAGCACTGCAAGGTCTAGCAAAGATACTTCCCCATAAAAACTTCTTCCAGTCAATAAACAGTCATCCTTTATACCAGTGTGACGTAAGGCCTCATAAGATGGAGGGCAGGATTCTTATGCCAAGTTGTGTCTCTGCAGACTGTAAAGGTAGGAGCACTGGTAGCTGCATCCTGAGCCAGGACAAATCTCGTGGTGGGAATCAGTAAGGGAGTCATGAGCTTAATCCATTTTCCACACAGAAACAATTAGGAGCCATGGATAGTACTGCTCATTATTAGGAACCAAACTGGGGTGCCAATGATGGGGAGGGTGGTAGAGTCGGCATTAAAGAGCACAACTGATGTCTGGCAAAAAATTATTCTGTTGGAAGATCTGTCTCTTCTACAATAAGCTTGGGAGAAGGTGATGTTATGCCTAATATTGGTGTAGAAGGCGCATCATTATCATAAAGCTCTGGTGGTTGTTGTTGGGCATCTAGAGTGTGAGAATTTTTTTCCCTGTTGCCAGAGGACCGATCTATTGTAGAGTGCAGGTAGTGCTTTTGGAAAATAAGCTGTTTTATGGACATCCCAGTAAAGATATATTACAATGATGGAACCTAACTTTAGAAAGAATATGAGACTAGCCAATTAATATGAAGATTCTTTTTGAAGCACGTAATTCCTTTTTTTAATCTTCGTTTTAGACACTGCATACACATTCAATGTAACAAGAGAATGAGAACTGATACTACAAATAAGAAATACTATAATTATAAGATATTATTGGGATATCATGAAGAAACTGTATAATTTAAGCTTTGGTAGAATATGTACTATCACTGTACATTATATATTTATAGTTATGATTGATGATTACTGTAAGTATATGTGTTATGGTCTCATCTTGTGAGGTGTATCCTCTAAACCCAGATCTGTGTGGGCACACAAATCCCGGGTGTTGGTGCAGCAGGTAAATAAGGCACGAGGAAAACATGAACTACAAGCATTGGAAACCACAGGCAGACAGGACACCAGAAAGCAGGTATGGAGCAGGTACTAAAAGCACTAGAAGCCATAGGCATAGAAGACACCCGAAAACAGTTATGAAGCAGGTACTAAAAATACTGAAGGGTGCAGGCAGACAGGACATTGGAAAACTAAGAGTCATAATACCAAAACACAGGTGTGTGTCTTGGTGGGCCTTATTTAGGCCTAGACTCCCATGGGACCACACCAAGCTACTTGCAAAACTCAGCATAGAGTACAGCAAACAGCAGCAGCCATAGGAGAAGGTCATGAAGCTCTACTAAGCCATGTCAAAGGTGTAACAGTACCAATCCCTTTTAGGGCCCTTCCCAGATGAGTTAGCAGTAAAGGAAACAGAATTCTTTGCACAAAATTTCTTAAGCTGGATAAGGGCAATATTGTTTTCTTTAGGCACCCAGCATCTCTACTTAGGACCACAAATCATTTCACAATCCACAACTTGGTCTTTTTCGCATGTCAAATTGGATCAGAAGCAGAAGCAGGAACTATTTTGACTGTAGAAGAGAATTAGTTGAGGGCTAGAGGACGACCTGTAGATGGCAAGTTGGAAAACAAGGAAGCAGAATCAAGGACACAGTCAGGCTCAGTCATGTATTCCCTGTGGTTCTCTTTGACACTATGCTTAAAGAAAATATCTGTGGAGTCCTGCTTAGAAAGCAGGACTATTAGAGACAGAGGATGCAGAGCAGAGTTTCTGAAAAGGTATTTGAGACAGAATCTTGAAGCAGTTATGACAAAATGATACTCATGGGCAATCTGCTTGGACGATCAATCAATGACTGGAGTGTGTATCCATAGCCATGGAAGTCTCAACAGCATTGACAGATCAGAAAGTGGCAAAATTAAAAAATAAATGTTCTGTAGTGCACAAATCCGAAGAGTTACCTTCAAAGCTGCGTGCCCACGTTGCGTATTACAAGCGTATATGCTGCGGAATTTCCGCAGCGTAAACGATTGTAAAACGCATGTATATCCGCACCCCATGGTCCCCAATGGCATTCCGCAATGTCAATGCCCTTGCTGCGGATTTTTCCGCAGCGTATATGCTGCGGTCAAAAATCCGCAGCATGTTCATTAATTTTGCGTTTCCGCATGCGGAATCAATGTGCGGATGGTACCCACGTCTGGAGGAGAGGAGACTCTCATCCAGACCTGGGTACCAAAGAACCTGTAAAAAAAAGAATAAAATAAAGTTTATACTTATCTTCTGATGTTTTCCCTCCGTCGCGCTGTTGTGTGAAGGACCTGCCACGTCACTGAGTCATGTGACCCATCACATGACTCAATGACTTCACCGCAGGTCCTGCACACAACAGCGTGAGCCGCTCAAGACTCCGGACGGGGCAGAGAATGCATCGGAAGGTGAGTATAAACTTTATTTTTTTATTTTTTACCATTCTGATTCTTTTTTTTTAACTATTAATTGGTCACACTATATAAATCCATGCCAGTTGCATGGATTTATATAGTGTGAACAAGTTGTCAAGCACTTTTCCAAGTGATGCTTAAATCACTTGGAGAAGTGCTTGATAACCCGCATGCGGAAATGCATGCAAAGACGCTGCAAAGACGCCTCACAAACGCTTCTACCTGGCGGGAAAACCGCATGTAAAATCCGCATGCGATTTTCCCGCCAGGGAGAAGCGTAAAAAATATGCTTCTGTTCCGCAACGTGGGCACTTAGCCTTACTGTCTGGAAATGGATATGACCACCCCAGGAATTGTTGAGCCATTCAGGGAGGTTAGCTTCAAGTGCATCTACAAAAAAAAATTGAATTTTCAATCTTTTGGCCAGAGAAAAGTCCATACAATTCTCTGCTGCTCCAGAATCAATAAGTGTTTGTCCCATGAACACAGAGGGACTGTGAGAAACAGATATAGGCATGAGTAATAGTGATGACCGAGCATGCACCTCCCTGCATATTTGGCGCTCTTTAGAGAGCCAATGAACATGCAGGGATTGCCTGCCATGCACTGTAATGCCGTAGCCATGTTGGTTGTGGGTATTACAGTGATTGGCTGGCCGCACAGCGTCATCAGGTCTATATGAGACCTGGCGCCGCCATGCTCGTCACAGTAACTCCAGATCAGACAGTGTAGGGAGAGCTGCTGCTGCGTTAAGGAGAGATTTGATTGTGTATTAGGTAGTGAAGGGAGAAAAACCGTATATTACATATATCCATCTTAACAAACAGTCCTTCTGAGGACTAATCCATCTGCAGAGATATCAGGCAGGCAGGGTGTATATGCAGGCGGTGTATATAGCAGACTGCAGTGCATATAGCACAAGAGGTTCCATTCCAATTCTGCCTTCTTCTGCTGTTTGATATTTCTATACAAAGGCCCAGGTCTCAGGGGCCTGGAATACTTTTCTTTGGATCTTAATCCTCATTATTTGCTTAAAAAGCAATCCAGAGAACACTGTTTTTCTGCACCATTTGCTTGTTTTAGGAGAGGTGCTGCTGCGTCAGGGACAGATTTGCTTGTGTATTAGGTAGTGTAGGGAGAAATACTGTACATTACACATATCCATCTTAACAAACAGTCCTTCTGAGGACTAATCCATCTGCAGAGATACCAGGCAGGCAGGGTGTATAGGCAGGCAATGTATATAGCAGACTGCAGTGCATATAGCACAAGAGGTTCCATTCCAATTCTGCCTTCTGCTGCTGTTTGATATTTCTATACAAAGGCCCAGGTCTCAGGGGCCAGGAATACTTTTCTTTGGATCTTAATCCTCATTATTTGCTTAAAAAGCAATCCAGAGAACACCATTTTTTCTGCGCCATTTGCTTGTTGGCACTGCAGAATACAGCCAGGTCCTTTCCATATTAGAGCGCTAGAAATCCAGCTATTTAAAACTCTGTTTTCTCCATCAAACGGATCACATATAAGTTGGCTCCAAACTCAGTCATTTGTAGTGAGCGTGGAAGATACTGTCCTCCATTTAAACTGGGCAAGGCACGTGGCAAGGAACAGGGAACTGGATGTGATGCTAATGGTGCATGCAGAGTCAGAGGACAAGGCCGTGGGCAAGCCAAAATTGTGCCACAACAAACACCCACATCTTCTCGCCTGACCTTCCTGTCCCAATTTCTAGGGGACCGCACACCACTATTGAACCCAGAGCAGTGTCAAAAGGTTGTTGGTTGGATAGCAGATAATGCTTCCAGTCACTTACCCACCACCACCACCCTGTCTTCCACACGGTCAAGTCTCAGTAGCCGTGAGTCTGGACCGCATATTCCTCACCCTGATCCTCCTTCCTCCCACCATGCTGAGTACCCAGAGACAACTGCTCCCACACTTGGATACTCTGAAGAGCTGTTCACTTTTCCATTTATAGATTCAGGCCTCTTGCCCAGTCCACTTGAAGTGGGGCAAGGGGAGATCGCATGTAGCGATGCCCAAATATTTGAGCATCCACGGCCACACAAAGGCAACGGTGGGAAAGTGTCACAAGAGGTGAACGATGGTGAGACACATTTGCCAGAAAGTCTGGAGGAGGACCAGGGTGCGGAAGTGGAAGACGAGGTGGTGGATGATATAGTAACTGACCCAACCTGGCAGGAGGACATGCAGAGCGAGGACAGCAGCACACAGGGGGAGGGAGGCAGAGCACCCTAAAAGGCAGTAAGAAGAATTGTGGTGGCCGCAGACAGAAGGAAGGCAATCGTTCCCCGTAACACCAACACGAAGGAAGTTGCCAGTACAACTGTTAGGTCTTCCCGAGTCTGGTTGTTTTTTAAAGACTCTGCCGATAACCCCAAAAAGGCAATTTGCACCACCTGTCAGGCCAGCATCAGCAGGGATGGCAAAACGACCAGCCTGACCACCACCAGCATGATCAGGCACATGGCAGCAAAGCACCCGACTTTGTGGGGCGAAACCCAGTGTCCAGATACAGTATCTGTGCGTGGCACCATTGCTTCTTCCGCAGTTGTGCATGCAAGCCAATCCCCTGTCCATGGTGCATGAGAAGATGCCTCCTGCCCTGCACCTGTCAATGCACACTCTCAAGTAGCAGCATCAGGAAGCACATCCATGTCCTTGTCCCAGTGGAGCGTTCAATTGTCCATACCCCAGTCCTTGGAAATCAAGCGTAAATATGCAGCCAACGCCCCACAAGCCACACTACTAAATTCTCACATATCACGACTGCTTGCGCTCGAAATGTTGCAATTTAGGCTCGTGGAGACGGAAGCATTCTGCAACCTGATGGCGGTGGCCGTCCCTCGTTCCTCGGTCCCCAGCCGCCACTATTTCTCCAGGTGTGCCATCCCCGCATTACACAAGTACATGTCCCAAAACATTAGCCGTGCTCTCAACAATGCAGTTACCAATAAAGTAAACCTAACCACAGACAAGTGCATGTGGGCAGGAACGGTACATCTCGCTGATGGCACACTTGGTTAACATAGTGGAAGCCGGGACTCAGTCGGACCTTGGGACGGAACACGTCCTCCCGACGCCAAGGATTGCGGGCCCTAGGTCAATCAGGGTTGCCCTCACGGTCTACAGCTCCTGCACCTCGTCCTCCTCAGCCTCATTCTCCTCTTCAGCTTCCATCTCCGAAATGACCACATCAGTCACAAGCTGGAAGCACTGCTGCACTGGCTCGGCCAAGCGGCAACAGGCTGTGCTGAAGCTAATATGCTTAGGTGAAAAAACACACAATGCTGAAGAGTTGTGGACAGCTCTGAAAGAGCAGGCATATCTGTGGCTCACACCGCTGAACCTACAGCCAGGCATGGTCGTGTGTGACTATGGCCGGAACCTGGTGGCGGCTCTGAGGCGAGGCGAGCTCACACACGTACCATGCCTGGCCCATGTCCTTAACCTCGTGGTTCAGCGGTTTCTTAAATCCTACCTGGAGCTGCCGGATCTGCTTGTTAAAGTACAGTGGTGGCCAAAAGAATTGGCACCCCTGCAATTCTATCAGATAATACTCAGTTTCTTCCTGAAAATGATTGCAATCACAAATTCTTTGGTATTATTATCTTCATTTAATTTGTCTTCAATTGAAAAACGCAAAAAGAATTGTCCTAAAGCCAAATTGGATACAATTCCACACCAAACCTAAAAAAGGAGGTGGACAAAGTATTGGCACTGTTTGAAAAATCATGTGATGCTTCTCTAATTCGTGTAATTAACAGCACCTGTAACTTACCTGTGGCACCTAATAGGTGTTGGCAATAACTAAATCATACTTGCAGCCAATTAACATGGATTACAGTTGACTCAACCTCTGTCCTGTGTCCTTGTGTGTACCACATTGAGCATGGAGAAAAGAAAGAAGACCAAAGAACTGTCTGAGGACTTGAGAAACCAAATTGTGAGGAAGCACGAGCAATCTCAAGGCTACAAGTCCATCTCCAAAGACCTGAATGTTCCTGTGTCTTCCGTGCGCAGTGTCATCAAGAAGTTTAAGCCCATGGCACTGTGGCTAACCTCCCTAGATGTGGACGGAAAAGAAAAATTGACGAGAGATTTCAACGCAAGATTGTGCGGATGGTGGATAAAGAACCTCGACTAACATCCAAACAAGTTCAAGCTGCCCTGCAGTCCGAGGGTACAGCAGTGTCAACCCGTACTATCCATCTGCATCTGAATGAAAAGGGACTGTATGGTAGGATACCCAGGAAGACCCCACTTCTTACCCCGAGACACAAAAAAGCCAGGCTGGAGTTTGCCAAAACTTACCTGAGAAAGCCTAAAAAGGTTTGGAAGAATGTTCTCTGGTCAGATGAGACAAAAGTAGAGCTTTTTGGCAAAAAGCATCAACATAGAGTGTACAGGAAAAAAAAGAGGCATTCAAAGAAAAGAACACGGTCCCTACAGTCAAACATGGTGGAGGTTCCCTGATGTTTTGGGGTTGCTTTGCTGCCTCTGGTACTGGACTGCTTGACCGTGTGCATGGCATTATGAAGTCTGAAGACTACCAATAAATTTTGCAGCATAATGTCTGGCCCAGTGTGAGAAAGCAGGGTCTCCCTCAGAGGTCATGGGTCTTCCAGCAGGACAATGACCCAAAACACACTTCCAAAAGCACTATAAAATGGTTTGAGAGAAAGCACTGGAGACTTCTAAGGTGGGCAGCAATGAGTCCAGACCTGAATCCCATAGAACACCTGTGGAGAGATCTCAAAATGGCAGTTTGGGGAAGGCAACCTTCAAATATCAGGGACCTGGAGCAGTTTGCCAAAGAAGAATGGTCTACAATTCCAGCAGAGCATTGTAAGAAACTCATTGATGGTTATCGGAAGCGGTTGTTCGCAGTTATTTTGGCTAAAGGTTGTGCAACCAAGTATTAGGCTGAGGGTGCCAATACTTTTGTCTGGCCCATTTTTGGAGTTTTGTGTGAAATGATCCATGATTTGATTTTTGCTTCATTCTCTTCTGTGTTTTTTCCTTGCAAGCAAATTAAATGAAGATAATAATACCAAAGAATTTGTGATTGCAATCATTTTCAGGAAGAAACTGAGTATTATCTGACAGAATTGCAGGGGTGCCAATAATTTTGGCCACCACTGTACTCCAGCTGTGTACCCATTTTAGAAAGTCAGCTACAGCTTCCGCCGCCCTTGCAGTGCTTCAGCAGCGTTTGCATCTTCTGGCTCACAGACTGGTGTGTGATGTCCCCACGCGTTGGAACTTTACACTGCAGATCTTGGGAAGGATTTGTGAGCAGAAGAGGGCAGTTGTTGAGTACCAGCATCAACAAGGCCGTCGGTATTCAGTTCAGACTCCACACATAAGACCTCAGGAGTGGACATGGATGTCAGACATATGTACCATCCTCCAAAACTTTGAGGACTCCATCAAGATGGTGAGCGGAGATGATGCCATAATTAGCGTCACCATCCTGCTTCTCTGTCTTCTGAAACGCTCTCTGCTCACAATCAAAGAGGATGCATTGCAGGCGGAGCACGATGAGATGTTGCAAGGAACCATACAGGTTGATTGCACACAGCCAAGCCTCATTTCATCCCAACGTGGATTGGGTAACAATGAGGAAAAGAAGGAGGAGGAGGAAGGACAGGAGCTAGTTTCATGCACTATAGACGATGCTACCTGCACAGCTGTCATACCGTCTCTTCAGCGTGGATGGCCAGAGGACAGAGAGGAGGAGGAGGAGAGCATGGTCAGTCATCCTCTTGGTGAGGACACAGAAGTCTTGCCTGTTAGTAGTCTGGCACGCATGCTGAGTTTATGTTATGCTGCCTTTCCCATGACCCTCGCGTTCTCAAAATTTTGGGTGACAGTCATTACTGGTTGGTGACACTTCTAGACCCACGCTACAAGGAGAACTTTATATCTCTTATTCCTGAGGCGGACAGGTCTACAAAAATGGGGCTGTACCAGAAGGCCCTTGTTGCGGAACTATTAAAAAAATTCCCATCTGAAAACTCTGGTGGCAGAGGCACACTTCGTTGGACAACCAAGGAGTACAGGCGAGAGAGACACAACTTCAATCCAGCAGAGGCAGGGGAACACTGTCAAAGTTCTGGGAGAGTTTTCTGAGACCCCATCATCATCACATACGGGGTACTCTCACAAGGAGTGCAAAGTTTGGGAAGATGCTGAGGGAGTACCTTGTCGACCGTACCAACGTCCTCCGTAATTCCTCTGTGCGTTATAATTATTGGGTATTCAAGCTGGATATGTGGAATGAACTGGCTCTCTATGCCTTGGAGGTCCTGACCTGCCCTTCCGCCAGCGTTTTATCAGAGCGGGTTTTTAGTGCCGCTGGTGGAATTATAACTAGTGTTGAGCGATACCTTCCGATATCAGGAAATATTGTATCGGATTGGATCGGACCGATACTCAAAAAGTATCAGATATCGCCGATTCCGATACCGGAAACCAATGCAAGTCAATGGGACACTAATATTGGAATGAAAAAAACCCTTTCTTTCCTTGTAGGTTAATTCTACATGAAGTAAAACAACTAAGAATAATGTAGAATGTATTATGCGAAAAGCCGGCAATTCATCAGCGGCATACTCCGGTACCCGACAATTTACAACAGAAAGAATAGAGCTTCACACATAGATTAGATAGATAGAAACATGTCAGTCACATATATATGAAGTACAGTGACAGTGTTGCTTACTGTACTTGTCATTTAGTGTAAAGGATTTATTAAAGAAAATAATAGTGTTTTCATGCACCGTCTCTTTAAAAAAGCCGGCCGGCAATTCAGCACCGGTACCCGACAATTTATAACAGACAAAATAGAGCTTCACACATAGATTAGATAGATAGAAACATGTCAGTCACATATATATGAAGTACAGTGACAGTGGTGGTTACTGTACTTGTCATTTAGTGTAAAGGATTTATTTAAAAAAATAATAGTGTTTTCATGCACCATCTCTTTAAGAAAGCCGGCCGGCAATTCAGCATCTGTACCCGACAATTTAGAATAGAAGAAATAGAGAATCATACATAGATGAGATAGATAGAAACATGGCAGTCAAATATATATGAAGTACAGTGACAGTGTTGATTACTGTACTTGTCATTTAGTGTTAAAATAAAGGATTTATTTAAAAAAAAATTGGCGTGGGGTTCCCCTTAATTTTTGTCTCTAGCGGAGGTTAAGCAGACAGCTGGGGCAGATGTTTGAAGCCTGGGAAGGGGGTAATACCCACGGAGCTTCCCAGGCTACTAATATCAGCCCCCAGCTGAATACATAGCCTTTACTAGCTATTAAAATGGGGGACCCCCCCCAAAAAATGACGTGGGGTCCCCCCTAATTTAATAGCTAGCAAAGGCTAGGCAGACAGCTGGGGGCTGATATTAATAGCCCAGGAAGGGTGCCATGAATATTGGCCCCCTCCCAGGCTAGAAACACCAGCCGTCAGCCGCCCCAGAAATGGCGCATCCATAGGATGTGCCAATTCTGGCACTTAGCCTCGCTCTTCCACACTGCCCTGGTGCGGTGGCAGGGGGTAATAGGGCTGGGATTCATGTCAGCGCCAGCTGCCATGAAGCCCAGGTTAGTAATGATGGGCATCTATAAGATACCCCCATTACTAACCTACAAAGTGTTAAAAAGAAAAAACACACTACACCCAGAAAAAAATAATTTATTTGAAATAAAACACACCATTTTATTTAATTCTTAGTTTACTAAAAAAAAATAGTTACCTGTCCACGTTCCTGCGCTGATCTTCCATGCACAGCTGTCACATCTGGAGATGGTGACAGCTGTGCATGGCTGCTGTAAGCTCACACTGCCGGGAACACGTCCGCTCCCGGCAGCGGGAGCCACTGACTGAGGTCACCGGAGTGCATTCAGTCAGCGCAGCTCCGGAGACCTCCTTTACGGCACTGCTGTACCGTGGGAATTTCTCACGATACAGCAGGGCCGTAAAGGAGCTAACCGGAGCAGCGCTGCCTGAACTCCGGCGACCCCGCTTATGCAATGACGGGGCTGCTTTACGGCCCCATCATTCAAGCCGCGGCAGCGGTTCAGAGCGGTCACATTCTATGTGGCTGCTCTAAACTGGAGATCATTGTGGGACACTCATGGACTACTACGGAGGGGTAAGGATAAGGTTGTGGTTTATTATTTTATATTTTATTACAGGAGATCGATGGCTTCGGGGAATTAGGTGTCTAGGTGAGTATAGGTGTAGTTTTTTATTTTTTACTTTATTTTAGGTGGCGATCGGCGGGGACAGGTAATGTATGAACTAATTTATTGTAGGTAACCACTGGCCACCAATGACATGTATTTAAAATTTATTGGGGACACAGTAGAGCAATTTAAATAGCAGGATCAGGCTGATGGGAACTACTGCTCCCATCGAGCTGATCCTGCTGGTACGAGTGGACGGGGGACAGACATAGGCCGATGGGAGTAGTAGTGTCACATCGGCCTATGTCTGCCTGCACGCACACACCCCCAGACATCGCACAGACACCGCACACACCCGAAGACATCGCACAGACACCGCACACACTCGCAGACATCGCACAGACACCGCACACACCCGCAGACATCGCACACACCCGCAGACATCGCACAGACACCCCACACACACTCGCAGACACCCGCACACACCAATCATGACGGGCTGATGGTCTGGGAGGTGAGGCTGACCTGTGCGGCCGTGGGAAAGGTCATGTGAGTTCATGCAATGCAGTCAAGCATGAACTCACATGAACCCTCTGAGGGCACCGCGGCTACTTCAAATGAACAGCTGATCAGCATCACCTGATACCTCAGCTGTTCATTTGAAATAACCGGCGGGAAAGCGAAGCACAGAACTAGAAAGCCGGCAGGTGAAGTCTTTTCACTGCCGGCTTTCCCCGCCCGGGTCCTTCGCTCCCCGCTCCTTGGTGCTGCTCTTCCCGCCCGATCCTAACTTACAATCAGGATGGGAGGTGGCGAGGGGAGCGGAGGATCGGGGTGGGAGGCTGCGGGGAACCAGTATGGGGCTGTGTGATTGTTTAAAAGCCGGCGGCTTTTTACCGCGCGCCGGCTTTTAAACAATCAGGAGAATTCTCCCACGCTGGGATGGCATTCTGATGACAGGCTGGATCGCAGCTGAGCGCTGCCATCCAGCTTGTCATTGTTCAGAGACACTGCAGAGCGCAGGCATTATGGGAACTTCCGATTCCGGTATTCGATATTGTAAAAGTATCGGAATTAAGTATCGGAATTCCGATACCGTGAATATCGGCCGATACCCGATATTTCAGTATCGGAATGCTCAACACTACTGATAACTGATAAGCGCATCCATCTGTCAACTGAAAATGCTGACAGGCTGACTCTTATAAAAATGAACAAGGGCTGGATTGGGCCAGACTTCTCAACACCACAGAATGATAGCAGCGTAACATAAATTCAAATCCAGTGTCTTTTCTTGGGAGGTGTATTCCCAGGCACCTTTTCACACCCACACATGGGTATACGCTTTCTGATTTTATCTATTTGCTTCTGTCCTCCTCCTTCTCCTTATCCTCCACCACCATATCACCAGGGTGACTGTGGTCCGTGATGCAACACCCACATAATTTTTTTAAAGGGTGTTTATGATGCCCGTCAAAATTTTTTTTTATACAGAATGTTCATGTATACCCCCCAGGGATAAATGTCTGTCAACCCATACACTTAGTGCATGGGCATTGCAAGTATAGGAGGCCCGCTCCTTTCTAATGGGAACATTTTTTTATGAGGCCCTCCTCCAAGTCTCTTCCAAGGGTCATTGAAGTGCCTTCAAATTTTTGGCAGCCCTTGCATTCACTGCATAGGCCAACACTATGGGAGACTCTCTCCTTTCTAATGGGAATTTGACTTTACTGTGGCCCTGCTCTGTGTGCCTTTAAATTCTTAGTGGGGTTTTTCCTAAAATTGGTCAGCCGTTGGACTCACTGCACACCCTATAACTGTATAGCAGACCCTCTCCTTTCTAATGGGAACATGTCGTACCTGTTACTGTGGCCCTGCTCTGTGTGTCTTTAAATTCTTAGTGGGGTTTTTCCTAAAATTGGTCAGCCGTTGGACTCACTGCATACCCTATAACTGTTTAGCAGACCCTCTACTTTCTAATGGGAACATGTCGTATTTTGTTACTGTGGCCCTGCTCCATGTGTCTTTAAATTCTTAGTGGTTTTTTTCCTAAAATTGGTCCGCCGTTTGACTCACTGCATAACCTATCACTGTATAGCAGACCCTCTCCTTTCTAATGGGAACATGTCGTACCTTGTTACTGTGGCCCTGCTCTATGTGTCTTTAAATTCTTAGTGGGGTTTTTTCTAAATTTTGGCAACCCTTGCAGTCACAGCATGGGCATTACCACTATAGGAGACCCACTCCTTTATAATGGGAACATTTTTTTTTACTGAGACCCTCCTCTATGTCTCTTCAAAGGGGCATTGGGTTGCGTCCAAATTTTTGGTAGCCCTTGCAGTCACTGGATAGGCAATAACAGTGACTGCACTTGTTAATAATGGGAATAACAAAGCATAGCCGGCTGATGGCTCTCTAACAATAGCTACGGCCAACTGCTGGCCTTTTAAGAATAGTAAGGGCCATCTGATGTCCCTGTAAAAATAGCCTTTATGACTTTCAGAGTCCCTCCATCATCAATAAAAAAGGATGTGTCTGATGATGTGTCACACACCACATTGCCAGATAAGGTTGTAAAATGTTAAAATGACATCTCCCGGTGAATGCATTTGTCTTAAAAAAATAACGTAATAAAAAACAAAACAAAAGGATCTTTCTTTAGTATAAAAACAGCTTTACCAATTTAACCTCAATGTAATCACATTGTTCAGCTCATGCACCTCCTCCTCCATCTCCAAAATGATCACATCAGTCACAATCTGACAGCACTGCAGCACTGCCTTGGACAAGCGGCAACAGGCTGTGCTGAAGATAACATGCTTAATGCTTAATTGACAAATCGCCCAGCGCTGCAGAGTTCTGATCTGTGGCTCTTACCGCTGAACATACAGCCAGGCATGGTCGTGTGTGACAATGGGCGTAACCTGGTGACGGAGAAATGACATCCAGGGTTGATACGGTTTCCCGTTATGCCAGCCCTTTTACCGAGCTAAAGAATATGGCTGTGGTGAAATACAACTTCCACTGAGAAGCTGTTTCAGATTGAAAAACATTGTGCCCACCAGAGGATTTGATTCTGAGGGCTAACCTTTCTCACCCGCTCAAGAGCCCCATAGCAGCTGCAAAGTTAGCGCTATCATGAACTCTCCTGATGTAGAAGCCAAGGCACACCAGAGGATTCTCTGGTGGGACCGTCCAACCCTGCTGAGAAGCAGTCCTGGCTAAGAAAAGTGTGTGGGAAGGTTCCCAGATACTCTATGGCTGCTTTTTTACAGAGGAGGAAACACACCGAAACACGTGCAGAACATACAAAGTCCTTGTAGATGTTGTCCTTGCTGGGATTTGAACGCAGGATCCCAGCACTGCAAGGCTTCAGTGCTAACCACTGATCCAATGTGCTGCTGTTCACCCTCTAATATCTAACAGGCTGGAGAAACTTGCACCTACTGCCACTCTATCTTCAGCTCCTTTGTGAGAAAACGGATTTCGGCAGCCACTCAGTCTACCAAATAAAATTCATGAGAAGGAATTTGGGGGTGGCTTCGCTACTGGTACTGGGGGTAGGGCTACTACCATGGCGTCGTACCATAGTTTGCTGGAAATATTCCAGGCTGGTAGGAGGCAAGCAAATTCCCACAGAAAAGTACCAGCAGTAATGTTCAGGCTACATTTCAAGTGCAAGCAGCTTTAGAGGACTTCCTGGGAGAAATGACACACAGGATAGATACGGTTTCCCTCTATGCCAGTCCTTTCACCGAGCTAAATACAACTCTCAGCCAAAAAAGTTCTGGACTGGCTCTGTACCGTCCCTGGCCACATTCACCTGTCCACGTGTTTGTTGTTAGGCGGTCCTTCCCAGTAAGTGCACTGGGGAGGGCACGAGTAATGATGTGGGACCCGTGATTGTGGAAGGCGGAGGCGATACCAGGAAATATAGTGATGGCTGGGGACCGAGTATGGACACCCGGCCGCCGCTGGCATGAGGTTGTGAAATGCTTCCGCCTCCATGAGCTTAAAAGGCCATATTTGAAGTGCAATGAGCTGCCCAGAAATCTGGCAGTTTAGTGTTGCGGCCTGTGGGTGGGTGGGTTGCTGGCTGCATACTTGCACTTGCATTCCAAGTAAGAGAAAACTAAGCAGATGGTGGCCTCTATCATCATCATGGGGTCACCTCGGTACTATTAACTCTCCTGAAGGAAAAGCCAGGGCTCGCCGGAGGAGTCTCCGGTTCGCTGGTGAGCCCGTCCAACCCTGCCGAAAAGAAACCCTGGCTAAGAAAAGTGTGGAGAAAGGTTCCCGGACACTCTATGGATGCTTTTTTAATGTGGATCTGCCATGCTTATGCATGCTATTTCTCAAAAAGCATTACAGATCAGTCCATTGTCCAACTCTGTATTCAAGAGATTAAATGCGCAAAGAAAGATGTGTGTGTGTGTCAAAGCACCACAGACAAATTCGAGTTGATGTTGGACGGGCTGCCATTGCTTCTGCAACAAGCTCAATTACAGGACTTCCTGGGAGAAATGACACGCAGGGTACATACGGTTTCCTTCTATGTCAGTCCTTTCACCGAGCTAAATACAACTCTTAGCAAAAAAAGTTGTGGACTGGCTCCGTACCGTCCCTGGCCACATTCACCTGTCCACTTGTTTGTGGTTAGGCGGTCCTTCCCAGTAAGTGCACTGGGGAGGGCACGGGTAATGTTGTGGGACCCGTGCTTGTGGAAGGCGGAGGCGATACCGGGAAATATAGTGGCGGCTGGGGACCGAGTATGGACACCCGGCCGCCGCTGGCATGAGGTTGTGAAAAGCTTCCGCCTTCACGAGCCTAAAAAGCCATATTTCAAGTGCAAAGAGCTGCCCAGAAATCTGTCAGTTTAGTGTTGCAGCCTGTGGGTGGTTGGGTGGCCTGCTGCATACTTGCACTTGCATTCCAAGTAACAGAAAACTAAGCAGATGGTGGCCTCTATCATCATCATGGCCTCACTTCGGCACTATGAACTCTCCTAAAGGAGAAGCCAGCGCCCGCCGGAGGAGTCTCAGGTTCTCTGGTGGGCCCTTCCAGCCCTGCCGAAAAGCAGCCCTGGCTAAGAAAAGTGTCGGGGAAGGTTCCCAGACACTGAATGGCTGCTTTTGTAATGTGGATTGGCCATGCTTATGCATGTTATTTCTCAAAACGCATTACAGATCAGGCCATTGTCTAACTCTGTATTCAAGAAATTAAATGCGCAAAGAAAGATGTGTATGTGTGTCAAAACACCACCGACAAGTGCGAGTTGATGTTGGACTGGCTGCCATTGGTTCAGCAACAAGCTCAATTACAGGACTTCCTGGGAGAAATGACACGCAGGATAGATATGGTTTCCCTCTATGTCAGTCCTTTCACCTAGCTAAATACAACTGTTAGCAAAAAAAGTTGTGGACTGGCTCTGTACCGTCCCTGGCCACATTCACCTGTCCACGTGTTTGTGGTTAGGCGGTTCTTCCTAGTAAGTGCACTGGGGAGGGCACGGGTAATGTTGTGGGACCCGTGCTTGTGGAAGGTGGAGGCTATACCGGGAAATATACTGGCGGCTGGGGACCGAGTGTGGACACTCGGCCGCTCCAGGCATGAGGTTGTGAAAAGCTTCCACCTCCATGAGCCTAAAAGGCCACATATCAAGTGCAAGCAGCTGTCAAAAATTTGGCAGTATAGTATTGCAGCCTGTGGGTGGGTGGCTGCCTGCATACTTGCGCTTGCATTCCAAGTAATGGGGTAGGGACAACTGAACGCTGCACTGGGACAAGGACGTGGACTGTGATTGTTGTCTGTAACGACAGGTGCATGGCAGGAGGCATCTTCGCATGCGCCAAGGATCACTTATGATGGGCACACTTTTAGGCAGTGACCTGGGAGTCGGAGATGCTTCCAGAGGTCTTCCCCATGCTGTTCCTGTTATGATCTGCAACATAAACTAAGGAAAGATAAGGGAAAGCTGTCCCTACAGTAAGACTAAGCTGAATCCCTTCGATGTAGTGGGCTGCCTGTTCCTTGTGAACAGACTCGCCTTCGTCCTCAGCTAGTCTGAACGGAGACCTATAGAATAAAGGGAGGGGTCCCTAAAAGAACTAAGGACTGCGACCAAAATGGGACACCTCCTAAACAGAAGTTGTTGCAGAGCAAAAAGGACAAACTGACAAAAAGTACTAAAGGTCCCAGAGGACCAAGAACTGAGACAAGGATAGGCACCGAAGCACCTGGCTAGAGAGACAGTCAAAACAACATTGAAGTCCAGCAAAGCCAGAAGGGCGGAGCTGGAATATATAAGCAGCTAGTCACGTGACCGCAAAACACAAGATAGCAAAAACTAACAGGAGGGTTCTAACAGTACCCCCTCTTCTATGAGGATCCTCCGCATCCTCCAGGCCCAGGCCTATCTGGAAACCTCCTGTGGAAAGCTTTAACAAGCCTAAGAGCAGAGACATCATCCGTCCTTACCCAAGAGTTGTCTTCGGGACCCAAACCCTTCCAGGAGACAAGATACTGTAATTTCCCTCTATGCCATCTAGAATTCAAAATACAATAAATTTCATATTCGCTGTCTACCACCACAGGGGGAACTGTGACAGTGGCGTCCCTATTAGATACGTCAGCCTTTTTCAACAAGGAAACATGAAACACAGGATTAATCTTCCAGGAAATAGGGACATCCAACCTAACAGCAGACGGGTTAACAACCTGAAGCACTTTAAATGGACCCACAAACTTAGGACCCAGTTTATTAGAGGGAATCCTCAACCACGGGTTCTTCGAGGACAACCAAACCATGTCACCCACAGTAAACAAAACCTCTTTACGTTTCCTGTCAAAATACTTCTTGGACTTCTTGTTAGCCACTTGCAGGTTACAACGTACATTAGTCCAAACTCTCTCCAAATCACCGGAAAAATTCTCCTCCTCCGGCACCGCCGACCCCAATTTGGAGAACGAACCAAAGGACGGATGTCTCCCAGTACAACAAAAAAAAGGAGAACACCCAGCAGAGGAGGATGTATGATTGTTAAGAGCAAATTCTGCGAGAGGCAGAAACTCAGACCACACTTCTTGATTGTCCACCACAAACAACTCAAAAACTGTTCTACATCCTGGTTCTTTCTTTCAGTCTGTCCATTCGATTCTGGATGATAACCAGATGAAAATGACAAATGGACTCCCAACCTGTCACAAAAAGCACGCCAAAAGCGAGACACAAACTGAGGTCCTCTATCAGAAACAATATCCGTGGGAACGCCATGGAGCTTGACAATCTCCTTAACAAATGCCTTAGCGAGTGTCTTGGCGCAGGGCAACTTAACGAATGGAACCAAATGACACATCTTACTAAAACAGTCCACAACCACCCAGATGACAGTTAAACCCTCAGACACCGGAAGATCAGTAATAAAATCAATAGTGAGATGCATCCAAGGCACACTAGGAACCTCCAGAGGGCCAAGCAACCCCGCAGCAGGAGTATGTGAAGCCTTTGACCTAGCACACACAGTACACTGACGCACCCACTTGATGACTTCCTTCTGCCATCCAGGCCACCAAAAACTGCGACTGATAAGTCTCTTAGTCTCTGAAACTCCTGGATGACCTGCCTACAGAGATTCATGACACTCCACAAACAAATCTCTCCTAAAGGCTCTAGGCACGAACAACCTCCCATGGTGAGTGTTAGATGGAGCATCATCTTGAGCATTCAGAATCCCATTCTCCAAAACGGAGTCCAAAGCCACCACCACAACTCCTTTCTGCAAAATGCTCTCCTCCTCCTCGTAACCAACCGACCTGTTCCTTGTGAACAGACGCGCCTTTGTCCTCAGCTAGTCTGAACGGAGACCTATAGAATAAAGGGAGGGGTCCCTAAAAGAACTAAGGACTGGGACAAAAATGGGACACCTCCTAAACAGAAGTTGTTGCAGAGCAAAAAGGACAAACTGACAAAAAGTACTAAAGGTCCCAGAGGACCAAGAACTGACAAAGATAGGCACCGAAGCACCTGGCTAGAGAGACAGTCAAAACAACACTGAAGTCCAGCAAAGCCAGAAGGGCGGAGCTGGAATATATAGGCAGCTGGTCACGTGACCGCAAAACACAAGATAGCAAAAACTAACAGGAGGGTTCTAACATTTCCCATGTCTTTTCAGCACTGTGTGAATGTGTCTGATGATGTGTCATACACCACATGGCCAGATAAGGTTGTAAAATGTTAAAATGACATTTCCTGGTGAATGCATTTGTCTTGGTTGAAAGCAATTCAAAAGTGCAAAAACGCATCAAAAACGCTGCGTGTGAACACAGCCCAAGTTGTGGAGGAGTATTTTTGTTTTTGGTTATTTATTTTGCCTTATATACAAGTCATTACCCTGGAAAGGATGTTCCTTAACATATTTCCCAGGAAAATCCATTTTGGTTTCGTTTTTGTATGTTTTATTGTGAGTCCGTTAAAGTGGTGTAATACTCTGACCACGTTGCTGATAGCAGTGATCTGGGAGTCAGAGATGCTTCCAGGGGTCTTCCCCATGCTGTTCCCATGTCATTTGAGCACTGTTCCCATCGATTTGGGCAATTTTTAGGTCCTCTGCAGACCGCCTGGGGGAGCCGCCTGAAAAATGCTCGAGTTTCCCATAGACTTACATTGGGCTCGTTGCTCGGGTCGAGCACCCGAGTATTCCAATTTACTTGGCCCAAGCAACGAGTACCCGAGCATTTTAGTGCTCGCACATCACTAATGAGTAATTTATCTTTAGTGGAAGAAAAAGTTATTCCTTCGGCGAAGTTCTTCCTGTTTGGCCTTCAGTTTGGAATATTTTTTGTGAAAATGATCACGTTCACCACAGTACAAACAGAGTCCACTACTAAGGCAGCAGAATCTTTCAGCTGGAGATAATCTGTTCTGGCCAATCTCAATGGGTTCCAGTTGAGCCATCCTGGGAGGAGATTTTAGACACGTTTCAGAATTTGAAACACTGGAATCAAGCGTATTTTCCTTAGACCGTCCTTTAAAATGCAAGTCTACTCGGGTGGCAAGGGAAATCAAGTCATATTGTCCCACAAAGCTAGTCCCTTATCTCAGCCAAAGTATGGAATCAGCAGTGGAGTGGACATGACTCAGTTTGTCAAATGCGATACTGAAGAAAGAAAGGAAAGATGGTAAGGAATGCATCATATGGTCATCCTGCTCTCACAATGGCATAGCCCATGCCAAAGTGTCCCCAGAGAGCAAAGAAAAAATGTAAGACACTTTGGACTGGACAGAAAAAAAATGCTGGGGACTCAACTCAAAATGTACAGTGCATTGCTTTACAAAGCCCTGACAGGCCTTAATATCTCCATCAAAATGTGCAGGAATGGGCAAATGCGGAGATGTCTCACACGCAGTGTTGCAGGTGAGTCTTAGGCTGCTGCAGGTGCTGAGGAGCTGGTGGAGAAACTGCAGGTGTCCAAGACAGGTCATTCACACAGGCTGTGAGATCTTCCATAGCCAAAACAAGTTCTCGTTGACTCACAGCAAATTGCAACACAAGTCCAGGCAAAACAATGTTGTTGATGCTGCATCTTTGGGATTCATGGTCTTGGTTTTCTGTTATGGGTGGGTACACAGATCCTGTGCGTTAATGAAACAGGCAGGCAAAGCACCGGGGAAACAAGGACTAGAAGCACTGGAGTCTGCAGTCAGAAAGGACACAGGAAAACTGTCTTAATACCAAGAAAACAGATATTTGTTTCATTTCTTTATTTTGCATATTTTATTTCTTCTTCTTGCTAACAAAATCTCTCAAAATACTGTATGCTGATATGCAAAACAACAGGAAGACTTAGAAAGAGGCCTGTAAGTTCCCAGATTTTACCTGTGAATTGACAATTTTGAAAATGAATGATCAGTCAAGGAGGAGAAAGAAGAAAAATTCTCTGATAAAATATATTACAAAGTTGCTTATTTTCATGTGTACTATTGATTTATGAAACAAAAATTTAAATGGCGGTTGCTCTTTAACATCACACAGGCTTAAAATAAATCAAAAAGGACTGGTAACACAAATACAAAATAAACATGGTGCTGGAAAAATGTAACAAAAACTCAGCAATTAACTCAAGCAACACATACATCAGCCAAAATAGCCAGTGCACACTCAAATATTTAAAAAAGGATTTTACATGATTAAATGGGGACATACAATTAAAACATTAAAACACACCACCAAAGAATAATATATGCTGACCTGTGGCAAAAAAAGAAAAAATGCTGGAACAAGGTTCCAAACTCCCACTAATCAGAGTGAAAAAAAAAAATCTATGCACAATATTATATAAACAGTAGTGTTGAGCGAGCATGCTCGACACTGCTCGTTACTCGCCCGAGCATCACGCTACTCGGGATGTTCGGCGAGCTCTGAGCATTTCCGGGTTACTCGGGCGGGAGCTCGGGTCTCCGCCCTGCATGTTTGCCGCTCTTTACATAGCCAATGAACATGCAGGGATTGCCAGTCAGTCACTGTAATGCCGCAGCCATGTTGTTTGTGGGCATTACAGTGATTGACTGGCTGCACAGCGTCACCTCGAGTCCTCTTGGACACAGACGCTCCGGATCAGACAATGTAGGGACAGTGCTGCTGAGCTAGGGAGAGATTTTTGCTGCAAAATAGTTAGTGTAGGGTCTGTAAAGGCTGCCAGAACAAACAAACAGTCCTTCTCAGGACTAATATCCATTTCAGATATCAGGCAGGCAGGTAGGCTGTATAGGAGACTCAGTGGTTATACCAGCAAACGCTGCATTACAGTCCTGTGTGCTCCTGTTTCTGAAATTTCTGGACTTAGCTGCAGGTCTCGGGGGCCAGTAAAAATCCTTTTTTTCATCTAAATCCTCTTTTTTTTTTCCTCCTACACACTGTACAAATACCCGTCTTATTAACCTATTGGTGTCCCCCCCCCCCAAAAAAAAAAGTGTGTCTCTGATTTTTCAGACACAAATATATCTGTTGAATAGAGTCTGATATAGGCCACAGAAACAGAAGTGTGGTTTTGCAGTTCAACTGGTAAAATCTGTGTAGTATCCGGTTTTGGGCCTTTGGTATCTAAAAAAAAAACAGTTTGAGTGTGTCGCTCACTGTTCAGCCACAAATTTATATATTTTAGAAAGTCTGGTATACACCAGTAAATTAAAACTGTGGTTTTGCTGTTCCATGGTAAAAATCTCTATTATCCTGCTTTTTGCATTTTATGCAGTAAAAAAAAACAGTAGTGTCTCCTGAGTGTTCTGACACAAAAATATATCTGTTCAAAATAGTCTGGTGTACGCCTGACAAATCCCAGTGTGGTTTTGCAGTTCAATGGGTAAAATCTGTGTAGTATCCAGTTTTGGGCCTTTGGTATCTAAAAAAAAAAACAGTTTGAGTGTGTCGCTCACTGTTCAGCCGCAAATCTATATATTTTAAAAAGTCTGGTATACACCGGTAAACAATAACTGTGGTTTTGCCATTCCACGGTAAAAAATCTCTATTATTTAGGTTTTTGTATTTTTTCCGTAAGGAAAAGCAGTAATAGTTTCTCCCTGATTGTTCTGATTGTTTAAAAGAGTCGGGTGTAGGCCAGAGAAATAGAACTGTGGTTTTCCTCTTCCACGGTTCTAATCTACTTTTTATTACCCTTTTTCCATTGATTGTGCGAGTGTAAGCTATTTTACTTCCTTTACAATGGGCAAGGCGCGTGGCAAGGGACGTGGAACTGGACGATCTGGTGATGGTGCGTCCAGAGGACGGGGCCGTGGCCAAGGTGAAAATGTGCCACAACCAATAGCCACATCTTCTCGCTCCCACTTCTTGACCGAATTGCTAGGGAAGCACAGAACAACACCAGTATTGCGAACTGATCAGTGTGAACAGGTTATTAATTAGATAGCAGATAATACTTCCAGTTACCTGGGCACTACCACCTCCAGCCTGTCTTCCACACGGTCAACTCTTAGTAGCCGTGAATCTCGACCGCATACTCCTCCTCACCCTGGTGCTCCTTCCTCCCATCATGCCGAGTGTTGTCAGACAGCAATTGATCCCACACTTGGACACTCTGAAGAGCTGTTCACTGGTCCATTTCCATATTTGTGCCCCTGGCCTGCTATGCTTGAAGTGGTGGAAGAGGAGATCCCATGTAGCGATGCCCAAATATTTGAACAGCCACGGCCACAGGAAGTCGACGCTGGCAATTTGTCACAAGAGGTGGACGATGACAAGACACAATTGCCAGGAAGTGAGGAGGAGCATGTGGTGCGCAAGTGGAAGTGGAGGAGGTGGTGGATGATCTAGTAACTGACCCAACGTGGCAGGAGGACATGCAGAGTGAGGCAAGCAGCACACAGGGGGAGGGAGGCAGAGTACCCCAACAGGCAGGAAGAAGCAGTGTGGTGGTCACAGACAGAAGGCGGGCAGCCGTTCCCCGTAACACCAACACGAGGGACGTTGCCAGCACAAGCGGTAGGTCTTCCAGAGTCTGGAATTTTTTTAAAGACTCTGCTGATAACCCCAAAAAGGCCATTTGTACTGACGCGCCCCCTGGGCCATATTCTTTTGGGGAATACCCGGAGCCGGATCAGATGGGGGTTGTAGTCTTCCGAGTGGCTGTGACCCGGTCCGTGCCCAGGGTGTCAAACTCAGTTGTATGTGGCAGTCCTACAGATGTTATTAAGTTCTTAATGTCGACTACGCCACCCGTTGTATTGCGGTCACTATGGCCGCCGCTGCAGCAGGGTCCGCTGAGGCTGATGGTGTTGGTGCAGCTTTTGATGGTATAACCCCCAACGGGTGGGGTATAGCCTCAGGGGGTCAGGTGCAGAGGATGGGGGTTGTGGTGGTGCAGCGTAGATGTAAAATGAAGACAGAGTCGGGTTGTGCAGTTTAGGGTATTTACTCACTGCTGATGTTCCGGTCACTCCAGCTTCAAGTGACCACCCGAGCCGTGCTGCGTCCACCAGGTCCTGGATTCAGCAAACCCCCAAACAAGTCCGGAGCGTGGCCCTGAGCTCTCCTTCTGTCCTTTCCTCTGGCCGTCCCCACTAGTGATCCACCTAGGTCCAGCTCCCTCGGGCCTTCTGTTGGGAGACCCTTGGCCTTGGGTTCCCTGACCCTCCACGTGGTCTGCCTTCGGGGTGGATGTGGTGGGTGGCCGTGGCAGACGCTGCCCACGGCCTCCGGTCTCTGGCTAGGGTGTGCTTTTGCCCCCACCAGTTTGGGCTCCGGTACCCTATTGCCGACTCTTCACCCGGGGATTGAATTTGGGTTCTTAGAGTCCTTTCTTTTTACCCCCTCTGGGTCTCTCTTTCTTCTCCTCTCTCACTCTGGCTCAGGCCGCTCTGCTCCTCTGCTCTCGTTCACTCCTCTGCAAAGGCTGACTGACTCCACTCTGACAGACTGACCCTGATCTTTGATGGTGCCCACCTTAAATACTCCCTCTATGTGTGAGCTCAGGTGACCAGCACCCAATGAGCTCCTAACTTTACCCAGGCTGCTCCCCTATCTGCCCCTACACTACTTGGGATGTACCACCCCCCTCCCACTCCAGCCAGGAACAGACTCGGTCGTACCTGCACATTTCTAAGTGGGAGTACCGTTGGTCTGTTCCCCGGAAATGGGATGTGTGTAGTGCATGCAGCCTACCGAGCTCAGTTCCACACTCCATCCTTACCCGGGAGTGGAATATCACACCTCTGGGTTGAGGTGCAATACCCCTGCAGCAGCCGAATCCTCAGGGTGCTACAGTACCACCTGCCATGCCGTCATCAGCAGGGGTGACAAAACTACCAACCTGACCACCACCAGCATAATCAGGCACATGGCAGCAAAGCAACCGACTTTGTGGGGCGAACCCCAGGGTCCACGACCAGTGTCAGCGGGTGTCACCACTGCTTCTTCCGCTATTGTGCGTGCAATAGAACCCCCTGTTGTGTGTGCAAGGCAATCCCCTGTCTATACTGCATGTAAAGATGCCCCCTCCTAAATTCGCACATTTCACAACTGCTGGTGGAGACTGAATCCTTCCGCAACCTTATGGCGGTGGCCATCCCTCGGTACTCGGTCCCCAGCCGACACTATTTTGCCCGGTGTGCCATCCCCGCACTACACAAGCACGTGTCCCAAAACATCTGCCGTTCTCTCAACAACGCAGTTACCGGGAAAGTCCACCTGACAACGGACACGTGGACAAGTGCTTGTGGCCAGGGACGGTACATCTCCCTGACAGCACACTGGGTAAACATAGTGGAAGCTGGGACCCAGTCGGACCTTGGGACGGAACACATCCTCCCCACACCGAGGATTGCGGGCCCGATGTCAGTCAGAGTTGCCCCCACAGTGTACAGCTCCTGCGCATCATCCTCCTCCTTCTCCTCCTCATGTTCAGCCTCCATCTCAGATATCACCACATCAGTTACAAGCTGGAAGCACTGCAGTACTGCATCCGCCAAGCGGCAACAGGCTGTGCTGAAACTCATAAGTAGAGATGAGCGTTGTTCTACTCGAACTGTTCGCCAATCTCAAATTCGAGCTGTTTTGGGTGGTGTTCGAGCCGTTCGGCGAACACGAACGATTTGAGAAAAATTCGGCTGTTCGAGGTTATGTTCGATAACTGTTCGTGCACCAAAATCATAACTGGATTTTTTCTCAGTAATGATGAAAATTAATGTTAATACGCAGTTTGAGTGTACAGTGGGGTGGGGGGAGGGGCAGGGGATGGATCTCTGCAGGAATAATGAAGATCTCCATTTTTTTTTCTCTTTCCCGCATTTGCAGTGGGGAGGTGCAGTCTGTCAGCCTATCAGCAGCGCACACACGGAGCGAACTGCTGTTTTTCACACAAGCAAGGGCATGTGTCATTGGCAGTGTATGTCACATGTCCTTGCCCTATAAGACCAAGCCATTTTCCCCGTCGCCACCATTTTCTCACTGCTGCAGCTGCGTGTTAGACGGCACCGCTGTTGCTGTGTGCGCTATACCTTGTTAATTTCAAGCCGATTTTCGCACAAATCTACAGATAGCTTGGGAGTAGGGAATAGTTGTGATTGCAGTCCTTTTAAGGACTAGGTTACAGCATTTCCTACGACTTTTATCAGGCAGGTCTGTGCTCTTAAATAGATAAATTGTGGGAGTAAAGACTAATTGTAATTGCAGTCCTTTTCAGGACTAGGTTACATCAGTTCCTATCAGTTTTTGCCAGGCAGGTCTGTGCCAGTGCTGTGCAAGTTTTTTTCACAGCATTTGGCTGAATCTAGCAAAGCTAATCCTTTTTAGCCTATTGCAGAGTGTGTTAGTCAGTGGAGTAGCCTATCTGTGTTGCAAGATATACCACCTGTGTATAGAATACCATTTTTTTTACTGCACCTAGTGAAGTAAAATCTTTTGGGCATAGCATCATTCTATTAATCCATCTATACTGACCACCATCAGGTTGCAAATTAAATATAATTTTTTTCTGCATCTAGCTCTGAAAAAATATTTGGTCATCTAGCAGTGTGTGGGACTTGTTGTATTAGTCCATCTATACTGACCTCCATCAGGTTGCAAACTGAATATAATTTTTTTCTGCATCTAGCTCTGAAAAAATATTTGGCCTTCTAGCAGTGGGACTTTCTCTATTAGTCCATCTATTCTGACCTCCATCAGGTTGCAAATTAAAAATAATTTTTATCTGCATCTAGATCTGAAAAAATATTTGGCCTTCTAGCAGTGTGTGGGACTTTCTCTATTAGTCCATCTATACTGACCTACATCAGGTTGCAAATTAAAAATAATTTTTATCTGCATCTACCTCTGAAAAAATATTTGGGCTTCTAGCTGTGTGTGGGACTTGTTTTATTAGTCCATCTATACTGACCTCCATCAGGTTGCAAACTGAATATAATTTTTTTCTGCATCTAGCTCTGAAAAAATATTTGGCCTTCTATCAGTGTGTGGGACTTTCTCTATTAGTCCATCTATACTGACCTCCATCAGGTTGCAAACTGAAAATATTTTTTTTCTACATCTACCTCTGAAAAAATATTGGGCTTCTAGCTGTGTGTGGGACTTGTTCTATTAATCCATCTATACAGACCTCCATCAGGTTGCGAAATGAATATATTTTTTTTCTGCATCTACCTCTGAAAAAATATTGGGCTTCTAGCTGTGTGTGGGACTTGTTCTATTAATCCATCTATACAGACCTCCATCAGGTTGCAAACTGAATATAATTTTTTTCTGCATCTAGCTCTGAAAAAATAGTTGGCCTTCTAGCAGTGTGTGGGACTTTCTCTATTAGTCCATCTATACTGACCTCCATCAGGTTGCAAATTAAAAATAATTTTTATCTGCATCTAGCTCTGAAAAAATATTTGGCCTTCTAGCAGTGTGTGGGACTTTCTCTATTAGTCCATCTATACTGACCTCCATCAGGTTGCAAATTAAAAATAATTTTTTTCTGCATCTAGCTCTGATAAAATATTTGGCCTTCTAGCAGTGTGTGGGACTTTCTCTATTAGTCCATCTATACTGACCTCCATTGGGTTGCAAACTGAATATATTTTTTTTCTGCATCTAGCTCTGAAAAAATATTTGGCCTTCTATCAGTGTGTGGGACTTTCTCTATTAGTCCATCTATACTGACCTCCATCAGGTTGCAAACTGAATATATTTTTTTTCTGCATCTTCCTCTGAAAAAATATTGGGCTTCTAGCTGTGTGTGGGACTTGTTCTATTAATCCATCTATACAGACCTCCATCAGGTTGCAAACTGAATATATTTTTTTTCTGCATCTACCTCTGAAAAAATATTGGGCTTCTAGCTGTGTGTGGGACTTGTTCTATTAATCCATCTATACAGACCTCCTTCAGGTTGCAAACTGAATATAATTTTTTTCTGCATCTAGCTCTGAAAAAATATTTGGCCTTCTAGCAGTGTGTGGGACTTTCTCTATTAGTCCATCTATACTGACCTCCATCAGGTTGCAAATTAAAAATAATTTTTATCTGCATCTAGCTCTGAAAAAATATTTGGCTTTCTAGCTGTGTGTGGGACTTGTTTTATTAGTCCATCTATACTGACCTCCATCAGGTTGCAAATTAAAAATAATTATTATCTGCATCTACCTCTGAAAAAATATTTGGGCTTCTAGCTGTGTGTGGGACTTGTTTTATTAGTCCATCTATACTGACCTCCATCAGGTTGCAAACTGAATATAATTTTTTTCTGCATCTAGCTCTGAAAAAATATTTGGCCTTCTATCAGTGTGTGGGACTTTCTCTATTAGTCCATCTATACTGACCTCCATCAGGTTGCAAACTGAATATATTTTTTTTCTACATCTACCTCTGAAAAAATATTGGGCTTCTAGCTGTGTGTGGGACTTGTTCTATTAATCCATCTATACAGACCTCCATCAGGTTGCGAACTGAATATATTTTTTTTCTACATCTACCTCTGAAAAAATATTGGGCTTCTAGCTGTGTGTGGGACTTGTTCTATTAATCCATCTATACAGACCTCCATCAGGTTGCAAACTGAATATAATTTTTTTCTGCATCTAGCTCTGAAAAAATAGTTGGCCTTCTAGCAGTGTGTGGGACTTTCTCTATTAGTCCATCTATACTGACCTCCATCAGGTTGCAAATTAAAAATAATTTTTATCTGCATCTAGCTCTGAAAAAATATTTGGCCTTCTAGCAGTGTGTGGGACTTTCTCTATTAGTCCATCTATACTGACCTCCATCAGGTTGCAAATTAAAAATAATTTTTATCTGCATCTACCTCTGAAAAAATATTTGGGCTTCTAGCTGTGTGTGGGACTTGTTCTATTAGTCCATCTATACTGACCTCCATCAGGTTGCAAACTGAATATAATTTATTTCTGCATCTAGCTCTGAAAAAATATTTGGCCTTCTAGTAGTGTGTGGGACTTTCTCTATTAGTCCATCTATACTGACCTCCATCAGGTTGCAAATTAAAAATAATTTTTATCTGCATCTAGCTCTGAAAAAATATTTGGCCTTCTAGCAGTGTGTGGGACTTTCTCTATTAGTCCATCTATACTGACCTCCATCAGGTTGCAAATTAAAAATAATTTTTTTCTGCATCTAGCTCTGATAAAATATTTGGCCTTCTAGCAGTGTGTGGGACTTTCTCTATTAGTCCATCTATACTGACCTCCATTGGGTTGCAAACTGAATATAATTTTTTTCTGCATCTAGCTCTGAAAAAATATTTGGCCTTCTATCAGTGTGTGGGACTTTCTCTATTAGTCCATCTATACTGACCTCCATCAGGTTGCAAACTGAATATATTTTTTTTCTGCATCTTCCTCTGAAAAAATATTGGGCTTCTAGCTGTGTGTGGGACTTGTTCTATTAATCCATCTATACAGACCTCCATCAGGTTGCAAACTGAATATATTTTTTTTCTGCATCTACCTTTGTAAAAATATTGGGCTTCTAGCTGTGTGTGGGACTTGTTCTATTAATCCATCTATACAGACCTCCTTCAGGTTGCAAACTGAATATAATTTTTTTCTGCATCTAGCTCTGAAAAAATAGTTGGCCTTCTAGCAGTGTGTGGGACTTTCTCTATTAGTCCATCTATACTGACCTCCATCAGGTTGCAAATTAAAAATAATTTTTATCTGCATCTAGCTCTGAAAAAATATTTGGGCTTCTAGCTGTGTGTGGGACTTGTTCTATTAGTCCATCTATACTGACCTCCATCAGGTTGCAAACTGAATATAATTTTTTTCTGCATCTAGCTCTGAAAAAATATTTGGCCTTCTAGTAGTGTGTGGGACTTTCTCTATTAGTCCATCTATACTGACCTCCATCAGGTTGCAAATTAAAAATAATTTTTATCTGCATCTAGCTCTGAAAAAATATTTGGCCTTCTAGCAGTGTGTGGGACTTTCTCTATTAGTCCATCTATACTGACCTCCATCAGGTTGCAAATTAAAAATAATTTTTTTCTGCATCTAGCTCTGATAAAATATTTGGCCTTCTAGCAGTGTGTGGGACTTTCTCTATTAGTCCATCTATACTGACCTCCATCAGGTTGCAAACTGAATATATTTTTTTTCTGCATCTTCCTCTGAAAAAATATTGGGCTTCTAGCTGTGTGTGGGACTTGTTCTATTAATCCATCTATACAGACCTCCATCAGGTTGCAAACTGAATATATTTTTTTTCTGCATCTACCTCTGAAAAAATATTGGGCTTCTAGCTGTGTGTGGGAATTGTTCTATTAATCCATCTATACAGACCTCCTTCAGGTTGCAAACTGAATATAATTTTTTTCTGCATCTAGCTCTGAAAAAATAGTTGGCCTTCTAGCAGTGTGTGGGACTTTCTCTATTAGTCCATCTATACTGACCTCCATCAGGTTGCAAATTAAAAATAATTTTTATCTGCATCTAGCTCTGAAAAAATATTTGACCTTCTAGCTGTGTGTGGGACTTTCTCTATTAGTCCATCTATACTGACCTCCATCAGGTTGCAAATTAAAAATAATTTTTATCTGCATCTACCTCTGAAAAAATATTTGGGCTTCTAGCTGTGTGTGGGACTTGTTATATTAGTCCATCTATACTGACCTCCATCAGGTTGCAAACTGAATATAATTTTTTTCTGCATCTAGCTCTGAAAAAAATATTTGGCCTTCTAGTAGTGTGTGGGACTTTCTCTATTAGTCCATCTATACTGACCTCCATCAGGTTGCAAATTAAAAATAATTTTTATCTGCATCTAGCTCTGAAAAAATATTTGGCCTTCTAGCAGTGTGTGGGACTTTCTCTATTAGTCCATCTATACTGACCTCCATCAGGTTGCAAATTAAAAATAATTTTTATCTGCATCTACCTCTGAAAAATATTTGGGCTTCTAGCTGTGTGTGGGACTTGTTCTACTAGTCCATCTATACTGACCTCCATCAGGTTGCAAACTGAATATAATTTTTTTCTGCACCTAGCTCTGAAAAAATATTTGGCCTTCTAGCAGTGTGTGGGACTTTCTCTATTAGTCCATCTATACTGACCTCCATCAGGTTGCAAATTAAAAATAATTTTTATCTGCATCTAGCTCTGAAAAAATATTTGGCCTTCTAGCAGTGTGTGGGACTTTCTCTATTAGTCCATCTATACTGACCTCCATCAGGTTGCAAATTAAAAATAATTTTTATCTGCATCTAGCTCTGAAAAAATATTTGGCCTTCTAGCAGTGTGTGGGACTTTCTCTATTAGTCCATCTATACTAACCTCCATCAGGTTGCAAATTAAAAATAATTTTTATCTGCATCTATCTCTGAAAAAATATTTGGGCTTCTAGCTGTGTGTGGGACTTGTTCTATTAGTCCATCTATACTGACCTCCATCAGGTTGCAAACTGAATATAATTTTTTTCTGCATCTAGCTGTGAAAAAATATTTGGCCTTCTAGCAGTGTGTGGGACTTTCTCTATTAGTCCATCTATACTGACCTCCATCAGGTTGCAAACTGAATATATTTTTTTTCTGCATCTACGTCTGAAAAAATATTGGGCTTCTAGCTGTGTGTGGGACTTGTTCTATTAATCCATCTATACAGACCTCCATCAGGTTGCGAACTGAATATATTTTTTTTCTGCATCTACCTCTGAAAAAATATTGGGCTTCTAGCTGTGTGTGGGACTTGTTCTTTTTATCCATCTATACAGACCTCCATCAGGTTGCGAACTGAATATATTTTTTTTCTGCATCTACCTCTGAAAAAATAGTTGGCCTTCTAGCAGTGTGTGGGACTTTCTCTATTAGTCCATCTATACTGACCTCCATCAGGTTGCAAATTAAAAATAATTTTTATCTGCATCTAGCTCTGAAAAAATCTTTGGCCTTCTAGCAGTGTGTGGGACTTTCTCTATTAGTCCATCTATACTGACCTCCATCAGGTTGCAAATTAAAAATAATTTTTATCTGCATCTACCTCTGAAAAAATATTTGGGCTTCTAGCTGTGTGTGGGACTTGTTCTATTAGTCCATCTATACTGACCTCCATCAGGTTGCAAACTGAATATAATTTTTTTCTGCATCTAGCTCTGAAAAAATATTTGGCCTTCTAGTAGTGTGTGGGACTTTCTCTATTAGTCCATCTATACTGACCTCCATCAGGTTGCAAATTAAAAATAATTTTTATCTGCATCTAGCTCTGAAAAAATATTTGGCCTTCTAGCAGTGTGTGGGACTTTCTCTATTAGTCCATCTATACTGACCTCCATCAGGTTGCAAATTAAAAATAATTTTTTTCTGCATCTAGCTCTGATAAAATATTTGGCCTTCTAGCAGTGTGTGGGACTTTCTCTATTAGTCCATCTATACTGACCTCCATCAGGTTGCAAACTGAATATAATTTTTATCTGCATCTAGCTCTGAAAAAATATTTGGCCTTCTAGCAGTGTGTGGGACTTTCTCTATTAGTCCATCTATACTAACCTCCATCAGGTTGCAAATTAAAAATAATTTTTATCTGCATCTATCTCTGAAAAAATATTTGGGCTTCTAGCTGTGTGTGGGACTTGTTCTATTAGTCCATCTATACTGACCTCCATCAGGTTGCAAACTGAATATAATTTTTTTCTGCATCTAGCTCTGAAAAAATATTTGGCCTTCTAGCAGTGTGTGGGACTTTCTCTATTAGTCCATCTATACTGACCTCCATCAGGTTGCAAATTAAAAATAGTTTTTTTTCTGCATCTACCTCTGAAAAAATATTGGGCTTCTAGCTGTGTGTGGGACTTGTTCTATTAATCCATCTATACAGACCTCCATCAGGTTGCAAACTGAATATAATTTTTTTCTGCATCTACCTCTGAAAAAATATTTGGGCTTCCAGCTGTGTGTGGGACTTGTTCTATTAGTCCATCTATACTGACCTCCATCAGGTTGCAAACTGAATATAATTTTTTTCTGCATCTAGCTCTGAAAAAATATTTGGCCTTCTAGCAGTGTGTGGGACTTGTTCTATTAGTCCACCTATACTGACCTCCATCAGGTTGCAAATTCAAAATAATTTTTTGTCTGCATCTAGCTCTGAAAAAATATTTGGCCTTCTAGCAGTGTGTGGGACATTCTCTATTAGTCCATCTATACTGACCTCCATCAGGTTGCAAATTAAAAATAATTTTTTTCTGCATCTAGCTCTGATAAAATATTTGGCCTTCTAGCAGTGTGTGGGACTTTCTCTATTAGTCCATCTATACTGACCTCCATTGGGTTGCAAACTGAATATAATTTTTTTCTGCATCTAGCTCTGAAAAAATATTTGGCCTTCTATCAGTGTGTGGGACTTTCTCTATTAGTCCATCTATACTGACCTCCATCAGGTTGCAAACTGAATATATTTTTTTTCTGCATCTTCCTCTGAAAAAATATTGGGCTTCTAGCTGTGTGTGGGACTTGTTCTATTAATCCATCTATACAGACCTCCATCAGGTTGCAAACTGAATATATTTTTTTTCTGCATCTACCTCTGTAAAAATATTGGGCTTCTAGCTGTGTGTGGGACTTGTTCTATTAATCCATCTATACAGACCTCCTTCAGGTTGCAAACTGAATATAATTTTTTTCTGCATCTAGCTCTGAAAAAATAGTTGGCCTTCTAGCAGTGTGTGGGACTTTCTCTATTAGTCCATCTATACTGACCTCCATCAGGTTGCAAATTAAAAATAATTTTTATCTGCATCTAGCTCTGAAAAAATATTTGGCCTTCTAGCTGTGTGTGGGACTTGTTTTATTAGTCCATCTATACTGACCTCCATCAGGTTGCAAACTGAATATAATTTTTTTCTGCATCTAGCTCTGAAAAAATATTTGGCCTTCTATCAGTGTGTGGGACTTTCTCTATTAGTCCATCTATACTGACCTCCATCAGGTTGCAAACTGAATATATTTTTTTTCTGCATCTACGTCTGAAAAAATATTGGGCTTCTAGCTGTGTGTGGGACTTGTTCTATTAATCCATCTATACAGACCTCCATCAGGTTGCGATCTGAATATATTTTTTTTCTGCATCTACCTCTGAAAAAATATTGGGCTTCTAGCTGTGTGTGGGACTTGTTCTATTAATCCATCTATACAGACCTCCATCAGGTTGCGAACTGAATATATTTTTTTTCTGCATCTACCTCTGAAAAAATAGTTGGCCTTCTAGCAGTGTGTGGGACTTTCTCTATTAGTCCATCTATACTGACCTCCATCAGGTTGCAAATTAAAAATAATTTTTATCTGCATCTAGCTCTGAAAAAATCTTTGGCCTTCTAGCAGTGTGTGGGACTTTCTCTATTAGTCCATCTATACTGACCTCCATCAGGTTGCAAATTAAAAATAATTTTTATCTGCATCTACCTCTGAAAAAATATTTGGGCTTCTAGCTGTGTGTGGGACTTGTTCTATTAGTCCATCTATACTGACCTCCATCAGGTTGCAAACTGAATATAATTTTTTTCTGCATCTAGCTCTGAAAAAATATTTGGCCTTCTAGTAGTGTGTGGGACTTTCTCTATTAGTCCATCTATACTGACCTCCATCAGGTTGCAAATTAAAAATAATTTTTATCTGCATCTAGCTCTGAAAAAATATTTGGCCTTCTAGCAGTGTGTGGGACTTTCTCTATTAGTCCATCTATACTGACCTCCATCAGGTTGCAAATTAAAAATAATTTTTTTCTGCATCTAGCTCTGATAAAATATTTGGCCTTCTAGCAGTGTGTGGGACTTTCTCTATTAGTCCATCTATACTGACCTCCATCAGGTTGCAAACTGAATATATTTTTTTTCTGCATCTTCCTCTGAAAAAATATTGGGCTTCTAGCTGTGTGTGGGACTTGTTCTATTAATCCATCTATACAGACCTCCATCAGGTTGCAAACTGAATATATTTTTTTTCTGCATCTACCTCTGAAAAAATATTGGGCTTCTAGCTGTGTGTGGGAATTGTTCTATTAATCCATCTATACAGACCTCCTTCAGGTTGCAAACTGAATATAATTTTTTTCTGCATCTAGCTCTGAAAAAATAGTTGGCCTTCTAGCAGTGTGTGGGACTTTCTCTATTAGTCCATCTATACTGACCTCCATCAGGTTGCAAATTAAAAATAATTTTTATCTGCATCTAGCTCTGAAAAAATATTTGGCCTTCTAGCTGTGTGTGGGACTTTCTCTATTAGTCCATCTATACTGACCTCCATCAGGTTGCAAATTAAAAATAATTTTTATCTGCATCTACCTCTGAAAAAATATTTGGGCTTCTAGCTGTGTGTGGGACTTGTTATATTAGTCCATCTATACTGACCTCCATCAGGTTGCAAACTGAATATAATTTTTTTCTGCATCTAGCTCTGAAAAAAATATTTGGCCTTCTAGTAGTGTGTGGGACTTTCTCTATTAGTCCATCTATACTGACCTCCATCAGGTTGCAAATTAAAAATAATTTTTATCTGCATCTAGCTCTGAAAAAATATTTGGCCTTCTAGCAGTGTGTGGGACTTTCTCTATTAGTCCATCTATACTGACCTCCATCAGGTTGCAAATTAAAAATAATTTTTATCTGCATCTACCTCTGAAAAATATTTGGGCTTCTAGCTGTGTGTGGGACTTGTTCTACTAGTCCATCTATACTGACCTCCATCAGGTTGCAAACTGAATATAATTTTTTTCTGCACCTAGCTCTGAAAAAATATTTGGCCTTCTAACAGTGTGTGGGACTTTCTCTATTAGTCCATCTATACTGACCTCCATCAGGTTGCAAATTAAAAATAATTTTTATCTGCATCTAGCTCTGAAAAAATATTTGGCCTTCTAGCAGTGTGTGGGACTTTCTCTATTAGTCCATCTATACTGACCTCCATCAGGTTGCAAATTAAAAATAATTTTTATCTGCATCTAGCTCTGAAAAAATATTTGGCCTTCTAGCAGTGTGTGGGACTTTCTCTATTAGTCCATCTATACTAACCTCCATCAGGTTGCAAATTAAAAATAATTTTTATCTGCATCTATCTCTGAAAAAATATTTGGGCTTCTAGCTGTGTGTGGGACTTGTTCTATTAGTCCATCTATACTGACCTCCATCAGGTTGCAAACTGAATATAATTTTTTTCTGCATCTAGCTGTGAAAAAATATTTGGCCTTCTAGCAGTGTGTGGGACTTTCTCTATTAGTCCATCTATACTGACCTCCATCAGGTTGCAAACTGAATATATTTTTTTTCTGCATCTACGTCTGAAAAAATATTGGGCTTCTAGCTGTGTGTGGGACTTGTTCTATTAATCCATCTATACAGACCTCCATCAGGTTCGAACTGAATATATTTTTTTTCTGCATCTACCTCTGAAAAAATATTGGGCTTCTAGCTGTGTGTGGGACTTGTTCTATTTATCCATCTATACAGACCTCCATCAGGTTGCGAACTGAATATATTTTTTTTCTGCATCTACCTCTGAAAAAATAGTTGGCCTTCTAGCAGTGTGTGGGACTTTCTCTATTAGTCCATCTATACTGACCTCCATCAGGTTGCAAATTAAAAATAATTTTTATCTGCATCTAGCTCTGAAAAAATCTTTGGCCTTCTAGCAGTGTGTGGGACTTTCTCTATTAGTCCATCTATACTGACCTCCATCAGGTTGCAAATTAAAAATAATTTTTATCTGCATCTACCTCTGAAAAAATATTTGGGCTTCTAGCTGTGTGTGGGACTTGTTCTATTAGTCCATCTATACTGACCTCCATCAGGTTGCAAACTGAATATAATTTTTTTCTGCATCTAGCTCTGAAGAAATATTTGGCCTTCTAGTAGTGTGTGGGACTTTCTCTATTAGTCCATCTATACTGACCTCCATCAGGTTGCAAATTAAAAATAATTTTTATCTGCATCTAGCTCTGAAAAAATATTTGGCCTTCTAGCAGTGTGTGGGACTTTCTCTATTAGTCCATCTATACTGACCTCCATCAGGTTGCAAATTAAAAATAAATTTTTTCTGCATCTAGCTCTGATAAAATATTTGGCCTTCTAGCAGTGTGTGGGACTTTCTCTATTAGTCCATCTATACTGACCTCCATCAGGTTGCAAACTGAATATAATTTTTATCTGCATCTAGCTCTGAAAAAATATTTGGCCTTCTAGCAGTGTGTGGGACTTTCTCTATTAGTCCATCTATACTAACCTCCATCAGGTTGCAAATTAAAAATAATTTTTATCTGCATCTATCTCTGAAAAAATATTTGGGCTTCTAGCTGTGTGTGGGACTTGTTCTATTAGTCCATCTATACTGACCTCCATCAGGTTGCAAACTGAATATAATTTTTTTCTGCATCTAGCTCTGAAAAAATATTTGGCCTTCTAGCAGTGTGTGGGACTTTCTCTATTAGTCCATCTATACTGACCTCCATCAGGTTGCAAATTAAAAATAGTTTTTTTTCTGCATCTACCTCTGAAAAAATATTGGGCTTCTAGCTGTGTGTGGGACTTGTTCTATTAATCCATCTATACAGACCTCCATCAGGTTGCAAACTGAATATAATTTTTTTCTGCATCTACCTCTGAAAAAATATTTGGGCTTCCAGCTGTGTGTGGGACTTGTTCTATTAGTCCATCTATACTGACCTCCATCAGGTTGCAAACTGAATATAATTTTTTTCTGCATCTAGCTCTGAAAAAATATTTGGCCTTCTAGCAGTGTGTGGGACTTGTTCTATTAGTCCACCTATACTGACCTCCATCAGGTTGCAAATTCAAAATAATTTTTTGTCTGCATCTAGCTCTGAAAAAATATTTGGCCTTCTAGCAGTGTGTGGGACTTTCTCTATTAGTCCATCTATACTGACCTCCATCAGGTTGCAAACTGAATATATTTTTTTTCTACATCTACCTCTGAAAAAATATTTGGGCTTCTAGCTGTGTGTGGGACTTGTTCTATTAGTCCATCTATACTTACCTCCATCAGGTTGCAAATCGAATATAATTTTTTTCTCCATCTAACCCAGCCAATAGTTTTGGCCTAATTCCACAGTTTGGCCACTCAGCTCTGCTCGGTTCCCATCCATTGTTTTTTTGTGCAAACAACTCCAGAGTTGTGAATTAGTTAACCACCAAAATGAGTGGAAAAAGGCCTGCTGCTGGTGGAAAGGGGAATAGGCGTGTTGGGAAGGGAAAAAAAGGTTGTGTCCGTGGGGTAGGTGTTAAAGCAACAGTATCATCTGCAGAAGAAAGACCATCTTCCAGCCAAACTAAAATGTCTACTTCTTTTAGCGAACAATGAGATAAGATCCCTTTCTTACGGCCACGCCAATCGCTACAAATTCCAGATGAGGCACAAAAACAGCAGGTGCTTCAACGGATATCAAGTGCTCCTTTAAGTGGGCTCTCCTCCACATCAACTTCAACATCACAAATACTCCAGTCCTCAAAGGTGTCACCCCAATCGCACTTGCTTCCTCACAGCTCCCAAATCTCCAGCTGCCTGTCTGAGTATGAGGTAGAACAGATGGTTGAGTCTGCAGAGCTGTTTACTCATACTATAGCCTGGGAATCAGAGGTCGACTCCAGCGCTTCTGTGAATCCAGACGAGGAAATGATCTGCACTGATGCCCAGAATCTTTATGAGTCGGATCCAGGACCAGACGCAGAAGGTTCTGACCATAATGTAGACCCTCATTCCCAAACTGTAACTCCTGTTGGTGGAGACAATGAGGAAGACGATGATGAGACTCAAATACCTGATTGGAGCGACAACTTTAGTTTTTTGTCAGGGCAGGAACAGGTTGGCTCTGAGGACGACGGGTGTGATAACACACAGGGTGATGATGATGAGGTTGGAGATCCCACTTACTGTCAACCCACAGTCAGCCAAGAGATGAGGTCAGCAGAGGAGGTGGAGGAAGATGCTAGTGACGACGAGGTCAGGTTGCGCCTTCCTGGACAGAGACGTAGTACTGGAAGCACGTCAACAACTGCATCCTCAAACACAACTCTGCCTCTCACCACAAGTCGTGGTGGCTCTTCAGGTCGCATGGGTGCTAAGCCTTGCATAGCCTGGGCATTTTTTCAGATCGATAAAGATGACCCAACTCGTGTTATCTGTAACATTTGTCAGCAAAAGCTAAGTAGAGGCCAAAAAATACATAGTTTGAGTACTTCATGCATGAACCGGCACATGGACATGAAGCATAAGTTGCAGTGGGAAGCTCAGTGTGCTACAATGCGGCCTAGCCGGCCGGGCCAACCACCGTCTGCCATATCTTGTGCATCCGCGGCCTCTTCATCTTCTGTGACTGGGGGGACAGCAGTCACACCTGTTTTGGGGAGCAGACCTGCCACCTCTTTACCCGCAACAGCCAGCGTGATTGGCAGGTCATCATTTTCTTTGGAGGTGGTAACACCAGCTGGTGTTGAGCGCTGTCCGACATCGATAGCACCACCTTTGGATCAAGGCAATATAACATGTCCGCCTGCATCTTCCTCACAGACCGGCAGTTTGCCGGGGACACCCTTATCAACCCCGTCTAAGCACAATAGCCAGCCCTCGGTCCCTCAGATGTGGACAAGTAAAAGACCATTTCCTCCTAGCCATGAGAAAGCTAAGAGGTTGAATTTCACCATCTGCAAGCTCTTGGCTACAGAAATGCTGCCTTTCCGCCTGGTGGACACAGAGGATTTTCGAGACCTTATGTCCGTGCAGTGCCCCAGTACCAGATGCCCAGTCGGCACTACTTCTCAAAGAAAGGTGTGCCTGCGCTCCACCAGCATGTCGCACACAACATCACCGCTTCTTTGAGAAACTCTGTGTGTGACAGGGTGCATTTCACCACAGACACTTGGACGAGTAGGCATGGACAGGGGCGTTACATGTCGCTGACTGGGCACTGGGTAACTATGGTGACAGCAGGACAAGGGGCTGCTGTCCAAGTCTTGCCGTCCCCACGAGTTGTGCGTCAATCCTCTTTATGTCAAAGTTCCTCCACTGCTTCTGCCTCCTCAACCTCCTCTCGGTCTTCCACCTGCACCCAAAGCCTGTCTGGTCATGCCACAAGCTTTCTAACTGCGCAGAAGGGATCCTGCACACCTCCTTACTATGCTGGCAGTAGGGCTCAACGTTATCAGGCGATTTTTACTTTGAAATGTCTGGGAAATGTGAGTCACACAGCTGAGGAGTTGTGGTCAGCTCTGGAGAACCAATTTCATGAATGGTTGTCTCCACTGGACCTGAAACCAGGGAAGGCCGTGTGCGACAATGCTGCAAACCTGGGTGCGGCCCTTCGCCGGGGCAATGTCACACACGTGCCTTGTATGGCTCACGTGTTGAACCTGGTTGTCCAGCAATTTTTAGCCCACTATCCCAGACTAGATGGCCTTCTGCAGAGGGCACGGTCGCTGTGTGCTCACTTCCGCCGTTCGCATCCCGCAGCTCAGAGACTTACATCTCTACAGAAGTCGTTGGGCCTGCCACTTCACCGGCTAAAATGCGATGTGCCTACCCGGTGGAATTCAACTCTGCACATGTTGCAGCGATTGTGGCAGCACCGACAAGCCCTGGTGCAATACGTTCTGACGTATAGCCTGGGCCAACGAGATCCAGAGGTGGGGCAAATCACGCTGGAGGAGTGGTCTCAGATCAGGGACCTATGCACCCTTCTGCACAGTTTTGAAATGGCGACGAAGATGTTTAGTGCTGACGATGCCATTATCAGCATGACTATTCCGGTGATTTACATGCTGGAGCACATGTTAAACAGAATTCGGAGTCAGGTGGTGGCACAAGAGGAGGTGGAGGAAGTAGAGGAGGAGGAGTTGTATGCGGAAGGGCTAACATCTGCAAGGTCCAGACGGTCGGCAGCACCAAGGCGGCAGGCATGTGAGGGTGGGGGAGATGGTTTTACCAGGGCGCATGGTAGCAGCCAAACTAGTGAGGAAGGTGCAGGAGCCCAGGAAGAAGTGGAGGACGAACTGATGGAAGACTCATCAGATGAGGGAGACCTTGATCACATTTCTGTTGTGCGAGGTTGGGGGGAGAGGACAGAGGAAGGAAGCATGATTGTTACCTCGCCACCAACACAACAGGGACTTGGTGCTCCTGGATGTGCAACACACATGAGTGCCTTCTTGCTGCACTACCTGCAACATGACCCTCGAATTGTGAGAATTAAAAATAATCCTGACTACTGGGTTGCCACACTGTTAGATCCCCGGTACAAAAGTAAATTTGCCGAAATTATTCCTGCCATAGAAAGGGATGCACGCATGCAGGAGTATCAGCAGAGACTGTTGCAGAATCTTACATGTGCTTTTCCACAAAACACCAGTGGTGCACGTAGTGAATCTCACAGTTCCAACTTGCCAACCGTGGGATCGTCAAGTGTTCAGCACTCAAACCGTAACAGAACCACAGTATCTGCTGGTAACATCAATTTTGCGGAATCATTTCACCACTTTTTTAGCCCATCCTTTGCAAGGCCACAGGAGACAAGAAGTCTGACACATAGTCAACGCCTAGAGACGATGGTACAGGAGTATCTCCAAGTAAACATTGAAGCAATGACTGTGTCACTGGACCCTTGCTCTTTTTGGGCTTCCAATCTGGATAAATGGCCGGAGCTAGCCACTTACGCCTTGGAGATCTTGTCATGCCCCGCAGCCAGCGTTCTGTCTGAACGTGTGTTCAGCGCTGCTGGTGGTGTGCTGACAGATAAGCGCACGCAGCTCTCCACTGATAATGTAGACAGACTCACGTTCATAAAGATGAACAAATCATGGATCCGAAACGACTTTTCTACCCCTGTGTCATCCTGGGGAGAGTAAAAGCTTGATGATTGGTTAAAATCACCCTACCAACCGTTTTAAGCTTTCAAATTACTAATCATGTTTATCTGTATCTTGGCTGGAAAATAATTTGGGCTTTGTAGCAGTGTGCAGCACTGATTCTATTAGGCCATCTATAATAAGCTCCGCCAGATTTAAAATTACTAATCATGTTTATCTGTATCTTGGCTGGAAAATAATTTGGGCTTTGTAGCAGTGTGCAGCACTGATCCTATTAGGCCATCTATACTAAGCTCCACCAGATTTAAAATTAATAATAATTTTTAGCTGCATCTAGCCCGGAAAATAATTTTGGGGCTCCGAGATGTGCAAGACACATAAGTGCCTTCTTGCTGCACTACCTGCAACATGACCCTCATATTGTCAGAATTCGAAGTAATCATGACTACTGGGTTGCCACACTCTTAGATCCCCCAAACTTTTCGATCAACCTTTTCATTTTAATAAAGACCAAAAAAATGGTCATTTTTGAAATTATAAGCATTAGCAGGTTATTAGAAACTGAAATCAAACAGTTTTCAACTCAAAACTTTATTCTAGGTGATGTTACATTTTCACATAGGACCCCTTGTTCGAAAGGAGCTTCTGAACTCTCTCGTCCATTGAATTTGTCAGGTTTTGGATGGTTTCTGCTTCAATTGTTTTGCATGAGGACAGAATACCCTCCCAGAGGTGTTGCTTAGATGTGAACTGCCTCCCGCCATCATAGACACTCCTTTTGATGATGCTCCAGAGGTTCTGAATGGGGTAGAGGTCAGGGGAGCATGGGGGTCACACCATAAGTTTGTCCCCTTTTATGCCCATATCAGCCAGAGATGCAGATGTTTTATGTGCAGCATGAGATGGTGCATTATCATGCAAAAAAATGATCTTGCTGTGAAATACACGGTTCTTCTTCTTGAACCATGGCAGGAAGTGCTGTTTGAGAAAATCCACATACATTATGGAGTTCATCTTTAGCGCCTTCAGGGTTCCTAAAGGGGCCGACAATCTCTCTCCCCATGATTCCAGCCCAAAACATTACTCCACCTTCTCCTTGTTGGCGCTGTAGCCGTGTTTGCGTGGGGTGTCCATCAACCAGCCATCCTCCACTCCATCCATCTGGACCATCGAGCGCTGCACGGCACTCATCCGTGAACAAAACAGTTTTGAAATCAGTCTTCATGTAATGTTTGGCCCACTGGAGCCATTTCTGCTTGTGTGAAGTGGATAGAGGAGGTCGACAGGATGGCGTATGCACAGCTGCAAACCTCTGAAGGACCCTGCATCTTGTTGTTCGGGGGACGTTGGAGGCACCAGCAGCTTCAAAAACTTGTCTGCTGCTATGACAAGGCTTTTTTGCCGCTGCTCTTTTAACCTGACGTAATTGCCTGTAGGAAAGAGTCCTCAATTTGCCCTTATCAGCACGCACACGTGTGTACTGTGAATCAGCTACATACTTCTTGATTGCCAAGACACTTCATCCTGATCATCGCACAATGTTGATTGTAGTCATGCCTTGACCTAAACACTCCACAATTTGTTGCTTCTCAGCAGCCGACACATCCTTTTTCTTTCCCATTTTGGCAGAAAATGTAGGCTGCTTAATAATGTGAGACAGCCTTCTTAAGTAGTCTTGCCTTTCATTGGACACACCTGCCAAACTAATTAGCACAGGTGTCTGCAATTGCTTACAGTGATATAAAGAGCCCTGACACACATCACCATCAATGAGTTTAACTGACAAACAAACAAATTCTTCCCTTATCACTCCTAAACACTTTTTGCATAATAATTTGGAACACAGTATACATGTTCTTTTCCACAAAACACCAGTGGTTCACGTAGTGAACTTACAGTTCTAACTTGCCAACCGTGGTCTGTATGGAGTTGTTCAATAAAGGGCCCAAAATTAAGATAACATAGATGGGAGAGGTCTCTATGAATAGGAATTCCTAAGTATTTGATACCCTGTGAGGGCCAGGCAAAGGGAAAGTTGGACTGGATGGAATCCTATATGGATTTGGGGAGGGAGACATTGAGGGCCTCAGACTTCGCTGCATTGATTTTAAAATTTGACCATGTAACAAAGTGATCTATTTCAGCCATAACAGCATGGATGGATATATGTGATTGAGTGATATATACTAGGACATCATCAGCAAATAGAGAGCACTTGTACTCGGTGCCTCCCACCTCAATCCACCTAATATTGGGGTTATAGCGAATTGATGAGAGCAGGTGCTCCGTCACTAGGATGTATAAGAGAGGGGACAGAGGACATCCCTGCCTTGTCCCATTGGTGATTGTGAAAGGTGATGAAAATGTTCTGATGCACCCCCTGGGCCTTGGGACACCCGGAGCCGGACCCTTTTTGGTGGATGCTGGTGGTTGTAGTCTTCGTGGCGGCGACCCGGTTCCGTGGCTCAGGGTGGTCAAACCAGTGGCGGAACTATTTATGTGGTTTTGATGTTTAAATGTCCGACTACGCCACCCGTGGATTGCAGTCAGAGTGAACCGCCGCTGCAGGGCAGACCGCTGAGGCTGGTGTTGTGGGTGCAGCAGAGCTTAGCATAACTCCCCACGGGAGGAGTATAGCCTCAGGGCAGTGTATGCGGAGGATGGGGGTGATGGTGCAGGGCAGCAGCAGTAACGACACGGAGTCAGTGATGCAGTCCAGGGCCTTTACTCACAGTTCTTATTATCCAGACCACGTCTGCAGGTAACGGCTGCCCACGTTGTACTGTGCTCACCAGGTGAGGGGCTCAGACAACTCCCAGATAACTTTGGAGCGCTTCACAGGACCCCCTTTGTGTGTCCTTTGTCTGGCCTTTCTTACCAACCCTTCTGTCCGGCTGCCTCGGGCCTCCTCTTGGTAAACTTGGCGCCAGTTTCCCTGACCCTATGTGGTGCCTTCCTAGCGGGTGTAGCGAGGGGCTGCGCCACATAAAATGTCAGAGCCTCCGGTTTCTAGCTGAGGGTCGTTTCCTGCCTCCACTAGTTTCGGGGACCGGTCTCCCCCTTTGGCCTGACCCCTCCACGCAGGTGGATTCGGGCGTGCGGTGGCGACTCGCCCGTCCGCACCCCTGGGATCCCTTCATTCCTCGTTCCTGGAGCCTTCTCCGCTCCTCTTCCTTCCTTCTCCCTCTTCCAGGCCTGGGCCTCTGTTACTAGGCCCGCCTCCGGAGCAGAGCTCATGCAGAGCCCCTGCTCCCTGCCACTTCTGCTCAGACTTCTCTGCACTGAACTAAGATGGTGCCCACCTTTTATACTCCCTTCTCAATGCACCCAGGAACTGCTTCCTCCCTGCTCCTGCACTACAGGGTTCCCCTTCCTCAGTGTTCCCTCCCCCCACTCCAGCCAGGGACAGGGACTGTCGTGCCGATCTCAGAGGCATATTGGTCGCCCTGCCCCACGGCAATGTGGTGTAATGCATGCAGGTGTCGGGTCCTGATCCACACTCCATCCTTACCTGAGTGTGAGATATCACACCTCTGGGTGAGGTGCAATACCTCTGTAGCAACCGAGCCCTCAGGGTGCTACAGTTCCATTTATCTTCAGCCTAGGTGACGTATTGTGATACAGGGCTGTGATTTTGGCTATAAAAGGGTCCCCTAGACCCCTACCCCAAGCTTTTTAAGAGAATCATATATGGCGTGCCAGGAGACTCTATGGAATGCTTTCTCAGCATCCAACGAGAGTATCTACTTACAAATTTTTAACTGCATCTAGCCCAGGAAATACTTTGTGCCTAGTAGCAGTGTCTGCTAGTCAGCGGATTATCCCGGCTGTTAAGCAAGCTACACCACCTGTAGTTTGGACACTTAATTTTTTCAAAGGAAATGCTTCGGGACCACGGGATACTCAGTGAAGAGCATCAGGAGGCACCCAAAGGCATAGGGGCTGGGACTGGCAGTAGGATGCCTTGCGGTGGACAGCCGAGCTCGATCCTTATAAAAGCTTTTTAACTGCAGCAGCTTTAGTGGACGCTACTGGAGCTGGAATTACGCGGCTGCTGGCATGAGACTTGCCCTCCAATAGATCCTTGTAAATGGATTTAAAGTGTATTCATTCAAATTAGAGAGACAATTTAAATTAAAAAGCTTAGAGCTGCCTCCACCACAGTGGGGCTCGCTCGCCCCACCAGCGGACAGGCACCAGTATTGGGAGAGGGGGGCTTGCCGTCAGGGTTCACCGCGGCTCTGGCACAAACCCGGCGACACGGAGGTGGCACGGGCAGGAGCGGACTGAACGTGTCGGCTTCTCACTTTTTGGATTTTAGAAGGGCATGACATGCCTATATTTGTGTCTCCCCCTCCTTTTACTCCTCCACCTCTTTTCTTTTCGCATGACTATATGTACTTGTCACTTTTCCATGTGTCTTCTGAGCAGTTTGTCAGCTTTTGGACACCTTTGAAGGTGTTTTCTATGTGTTTCTATGTGTTTTTGTTTGCCTGCCATTGGTTTTAACGGTGTTCGAAGGTGTTCGACGAACAGTTCGGCGAACACACGGGTGTTCGACGAACCGAACCGAACTCGAACACTACGGGGGTGGCTCAACACTACTCATAAGCTTAGGTGATAAACCTCACACTGCTTTTGAGTTGTGGACAGCTGTGAAAGAGCAGGCAGATCTGTGGCTGAGACCGCTGAACCTACATCCAGGCATGGTCATGTGTGACAATCTCCGTAACCTGGTGGCGGCTCTGAGGCGAGGCGGGCTCACACACATACCATGCCTGGCTCATGTGCTTAACCTCGTGGTTCAGCGGTTTCTTAAATCGCACCCCGAGTTGCCAAATCTGCTCGTGAAAGTACACCGCCTGTCAGCTCATTTTCCCAAGTCGGGTACAACTTCTGCCGCCCTTGCTGTGTTGCAGCAGCGTTTGCAGCTTCCGGCACACCGACTGGTGTGTGATGTCCCCACACATTGGAACTCTACCCTCCACATGTTGCAAGGGATTTGTGAGCAGAAGAGAGCAGTTGTGGAGTACCAGATGCAACAAAGCCGTCGATATTCAGGTCAGACTCCACACATAAGACCTCATGAGTGGACCTGGATGTCTGACATATGTACCATCCTCACAAACTTTGAGGAGGCCACCAAGATGGTGAGTGGCAATGACGCCATCATTAGTGTCAGCATCCCACTTGTCTGTCTTTTGCAACGCTCTCTGCAGAGAATTAAAGAGGAGGCATTGCAGCCAGAGTATGATGAGATGGATCAAGAAGCCGTAGTGGGTGATTACACACAGCCCAGCCTCATCTCATCCCAATGTGCATTGGGGGATAATGAGGGAGAGGAGGAGGAGGAGGAGGAAGAACAGGAGCTGTTATCATGCGCTGTAGACGGTAGTACCTGTACAAGTGTCATACCGTCGGTTCAGCGTGGGTGGCCTGAGGACAGGGGGGAGGAGGAGGAGAGCATGGTCAGTCGTCATCTTGGTGAGGACACGGAAATCTTGCCCATTACCAGTCTAGCACGCATGGCTGACTTTATGTTACACTGCCTTAACCGTGACCCTCGCGTTGTCAAAATGTTGGGTGACAGTCATTACTGGTTGGTGACACTTTTAGACCCCCGCTACAAGGAGAACTTTCACTCTCTTATTCCTGAGGTGGAGAGGTCTACAAAAATGGGACAGTGCCAGAAGGCCCTTGCTGCAGAACTGTTAAAAAAATTCCCATCTGAACATGCTAGCGGCAGAGGTCACAGTTCGTTGCCCAACCAAGGCGTACATGCGAGAGAGACACAACTCCAATCCAGCAGAGGCAGGGGAACACTGCCAACGTTCTGGGACAGTTTTCTCAGACCCTCCCTTCGGACAGACCCTGAGGCATGAGGTACTCTCACAAGGAGTGGAAAGTTTCAAAAGATGGTGAGGGAGTACCTTGCCGACCGTACCAGCGTCCTCCGTGATTCCTCTGTGCCTTTTAACTATTGGGTATCAAAGCTGGACACTTGGAATGAACTTGCTCTGTATGCCTTGGAGGTCCTGGCCTGCCCTGCTGCTAGCGTGTTATCGGAGCATGCTTTTAGTGCCGCTGTAGGAATTATAACTGATAAGCGCACTCGCCTATCAACTGACAATGCTGACAAGCTGACCCTTATCAAAATGAACAAGGGCTGGATTGGGCCAGACTTCTCATCACCACCAAATGACAGCAGAGTAACATAAAGTCAAATCCACTGTGTTATTTCGGGAGGTGTATTCACATGCACCGCTTCACACCCAGACATGGGTATACGCTTCCTCATTTCGGCTGTTTTATGTTCTTCTCCTTCTCCTCAGCCTCCACCACCACTATACCACCAGGGTGACCGTGGTACATGTTGCCATTATTGAAAGTTCCTCCGTCCTTATTTTTGTCAGCTTTTGCTTGGAAGGCATAAGCAAAGACTGTGGGAGACCCACTCCCCAATAATGGGAATAATATTTTTAAGATGCTGTACTGAATGGCCCTTGTAAGGGGCATTAAAAGCGTCTTGTTAAGCTACTGCAACCTCCACCACTTTTCCAAGGGGCATTAAAACCGTCTGTTAAGCTACTGCGACCTCCAAGTCTCTCCTGAGGGGCATTAAAACCGTCTTGTTAAGCTACTGTGACCTCCACCACTTTTCCAAGGGGCATTAAAACCGTCTTGTTAAGCTACTGCGACCTCCACCACTTTTCCAAGGGGCATTAAAACCGTCTTGTTAAGCTACTGCGACCTCCACGTCTCTTCCGAGGGGCATTAAAAATGTCTTGTTAAGCTACTGCGACCTCCACCACTTTTCCAAGGGGCATTAAAACCGTTCTGTTAAGCTACTGCGACCTCCACGTCTCTTCCGAGGGGCATTAAAACTGTACTGTATGGCTCTAGTAAGGGGCATTAAAACGGTCTTGTTAAGCTACTGTGACCTCAACCACTTTTCCAAGGGGCATTAAAACCGTCTTGTTAAGCTACTGCGACCTCCACATCTCTTCCAAGGGGCATTAAACCCGTCTTGTTAAGCTACTGAGACCTCCACGTCTCTTCTAAGGGGCATTAAAACCGTCTTGTTAAGCTACTGTGACCTCCACCACTTTTCCAAGGGCCATTAAAACCGTCTTTTTAAGCTACTGCGACCTACATGTCTCTTCGAAGGGGCATTGAAACCGTCTTGTTAAGCTACTGCGACCTCCACGTCTCTTCCAAGGGGAATTAAAACCGTCTTGTTAAGCTACTGTGACCTCCACGACTCTTCCAACGGGCATTGCATTTCCTCCTAATTTTATTCAGCTTTTGCTTTTCAATGCATAGGCGAACACTAAGGGAGACCCACTCCCGAATAATGGGTAGAAAGTTTTTAGTACGCTGTTATCCACGTCTGTTTCAAGGGGCATTGCAGTTCCTCATAATTTTTGGAAAGCCTTCCATTCACTGCTTAAGCCAACAGTGCACAGGAGACCCAGTTGCTATAAATGGAAAAAATGGTTTAGTTAAGGCTCTCTGACTTCCATGTCACTTCCAAGGGGCATTGGAGTGCCTCTAAATTTTTGGTAGGCATTGCACTCACTGTATGCCCTATAACTGTGTAGCCGAATCGCTCCTTTTGGTATAGAAACATATCCTACAAGACATGTGTGGTTGACTGGCCTGATATTGATGTGAATGGTCCCTGTTCCTCCTGCTCTTTCTCCTTTGCCACCACCTCATCTATCATTTATCACCTGAAGTTTTGTTTTAACGGGAGTCATAGAACTGGGATAGTAGCAGGAAAACATCCAGCAATCCTCGAAGGAGGTAGGATATGCGCCAAAACACTGACCACCTCAGGCCTAGCCGCTACTACATACATGCGGTTGTATTTCAAGAGAACAAAATAGATGCTAACTTCTATCATCATCATGCTCCTCACCTTGGCACTCTCAACTCCCCTGAGTTGAGAAGCCAGGGCCCACCGGAGGAGTCTGGTTCTCTGGTTGGCTCGTCCAATGCTGCCCTAAACCAGGCCAGGCTAAGAAAAGTGTGTGGGAAGGCAACAGGAGATATAGGGGCGGCTGGGGACCGTGTGTAGACACCCGGCCGCGGGGCGGCTGGGGACCGAGTATGGACACCCGGCCGCCGGCAGCTGGGGACTGAGTATGGATACGAGGCTGCCGACGCAGCCATGACATGGTGGTCGGCATCTGCCTCCACATGCCGAAAAGGCCCAATTTCAAGTGCAAACAAGCTAGCAGTATGGTATTGCAGCCTAGGAGTGGGTGGGTGTCAGGTTGCACACTTACACTTGCATTCCAAGAAAACAAAGCAGATGCTAACTTCTATCATCATCATGCTTCTCACCTTGGCACTCTCAACTCCCCTGATGGAGAAGCCAGGGCCCACCAGAGGAGTCTGGTTCTCTGGTGGGCTCGTCCAATGCTGCCCTAAAGCAGACCAGGCTAAGAAAAGTGTGTGGGAGGGTAACAGGAGAAATAGGGGCGGCTGGGGACGGTTTATGGACAACCGGCCACCCCCAGGCGCCTGGGGACCATGTGTGGACACCCGACCGCGGGGCGGCTGAGGACCGAGCACGGACACCCGGCCGCCCCCTGGTGGCTGGGGACTGAGCGTGGACACTCGGCCGCTGGGCAGCTGGGGGCTGAGTATGGATACCAGGCCGCCGACGTAACCATGACATTGTGGCCGGCGTCTGCCTCCACATGCCTAAAAGGCCCAATTTCAAGTGCAAGCAAGCTAGCAGTATGGTGTTGCAGCCTGGGGGTGGGTGGGTGTCAGGTTGCACACTTACTAGTGACGAGCGATCACTAAAATGCTCAGGTGCTCGAAGCTCGGATCGAGCACATTTGAATACTCTGGTGCTCGACACGAGCAACGAGCACAATGTAAGTCTATGGGAAACTCGAGCATTTTTCTGGCGGTCTCCCCCCGGCGGTCTGCAGAAGGTCAAAAATTGCCCAAATCGATGGGAACGGTCTTCAATTAAAGATCAGGCAGGCAGAATGTATAGGCAGACAGGCAGGCAGGGTATATAGGAGGGTGCATGAAAAACATAGCTGGGCAATTGGAACACACTAGTGTCCTCTGATTTTCATGCACCCATCTCTTTAAAAAAGCCGGCCGGCAATTCAGCAGCGGCATACACCAGTACCCGACAATTAAGAACAGAAAGAATAGAGCATCACACATAGATTAGATAGATAGAAACATGTCAGTCACATATATAATAAGTAGAGTGACAGTGCTGGTTACTGTACTTGTCATTTAGTGTTAAAATAAAGGATTTATAAAAAAAATAATAATAGTGTTTTGTCTCTTTAAAAAAGCTGGCCGGCAATTCATCAGCGGCATAAATCGGTACCAGACAATTTAGAACAGAAAGAGTAGAGCATCACACATAGATTAGATAGATAGAAACATGTCAGTCACATATATAATAAGTGCAGTGATAGTGTGGGTTACTGTACTTGTCATTTAGTGTTAAAATAAAGGATTTATTAAAAAAAAAATTGGCGTGGGGTTCCCCGTAATTTTAGTCTCTAGCGGAGGTTAAGCAGATGGCTGGGGCAGATGTTTGAAGCCTGGGAAGGGGGTAATACCCACGGAGCTTCCCAGGTTACTAATATCAACCCCCAGATGAATACCTAGCCTTTACTAGCTATTAAAATGGGGGACCCCCCAAAAAAATGATGTGAGGACCCCCCTATTTTAATAGCTAGCAAAGGTTAGGCAGACAGCTGGGGGCTGATATTAATAGCCCAGGAAGGGTGCCATGAATATTGGCCCCCTCCCAGGCTAGAAACACCAGCCGTCAGCCGCCCCAGAAATGGTGCATCCATAGGATGCGCCAATTCTGGCACTTAGCCTCACTCTTCCCACTGCTCTGTAGCGGTGGCAGTGGGGTAATAGTGCTGGGGTTGATGTCAGCTTATAATGCCAGCTGACATCAAGCCCAGGTTAGTAATGGAGAGGCGTCTATAAGACACCCCCATTACTAACCCCATAGTAACCTTCTCAGTGTCTGCAGCATGGCAAGCTGGACTGCAGCTTTCGGCTGCGATCCAGCCTGCCATGTGAATGTAGCAGAGCTGGAGCCATCCTGGGAACCATGGAAAGGTAAGGATGAGGTTGCTTTATTATTTTATTTTTATTGCAGAAGACATTGACTTCAGCTGGAATGGGCGTGATGGTAAGTATGGTTTAATTTAGAATATTAAAAAATTGTGTGTTTATTTCAATTAAATGACTTTATTCTGGGCGTTTGTGTTTTTTTTAACTTTGACTATAGGGTTAGTAATGGGGGTGTCTTATAGAGGCCTCTCCATTACTAACCTGGACTTGATGTCAGCTGGCATTATAAGCTGACATCAACCCTAGCCCTATTACCCCACTGCCACCGCTACAGGGCAGTGGGAAGAGCGAGCGTAAAGCAGCCCCGTCATTGCATAAGCGGGTTCGCCGGAGTTCAGGCAGCGCTGCTCCGGTTAGCTCCTTTACGGCCCTGCTGTACCATGAGAAATTCCCATGGTACAGCAGTGCCGTAAAGGAGGTCACCGGAGCTGCGCTGACTGAATGCACTCCGGTGACCTCAGTCAGAGGCTCCCGCTGCCGGGAGCGGACGTGTTCCCGGCAGCGTGAGCTTACAGCAGCTGTGCATGGGAGATCAGCAGGAACGTGGACAGGTAACTATTTTTTTTTTTTTAGAAAACTAAGAATTAAATAAAATGGTGTGTTTTATTTCAAATAAAAAATTTTTTTCTGGGTGTAGTGTGTGTTTTTTCTTTTTAACATTTTGTAGGTTAGTAATGGGGGTGTCTTATAGACGCCCATCATTACTGGGCTTCTTGGCAGCTGGTGCTGACATGAACCCCACCACTATTACCCCCTGCCACCGCACCAGGGCAGCGTGGAAGAGCGAGGCTAAGTGCCATTTCTGTGGCGGCTGACGGCTGGTGTTTCTAGCCTGGGAGGGGGCCAATATTCATGGCACCCTTCCTGGGCTATTAATATCAGCCCCCAGCTGTCTGCCTAGCCTTTGCTAGCTATTAAAATAGGGGGGACCCCACGTCATTTTTTGGGGGGGTCCCCCAATTTAATAGCTGGTAAAGCCTAGGTATTCAGCTGGGGGCTGATATTAGTAGCCTGGGAAGCTCCGTGGGTATTACCCCCTTCCCACGCTTCAAACATCTGCCCCAGCCGTCTGCTTAACCTCCGCTAGAGACTAAAATTAACATTATTTTAACACTAAATGACAAGTACAGTAACCAACACTATCACTGTACTTATTATATATGTGACTGACATGTTTCTATCTATCTAATCTATGTGTGATGCTCTATTCTTTCTGTTCTAAATTGTCGGGTACCGATGTATGCCGTTGATGAATTGCCGGTTTTTCATGTTTCACTGTGAGCACTATCCCCATCGATTTGGGCAATCACTGTAATGCCACAACCACCATGGCTGTGACATTACAGTGAGTGGCATGATTGGTGCTCTAAATAGCGCCAAACATGCAGGACCCGAGCTCCCGCCCGAGCATCTTGAAAGTACTCGGCGAGCTCTCAGCATCTCGAGTACTGAGATGCTCGGGCAAGTTCCGAGCAGTGGCGAGCATGCTCGCTCATCACTAACGCGCTTGCATTCCAAGAAAGCAAAGCAGATGCTAACTTCTATCATCATCATGCTCCTCACCTTGGCACTCTCAACTCCCCTGATGGAGAAGCCAGTACCCACTGGAGGAGTCTGGTTCTCTGGTGGGCTCGTCCAATGCTGCCCTAAAGCAGGCCAGGCTAAGAAAAGTGTGTGGGAAGGTAACAGGAGAAATAGGGGCGGCTGGGGACCGTTTATGGACACCCGGCCGCCCCCTGGCGACTGGGGATCGTGCGTGGACACCCGGCCGCCGGGCGGCTGGGGACTGAGTATGGATACCTCGCTGCCGAAGCAGCCAGCTTCGGCCTCCTCCAAACTAAAAGACCCCATTTCAAGTGAAAGCTAGCAGTATGGTATTGCAGCCTGCGGGTGGGTGGTTGGTTGGCTGCATATTTGCGCTTGCATTGCAAGGAATGGGGGAAGTACAATTGAACACTGCCCTGGGACAAGGACTTGCACGGGGATAGTTGCAAGTCTGCATCTTCTGATGTGGCAAGGATCACTTCTGATGGGCACACTTTTAGGCAGTGACCTGGGTGTCAGAGATGCTTCCAGGGATTTTCCCTATGCTGTTCCCATATCTTTTCAGCACAGTATGCATGTGTCACACAGCACATGGCCAGATAAGATTGTAAAATGTTAAAATGACATTTCCCGGTGAATGCATTTGTCACGGTTGAAAGCAATACAAAAGTGCAAAAACGAATAAAAAATGCTACTTGTGAACATAGCCCAAGGTGTGGAGGAGTATTTTTTTGGGTTATTTATTTTACCTTATACACAAGTCTTTACCCTGGAAAGGAAATTCCTTAACATATTTCACAGGAAAACCGTGTCAGTTTTGTTTTTGAACGTTTTATTGTGAGCCCGTAAAAGTGGCTTAATACCTCTGACCACATTGTTGACAGCAGTGACCTGGGGGTCAGAAATGCTTCCTGGGGCGATCCCCATGCTGTCCTCGTGTCATTTGAGCACTGTCACTATCGTTTTGGGCACTTGTTAGACTTTTAAAAGACTGCTGGGGGTGCCGCCGCAAAAATGCTCGGGTCTCCCATAGACTAACATTGGGTTTGTTGCTCGGGTCGAGCACCCGAGTATCATGGAGTATCATGGTGAGCTCGGCCCGAGCTTCGAGCACCCGAGCATTTTAGTGCTCGCTCAACACTAGTCCCTTGCTATATATATTTTTTACTGTGGATGAGACCTGTATAACTCAGATCTAGCCTGCTTTATCACGTTAGTTACAGCAACAAATAGATTTTTTTTACTCTGCATAAGCTCTGCATACAGCAGAATTTCACAGCCACTTAAGGAATAGGTGGCTTATAGCAAAGTGTAACATGTTTGTGACAAAACAAATTTTTGTTGACTCTGTCTAGCAAGAGAAAAAATTTTTTTTTTACTCTGAAAACAGCTAAACTTCAACACTACTAAAGTAGTAGGTGGCTTTTAGTAGAGAGTATCATCTTTGCGACAGATAAAAATACTTTTTGTAGTCTGGCTAGCAACAGAAAAAATATATTATTTTACTCTGAAAACAGCTGAACTTCAATGCCACTAAAATAGTAGGTGGCTTATAGCAGAGTGTATCATGCTTGTGACCCAAAAAAATATTTTGTGAACTTTGGCTAGCAACAGAAAAAAAATGTATTTTTTTACTGTTCATACAGCTGAATTTCACCCACCAAAAAATGACAAAGTGGGCTACTACAGCTTGCACTATCACATTAGCAAATGAAAAAAAAGTTTTTTGTGCTCTGCACTGAGAAGATCTGCAGAGTCTGCAGACAGCTGAATTTCAACCCCACAAAATCAAAAGGTGGGCTACAAGGGCTTGCTTGCTTTATCACATTAGCAAGTGAAAAAATAGATTGAAGGGATACTCGTGCATACAGCACAAAACAAGCAGTGCACAACACAGTAATATGCCATAGGCCCTGCTGTTTCTGTCTGAATCTCAGTAACTGCACAAGAAAACCAAAATGTGCTGCAAGGTCGATTTCACAGGTACACACCAGAGGACTTATCTACGCTATCTCATTAAACAGGAGCACACTGAGCAGCAACGTCTATCACCAGCAGTGACATGCATAAAATGATGCTGAGGGAACATGGTCGCTCTTTATATAGAGAGGGCATGTGATTTCAGCAGCCAATGGCAGAAGCCCTTGTGTCTGGACAATGTGGATGCTTCCTACGCTCTGATTGGCTAGCCGTGCTTTCCTCACTTAAAGTTACAGGAAAAAAAAAATTATCAGTGCGCCTCTGATCTGACCTGTTCTGAGCTATCACCAGGCCCTCCACTCATCTAGCATGTCCCCCTTCTCATCATACGCAAGCACTATGCTAGCAAAACTGTTAAAAACGCTGTAGTTGCCCTGCAATCACGTTTCCACACTTATTTGCCGAATTTAAGACAAAATGCTCAAGTTTCTGATCACGAATCCGAATGTGCCACATTCGTGTCGAACTTAAAGGGGTATTCCCATCTCTAAGATCCTATCCTATTATGTAGTAGGTGTAATAATAATAATATTAGCAAACACCTCTAATTAGTAACGTAGTATAGTATTTTTGATTTTCTATGCCATTTATCTCATGTGCAGGCAATCCAGGACCTTAGGTGTCCACGATTGCAACCACTAGCAGCTAGCTAACTAACTGTCACTTTATCAGTGGACGTAACCATGGATACCTAAAGTCCTGTAATGCCTGCACATGAGGAAAGAGACATAGCGAATCAAAAATACTATACTACATTTCTAATTGTAGATATTTGCTAATATTATTATTATTACACCTACTACATATTGGGATAGGATCTTGGAGATGGGAATGCCCCTTTAAGCTTGGAGATCGGATTTCGAACATATTCGCTCATCACTATTCGGCACCTGGTACTCATACTTGATATTGAAAAAACTGAGATATTTTGAAAATTTTGTTTCCATTTTTCATCATTTGCATATCATTAACATGTTTATCGAATCTATGATTTCCATAATTCCATAATTTTCCTTTTTTGGTATTGGTTTTGAAGGGTGTATGCTAGAATTTTAATCTCATTCATTTTGAAGAATTTTTTTTTGAAAAGTCCATGAAAATAATATAAACATTCAACCATCTACTTTTAATTATTTCAGTGTATTGTTTTTATTTTATGGATCATGTATATCAGCAGTTTATATTACTGTCAAATTGCAAAATCAGATAAATTGCAATGTATACTGCATGTCAGTCCTACTAACTGCAATAATTAACATGGTCTAACATATGTCATAGCAATAAAGTCATAATAAATGTATCCCGTCCAACCAGATGCTCCTGAATTGGCTATTCTTTCTTCTGGAAAGCAAAAGTAAATGTATTGGTATTTCCCTCTGCAGTTTAATTGATGTTTGTTTTTCACACTAAGGCTCCAAAGGTGAAAATGGAAACTTCTGGCAGCTTTTTACAGAAAGATTAACACTACATGATCATGCAATCATTCTTTCATCATTGCTTGGGTAGATGTCAAATGAAAGTGCATTCAGGCGTTGGTTTCTGGAAAAAATAATATGAAATTAATTATTTTGATAGTTCTATCATCTTCACAATTTTTCCATCTTCATAATATTCAATGATTTGCATAATATGTACTGTCATGAATATCCCACCACTGCCACCAATTTGTGAACAACACCACTAACGCTGCCACCAATTTGTCATGAACATCAAACAAATTGCCATCAATTTTTATCAAACATCAATCGCTCGCGACACATGTGCCTCGGAAGCGACTGGAAAGGGGGACTCCGTTTCCCACTCATTCATCCACTTACCTATTGTGACATTGAGTCACTTTTCACAGCCAGGCCGTGAGACGGGATAGTCAAGGAGTCCGAAGTCAAAGCCTGGAGGGTACGTCATAAACAGAGGGAGGAGGCAAAGGCGTAGTCAGGTAACGTTCCGTAGATCAGAATACCAGGAGGAAAGCAGATCAGAGCAGAAGGGGTTAAACAGACGGATGGTCAGAACAAGGTCCAAGGTCAGGCAACAGAAGATCAATTAGCAGAACTCAAGGCACAGAGAACAAACCACACACTAGTTGAATGTACATTTGGCAGAGATCTGGGGGAAACAGCTCAGTTAAGTAGCCAGGCATTCAAGTGGAATAATGAACACGAGAAGATACCCAGTGCCTCCCAGTCTCAGCTTGGACAGCCGAGTCAATTACCACAATGACAGCTATTGCACGCCCCTGTACCAGATTGGATGGTCGAGCTGTCAATCACAGTACTGACAGCTCCAGCAAGCCCCCGTACAAGATTGGATAGCTGAGCTGTCAGTAACTGCATCACAGACACAGTGAGGGGTTGAACCATGACAGTACCCCCTCTTCTAAGGGGGGCCACTGGACCCTCAGGCTTCCCAGGAAACTTTAGATGGAAGACCCTGACTAATCGATCGGCCTTCACATCTCGAACAGGGACCCATGATCTCTACTCTGGTCCGTATCCCTTCCAGTGGATGAGGTATTGGAGGGAATTACGGACCCTGCGAGAATCCACCACTCTCTGAACCTCATAGTCTAAGCCACCGTCGACTGAAACTGGAGGAGGTGGGGATGAGGGAGACAATACCGATGGAAAAAACTCCTTTAATAAGGATTTATGGAAGACAGTAGGGATGCGAAGGGATGGAGGAAGCTTTAATCTGAATGACACTGGATTGACCACCTCAAGGATCTCATAAGGACCAATAAACTTTGAACCCAACTTTGCCGACGGCACTTTAAGTTTAATGTTCCTGGATGACAACCAAACCTTATCTCTAATCTTTAAAACAGGACCCACCGAACATCTTCTATCGGCTTTCAGTTTTTGACGAGTCTGAGCAGTCCCAATATTCTTTTGAACCTCCTTCCAAACATCCCCAAGTCTTTGTATGGTGACCTCCACCCAGGACATTCAGAACTAATCCTAGAAAATTCTCCAAAATTTGGATGAAACCCATAATTACAGAAAAATGGAGGGGTTTCAGTAGACTGATTCACTCGACTGTTAAAGGCAAACTCAGTGAGAGGTAAAAACGAAGACCAGTCCTCCTTCTGAGCCACCACAAAGCAGCTCAAAATTTGTTCAAAAGATTGATTTGTCCTCTCAGTCTGACCATTGGTCTCAGGGTGGTAGGCAGGTGAAAATGACAAGTCAATCCCGAGTTTACTACAAAAAGCTCTCCAGAATTTAGAAACCAATTGTACTCGCCTATCGGACACAATGTTAAGAGGGATACAATGTAACCTTACAATATGGGAAATAAACAATCTGGAGAGTGTTTCTGCATTAGGTAATCCAGACAAGGGAACAAAATGAGCTTGTTTGCTGTATCGGTCCACTACCACCCAGATAGCAGTTTTCCCATCAGACAGAGGCAAATCCGTGATGAAATTCATGGACAAATGAGTCCATGGTCTTTCTGGAATTGGTAATGGAGCCAATTTCCCGGCCAGCTATGACTGACTTTAGCGCATGCGCAGACTTCACAAGCAGATACAAAATCTTTGATACCATTAAGCATGGGTGGCCACCAAAAAAGTCTGGCAATGGCTTTCCGCATAGCAGTAACCCCAGGATGACCATTCCAGATGGAATCATGAAATTCCTGTAACACACGCAATTTTAGGTACACAGGCACAAATAATTTAGACCCAGGAGTAGTGGGAGAAGCCAATGACTGGGCATTATGGATCTCCTCCTCCAATTTTGAGGTTACCATAGAAACCAAAATACCCTGAGGAATAATGGAGGATGGATGTTCTGGAGGAGAAACTGTAAGGTCAGTAAGAGGTTTAGCAATCTGAGAAAACCCTTGATAAATTTCCTATAATAGTTGGCGAATCCCAGAAAATGCTGTAAAGCCTTAAGATCACAAGGCTGAACCCAGTCATTAATGGTCTGTACCTTCCCAGGGTCCATATTAAACCCCTCTGCAGACAAGATGAACCCCAAGAATGAAATTTCCTGAACAGAAAAAACACATTTCTCCAATTTACCAAAGAGTTCTCCCTTAACCTTTGTAACACAACCCAGACATGTTCCTGGTGAGAGTCCAAATCTGGCTAGAAAATTAGAATATCATCCAGATAAATTACAACTAGTGTTGAGCGATACCTTCCGATATCGGGAAATATCGGAGCTGATTGGATCGGACCGATACTCAAAAAGTATTGGATATCGCCGATTCCGATACCGGAAACCAATGCAAGTCAATGGGACAGAAATATCGGAATGCCATCCCAGCGTGAGAGAATTCTCCTGATTGTTTAAAAGCCGGCGGGCGGTAAAAAGCCGCCGGCTTTTAAACAATCACACAGCCCCATACTGCTTCCCCGCAGCCTCCCACCCCGATCCTCCGCTCCCCCCATCCTGAACGTAAGTTAGGACTGGGCGGGGAGCGCAGCACCAGGGAGCGGGAAGCGAAGGACCCGGGCGGGGAAGCCGGCAGTGAAAAGACTTCACCGCGGGCTTTCCCGTTCTGTGCTGCGCTCTCCCGCCCGTTATTTCAAATGAACAGCTGAGGTATCAGGTGATGCCAATCAGCTGTTCATTTGAAGTAGCCGCGGTGCCCTCAGAGGGTTCATGTGAGTTCATGCTTGACTGCATAGCATGAACTCACATGAACTTTCCCACAGCCGCACAGGTCAGCCTCACCTCCCAGACCATCAGACCGGTCATGATTAGTGTGTGCGCGGTGTCTGTGCGATGTCTGCAGGTGTGTGCGGGTGTGTGCGCGGTGTCTGCAGGTGTGTGCGTGCAGGCAGACATAGGCCGATGTGACACTACTACTCCCATCGGCCTATGTCTGTCCCCCCGTCCACTCGTGCCAGCAGGATCAGCTCGATGGGAGCAGTAGTTCCCATCAGCCTGATCCTGCTATTTAAACTGCCCCATATGTTATTTTTGCTCCTATACACATCTTTTATTCTTTTAGGCCCCCATATATATTTGTTTTTGGTCCCCAATAAATTTTAAATACATTTCATTGGTGGCCAGTGGTTACCTAAAATAAATTAGTTTATACATTACCTGTCCCCGCTGATCGCCACCTAAAATAAAGTAAAAAATAAAAAACTACACCTATACTCACCTAGACACCTAATTCCCCGAAGCCATCGATCTCCTGTAATAAAATATAAAATAATAAACCACAACCTTATCCTTACCCCTCCGTAGTAGTCCACGACTGTCCCACGAAGATCTCCAGTTTAGAGCAGCCACATAGAATGTGACCGCTCTAAACCACTGCCGCCGCTAGAAAGACAGGGCCGTAATGCAGCCCCGTCATTGCATAAGCGGGTTCGCCGGAGTTCAGGCAGCGCTGCTCCGGTTAGCTCCTTTACGGCCCTGCTGTACCGTGAGAAATTCCCACGGTACAGCAGTGCCGTAAAGGAGGTCACCGGAGCTGCGCTGACTGAATGCACTCCGGTGACCTCAGTCAGTGGCTCCCGCTGCCGGGAGCGGACGTGTTCCCAGCAGCGTGAGCTTACAGCAGCTGTGCATGGGAGATCAGCGCAGGAAGGTGGATAGGTAACTATTTTTTTTTTAGTAAACTAAGAATTAAATAAAATGGTGTGTTTCATTTCAAATAAATTATTTTTTTCTGGGTGTAGTGTGTGTTTTTTCTTTTTAACACTTTGTAGGTTAGTAATGGGGGTGTCTTATAGACGCCCATCATTACTAACCTGGGCTTCATGGCAGCTGGCGCTGACATGAACCCCACCACTATTACCCCCTGCCACCGCACCAGGGCAGCGTGGAAGAGCGAGGCTAAGTGCCAGAATTGCCGCATCCTGTGGATGCGCCATTTCTGGGGCAGCTGACGGCTGGTGTTTCTGGCCTGGGAGGGGGCCAATATTCATGGCACCCTTCCTGGGCTATTAATATCAGCCCCTAGCTGTCTGCCTAGCCTTTGCTAGCTATTAAAATAGGGGGGACCCCACGTCATTTTTTGGGGGGGGGGTCCCCCATTTTAATAGCTAGTAAAGACTAGGTATTCAGCTGGGGGCTGATATTAGTAGCCTGGGAAGCTCCATGGGTATTACCCCCTTCCCAGGCTTCAAACATCTGCCCCAGCTGTCTGCTTAACTTCCGCTAGAGACTAAAATTATGGGAGATCCAACGCCAATTTTTTTTTAAATAAATCCTTTATTTTAACACTAAATGACACTTGAGGGGTTAATAAAGATGCCGTCCCTAAATTATTATTTATTTTTTAATTAATTTTTCTCAAAAATTTTGACGTGGGCTTCACCATATTTTTGTATGCCAGCAGGTACAGCATCCAGGAACGGGCTGCCACCAACTTCCAGCTGCCTATTTGTACCTGGCCCGACACAACAATATAGGGAAGCCCTTTTTTTATTATTATTATTATTATTATTTCATGAATTTCATGAAATAATTTTTCTAAAAAAATATGCGGGGCTTCGCCCTATTTTTGTGTCCAGCCAGGTACAACTAAGCAGCTGGGGGCTGGAATCCACAGTGCAGGGTGGCCCAAGCTTTTTGGACCCCCCTGCTGCGAAATGCAGTCCACAGCCACCCCAGAAAATATTGTGCTCATAGAAGCGCCATCTTCTGGTGCTGTATCCAGCTCATCCAGGGCCCTGGTGCGGTGGCTCACTGGGTAATAAAGGGGTTAGGGCCAACTTTGTATTATCCGCTAGCCCTAAGCCCGAAATTCATGGGGTCACGCCAATATTAGGCTATGTGCCCACGATGCAGAAATGAAGCAGAAATTTTCCGGAGTTCAGGCAGCGCTGCTCCTGACCGTGAGAAATTCCCACTGTACAGCAGAGCCGTAAAGGAGGTCACCGGAGCGGCGCTGACTGAATGCACTCTGGTGACCTCAGTCAGGGGCTCACGCTGCCGGGAGCGGACGTGTTCCCGGCAGTGTGAGCTTACAGCAGCAATGACAGCTGTCACATCTCCAGATGTGACAGCTGTGCATGGGAGATCAGCGCAGGAACGTGGACAGGTAACTATATTTTTTTTTTAGTAAACTAAGAATTAAATAAAATGGTGTGTTTTATTTCAAATAAATTATTTTTTTCTGGGTGTAGTGTGTGTTTTTTCTTTCTAACACTTTGTAGGTTAGTAATGGGGGTGTCTTATAGACGCCCATCATTACTAACCTGGGCTTCATGGCAGCTGGCGCTGACATGAACCCCACCACTATTACCCCCTGCCACCACACCAGGGCAGTGTGGAAGAGCGAGGCTAAGCGCCAGATTTGGCGCACAAATAGGATGTGCCAAATCTGGGGCGGCTGAGGGATGATATTATAGCCTGGGAGGGGGCCTATAACCATGGCCCCTTTCTAGGCTATTAATATCAGGTCGCAGCTGTCCGCCTAGTCTTTGCTGGCTCCAATTTATAGGGGGACCCTATTTTTTTTGGGGGGGGGGGTCCCACCTGTAGAATGGGCTGTAAAGCCTAAGCTAACCGCTGCAGACTGATATTAATAGCAAGGGAAGGGGCCATGATCCTTGGCTACTTCCCAGACTATTAAATCAGCCCTCAGCTTTCCCTCTTTTCCTTAAAAATACGCGTGAGCCCACCATTTTTTTCTTTTTTTATACATTGATTAGGGGTTGGACTAGGAAATGACATCAAATTGGCGTTTTTTTTTTTTTTTCTTCACTAACTTTATTTGTCTTCAAAAATGCTTCAAAAACGCGTCAAAAACGCAGTTCGCAGCAGGGGGGTCCACAAAGCTTGGGCCACCCTGCGCTGTGGATTCCAGCCCCCAGCTGCTTAGTTGTACCTGGCTGGTAATCAAAAATAGGGCGAAGCCCCACGTATTTTTTTTTTAAATTATTTCATGATTTTAGTCTCTAGCGGAGGTTAAGTAGACAGCTTGGGCAGATGTTTGAAGCCTGGGAAGGGGGTAATACCCACGGAGCTTCCCAGGCTACTAATATCAGCCCCCAACTGAATGCCTAGCCTTTACTAGCTATTAAAATGGGGGCCCCCCCAAAAAAATGATGTGGGGTCCCCCCTATTTTAATAGCTAGCAAAGGCTAGGCAGACAGCTGGGGGCTGATAGCCCAGGAAGGGTGCCATGAATATTGGCCCCCTCCCAGGCTAGAAACACCAGCCGTCAGCTGCCCCAGAAATGGCGCATCCACAGGATGCGCCAATTCTGGCACTTAGCCTCGCTCTTCCACGCTGCCCTGGTGCGGTGGCAGGGGGTAATAGTGGTGGGGTTCATGTCAGCGCCAGCTGCCATGAAGCCCAGGTTAGTAATGATGGGCATCTATAAGACACCCCCATTACTAACCTACAAGGTCTTAAAAAAAAAACACACACTACACCCAGAAAAAAATAATTTATTTGAAATAAAACACACCATTTTATTTAATTCTTAGTTTACTAAAAAAAAATAGTTACCTGTCCACGTTCCTGCGCTGATCTCCAATGCACAGCTGCTGTAGGCTCAAGCTGCCGGGAACACGTCCGCTCCCGGCAGCGTGAGCCCCTGACTGAGGTCACCGGAGTGCATTCAGTCAGCGCTGCTCCGGTGACCTCCTTTATGGCACTGCTGTACCGTGGGAATTTCTCACGGTACAGCAGGGCCATAAAGGAGCTAACCGGAGCAGCGCTGCCTGAACTCTGGCGAACCCGCTTATGCAATGACGGGGCTGCTTTACGGCCCCGTCATTGAAGCGGCGGCAGCGGTTCAGAGCGGTCGCATTCTATGTGGCTGCTCTAAACTGGAGATTTCGTGGGACACTCGTGGACTACTACGGAGGGGTAAGGATAAGGTTGTGGTTTATTATTTTATATTTTATTACAGGAGATCGATGGCTTCGGGGAATTAGGTGTCTAGGTGAGTATAGGTGTAGCTTTTTATTTTTTACTTTATTTTAGGTGGCGATCAGCGGGGACAGGTAATGTATAAACTAATTTATTTTAGGTAACCACTGGCCACCAATGAAATGTATTTAAAATTTATTGGGGACCAAAAACAAATATATATGGGGGCCTAAAAGAAAAAAAAGATGTGTATAGGGGCAAAAATAACATATGGGGCTGTTTAAATAGAAGGATCAGGCTGATGGGAACTACTGCTCCCATCGAGCTGATCCTGCTGGCACGAGTGGACGGGGGACAAACATAGGCCGATTGGAGTAGTAGTGTCACATCGGCCTATGTCTGCCTGCACGCACACACCTGCAGACATCGCACAGACACCGCGCACACACTAATCATGACGGGTCTGATGGTCTGGGAGGTGAGGCTGACCTGTGCGGCCATGGGAAAGTTCATGTGAGTTCATGCTATGCAGTCAAGCATGAACTCACATGAACCCTCTGAGGGCACCGCGGCTACTTCAAATGAACAGCTGATCGGCATCACCTGATACCTCAGCTGTTCATTTGAAATAACGGGCGGGAGAGCGCAGCACAGAACGGGAAAGCCCGCGGTGAAGTCTTTTCACTGCCGGCTTCCCCGCCCGGGTCCTTCGCTCCCCGCTCCCTGGTGCTGCGCTCCCCGCCCGGTCCTAACTTACGATCGGGATGGGGGGAGCGGAGGATCGGGGTGGGAGGCTGCGGGGAAGCAGTATGGGGCTGTGTGATTGTTTAAAAGCCGGCGGCTTTTTGCCGCCCGCTGTCTTTTTACCGCCCGCCGGCTTTTAAACAATCAGGAGAATTCTCTCACGCTGGGATGACATTCTGATGACAGGCTGGATCATCCTTCAGAGACACTGTAGAGCGCAGGCATTATGGGAACTTCCAATTCCGGTATTCGATATTCTAAAAGTATCGGAACTCAGTATTGGAACTCCGATACCGCGAATATCGGCCGATACCCGATATTACAGTATCGGAATGCTCAACACTAATTACAACATATCTTCCAATGCAATCAGAGAAAATATCATTTATGACATTTTGAAACACAGAAGTTTCATTGGATAACCCAAAAGACATGACAAGGTTTTCAAACAGACCCTCAGACGTTAAAAACGCAGTCTTCCACTCATCACCCTCCCGGATGCATTTCAAATTGTAAGCCCCTCTAAGATCAAGTTTAGAGAATACCCTGGCCCCCAGAAGCTGATTATATAGGTTGGGGATGAGTGGAAGTAGGTACGTATTTTTAACCGTGATTTTGTTTAGTTCCCGGAAATCGAGGCAGGGACGGAGACCCCCATCTTTCTTTTTTAACGAAGAAAAAAACGGCAGCTAGGATGGATATGACCCTTCCTTAAACTTTTGTTAACATATTATTTCATGGCGGCCCGTTCAGGCCCGGACAAATTGTAAAGGCGAGCTTTAGGCAGTTTGGCACAAGGAATAAGCTCAGTAGCACAGTCATAAGGATGATGGGGAGGTAGTATCTCCGCCTCTTTTTCCGAGAACACATCTCCGAAGTCCTTCAGGTACCCCGGCAGACCCTTCAGACTAGCGGAGCATATTTGTACAGTTTTTAGACATTTCTTGCAACAATTAGGTTCACATTTAACAATCTCCCTCTGACACCAATCAATGACAGGATTGTGCATCTGCAACCATAGAAGCACCAGTATCAACCCAGCAGGTAAATTATCCAACACAAAACATGAGAAGGATTCACAGTGCCGAGCTCCTATTTGAAGCGTGAAATCCACCATAACCTTCTTGACCAAATTCCTGGATAATGGTGTTTTGTTAAGGGCGAAGACTTGCAAGGGTCTTTCTAAACTAACTGTGCCTAACCCTAACTTCAGAACCAGTCCTGAATCAATAAAGTTAGCAGCAGACCTACAGTCTATGAACGCCAATGTTGATAACACCTGGTTCTCGAAGGATAACACAGTATTTATCAGTATCCTGGAGGAGGAAGAAAAAGGTGCCTGGGAGTCTGGGTGACCTCCTTGGCCATCACCCAGACTCAGACGTTCTCCTGATGGTTTGGTAGCCTGAGGACGAGTAGGGCAATTCTTGAGAAAATGTCCAGAGAGACCACAGTACAGATAGAGTCCGAGATCTTTTCTGCATCTTCTCTCCACAACACCAAGACTGACAACTCTGATCTCCAATGGTTCCACCTACGGTAAAATGGCCTTGCTCCAGGGAAATGTAATGGGCAGCCTGCCGTTCATCACGTATCTCACGGATTCTACGGTCCATTCGTATGGCCTGGGTCATGGCCTCTACCAGAGAACAAGAAGCGCCATGGAGGCCCAGGGCATCCTTAAGGGTTTCAGAGAGACTTTTGCGGAGCACCTGAGAGCTGAATCTTTCCACAGAACTGCAGTGGACCACTGCCGTAATTCAGTACAGTAGTCCTCAGCTGTGCAACCCCCTTGTGCCAGGTTCATGATCTTAGCCTCAACGACCTGGATCCTGTTGGGTTCGTCATATGTCAGTCCTAGACTGTCAAAGAAGGCGTCAACAGAAAAACGTTCTGGGGCCTGTGGGGACAAGGAAAATGCTCAGGTCTGAGGGCCCCCTCGCAGTAGGGACATGATTATTCCCACCCGCTGGAACTCTTCCCCTGACGATTGGGGTCGCAGGGTAAAGAATAACCCACATTAGACTGAAAAAACCAAGAGACCTGAACTGGAATGTAAATTGGTGTGCATACAGCATGTAAGAGCATGTTCACACATGGCCACTAAACAGAAAAAAAAGCAGACAAAAAAAAATACACAAATACCCTGCAGTAAATAAATAAATTGCAATAGTGCATGAAAATAATAAAGGATACCTAGTTAACATAATTAGTCTACTGTCTACTTAGTCTAGTCTAAAGTGTGCAAGCACATATAAGGGTGTGGCCGCCCTTTCTTTGAGCTGGAAAGCTTATTCCTCTTGCTCCCCATGTCTCTGTGTCCACTGTTTTGGTTCAGTCTCTCTGCCCTTATCCACATGTACGTCACTTGACAAATGGTAAGGTTTTAAGTATTAGAGTTAGGACTGTCCGATAAGGGTCGCCGTGACGAGGCGGGATGGCTTTCGCATTATTTTGATCAAAATTATGTTAACTAAGTACCCTCCATTATTTTCATGCACTATTGCGATTTATTTATTTACGGCAGGGTATTTGTGTATTGTATTTCTGTCTTACTTTTTTTTCCTGTTTAGTGGTCATGTGTGAACATGCTCTTACATGCTAACCTATCTGCCGACCATATGATACATGGTCCGCAAATTCCTATAATAGAAGCAAAACCAAAAAGAACTATTTTGGGGAGAAAAATTCGAATATGAAGGAGAAAAGATTTTTCTCCAATGAGGGTAATAGTTTTAATCTACTTATAAGTACTCTCCAAAAAGACACACATGAGGGATTTTAATGATAAATATATACTTTATTGAAGAAATATTAATATAATAAAAATTACAATCAATACAGTATAAATAAAGAAGGACAAAATGGGGGCAACAAGGGAGGGGGGGGAAGGACAGCTAGAGAGTAGTGAGATAGGATGGATAATATTGCAAAGAGACTAACACCCCAAGATAGCATTCAATATATAACAGATGTTAGTATACTGCTAATGAATGAAAGTCCTAGCACTAACCATGCCTGATGACTACAGTTAGAAATCCCATAAGGGAAGCTGAGAAAATATATAGCGTATGACTGATAACCCTGTATATTAAATACATACAGTTAGATATCAGAGCAGGTAAATGCAATCAAATAGACTGTAATCATAGTAGTTGCGCTATAAAATGTACTTATCAGCAAATCATGAGTAATAACATTGAACTTCCATTACCTTGGGTCATATCGGTAGGATCCAAGGCAGCGTGGGAAGGAATGCTAGGGGAGTAGAGCAGCTTCCCACATTCAATGTTATTATTCATGATTTGCTTTCAACCAAGACAAATGCATTCACCAGGAAATGTCATTTTAACATTTTACAACCTTATCTGGCCATGTGGTGTGTGACACATCATCAGACACATGCATATAGTGCTGAAAAGACATGGGAACAGCATGGGGTAGACCTCTGGAAGCATCTCTGACTCCCAGGTCATTGCCTAAAAGTGTGCACATCATAAGTGATCCTTGGCGCACGCAAAGATGCCTCCCGCCATGCACCTGTCGTTACAGACTTGCAACAATCACCGTCCACGTCCTTGTCCCACTGCAGCATTCATTTGTCCCTACCCCATTCCTTGGAATGCAAGCACAAGTAGGCAGGCAGCCACCCACCCACAGGCTGCAATACTATACTGCCAAATTTTTGACAGCTGCTTGCACTTGAAATGTGGCCTTTTAGGCTCATTGAGGCGGAAGCTTTTCACAACCTCATGCCGGCGGCAGCCGGGTGTCCATACTTTGTCCCCAGCGCCGCTATGTTTCCCGGTATCGCCTCCACCTTCCACAAGCACGGGTCCCACAACATTACCCGTTTCCTCCCCAGTGCACTTACTGGGAAGGATCGCCTAACCACAAACACGTGGACAGGTGAATGTGGCCAGGGACGGTATGGAGCCAGTCCACAACTTTTTTTGCTGAGAGTTGTATTTAGATCGGTGAAAGGACTGGCATAGAGGGAAACCGTATGTACCCTGCGTGTCATTTCTCCCAGGCAGTCCCGTAATTCAGCTTGTTGCAGAAGTAATGGCAGCCCGTCCAACATCAACTCGCACTTGTCTGTGGTGCTTTGACATACACATCTTTATTTGCGCATTTAATTTCTTGAATACATAGTTGGACAATGGACTGATCTGTAATGCGTTTTGAGAAATAACATGCATAAGCATGGCTGATACACATTAAAAAAGCAGCCATAGAGTGTCCGGGAACCTTCCCCCACATTTTTCTTAGCCAGGACTGCTTTTTGGCAGGGTTGGACAGGCCCACCAGAGAACCGGAGACTCATCCGGCGGGCCCTGGCTTCTCCTTCAGGAGAGTTCATAGTGCCGAGGTGAGGCCATGATGATGATAGAGGCCACCATCTGCTTAGTTTTCTGTTGCTTGGAATGCAAGTGCAAGTTTTCAGCCAAAAACCCACCCACCCACAGGCCGCAATACTAAACTGGCAGATTTCTGGGCAGCTCTTTGCACTTGAAATATGGCCTTTTAAGCTCATGGAGGTGGATGCCTTTCAAAACCTCATGTTGGCGGCGGCCGTGTGTCCATACTCGGTCCCCAGCCGCCACTATATTTCCCGGTATCGCCTCCGCCTTCCACAAGCATGGGTCCCACAGGATTACTCGTGCCCTCCCCAGTGCACTTACTGGGAAGGACCGCCTAACCACAAACACGTGGACAGGTGAATGTGGCCAGGGACGGTATGGAGCCAGTCAACAACTTTTTTTGCTGAGAGTTGTATTTAGCTCGGTGAAAGAACTGGCATAGAAGGAAACCGTATGTACCCTGCATGTCATTTCTCCCAGGAAGTCCTCTAAAGATACTTGCACTTGAAATGTGGCCTGAACATTACTGCTGGTACTTTTCTGTGGGAATTTGCTTGCCTTCTACCAGCCTGGAATATTTCCAGCAAACTATGGTTCGACGCCATGGTATTAGCACTGCCCCCAGTACCAGTAGTGAAGCCATCCCCAATTTCCTTCTCAGGAATTTTATTTGGTAGGCTGAGTGGCTGCCCAAATACATTTTCTCACAAAGGAGCTGAAGATAGAGTGGCAGTAGGTGCAAGTTTCTCCAGCCTGGTAGATATTAGAGGGTGAAGGGCAGCACATTGGATCAGTGGTTAGCATGAAGCCTTGCAGCGCTGGAATCCTGGGTTCAAATCCCAGCAAGGACAACATCTGCAAGGACTTTGTATGTTCTCCCCGTGTTTGCGTGTTTCCTCCTCAGTAAAAAAGCAGCCATAGAGTGTCCGTGAACCTTCCCACACACTTTTCTTAGCCGGGACTGCTTCTCGGCAGGGTTAAACGGTCCCACCAGAGAATCCTCTGGTGTGCCTTGTCATCTCCCTCAGGAGAGTTCATGATAGCGCTAACTTTGCAGCTGCTATGGGGCTCTTGAGCGGGTGAGAAAGGTTATCCCTCAGAATCAAATCCTCTGGTGGGCACAATGTTTTTCAATCTGAAACAACTTCTCAGTGGGAGTTGTATTTCACCACAGCCATATTCTTAGCTCGGTGAAAGGACTGGCATAGAAGGAAACCGTATCTACCCCGGCTGTCATTTCTCTGTCACCAGGTTCCGCCCATTGTCACACTCGACCATGCCTGGCAGCATGTTCAGCGGTGAGAGCCACAGAAAAGGCAGGTGTGTTATAGCTTTCAACAACTCTGCAGCACTGGGCGGTTTGCCAATTAAGCATTAAGCCTGTTATCTTCAACACAGCCTGTTGCCACTTGGCCAAGGCAGTGCTGCAGTGCTGTCAGCTTGTGACTGATGTGGTCATTTCGGAGATGGAGGAGGAGGTGCATGAGCTGAAAATGTGATTACATTGAGGTTAAATTGGTGACGCCGTTTTTTTATACTAAAGAAATATCCTATTATTTTCTTTTTTTACGTTATTTTTTAAGACAAATGCATTCACCAGGAAATGTCATTTTAACATTTTACAACCTTATCTGGCAATGTGATGTGTGACACATCATCAGACACATCCTTTTTTATTTATGATGGAGGGACTCTGAAAGTCATAAAGCCTATTTTTATAGGGACATCAGACGGCCCTTACTATTCTTAAAAGGCCAGCAGTCGGCCCTAGCTATTGTTAGAGAGCCATCAGCCGGCTATGCCTTTGTTGTTCCCATTATTAACAAGTGGGTCTCCTATACTGTTATTGTGTATCCAGTGACTGCAAGGGCTGCCTAAATTTGGACACAACCCAATACTCCTTTGAAGAGACATAGAGGAGGGTCTCAGTAAAAAAAAATGTTCCCATTATAAAGGAGCGGGTCTCCTATAGTGGTAATGCCCATGCTGTGACTGCAAGGGCTGCCAAAATTTGGGAAAACTCCCACTAATAATTTAAATACACATAGAGCAGGGCCACAGTAACAAGGTACGACATGTTCCCATTAGAAAGGAGAGGGTCTGCTATCCCGTTATAGGGTATGCGGTGAGTCCAACGGCGGACCAATTTTAGGAAAAACACCACTAAGAATTTAAAGACACATAGAGCAGGGCCACAGTAGCAAGGTACGACAAGTTCCCATTACAAAGGAGAGGGTCTGCTATACAGTTATAGGGTATGCAGTGAGTCCAAAGGCTGACCAATTTTAGGAAAAACCCCACTAAGAATTTAAAGACACACAGAGCGGGGCCACAGTAACGACAAATTCCCATTAGAAAGGAGAGAGTCTCCCATACTGTTGGCCTATGCAGTGAATGCAAGAGCTGCCAAAAATTTGGAGGCACTTCAATGCCCCTTTGAAGAGACGTGGAGGAGTGCCTCATAAAAAAATGTTCCCATTAGAAAGGAGCGGGCCTCCTATACTTGTAATGCCCATGCACTAAGTGTATGGGCTGACAAACATTTACCCCTGGGGGTATACATGAACATACTGTATAAAAAAATTTTTATACGCGCATCATAAACACCCTTTAAAAAAATTATGTGGGTGTTGCTTCACGGACCACGGTCACCCTGGTGATATGGTGGTGGAGGATGAGGAGAAGGAGGAGGACAAGAGCAAATATATAAAATCAGGAAGCATATACCCATGTGTGGGTGTGAAAAGGTGCATGGGAATACACCTTCTAAGGAAAGACACTAGATTTGAGTTTATGTTATGCTGCTATCATTCGGTGGTGTTGAGTAGAGATGAGCGTTGTTCTACTCGAACTGTTCGCCAATCTCAAATTCGAGCTGTTTTGGGCGGTGTTCGAGCCGTTCGGCGAACACGAACGATTTGAGAAAAATTCGGCTGTTCGAGGTTTTGTTCGATAACTGTTCGTGCACCAAAATCATAACTGGATTTTTTCTCAGTAATGATGAAAATTAATGTTAATACGCAGTTTGAGTGTACAGCGGGGTGGGGGGAGGGGCAGGGGATGGATCTCTGCAGGAACAATGAAGATCTCCATTTTTTTTTCTCTTTCCCGCATTTACAGTGGGGAGGTGCAATCTGTCAGCCTATCAGCAGCGCACACACGGAGCGAAGTGCTTTTTTTCACACAAGCAAGGGCATGTGTCATTGGCAGTGTATGTCACATGTCCTTGCCCTATAAGACCAAGCCATTTTCCTCGTCGCCACCATTTTCTCACTGCTGCAGCTGCGTGTTAGACGGCACCGCTGTTGCTGTGTGCGCTATACCTTGTTAATTTCAAGCCAATTTTCGCACAAATCTACAGATAGCTTGGGAGTAGGGAATAGTTGTGATTGCAGTCCTTTTAAGGACTAGGTTACAGCATTTCCTACGACTTTTATCAGGCAGGTCTGTGCTCTTAAATAGATAGATTGTGGGAGCAAAGACTAATTGTAATTGGAGTCCTTTTCAGGACTAGGTTACATCAGTTCCTATCAGTTTTTGCCAGGCAGGTCTGTGCCAGTGCTGTGCAAGTTTTTTTCACAGCATTTGGCTGAATCTAGCAAAGCTAATCCTTTTTGGCAATTGCAGAGTGTGTTAGTCAGTGGAGTAGCTTATCTGTGTTGCAAGATATACCACTTGTGTATAGAATACCAATTTTTTTACTGCACCTAGTGAAGTAAAATCTTTTGGGCATAGCATCATTCTATTAGTCCATCTATACTGACCTCCATCAGTTTGCAAATTGAATATAATTTTAATCTGCATCTAGCTCTGAAAAAATATTTGGGCTTCTAGCAGTGTGTGGGACTTGTTCTATTAGTCCATCTATACTGACCTCCATCAGGTTGCAAACTGAATATAATTTTTTTCTGCATCTAGCTCTGAAAAAATATTTAGACTTCTAGCAGTGTGTGGGACTTGTTCTATTAGTCCATCTATACTGACCTCCATCACGCTGCAAATTCAAAATAATTTTTTGTCTGCATCTAGCTCTGAAAAAATATTTGGCCTTCTAGCAGTGTGTGGGACTTTCTCAATTAGTCCATCTATACTGACCTCCATCAGGTTGCAAATTAAAAATAATTTTTATCTGCATCTACCTCTGAAAAAATATTTGGGCTTCTAGCTGTGTGTGGGACTTGTTCTATTAGTCCATCTATACTGACCTCCATCAGGTTGCAAACTGAATATAATTTTTTTCTGCATCTAGCTCTGAAAAAATATTTGGCATTCTAGCAGTGTGTGGGACTTTCTCTATTAGTCCATCTATACTGACCTCCATCAGGTTGCAAATTAAAAATAATTTTTATCTGCATCTAGCTCTGAAAAAATATTTGGCCTTCTAGCAGTGTGTGGGACTTTCTCTATTAGTCCATCTATACTGACCTCCATCAGGTTGCAAATTAAAAATATTTTTTTTCTGCATCTAGCTCTGAAAAAATATTTGGGCTTCTAGCAGTGTGTGGGACTTTCTCTATTAGTCCATCTATACTGACCTCCATCAGGTTGCAAATTAAAAATAAGTTTTTGTCTGCATCTAGCTCTGAAAAAATATTTGGCCTTCTAGCAGTGTGTGGGACTTTCTCTATTAGTCCATCTATACTGACCTCCATCAGGTTGCAAATTCAAAATAATTTATTGTCTGCATCTAGCTCTGAAAAAATATTTGGCCTTCTAGCAGTGTGTGGGACTTTCTCTATTAGTCCATCTATACTGACCTCCATCAGGCTGCAAATTAAAAATAATTTTTATCTGCATCTAGCTCTGAAAAAATATTTGGCCTTCTAGCTGTGTGTGGGACTTGTTCTATTAGTCCATCTACACTGACCTCCATCAGGTTGCAAACTGAATATAATTTTTTTCTGCATCTAGCTCTGAAAAAATATTTGGCCTTCTAGCAGTGTGTGGGACTTTCTCTATTAGTCCATCTATACTGACCTCCATCAGGCTGCAAATTAAAAATAATTTTTATCTGCATCTAGCTCTGAAAAAATATTTGGCCTTCTAGCTGTGTGTGGGACTTGTTCTATTAGTCCATCTATACTGACCTCCATCAGGTTGCAAACTGAATATAATTTTTTTCTGCATCTAGCTCTGAAAAAATATTTGGCCTTCTAGCAGTGTGTGGGACTTTCTCTATTAGTCCATCTATACTGACCTCCATCAGGTTCCAAATTAAAAATAATTTTTTGTCTGCATCTAGCTCTGAAAAAATATTTGGCCTTCTAGCAGTGTGTGAGACTTTCTCTATTAGTCCATCTATACTGACCTCCATCAGGTTGCAAATTCAGAATAATTTTTTGTCTGCATCTAGCTCTGAAAAAATATTTGGCCTTCTAGCAGTGTGTGGGACTTTCTCTATTAGTCCATCTATACTGACCTCCATCAGGCTGCAAATTAAAAATAATTTTTAACTGCATCTACCTCTGAAAAAATATTTGGCCTTCTAGCTGTGTGTGGAACTTGTTCTATTAGTCCATCTATACTGACCTCCATCAGGTTGCAAATTGAATATAATTTTTTTCTGCATCTAACCCAGCCAATAGTTTTGGCCTAATACCACAGTTTGGCCACTCAGCTCTGCTCGGTTCCCATCCATTGTTTTTTTGTGCAAACAACTCCAGAGTTGTGAATTAGTTAACCACCAAAATGAGTGGAAAAAGGCCTGCTGCTGGTGGAAAGGGGAATAGGCGTGTTGGGAAGGGGAAAAAAGGTTGTGTCCGTGGGGTAGGTGTTAAAGCAACAGTAACATCTGCAGAAGAAAGACCATCTTCCAGCCAAACTAAAATGTCTACTTCTTTTAGCGGAAAATGTGATAAGATCCCTTTCTTACGGCCACGCCAATCGCTACAAATTCCAGATGAGGCACAAAAACAGCAGGTGCTTCAACGGATATCAAGTGCTCCTTTAAGTGGGCTCTCCTCCACATCAACTTCAACATCACAAATACTCCAGTCCTCAAAGGTGTCACCCCAATCGCACTTGCTTCCTCACAGCTCCCAAATCTCCAGCTGCCCGTCTGAGTATGAGGTAGAACAGATGGTTGAGTCTGCAGAGCTGTTTACTCATACTATAGCCTGGGAATCAGAGGTCGACTTCAGGGCTTCTGTGAATCCAGACGAGGAAATGATCTGCACTGATGCCCAGAATCTTTATGAGTCAGATCCAGGACCAGACGCAGAAGGTTCTGACCATAATGTAGACCCTCATTCCCAAACTGTAACTCCTGTTGGTGGAGACAATGAGGAAGACGATGATGAGACTCAAATACCTGATTGGAGCGACAACTTTAGTTTTTTGTCAGGGCAGGAACAGGTTGGCTATGAGGACGACGGGTGTGATAACGCACAGGGTGATGATGATGAGGTTGGAGATCCCACTTACTGTCAACCCACAGTCAGCCAAGAGATGAGGTCAGCAGAGGAGGTGGAGGAAGACGCTAGTGACGACGAGGTTAGGTTGCGCCTTCCTGGACAGAGACGTAGTACTGGAAGCACGTCAACAACTGCATCCTCAAACACAACTCTGCCTCTCACCACAAGTCGTGGTGGCTCTTCAGGTCGCATGGGTGCTAAGCCTTGCATAGCCTGGGCATTTTTTCAGATTGATAAAGATGACCCAACTCATGTTATCTGTAACATTTGTCAGCAAAAGCTAAGTAGAGGCCAAAAAATACATAGTTTGAGTACTTCATGCATGAACCGGCACATGGACATGAAGCATAAGTTGCAGTGGGAAGCTCAGTGTGCTACAATGCGGCCTAGCCGGCCGGGCCAACCACCGTCTGCCATATCTTGTGCATCTGCGGCCTCTTCAACCTCTGTGACTGGGGGGACAGCAGTCACACCTGTTTTGGGGCGCAGACCTGCCACCTCTTTACCCGCAACAGCCAGCGTGATTGGCAGGTCATCATTTTCTTTGGAGGTGGTAACACCAGCTGGTGTTGAGCGCTGTCCGACATCGATAGCACCACCTTTGGATCAAGGCAACCTAACATGTCCGCCTGCATCTTCCTCACAGACCGGCAGTTTGCCGGGGACACCCTTATCAACCCCGTCTAAGCACAATAGCCAGCCCTCGGTCCCTCAGATGTGGACAAGTAAAAGACCATTTCCTCCTAGCCATGAGAAAGCTAAGAGGTTGAATTTCACCATCTGCAAGCTCTTGGCTACAGAAATGCTGCCTTTCCGCCTGGTGGACACAGAGGATTTTCGAGACCTTATGTCCGTCGCAGTGCCCCAGTACCAGATGCCCAGTCGGCACTACTTCTCAAAGAAAGGTGTGCCTGCGCTCCACCAGCATGTCGCACACAACATCACCGCTTCTTTGAGAAACTCTGTGTGTGACAGGGTGCATTTCACCACAGACACTTGGACGAGTAGGCATGGACAGGGGCGTTACATGTCGCTGACTGGGCACTGGGTAACTATGGTGACAGCAGGACAAGGGGCTGCTGTCCAAGTCTTGCCGTCCCCACGAGTTGTGCGTCAATCCTCTTTATGTCAAAGTTCCTCCACTGCTTCTGCCTCCTCAACCTCCTCTCGGTCTTCCACCTGCACCCAAAGCCTGTCTGGTCATGCCACAAGCTTTCTAATTGCGCAGAAGGGTTCCTGCACACTTCCTTACTATGCTGGCAGTAGGGCTCAACGTCATCAGGCGGTTTTTACTTTGAAATGTCTGGGAAATGTGAGTCACACAGCTGAGGAGTTGTGGTCAGCTCTGGAGAACCAATTTCATGAATGGTTGTCTCCACTGGACCTGAAACCAGGGAAGGCCGTGTGCGACAATGCTGCAAACCTGGGTGCGGCCCTTCGCCGGGGCAATGTCACACACGTGCCTTGTATGGCTCACGTGTTGAACCTGGTTGTCCAGCAATTTTTAGCCCACTATCCCAGACTAGATGGCCTTCTGCAGAGGGCACGGTCGCTGTGTGCTCACTTCCGCCGTTCGCATCCTGCAGCTCAGCGACTTACATCTCTACAGAAGTCGTTGGGCCTGCCACTTCACCGGCTAAAATGCGATGTGCCTACCCGGTGGAATTCAACTCTGCACATGTTGCAGCGACTGTGGCAGCACCGACAAGCCCTGGTGCAATACGTTCTGACGTATAGCCTGGGCCAACGAGATCCAGAGGTGGGGCAAATCACGCTGGAGGAGTGGTCTCAGATCAGGGACCTATGCACCCTTCTGCACAGTTTTGAAATGGCGACGAAGATGTTTAGTGCTGACTAGAGATGAGCGGTGTTCGACTAGAACTGTTCGCCAATCTCAAATTCGAGCTGTTTTGGGCGGTGTTCGAGTTGTTCGACGAACCCGAACGATTTGCAAAAAATTTGGCTGTTCGAGGTTATGTTCGATAACTGTTCCTGCACCCAAAGCGTGTCCTGCATGTCTGGCGCTATTTAGAGCACCAATCATGCAGGGATTGTCTGCCACTCACTGTAATGCCACAGCCATGGAGGTTGTGGCATTACAGTGATTGCCCAAATCGATGGGAACAGTGCCAACAGTGAAACATGAAAAGCCGGCAATTCAGTAGCGGCATACACCGGTACCCGACAATTTAGAACCAAAAGAATGGAGCTTCACACATAGATTAGATAGATAGAAACATGTCAGTCACATATATATGAAGTACAGTGACAGTGTTGATTACTGTACTTGTCATTTAGTGTAAAGGATTTATCAAAAAAAATAATAGTGTTTTCATGCACTGTCTCTTTAAAAAAGCCGGCCGACAATTTAGAATAGAAGGAATAGAGAATCACACATAGATTAGATAGATAGAAACATGTCAGTCACATATATATGAAGTACAGTGACAGTGTTGATTACTGTACTTGTCATTTAGTGTAAAGGATTTATCAAAAAAAATAATAGTGTTTTCATGCACCGTCTCTTTAAAAAAGCCGGCCGGCAATTCAGCAGCGGTACCCGACAATTTAGAATAGAAGGAATAGAGAATCACACATAGATTAGATAGATAGAAACATGTCAGTCACATATATATGAAGTACAGTGACAGTGTTGCTTACTGTACTTGTCATTTAGTGTAAAGGATTTATTAAAAAAAATAATAGTGTTTTCATGCACCGTCTCTTTAAGAAAGCCGGCCGGCAATTCAGCATCTGTACCCGACAATTTATAACAGACAGAATAGAGCTTCACAGATAGATTAGATAGATAGAAACATGTCAGTCACATATATATGAAGTACAGTGATAGTGTTGGTTACTGTACTTGTCATTTAGTATTAAAATAAAGGATTTATAATTAAAAAAATTGGCGTGGGGTTCCCCTTAATTTTAGTCTCTAGCGGAGGTTAAGCAGACAGCTGGGGCAGATGTTTGAAGCCTGGGAAGGGGGTAATACCCACGGAGCTTCCCAGGCTACTAATATCAGCCCCCAGCTGAATACATAGCCTTTACTAGCTATTAAAATGGGGGTCCCCCCCATAAAAATGACGTGGGGTCCCCCCTAATTTAATAGCTAGCAAAGGCTAGGCAGACAGCTGGGGGCTGATATTAATAGCCCAGGAAGGGAGCCATGAATATTGGCCCCCTCCCAGGCTAGAAACACCAGCCGTCAGCCGCCCCAGAAATGGCGCATTCATAGGATGCGCCAATTCTGGCACTTAGCCTCGCTCTTCCACGCTGCCCTGTAGCGGTGGCAGGGGGTAATAGGGCTGGGGTTGATGTCAGCTTATAATGCCAGCTGACATCAAGCCCAGGTTAGTAATGGAGAGGCGTCTATAAGACACCCCCATTACTAACCCCATAGTCAAAGTTAAAAAAAACACAAACACCCAGAATAAAGTCCTTTAATTGAAATAAAGACACAATTCTTTATTGTTCTAAATTAAACCATACTTACCATCACGCCCATTCCAGCTGAACCCAACGATCTCCTGTAATAAAAATAAAATAATAAAGCAACCTCATTCTTACCTTTCCATGGTTCCCACGACAGCTTCAGCTCTGCTACATCGAGATGACAGGCTGGACCGCAGCAGAACGCTGCCATCCAGCCTGTCATCCCGCAGACACTGAGAAGTGCAGACATGCTTGTGCTCCTCAGCGTCTCTCTGTGACAGCATCCAGATGAGCCGAGGTCATGTCCAATGAACTCGGCTCACCTCATGCACGTCACTTACAGCGTGAGAGAATTCTCACGCTGAAGCGCTGAGTGCAGGAGAATTTTCCCACGCTGTCAGTGAGGTGCATGAGGTGAGCTGAGTTCATTGGACATGAGCTCACCTCATGCACGTCACTTACAGCGTGGGAGAATTCTCACGCTGAAGCGCTTAGTGCAGGAGAATTTTCCCACGCTGTCAGTGAGGTGCATGAGGTGAGCTGAGTTCATTGGACATGAGCTCACCTCATGCACGTCACTGACAGCGTGGGACAATTCTCCTGCACTCAGCGCTTCAGCGTGAGAATTCTCCCACGCTGTCAGTGACGTGCATGAGGTGAGCCGAGTTCATTGGACATGACCTCGGCTCATCTGGATGCCGTCACAGCGGGACACTGAGGAGCGCAAGCATGCCTGCTCTTCTCAGTGTCTGCGGGATGACAGGCTGGATGGCAGCGTTCTGTAAGGTAAGGATGAGGTTGGTTTATTATTTTTCTTTTATTGCAGGAGATCGTTGGCTTCAGCTGGAATGGGCGTGATGGTAAGTATGGTTTAATTTAGAACAATAAAGGATTGTGTCTTTATTTCAATTAAAGGACTTTATTCTGGGTGTTTGTGTTTTCTTTTAACTTTGACTATGGGGTTAGTAATGGGGGTGTCTTATAGACGCCTCTCCATTACTAACCTGGGCTTGATGTCAGCTGGCATTATAAGCTGACATCAACCCCAGCCCTATTACCCCCTGCCACCACTACAGGGCAGCGTGGAAGAGCGAGGCTAAGTGCCAGAATTGGCGCATCCTATGAATGCGCCATTTCTGGGGCGGCTGACGGCTGGTGTTTCTAGCCTGGGAGGGGGCCAATATTCATGGCTCCCTTCCTGGGCTATTAATATCAGCCCCCAGCTGTCTGCCTAGCCTTTGCTAGCTATTAAATTAGGGGGGACCCCACGTCATTTTTTTTGGGGGGTCCCCCATTTTAATAGCTAGTAAAGGCTATGTATTCAGCTGGGGGCTCATATTAGTAGCCTGGGAAGCTCCGTGGGTATTACCCCCTTCCCAGGCTTCAAACATCTGCCCCAGCTGTCTGCTTAACCTCCGCTAGAGACTAAAATTAAGGGGAACCCCACGCCAATTTTTTTTAATAATAAATCATTTATTTTAATACTAAATGACAAGTACAGTAACCAACACTATCACTGTACTTCATATATATGTGACTGACATGTTTCTATCTATCTAATCTATGTGTGAAGCTCTATTCTGTCTGTTATAAATTGTCGGGTACAGATGCTGAATTGCCGGCTGGCTTTTTTAAAGAGACAGTGCATGAAAACACTATTATATTTTTTAATAAATCCTTTACACTAAATGACAAGTACAGTAAGCAACACTGTCACTGTACTTCATATATATGTGACTGACATGTTTCTATCTATCTAATCTATGTGTGATGCTCTATTCCTTCTTGTCTAAATTGTCGGGTACCGGTGTATGCCGCTGCTGAATTGCCGGCCGGCTTTTTTAAAGAAAGCGTCTTCTGAGCAGTTTGTCAGCTTTTGGACACCTTTGAAGGTGTTTTCTATGTGTTTCTATGTGTTTTTGTTTGCCTACCATTGGTTTTAACGGTGTTCGACGGTGTTCTAAGGTGTTCGACGAACAGTTCGACGAACAGTTCCTCGAACATCCCGGTGTTCGACGAACCGAACCGAACCCGAACACTACGGGGGTGGCTCAACACTACTGCTGACGATGCCATTATCAGCATGACTATTCCGGTGATTTACTTGCTGGAGCACATGTTAAACAGAATTCGGAGTCAGGTGGTGGCACAAGAGGAGGTGGAGGAAGTAGAGGAGGAGGAGTTGTATGCGGAAGGGCTAACATCTGCAAGGTCCAGACGGTCGGCAGCACCAAGGCGGCAGGCATGTGAGGGTGGGGGAGATGGTTTTACCAGGGCGCATGGTAGCAGCCAAACTAGTGAGGAAGGTGCAGGAGCCCAGGAAGAAGTGGAGGACGAACTGATGGAAGACTCATCAGATGAGGGAGACCTTGATCACATTTCTGTTGTGCGAGGTTGGGGGGAGAGGACAGAGGAAGGAAGCATGATTGTTACCTCGCCACCAACACAACAGGGACTTGGTGCTCCTGGATGCGCAACACACATGAGTGCCTTCTTGCTGCACTACCTGCAACATGACCCTCGAATTGTGAGAATTAGAAATAATCCTGACTACTGGGTTGCCACACTGTTAGATCCCCGGTACAAAAGTAAATTTTCAGAAATTATTCCTGCCATAGAAAGGGATGCACGCATGCAGGAGTATCAGCAGAGACTGTTGCAGAATCTTACATGTGCTTTTCCACAAAACACCAGTGGTGCACGTAGTGAATCTCACAGTTCCAACTTGCCAACCGTGGGACCGTCAAGTGTTCAGCACTCAAACCGTAACAGAACCACAGTATCTGCTGGTAACATCAATTTTGCGGAATCATTTCACCACTTTTTTAGCCCATCCTTTGCAAGGCCACAGGAAACAAGAAGTCTGATACATAGTCAACGCCTAGAGACAATGGTACAGGAGTATCTCCAAGTAAACATTGAAGCCATGACTGTGTCACTGGACCCTTGCTCTTTTTGGGCTTCCAATCTGGATAAATGGCCGGAGCTAGCCACTTACGCCTTGGAGATCTTGTCATGCCCCGCAGCCAGCGTTCTGTCTGAACGTGTGTTCAGCGCTGCTGGTGGTGTGCTGACAGATAAGCGCACGCGGCTCTCCACTGATAATGTAGACAGACTCACGTTCATAAAGATGAACAAATCATGCATCCGAAATGACTTTTCTACCCCTGTGTCATCCTGGGGAGAGTAAAAGCTTGATGATTGGTTAAAATCACCTCACCAACCATTTTAAGCTTTCAAATTACTAATCATGTTTATCTGTATCTTGGCTGGAAAATAATTTGGGCTTTGTAGCAGTGTGCAGCACTGATTCTATTAGGCCATCTATAATAAGCTCCACCAGATTTAAAATTACTAATCATGTTTATCTGTATCTTGGCTGGAAAATAATTTGGGCTTTGTAGCAGTGTGCAGCACTGATCCTATTAGGCCATCTATACTAAGCTCCACCAGATTTAAAATTAATAATAATTTTTAGCTGCATCTAGCCCGGAAAATAATTTTGGGGCTCCGAGATGCGCAAGACACATAAGTGCCTTCTTGCTGCACTACCTGCAGCATGACCCTCATATTGTCAGAATTCGAAGTAATCATGACTACTGGGTTGCCACACTCTTAGATCCCCCAAACTTTTCGATCAACCTTTTCATTTTAATAAAGACTAGAGATGAGCGTTGTTCTACTCGAACTGTTCGCCAATCTCAAATTCGAGCTGTTTTGGGCGGTGTTCGAGCCGGTCGGCGAACACGAACAATTTGAGAAAAATTCGGCTGTTCGAGGTTATGTTCGATAACTGTTCGTGCACCAAAATCATAACTGGATTTTTTCTCAGTAATGATGAAAATTAATGTTAATACGCAGTTTGAGTGTACAGCGGGGCGGGGGGAGGGGCAGGGGATGGATCTCTGCAGGAACAATGAAGATCTCCATTTTTTTTTCTCTTTCCCGCATTTGCAGTGGGGAGGTGCAATCTGTCAGCCTATCAGCAGCGCACACACGGAGCGAAGTGCTTTTTTTCACACAAGCAAGGGCATGTGTGATTGGCAGTGTATGTCACATGTCCTTGCCCTATAAGACCAAGCCATTTTCCCCGTCGCCACCATTTTCTCACTGCTGCAGCTGCGTGTTAGACGGCACCGCTGTTGCTGTGTGCGCTATACCTTGTTAATTTCAAGCCAATTTTCGCACAAATATACAGATAGCTTGGGAGTGGGGAATAGTTGTGATTGCAGTCCTTTTAAGGACTAGGTTACAGCATTTCCTATGACTTTTATCAGGCAGGTCTATGCTCTTAAATAGATAGATTGTGGGAGTAAAGACTAATTGTAATTGGAGTCCTTTTCAGGACTAGGTTACATCAGTTCCTATCAGTTTTTGCCAGGCAGGTCTGTGCCAGTGCTGTGCAAGTTTTTTTCACAGCATTTGGCTGAATCTAGCAAAGCTAATCCTTTTTGGCCTATTGCAGAGTGTGTTAGTCAGTGGAGTAGCCTATCTGTGTTGCAAGATATACCACCTGTGTATAGAATACCAATTTTTTTACTGCACCTAGTGAAGTAAAATCTTTTGGGCATAGCATCATTCTATTAGTCCATCTATACTGACCTCCATCAGGTTGCAAACTGAATATAATTTTTTTCTGCATCTAGCTCTGAAAAAATATTTGGGCTTCTAGCGGTGTGTGGGACTTGGTCTATTAGTCCATCTATACTGACCTCCATCAGGTTGCAAATTAAAAATAATTTTTTTCTGCATCTAGCTCTGAAAAAATATTTGGGCTTCTAGCAGTGTGTGGGACTTGGTCTATTAGTCCATCTATACTGACCTCCATCAGGTTGCAAATTAAAAATAATTTTTTTCTTCATTTATCTCTGAAAAAATATTTGGGCTTCTAGCAGCGTGTGGGACTTGTTCTATTAGTCCATCTATACTGACCTCCATCAGGTTGCAAATTAAAAATAATTTTTTTCTGCATCTAGCTCTGAAAAAATATTTGGGCTTCTAGCAGTGTGTGGGACTTGGTCTATTAGTCCATCTATACTTACCTCCATCAGGTTGCAAATTAAAAATAATTTTTTTCTGCATCTAGCTCTGAAAAAATATTTGGGCTTCTAGCAGTGTGTGGGACTTGGTCTATTAGTCCATCTATACTGACCTCCATCAGGTTGCAAATTAAAAATAATTTTTTTCTTCATTTATCTCTGAAAAAATATTTGGGCTTCTAGCAGCGTGTGGGACTTGTTCTATTAGTCCATCTATACTGACCTCCATCACGTTGCAAATTAAAAATAATTTTTTTCTGCATCTAGCTCTGAAAAAATATTTGGGCTTCTAGCAGTGTGTGGGACTTGGTCTATTAGTCCATCTATACTGACCTCCATCAGGTTGCAAATTAAAAATAATTTTTTTCTGCATCTAGCTCTGAAAAAATATTTGGGCTTCTAGCAGTGTGTGGGACTTGGTCTATTAGTCCATCTATACTGACCTCCATCAGGTTGCAAATTAAAAATAATTTTTTTCTTCATTTATCTCTGAAAAAATATTTGGGCTTCTAGCAGTGTTTGGGACTTGTTCTATTAGTCCATCTATACTGACCTCCATCAGGTTGCAAATTAAAAATAATTTTTTTCTGCATCTAGCTCTGAAAAAATATTTGGGCTTCTAGCAGTGTGTGGGACTTGGTCTATTAGTCCATCTATACTGACCTCCATCAGGTTGCAAATTAAAAATAATTTTTTTCTGCATCTAGCTCTGAAAAAATATTTGGGCTTCTAGCAGTGTGTGGGACTTGGTCTATTAGTCCATCTATACTGACCTCCATCAGGTTGCAAATTGAATAAAAAAATTTTCTGCATCTAGCTCTGAAAAAATATTTGGGCTTCTAGCGGTGTGTGGGACTTGGTCTATTAGTCCATCTATACTGACCTCCATCAGGTTGCAAATTAAAAATATTTTTTTTCTGCATCTAGCTCTGAAAAAATATTTGGGCTTCTAGCAGTGTGTGGGACTTGGTCTATTAGTCCATCTATAGTGACCTCCATCAGGTTGCAAATTAAAAATAATTTTTTTCTTCATTTAGCTCTGAAAAAATATTTGGGCTTCTAGCAGTGTTTGGGACTTGTTCTATTAGTCCTTCTATACTGACGTCCAGCAGGTTGCAAATTGAATATAATTTTTTTCTGCATCTAGCTCTGAAAAAATATTTGGGCTTCTAGCGGTGTGTGGGACTTGGTCTATTAGTCCATCTATACTGACCTCCATCAGGTTGCAAATTAAACATAATTTTTTTCTGCATCTAGCTCTGAAAAAATATTTGGGCTTCTAGCAGTGTGTGGGACTTGGTCTATTAGTCCATCTATACTGACCTCCATCAGGTTGCAAATTGAATAAAAAAATTTTCTGCATCTAGCTCTGAAAAAATATTTGGGCTTCTAGCGGTGTGTGGGACTTGGTCTATTAGTCCATCTATACTGACCTCCATCAGGTTGCAAATTAAAAATAATTTTTTTCTGCATCTAGCTCTGAAAAAATATTTGGGCTTCTAGCAGTGTGTGGGACTTGGTCTATTAGTCCATCTATACTGACCTCCATCAGGTTGCAAATTAAAAATAATTTTTTTCTGCATCTAGCTCTGAAAAAATATTTGGGCTTCTAGCAGTGTGTGGGACTTGGTTTATTAGTCCATCTATACTGACCTCCATCAGGTTGCAAATTAAAAATAATTTTTTTCTGCATCTAGCTCTGAAAAAATATTTGGGCTTCTAGCAGTGTGTGGGACTTGGTCTATTAGTCCATCTATACTGACCTCCATCAGGTTGCAAATTGAATAAAAAAAATTTCTGCATCTAGCTCTGAAAAAATATTTGGGCTTCTAGCGGTGTGTGGGACTTGGTCTATTAGTCCATCTATACTGACCTCCATCAGGTTGCAAATTAAAAATAATTTTTTTCTGCATCTAACCCAGCCAATAGTTTTGGCCTAATACCACAGTTTGGCCACTCAGCTCTGCTCGGTTACCATCCATTGTTTTTTTGTGCAAACAACTCCAGAGTTGTGAATTAGTTAACCACCAAAATGAGTGGAAAAGGGCCTGCTGCTGGTGGAAAGGGGAATAGGCGTGTTGGGAAGGGGAAAAAAGGTTGTGTCCGTGGGGTAGGTGCAGAAGAAAGACCATCTTCCAGCCAAACTAAAATGTCTACTTCTTTTAACGGACAATGTAATAAGATCCCTTTCTTACGGCCACGCCAATCGCTACAAATTCCAGATGAGGCACAAAAACAGCAGGTGCTTCAACGGATATCAAGTGCTCCTTTAAGTGGGCTCTCCTCCACATCAACTTCAACATCACAAATACTCCAGTCCTCAAAGGTGTCACCCAAATCGCACTTGCTTCCTCACAGCTCCCAAATCTCCAGCTGCCCGTCTGAGTATGAGGTAGAACAGATGGTTGAGTCTGCAGAGCTGTTTACTCATACTATAGCCTGGGAATCAGAGGTCGACTCCAGCGCTTCTGTGAATCCAGACGAGGAAATGATCTGCACTGATGCCCAGAATCTTTATGAGTCGGATCCAGGACCAGACGCAGAAGGTTCTGACCATAATGTAGACCCTCATTCCCAAACTGTAACTCCTGTTGGTGGAGACAATGAGGAAGACGATGATAAGACTCAAATACCTGATTGGAGCGACAACTTTAGTTTTTTGTCAGGGCAGGAACAGGTTGGCTCTGAGGACGACGGGTGTGATAACGCACAGGGTGATGATGATGAGGTCGGAGATCCCACTTACTGTCAACCCACAGTCAGCCAAGAGATGAGGTCAGCAGAGGAGGTGGAGGAAGATGCTAGTGACGACGAGGTCAGGTTGCGCCTTCCTGGACAGAGACGTAGTACTGGAAGCACGTCAACAACTGCATCCTCAAACACAACTCTGCCTCTCACCACAAGTCGTGGTGGCTCTTCAGGTCGCATGGGTGCTAAGCCTTGCATAGCCTGGGCATTTTTTCAGATCGATAAAGATGACCCAACTCGTGTTATCTGTAACATTTGTCAGCAAAAGCTAAGTAGAGGCCAAAAAATACATAGTTTGAGTACTTCATGCATGAACCGGCACATGGACATGAAGCATAAGTTGCAGTGGGAAGCTCAGTGTGCTACAATGCGGTCTAGCCGGCCGGGCCAACCACCATCTGCCATATCTTGTGCATCCGCGGCCTCTTCATCCTCTGTGACTGGGGGGACAGCAGTCACACCTGTTTTGGGGCGCAGACCTGCCACCTCTTTACCCGCAACAGCCAGCGTGATTGGCAGGTCATCATTTTCTTTGGAGGTGGTAACACCAGCTGGTCTTGAGCGCTGTCCGACATCGATAGCACCACCTTTGGATCAAGGCAACCTAACATGTCCGCCTGCATCTTCCTCACAGACCGGCAGTTTGCCGGGGACACCCTTATCAACCCCGTCTAAGCACAATAGCCAGCCCTCGGTCCCTCAGATGTGGACAAGTAAAAGACCATTTCCTCCTAGCCATGAGAAAGCTAAGAGGTTGAATTTCACCATCTGCAAGCTCTTGGCTACAGAAATGCTGCCTTTCCGCCTGGTGGACACAGAGGATTTTCGAGACCTTATGTCCGTCGCAATGCCCCAGTACCAGATGCCCAGTCGGCACTACTTCTCAAAGAAAGGTGTGCCTGCGCTCCACCAGCATGTCGCACACAACATCACCGCTTCTTTGAGAAACTCTGTGTGTGACAGGGTGCATTTCACCACAGACACTTGGACGAGTAGGCATGGACAGGGGCGTTACATGTCGCTGACTGGGCACTGGGTAACTATGGTGACAGCAGGACAAGGGGCTGCTGTCCAAGTCTTGCCGTCCCCACGAGTTGTGCGTCAATCCTCTTTATGTCATTTTTCCTCCACTGCTTCTGCCTCCTCAACCTCCTCTCGGTCTTCCACCTGCACCCAAAGCCTGTCTGGTCATGCCACAAGCTTTCTAACTGCGCAGAAGGGATCCTGCACACCTCCTTACTATGCTGGCAGTAGGGCTCAACGTCATCAGGCGGTTTTTACATTGAAATGTCTGGGAAATGTGAGTCACACAGCTGAGGAGTTGTGGTCAGCTCTGGAGAACCAATTTCATGAATGGTTGTCTCCACTGGACCTGAAACCAGGGAAGGCCGTGTGCGACAATGCTGCAAACCTGGGTGCGGCCCTTCGCCGGGGCAATGTCACACACGTGCCTTGTATGGCTCACGTGTTGAACCTGGTTGTCCAGCAATTTTTAGCCCACTATCCCAGACTAGATGGCCTTCTGCAGAGGGCACAGTCGCTGTGTGCTCACTTCCGCCGTTCGCATCCCGCAGCTCAGCGACTTACATCTCTACAGAAGTCGTTGGGCCTGCCACTTCACCGGCTAAAATGCGATGTGCCTACCCGGTGGAATTCAACTCTGCACATGTTGCAGCGACTGTGGCAGCACCGACAAGCCCTGGTGCAATACGTTCTGACGTATAGCCTGGGCCAACGAGATTCAGAGGTGGGGCAAATCACGCTGGAGGAGTGGTCTCAGATCAGGGACCTATGCACCCTTCTGCACAGTTTTGAAATGGCGACGAAGATGTTTAGTGCTGACGATGCCATTATCAGCATGACTATTCCGGTGATTTACATGCTGGAGCACATGTTAAACAGAATTCGGAGTCAGGTGGTGGCACAAGAGGAGGTGGAGGAAGTAGAGGAGGAGGAGTTGTATGCGGAAGGGCTAACATCTGCAAGGTCCAGACGGTCGGCAGCACCAAGGCGGCAGGCATGTGAGGGTGGGGGAGATGGTTTAACCAGGGCGCATGGTAGCAGCCAAACTAGTGAGGAAGGTGCAGGAGCCCAGGAAGAAGTGGAGGACGAACTGATGGAAGACTCATCAGATGAGGGAGACCTTGATCACATTTCTGTTGTGCGAGGTTGGGGGGAGAGGACAGAGGAAGGAAGCATGATTGTTACCTCGCCACCAACACAACAGGGACTTGGTGCTCCTGGATGCGCAACACACATGAGTGCCTTCTTGCTGCACTACCTGCAACATGACCCTCGAATTGTGAGAATTAGAAATAATCCTGACTACTGGGTTGCCACACTGTTAGATCCCCGGTACAAAAGTAAATTTGCAGAAATTATTCCTGCCATAGAAAGGGATGCACACATGCAGGAGTATCAGCAGAGACTGTTGCAGAATCTTACATGTGCTTTTCCACAAAATACCAGTGGTGCACGTAGTGAATCTCACAGTTCCAACTTGCCAACCGTGGGACCGTCAAGTGTTCAGCACTCAAACCGTAACAGAACCACAGTATCTGCTGGTAACATCAATTTTGCGGAATCATTTCACCACTTTTTTAGCCCATCCTTTGCAAGGCCACAGGAGACAAGAAGTCTGACACATAGTCAACGCCTAGAGACGATGGTACAGGAGTATCTCCAAGTAAACATTGAAGCCACGACTGTGTCACTGGACCCTTGCTCTTTTTGGGCTTCCAATCTGGATAAATGGCCGGAGCTAGCCACTTACGCCTTGGAGATCTTGTCATGCCCCGCAGCCAGCGTTCTGTCTGAACGTGTGTTCAGCGCTGCTGGTGGTGTGCTGACAGATAAGCGCACGCGGCTCTCCACTGATAATGTAGACAGACTCACGTTCATAATGATGAACAAATCATGGATCCGAAACGACTTTTCTACCCCTGTGTCATCCTGGGGAGAGTAAAAGCTTGATGATTGGTTAAAATCACCCTACCAACCGTTTTAAGCTTTCAAATTACTAATCATGTTTAACTGTATCTTGACTGGAAAATAATTTGGGCTTTGTAGCAGTGTGCAGCACTGATCCTATTAGGTCATCTATAATAAGCTTCACCAGATTTAAAATTAAAAATAATTTTTAGCTGCATCTAGCCCGGAAAATAATTTTGGGGCTCCGAGATGCGCAAGACACATAAGTGCCTTCTTGCTGCACTACCTGCAGCATGACCCTCATATTGTCAGAATTCGAAGTAATCATGACTACTGGGTTGCCACACTCTTAGATCCCCCAAACTTTTCGATCAACCTTTTCATTCTAATAAAGACCAAAAAAATGGTCATTTTTGAAATTATAAGCATTAGCAGGTTGTTAGAAACTGAAATCAAACAGTTTTCAACTCAAAACTTTATTCTAGGTGATGTTACATTTTCACATAGGACCCCTTGTTCGAAAGGAGCTTCTGAACTCTCTCGTCCATTGAATTTGTCAGGTTTTGGATGGTTTCTGCTTCAATTGTTTTGCATGAGGACAGAATACCCTCCCAGAGCTGTTGCTTAGATGTGAACTGCCTCCCGCCATCATAGACACTCCTTTTAATGATGCTCCAAAGGTTCTGAATGGGGTAGAGGTCAGGGGAGCATGGGGGTCACACCATAAGTTTGTCCCCTTTTATGCCCATATCAGCCAGAGATCCAGATGTTTTATGTGCAGCATGAGATGGTGCATTATCATGCAGAAAAATGATCTTGCTGTGAAATACACGGTTCTTCTACTTGAACCATGGCAGGAAGTGCTGTTTGAGAAAATCCACATACATTATGGAGTTCATCTTTAGCGCCTTCAGGGATCCTAAAGGGGCTGACAATCTCTCTCCCCATGATTCCAGCCCAAAACATTACTCCACCTCCTCCTTGTTGGCGCTGTAGCCGTGTTTGCGTGGGGTGTCCATCAACCAGCCATCCTCCACTCCATTCATCTGGACCATCGAGCGCTGCACGGCACTCATCCGTGAACAAAACAGTTTTGAAATCAGTCTTCATGTAATGTTTGGCCCACTGGAGCCGTTTCTGCTTGTGTGAAGTGGATAGAGGAGGTCGACAGGATGGCGTATGCACAGCTGCAAACCTCTGAAGGACCCTGCATCTTGTTGTTCGGGGGACGTTGGAGGCACCAGCAGCTTCAAAAACTTGTCTGCTGCTATGACAAGGCTTTTTTGCCGCTGCTCTTTCAACCTGACGTAATTGCCTGTAGGAAAGAGTCCTCAATTTGCCCTTATCAGCACGCACACGTGTGTACTGTGAATCAGCTACATACTTCTTGATTGCCAAGACACTTCATCCTGATCATCGCACAATGTTGATTGTAGTCATGCCTTGACCTAAACACTCCACAATTTGTTGCTTCTCAGCAGCCGACACATCCTTTTTCTTTCCCATTTTGGCAGAAAATGTAGGCTGCTTAATAATGTGAGAGAGCCTTCTTAAGTAGTCTTGCCTTTATTGGACACACCTGCCAAACTAATTAGCACAGGTGTCTGCAATTGCTTACAGTGATATAAAGAGCCCTGACACACATCACCATCAATGAGTTTAACTGACAAACAAACAAATTCTTCCCTTATCACTCCTAAACACTTTTTGCATAATAATTTGGAACGCGGTGTACATGTGCTTTTCCACAAAACACCAGTGGTTCACGTAGTGAATCTTACAGTTCTAACTTGCCAACCGTGGTCTGTATGGAATTGTTCAATAAAGGGCCCAAAATTAAGATAACATAGATGGGAGAGGTCTCTATGAATAGGAATTCCTAAGTATTTGATACCCTGTGAGGGCCAGGCAAAGGGAAAGTTGGACTGGATGGAATCCTATATGGATTTAGGGAGGGAGACATCGAGGGCCTCAGACTTCGCTGCATTGATTTTAAAATTTTACCATGTAACAAAGTGATCTATTTCAGCCATAACAGCAGGGATGGATATATGTGATTGAGTGATATATACTAGGACATCATCAGCAAATAGAGAGCACTTGTACTCGGTGCCTCCCACCTCAATCCACCTAATATTGGGGTTATGGCGAATTGATGAGAGCAGGTGCTCCGTCACTAGGATGTATAAGAGAGGGGACAGAGGACATCCCTGCCTTGTCCCATTGGTGATTGTGAAAGGTGATGAAAATGTTCTGACGCACCCCCTGGGCCTTGGGACACCCGGAGCCGGACCCTTTTTGGTGGATGCTGGTGGTTGTAGTCTTCGTGGCGGCGATCCGGTTCCGTGGCTCAGGGCGGTCAAACCAGTGGCGGAACTATTTATGTGGTTTTGATGTTTAAATGTCCGACTACGCCACCCGTGGATTGCGGTCAGAGTGAACCGCCGCTACAGGGCAGACCGCTAAGGCTGGTGTTGTGGGTGCAGCAGAGCGTAGCATAACTCCCCACGGGAGGAGTATAGCCTCAGGGCAGTGTATGCGGAGGATGGGGGTGATGGTGCAGGGCAGCAGCAGTAACGACACGGAGTCAGTGATGCAGTTCAGGGCCTTTACTCACAGTTCTTATTATCCAGACCACGTCTGCAGGTAACTGTGCTCACCAGGTGAGGGGCTCAGACAACTCCCAGATAACTTTGGAGCGCTTCACAGGACCCCCTTTGTGTGTCCTTTGTCTGGCCTTTCTTACCAACACTTCTGTCCGGCTGCCTCGGGCCTCCTCTTGGTAAACTTGGCGCCAGTTTCCCTGACCCTATGTGGTGCCTTCCTAGCGGGTGGAGCAAGGGGCTGCGCCACATAAAATGTCAGAGCCTCCGGTTTCTAGCTGAGGGTCGTTTCCTGCCTCCACTAGTTCGGGGACCGGTCTCCCCCTTTGGCCTGACCCCTCCACGCAGGTGGATTCGGGCGTGCGGTGGCGACTCGCCCGTCCGCACCCCTGGGATCCCTTCATTCCTCGTTCCTGGAGCCTTCTCCGCTCCTCTTCCTTCCTTCTCCCTCTTGCAGGCCTGGGCCTCTGTTACTAGGCCCGCTTCCGGAGCAGAGCTCATGCAGAGCCCCTGCTCCCTGCCACTTCTGCTCAAACTTCTCTGCACTGAACTAAGATGGTGCCCACCTTTTATACTCCCTTCTCAATGCACCCAGGAACTGCTTCCTCCCTGCTCCTGCACTGCAGGGTTCCCCTTCCTCAGTGTTCCCTCCCCCCACTCCAGCCAGGGACAGGGACTGTCGTGCCCATCTCAGGGGCATATTGGTCGCCCTGCCCCACGGCAATGTGGTGTAATGCATGCAGGTGTCGGGTCCTGATCCACACTCCATCCTTATCTGAGAGTGAGATATCACACCTCTGGGTGAGGTGCAATACGTCTGTAGCAACCGAGCCCTCGGTGCTACAGTTCCATTTATCTTCAGCCTAGGTGACGTATTGTGATACAGGGCCGTGATTTTGGCTATAAAAGGGTCCCCTAGACCCCTACCCCAAGCTTTTTAAGAGAATCATATATGGCGTGCCAGGAGACTCTATGGAATGCTTTCTCAGCATCCAACGAGAGTATCTACTTACAAATTTTTAACTGCATCTAGCCCAGGAAATACTTTGTGCCTAGTAGCAGTGTCTGCTAGTCAGCGGATTATCCCGGCTGTTAAGCAAGCTACACCACCTGTAGTTTGGACACTTAATTTTTTCAAAGGAAATGCTTCGGGACCACGGGATACTTAGTGAAGAGCATCAGGAGGCACCCCAAGGCATAGGGGCTGGGGCTGGCACTAGGATGCCTTGCGGTGGACAGCCGAGCTCGATCCTTATAAAAGCTTTTTAACTGCAGCAGCTTTAGTGGACGCTACTGGAGCTGGAATTACGCGGCTGCTGGCATGAGACTTGCCCTCCAATAGATCCTTGTAAATGGATTTAAAGTGTATTCATTCAAATTAGAGGGACAATTTAAATTAAAAAGCTTAGAGCTGCCTCCACCACAGGGGGGCTCTCTCGACCCACCAGCGGACAGACACCAGTATTGGGAGAGGGGGGCTGGCCGTCAGGGTTCACCACGGCTCTGGCACAAACCCGGCGACACGGAGGTGGCACGGGCAGGAGCGGACTGGCCGTCTCGGCTTCTCACTTTTTGGATTTTAGAAGGGCATGACATGCCTATATCTGTGTCTCCCCCTCCTTTTACTCCTCCACCTCTTTTCTTTTCGCATGACTATATGTACTTGTCACTTTTCCATGTGTTAGTTGTGTCTTCTGAGCAGTTTGTCAGCTTTTGGACACCTTTGAAGGTGTTTTCTATGTGTTTCTATGTGTTTTTGCTTGCCTGCCATTGGTTTTAACGGTGTTCAAAGGTGTTCGACGAACAGTTCGACGAACAGTTCGGCGAACACACGGGTGTTCGACGAACCGAACCGAACTCGAACACTACGGGGGTGGCTCAACACTATTTAGAAGAAGATTCGCTCTCGTGATTGTTGTAAGAGAACTCAGCCCATGGTAGGAGATCCACCCAGTCTGAATGGTGGGCATTAACGAAGTGCCGGAGGTAACTGGTCAAATTCTGATTGATCCGCTCCACTTGACCATTGGACTGTGGGTGGTAAGCGGAGGAGAAGTCCAGGGTGACGTCGAGCAGTTTACATGTGGCTCTCCAGAAGCGTGAGGTGAACTGAACCCCACGATCCGACACGATGTGGAGAGGCAGACCATGAGACGGAAGATGTGGCGGATAAAGTCTTTAGCTAGCTCGGGAGCAGACGGGAGGCCTGGCAGGGGAATAAAATGAGCCATTTTGGAAAAGCGGTCAGCGACCACCCAAATGACCGTACAACCGGCAGAGACGGGGAGATCTGTTATGAAGTCCATAGCTATATGTTGCCACGGGGCAGCAGGCACTGGCAGAGGAAGAAGGCGGCCGGCAGGCAGGTGTCTCGGAACTTTGTTGCGGGCGCAGGACACACAGGCAGAAACAAAGTCAATTACATCCTTGTGCAGGGTAGGCCACCAGTAGTGCCGGGTAATAAGTTGGAGGGTCTTTTTCTGACCGGCGTGCCCAGCTAGCTTAGACGAGTGACCCCAGTGTAGAATCTTCTCCCGATCGGACTCCGTTACGAACGTCTTACCGGGAGGGAGACGATTTAGGCCCACGGGGGCTACCTGCATTACTCTGGCGGGATCGATGATGTGTTTAGTCTCCTCCTCAAGATCAGACACCAGAAAGGATCGGGACAGGGCGTCAGCTTTGATGTTTTTGTCAGCCGGACGAAATTGAAGAATGAAATCAAAGCGGGCAAAAAACAAAGACCACCGAGCTTGGCGCGGGTTAAGTCTCTGGGCGCTCTGGAGATATGCCAAGTTCTTGTGGTCAGTGTAAATTATTACCGGGTGGAGAGCCCCCTCGAGCAGGTAACGCCACTCCTCCAGTGCCATCTTAATGGCCAACAATTCTCGGTCTCCTATAGAATAGTTGCGCTCAGAAGAGGAGAAAAGTTTGGAGAAAAAGCCGCAGGTTACCTTTCTTCCGGAAGAAGATTTTTGGGTAAGTACCGCTCCAGCTCCGGAGGAGGAGGCGTCAACTTCTAGGAAGAATTGTTTGTTGCCGTCCGGACGATGCAGCACCGAGGCGGAGAGGAAGGCCTGTTTTAAGGAAAGAAATGCCTCCTCTGCTTCGGGTGGCCATTCTCTGGGGTTCGTACCTTTACGGGTGAGAGCAGAGATAGGGGCGGTCCGGGAAGAGAAGTGCGGTATGAACAGGCGGTAATAGTTGGCGAAGCCCAGGAACCGCTGAATAGCCTTCAACCCCTCTGGTCGGGGCCACTTCTGGATGGCAGACAGTTTCTCAGGATCCATTTGTAGACCTGTCTGAGAGATTATGTAGCCCAGAAATGGAAGAGAGGTCTGCTCAAAGATGCACTTCTCATATTTAGCGTAGAGGTGGTTCTGCCTGAGCCTGAGCAGGACCTGACGAACGTCCCTCCGGTGAGTAGAAAGATCCGGAGAGAAGACCAAGATATCGTCCAGGTACACCACCACGCAGGAGTAGAGAAGGTCACGGAAGATGTCATTGACCAACTCTTGAAAGACGGCAGGAGCGTTACAGAGACCGAAGGGCATCACAAGGTACTCATAGTGGCCGTCCTGGGTATTGAATGCCGTCTTCCACTCATCCCCCTGACGGATACGGACCTGGTTATACGCCCCACGGAGATCCAGTTTGGTGAAGATTCTAGCCCCCCTCAGACGGTCAAATAATTCAGGAATAAGCGGAAGGGGGTATTTATTCTTCACAGTAATCTGGTTTAGGCCTCTATAGTCTATACATGGACGGAGTGAGCCGTCCTTCTTTTTGACAAAGAAGAAGCCTGCTCCCGCCGGGGAGGTAGATTTCCGGATAAATCCCCGGGCCAGGTTCTCCTCAATATATTCAGACATGGACCGGGTTTCAGCAGCGGACAAAGGGTAGATTCGCCCACGGGGAGGAGTAGAGCCGGGCATCAGGTCGATTGGGCAGTCGTATGGTCTATGAGGAGGTAAAGTCTCTGCCTCTTTCTTATTGAAGACATCCGCATAAGACCAATAGGGAACCGGAAGACCGGGCAGATTGGCTGGGGTAGGAGAAGGACGGGCAGGACGAACGGGAACTAGACAAGTCTTATGGCAGTCCTGTCCCCAGCGAAGGACCTCTCCGGTCTGCCAGTCAAGCACGGGTGCATGTTTCTGGAGCCAAGGCAGGCCAAGTAATAGTGCGTGAGAGAGTCCAGGCAGAACATGAAAGGAGATGCTCTCAGAATGCAGCATTCCCACCTGTAGAGTCAGAGATTCGGCGATGAGTTGGATGGGATGTGGTAAGAGACCCCCATCCACGGCGGCGACAGATAAAGTTACGGCCAGAGGTTTGGTGGGAATGCGGTATTTTTCTACTAGGGATTGAGAGATGAGATTTCCAGCAGCTCCAGAGTCAAGTTGAGCCAGTTCAAAATAGCGGTTCTCTCCGCAGAAGATAGAAACAGACAGCATCAGGGATGGAGAGGATTTACTTTTGTCTAGGGCGACCTCTCTGAGTGATCCTAGACACAGGCGTTTCCCAACCGCTCAGGGCAGGAATGGATCCGGTGCTCCTTACTACCACAGTAGAAACAGCTCCCCTCGGCACGACGTAAGTCTTGACGGGTCTTGACCATCTTGGTCTGGTCGACCTGCATAGGCTCAGGTGAGTGTGCCTGGGGAGTAACGGGTCTCTGGAAGATAGGGACTAGACGTGGAATCCTCCTCTCACGGGTGACCTCCCTAGCGCGCTTCTGGAACCGGATGTCAATCCGGGTGGCAAGTGTAATCAAGTCGTCGAGAGTGGTAGGAATGTCCCGACCGGCGAGTTCATCTTTAAGACGGCCGGACAGACCCTCCCAGAAGACGGACACCAGGGCGTCGTTATTAGAGATGAGCGGTGTTCGACTAGAACTGTTCGCCAATCTCAAATTCGAGCTGTTTTGGGCGGTGTTCGAGTTGTTCGACGAACCCGAACGATTTGCAAAAAATTCGGCTGTTCGAGGTTATGTTCGATAACTGTTCGTGCACCAAAAGCGTGTCCTGCATGTCTGGCGCTATTTAGAGCACCAATCATGCAGGGATTGTCTGCCACTCACTGTAATGCCACAGCCATGGTGGTTGTGGCATTACAGTGATTGCCCAAATCGATGGGAACAGTGCCAACAGTGAAACATGAAAAGCCGGCAATTCAGCAGCGGCATACACCTGTACCCGACAATTTAGAACCGAAAGAATAGAGCTTCACACATAGATTAGATAGATATAAACATGTCAGCCACATATATATGAAGTACAGTGACAGTGTTGCTTACTGTACTTGTCATTTAGCGTAAAGGATTTATCAAAAAAAAGAATAGAGTTTTCATGCACCGTCTCTTTAAAAAAGCCGGCCGGCAATTCAGCAGCGGTACCCGACAATTTATAACAGACAGAATAGAGCTTCACACATAGATTAGATAGATAGAAACATGTCAGCCACATATATACGAAGTACAGTGACAGTGTTGCTTACTGTACTTGTCATTTAGCGTAAAGGATTTATCAAAAAAAATAATAGTGTTTTCATGCACCGTCTCTTTAAAAAAGCCGGCCGGCAATTCAGCAGCGGTACCCGACAATTTATAACAGACAGAATAGAGCTTCACACATAGATTAGATAGATAGAAACATGTCAGTCACATATATATGAAGTACAGTGATAGTGTTGGTTACTGTACTTGTCATTTAGTATTAAAATAAAGGATTTATTATTAAAAAAATTGGCGTGGGGTTCCCCTTAATTTTAGGCTCTAGCGGAGGTTAAGCAGACGGCTGGGGCAGATGTTTGAAGCCTGGGAAGGGGGTAATACCCACGGAGCTTCCCAGGCTACTAATATCAGCCCCCAGCTGAATACATAGCCTTTACTAGCTATTAAAATGGGGGACCCCCCAAAAAAAATGACGTGGGGTCCCGACTAATTTAATAGCTAGCAAAGGCTAGGCAGACAGCTGGGGGCTGATATTAATAGCCCAGGAAGGGAGCCATGAATATTGGCCCCCTCCCAGGCTAGAAACACCAGCCGTCAGCCGCCCCAGAAATGGCGCATTCATAGGATGCGCCAATTCTGGCACTTAGCCTCGCTCTTCCACGCTGCCCTGGTGCGGTGGCAGGGGGTAATAGGGTTGGGGTTGATGTCAGCTTATAATGCCAGCTGACATCAAGCCCAGGTTAGTAATGGAGAGGCGTCTATAAGACACCCCCATTACTAACCCCATAGTCAAAGTTAAAAAAAACACAAACACCCAGAATAAAGTCCTTTAATTGAAATAAAGACACAATCCTTTATTGTTCTAAATTAAACCATACTTACCGTCACGCCCATTCCAGCTGAAGCCAACGATCTCCTGCAATAAAAGAAAAATAATAAAGCAACCTCATCCTTACCTTTCCATGGTTCCCACAACAGCTTCAGCTCTGCTACATCGAGATGACAGGCTGGACCGCAGCAGAACGCTGCCATCCAGCCTCTCATCCCGCAGACACTGAGAAGCGCAGGCTTGCTTGCGCTGCTCAGCGTCTCTCTGTGACGACATCCAGATGAGCCGAGTTCATGTCCAATGATCTCGGCTCACCTCATGCACGTCACTGACAGCGTGGGAAAATTCTCACGCTGAAGCGGTGAGTGCAGGAGAATTCTCCCACGCTGTCAGTGACGTGCATAAGGTGAGCTCATGTCCAATGAACTCAGCTCACCTCCTGCACGTCACTGGCAGCGTGGGAGAATTCTCCTGCACTCAGCGCTTCAGCGTGAGAATTCTCCCACGCTGAAGCGCTGAGTGCAGGAGAATTTTCCCACGCTGTCAGTGACGTGCATAAGGTGAGCTCATGTCCAATGAACTCAGCTCACCTCCTGCACGTCACTGACAGCGTGGGAGAATTCTCCTGCACTCAGCGCTTCAGTGTGAGAATTCTCCCACGCTGAAGCGCTGAGTGCAGGAGAATTTTCCCACGCTGTCAGTGACGTGCATGAGGTGAGCCGAGTTCATTGGACATTAACTCGGCTCATCTGGATGCCCTCACAGAGAGACAGTGTGGAGCGCAAGCAAGCCTGCGCTTCTCAGTGTCTGCGGGATGACAGGCTGGATGGCAGCGTTCTGCTGCGGTCCAGCCTGTCATCTCGATGTAGCAGAGCTGAAGCTGTCATGGGAACCATGGAAAGGTAAGGATGATGTTGCTTTATTATTTTTCTTTTATTTCAGGAGATCGTTGGCTTCAGCTGGAATGGGCGTGATGGTAAGTATGGTTTAATTTAGAACAATAAAGAATTGTGTGTTTATTTCAATTAAAGGACTTTTTTCTGGGTGTTGTGTTTTTTTTAAATACTTTACTAGAAATTCATGGTGGTCATGTCTAATATTGGCGTGACCCCATGAATTTCGGGCTTAGGGCCAGCTGATAATGCCAAGCTGGCCCTAACCCCTTTATTACCCAGTGAGCCACCGCATCAGGGCCCTGGATGAGTTGGGTACAGCGCCAGAAGATGGCGCTTCTATGAACGCGCCATTTTCCGGGGTGGCTGCGGACTGCAATTTGCAGCGGAGGTGGCCCAGAAAGCTTGGGCCTCCCTGCGCTGCGGATTCCAGCCCCCAGCTGCCTAGTTGTACCTGGCTGGACACAAAAACAGGGCGAAGCCCCACGTCAATTTTCTTTAAATTATTTCATGAAATAATTAAGAAAAAAAGGGCTTCCCTATATTGTTGTGTCCGGCCAGGTACAAATAGGCAGCTGGTGGTTGGGGGCAGCCCGTTCCTGCCTGCTGTACCTGGCTGGACACAAATATAGTGCGAAGCCCCACGTCAATTTTTTTAAAATTATTTCATGAATTTCCTGAAATAATTTAAAAAAATTGAAGTGGGGCTTCGCACTATATTTGTGTCCAGCCAGGTACAGCAGGCAGGAACGGGCTGCCCCCATCCACCAGCTGCCTATTTGTACCTGGCCGGACACAACAATATAGGAAGCCCTTTTTTTCTTATTTCATGAATTTCATGAAATAATTAAAAAAAATTGAAGTGGGGCTTCGCACTATATTTGTGTCCAGCCAGGTACAGCAGGCAGGAACGGGCTGCCCCCAACCACCAGCTGCCTATTTGTACCTGGCCGGACACAACAATATAGGGAAGGCCTTTTTTTCTTAATTATTTCATGAATTTCATGAAATAATTAAAAAAATAGTACGTGGGGATTCGCCCTATTTTTGTGTCCAGCCAGGTACAACTAGGCAGCTGGGGGCTGGAATCTGCAGCGCAGGGAGGCCCAAGCTTTCTGGGCCCCCCCCCGCTACAAATTGCAGTCCGCAGCCACCCCGGAAAATGGCGCGTTCATAGAAGCGCCATCTTCTGGCGCTGTACCCAACTCATCCAGGGCCCTGGTGCGGTGGCTCACTGGGTAATAAAGGGGTTAGGGCCAGCTTGGTATTATCAGCTGGCCCCAAGCCCAAAATTCATGGGGTCACGCCAGTATTAGACATGACCGCCATGAATTTCTAGTAAAGTATTTAAAAAAAACACAACACCCAGAATAAAGTCCTTTAATTGAAATAAAGACACAATTCTTTATTGTTCTAAATTAAACCATACTTACCATCACACCCATTCCAGCTGAAGCCAACGATCTCCTGCAATAAAAGAAAAATAATAAACCAACCTCATCCTTACCTTTCCATGGTTCCCACGACAGCTTCAGCTCTGCTACATCAAGATGACTGGCTGGACAGCAGCAGAACGCTGCCATCCAGCCTGTCATGCCGCAGACACTGAGAAGAGCAGGCATGCTTGCGCTCCTTCACTGTCTCGCTGTGACGGCATAAAGATGAGCCGAGGTCATGTCCAATGAACTCGGCTCACCTCATGCACGTCACTGACAGCGTGGGAAAATTCTCACGCTGAAGTGCTGAGTGCAGGAGAATTCTCCCACGCTGTTAGTGATGTGCATGAGGTGAGCTCATGTCCAATGAACTCAGCTCACCTCCTGCACGTCACTGACAGCGTGGGAAAATTCTCCTGCAATCAGCGCTTCAGCGTGAGAATTTTCCCACGCTGTCAGTGACGTGCATGAGGTGAGCCGAGTTCATTGGACATGAACTCGGCTCATCTGTATGTCGTCACAGAGAGACGCTGAGCAGCGCAAGCAAGCCTGCGCTTCTCAGTGTCTGCGGGATGACAGGCTGGATGGCAGCGTTCTGCTGCGGTCCAGCCTGTCATCTCGATGTAGCAGAGCTGAAGCTGTCGTGGGAACCATGGAAAGGTAAGGATGAGGTTGCTTTATTATTTTTCTTTTATTTCAGGAGATCGTTGGCTTCAGCTGGAATGGGCGTGATGGTAAGTATGGTTTAATTTAGAACAATAAAGGATTGTGTCTTTATTTCAATTAAAGGACTTTATTCTGGGTGTTTGTGTTTTTTTTAACTTTGACTATGGGGTTAGTAATGGGGGTGTCTTATAGACGCCTCTCCATTACTAACCTGGGCTTGATGTCAGCTGGCATTATAAGCTGACATCAACCCCAACCCTATTACCCCCTGCCACCGCACCAGGGCAGCGTGGAAGAGCGAGGCTAAGTGCCAGAATTGGCGCATCCTATGAATGCGCCATTTCTGGGGCGGCTGACGGCTGGTGTTTCTAGCCTGGGAGGGGGCCAATATTCATGGCTCCCTTCCTGGGCTATTAATATCAGCCCCCAGCTGTCTGCCTAGCCTTTGCTAGCTATTAAATTAGGGGGGACCCCACGTCATTTTTTTTGGGGGGTCCCCCATTTTAATAGCTAGTAAAGGCTATGTATTCAGCTGGGGGCTGATATTAGTAGCCTGGGAAGCTCCGTGGGTATTACCCCCTTCCCAGGCTTCAAACATCTGCCCCAGCCGTCTGCTTAACCTCCGCTAGAGCCTAAAATTAAGGGGAACCCCACGCCAATTTTTTTAATAATAAATCCTTTATTTTAATACTAAATGACAAGTACAGTAACCAACACTATCACTGTACTTCATATATATGTGACTGACATGTTTCTATCTATCTAATCTATGTGTGATGCTCTATCTTTCTGTTCTAAATTGTCGGGTACCGCTGCTGAATTGCCGGCCGGCTTTTTTAAAGAGACGGTGCATGAAAACACTAATATTTTTTTTAATAAATCCTTTACACTAAATGACAAGTGCAGTAACCAACACTGTCACTGTGCTTCTTATATGTGTGACTGACATGTTTCTATCTATCTAATCTATGTGTGATGCTCTATTCCTTCTTGTCTAAATTGTCGGGTACCGGTGTATGCCGCTGCTGAATTTGCCGGCCGGCTTTTTTAAAGAGAGTGTCTTCTGAGCAGTTTGTCAGCTTTTGGACACCTTTGCAGGTGTTTTCTATGTGTTTCTATGTGTTTTTGTTTGCCTGCCATTGGTTTAAACGGTGTTCGACGGTGTTCTAAGGTGTTCGACGAACAGTTCGACGAACAGTTCCTCGAACATCCCGGTGTTCGACGAACCGAACCGAACCCGAACACTACGGGGGTGGCTCAACACTAGTCGTTATCCCAGGCCAGCTCCGAAGCAAGGGTACGGAACCGTATGGCTTATTGGCCCACGGTGAGATTCCCTTGACGGAGACGTAGCAGAGATGAGGCGGATGAGGTCCTCCGTCCGGGTTCGTCGAAGACCTTCCGGAAAGCCGTGAGAAAGGCTGGCAGGTCGGACACCAGAGGGTCTCCTCTCTCCCATAGAGGATTTAGCCAAGCCAGTGCCTCCCCCGTGAGATGGGACATGATGAAGGCTACTTTGGCCCGGTCGGAATTAAACTGGTGGGACTGGTGTTCAAAGTGCAGGGTGCACTGGTTAATGAACCCCGAGCTTGAGCGGAGTCGCCTCCGAAGCGAGGAGGTGCAGAAAGCCGGATTCCAGAGCAGGATACAATGGTATTTGTGGGCAGCAGAGCAGCCGGGCTGCGAGTCATGACACTAGCGGTGGTTGCTGGTGGGGCAGTCAAAGTGTCCAGGCGAGTATTGACATTCCGCAGGTGGCCCAGGATGGACTCCTGTTGGGACCTCTGTCGGGACAGTTCATGACAAAGGTCCGAGAGCGAGGGAGCTTGGGTGCCACCGGGTTTCATGGCCCGAGCAAACTGTAACGGGTCTGGGAGGCGGAACCACTGAGCAACTTATACAAGGGGGCGGTCCTTGTAAGGAAGCGGGTGGCGACCAGGGAAGACAGGCAGGCAGTCACAGCAGGTGACCGGGACAGTCTCAGGGTAAACGGGCAGGAGGTCACGGCAAGTGACCGGGACAGTCTCTGGGTAAACGGGCAAGAGGTCACAGCAAGTGACCAGGACAGTCTCTGGGTAAACGGGTAAGAGGTCACAGCAAGTGACCGGGACAGTCTCTGGGTAAACGGGCAGGAGGTCACAGCAAGTGACCGGGACAGTCTCTGGGTAAACGGGCAGGAGGGCACGGCAAGTGTCCGGGACAGTCTCTGGGTAAAGGGTAGGTACGACCTGTGATGGCTGAGCCTCCAGGTAGGCTAGCAGGCACATGGCAGATGAGTGCTCCCAGGTGAGCTGGCGAGAGTCTCTGGATAAGCAGGTGGTCACAGCAAGTGACGGCGGAGCCTCCAGGTAGGCTAACAGACAGGTAGCAGATGAGCGCTCCCAGGTGAGCGGGCAAGAGTCTCTGGACTGGCAGGTGGTCACAGCACGTGACGGCGGAGCCTCCAGGTAGGCTATCAGGCAGGTAGTAGATGAGCGCTCCCAGGTGAGCGGGCAAGAGTCTCTGGACAGGCAGGTCGTCACAGCACGTGAGGACGGAGCCTCCGGGTAGGCTAGCAGACAGGTAGCAGGTGACCGCTCCCAGGTGAGCGGGCAAGAGTCTCTGGACTGGCAGGTGGTCACAGCACGTGACGGAGGAGTCTCCAGGTAGACTAGCAGACAGGTAGCAGGTGAGTGCTCCCAGGTGAGCGGGCAAGCTGGTCCATAGACAGACTGACAGGTGTCGGAAGTCAGACCGTCGGACCTCAGGCAAGCAAGCAGGTTAGCGGATAACAGGCAGGAATCAGACAGCAAACTGGCAGGAAACTGGCAGGTAACTGGCAGGTAACTGGATACGGAACCTGAGGGCTGAAGCAGAGTAGTGAACAGTGCAACAACATTGCTCGGGCACCTCCATTTTGGAGGAGGTGCCTTACATATGGAGGGATCCTCCGGCCATTGGCCGGGGACTCCTTAGGGCGACGCGCGCGGCCCCTTTAAGAGAGGGGGAGCGCGCGCGCGCCCTAAACACAGTGACCGGGGGAGAGCGGGCGCTGCAAGCAGAGCGGGAGGAAGCCGCCGGGCACGGAGCAGAGAGGTGAGGGGAACAGCGTCCCTGCCTAGCAGGAGGCAGGGACGCCGATGCTACACCAAGGGACTGCCGCCACCATCAGGTTGCGGAATACTTCTGTCTCCACAAGCCTAAAAGGCAACATTTCGAGCGCAAGCAGTCGTTAAATGTGAGAATTTAGTAGTGTGGCCTGTGGGGCGTTGACTGCATATTTGCGCTTGCGTTCCAAGGACTGCGGTATGGACAACTGAATGCTGCGCTGGGATAAGGACATGGACGTGCTCCCTGATGCTGCGACTAGACATTGACAGGTGCAGGGCAGGAGGCATTTTCGCATGCACCCTTGACAGGGGATTGGCTTGCATGCACAACAACGGAAGAAGCAATGGTGCCACCCGCAGACACTGTTCCTGGACCCTAGGTTTCGGCCCACAAAGTCGGGTGCTTTGCTGCCGCGTGCCTGATCATGCTGGTGGTGGTCAGGCTGGTCGTTTTGCCACCCCTGCTAATGCTGGCCTGGCAGGTGGAGCAAATGGCCTTTTTGGGGTTATCGGCACAGTCTTTAAAAAACAATCAGACTCGGGAAGACCTAACAGTTCTACTGGCAACTTCCTTCGTGTTGGTGTTAAGGGGAACGGTTGCCTGCCTTCTGTCTACGGCCACCACACTGCTTCTTCCTGCCTGTTGGGGTGCTCTGCCGTCCTCCCCCTGTGTGCTGCTGTTCTCGCTCTGCATGTCCTTCTGCCAGGTTGGGTCAGTTACTATATCATCCACCACCTCATCTTCCACTTCTGCACCCTGGTCCTCCTCCTGAATTTCTGGCAATTGTGTCTCATCATCATCCACCTCTTGTGACACTTTCCCACCGTCGCCTTCGTGTGACCGTGGCTGCTCAAATATTTGGGCATCGCTAAACGTGATCTCCTCTTGCCCTGCGTCAAGTGGACTGGGCGAGAGGCCCGAATCTATAAATGGAAAAGTGAACAGCTCTTCAGAGTGTCCTAGTGTGGGATCAGTTGTCTCTGGGTGCGCTATAGACAGTACTACCTGCACAGCTGTGATACCATCTGTTCAGCATGGATGGCCAGAGGACTGAGAGGAGGAGAAGGAGGAGGAGAGCATGGTCAGTCATCCTCTTGGTGAGGACACGGAAGTCTTGCCTGTTAGTAGTCTGGCACGCATGGCTGAGTTTATGTTACACTGCCTTTCCCATAACCCTCGCGTTCTCAAAATTTTGGGTGACAGTCATTACTGGTTGGTGACACTTCTAGACCCTTGCTACAAGGAGAACTTTATATCTCTTATTCCTGAGGCAGACAGGTCTACAAAAATGGGGCTGTACCAGAAGGCCCTTGTTGCGGACATTTAAAAAAATTCCCATCTGAAAACGCTGGCGGCAGAAGGCACACTTCGTTGGACAACCAAGTAGTACAGGCGAGAGAGACACAACTTCAATCCAGCAGAGGCAGGGGAACGCTGTCAAATTTCTGGGAGAGTTTTCTCAGATCCTCCCATCACACAGGCCCTGAAGCGCGGTACTCTCACAAAAGGTGCAAAGTTTGGGAAGATGCTGAGGGAGTACCTTGCCGACCGTACCAACTTCCTCCGTGATTCCTCTGTGCCTCTTAATTATTGGGTATCCAAAATGGATACGTGGAATGAACTGGGTCTCTACGCCTTGGAGGTCCTGGCCTGCTCTGCTGCCAGCGTTTTATCAGAGCGGGTTGTTAGTGCCGCTGGTGGAATTATAAGTGATAAGCGCATCCGCCTGTCAACTGAAAATGCTGACAGGCTGACTCTTATAAAAATGAACAAGGGCTGGATTGGGCCAGACTTCTCAACACCACCGAATGATAGCAGCATAACATAAACTCAAATCCAGTGTCTTTTCTTGGGAGGTGTATTCCCATGCACCTTTTCACACCCACACATGGGTATACGCTTCCTGATTTTGGCTATTTGCTCTTGTCCTCCTCTTTCTCCTCATCCTTCACCACCATATCACCAGGGTGACCGTGGTCCGTGATGCAACAACCACATAATTTTTTTAAAGGGTGTTTATGATGCCCGTAAAAAAATTTTTTTTATACATTATGTTCACGTATACCCCCCAGGGGTAAATTTTAGTCAGCCCATACACTTAGAGCATGGGCATTACAAGTATAGGAGACCCACTCCTTTCTAATGGAAACATTTTTTTTATGAGGCCCTCCTCCATGTCTCTTCCAAGGAGCATTGGAGTGCAAATTATTGGCAACCCTTGCATTCACTGCATAGGCCAACACTATGGGAGGCCCACTTCCTAATAATGGGAACATTGTTTTCAGCAGGCCCTCTGACCTCCATGTCTCTTCCAATGGGCATTGAAGTGCCTCCAAATTTTTGGCAGCTCTTGCATTCACTGCATAGGCCAAGACTATGGGGAGACTCTCTCCTTTCTAATGGGAATTTGTCGTTACTGTGGCCCTGCTCTATGTCTCTTTAAATTGTTAGTTGGGTTTTTCCTAAATTTGGTCAGCCGTTGTGTGACGCCTCTTCTCGGAAGCCCTTTGTTTTTACCCTGGGAGATGGGGGACTCGGAGTCGGGTCCTGTGATGGAGAGATGGGGTGCAGCCGTGCCCGAACCCGACCCGTGCTCAGAGCTGTCACATTAAAAGGATAGTGTAGGCTTATCCGGGTTGAGTGGCTGATTTACGACTATGCCACCTGTGGCACCTGGTGAAGGCCACCAGTGCCGCTGCAGTCCGCTGAGGCATGGTGTTATGGCGGCCAAAGTTATTACTACTCCCTACAGGTGGAGCGAGGCCTCAGGGCAGAGGGACAGGATGGAGGGGGTAGTAGTAGAGGAAGACGGGCGCCGCATCATGCGGTGTAGTGCAGAATAAACAGTCCGGAGGCCATAGGGGTGAACTTCCAAGGCTTTACTCACTTTAGAGTTGGCAGAAGGAAGGCGTCCTGCGGTCACCAGGGACAGGGGTCCGACAACCTCCGAGTAAGTCCAGCATTCAATAGGGACCCTGCACCAGAGTGTTCCTGAACTACAGACCCAATCCTTTCCTGTCCGTGTGTGTAGATAGGCCGGGGTCTCCCTCTGAGCTCCTCTCAGAACAAGGGTACGGGTGGCAGCTCCGCTCCTTCCGATACCCGGTGGGATCCTCAGGGCCTACCGGGCTTTCCCGACCAGGACATGGAGTAGCAAGATCGGGTGTCGGGGGCCGGTACCCCACTTGCAGCCGGACTCCCTCTGAATATTTCTGGTTTGCGAGGACAGGTGACGTACACCGCTCCGTCTGCATCCTTCCCGGGATCCATTTGCTATGGAGCCACACTCTTAAGCTCCGGGCCTTCTTGGTCCTGGTACTCAACCGGATTGAGACATTCCTGGTCTACAACCTGCCCCTCAACCCAAGGCCTGGGTACGAGGGTTGTGTCTCCGACCTCTGCAGGTCCACACAGGATCCACTATCATTGTGGGAGATCACAGTACTTGACCGCCCATAGACTTGACTAACAAGGACTAGGCTAAAAAGGACCAAGAACCAAAATGGCTTTTTATTAAATATGAAATTTACAGTGTCACTAGATTGTGAGTCCTCCACTCTCACCCACTAACTGGTTCCCCTCACTCTTGGTTCCCCAGTCTCCCTGTAACTAGGAGGGCAGCACCGAGTGCATTCTAGCCCCCTCTGGTGGAGAAATGTGGTGTTGGATGCAAAGGTTGGGTCCCGACTATCACACTGTTCTTACCTCAGAGGAGGAACACTACACTCCATTAGAGAAGTGCAGCATCCCTGTGGCGGTCGAACCCTCAGGGGCGCCACAGTTGGACTCACTGCATACCCTATAACTGTATAGCAGACCCTCTCCTTTTTAATGGGAACATGTCGTACTTGTTACTGTGGCCCTGCTCTATGTGTCTTTAAATTCTTAGTGGGGTTTTTCCTAAATTTGGTCAGCCGTTGGACTCACTGCATACCCTATAACTGTATAGCAGACTCTCTCCTTTCTAATTGGAATTTGTCCTTACTGTGGCCCTGTTCATTGTGTCTTTAATTTCGTAGTGGGGTTTTTCCTAAATTTGGTCAGCCGTTGGACTCACTGCATACCCTATAACTGTATAGCAGACTCTCTCCTTTCTAATGGGAACATGTCGTACTCGTTACTGTGGCCCTGCTCTATGTGTCTTTCAGAGTCACTCCATTATCAGTGAATGCATTTGCATTAAAAAATAACGAAAAAAAAAAACAGTAGGATCTTTCTTTAGTATAAAAACAGAGTCGCAAATGTAGCTTCAATGTAATCAGCCCTTGCACCACGTCCTCCATCTCCGAGATGACCACATCAGTCACAAGCTGAAAGCACAACAGCACTGCCTTGGTCAAGCGGCAACATGCTGTGCTGAAAATAACATGCTTAATGCTTAGGTGACAAACCGCCCAGCGCTGCAGAGTTGTTGAAAGATGTAACACAGCAGCTTGATCTGTGGCTCTCACCGCTGAACATACAGCCAGGCATGGTCGAGTGTGACAATGGGTGGAACCTGGTGACTGAGAAATGACAGCCGGAGAAGATACGGTTTCCCTCTATGCCAGTCCGTTCACTGAGCTAAAGAATATGGCTGTGGTGAAATACAACTCCACTGAGAAGCTGTTTCAGATTGAAAAACATTGTGCCCACCAGAGGATTTGATTCTGAGGGCTCACCTTTCTTCCCCGCTCAAGAGCCCCATAGCAGCTGCAAAGTTAGCGCTATCATGAACTCTCCTGATGTAGAAGCCAGGGAACACCAGAGGATTCTCTGGTGGGACCGTTCAACCCTGCCGAGAAGCAGTCCTGGCTAAGAAAAGTGTGTGGGAAGATTCCCGGACACTCTATGGCTGCTTTTTTACTGAGGTGGAAACCCATGCAAACATGAGGAGAACATACAAAGTCCTTGCAGATGTTGTCCTTGCTGGGATTTGAACCCAGGATCCCAGCACTGCAAGGCTTTAGTGCTAACCACTGATCCAATATGCTGCCATTCACCCTCTAATATCTAACAGGCTGGAGAAACTTGCACCTACTGCCACTCTATCTTCAGCTCTTTTGTGAGAAAATGTATTTGGGCAGCCACTCAGTCTACCAAATAAAATTCCTGAGAAGGAAATTGGTGATGGCTTCACTACTGTTATTGGGGGCAGTGCTAATACCATGTCGTCGTACCATAGTTTACTGGAAATATTCCAGGCTGGTAGGAGGCAAGCAAATTCCCACAGAAAAGTACCAGCAGTAATGTTCAGGGACTCGTGCTTATAGAAGGCGGAGACAACACCGAGAGAAATAGTGACGGCTGGGGACTGAGTATGGACACGAGATATGATGCATGAGGTTGTGAAAAGCTTCCGCCTCCACGAGCCTAAAAGGCCACATTTCAAGTGCAAGCAGCTGCCCATAAATCTGGCAGTTTATTATTGCAGCCTGTGGGTGGGTGGCTGGCTGCATACTTGCGCTTGCATTCGAAGTAACAATAAATTAAGCAGATGGTGGCCTCTATCATCATCATGGCCTCACCTCGGCACTATGAACTCTCCTGAAGGAGAAGTCAGGGCCCACCGGAGGAGTCTCCGGTTTTCTGGTGGGTCCGTCCAACCCTGCCGAGAAGCAGCCCTGGCTAAGAAAAATGTGGCGGAAAGTTCCTGGACACTCTATGGCTGTTTTTTTTATTGTGGATCGGACGTGCTTATGCATGTTATTTCTCAAACTGCATTGCAGATCAGGTCATTGCCCAACTCTGTAGTCATGAAATTAAATGCACAAAGAAAGATGTTTGTGTGTCAAAACACCACCGAGAAATGTGAGTTGATGTTGGATGGGCTGCAATTGCTTCTGCAACAAGCTGCTTTAGAGGACTTCCTGGGAGAAATGACACCCACAGTAGATATGGTTTCCCTCTATGCCAGTCCTTTCACCGAGCTAAAGAATATGGCTGTGGTGAAATACAACTCAGCAAAAAAAGCTGTGGACTGGCTCCGTATCGTCCCTGGCCACATTCACCTGTCCACGTGTTTGTGGTTAGGCGGTCCTTCCCAGTAAGTGCACTGGGGAGGGCACGGGTAATGTTGTGGGACCCGTGTTCGTGGAAGGCAGAGACGATACCAGGAGAAACAGTGGCGGCTGGGGACTGAGTACGGACACCCGGCCACCGCCGGTATGAGGTTATGAAAAGCTTCCACCTCCACGAGCCTAAAAGGCCACATTTCAAGTGCAAGCAGCTGTCAAAGATTTGGCTGTATAGTATTGCAGCCTGTGGGTTGGTGGGTGGCTGGCTGCATACTTGCGCTTGCATTCCAAGGAATGGGGTAGGGACAACTGAACGTTGCACTGGGACAAGGACGTGGACGGTGATTGTTGCAAGTCTACAACGACAGGTGCATGTCGGGAGGCATCTTCGCATGCGCCAAGGATCATATATGATGGGCACACTTTTAGGCAGTGACCTGGGGGTCAGGGATGCTTCCAGAGGTCTTCCCCATGCAGTTCCCATGTCTTTTCAGCACTGTATACATGTGTCTGATGATAAAATGTTAAAATGACATTTCCTGGTGAATGCATTTGTCTTGGTTGAAAGCAATGCAAAAGTGCAAAAACGCTACGTGTAAACATAACCCAAGGTGTGGAGGAGTATTTTTGGTTTTGGTTATTTATTTTGCCTTATATACAAGTCATTACCCTGGAAAGGATGTTCCTTAACATATTTCCCAGGAAAATCCATTTTGGTTTCGTTTTTGTATGTTTTATTGTGAGTCCGTAAAAGTGACATAATACTCTGACAACATTGTTGACAACAGTGACCTGGGAGTCAGAGATGCTTCCAGGGGTCTTCCCCATGCTGTTCCCATGTCATTTGAGCACTGTTCCCATCGATTTGGGCAATTTTTAGGCCCTCTGCAGACTGCCAGCGGGGAGCTGCCTGAAAAATGCTCGAGTTTCCCATAGACTTACATTGGGCTCGTTGCCCGGGTCGAGCACCCGAGTATTCCAATGTGCTCGACCCAAGCAACTAGTACCTGAGCATTTTAGTGCTTGCTCATCACTATATTTTACATCAGTATTTGTAAACCAAAACTAGGAGAGGGTGAAAAATGCAGAAGCGGTGCATGTATTTCTATTATACATTTCCTCTGATTGTTACACTCCTGATTTTGACTACCAAATACTGACTTAAAACACTGACCAATTACTGAATGTGTGCATGTGGCCTCATAGAGACTTTCAGCTCATACATAGAGCACAAAGTGATCTGGATAGTCTGAATTGCCATAATGTGACTCAGAAGAGGAGTAGAAAGGCGCTGGATACTGGAGAAGACAGCAGTAGGTGAGTATATTAACACACTCACATTACACTGCATACATTTATACACATGTTTAAGGGTAAAAAAGCTCATGGGAGGGCTTATTTAAGAGGCAGCTGTGATAAAACCCTATGGGAAGCAGGAAAAGCAAATCAAGTCTTTTTGTCTACCTCCATGGAAGGAATGCCACTGAACAATAACAAATATCTCAACATACTCATAATAGGCAGAGTTAGTGAGTTAAACTCCCAGCAGATCATTAACAGATAACTTCCTAAATGGCATAACTTCTTAAATGATGTTCAATTACTTTTGGAAACATTCACAGTATTCAAGAAATTCACTGAAGAAATTAACTGCAAACTGAAAACGACCATCAGAATAATGGAAGCTCTTACATTTAAGAACATATTTCAAGAAGGAGACAAAATAAAAAAAAATACGATTGACATTCTTGGCAAACCATCTTTAATTCCTCTAGGTTCATATTTTAAGTGGGAATCAGTATACCTTTTAGGATAAATGTCCATAGTGAAAAAAATATGATTGCTGGGGGACTCCACCAATCGATATCCCTAGGACAGGCATGCTGAGCCTCCTGTTCCCTGTTCCTCCTCACAGTATGAACACAGTAAGTAGCAGTTTGACAGAAGTATAGATCACACTGGCGCCATGCTGAACGATTCAGTTATACTAACAGCCAATAATACAAACTACTAATGATGATGACTAGTGTTGAGCGAGCATGCTCGACACTGCTCGGTACTCGCCCGAGCACCACGATACTCGGGATGTTCGGCGAGCACCGAGCATTTCCGGGTTACTCGGGCGGGAGCTCGGGTCTCCCCCCTGCATGTTTGGCACTCTTTACAGAGCTAATGAACATGCAGGGATTGCCAGCCAGTCACTGTAATGCCGCAGCCATGTTGTTTGTGGGCATTACAGTGATTGGCTGGAAGCACAGCGTCACCTCGAGTATTTAAAACCGGGCGCCGCCATCTTGGATACAGACGCTCCGGATCAGACAGTGTAGGGACAGCGCTGCTGAGCTAGGGAGAGATTTTTGCTGCGAAATAGTTAGTGTAGGGTCTGTAAAGGCTGCCAGATCAAACAAACAGTCCTTCTCAGGACTAATATCCATTCCAGATATCAGGCAGGCAGGCTGTATAGGAGACGCAGTGGGGTTATACCAGCAAACGCTGCATTACAGTCCTGTGTGCTCCTGTTTCTGAAATTTCTGGACTTAGCTGCAGGTCTCGGGGGCCAGTAAAAATCCTTTTTTTCTCATCTAAATCCTCTTTTTTTTTCCTCCTACACACTGTACAAATACCCTTCTTACTAACCTGTTGGTGCCCCCCCCACAAAAAAAAAGCGTGTCTCTGATTTTTTAATCACAAATATATCTGTTGAAAAGAGTCTGGTATAGGCCACAGAAACAGAAGTGTGGTTTTGCAGTTCAACGGGTAAAATCTGTGTAGTATCCAGTTTTGGGCCTTTGGTATCTAAAAAAAAAACAGTTTGAGTGTGTCGCTCACTGTTCAGCCGCAAATCTATATGTTTTAAAAAGTCTGGTATACACCAGTAAATTAAAACTATGGTTTTGCTGTTCCACGGTAAAAAATCTCTATTATCCTGCTTTTTGCATTATTTGCAGTAAAAAAAAAACAGTAGTGTCTCCTGAGTGTTCTGACACAAAAATATATCTGTTGAAAATAGTCTGGTGTATGCCTGACAAATCCCAGTGTGGTTTTGCAGTTCAACGGGTAAAATCTGTGTAGTATCCAGTTTTGGGCCTTTGGTATCTAAAAAAAAAAACAGTTTGAGTGTGTCGCTCACTGTTCAGCCGCAAATCTATATATTTTAGAAAAGTCTGGTATACACCAGTAAATTAAAACTGTGGTTTTGCTGTTCCACGGTAAAAAATCTCTGTTTTCCTGCTTTTTGCATTTTTTGCAGTAAAAAAAAACAGTAGTGTCTCCTGAGTGTTCTGACAGAAAAACATATCTGTTGAAAATAGTCTGATGTACGCCTGACAAATCTCAGTGTGGTTTTGCTGTTCAACGGGTAAAATCTGTGTAGTATCCAGTTTTGAGCCTTTGGTATCTAAAAATAAAACAGTTTGATTGTGTCGCTCACTGTTCAGCCGCAAATCTATATATTTTAAAAAGTCTTGCATACACCAGTAAACAATAACTGTGGTTTTGCCATTTCACGGTAAAAAATCTCTATTATTCAGGTTTTGGTATTTTTTCCGTAAGGAAAAATAGTAATAGTTTCTCCCTGATTGTTCTGACTGTTTAAAAGAGTCGGGTGAAGGCCAGAGAAATAGAACTGTGGTTTTCCTCTTCCACGGTTCTAATCTACTTTTTACTACCCTTTTTCCATTGATAGTGCGAGTGTAAGCTGTTTTACTTCCTTTACAATGGGCAAGGCGCGTGGCAAGGGACGTGGAACTGGACGTTCTGGTGATGGTGGGTGCAGAGGACGGGGCCGTGGCCAAGGTGAAAATGTGCCACAACCAACAGCCACATCTTCTCGCTCCCACTTCTTGACCGAATTACTAGGGAAGCACAGAACAACACCAGTATTGCGAACTGATCATTGTGAACAGGTTATTAATTGGATAGCAGATAATACTTCCAGTTACCTGGGCACCACCACCTCCGGTCTGTCTTCCACACGGTCAACTCTTAGTAGCCGTGAATCTCGACCGCATACTCCTCCTCACCCTGATGCTCCTTCCTCCCACCATGCCGATTGTCGTCAGACAGCAATTGATCCCACACTTGGACACTCTGAAGAGCTGTTCACTGGTCCATTTCCATATTTGTGCCCCTCGCCTGCTACGCTTGAAGTGGTGGAAGAGGAGATCCCATGTAGCGATGCACATATATTTGAACAGCCACGGCCACAGGAAGTCGACGCTGGCAATTTGTCACAAGAGGTGGACGATGACGAGACACAATTGCCAGGAAGTGAGGAGGAGCATCGTGGTGCGCAAATGGAAGTGAAGGAGGTGGTGGATGATATAGTAACTGACCCAACGTGGCAGGAGGACATGCAGAGTGAGGCCAGCAGCACACAGGGGGAGGGAGGCAGAGTACCCCAACAGGCAGGAAGAAGAAATGTGGTGGCCGCAGACAGAAGGCGGGCAACCGTTCCCCGTAACACCAACACGAGGGACGTTGCCAGTACAAGCGGTAGGTCTTCCAGAGTCTGGAATTTTTTTAAAGACTCTGCAGAAAACCCCAAAAAGGCCATTTGTACCACCTGCCATGCCAGCATCAGCAGGGGTGACAAAACTACCAGCCTGACCACCACCAGCATGATCAGGCACATGGCAGCAAAGCACCCGACTTGGTGGGGTGAACCCCAGGGTCCACGACCAGTGTCTGCGGGTGTCACCACTGCTTCTTCCCCTGTTGTGCGTGCAATAGAACCCCCTGTTGTGTGTGCAAGGCAATCCCCTGTCCATACTGCAGGTAAAGATTCCCCCTCCTCTCAGTCTTCACTTGTTATAGCAGTTTCTCAAGAAACAGCATCAACGTCCACGTCCCACTGCAGTGTTCAATTGTCCATATCCCAGACCTTTGAACGAAAGCGGAAATTCGCAGCTAACGCCCCACAGGCCACAGTCCTAAATTCTCACATTTCATGACTGCTTGCGTTGAAAATGCTGCCTTTTAGGCTGGTGGAGACGGAATCCTTCCGCAACCTTATGGCAATGGCCGTCCCTCGGTACTCGGTCCCCAGCCGACACTATTTTGCCCGGTGTGCCATTCGCGTACTACACAAGCACGTGTCCCAAAATATCTGCCATGCCCTCAACAACGCAGTTACTGGGAGAGTCCACCTGACAGCGGACACGTGGACAAGTGCTTGTGCCCAGGGACAGTACATCTCCCTGACGGCACACTGGGTAAACATAGTGGAAGCCGGGACCCAGTCGGACCTTGGGACGGAACACATCCTCCCCACACCGAGGATTGCGGGCCCCATGTCAGTCAGAGTTGCCCCCACAGTGTACAGCTCCTGCGCATCATCCTCCTCCTCCTCCTCCTCCTCATGTTCAGCCTCCATCTCAGATATCACCACATCAGTTACAAGCTGGAAGCACTGCAGTACTGCATCCGCCAAGCGGCAACAGGCTGTGCTGAAACTCATAAGCTTAGGTGATAAACCTCACACTGCTTGTGAGTAGTGTTGAGCCACCCCCGTAGTGTTCGAGTTCGGTTCGGTTCGTCGAACACCCGTGTGTTCGCCAAACTGTTCGTCGAACTGTTCATCGAACACCTTCGAACACCGTTAAAGCCAATGGCAGGCAAACAAAAACACATAGAAACACATAGAAAACACCTTCAAAGGTGTCCAAAAGCTGACAAACTGCTCAGAAGACATAACTAACACATGGAAAAGTGACAAGTACATATAGTCATGCGAAAATAAAAGAGGTGGAGGAGTAAAAGGAGGGGGAGACACAGATATAGGCATGTCATGCCCTTCTAAAATCCAAAAAGTGAGAAGCCGACACGGCCAGTCCGCTCCTGCCCGTGCCACCTCCGTGTCGCCGGGTTTGTGCCAGAGCCGCGGTGAACCCTGACGGCCAGCCCCCCTCTCCCAATACTGGTGCCTGTCCGCTGGTGGGTCGAGCGAGCCCCCCTGTGGTGGAGGCAGCTCTAAGCTTTTTAATTTAAATTGTCTCTCTAATTTGAATGAATACACTTTAAATCCATTTACAAGGATCTATTGGAGGGCAAGTCTCATGCCAGCAGCCGCGGTAATTCCAGCTCCAGTAGCGTCCACTAAAGCTGCTGCAGTTAAAAAGCTTTTATAAGGATCGAGCTCGGCTGTCCACCGCAAGGCATCCTACTGCCAGTCCCAGCCCCTATGCCTTGGGGTGCCTCCTGATGCTCTTCACTAAGTATCCCATGGTCCCGAAGCATTTCCTTTGAAAAAATTAAGTGTCTAAACTACAGGTGGTGTAGCTTGCTTAACAGCCGGGATAATCCGCTGACTAGCAGACACTGCTACTAGGCACAAAGTATTTCCTGGGCTAGATGCAGTTAAAAATTTGTAATTAGATACTCTCGTTGGATGCTGAGAAAGCATTCCATAGAGTCTCCTGGCACGCCATATATGATTCTCTTAAAAAGCTTGGGGTAGGGGTCTAGGGGACCCTTTCATAGCCAAAATCACGGCCCTGTATCGCAATATGTCACCTAGGCTGAAGATAAATGGAACTGTAGCACCCTGAGGGCTCGGTTGCTACAGACGTATTGCACCTCACCCAGAGGTGTGATATCTCACTCTCAGGTAAGGATGGAGTGTGGATCAGGACCCGACACCTGCATGCATTACACCACATTGCCGTGGGGCAGGGCGACCAATATGCCCCTGAGATGGGCACGACAGTCCCTGTCCCTGGCTGGAGTGGGGGGAGGGAACACTGAGGAAGGGGAACCCTGTAATGCAGGAGCAGGGAGGAAGCAGTTCCTGGGTGCATTGAGAAGGGAGTATAAAAGGTGGGCACCATCTTAGTTCAGTGCAGAGAAGTCTGAGCAGAAGTGGCAGGGAGCAGGGGCTCTGCATGAGCTCTGCTCCGGAGGCGGGCCTAGTAACAGAGGCCCAGGCCTGGAAGAGGGAGAAGGAAGGAAGAGGAGCGGAGAAGGCTCCAGGAGCGAGGAATGAAGGGATCCCAGGGGTGCGGACGGGCGAGTCGCCACCGCACGCCCGAATCCACCTGCGTGGAGGGGTCAGGCCAAAGGGGGAGACCGGTCCCCGAACTAGTGGAGGCAGGAAACGACCCTCAGCTAGAAACCGGAGGCTCTGACATTTTATGTGGCGCAGCCCCTCGCTACACCCGCTAGGAAGGCACCACATAGGGTCAGGGAAACTGGCGCCAAGTTCACCAAGAGGAGGCCCGAGGCAGCCGGACAGAAGTGTTGGTAAGAAAGGCCAGACAAAGGACACACAAAGGGGGTCCTGTGAAGTGCTCCAAAGTTATCTGGGAGTTGTCTGAGCCCCTCACCCGGTGAGCACAGTACGACGTGGGCAGCCGTTACCTGCAGACGTGGTCTGGATAATAAGAACTATGAGTAAAGGCCCTGGACTGCATCACTGACTCCGTGTCGTTACTGCTGCTGCCCTGCACCATCACCCCCATCCTCCGCATACACTGCCCTGAGGCTATACTCCTCCCGTGGGGAGTTATGCTACGCTCTGCTGCACCCACAACACCAGCCTCAGCGGTCTGCCCTGTAGCGGCGGTTCACTCTGACCGCAATCCACGGGTGGCGTAGTCGGACATTTAAACATCAAAACCACATAAATAGTTCCGCCACTGGTTTGACCGCCCTGAGCCACGGAACCGGGTCGCCGCCACGAAGACTACAACCACCAGCATCCACCAAAAAGGGTCCGGCTCCGGGTGTCCCAAGGCCCAGGGGGTGCGTCAGAACATTTTCATCACCTTTCACAATCACCAATGGGACAAGGCAGGGATGTCCTCTGTCCCCTCTCTTATACATCCTAGTGACGGAGCACCTGCTCTCATCAATTCGCCATAACCCCAATATTAGGTGGATTGAGGTGGGAGGCACCGAGTACAAGTGCTCTCTATTTGCTGATGATGTCCTAGTATATATCACTCAATCACATATATCCATCCATGCTGTTATGGCTGAAATAGATCACTTTGTTACATGGTAAAATTTTAAAATCAATGCAGCGAAGTCTGAGGCCCTCGATGTCTCCCTCCCCAAATCCATATAGGATTCCATCCAGTCCAACTTTCCCTTTGCCTGGCCCTCACAGGGTATCAAATACTTAGGAATTCCTATTCATAGAGACCTCTCCCATCTATGTTATCTTAATTTTGGGCCCTTTATTGAACAACTCCATACAGACCACGGTTGGCAAGTTAGAACTGTAAGATTCACTACGTGAACCACTGGTGTTTTGTGGAAAAGCACATGTACACTGCGTTCCAAATTATTATGCAAAAAGTGTTTAGGAGTGATAAGGGAAGAATTTGTTTGTTTGTCAGTTAAACTCATTGATGGTGATGTGTGTCAGGGCTCTTTATATCACTGTAAGCAATTGCAGACACCTGTGCTAATTAGTTTGGCAGGTGTGTCCAATGAAAGGCAAGACTACTTAAGAAGGCTCTCTCACATTATTTAGCAGTCTACATTTTCTGCCAAAATGGGAAAGAAAAAGGATGTGTCGGCTGCTGAGAAGCAACAAATTGTGGAGTGTTTAGGTCAAGGCATGACTACAATCAACATTGTGCGATGATCAGGATGAAGTGTCTTGGCAATCAAGAAGTATGTAGCTGATTCACAGTACACACGTGTGCGTGCTGATAAGGGCAAATTGAGGACTCTTTCCTACAGGCAATTACGTCAGGTTGAAAGAGCAGCGGCAAAAAAGCCTTGTCATAGCAGCAGACAAGTTTTTGAAGCTGCTTGTGCCTCCAACGTCCCCCGAACAACAAGATGCAGGGTCCTTCAGAGGTTTGCAGCTGTGCATACGCCATCCTGTCGACGTCCTCTATCCACTTCACACAAGCAGAAACGGCTCCAGTGGGCCAAACATTACATGAAGACTGATTTCAAAACTGTTTTGTTCACGGATGAGTGCCGTGCAGCGCTCGATGGTCCAGATGGATGGAGTGGAGGATGGCTGGTTGATGGACACCCCACGCAAACACGGCTACAGCGCCAACAAGGAGGAGGTGGAGTAATGTTTTGGGCTGGAATCATGGGGAGAGAGATTGTCGGCCCCTTTAGGATCCCTGAAGGCGCTAAAGATGAACTCCATAATGTATGTGGATTTTCTCAAACAGCACTTCCTGCCATGGTTCAAGTAGAAGAACCGTGTATTTCACAGCAAGATCATTTTTCTGCATGATAATGCACCATCTCATGTTGCACATAAAACATCTGCATCTCTGGCTGATATGGGCATAAAAGGGGACAAACTTATGGTGTGACCCCCATGCTCCCCTGACCTCTACCCCATTCAGAACCTTTGGAGCATCATTAAAAGGAGTGTCTATGATGGCGGGAGGCAGTTCACATCTAAGCAACAGCTCTGGGAGGGTATTCTGTCCTCATGCAAAACAATTGAAGCAGAAACCATCCAAAACCTGACAAATTCAATGGACGAGAGAGTTCAGAAGCTCCTTTCGAACAAGGGGTCCTATGTGAAAATGTAACATCACCTAGAATAAAGTTTTGAGTTGAAAACTGTTTGATTTCAGTTTCTAACAACCTGCTAATGCTTATAATTTCAAAAATGACCATTTTTTTGGTCTTTATTAAAATGAAAAGGTTGATCGAAAAGTTTGGGGGATCTAAGAGTGTGGCAACCCAGTAGTCATGATTACTTCGAATTCTGACAATATGAGGGTCATGCTGCAGGTAGTGCAGCAAGAAGGCACTTATGTGTCTTGCGCATCTCGGAGCCCCAAAATTATTTTCCGGGCTAGATGCAGCTAAAAATTATTTTTAATTTTAAATCTGGTGGAGTTATTATAGATGGCCTAATAGGATCAGTGCTGCACACTGCTACAAAGCCCAAATTATTTTCCAGTCAAGATACAGATAAACATGATTAGTAATTTTAAAGCTTAAAACGGTTGGTAGGGTGATTTTAACCAATCATCAAGCTTTTACTCTCCCCAGGATGACACAGGGGTAGAAAAGTCGTTTCGGATCCATGATTTGTTCATCTTTATGAACGTGAGTCTGTCTACATTATCAGTGGAGAGCCGCGTGCGCTTATCTGTCAGCACACCACCAGCAGCGCTGAACACACGTTCAGACAGAACGCTGGCTGCGGGGCATGACAAGATCTCCAATGCGTAAGTGGCTAGCTCCGGCCATTTATCCAGATTGGAAGCCCAAAAAGAGCAAGGGTCCAGTGACACAGTCGTGGCTTCAATGTTTACTTGGAGATACTCCTGTACCATCGTCTCTAGGCGTTGACTATGTGTCAGACTTCTTGTCTCCTGTGACCTTGCAAAGGATGGGCTAAAAAAGTGGTGAAATGATTCCGCAAAATTGATGTTACCAGCAGATACTGTGGTTCTGTTACGGTTTGAGTGCTGAACACTTGACGGTCCCACGGTTGGCAAGTTGGAACTGTGAGATTCACTACGTGCACCACTGGTGTTTTGTGGAAAAGCACATGTAAGATTCTGCAACAGTCTCTGCTGATACTCCTGCATGCGTGCATCCCTTTCTATGGCAGGAATAATTTCGGCAAATTTACTTTTGTACCGGGGATCTAACAATTTGGCAACCCAGTAGTCAGGATTATTTCTAATTCTCACAATTCGAGGGTCATGTTGCAGGTAGTGCAGCAAGAAGGCACTCATGTGTGTTGCGCATCCAGGAGCACCAAGTCCCTGTTGTGTTGGTGGCGAGGTAACAATCATGCTTCCTTCCTCTGTCCTCTCCCCCCAACCTCGCACAACAGAAATGTGATCAAGGTCTCCCTCATCTGATGAGTCTTCCATCAGTTCGTCCTCCACTTCTTCCTGGGCTCCTGCACCTTCCTCACTAGTTTGGCTGCTACCATGCGCCCTGGTAAAACCATCTCCCCCACCCTCACATGCCTGCCGCCGTGGTGCTGCCGACCGTCTGGACCTTGCAGATGTTAGCCCTTCCGCATACAACTCCTCCTCCTCTACTTCCTCCACCTCCTCTTGTGCCACCACCTGACTCCGAATTCTGTTTAACATGTGCTCCAGCATGTAAATCACCGGAATAGTCATGCTGATAATGGCATCATCAGCACTAAACATCTTCGTCGCCATTTCAAAACTGTGCAGAAGGGTGCATAGGTCCCTGATCTGAGACCACTCCTCCAGCGTGATTTGCCCCACCTCTGGATCTCGTTGGCCCAGGCTATACGTCAGAACGTATTGCACCAGGGCTTGTCGGTGCTGCCACAGTCGCTGCAACATGTGCAGAGTTGAATTCCACCGGGTAGGCACATCGCATTTTAGCCGGTGAAGTGGCAGGCCCAACGACTTCTGTAGAGATGTAAGTCGCTGAGCTGCGGGATGCGAATGGCGGAAGTGAGCACACAGCGACCGTGCCCTCTGCAGAAGGCCATCTAGTCTGGGATAGTGGGCTAAAAATTGCTGGATAACCAGGTTCAACACGTGAGCCATACAAGGCACGTGTGTGACATTGCCCCGGCGAAGGGCCGCACCCAGGTTTGCAGCATTGTCGCACACGGCCTTCCCTGGTTTTAGGTCCAGTGGAGACAGCCATTCATGAAATTGGTTCTCCAGAGCTGACCACAACTCCTCAGCTGTGTGACTCACATTTCCCAGACATTTCAAAGTAAAAACCGCCTGATGACGTTGAGCCCTACTGCCAGCATAGTAAGGAGGTGTGCAGGATCCCTTCTGCGCAGTTAGAAAGCTTGTGGCATGACCAGACAGGCTTTGGGTGCAGGTGGAAGACCGAGAGGAGGTTGAGGAGGCAGAAGCAGTGGAGGAACTTTGACATAAAGAGGATTGACGCACAACTCGTGGGGACGGCAAGACTTGGACAGCAGCCCCTTGTCCTGCTGTCACCATAGTTACCCAGTGCCCAGTCAGCGACATGTAACGCCCCTGTCCATGCCTACTCGTCCAAGTGTCTGTGGTGAAATGCACCCTGTCACACACAGAGTTTCTCAAAGAAGCGGTGATGTTGTGTGCGACATGCTGGTGGAGCGCAGGCACACCTTTCTTTGAGAAGTAGTGCCGACTGGGCATCTGGTACTGGGGCACTGCGACGGACATAAGGTCTCGAAAATCCTCTGTGTCCACCAGGCGGAAAGGCAGCATTTCTGTAGCCAAGAGCTTGCAAATGGTGAAATTCAACGTCTTAGCTTTCTCATGGCTAGGAGGAAATGGTCTTTTACTTGTCCACATCTGAGGGACCGAGGGCTGGCTATTGTGCTTAGACGGGGTTGATAAGGGTGTCCCCGGCAAACTGCCGGTCTGTGAGGAAGATGCAGGCGGACATGTTAGGTTGCCTTGATCCAAAGGTGGTGCTATCGATGTCGGACAGCGCTCAACACCAGCTGGTGTTACCACCTCCAAAGAAAATGATGACCTGCCAATCACGCTGGCTGTTGCGGGTAAAGAGGTGGCAGGTCTGCGCCCCAAAACAGGTGTGACTGCTGTCCCCCCAGTCACAGAGGATGAAGAGGCCGCGGATGCACAAGATATGGCAGACGGTGGTTGGCCCGGCCGTCTAGGCCGCATTGTAGCACACTGAGCTTCCCACTGCAACTTATGCTTCATGTCCATGTGCCGGTTCATGCATGAAGTACTCAAACTATGTATTTTTTGGCCTCTACTTAGCTTTTGCTGACAAATGTTACAGATAACACGAGTTGGGTCATCTTTATCGATCTGAAAAAATGCCCAGGCTATGCAAGGCTTAGCACCCATGCGACCTGAAGAGCCACCACGACTTGTGGTGAGAGGCAGAGTTGTGTTTGAGGATGCAGTTGTTGACGTGCTTCCAGTACTACGTCTCTGTCCAGGAAGGCGCAACCTGACCTCGTCGTCACTAGCATCTTCCTCCACCTCCTCTGCTGACCTCATCTCTTGGCTGACTGTGGGTTGACAGTAAGTGGGATCTCCAACCTCATCATCATCACCCTGTGTGTTATCACACCCGTCGTCCTCAGAGCCAACCTGTTCCTGCCCTGACAAAAAACTAAAGTTGTCGCTCCAATCAGGTATTTGAGTCTTATCATCGTCTTCCTCATTGTCTCCACCAACAGGATTTACAGTTTGAGAATGAGGGTCTACATTATGGTCAGAACCTTCTGCGTCTGGTCCTGGATCCGACTCATAAAGATTCTGGGCATCAGTGCAGATCATTTCCTCGTCTGGATTCACAGAAGCGCTGGAGTCGACCTCTGATTCCCAGGCTATAGTATGAGTAAACAGCTCTGCAGACTCAACCATCTGTTCTACCTCATACTCAGACGGGCAGCTGGAGATTTGGGAGCTGTGAGGAAGCAAGTGCGATTTGGGTGACACCTTTGAGGACTGGAGTATTTGTGATGTTGAAGTTGATGTGGAGGAGAGCCCACTTAAAGGAGCACTTGATATCCGTTGAAGCACCTGCTGTTTTTGTGCCTCATCTGGAATTTGTAGCGATTGGCGTGGCCGTAAGAAAGGGATCTTATCACATTGTCCGCTAAAAGAAGTAGACATTTTAGTTTGGCTGGAAGATGGTCTTTCTTCTGCAGATGTTACTGTTGCTTTAACACCTACCCCACGGACACAACCTTTTTTCCCCTTCCCAACACGCCTATTCCCCTTTCCACCAGCAGCAGGCCTTTTTCCACTCATTTTGGTGGTTAACTAATTCACAACTCTGGAGTTGTTTGCACAAAAAAACAATGGATGGTAACCGAGCAGAGCTGAGTGGCCAAACTGTGGTATTAGGCCAAAACTATTGGCTGGGTTAGATGCAGAAAAAAATTATATTCAATTTGCAACCTGATGGAGGTCAGTATAGATGGACTAATACAACAAGTCCCACACACAGCTAGAAGCCCAATATTTTTTCAGAGGTAGATGCAGAAAAAATATATTCAGTTTGCAACCTGATGGAGGTCAGTATAGATGGACTAATACAACAAGTCCCACACACAGCTAGAAGCCCAAATATTTTTTCAGAGGTACTGTAGATGCAGATAAAAATTATTTTTAATTTGCAACCTGATGGAGGTCAGTATAGATGGACTAATAGAGAAAGTCCGACACACTACTAGAAGGCCAAATATTTTTTCAGAGCTAGATGCAGAAAAAAATTATATTCAGTTTGCAACCTGATGGAGGTCAGTATAGATGGATTAATAGAACAAGACCCACACACAGCTAGAAGCCCAATATTTTTTCAGAGGTAGATGCAGAAAAAAATATATTCAGTTTGCAACCTGATGGAGGTCTGTATAGATGGATTAATAGAACAAGTCCCACACACAGCTAGAAGCCCAATATTTTTTCAGTGGTAGATGCAGAAAAAAATATATTCAGTTTGCAACCTGATGGAGGTCAGTATAGATGGACTAATACAACAAGTCCCAAACACAGCTAGAAGCCCAATATTTTTTCAGAGGTAGATGCAGAAAAAAATTATATTCAGTTTGCAACCTGATGGAGGTCTGTATAGATGGATTAATAGAACAAGACCCACACACAGCTAGAAGCCCAATATTTTTTCAGAGGTAGATGCAGAAAAAAATATATTCAGTTTGCAACCTGATGGAGGTCAGTATAGATGGACTAATACAACAAGTCCCACACACAGCTAGAAGCCCAAATATTTTTTCAGAGGTACTGTAGATGCAGATAAAAATTATTTTTAATTTGCAACCTGATGGAGGTCAGTATAGATGGACTAATAGAGAAAGTCCGACACACTGCTAGAAGGCCAAATATTTTTTCAGAGCTAGATGCAGAAAAAAATTAGATTCAGTTTGCAACCTGATGGAGGTCAGTATAGATGGACTAACAGAGAAAGTCCCACACACTGCTAGAAGGCCAAATATTTTTTCAGAGCTAGATGCATACAAAAAATTATTTTGAATTTGCAACCTGATGGAGGTCAGTATAGATGGATTAATAGAACAAGACCCACACACAGCTAGAAGCCCAATACTTTTTCAGAGGTAGATGCAGAAAAAAATATATTCAGTTTGCAACCTGATGGAGGTCAGTATAGATGGACTAACAGAGAAAGTCCCACACACTACTAGAAGGCCAAATATTTTTTCAGAGCTAGATGCAGAAAAATATTATATTCAGTTTGCAACCTGATGGAGGTCTGTATAGATGGATTAATAGAACAAGACCCACACACAGCTAGAAGCCCAATATTTTTTCAGAAAAAAATGCAGAAAAAAATATATTCAGTTTGCAACCTGATGGAGGTCAGTATAGATGGACTAATACAACAAGTCCCACACACAGCTAGAAGCCCAAATATTTTTTCAGAGGTACTGCAGATGCAGATAAAAATTATTTTTAATTTGCAACCTGATGGAGGTCAGTATAGATGGACTAATACAGAAAGTCCGACACACTACTAGAAGGCCAAATATTTTTTCAGAGCTATATGCAGAAAAAAAAATTATATTCAGTTTGCAACCTGATGGAGGTCAGTATAGATGGATTAATAGAACAAGACCCACACACAACTAGAAGCCCAATATTTTTTCAGAGGTAGATGCAGAAAAAAATATATTCAGTTTGCAACCTGATGGAGGTCAGTATAGATGGACTAACAGAGAAAGTCCCACACACTACTAGAAGGCCAAATATTTTTTCAGAGCTAGATGCAGAAAAAAATTATATTCAGTTTGCAACCTGATGGAGGTCTGTATAGATGGATTAATAGAACAAGACCCACACACAGCTAGAAGCCCAATATTTTTTCAGAGGTAGATGCAGAAAAAAATATATTCAGTTTGCAACCTGATGGAGGTCAGTATAGATGGACTAATACAACAAGTCCCACACACAGCTAGAAGCCCAATATTTTTTCAGAGGTAGATGCAGAAAAAAATATATTCAGTTTGCAACCTGATGGAGGTCAGTATAGGTGGACTAATAGAACAAGTCCCACACACTGCTAGAAGGCCAAATATTTTTTCAGAGCTAGATGCAGAAAAAAATTAGATTCAGTTTGCAACCTGATGGAGGTCAGTATAGATGGACTAATAGAATGATGCTATGCCCAAAAGATTTTACTTCACTAGGTGCAGTAAAAAAATTGGTATTCTATACACAGGTGGTATATCTTGCAACACAGATAGGCTACTCCACTGACTAACACACTCTGCAATAGGCCAAAAAGGATTAGCTTTGCTAGATTCAGCCAAATGCTGTGAAAAAAACTTGCACAGCACTGGCACAGACCTGCCTGGCAAAAACTGATAGGAACTGATGTAACCTAGTCCTGAAAAGGACTCCAATTACAATTAGTCTTTACTCCCACAACCTATCAATTTAAGAGCACAGACCTGCCTGATAAAAGTCGTAGGAAATGCTGTAACCTAGTCCTTAAAAGGACTGCAATCACAACTATTCCCTACTCCCAAGCTATCTGTATATTTGTGCGAAAATTGGCTTGAAATTAACAAGGTATAGCGCACACAGCAACAGCGGTGCCGTCTAACACGCAGCTGCAGCAGTGAGAAAATGGTGGCGACGGGGAAAATGGCTTGGTCTTATAGGGCAAGGACATGTGACATACACTGCCAATGACACATGCCCTTGCTTGTGTGAAAAAAAGCACTTCGCTCCGTGTGTGCGCTGCTGATAGGCTGACAGATTGCACCTCCCCACTGTAAATGCGGGAATGAGAAAAAAAAATGGAGATCTTCATTGTTCCTGCAGAGATCCATCCCCTGCCCCTCCCCCCACCCCGCTGTACACTCAAACTGCGTATTAACATTAATTTTCATCATTACTGAGAAAAAATCCAGTTATGATTTTGGTGCACGAACAGTTATCGAACATAACCTCGAACAGCCGAATTTTTCTCAAATTGTTCGTGTTCGCCGAACGGCTCGAACACCGCCCAAAACAGCTCGAATTTGAGATTGGCGAACAGTTCGAGTAGAACAACGCTCATCTCTACTTGTGAGTTGTGGACAGCTGTGAAAGAGCAGGCAGATCTGTGGCTGAGACTGCTGAACCTACATCCAGGCATGGTCGGGTGTGACAATGGCCGTAACCTTGTGGCGGCTCTGAGGCGAGGCGAGATCACACACGTACCATGCCTTGCTCATGTGCTTAACCTCGTGGTTCAGCGGTTTCTTAAATCGTACTCCGAGTTGCCGGATATGCTCGTGAAAGTACGCCGCCTGTCAGCTCATTTTCGCAAGTCAGCTACAGCTTCCGCCGCCCTTGCTGTGTTGCAGCAGCGTTGGCAGCTTCCGGCACACAGACTGGTGTGTGATGTCCCCACACGTTGGAACTCTACCCTCCACATGTTGCAAAGGATTTGTGAGCAGAAGAGAGCAGTTGTGGAGTACCAGCTGCAACAAGGCCGTCGATATTAACGCCAGACTCCACACATAAGACCTCATTAGTGGACCTGGATGTCTGATATATGTACCATCCTGACAAACTTTGAGGAGGCCACCAAGATGGTGATTGGCGATGATGCCATCATTAGTGTCAGCATCCCACTTGTCTGTCTTTTGCAATGCTCTCTGCAGAGAATTAAAGAGGAGGCATTGCAGCCGGAGTATGATGCGATGGATCAAGAAGCCGTACTGGGCGATTACACACAGCCCAGCCTCATCTCATCCCAACGTGCATTGGGGAACAATGAGGGAGAGGAGGAGAAGGAAGAACAGTAGCTGTTATCATGCGCTGTAGACGGTAGTACCTGTACAAGTGTCATACCGTCGGTTCAGCGTGGCTGGCCTGAGGACAGGGGGGAGGAGGAGAAGGAGGAGGAGGAGGAGAGCATGGTCAGTCATCATCTTGGTGAGGACACGGAAATCTTGCCCGTTACCAGTCTAGCACGCATGGCTGACTTTATGTTACGCTGCCTTAACTGTGACCCTCCCGTTGTCAAAATGTTGGGTGACAGTCATTACTGGTTGGTGACACTTGTAGACCCCCGCTACAAGGAGAGGTCTACAAAAATGGGGCAGTACCAGAAGGCCCTTGCTGTCGAACTGTTAAAAAAATTCCCATCTGAACACGCTAGCGGCAGAGGTCACAGTTCGTTGACCAACCAAAGCGTACAAGCGAGAGAGAGGCAACTCCAATCCAGCAGAAGCAGGGGAACACTGTCAACGTTCTGGGACAGTTTTCTCAGACCCTCCCTTCGGACAGACCCTGAGGCGCGGTGTACTCTCACAAGGAGTGGAAAGTTTCAAAAGATGGTGAGGGAGTACCTTGCCAACCATACCAGTATCCTCCGTGATTCCTCTGTGCTTTTTAATTATTGGGTATCCAAGCTGGACACTTGGAATGAACTTGCTCTGTACGCCTTGGAGGTCCTGGCCTGCTCTGCTGCTAGCGTGTGTTATTGGAGCGTGTTTTTAGTGCCGCTGGGGGAATTATAACTGATAAGTGCACTCGCCTGTCAACTGACAATGCTGACAAGCTGACCCTTATCAAAATGAACAAGGGCTGGATTGGGCCAGACTTCTCATCACCACCAAATAACAGCAGAGTAATATAAAGTCAAATCCACTGCGTTAGTTCGGGAGGTGTATTCCCACGCACCGCTTCACACCCACACATGGGTATAAGCTTCCTCAATTCGGCTGTTTTATGTTCTTCTCCTTATCCTCAGCCTCCACCACCACTATACCACGAGGGTGACAGTGGTCCGTGTTGCCATTATTGAAAGTTCCTCCGTCCTTATTTTTGACAGCTTTTGCTTGGAAGGCATAAGCAAAGACTGTGGGAGACCCACTCCCCAATAATGGGAATAATATTTTTAAGATGCTGTACTGTATGGCTCTTGTAAGGGGAATTAAAAGCGTCTTGTTATACCACTCTGACCTCCACGTCTCTTGTAAGGGGCATTAAAAGCGTCTTGTTATACCACTCTGACCTCCACGTCTCTTGTAAGGGGCATTAAAAGCATCTTGTTATACCACTCTGACCTCCACGTCTCTTCTGAGGGGCATTAAAAGCGTCTTGTTATACCACTCTGACCTCCACGTCTCTTGTAAGGGGCATTAAAAGCGTCTTGTTATACCACTCTGACCTCTACGTCTCTTATGAGGGGCATTAAAAGCATCTTGTTATACCACTCTGACCTCCAAGTCTCTTCTGAGGGTCATTAAAAGCGTCTTGTTATACCACTCTGACCTCCACGTCTCTTCTGAGGGGCATTAAAAGCGTCATGTTTTACCACTCTGACCTCCACGTCTCTTCTGAGGGGCATTAAAAGCTTCTTGTTATACCACTCTGACCTCCACGTCTCTTGTAAGGGGCATTAAAACCGTCTTGTTATACCACTCTGACCTCCACGTCTCTTCTGAGGGGCATTAAAAGCTTCTTGTTATACCACTCTGACCTCCACGTCTCTTGTAACGGGCATTAAAACTATCTTGTTATACCACTCTGACCTCCACGTCTCTTCTGAGGGGCATTAAAAGCATCTTGTTATACCACTCTGACCTCCATGTTTCTTGTAAGGAGCATTAAAAGCATCTTGTTATATCACTCTGACCTCCACGTCTCTTCTGAGGGGCATTAAAAGCGTCTTGTTATACCACTCTGACCTCCACGTCTCTTCTGAGGGGCATTAAAAGCATCTTGTTATACCACTCTGACCTCCACGTCTCTTGTAAGGGGCATTAAAAGCTTCTTGTTATACCACTCTGACCTCCACGTCTCTTCTGAGGGGCATTAAAAGCGTCTTTTTATACCACTCTGACCTCCACGTCTCTTCTGAGGGGCATTAAAAGCGTCTTGTTATACCACTCTGACCTCCACGTCTCTTCTGAGGGGCATTAAAAGCATCTTGTTATACCACTCTGACCTCCACGTCTCTTCTGAGGGGCATTAAAAGCCTCTTGTTATACCACTCTGACTTCCACGTCTTGTGTAAGGGGCATTAATAGCATATTGTTATACCACTCTGACCTCCACGACTCTTGTAAGGGGCATTAAAAGTGTCTTGTTATACCACTGTGACCTCCACGTCTCTTCTGAGGGGCATTAAAACCATCTTGTTAAGCTACTGGGACCTCCACGAGTCTTCGAACGGGCACTGCATTTCCTCCTAATTTTTTGAAGCTTTTGCTTGGAAGGCCTAAGCAAATACTATTGGAGAGCCACTCCCCAATAATGGGACTTATGTTTGTAATATGCTGTACTGCATGGCTCTTGTAAGGGGCATTGCAAGTTGGTCCGTCCTAATTTTTGGAAGCTTTTGCTTGAAAGGCATAAGCAAATACTATTGGAGACCCACTCCCCAATAATGGGACTTATGTTTGTAATATGCTGTACTGCATGGCTCTTGTAAGGGGCATTGCAAGTTGCTCCGTCCTAATTTTTGGAAGCTTTTACTTGGAAGGCATAAGCAAATACTATGGGAGACCCACTCCCCAATAATGGGACTTATGTTTGTAATATGCTGTACTGCATGGCTCTTGTAAGGGGCATTGTAAGTTCCTCATAATTTTTGGAAAGCCTTCCATTCACTGCTTAGGCTAACAGTGTACAGGAGACCCAGTTGGTATAAATGGAAAAAACGGTTTAGTTAAGGCCCTCTGACCTCCATGGCATTTCCAACGGGCATTGGAGTGCGTCAAAATTTTTGGTAGGCATTGCACTCACTGTATGCCCTATAACTGTGTAGCCGTACCGCTCCTTTTGTTACAGAAACATATCCTGCAAGACATATGTGGTTGACTGGCCTGATATTGATGTGGATGGTCCCTGTTCCTCCTGCTCTTTCTCATTTGCCACTACCTCATCCATCATTTATCACCTGAAGCTTTGTTTTAACGGGAGTCATAGAACTGGGATAGTAGCAGGAAAACATCCAGCAATCCTCGGAGGAGGTAGGATATGCGCCAAAACGCTGACCACCTCAGGCCTAGCCGCTACTACATACATGCGCTTGCATTCCAAGAAAACAAAGCAGATGCTAACTTGTATCATCATCATCATGGTCCTCACCTTGGCGCTCTCAACTCCCCTGATGGAGAAGCCAGGGCCCACCAGAGGAGTCTGGTTCTCTGGTGGTCTCGTCCAATGCTGCCCTAATACAGGCCGGGCTAAGAAAAGTGTGTGGGGGGAACTTGACAGGAGAAATAGGGGCGGCTGGGGACAGTTTATGGACACCCGGCCGCCCCCTGGCGGCTGGGGACTGAGTGTGGACACCCGGCCGCCGAGCGACTGGGGACTGAGTATGGATTCCAGGCCGCCAACACAGCCATGACGTGGTGGCCAGATTCTGCCTCCACATGCCTAAAAGGCCCAATTTCAAGTGCAAGCAAGTATGGTATTGCAGCCTGGGGGTGGGTGGGTGGCAGGCTGCATACTTGCGCTTGCATTACAAGGAATGGGAGAGGTACAATAGAACACTGGCCTGGGACAAGGACTTGAACGGGGATAGTTGCAAGTCTGCAACGACAGTTGCAGGGTGGGAGGTAGAGATGAGCATTGTTCTACTCGAACTGTTCGCCAATCTCAAATTCGAGCTGTTTTGGGCGGTGTTCGAGCCGTTCGGCGAACACGAACGATTTGAGAAAAATTCGGCTGTTCGAGGTTATGTTCGATAACTGTTTGTACACCAAAATCATAACTGGATTTTTTCTCAGTAATGATGAAAATTAATGTTAATACGCAGTTTGAGTGTACAGCGGGGTGGGGGGAGGGGCAGGGGATGGATCTCTGCAGGAATAATGAAGATCTCCATTTTTTTTTCTCCTTCCCGCATTTACAGTGGGGAGGTGCAATCTGTCAGCCTATCAGCAGCGCACACACGGAGCGAAGTGATTTTTTTCACACAAGCAAGGGCATGTGTCATTGGCAGTGTATGTCACATGTCTTTGCCCTATAAGACCAAGCCATTTTCCCCGTCGCCACCATTTTCTCACTGCTGCAGCTGCGTGTTAGACGGCACCGCTGTTGCTGTGTGCGCTATACCTTGTTAATTTCAAGCCAATTTTCGCACAAATCTACAGATAGCTTGGGAGTAGGGAATAGTTGTGATTGCAGTCCTTTTAAGGACTAGGTTACAGCATTTCCTACGACTTTTATCAGGCAGGTCTGTGCTCTTAAATAGATAGATTGTGGGAGTAAAGACTAATTGTAATTGCAGTCCTTTTCAGGACTAGGTTACATCAGTTCCTATCAGTTTTTGCCAGGCAGGTTTGTGCCAGTGCTGTGCAAGTTTTTTTCACAGCATTTGGCTGAATCTAGCAAAGCTAATCCTTTTTGGCCTATTGCAGAGTGTGTTAGTCAGTGGAGTAGCCTATCTGTGTTGCAAGATATACCACCTGTGTATAGAATACCAATTTTTTTACTGCACCTAGTGAAGTAAAATCTTTTGGGCATAGCATCATTCTATTAGTCCATCTATACTGACCTCCATCAGGTTGCAAATTGAATATAATTTTTTTCTGCATCAAGCTCTGAAAAAATATTTGGGCTTCTAGCAGTGTGTGGGACTTGTTCTATTAGTCCATCTATACTGACCTCCATCAGGTTGCAAACTGAATATAATTTTTTTCTGCATCTAGCTCTGAAAAAATATTTGGCCTTCTAGCAGTGTGTGGGACTTTCTCTATTAGTCCATCTATACTGACCTCCATCAGGTTGCAAATTCAAAATAATTTTTTGTCTGCATCTAGCTCTGAAAAAATATTTGGCCTTCTAGCAGTGTGTGGGACTTTCTCTATTAGTCCATCTATACTGACCTCCATCAGGTTGCAAATTCAAAATAATTTTTTGTCTGCATCTAGCTCTGAAAAAATATTTGGCCTTCTAGCAGTGTGTGGGACTTTCTCTATTAGTCCATCTATACTGACCTCCATCAGGCTGCAAATTAAAAATAATTTTTATCTGCATCTACCTCTGAAAAAATATTTGGCCTTCTAGCAGTGTGTGGGACTTTCTCTATTAGTCCATCTATACTGACCTCCATCAGGTTGCAAACTGAATATATTTTTTTCTGCATCTACCTCTGAAAAAATATTGGGCTTCTAGCTGTGTGTGGGACTTGTTCTATTAATCCATCTATACTGACCTCCATCAGGTTGCAAACTGAATATAATTTTTTTCTGCATCCACCTCTGAAAAAATATTTGGGCTTCTAGCTGTGTGTGGGACTTGTTCTGTTAGTCCATCTATACTGACCTCCATCAGGTTGCAAACTGAATATCATTTTTTTCTGCATCTAGCTCTGAAAAAATATTTGGCCTTCTAGCAGTATGTGGGACTTTCTCTATTAGTCCATCTATACTGACCTCCATCAGGTTGCAAATTCAAAATAATTTTTATCTGCATCTACCTCTGAAAAAATATTTGGCATTCTAGCAGTGTGTGGGACTTTCTCTATTAGTCCATCTATACTGACCTCCATCAGGTTGCAAACTGAATATATTTCTTTTCTGCATCTACCTCTGAAAAAATATTGGGCTTCTTGCTGTGTGTGGGACTTGTTCTATTAATCCATCTATACAGACCTCCATCAGGTTGCAAACTGAATATAATTTTTTTCTGCATCTACCTCTGAAAAAATATTTGGGCTTCTAGCTGTGTGTGGGACTTGTTCTATTAGTCCATCTATACTGACCTCCATCAGGTTGCAAACTGAATATAATTTTTTTCTGCATCTAGCTCTGAAAAAATATTTGGCCTTCTAGCAGTGTGTGGAACTTTCTCTATTAGTCCATCTATACTGACCTCCATCAGGTTGCAAACTGAATATATTTTTTTTCTGCATCTACCTCTGAAAAAATATTTGGCCTTCTAGCAGTGTGTGGGACTTTCTCTATTAGTCCATCTATACTGACCTCTATCAGGTTGCAAACTGAATATATTTTTTTTCTGCATCTACCTCTGAAAAAATATTGGGCTTCTAGCTGTGTGTGGGACTTGTTCTATTAATCCATCTATACAGACCTCCATCAGGTTGCAAACTGAATATAATTTTTTTCTGCATCTACCTCTGAAAAAATATTTGGGCTTCTAGCTGTGTGTGGGACTTTCTCTATTAGTCCATCTATACTGACCTCCATCAGGTTGCAAATTCAAAATAATTTTTTGTCTGCATCTAGCTCTGAAAAAATATTTGGCCTTCTAGCAGTGTTTGGGACTTTCTCAATTAGTCTATCTATACTGACGTCCATCAGGTTGCAAATTAAAAATAATTTTTATCTGCATCTAGCTCTGAAAAAATATTTGGCCTTCTAGCAGTGTGTGGGACTTTCTCTATTAGTCCATCTATACTGACCTCCATCAGGCTGCAATTTAAAAATAATTTTTATCTGCATCTACCTCAGAAAAAATATTTGGCCTTCTAGCAGTGTGTGGGACTTTCTCTATTAGTCCATCTATACTGACCTCCATCAGGTTGCAAACTGAATATATTTTTTTTCTGTATCTACCTCTGAAAAAATATTGGGCTTCTAGCTGTGTGTGGGACTTGTTCTATTAATCCATCTATACAGACCTCCATCAGGTTGCAAACTGAATATAATTAGTGTTGAGCCAACCCCATAGTGTTCGAGTTCGGTTCGGTTCGTCGAACACCCGTGTGTTCGCCGAACTGTTCGTCGAACTGTTCGTCGAACACCTTCGAACACCGTTAAAACCAATGGCAGGCAAACAAAAACACATAGAAACACATAGAAAACACCTTCAAAGGTGTCCAAAAGCTGACAAACTGCTCAGAAGACACAATTAACACATGGAAAAATGACAAGTACATATAGTCATGCGAAAAGAAAAGAGGTGGAGGAGTAAAAGGAGGGGGAGACACAGATATAGGCATGTCATGCCCTTCTAAAATCCAAAAAGTGAGAAGCCGAGACGGCCAGTCCGCTCCTGCCCGTGCCACCTCCGTGTCGCCGGGTTTGTGCCAGAGCCGCGGTGAACCCTGACGGACAGCCCCCCTCTCCCAATACTGGTGCCTGTCCGCTGGTGGGTCGAGAGAGCCCCCCTGTGGTGGAGGCAGCTCTAAGCTTTTTAATTTAAATTGTCCCTCTAATTTGAATGAATACACTTTAAATCCATTTACAAGGATCTATTGGAGGGCAAGTCTCATGCCAGCAGCCGCGTAATTCCAGCTCCAGTAGCGTCCACTAAAGCTGCTGCAGTTAAAAAGCTTTTATAAGGATCGAGCTCGGCTGTCCACCGCAAGGCATCCTAGTGCCAGTCCCAGCCCCTATGCCTTGGGGTGCCTCCTGATGCTCTTCAATAAGTATCCCGTGGTCCCGAAGCATTTCCTTTGAAAAAATTAAGTGTCCAAACTACAGGTGGTGTAGCTTGCTTAACAGCCGGGATAATCCGCTGACTAGCAGACACTGCTACTAGGCACAAAGTATTTCCTGGGCTAGATGCAGTTAAAAATTTGTAAGTAGATACTCTCGTTGGATGCTGAGAAAGCATTCCATAGAGTCTCCTGGCACGCCATATATGATTCTCTTAAAAAGCTTGGGGTAGGGGTCTAGGGGACCCTTTTATAGCCAAAATCACGGCCCTGTATCACAATACGTCACCTAGGCTGAAGATAAATGGAACTGTAGCACCGAGGGCTCGGTTGCTACAGACGTATTGCACCTCACCCAGAGGTGTGATATCCCACTCTCAGATAAGGATGGAGTGTGGATCAGGACCCGACACCTGCATGCATTACACCACATTGCCGTGGGGCAGGGCGACCAATATGCCCCTGAGATGGGCACGACAGTCCCTGTCCCTGGCTGGAGTGGGGGGAGGGAACACTGAGGAAGGGGAACCCTGCAGTGCAGGAGCAGGGAGGAAGCAGTTCCTGGGTGCATTGAGAAGGGAGTATAAAAGGTGGGCACCATCTTAGTTCAGTGCAGAGAAGTCTGAGCAGAAGTGGCAGGGAGCAGGGGCTCTGCATGAGCTCTGCTCCGGAGGCGGGCCTAGTAACAGAGGCCCAGGCCTGCAAGAGGGAGAAGGAAGAGGAGCGGAGAAGGCTCCAGGAACGAGGAATGAAGGGATCCCAGGGGTGCGGACGGGCGAGTCGCCACCGCACGCCCGAATCCACCTGCGTGGAGGGGTCAGGCCAAAGGGGGAGACCGGTCCCCGAACTAGTGGAGGCAGGAAACGACCCTCAGCTAGAAACCGGAGGCTCTGACATTTTATGTGGCGCAGCCCCTTGCTCCACCCGCTAGGAAGGCACCACATAGGGTCAGGGAAACTGGCGCCAAGTTTACCAAGAGGAGGCCCGAGGCAGCCGGACAGAAGTGTTGGTAAGAAAGGCCAGACAAAGGACACACAAAGGGGGTCCTGTGAAGCGCTCCAAAGTTATCTGGGAGTTGTCTGAGCCCCTCACCTGGTGAGCACAGTACGACGTGGGCAGCCGTTACCTGCAGACGTGGTCTGGATAATAAGAACTGTGAGTAAAGGCCCTGAACTGCATCACTGACTCCGTGTCGTTACTGCTGCTGCCCTGCACCATCACCCCCATCCTCCGCATACACTGCCCTGAGGCTATACTCCTCCCGTGGGGAGTTATGCTACGCTCTGCTGCACCCACAACACCAGCCTTAGCGGTCTGCCCTGTAGCGGCGGTTCACTCTGACCGCAATCCACGGGTGGCGTAGTCGGACATTTAAACATCAAAACCACATAAATAGTTCCGCCACTGGTTTGACCGCCCTGAGCCACGGAACCGGATCGCCGCCACGAAGACTACAACCACCAGCATCCACCAAAAAGGGTCCGGCTCCGGGTGTCCCAAGGCCCAGGGGGTGCGTCAGAACATTTTCATCACCTTTCACAATCACCAATGGGACAAGGCAGGGATGTCCTCTGTCCCCTCTCTTATACATCCTAGTGACGGAGCACCTGCTCTCATCAATTCGCCATAACCCCAATATTAGGTGGATTGAGGTGGGAGGCACCGAGTACAAGTGCTCTCTATTTGCTGATGATGTCCTAGTATATATCACTCAATCACATATATCCATCCCTGCTGTTATGGCTGAAATAGATCACTTTGTTACATGGTAAAATTTTAAAATCAATGCAGCGAAGTCTGAGGCCCTCGATGTCTCCCTCCCTAAATCCATATAGGATTCCATCCAGTCCAACTTTCCCTTTGCCTGGCCCTCACAGGGTATCAAATACTTAGGAATTCCTATTCATAGAGACCTCTCCCATCTATGTTATCTTAATTTTGGGCCCTTTATTGAACAATTCCATACAGACCACGGTTGGCAAGTTAGAACTGTAAGATTCACTACGTGAACCACTGGTGTTTTGTGGAAAAGCACATGTACACCGCGTTCCAAATTATTATGCAAAAAGTGTTTAGGAGTGATAAGGGAAGAATTTGTTTGTTTGTCAGTTAAACTCATTGATGGTGATGTGTGTCAGGGCTCTTTATATCACTGTAAGCAATTGCAGACACCTGTGCTAATTAGTTTGGCAGGTGTGTCCAATGAAAGGCAAGACTACTTAAGAAGGCTCTCTCACATTATTAAGCAGCCTACATTTTCTGCCAAAATGGGAAAGAAAAAGGATGTGTCGGCTGCTGAGAAGCAACAAATTGTGGAGTGTTTAGGTCAAGGCATGACTACAATCAACATTGTGCGATGATCAGGATGAAGTGTCTTGGCAATCAAGAAGTATGTAGCTGATTCACAGTACACACGTGTGCGTGCTGATAAGGGCAAATTGAGGACTCTTTCCTACAGGCAATTACGTCAGGTTGAAAGAGCAGCGGCAAAAAAGCCTTGTCATAGCAGCAGACAAGTTTTTGAAGCTGCTTGTGCCTCCAACGTCCCCCGAACAACAAGATGCAGGGTCCTTCAGAGGTTTGCAGCTGTGCATACGCCATCCTGTCGACCTCCTCTATCCACTTCACACAAGCAGAAACGGCTCCAGTGGGCCAAACATTACATGAAGACTGATTTCAAAACTGTTTTGCTCACGGATGAGTGCCGTGCAGCGCTCGATGGTCCAGATGAATGGAGTGGAGGATGGCTGGTTGATGGACACCCCACGCAAACATGGCTACAGCGCCAACAAGGAGGAGGTGGAGTAATGTTTTGGGCTGGAATCATGGGGAGAGAGATTGTCGGCCCCTTTAGGATCCCTGAAGGCGCTAAAGATGAACTCCATAATGTATGTGGATTTTCTAAAACAGCACTTCCTGCCATGGTTCAAGAAGAAGAACCGTGTATTTCACAGCAAGATCATTTTTCTGCATGATAATGCACCATCTCATGCTGCACATAAAACATCTGCATCTCTGGCTGATATGGGCATAAAAGGGGACAAACTTATGGTGTGACCCCCATGCTCCCCTGACCTCTACCCCATTCAGAACCTTTGGCGCATCATTAAAAGGAGTGTCTATGATGGCGGGAGGCAGTTCACATCTAAGCAACAGCTCTGGGAGGGTATTCTGTCCTCATGCAAAACAATTGAAGCAGAAACCATCCAAAACCTGACAAATTCAATGGACGAGAGAGTTCAGAAGCTCCTTTCGAACAAGGGGTCCTATGTGAAAATGTAACATCACCTAGAATAAAGTTTTGAGTTGAAAACTGTTTGATTTCAGTTTCTAACAACCTGCTAATGCTTATAATTTCAAAAATGACCATTTTTTTGGTCTTTATTAAAATGAAAAGGTTGATCGAAAAGTTTGGGGGATCTAAGAGTGTGGCAACCCAGTAGTCATGATTACTTCGAATTCTGACAATATGAGGGTCATGCTGCAGGTAGTGCAGCAAGAAGGCACTTATGTGTCTTGCGCATCTCGGAGCCCCAAAATTATTTTCCGGGCTAGATGCAGCTAAAAATTATTTTTAATTTTAAATCTGGTGAAGCTTATTATAGATGGCCTAATAGGATCAGTGCTGCACACTGCTACAAAGCCCAAATTATTTTCCAGTCAAGATACAGATAAACATGATTAGTAATTTGAAAGCTTAAAACGGTTGGTAGGGTGATTTTAACCAATCATCAAGCTTTTACTCTCCCCAGGATGACACAGGGGTAGAAAAGTCGTTTCGGATCCATGATTTGTTCATCTTTATGAACGTGAGTCTGTCTACATTATCAGTGGAGAGCCGCGTGCGCTTATCTGTCAGCACACCACCAGCAGCGCTGAACACACGTTCAGACAGAACGCTGGCTGCGGGGCATGACAAGATCTCCAAGGCGTAAGTGGCTAGCTCCGGCCATTTATCCAGATTGGAAGCCCAAAAAGAGCAAGGGTCCAGTGACACAGTCGTGGCTTCAATGTTTACTTGGAGATACTCCTGTACCATCGTCTCTAGGCGTTGACTATGTGTCAGACTTCTTGTCTCCTGTGGCCTAGCAAAGGATGGGCTAAAAAAGTGGTGAAATGATTCCGCAAAATTGATGTTACCAGCAGATACTGTGGTTCTGTTACGGTTTGAGTGCTGAACACTTGACGGTCCCACGGTTGGCAAGTTGGAACTGTGAGATTCACTACGTGCACCACTGGTATTTTGTGGAAAAGCACATGTAAGATTCTGCAACAGTCTCTGCTGATACTCCTGCATGCGTGCATCCCTTTCTATGGCAGGAATAATTTCTGCAAATTTACTTTTGTACCGGGGATCTAACAGTGTGGCAACCCAGTAGTCAGGATTATTTCTAATTCTCACAATTCGAGGGTCATGTTGCAGGTAGTGCAGCAAGAAGGCACTCATGTGTGTTGCGCATCCAGGAGCACCAAGTCCCTGTTGTGTTGGTGGCGAGGTAACAATCATGCTTCCTTCCTCTGTCCTCTCCCCCCAACCTCGCACAACAGAAATGTGATCAAGGTCTCCCTCATCTGATGAGTCTTCCATCAGTTCGTCCTTCACTTCTTCCTGGGCTCCTGCACCTTCCTCACTAGTTTGGCTGCTACCATGCGCCCTGGTAAAATCATCTCCCCCACCCTCACATGCCTGCCGCCCTGGTGCTGCCGACCGTCTGGACCTTGCAGATGTTAGCCCTTCCGCATACAACTCCTCCTCCTCTACTTCCTCCACCTCCTCTTGTGCCACCACCTGACTCCGAATTCTGTTTAACATGTGCTCCAGCATGTAAATCACCGGAATAGTCATGCTGATAATGGCATCGTCAGCACTAAACATCTTCGTCGCCATTTCAAAACTGTGCAGAAGGGTGCATAGGTCCCTGATCTGAGACCACTCCTCCAGCGTGATTTGCCCCACCTCTGAATCTCGTTGGCCCAGGCTATACGTCAGAACGTATTGCACCAGGGCTTGTCGGTGCTGCCACAGTCGCTGCAACATGTGCAGAGTTGAATTCCACCGGGTAGGCACATCGCATTTTAGCCGGTGAAGTGGCAGGCCCAACGACTTCTGTAGAGATGTAAGTCGCTGAGCTGCGGGATGCAAACGGCGGAAGTGAGCACACAGCGACCGTGCCCTCTGCAGAAGGCCATCTAGTCTGGGATAGTGGGCTAAAAATTGCTGGACAACCAGGTTCAACACGTGAGCCATACAAGGCACGTGTGTGACATTGCCCCGGCGAAGGGCCGCACCCAGGTTTGCAGCATTGTCGCACACGGCCTTCCCTGGTTTCAGGTCCAGTGGAGACAACCATTCATGAAATTGGTTCTCCAGAGCTGACCACAACTCCTCAGCTGTGTGACTCACATTTCCCAGACATTTCAATGTAAAAACCGCCTGATGACGTTGAGCCCTACTGCCAGCATAGTAAGGAGGTGTGCAGGATCCCTTCTGCGCAGTTAGAAAGCTTGTGGCATGACCAGACAGGCTTTGGGTGCAGGTGGAAGACCGAGAGGAGGTTGAGGAGGCAGAAGCAGTGGAGGAAAAATGACATAAAGAGGATTGACGCACAACTCGTGGGGACGGCAAGACTTGGACAGCAGCCCCTTGTCCTGCTGTCACCATAGTTACCCAGTGCCCAGTCAGCGACATGTAACGCCCCTGTCCATGCCTACTCGTCCAAGTGTCTGTGGTGAAATGCACCCTGTCACACACAGAGTTTCTCAAAGAAGCGGTGATGTTGTGTGCGACATGCTGGTGGAGCGCAGGCACACCTTTCTTTGAGAAGTAGTGCCGACTGGGCATCTGGTACTGGGGCACTGCGACGGACATAAGGTCTCGAAAATCCTCTGTGTCCACCAGGCGGAAAGGCAGCATTTCTGTAGCCAAGAGCTTGCAGATGGTGAAATTCAACCTCTTAGCTTTCTCATGGCTAGGAGGAAATGGTCTTTTACTTGTCCACATCTGAGGGACCGAGGGCTGGCTATTGTGCTTAGACGGGGTTGATAAGGGTGTCCCCGGCAAACTGCCGGTCTGTGAGGAAGATGCAGGCGGACATGTTAGGTTGCCTTGATCCAAAGGTGGTGCTATCGATGTCGGACAGCGCTCAAGACCAGCTGGTGTTACCACCTCCAAAGAAAATGATGACCTGCCAATCACGCTGGCTGTTGCGGGTAAAGAGGTGGCAGGTCTGCGCCCCAAAACAGGTGTGACTGCTGTCCCCCCAGTCACAGAGGATGAAGAGGCCGCGGATGCACAAGATATGGCAGACGGTGGTTGGCCCGGCCGGCTAGACCGCATTGTAGCACACTGAGCTTCCCACTGCAACTTATGCTTCATGTCCATGTGCCGGTTCATGCATGAAGTACTCAAACTATGTATTTTTTGGCCTCTACTTAGCTTTTGCTGACAAATGTTACAGATAACACGAGTTGGGTCATCTTTATCGATCTGAAAAAATGCCCAGGCTATGCAAGGCTTAGCACCCATGCGACCTGAAGAGCCACCACGACTTGTGGTGAGAGGCAGAGTTGTGTTTGAGGATGCAGTTGTTGACGTGCTTCCAGTACTACGTCTCTGTCCAGGAAGGCGCAACCTGACCTCGTCGTCACTAGCATCTTCCTCCACCTCCTCTGCTGACCTCATCTCTTGGCTGACTGTGGGTTGACAGTAAGTGGGATCTCCGACCTCATCATCATCACCCTGTGCGTTATCACACCCGTCGTCCTCAGAGCCAACCTGTTCCTGCCCTGACAAAAAACTAAAGTTGTCGCTCCAATCAGGTATTTGAGTCTTATCATCGTCTTCCTCATTGTCTCCACCAACAGGAGTTACAGTTTGGGAATGAGGGTCTACATTATGGTCAGAACCTTCTGCGTCTGGTCCTGGATCTGACTCATAAAGATTCTGGGCATCAGTGCAGATCATTTCCTCGTCTGGATTCACAGAAGCGCTGGAGTCGACCTCTGATTCCCAGGCTATAGTATGAGTAAACAGCTCTGCAGACTCAACCATCTGTTCTACCTCATACTCAGACGGGCAGCTGGAGATTTGGGAGCTGTGAGGAAGCAAGTGCGATTTGGGTGACACCTTTGAGGACTGGAGTATTTGTGATGTTGAAGTTGATGTGGAGGAGAGCCCACTTAAAGGAGCACTTGATATCCGTTGAAGCACCTGCTGTTTTTGTGCCTCATCTGGAATTTGTAGCGATTGGCGTGGCCGTAAGAAAGGGATCTTATCACATTGTCCGCTAAAAGAAGTAGACATTTTAGTTTGGCTGGAAGATGGTCTTTCTTCTGCACCTACCCCACGGACACAACCTTTTTTCCCCTTCCCAACACGCCTATTCCCCTTTCCACCAGCAGCAGGCCTTTTTCCACTCATTTTGGTGGTTAACTAATTCACAACTCTGGAGTTGTTTGCACAAAAAAACAATGGATGGTAACCGAGCAGAGCTGAGTGGCCAAACTGTGGTATTAGGCCAAAACTATTGGCTGGGTTAGATGCAGAAAAAAATTATTTTTAATTTGCAACCTGATGGAGGTCAGTATAGATGGACTAATAGACCAAGTCCCACACACCGCTAGAAGCCCAAATATTTTTTCAGAGCTAGATGCAGAAAATTTTTTTATTCAATTTGCAACCTGATGGAGGTCAGTATAGATGGACTAATAGACCAAGTCCCACACACTGCTAGAAGCCCAAATATTTTTTCAGAGCTAGATGCAGAAAAAAATTATTTTTAATTTGCAACCTGATGGAGGTCAGTATAGATGGACTAATAGACCAAGTCCCACACACCGCTAGAAGCCCAAATATTTTTTCAGAGCTAGATACATAAAAAATTATTTTTAATTTGCAACCTGATGGAGGTCAGTATAGATGGACTAATAGACCAAGTCCCACACACCGCTAGAAGCCCAAATATTTTTTCAGAGCTAGATGCAGAAAAAAATTATTTTTAATTTGCAACCTGATGTAGGTCAGTATAGATGGACTAATAGACCAAGTCCCACACACTGCTAGAAGCCCAAATATTTTTTCAGAGCTAGATGCAGAAAAAAATTATATTCAATTTGCAACCTGCTGGAGGTCAGTATAGAAGGACTAATAGAACAAGTCCCACACACTGCTAGAAGCCCAAATATTTTTTCAGAGCTAAATGAAGAAAAAAATTATTTTTAATTTGCAACCTGATGGAGGTCAGTATAGATGGACTAATAGATCAAGTCGCACACTGCTAGAAGCCCAAATATTTTTTCAGAGCTAGATGCAGAAAAAAATTATTTTTAATTTGCAACCTGATGGAGGTCAGTATAGATGGACTAATAGACCAAGTCCCACACACTGCTAGAAGCCCAAATATTTTTTCAGAGCTAGATGCAGAAAAAAATTATTTTTAATTTGCAACCTGATGGAGATCAGTATAGATGGACTAATAGACCAAGTCCCACACACCGCTAGAAGCCCAAATATTTTTTCAGAGCTAGATGCAGAAAAAAATTATATTCAATTTGCAAACTGCTGGACGTCAGTATAGAAGGACTAATAGAACAAGTCCCACACACTGCTAGAAGCCCAAATATTTTTTCAGAGCTAAATGAAGAAAAAAATTATTTTTAATTTGCAACCTGATGGAGGTCAGTATTGATGGACTAATAGACCAAGTCCCACACACTGCTAGAAGCCCAAATATTTTTTCAGAGCTAGATGCAGAAAAAAATTATTTTTAATTTGCAACCTGATGGAGGTCAGTATAGATGGACTAATAGAACAAGTCCCACACGCTGCTAGAAGCCCAATATTTTTTCAGAGATAAATGAAGAAAAAAAATATTTTTAATTTGCAACCTGATGGAGGTCAGTATAGATGGACTAATAGACCAAGTCCCACACACTGCTAGAAGCCCAAATATTTTTTCAGAGCTAGATGCAGAAAAAAATTATTTTTAATTTGCAACCTGATGGAGGTCAGTATAGATGGACTAATAGACCAAGTCCCACACACCGCTAGAAGCCCAAATATTTTTTCAGAGCTAGATGCAGAAAAAAATTATATTCAATTTGCAACCTGCTGGACGTCAGTATAGAAGGACTAATAGAACAAGTCCCACACACTGCTAGAAGCCCAAATATTTTTTCAGAGCTAAATGAAGAAAAAAATTATTTTTAATTTGCAACCTGATGGAGGTCAGTATAGATGGACTAATAGACCAAGTCCCACACACTGCTAGAAGCCCAAATATTTTTTCAGAGCTAGATGCAGAAAAAAATTATTTTTAATTTGCAACCTGATGGAGGTCAGTATAGATGGACTAATAGAACAAGTCCCACACGCTGCTAGAAGCCCAAATATTTTTTCAGAGATAAATGAAGAAAAAAATTATTTTTAATTTGCAACCTGATGGAGGTCAGTATAGATGGACTAATAGACCAAGTCCCACACACTGCTAGAAGCCCAAATATTTTTTCAGAGCTTAATGCAGAAAAAAAATATTTTTAATTTGCAACCTGATGGAGGTCAGTATAGATGGACTAATAGACCAAGTCCCACACACCGCTAGAAGCCCAAATATTTTTTCAGAGCTAGATGCAGAAAAAAATTATATTCAATTTGCAACCTGCTGGAGGTCAGTATAGAAGGACTAATAGAACAAGTCCCACACACTGCTAGAAGCCCAAATATTTTTTCAGAGCTAAATGAAGAAAAAAATTATTTTTAATTTGCAACCTGATGGAGGTCAGTATAGATGGACTAATAGACCAAGTCCCACACACTGCTAGAAGCCCAAATATTTTTTCAGAGCTAGATGCAGAAAAAAATTATATTCAGTTTGCAACCTGATGGAGGTCAGTATAGATGGACTAATAGAATGATGCTATGCCCAAAAGATTTTACTTCACTAGGTGCAGTAAAAAAATTGGTATTCTATACACAGGTGGTATATCTTGCAACACAGATAGGCTACTCCACTGACTAACACACTCTGCAATAGGCCAAAAAGTATTAGCTTTGCTAGATTCAGCCAAATGCTGTGAAAAAAACTTGCACAGCACTGGCACAGACCTGCCTGGCAAAAACTGATAGGAACTGATGTAACCTAGTCCTGAAAAGGACTCCAATTACAATTAGTCTTTACTCCCACAATCTATATATTTAAGAGCACAGACCTGCCTGATAAAAGTCGTAGGAAATGCTGTAACCTAGTCCTTAAAAGGACTGCAATCACAACTATTCCCTACTCCCAAGCTATCTGTATATTTGTGCGAAAATTGGCTTGAAATTAACAAGGTATAGCGCACACAGCAACAGCGGTGCCGTCTAACACGCAGCTGCAGCAGTGAGAAAATGGTGGCGACGGGGAAAATGGCTTGGTCTTATAGGGCAAGGACATGTGACATACACTGCCAATCACACATGCCCTTGCTTGTGTGAAAAAAAGCACTTCGCTCCGTGTGTGCGCTGCTGATAGGCTGACAGATTGCACCTCCCCACTGCAAATGCGGGAAAGAGAAAAAAAAATGGAGATCTTCATTGTTCCTGCAGAGATCCATCCCCTGCCCCTCACCCCGCCCCGCTGTACACTCAAACTGCGTATTAACATTAATTTTCATCATTACTGAGAAAAAATCCAGTTATGATTTTGGTGCACGAACAGTTATCGAACATAACCTCGAACAGCCGAATTTTTCTCAAATTGTTCGTGTTCGCCGACCGGCTCGAACACCGCCCAAAACAGCTCGAATTTGAGATTGGCGAACAGTTCGAGTAGAACAACGCTCATCTCTAAATATAATTTTTTTCTGCAGCTACCTCTGAAAAAATATTTGGGCTTCTAGCTGTGTGTGGGACTTTCTCTATTAGTCCATCTATACTGACCTCCATCAGGTTGCAAATTCAAAATAATTTTTTGTCTGCATCTAGCTCTGAAAAAATATTTGGCCTTCTAGCAGTGTGTGGGACTTTCTCAATTAGTCCATCTATACTGACCTCCATCAGGTTGCAAATTAAAAATAATTTTTATCTGCATCTAGCTCTGAAAAAATATTTGGCCTTCTAGCAGTGTGTGGGACTTTCTCTATTAGTCCATCTATACTGACCTCCATCAGGCTGCAAATTAAAAATAATTTTTATCTGCATCTACCTCTGAAAAAATATTTGGCCTTCTAGCAGTGTGTGGGACTTTCTCTATTAGTCCATCTATACTGACCTCCATCAGGTTGCAAACTGAATATATTTTTTTTCTGCATCTACCTCTGAAAAAATATTGGGCTTCTAGCTGTGTGTGGGACTTGTTCTATTAATCCATCTATACAGACCTCCATCAGGTTGCAAACTGAATATAATTTTTTTCTGCATCTAGCTCTGAAAAAATATTTGGCCTTCTAGCTGTGTGTGGGACTTGTTCTATTAGTCCATCTATACTGACCTCCATCAGGTTGCAAATTGAATATAATTTTTTTCTGCATCTAACCCAGCCAATAGTTTTGGCCTAATACCACAGTTTGGCCACTAGGCTCTGCTCGGTTCCCATCCATTGTTTTTTTGTGCAAACAACTCCAGAGTTGTGAATTAGTTAACCACCAAAATGAGTGGAAAAAGGCCTGCTGCTGGTGGAAAGGGGAATAGGCGTGTTGGGAAGGGGAAAAAAGGTTGTGTCCGTGGGGTAGGTGTTAAAGCAACAGTAACATCTGCAGAAGAAAGACCATCTTCCAGCCAAACTAAAATGTCTACTTCTTTTAGCGGACAATGTGATAAGATCCCTTTCTTACGGCCACGCCAATCGCTACAAATTCCAGATGAGGCACAAAAACAGCAGGTGCTTCAACGGATATCAAGTGCTCTTTTAAGTGGGCTCTCCTCCACATCAACTTCAACATCACAAATACTCCAGTCCTCAAAGGTGTCACCCCAATCGCACTTGCTTCCTCACAGCTCCCAAATCTCCAGCTGCCCATCTGAGTATGAGGTAGAACAGATGGTTGAGTCTGCAGAGCTGTTTACTCATACTATAGCCTGGGAATCAGAGGTCGACTCCAGCGCTTCTGTGAATCCAGACGAGGAAATGATCTGCACTGATGCCCAGAATCTTTATGAGTTGGATCCAGGACCAGACGCAGAAGGTTCTGACCATAATGTAGACCCTCATTCCCAAACTGTAACTCCTGTTGGTGGAGACAATGAGGAAGACGATGATGAGACTCAAATACCTGATTGGAGCGACAACTTTAGTTTTTTGTCAGGGCAGGAACAGGTTGGCTCTGAGGACGACGGGTGTGATAACGCACAGGGTGATGATGATGAGGTTGGAGATCCCACTTACTGTCAACCCACAGTCAGCCAAGAGATGAGGTCAGCAGAGGAGGTGGAGGAAGATGCTAGTGACGACGAGGTCAGGTTGCGCCTTCCTGGACAGAGACGTAGTACTGGAAGCACGTCAACAACTGCATCCTCAAACACAACTCTGCCTCTCACCACAAGTCGTGGTGGCTCTTCAGGTCGCATGGGTGCTAAGCCTTGCATAGCCTGGGCATTTTTTCAGATCGATAAAGATGACCCAACTCGTGTTATCTGTAACATTTGTCAGCAAAAGCTAAGTAGAGGCCAAAAAATACATAGTTTGAGTACATCATGCATGAACCGGCACATGGACATGAAGCATAAGTTGCAATGGGAAGCTCAGTGTGCTACAATGCGGCCTAGCCGGCCGGGCCAACCACCGTCTGCCATATCTTGTGCATCCGCGGCCTCTTCATCCTCTGTGACTGGGGGGACAGCGTTCACACCTGTTTTGGGGCGCAGACCTGCCACCTCTTTACCCGCAACAGCCAGCGTGATTGGCAGGTCATCATTTTCTTTGGAGGTGGTAACACCAGCTGGTGTTGAGCGCTGTCCGACATCGATAGCACCACCTTTGGATCAAGGCAACCTAACATGTCCCCCTGCATCTTCCTCACAGACCGGCAGTTTGCCGGGGACACCCTTATCAACCCCGTCTAAGCACAATAGCGAGCCCTCGGTCCCTCAGATGTGGACAAGTAAAAGACCATTTCCTCCTAGCCATGAGAAAGCTAAAAGGTTGAATTTCACCATCTGCAAGCTCTTGGCTACAGAAATGATGCCTTTCCGCGTGGTGGACACAGAGGATTTTCGAGACCTTATGTCCGTCGCAGTGCCCCAGTACCAGATGCCAAGTCGGCACTACTTCTCAAAGAAAGGTGTGCCTGCGCTCCACCAGCATGTCGCACACAACATCACCGCTTCTTTGAGAAACTCTGTGTGTGACAGGGTGCATTTCACCACAGACACTTGGACGAGTAGGCATGGACAGGGGCGTTACATGTCGCTGACTGGGCACTGGGTAACTATGGTGACAGCAGGACAAGGGGCTGCTGTCCAAGTCTTGCCGTCCCCACGAGTTGTGCGTCAATCCTCTTTATGTCAAAGTTCCTCCACTGCTTCTGCCTCCTCAACCTCCTCTCGGTCTTCCACCTGCACCCATAGTCTGTCTGGTCATGCCACAAGCTTTCTAACTGCGCAGAAGGGATCCTGCACACCTCCTTACTATGCTGGCAGTAGGGCTCAACGTCATCAGGCGGTTTTTACTTTGAAATGTCTGGGAAATGTGAGTCACACAGCTGAGGAGTTGTGGTCAGCTCTGGAGAACCAATTTCATGAATGGTTGTCTCCACTGGACCTGAAACCAGGGAAAGCCGTGTGCGACAATGCTGCAAACCTGGGTGCGGCCCTTCGCCGGGGCAATGTCACACACGTGCCTTGTATGGCTCACATGTTGAACCTGGTTGTCCAGCAATTTTTAGCCCACTATCCCAGACTAGATGGCCTTCTGCAGAGGGCACGGTCGCTGTGTGCTCACTTCCGCCGTTCGCATCCCGCAGCTCAGCGACCTACATCTCTACAGAAGTCGTTGGGCCTGCCACTTCACCGGCTAAAATGCGATGTGCCTACCCGGTGGAATTCAACTCTGCACATGTTGCAGCGACTGTGGCAGCACCGACAAGCCCTGGTGCAATACGTTCTGACGTATAGCCTGGGCCAACGAGATGCAGAGGTGGGGCAAATCACGCTGGAGGAGTGGTCTCAGATCAGGGACCTATGCACCCTTCTGCACAGTTTTGAAATGGCGACGAAGATGTTTAGTGCTGACGATGCCATTATCAGCATGACTATTCCGGTGATTTACATGCTGGATCACATGTTAAACAGAATTCGGAGTCAGGTGGTGGCACAAGAGGAGGTGGAGGAAGTAGAGGAAGAGGAGTTGTATGCGGAAGGGCTAACATCTGCAAGGTCCAGACGGTCGGCAGCACCAAGGCGGCAGGCATGTGAGGGTGGGGGAGATGGTTTTACCAGGGCGCATGGTAGCAGCCAAACTAGTGAGGAAGGTGCAGGAGCCCAGGAAGAAGTGGAGGACGAACTGATGGAAGACTCATCAGATGAGGGAGACCTTGATCACATTTCTGTTGTGCGAGGTTGGGGGGAGAGGACAGAGGAAGGAAGCATGATTGTTACCTCGCCACCAACACAACAGGGACTTGGTGCTCCTGGATGCGCAACACACATGAGTGCCTTCTTGCTGCACTACCTGCAACATGACCCTCGAATTGGGAGAATTAGAAATAATCCTGACTACTGGGTTGCCACACTGTTAGATCCACGGTACAAAAGTAAATTTGCAGAAATTATTCCTGCCATAGAAAGGGATGCACGCATGCAGGAGTATCAGCAGAGACTGTTGCAGAATCTTGCATGTGCTTTTCCACAAAACACCAGTGGTGCACGTAGTGAATCTCACAGTTCCAACTTGCCAACCGTGGGACCGTCAAGTGTTCAGCACTCAAACCGTAACAGAACCACAGTATCTGCTGGTAACATCAATTTTGCGGAATCATTTCACCACTTTTTTAGCCCATCCTTTGCAAGGCCACAGGAGACAAGAAGTCTGACACATAGTCAACGCCTAGAGACGATGGTACAGGAGTATCTCCAAGTAAACATTGAAGCCACGACTGTGTCACTGGACCCTTGCTCTTTTTGGGCTTCCAATCTGGATAAATGGCCGGAGCTAGCCACTTACGCCTTGGAGATCTTGTCATGCCCCGCAGCCAGCGTTCTGTCTGAACGTGTGTTCAGCGCTGCTGGTGGTGTGCTGACAGATAAGCGCACGCGGCTCTCCACTGATAATGTAGACAGACTCACGTTCATAAAGATGAACAAATCATGGATCCGAAACGACTTTTCTACCCCTGTGTCATCCTGGGGAGAGTAAAAGCTTGATGATTGGTTAAAATCACCCTACCAACCGTTTTAAGCTTTCAAATTACTAATCATGTTTATCTGTATCTTGGCTGGAAAATAATTTGGGCTTTGTAGCAGTGTGCAGCACTGATTCTATTAGGCCATCTATAATAAGCTCCACCATATTTAAAATTACTAATCATGTTTATCTGTATCTTGACTGGAAAATAATTTGGGCTTTGTAGCAGTGTGCAGCACTGATCCTATTAGGCTCCACCAGATTTAAAATTAATAATAATTTTTAGCTGCATCTAGCCCGGAAAATAATTTTGGGGCTCCGAGATGCGCAAGACACATAAGTGCCTTCTTGCTGCACTAAATGCAACATGACCCTCATATTGTCAGAATTCGAAGTAATCATGACTACTGGGTTGCCACACTCTTAGATCCCCCAAACTTTTCGATCAACCTTTTCATTTTAATAAAGACCAAAAAAAATGGTCATTTTTGAAATTATAAGCATTAGCAGGTTATTAGAAAGTGAAATCAAACAGTTTTCAACTCAAAACTTTATTCTAGGTGATGTTACATTTTCACATAGGACCCCTTGTTCGAAAGGAGCTTCTGAACTCTCTCGTCCATTGAATTTGTCAGGTTTTGGATGGTTTCTGCTTCAATTGTTTTGCATGAGGACAGAATACCCTCCCAGAGCTGTTGCTTAGATGTGATCTGCCTCCCGCCATCATAGACACTCCTTTTGATGATGCTCCAGAGGTTCTGAATGGGGTAGAGATCAGGGGAGCTTGGGGGTCACACCATAAGTTTGTCCCCTTTTATGCCCATATCAGCCAGAGATGCAGATATTTTATGTGCAGCATGAGATGGTGCATTATCATGCAAAAAAATGATCTTGCTGTGAAATACACGGTTCTTCTTCTTGAACCATGGCAGGAAGTGCTGTTTGAGAAAATCCACATACATTATGGAGTTCATCTTTAGCGCCTTCAGGGATCCTAAAGGGGCCGACAATCTCTCTCCCCATGATTCCAGCCCAAAACATTACTCCACCTCCTCCTTGTTGGCGCTGTAGCCGTATTTGCGTGGGGTGTCCATCAACCAGCCATCCTCCACTCCATCCATCTGGACCATCGAGCGCTGCACGGCACTCATCCGTGAACAAAACAGTTTTGAAATCAGTCTTCATGTAATGTTTGGCCCACTGGAGCCATTTCTGCTTGTGTGAAGTGGATAGAGGAGGTCGACAGGATGGCGTATGCACAGCTGCAAACCTCTGAAGGACCCTGCATCTTCTTGTTCGGGGGACGTTGGAGGCACCAGCAGCTTCAAAAACTTGTCTGCTGCTATGACAAGGTTTTTTTGCCGCTGCTCTTTTAACCTGACGTAATTGCCTGTAGAAAAGAGTCCTCAATTTGCCCTTATCAGCACGCACACGTGTGTACTGTGAATCAGCTACATACTTCTTGATTGCCAAGACACTTCATCCTGATCATCGCACAATGTTGATTGTAGTCATGACTTGACCTAAACACTCCACAATTTGTTGCTTCTCAGCAGCCGACACATCCTTTTTCTTTCCCATTTTGGCAGAAAATGTAGGCTGCTTAATAACGTGAGACAGCCTTCTTAAGTAGTCTTGCCTTTCATTGGACACACCTGCCAAACTAGTTAGCACAGGTGTCTGCAATTGCTTACAGTGATATAAAGAGCCCTGACACACATCACCATCAATGAGTTTAACTGACAAACAAACAAATTCTTCCCTTATCACTCCTAAACACTTTTTGCATAATAATTTGGAACACAGTGTACATATGCTTTTCCACAAAACACCACACCAGTGGTTCACGTAGTGAATCTTACAGTTCTAACTTGCCAACAGTGGTCTGTATGGAGTTGTTCAATAAAGGGCCCAAAATTAAGATAACATAGATGGGAGAGGTCTCTATGAATAGGAATTCCTAAGTATTTGATACCCTGTGAGGGCCAGGCAAAGGGAAAGTTGGACTGGATGGAATCCTATATGGATTTGGGGAGGGAGACATCGAGGGCCTCAGACTTCGCTGCATTGATTTTAAAATTTGACCATGTAACAAAGTGATCTATTTCAGCCATAACAGCATGGATGGATATATGTGATTGAGTGATATATACTAGGACATCATCAGCAAATAGAGAGCACTTGTACTCGGTGCCTCCCACCTCAATCCACCTAATATTGGGGTTATGGCGAATTGATGAGAGCAGGTGCTCCGTCACTAGGATGTATAAGAGAGGGGACAGAGGACATCCCTGCCTTGTCCCATTGGTGATTGTGAAAGGTGATGAAAATGTTCTGATGCACCCCCTGGGCCTTGGGACACCCGGAGCCGGACCCTTTTTGGTGGATGCTGGTGGCTGTAGTCTTCGTGGCGGCGACCCGGTTCCGTGGCTCAGGGTGGTCAAACCAGTGGCGGAACTATTTATGTGGTTTTGATGTTTAAATGTCCGACTACGCCACCCGTGGATTGCGGTCAGAGTGAACCGCCGCTGCAGGGCAGACCGCTGAGGCTGGTGTCGTGGGTGCAGCAGAGCGTAGCATAACTCCCCACGGGAGGAGTATAGCCTCAGGGCAGTGTATGCGGAGGATGGGGGTGATGGTGCAGGGCAGCAGCAGTAACGACACGGAGTCAGTGATGCAGTCCAGGGCCTTTACTCACAGTTCTTATTATCCAGATCACGTCTGCAGGTAACGGCTGCCCACGTCGTACTGTGCTCACCAGGTGAGGGGCTCAGACAACTCCCAGATAACTTTGAAGCGCTTCACAGGACCCCCTTTGTGTGTCCTTTGTCTGGCCTTTCTTACCAACCCTTCTGTCCGGCTGCCTCGGGCCTCCTCTTGGTAAACTTGGCGCCAGTTTCCCTGACCCTATGTGGTGCCTTCCTAGCGGGTGGAGCAAGGGGCTGCGCCACATAAAATGTCAGAGCCTCCGGTTTCTAGCTGAGGGTCGTTTCCTGCCTCCACTAGTTCGGGGACCGGTCTCCCCCTTTGGCCTGACCCCTCCACGCAGGTGGATTCGGGCGTGCGGTGGCGACTCGCCCGTCCGCACCCCTGGGATCCCTTCATTCCTCGTTCCTGGAGCCTTCTCCCCTCCTCTTCCTTCCTTCTACCTCTTCCAGGCCTGGGTCTCTGTTACTAGGCCCGCCTCCGGAGCAGAGCTCATGCAGAGCCCCTGCTCCCTGCCACTTCTGCTCAGACTTCTCTGCACTGAACTAAGATGGTGCCCACCTTTTATACTCCCTTCTCAATGCACCCAGGAACTGCTTCCTCCCTGCTCCTGCACTACAGGGTTCCCCTTCCTCAGTGTTCCCTCCCCCCACTCCAGCCAGGGATAGGGACTGTCGTGCCCATCTCAGGGGTATATTGGTCGCCCTGCCCCACGGCAATGTGGTGTAATGCATGCAGGTGTCTGGTCCTGATCCACACTCCATCCTTACCTGAGAGTGAGATATCACACCTCTGGGTGAGGTGCAATACCTCTGTAGCAACCGAGCCCTCAGGGTGCTACAGTTCCATTTATCTTCAGCCTTGGTGACGTATTGTGATACAGGGCCGTGATTTTGGCTATAAAAGGGTCCCCTAGACCCCTACCCCAAGCTTTTTAAGAGAATCATATATGGCGTGCCAGGAGACTCTATGGAATGCTTTCTCAGCATCCAACGAGAGTATCTAATTACAAATTTTTAACTGCATCTAGCCCAGGAAATACTTTGTGCCTATTCGCAGTGTCTGCTAGTCAGCGGATTATCCCGGCTGTTAAGCAAGCTACACCACCTGTAGTTTGGACACTTAATTTTTTCAAAGGAAATGCTTCGGGACCACGGGATACTCAGTGAAGAGCATCAGGAGGCACCCCAAGGCATAGGGGCTGGGACTGGCAGTAGGATGCCTTGCGGTGGACAGCCGAGCTCGATCCTTATAAAAGCTTTTTAACTGCAGCAGCTTTAGTGGACGCTACTGGAGCTGGAATTACGCGGCTGCTGGCATGAGACTTGCCCTCCAATAGATCCTTGTAAATGGATTTAAAGTGTATTCATTCAAATTAGAGAGACAATTTAAATTAAAAAGCTTAGAGCTGCCTCCACCACAGGGGGGCTCGCTCGACCCACCAGCGGACAGGCACCAGTATTGGGAGAGGGGGGCTGGCCATCAGGGTTCACCGCGGCTCTGGCACAAACCCGGCGACACGGAGGTGGCACGGGCAGGAGCGGACTGAACGTGTCGGCTTCTCACTTTTTGGATTTTAGAAGGGCATGACATGCCTATATCTGTGTCTCCCCCTCCTTTTACTCCTGCACCTCTTTTCTTTTCGCATGACTATATGTACTTGTCACTTTTCCATGTGTTAGTTGTGTCTTCTGAGCAGTTTGTCAGCTTTTGGACACCTTTGAAGGTGTTTTCTATGTGTTTCTATGTGTTTTTGTTTGCCTGCCATTGGTTTTAACGGTGTTCAAAGGTGTTCGACGAACAGTTCGACGAACAGTTCGGCGAACACAAGGGTGTTCGACGAACCGAACCGAACTCGAACACTACGGGGGTGGCTCAACACTAGTGGGAGGCATCTTCGCATGTACCATGAACAGGGGTTTGGCATGCACACAATACAGCGGAATAGTCTGTCCTTCCCACTAAATGCACTGGGGAGGGCACAGGTAATGTTTTGGTATATGCGCTTAATCTTATGTATAAGGCACACCGGGACAAATAGGGTCTGCTGGGGACTGAGTATGGATACCTCGCTGCCGAAGCTGCCATGAGGTAGTGGCCAGCTTCGGCCTCCTCCAAACTAAAAGGGCCCATTTCAAGTGCAAGCTAGCAGTATGGCATTGCAGCCTGGGGGTGGGTGGGTGGTAGGCTGCACACTTATGCTTGCATTAAAAGAAAACAAAGCAGATGCTAACTTCTATCATCATCATCATGCTCCTCACCTTGGCACTCTCAACTCCCCTGATGGACAAGCCAGGGCCCACCAGAGGAGTCTGGTTCTCTGGTGGTCTCGTCCAATGCTGCCCAAAAGCAGGCCGGGCTAAGAAAAGTGTGTGAGGGGAAGTTGACAGGAGAAATAGGGGTGGCTGGGGACCGTTTATGGACACCCGTTTGCCCCCAGGCGGCTGGGGACCGTGTGTGGACAGCCGGCCGCCGGGCGGCTGGGGACCGAGTATGGATTCCAGGCCACCAACGCAGCCATGACGTGGTGGCCAGATTCCGCCTCCACATGCCTAAAAGGCCCAATTTCAAGTGCAAGCAAGCAGTATGGTATTGCAGCCTGGGGGGTGGGTGGGTGGCAGGCTGCATACTTTCGCTTGCATTGCAAGGAATAGGGGAGCTACAATTGAACAGTGCCCTGGGACAAGAACTTGAACGGGGATAGTTGCAAGTCTGCATCTTCTGATGCGGGAAGGATGACTTCTGATGGGCACACTTTTAGACAGTGACCTGGGTGCCAGAGATGCTTCCAGGGGTCTTCCCCATGCTGTTCCCATGTCTTTTCAGCACTGTATGCATGTGTCACACAGCACATGGCCAGATAAGGTTGTAAAATGTTAAATTGACATTTCCCGGTGAATGCATTTGTCATGGTTGAAAGCAATACAAAAGTGCAAAAACGCATAAAAAATGCTACTTGTTAACATAGCCCAAGGTGTGAAGGAGTATTTTTTGGGGGGGTTGTTTATTTTACCTTATACACAAGTCTTTACCCTGGAAAGGAAGTTCCTTAACATATTTCACAGGAAAGCAGTTTCAGTTTCATTTTTGAATGTTTTACTGTGAGCCCTTAAAAGTGGCTTAATACCTCTGACCACGTTGCTGACAGCAGCGACCTGGGCGTCAGAAATGCTTCCTGGGGCGATCCCCATGCTGTCCCCATGTCATTTGAGCACTGTCACTATCGTTTTGGGCACTTGTTAGGCTTTTAAAAGACCCGAGTATCACGGCGAGCTCGGCCCGAACTTCGAGCACCCGAGCATTTTAGTGCTCGATGAACACTAATGATGACTATTACTAATATTAGACAAGTAGCACAACAACTTCATTGTATTCTAAAGACCAGGAAAAGTAAAGCTGTTTGTAAAATTCAAGGTATAATTTCTTACAAGTGCTTCCCTAACTTGAATTGCTCATTAGCTACATTTCGCCTGCTCCACAAGTAACTAGTATGGTATAACAAGAGGCTAATGGTAAGCATGTTATATTTTATACAAACGCTATTTTCCCCTTTATGAGCTAAAATACTCACAATGGAAGAATTAACTTTTCCTGGCTTGATAGAAAATCTGAGGACTGCATTGTGTATTGTTAATTATACACATCAGAAAAGCCAGGTAAATGTTACTTTGGTGCTTTCCCAAAAAATGTAAGTTATCTTGTAATGACAAGATCTTACTTGACATTTGCTTTCACATTTTGTCTGATGCTTTTGACGCGCCCCCTGGGACATATTCCTTTTTGAGGGGAATACCCGGCACCGGATCAGATGGGGGGGGGGTTGTAGTCTCCGAGCGGCTGTGACCCGGCCCGTGCCCAGGGCGTCAAGCTCAGTGTTATGTGGCAGTCCTACAGATGTTATTAAGAGTTCTTTTGTGTCGACTACGCCACCCGTTGTGATGCGGTCACTGTGGCCGCCGCTGCAGCAGGGTCCGCTGAGGCTGATGGTGGGTGCGCAGCTTGGTGGGATAACCCCCAACGGGAGGGGTATAGCCTCAGAGGGGACAGGCGCAGAGGATGGGGGTTGTGGTGGTGTAGTGCAGACGGCAGTGAAGACAGAGTCGGGTTGTGCAGTTAAGGGGGTTTACTTACTGCAGATGTTGTGCTGGTCACTCCAGCTTCGAGTGACCACCCGAGCCGTGCTGCGTCCACCAGGTCCTGGATCCAGCCAACCCCCAAACAAGTCCGGAGCGTGGCCCTGAGCTCTCTTTCTGTCCCGTTCTCTGGCCGTCCCCACCAGTAATCCACCTAGGTCCAGCTCCCTCGGGCCTTCTGTTGGGACACCCTTGGCCCTGGGTTCCCTGACCCTTCATGTGGTGTGCCTTCGGGGTGGATGTGATGGGTGACCGTGGCAGACGCTGCCCACGGTCTCCGGTCTCTGGCTGGGGAATGTTTTTACCCCCACCAGCTTGGGTTCCGGTACCCTGATGCCGACTCTTCACCCGGTGTTTTTAGTTGGGATCTCAGAGTCCTTCTCTTCTGTGCTCTGGGTGTCTCTCTTTTCTCCTCTCTCACTCTGGGTCTTTCTTCTCTCCTCTGCTCCTGACTTGTTCTCTGCAGCTGACTGACTCTCTGCATCTGACCCTGATCTTAGTTGGTGCCCACCTTATATACACCCTCTATGTGTGAGCTCAGGTGACCAGCACCCAATGAGCTCCTATCTTTACCCAGGCTGCTCCCCCTATCTGCCCCTACACTACTTGGGATGTACCACCCCCCTCCCACTCCAGCCAGGAACAGACTCGGTCGTACCTGCACATTTCTAAGTGGGAGTACCGTCGGCCTGTTCCTCGGAAATGGGATGTATGTAGTGCATGCAGCCTACCGAGCTCAGATCCACACTCCATCCTTACCCGGGAGTGGAATATCACACCTCTGGGTTGAGGTGCAATACCCCTGTAGCAGCCGAATCCTCAGGGTGCTACATTCCCCCCTGGTAAATCACAGCACGTCCTCGGGCTGTAAGACATAAATAACACCAAAAACATACATTTTTTTTTTTTCCATAAACATATAAAACATATAAAATATTATATATATAAAACTTTTTATATAAACATTCTCGTCGTCTCTCGTTTCAGGTTCCTCCTCCGGACACTGTGCAACATGTGTCCGGGAAAAGTGCGACAGTCTCTTAGAAAAACTGGTTTTCCTATAAAACCGGTAGGGGGCGCTTTAGGAAGCGCAACTATATACAGGGGAAGTTGGCCGCTCTCAGTCCTCGGCCAGGTGGAGGGAAGGGAATGGCTGCTCACAGTCCTCAGCCTGTGGGATGAAGGGGTTAACGGGTAAACAGTTCACTCAGCTGGTCCCAACGGGGACTATATATATGTATCAACAGTTTCTTTATACCCCGGTCGGGTAACTATTTACATCACTTCTCTGCCGCACTCAACGGCGTCTTCCTCCTGCTCTTTGCTTATAGCTGGTTGTTACTTCAGACCCGTCCGGGTCCTCTTGCTCCTCCTCCTCGCACTGCAACTCCTCCTCCGTCAGGCGGTGTACGTGGAGGGCGTAAGGTCCCTTTGGCACACTTGTGCCGGGTAAAGGTGACCTCGTCTCCGATGTAGAGGTCACGACCTCTGTGCCCCTCCGGCAGATGGGACTCCACGTCTCTGCGCGTGACAAAGACGTCGCCGGGGGTGTTGTTGTCTCTGATGAATCCCCACCCGTGCTGCTGGTTAAACTTTATTACAGTCCCGGTGGTACGGGGACTGTGCGCTGCACGGGGGTCCCTCCTGGTCCGGCTCTTTTGCTCAGCGCTCCTTATTTGGGCCTGTTGTTCCCGGACCCGCCTCTCTCTCCGCTCCCTCGCAAACTCTTCGAGCTGCTGTCGGCAACACTCAGCGCGCTCTGCTGCAGCTGCCCTAGTTTCCTGAGTGAACCCCATTAGATCTTCTCCGGTGGGGTCCCACTCAAACTGTGCTTCCTCTAGCGGGGGCGAGATCCTTCTTACGGGCTTCGGAGCCGGAATCAGGGGTGCACACATGGCCCCAACCCTCCTCTGATGCTCCAGTTCGTAATACTTCTGGGGCCAGATGAAAGGCTGCCCGTCCGGCCACGTGTGCTGGGCAAACAAGTCCTCTCCCAGACGCGGCACCCTTGGTTTTACGGGTGCGGGTGCGGTGGTGGTGGCGCCCGGGTTGCCCAGGCCTTGCGGCCAGGCCTGGGGCACCTGGAAGGTAAAGGGCACCGTTAATACGGCGGCGCCCTGGGCTACCTGGCCTTGCGACCAGGCCGGAGGCTCCGCGGAGGTAGGGGGCGCTGTTGGTGATGCGACGCCCGGGAATTCTAGGCCCTGCGACCAGGCTGGTGGTACTTCCTGCTTGGTCACGCTCGGGGTCGAGGCGTGTGACGTCACAGGGGTCGCGGCGGCTGCTTCCGGTTGGGGCCTAGTCTGCGTCGGTGACATGGCGTTTTCGGGCACAGCAGGGGGACTTTCGGGCTCTGCGACGGGGAGCTGGGGCAGGTAAGCGGTGTCACGGCTTGGGGTATAGGCGTCCCCTTTACCTGCCTCCATGCGTTCGGCTCCCTCCTCGGCGCCGTCTCCGGCCTTGGGTCCTCCCGCGCCATCCTCAGAGGCGGTCTCCTTCCTCATCTCGGCTGGCGTGCTCCGGGTCTTGGTTTGCTGGGCCATCTCCCGGCTCCACTCCGCCAATGTCTCTCGCTGTACCCGGGCCATCCTCCGTGCGAGGCCCTCCAGGGCAGTCTGTGCACACTCCCGGTCTCGGGGGAGCTGTGCAAGGACCTCCACTAGGCCTAGTGGGGTCGTGGTGTCCAGCAGGCTCCTGACCAACGGGTCGGTGCTGCTCTGCTCTTCTTCCAGCAGGCTCCTGGCCAGCGGGCCGGTGCTGCTCTGCTCTCTGGACATCTCCGGGTGAGCTTCTCTGCTACTCCTCTCCAGACTTCTTGCCTCCGGGTGCGCTCGCTCCAGACTGCTCCAGGCGGCACCCATCTTCGTTCTTTTCTTTCATCTCCTCCCACTTCGAGGGCGGTCCCGGGGCAACTCGGTGACTGTCAGCTCCAGGGGTAGTTCTTTCACGCTGACAGACACCTCCAGCCTCACAGTCTCTGTTGGTGGGGGCGGTTTCCACTTTTGGCGCCATTTTCTGTCCCGGCCCACGATGGGAGGCGGCCTCCTGCCCTCCTTTGGCACGCCCATAATGGCGTCCGCTGCTCTTCTAAGGCGGGAAACCTTCGGATTTGGCGGGAAACGTCGCCCAGTGGCGGGAAACTCTGCAGATGGCGGGAACAAGCTGGAAATGGCGGACAATCGGCGGGAAACGACTGGTGATGGAGTCCGATGGCGTGGACCCTCCGGAACCGGCGGGAGACTTCTTTCTGAGGTAAACTTGCACTTTTCTTCAGGCACGCAGTACCCGGGTGTTGCGGGCACGTAATCCTGCCGACTACGCCAAAGTTGACGCGCCCCCTGGGACATATTCCTTTTTGAGGGGAATACCCGGCACCGGATCAGATGGGGGGGGGGGTTGTAGTCTCCGAGCGGCTGTGACCCGGCCCGTGCCCAGGGCGTCAAGCTCAGTGTTATGTGGCAGTCCTACAGATGTTATTAAGAGTTCTTTTGTGTCGACTACGCCACCCGTTGTGATGCGGTCACTGTGGCCGCCGCTGCAGCAGGGTCCGCTGAGGCTGATGGTGGGTGCGCAGCTTGGTGGGATAACCCCCAACGGGAGGGGTATAGCCTCAGAGGGGACAGGTGCAGAGGATGGGGGTTGTGGTGGTGTAGTGCAGACGGCAGTGAAGACAGAGTCGGGTTGTGCAGTTAAGGGGGTTTACTTACTGCAGATGTTGTGCTGGTCACTCCATCTTCGAGTGACCACCCGAGCCGTGCTGCGTCCACCAGGTCCTGGATCCAGCCAACCCCCAAACAAGTCCGGAGCGTGGCCCTGAGCTCTCTTTCTGTCCCGTTCTCTGGCCGTCCCCACCAGTAATCCACCTAGGTCCAGCTCCCTCGGGCCTTCTGTTGGGACACCCTTGGCCCTGGGTTCCCTGACCCTTCATGTGGTGTGCCTTCGGGGTGGATGTGATGGGTGACCGTGGCAGACGCTGCCCATGGTCTCCGGTCTCTGGCTGGGGAATGTTTTTACCCCCACCAGCTTGGGTTCCGGTACCCTGATGCCGACTCTTCACCCGGTGTTTTTAGTTGGGATCTCAGAGTCCTTCTCTTCTGTGCTCTGGGTCTCTCTCTTTTCTCCTCTCTCACTCTGGGTCTTTCTTCTCTCCTCTGCTCCTGACTTGTTCTCTGCAGCTGACTGACTCTCTGCATCTGACCCTGATCTTAGTTGGTGCCCACCTTATATACACCCTCTATGTGTGAGCTCAGGTGACCAGCACCCAATGAGCTCCTATCTTTACCCAGGCTGCTCCCCCTATCTGCCCCTACACTACTTGGGATGTACCACCCCCCTCCCACTCCAGCCAGGAACAGACTCGGTCGTACCTGCACATTTCTAAGTGGGAGTACCGTCGGCCTGTTCCTCGGAAATGGGATGTATGTAGTGCATGCAGCCTACCGAGCTCAGATCCACACTCCATCCTTACCCGGGAGTGGAATATCACACCTCTGGGTTGAGGTGCAATACCCCTGTAGCAGCCGAATCCTCAGGGTGCTACACTTTACTTTACCACAATAGACAAAATGCTAATGTTGTTGAAAAAATATTTAAAGATGTTGTTCAGAAAAGCTGGAAATGCACAACTTTGATTGTCCAATCTGGTCCTATAGCGATGACATCTCATTAGAGAGAATTAAATCTGTTGAAATTTGAAAGTACAAAAATTTGATTCATCACAACAAATCATATATATATACATATACTGTATATATTGTGGTAGATCGGCTCACTCGGCTATGCATTAAGGTATAAATGGAACACTGTCTCTTTAAATTTTCAGTTGGTTTATTGAGCAGCATAAACCAATGTAAAGTTCATGAAAAGTAAACACAGCCCATCTGACCTAACGGCAAAACAAAATAAGCAAAGAGTCCAGCAAAGTCCTTGCACCGGCCGAGGTCCGGTCACTCAGGGTTAGCAAAAACCACACGGTTCAGGTTTAGCAGAAACCAACACACGATCCTCTCTCTTGAGCTGGCCTCCAGATATTGAACACCTTCTGAGTCAAAAGGCTGGCTTTTTATAGCCCCTAAACCATGCCCTGGAGTGGAGATAGGGAGGATAGCTTCCCTCCCAGCTCTTAGCTATCCACCTGTAAAGTATGCCCTTGTAACTCTGGCTATTAACCCTCTCTGCACCTAATGTGCAGGAGAAACATCCATGTTTTACATCACTGATGCAAAAAGTCTCAGAGACATGTATCTCCCCTCCAGAATTCTGCCAGTGACTTTTCCTCAATATACAGTGGCATGTAAAAGTTCAAGCAACCCTTGTCAAAATTACTGTTATTGTGAACAGTCAAGCAAGTTGAAGATGGGATGATCTCTAAAAGGGCTAAAGTTAAAGATGACACATTTCCTTTGTATTTTAGGCAAATATATACACTGCTCAAATAACACATCCTAGATCTGAATGAATGAAATATTCTCATTGAATACTTTGTTCTGTACAAAGTTGAATGTGCTGAGAACAAAATCACACAAAAATCATCAAAGGAAATCAAATTTATTAACCAATGGAGGCCTGGATTTGGAGTCACCCCCAAAATTAAAGTGGAAAAACACACTACAGGCTGATCCACCTTTGATGTAATATCCTTAAAACAAGTCAAAATGAGGCTCAGTATTGGGTGTGGCCTCCACGTGCCTGTATGATCTCCCTACAATGCCTGAGCATGCTCCTGATGAGATTACAGATGGTCTCCTGTGGGATCTCCTCCCAGACCTGGACTAAAGCATCCGTCAACTCCTGGACAGTCTGTGGTGCAATGTGACGTTGGTGGACGGAGCGAGACATGATGTTCCAGATGTGCACAATCGGATTCAGGTCTGGGGAACGGGTGGGCCAGTCCATAGCTGTTAGAATCTATGTTGTTTTACTTTTCGGCCATCTTTTTGTGGTTTGCTGGCTTCTAGTCTTTTTCTCTGGTGCTGGGTGTCTTGGTCACGTGATCTCCTCACTCTTTATTACTCAGCACCTGTATCCCATTCCTCGCTGGACATCAGTGTTGTTACGTTTGTGCTCTGGCTAAGTTACCTTGTTAGTTCTTTGTGCTTAGGACAATTGGTATCCTGGGACTTCTTGTTCCACCAGTTTTGTTTCCTTTAATCTTCGTTTCTGCAACTAACTTCTCTTTTAGGAGGTCACTCGTTTTTGCTCCCAGTCCTTAGAGCTTTTAGGGACACCCTTTCCCCTTCCTTCAGGTCTTCATTTGAGTTCAGTGCAGGATCGTCGGTGGGGCTATTCACAAGGAATAGGGCACCCACCCCAGTGAAGGGTTTAAGTGGAGTCTCAGTGCAGGGACAGCTTTTCCCTCCTATTCCTTAGTTCCTAGTTGCAGAACATAACAGTATGTCCAGCCACGTTTTAAAAGAAAAAAAAAAAGTTTTTTTTTCTCCTCTCCTCTTCCTGGGTATTCTTCAGTATGAGTACCATCCAGGAGCTTGCTCAACGCTTGCAAGGGTTGACTCTGGAGGTTGCCGGTCTTCAGCAGTACATGAGTAAATACCCTGCAGAACGCTATGAAGAACCTAAGGTAGGATTACCTGAGTGTTTCTCGGGGAAACAACAGGATTTTTCTTCATTTAAAAATGCTTGTTTGTTGTATTTTCGGCTCAGACCTAGATCTTCTGGGAGTAAACTACTGTGTGTAGGGATTATTTTTTCTCTATTGTGTAAAGTACCATAAATCTGGGCGTTTTCCTTGTCTCCTGATGATCATTGTTTGAGGTCTGTGGAGGCATTTTTTCATGCCATGGGTTTGCTGTATGATGACCCTGATCGGGTTACATCAGCTGAGGCAGAGCTCAGTCGTCTCAAACAGGGTTCTCTTGATGCTGAGAGTTATTGCACCCTGTTCAGACGATGGTCTGCATAGGTCAGGTGGAATGACCCTGCAATCAAGTTTCAGTTTCTGGCGGGCTTGAGTGAAAGGGTTAAAGATTTACTCATTGCATTCCCTGCACCTGATACTTTGCAAGTTGCCATGCACTTAGCTATCCATGTGGATAGAAGGTTGAGGTTCAGACAGAATGAGGAGAAGTTTTCTATATTGCTGGATTCTGTTTCTCATGATAATCCTGCTGACACTGGGGAACCTATGCAGGTGGGGGCAATGTCATCCCGTTCCAAGGAGAGGGACAGGAGGTTCTCTGAGGGACTTTGCTTGTATTGCGGTAAGGCTGATCATTTTTTAAAGCAATGCGAGGTTCGCTTAAGGAAAGAAAAAATAAAAGGTCAGTAGAAATAACACTCCCGTTCGCGTTGCGTTTTTATGTTCTGCTGGGGTGTTTTTTCCTGGTAATACCACCTGTCAGGGTTGTTCGATTGAGTTTCAGGTAATGGTGGATTGTGGTTCTGCACTTAATTTGATTGATCAACAGTTTCTTGAAAAGTATAAGTTCAGTTCTGAACCTTTGTCGTCTCCTTTTCCTGTGGTGGCGATTGATAATACTCCCCTGGAGCATTCTTCGAAAGGTCACTGAGTTTCTGTTTACTATGAATATGGAACATCAGGAGCAAATTTACTTATTTGTACTTGCTAAATTGCCTTCCCCGGTCGTCCTGGGGTTGCCCTGGTTAAAAGTGCATAATCCTTTGCTGGACTGGTTGTCTGGTTCCATAAGATCCTGGGGTCAGGGGTGTTATGGTAAATGTTGTAATTGTTAGAACCCTTCTGTTTGTTTTTGTTTCTATCTTGTGTTTTGCGGTCACGTGACCACCTTCCTATATATTCCAGCTCCGCCCTTCTGGCCTTGCTGGACTTCAGTGTTGTTTAGACTGTCTTTCTAGCCAGGTGCTTTTGTGCCTATCTATCTCTAGTTTGCTTGGTCCTCTGGACCTCTAGTACTTTTGTCAGTTTATATTTTGCTCTGCAACAACTTGTGTTTGGAGGTGTCCCATTTTTGTCCCAGTCCTTAGTTCTTTTAGGGACCCCTCCCTTTCTCTATAGGTCTCCGTTCAGACTAGCCGAGGACGAAGGCGGGTCTGTTCACAAGGAACAGGTCGCCCGCTACAACGTAGGGACTCAGCTTATTCTTACTGTAGGTACAGCTCTCCCCTTCTTTCTCTAGTTTATGTTGCAGATCATAACAGTAATGTTCACATTGTGGCTGTTGTGAAGGGAGAGTTACTTGAAACCATTCAGTATTTTTGGAGGGTTTTTTCCGGAGGGGGAGTCGAAAGCTTTACCACCTCATAGAGATTACAATTGCACTATTGAGTTTGTCCCTGATGCTAAGTAGAGATGAGCGTTGTTCTACTCGAACTGTTCGCCAATCTCAAATTCGAGCTGTTTTGGGCGGTGTTCGAGCCGTTCGGCGAACACGAACAATTTGAGAAAAATTCGGCTGTTCGAGGTTATGTTCGATAACTGTTCGTGCACCAAAATCATAACTGGATTTTTTCTCAGTAATGATGAAAATTAATGTTAATACGCAGTTTGAGTGTACAGCGGGGTGGGGGGAGGGGCAGGGGATGGATCTCTGCAGGAACAATGAAGATCTCCATTTTTTTTTCTCTTTCCCGCATTTACAGTGGGGAGGTGCAATCTGTCAGCCTATCAGCAGCGCACACACGGAGCGAAGTGCTTTTTTTCACACAAGCAAGGGCACGTGTCATTGGCAGTGTATGTCACATGTCCTTGCCCTATAAGACCAAGCCATTTTCCCCGTCGCCACCATTTTCTCACTGCTGCAGCTGCGTGTTAGACGGCACCGCTGTTGCTGTGTGCGCTATACCTTGTTAATTTCAAGCAAATTTTCGCACAAATATACAGATAGCTTGGGAGTAGGGAATAGTTGTGATTGCAGTCCTTTTAAGGACTAGGTTACAGCATTTCCTACGACTTTTATCAGGGAGGTCTGTGCTCTTAAATAGATAGGTTGTGGGAGTAAAGACTAATTGTAATTGGAGTCCTTTTCAGGACTAGGTTACATGAGTTCCTATCAGTTTTTGCCAGGCAGGTCTGTGCCAGTGCTGTGCAAGTTTTTTTCACAGCATTTGGCTGAATCTAGCAAAGCTAATCCTTTTTGGCCTATTGCAGAGTGTGTTAGTCAGTGGAGTAGCCTATCTGTGATGCAAGATATACCACCTGTGTATAGAATACCAATTTTTTTACTGCACCTAGTGAAGTAAAATCTTTTGGGCATAGCATCATTCTATTAGTCCATCTATACTGACCTCCATCAGGTTGCAAATTAAAACTAATTTTTATCTGCATCTACAGTACCTCTGAAAAAATATTTGGGCTTCTAGCAGTGTGTGGGACTTGTTCTATTAGTCCATCTATACTGACCTCCATCAGGTTGCAAACTGAATATATTTTTTTCTGCATCTACCTCTGAAAAAATATTGGGCTTCTAGCTGTGTGTGGGTCTTGTTCTATTAATCCATCTATACTGACCTCCATCAGGTTGCAAACTGAATATAATTTTTTTCTGCATCTAGCTCTGAAAAAATATTTGGCCTTCTAGTAGTGTGTCGGACTTTCTCTATTAGTCCATCTATACTGACCTCCATCAGGTTGCAAATTAAAACTAATTTTTATCTGCATCTACAGTACCTCTGAAAAAATATTTGGGCTTCTAGCTGTGTGTGGGACTTGTTGTATTAGTCCATCTATACTGACCTCCATCAGGTTGCAAACTGAATATATTTTTTTCTGCATCTACCTCTGAAAAAATATTTGGCCTTCTAGTAGTGTGTCGGACTTTCTCTATTAGTCCATCTATACTGACCTCCATCAGGTTGCAAATTAAAAATAATTTTTATCTGCATCTACAGTACCTCTGAAAAAATATTTGGGCTTCTAGCTGTGTGCGGGACTTGTTGTATTAGTCCATCTATAATGACCTCCATCAGGTTGCAAACTGAATATATTTTTTTCTGCATCTACATCTGAAAAAATATTTGGCCTTCTAGTAGTGTGTTGGACTTTCTCTATTAGTCCATCTATACTGACCTCCATCAGGTTGCAAATTAAAACTAATTTTTATCTGCATCTACAGTACCTCTGAAAAATATGTGGGCTTCTAGCAGTGTGTGGGACTTGTTCTATTAGTCCATCTATACTGACCTCCATCAGGTTGCAAACTGAATATTTTTTTCTGCATCTACCTCTGAAAAAATATTTGGCCTTCTAGTAGTGTGTCGGACTTTCTCTATTAGTCCATCTATACTGAACTCCATCAGGTTGCAAATTAAAACTAATTTTTATCTGCATCTACAGTACCTCTGAAAAAATATTTGGGCTTCTAGCAGTGTGTGGGACTTGTTCTATTAGTCCATCTATACTGACCTCCATCAGGTTGCAAACTAAATATATTTTTTTCTGCATCTACCTCTGAAAAAATATTGGGCTTCTAGCTGTGTGTGGGTCTTGTTCTATTAATCCATCTATACTGACCTCCATCAGGTTGCAAACTGAATATATTTTTTTCTGCATCTACCTCTGAAACAATATTTGGCCTCCTAGTAGTGTGTCGGACTTTCTCTATTAGTCCATCTATACTGACCTCCATCAGGTTGCAAGTTAAAACTAATTTTTATCTGCATCTACAGTACCTCTGAAAAAATATTTGGGCTTCTAGCAGTGTGTGGGACTTGTTCTATTAGTCAATCTATACTGACCTCCATCAGGTTGCAAACTGAATATATTTTTTTCTGCATCTACCTCTGAAAAAATATTGGGCTTCTAGCTGTGTGTGGGTCTTGTTCTATTAATCCATCTATACTGACCTCCATCAGGTTGAAAACTGAATATATTTTTTTCTGCATCTACCTCTGAAAAAATATTTGGCCTTCTAGTAGTGTGTCGGACTTTCTCTATTAGTCCATCTATACTGACCTCCATCAGGTTGCAAATTAAAACTAATTTTTATCTGCATCTACAGTACCTCTGAAAAAATATTTGGGCTTCTAGCAGTGTGTGGGACTTGTTCTATTAGTCCATCTATACTGACCTCCATCAGGTTGCAAACTGAATATAGTTTTTTCTGCATCTACCTCTGAAAAAATATTGGGCTTCTAGCTGTGTGTGGGTCTTGTTCTATTAATCCATCTATACTGACCTCCATCAGGTTGCAAACTGAATATATTTTTTTCTGCATCTACCTCTGAAAAAATATTTGGCCTTCTAGTAGTGTGTCGGACTTTCTCTATTAGTCCATCTATACTGACCTCCATCAGGTTGCAAATTAAAACTAATTTTTATCTGCATCTACAGTACCTCTGAAAAAATATTTGGGCTTCTAGCAGTGTGTGGGACTTGTTCTATTAGTCCATCTATACTGACCTCCATCAGGTTGCAAACTGAATATATCTTTTTCTGCATCTACCTCTGAAAAAATATTGGGCTTCTAGCAGTGTGTGGGACTTGTTCTATTAGTCCATCTATACTGACCTCCATCAGGTTGCAAACTGAATATATTTTTTTCTGCATCTACCTCTGAAAAAATATTTGGCCTTCTAGTAGTGTGTCGGACTTTCTCTATTAGTCCATCTATACTGACCTCCATCAGGTTGCAAATTAAAAATAATTTTTATCTGCATCTACAGTACCTCTGAAAAAATATTTGGGCTTCTAGCTGTGTGCGGGACTTGTTGTATTAGTCTATCTATACTGACCTCCATCAGGTTGCAAACTGAATATATTTTTTTCTGCATCTACCTCTGAAAAAATATTTGGCCTTCTAGTATTGTGTCGGACTTTCTCTATTAGTCCATCTATACTGACCTCCATCAGGTTGCAAATTCAAAATAATTTTTTTCTGCATCTAACCCAGCCAATAGTTTTGGCCTAATACCACAGTTTGGCCACTCAGCTCTGCTCGGTTACCATCCATTGTTTTTTTGTGCAAACAACTCCAGAGTTGTGAATTAGTTAACCACCAAAATGAGTGGAAAAAGGCCTGCTGCTGGTGGAAAGGGGAATAGGCGTGTTGGGAAGGGGAAAAAAGGTTGTGTCCGTGGGGTAGGTGTTAAAGCAACAGTAACATCTGCAGAAGAAAGACCATCTTCCAGCCAAACTAAAATGTCTACTTCTTTTAGCGAACAATGTGATAAGATCCCTTTCTTACGGCCACGCCAATCGCTACAAATTCCAGATGAGGCACAAAAACAGCAGGTGCTTCAACGGATATCAAGTGCTCCTTTAAGTGGGCTCTCCTCCACATCAACTTCAACATCACAAATACTCCAGTCCTCAAAGGTGTCACCAAATCGCACTTGCTTCCTCACAGCTCCCAAATCTCCAGCTGCCCGTCTGAGTATGAGGTAGAACAGATGGTTGAGTCTGCAGAGCTGTTTACTCATACTATAGCCTGGGAATCAGAGGTCGACTCCAGCGCTTCTGTGAATCCAGACGAGGAAATGATCTGCACTGATGCCCAGAATCTTTATGAGTCGGATCCAGGACCAGACGCAGAAGGTTCTGACCATAATGTAGACCCTCATTCTCAAACTGTAACTCCTGTTGGTGGAGACAATGAGGAAGACGATGATAAGACTCAAATACCTGATTGGAGCGACAACTTTAGTTTTTTGTCAGGGCAGGAACAGGTTGGCTCTGAGGACGACGGGTGTGATAACGCACAGGGTGATGATGATGAGGTCGGAGATCCCACTTACTGTCAACCCACAGTCAGCCAAGAGATGAGGTCAGCAGAGGAGGTGGAGGAAGATGCTAGTGACGACGAGGTCAGGTTGCGCCTTCCTGGACAGAGACGTAGTACTGGAAGCACGTCAACAACTGCATCCTCAAACACAACTCTGCCTCTCACCACAAGTCGTGGTGGCTCTTCAGGTTGCATGGGTGCTAAGCCTTGCATAGCCTGGGCATTTTTTCAGATCGATAAAGATGACCCAACTCGTGTTATCTGTAACATTTGTCAGCAAAAGCTAAGTAGAGGCCAAAAAATACATAGTTTGAGTACTTCATGCATGAACCGGCACATGGACATGAAGCATAAGTTGCAGTGGGAAGCTCAGTGTGCTACAATGCGGCCTAGCCGGCCGGGCCAACCACCGTCTGCCATATCTTGTGCATCCGCGGCCTCTTCATCCTCTGTGACTGGGGGGACAGCAGTCACACCTGTTTTGGGGCGCAGACCTGCCACCTCTTTATCCGCAACAGCCAGCGTGATTGGCAGGTCATCATTTTCTTTGGAGGTGGTAACACCAGCTGGTGTTGAGCGCTGTCCGACATCGATAGCACCACCTTTGGATGAAGGCAACCTAACATGTCCGCCTGCATCTTCCTCACAGACTGGCAGTTTGCTGGTGACACCCTTATCAACCCCGTCTAAGCACAATAGCCAGCCCTCGGTCCCTCAGATGTGGACAAGTAAAAGACCATTTCCTCCTAGCCATGAGAAAGCTAAGAGGTTGAATTTCACCATCTGCAAGCTCTTGGCTACAGAAATCCTGCCTTTCTGCCTGGTGGACACAGAGGATTTTCGAGACCTTATGTCCGTCGCAGTGCCCCAGTACCAGATGCCCAGTCGGCACTACTTCTCAAAGAAAGGTGTGCCTGCGCTCCACCAGCATGTCGCACACAACATCACCGCTTCTTTGAGAAACTCTGTGTGTGACAGGGTGCATTTCACCACAGACACTTGGACGAGTAGGCATGGACAGGGGCGTTACATGTCGCTGACTGGGCACTGGGTAACTATGGTGACAGCAGGACAAGGGGCTGCTGTCCAAGTCTTGCCGTCCCCACGAGTTGTGCGTCAATCCTCTTTATGTCAAAGTTCCTCCACTGCTTCTGCCTCCTCAACCTCCTCTCGGTCTTCCACCTGCACCCAAAGCCTGTCTGGTCATGCCACAAGCTTTCTAACTGCGCAGAAGGGATCCTGCACACCTCCTTACTATGCTGGCAGTAGGGCTCAATGTCATCAGGCGGTTTTTACATTGAAATGTCTGGGAAATGTGAGTCACACAGCTGAGGAGTTGTGGTCAGCTCTGGAGAACAAATTTCATGAATGGTTGTCTCCACTGGACCTGAAACCAGGGAAGGCCGTGTGCGACAATGCTGCAAACCTGGGTGCGGCCCTTCGCCGGGGCAATGTCACACACGTGCCTTGTATGGCTCACGTGTTGAACCTGGCTGTCCAGCAATTTTTAGCCCACTATCCCAGACTAGATGGCCTTCTGCAGAGGGCACGGTCGCTGTGTGCTCACTTCCGCCGTTCGCATCCCGCAGCTCAGCGACTTACATCTCTACAGAAGTCGTTGGGCCTGCCACTTCACCGGTTAAAATGCGATGTGCCTACCCGGTGGAATTCAACTCTGCACATGTTGCAGCGACTGTGGCAGCACCGACAAGCCCTGGTGCAATACGTTCTGACGTATAGCCTGGGCCAACGAGATTCAGAGGTGGGGCAAATCACGCTGGAGGAGTGGTCTCAGATCAGGGACCTATGCACCCTTCTGCACAGTTTTGAAATGGCGACGAAGATGTTTAGTGCTGACGATGCCATTATCAGCATGACTATTCCGGTGATTTACATGCTGGAGCACATGTTAAACAGAATTCGGAGTCAGGTGGTGGCACAAGAGGAGGTGGAGGAAGTAGAGGAGGAGGAGTTGTATGCGGAAGGGCTAACATCTGCAAGGTCCAGAAGGTCGGCAGCACCAAGGCGGCAGGCATGTGAGGGTGGGGGAGATGGTTTTACCAGGGCGCATGGTAGCAGCCAAACTAGTGAGGAAGGTGCAGGAGCCCAGGAAGAAGTGGAGGACGAACTGATGGAAGACTCATCAGATGAGGGAGACCTTGATCACATTTCTGTTGTGCGAGGTTGGGGGGAGAGGACAGAGGAAGGACGCATGATTGTTACCTCGCCACCAACACAACAGGGACTTGGTGCTCCTGGATGCGCAACACACATGAGTGCCTTCTTGCTGCACTACCTGCAACATGACCCTCGAATTGTGAGAATTAGAAATAATCCTGACTACTGGGTTGCCACACTGTTAGATCCCCGGTACAAAAGTAAATTTGCAGAAATTATTCCTGCCATAGAAAGGGATGCACGCATGCAGGAGTATCAGCAGAGACTGTTGCAGAATCTTACATGTGCTTTTCCACAAAATACCAGTGGTGCACGTAGTGAATCTCACAGTTCCAACTTGCCAACCGTGGGACCGTCAAGTGTTCAGCACTCAAACCGTAACAGAACCACAGTATCTGCTGGTAACATCAATTTTGCGGAATCATTTCACCACTTTTTTAGCCCATCCTTTGCAAGGCCACAGGAGACAAGAAGTCTGACACATAGTCAACGCCTAGAGACGATGGTACAGGAGTATCTCCAAGTAAACATTGAAGCCACGACTGTGTCACTGGACCCTTGCTCTTTTTGGGCTTCCAATCTGGATAAATTGCCGGAGCTAGCCACTTACGCCTTGGAGATCTTGTCATGCCCCGCAGCCAGCGTTCTGTCTGAACGTGTGTTCAGCGCTGCTGGTGGTGTGCTGACAGATAAGCGCACGCGGCTCTCCACTGATAATGTAGACAGACTCACGTTCATAAAGATGAACAAATCATGGATCCGAAACGACTTTTCTACCCCTGTGTCATCCTGGGGAGAGTAAAAGCTTGATGATTGGTTAAAATCACCCTACCAAACGTTTTAAGCTTTCAAATTACTAATCATGTTTATCTGTATCTTGACTGGAAAATAATTTGGGCTTTGTAGCAGTGTGCAGCACTGATCCTATTAGGCCATCTATAATAAGCTCCACCAGATTTAAAATTAAAAATAATTTTTAGCTGCATCTAGCCCGGAAAATAATTTTGGGGCTCCGAGATGCGCAAGACACATAAGTGCCTTCTTGCTGCACTACCTGCAGCATGACCCTCATATTGTCAGAATTCGAAGTAATCATGACTACTGGGTTGCCACACTCTTAGATCCCCCAAACTTTTCGATCAACCTTTTCATTTTAATAAAGACCAAAAAAATGGTCATTTTTGAAATTATAAGCATTAGCAGGTTGTTAGAAACTGAAATCAAACAGTTTTCAACTCAAAACTTTATTCTAGGTGATGTTACATTTTCACATAGGACCCCTTGTTCGAAAGGAGCTTCTGAACTCTCTCGTCCATTGAATTTGTCAGGTTTTGGATGGTTTCTGCTTCAATTGTTTTGCATGAGGACAGAATACCCTCCCAGAGCTGTTGCTTAGATGTGAACTGCCTCCCGCCATCATAGACACTCCTTTTAATGATGCTCCAAAGGTTCTGAATGGGGTAAAGGTCAGGGGAGCATGGGGGTCACACCATAAGTTTGTCCCCTTTTATGCCCATATCAGCCAGAGATGCAGATGTTTTATGTGCAGCATGAGATGGTGCATTATCATGCAGAAAAATGATCTTGCTGTGAAATACACGGTTCTTCTTCTTGAACCATGGCAGGAAGTGCTGTTTGAGAAAATCCACATACATTATGGAGTTCATCTTTAGCGCCTTCAGGGATCCTAAAGCGGCCGACAATCTCCCCATGATTCCAGCCCAAAACATTACTCCACTTCCTCCTTGTTGGCGCTGTAGCCGTGTTTGCGTGGGGTGTCCATCAACCAGCCATCCTCCACTCCATCCATCTGGACCATCAAGCGCTGCATGGCACTCATCCGTGAACAAAACAGTTTTGAAATCAGTCTTCATGTAATGTTTGGCCCACTGGAGCCGTTTCTGCTTGTGTGAAGTGGATAGAGGAGGTCGACAGGATGGCGTATGCACAGCTGCAAACCTCTGAAGGACCCTGCATCTTGTTGTTCGGGGGACGTTGGAGGCACAAGCAGCTTCAAAAACTTGTCTGCTGCTATGACAAGGCTTTTTTGCCGCTGCTCTTTCAACCTGACGTAATTGCCTGTAGGAAAGAGTCCTCAATTTGCCCTTATCAGCACGCACACGTGTGTACTGTGAATCAGCTACATACTTCTTGATTGCCAAGACACTTCATCCTGATCATCGCACAATGTTGATTGTAGTCATGCCTTGACCTAAACACTCCACAATTTGTTGCTTCTCAGCAGCCGACACATCCTTTTTCTTTCCCATTTTGGCAGAAAATGTAGGCTGCTTAATAATGTGAGAGAGCCTTCTTAAGTAGTCTTGCCTTTCATTGGACACACCTGCCAAACTAATTAGCACAGGTGTCTGCAATTGCTTACAGTGATATAAAGAGCCCTGACACACATCACCATCAATGAGTTTAACTGACAAACAAACAAATTCTTCCCTTATCACTCTTAAACACTTTTTGCATAATAATTTGGAACGCGGTGTACATGTGCTTTTCCACAAAACACCAGCGGTTCACGTAGTGAATCTTACAGTTCTAACTTGCCAACCGTGGTCTGTATGGAATTGTTCAATAAAGGGCCCAAAATTAAGATAACATAGATGGGAGAGGTCTCTATGAATAGGAATTCCTAAGTATTTGATACCCTGTGAGGGCCTGGCAAAGGGAAAGTTGGACTGGATGGAATCCTATATGGATTTGGGGAGGGAGACATCGAGGGCCTCAGACTTCGCTGCATTGATTTTAAAATTTTACCATGTAACAAAGTGATCTATTTCAGCCATAACAGCAGGGATGGATATATGTGATTGAGTGATATATACTAGGACATCATCAGCAAATAGAGAGCACTTGTACTCGGTGCCTCCCACCTCAATCCACCTAATATTGGGGTTATGGCGAATTGATGAGAGCAGGTGCTCCGTCACTAGGATGTATAAGAGAGGGGACAGAGGACATCCCTGCCTTGTCCCATTGGTGATTGTGAAAGGTGATGAAAATGTTCTGACGCACCCCCTGGGCCTTGGGACACCCGGAGCCGGACCCTTTTTGGTGGATGCTGGTGGTTGTAGTCTTCGTGGCGGCGACCCGGTTCCGTGGCTCAGGGCGGTCAAACCAGTGGCGGAACTATTTATGTGGTTTTGATGTTTAAATGTCCGACTACGCCACCCGTGGATTGCGGTCAGAGTGAACCGCCGCTACAGGGCAGACCGCTGAGGCTGGTCCTGTGGGTGCAGCAGAGCGTAGCATAACTCCCCACGGGAGGAGTATAGCCTCAGGGCAGTGTATGCGGAGGATGGGGGTGATGGTGCAGGGCAGCAGCAGTAACGACACGGAGTCAGTGATGCAGTCCAGGGCCTTTACTCACAGTTCTTATTATCCAGACCACGTCTGCAGGTAACGGCTGCCCACGTCGTACTGTGCTCAACAGGTGAGGGGCTCAGACAACTCCCAGATAACTTTGGAGCACTTCACAGGACCCCCTTTGTGTGTCCTTTGTCTGGCCTTTCTTACCAACACTTCTGTCCGGCTGCCTCGGGCCTCCTCTTGGTAAACTTGGCGCCAGTTTCCCTGACCCTATGTGGTGCCTTCCTAGCGGGTGTAGCGAGGGGCTGCGCCACATAAAATGTCAGATCCTCCGGTTTCTAGCTGAGGGTCGTTTCCTGCCTCCACTAGTTCGGGGACCGGTCTCCCCCTTTGGCCTGACCCCTCCACGCAGGTGGATTCGGGCATGCGGTGGCGACTCGCCCGTCCGCACCCCTGGGATCCCTTCATTCCTCGTTCCTGGAGCCTTCTCCGCTCCTCTTCCTTCCTTCTCCCTCTTCCAGGCCTGGGCCTCTGTTACTAGGCCCGCCTCCGGAGCAGAGCTCATGCAGAGCCCCTGCTCCCTGCCACTTCTGCTCAGACTTCTCTGCACTGAACTAAGATGGTGCCCACCTTTTATACTCCCTTCTCAATGCACCCAGGAACTGCTTCCTCCCTTCTCCTGCACTACAGGGTTCCCCTTCCTCAGTGTTCCCTCCCCCCACTCCAGCCAGGGACAGCGACTGTCGTGCCCATCTCAGGGGCATATTGGTCGCCCTGCCCCACGGCAATGTGGTGTAATGCATGCAGGTGTCGGGTCCTGATTAGTGTTGAGCCACCCCCGTAGTGTTCGAGTTCGGTTCGGTTCGTCGAACACCCGTGTGTTCGCCGAACTGTTCGTCGAACTGTTCGTCGAACACCTTCGAGCACCGTTAAAACCAATGGCAGGCAAACAAAAACACATAGAAACACATAGAAAACACCTTCAAAGGTGTCCAAAAGCTGACAAACTGCTCAGAAGACATAACTAACACATGGAAAAGTGACAAGTACATATAGTCATGCGAAAATAAAAGAGGTGGAGGAGTAAAAGGAGGGGGAGACACAGATATAGGCATGTCATGCCCTTCTAAAATCCAAAAAGTGAGAAGCCGACACGGCCAGTCCGCTCCTGCCCGTGCCACCTCCGTGTCGCCGGGTTTGTGCCAGAGCCGTGGTGAACCCTGACGGCCAGCCCCCCTCTCCCAATACTGGTGCCTGTCCGCTGGTGGGTCGAGCGAGCCCCCCTGTGGTGGAGGCAGCTCTAAGCTTTTTAATTTAAATTGTCTCTCTAATTTGAATGAATACACTTTAAATCCATTTACAAGGATATATTGGAGGGCAAGTCTCATGCCAGCAGCCGCGGTAATTCCAGCTCCAGTAGCGTCCACTAAAGCTGCTGCAGTTAAAAAGCTTTTATAAGGATCGAGCTCGGCTGTCCACCGCAAGGCATCCTACTGCCAGTCCCAGCCCCTATGCCTTGGGGTGCCTCCTGATGCTCTTCACTAAGTATCCCATGGTCCCGAAGCATTTCCTTTGAAAAAATTAAGTGTCTAAACTACAGGTGGTGCAGCTTGCTTAACAGCCGGGATAATCCGCTCACTAGCAGACACTGCTACTAGGCACAAAGTATTTCCTGGGCTAGATGCAGTTAAAAATTTGTAATTAGATACTCTCGTTGGATGCTGAGAAAGCATTCCATAGAGTCTCCTGGCACGCCATATATGATTCTCTTAAAAAGCTTGGGGTACGGGTCTAGGGGACCCTTTTATAGCCAAAATCACGGCCCTGTATCGCAATACGTCACCTAGGCTGAAGATAAATGGAACTGTAGCACCCTGAGGGCTCGGTTGCTACAGACGTATTGCACCTCACCCAGAGGTGTGATATCTCACTCTCAGGTAAGGATGGAGTGTGGATCAGGACCCGACACCTGCATGCATTACACCACATTGCCGTGGGGCAGGGTGACCAATATGCCCCTGAGATGGGCACGACAGTCCCTGTCCCTGGCTGGAGTGGGGGGAGGGAACACTGAGGAAGGGGAACCCTGTAGTGCAGGAGCAGGGAGGAAGCAGTTCCTGGGTGCATTGAGAAGGGAGTATAAAAGGTGGGCACCATCTTAGTTCAGTGCAGAGAAGTCTGAGCAGAAGTGGCAGGGAGCAGGGGCTCTGCATGAGCTCTGCTCCGGAGGCGGGCCTAGTAACAGAGGCCCAGGCCTGGAAGAGGGAGAAGGAAGGAAGAGGAGCGGAGAAGGCTCCAGGAACGAGGAATGAAGGGATCCCAGGGGTGCGGACGGGCGAGTCGCCACCGCACGCCCGAATCCACCTGCGTGGAGGGGTCAGGCCAAAGGGGGAGACTGGTCCCCGAACTAGTGGAGGCAGGAAATGACCCTCAGCTAGAAACCGGAGGCTCTGACATTTTATGTGGCGCAGCCCCTCGCTACACCCGCTAGGAAGGCACCACATAGGGTCAGGGAAACTGGCGCCAAGTTTACCAAGAGGAGGCCCGAGGCAGCCGGACTGAAGTGTTGGTAAGAAAGGCCAGACAAAGGACACACAAAGGGGGTCCTGTGAAGTGCTCCAAAGTTATCTGGGAGTTGTCTGAGCCCCTCACCTGGTGAGCACAGTACGACGTGGGCAGCCGTTACCTGCAGACGTGGTCTGGATAATAAGAACTGTGAGTAAAGGCCCTGAACTGCATCACTGACTCCGTGTCATTACTGCTGCTGCCCTGCACCATCACCCCCATCCTCCGCATACACTGCCCTGAGGCTATACTCCTCCCGTGGGGAGTTATGCTACGCTCTGCTGCACCCACAACACCAGCCTCAGTGGTCTGCCCTGTAGCGGCGGTTCACTCTGACCGCAATCCACGGGTGGCGTAGTCGGACATTTAAACATGAAAACCACATAAATAGTTCCGCCACTGGTTTGACCGCCCTGAGCCACGGAACTGGGTCGCCGCCACGAAGACTACAACCACCAGCATCCACCAAAAAGGGTCCGGCTCCGGGTGTCCCAAGGCCCAGGGGGTGCGTCAGAACATTTTCATCACCTTTCACAATCACCAATGGGACAAGGCAGTGATGTCCTCTGTCCCCTCTCTTATACATCCTAGTGACGGAGCACCTGCTCTCATCAATTCGCCATAACCCCAATATTAGGTGGATTGAGGTGGGAGGCACCGAGTACAAGTGCTCTCTATTTGCTGATGATGTCCTAGTATATATCACTCAATCACATATATCCATCCATGCTGTTATGGCTGAAATAGATCACTTTGTTACATGGTAAAATTTTAAAATCAATGCAGCGAAGTCTGAGGCCCTCGATGTCTCCCTCCCCAAATCCATATAGGATTCCATCCAGTCCAACTTTCCCTTTGCCTGGCCCTCACAGGGTATCAAATACTTAGGAATTCATATTCATAGAGACCTCTCCCATCTATGTTATCTTAATTTTGGGCCCTTTATTGAACAACTCCATACAGACCACGGTTGGCAAGTTAGAACTGTAAGATTCACTACGTGAACCACTGGTGTTTTGTGGAAAAGCACATGTACACTGCGTTCCAAATTATTATACAAAAAGTGTTTAGGAGTGATAAGGGAAGAATTTGTTTGTTTGTCAGTTAAACTCATTGATGGTGATGTGTGTCAGGGCTCTTTATATCACTGTAAGCAATTGCAGACACCTGTGCTAATTAGTTTGGCAGGTGTGTCCAATGAAAGGCAAGACTACTTAAGAAGGCTCTCTCACATTATTAAGCAGCCTACATTTTCTGCCAAAATGGGAAAGAAAAAGGATGTGTCGGCTGCTGAGAAGCAACAAATTGTGGAGTGTTTAGGTCAAGGCATGACTACAATCAACATTGTGCGATGATCAGGATGAAGTGTCTTGGCAATCAAGAAGTATGTAGCTGATTCACAGTACACACGTGTGCGTGCTGATAAGGGCAAATTGAGGACTCTTTCCTACAGGCAATTACGTCAGGTTGAAAGAGCAGCGGCAAAAAAGCCTTGTCATAGCAGCAGACAAGTTTTTGAAGCTGCTTGTGCCTCCAACGTCCCCCGAACAACAAGATGCAGGGTCCTTCAGAGGTTTGCAGCTGTGCATGCGCCATCCTGTCGACCTCCTCTATCCACTTCACACAAGCAGAAACGGCTCCAGTGGGCCAAACATTACATGAAGACTGATTTCAAAACTGTTTTGTTCACGGATGAGTGCCGTGCAGCGCTCGATGGTCCAGATGGATGGAGTGGAGGATGGCTGGTTGATGGACACCCCACGCAAACACGGCTACAGCGCCAACAAGGAGGAGGTGGAGTAATGTTTTGGGCTGGAATCATGGGGAGAGAGATTGTCGGCCCCTTTAGGATCCCTGAAGGCGCTAAAGATGAACTCCATAATGTATGTGGATTTTCTCAAACAGCACTTCCTGCCATGGTTCAAGAAGAAGAACCGTGTATTTCACAGCAAGATCATTTTTCTCCATGATAATGCACCATCTCATGCTGCACATAAAACATCTGCATCTCTGGCTGATATGGGCATAAAAGGGGACAAACTTATGGTGTGACCCCCATGCTCCCCTGACCTCTACCCCATTCAGAACCTTTGGAGCATCATTAAAAGGAGTGTCTATGATGGCGGGAGGCAGTTCACATCTAAGCAACAGCTCTGGGAGGGTATTCTGTCCTCATGCAAAACAATTGAAGCAGAAACCATCCAAAACCTGACAAATTCAATGGACGAGAGAGTTCAGAAGCTCCTTTCGAACAAGGGGTCCTATGTGAAAATGTAACATCACCTAGAATAAAGTTTTGAGTTGAAAACTGTTTGATTTCAGTTTCTAACAACCTGCTAATGCTTATAATTTCAAAAATGACCATTTTTTTGGTCTTTATTAAAATGAAAAGGTTGATCGAAAAGTTTGGGGGATCTAAGAGTGTGGCAACCCAGTAGTCATGATTACTTCGAATTCTGACAATATGAGGGTCATGCTGCAGGTAGTGCAGCAAGAAGGCACTTATGTGCCTTGCGCATCTCGGAGCCCCAAAATTATTTTCCGGGCTAGATGCAGCTAAAAATTATTTTTAATTTTAAATCTGGTGAAGCTTTAGTATAGATGGCCTAATAGGATCAGTGCTGCACACTGCTACAAAGCCCAAATTATTTTCCAGTCAAGATACAGATAAACATGATTAGTAATTTGAAAGCTTAAAACGGTTGGTAGGGTGATTTTAACCAATCATCAAGCTTTTACTCTCCCCAGGATGACACAGGGGTAGAAAAGTCGTTTCGGATCCATGATTTGTTCATCTTTATGAACGTGAGTCTGTCTACATTATCAGTGGAGAGCCGCGTGCGCTTATCTGTCAGCACACCACCAGCAGCGCTGAACACACGTTCAGACAGAACGCTGGCTGCGGGGCATGACAAGATCTCCAAGGCGTAAGTGGCTAGCTCCGGCCATTTATCCAGATTGGAAGCCCAAAAAGAGCAAGGGTCCAGTGACACAGTCGTGGCTTCAATGTTTACTTGGAGATACTCCTGTACCATCGTCTCTAGGCGTTGACTATGTGTCAGACTTCTTGTCTCCTGTGGCCTTGCAAAGGATGGGCTAAAAAAGTGGTGAAATGATTCCGCAAAATTGATGTTACCAGCAGATACTGTGGTTCTGTTACGGTTTGAGTGCTGAACACTTGACGGTCCCACGGTTGGCAAGTTGGAACTGTGAGATTCACTACGTGCACCACTGGTATTTTGTGGAAAAGCACATGTAAGATTCTGCAACAGTCTCTGCTGATACTCCTGCATGCGTGCATCCCTTTCTATGGCAGGAATAATTTCTGCAAATTTACTTTTGTACCGGGGATCTAACAGTGTGGCAACCCAGTAGTCAGGATTATTTCTAATTCTCACAATTCGAGGGTCATGTTGCAGGTAGTGCAGCAAGAAGGCACTCATGTGTGTTGCGCATCCAGGAGCACCAAGTCCCTGTTGTGTTGGTGGCGAGGTAACAATCATGCTTCCTTCCTCTGTCCTCTCCCCCCAACCTCGCACAACAGAAATGTGATCAAGGTCTCCCTCATCTGATGAGTCTTCCATCAGTTCGTCCTCCACTTCTTCCTGGGCTCCTGCACCTTCCTCACTAGTTTGGCTGCTACCATGCGCCCTGGTAAAACCATCTCCCCCACCCTCACATGCCTGCCGCCTTGGTGCTGCCGACCGTCTGGACCTTGCAGATGTTAGCCCTTCCGCATACAACTCCTCCTCCTCTACTTCCTCCACCTCCTCTTGTGCCACCACCTGACTCCGAATTCTGTTTAACATGTGCTCCAGCATGTAAATCACCGGAATAGTCATGCTGATAATGGCATCGTCAGCACTAAACATCTTCGTCGCCATTTCAAAACTGTGCAGAAGGGTGCATAGGTCCCTGATCTGAGACCACTCCTCCAGCGTGATTTGCCCCACCTCTGAATCTCGTTGGCCCAGGCAATACGTCAGAACGTATTGCACCAGGGCTTGTCGGTGCTGCCACAGTCGCTGCAACATGTGCAGAGTTGAATTCCACCGGGTAGGCACATCGCATTTTAGCCGGTGAAGTGGCAGGCCCAACGACTTCTGTAGAGATGTAAGTCGCTGAGCTGCGGGATGCGAACGGCGGAAGTGAGCACACAGCGACCGTGCCCTCTGCAGAAGGCCATCTAGTCTGGGATAGTGGGCTAAAAATTGCTGGACAACCAGGTTCAACACGTGAGCCATACAAGGCACGTGTGTGACATTGCCCCGGCGAAGGGCCGCACCCAGGTTTGCAGCATTGTCGCACACGGCCTTCCCTGGTTTCAGGTCCAGTGGAGACAACCATTCATGAAATTGGTTCTCCAGAGCTGACCACAACTCCTCAGCTGTGTGACTCACATTTCCCAGACATTTCAATGTAAAAACCGCCTGATGACGTTGAGCCCTACTGCCAGCATAGTAAGGAGGTGTGCAGGATCCCTTCTGCGCAGTTAGAAAGCTTGTGGCATGACCAGACAGGCTTTGGGTGCAGGTGGAAGACCGAGAGGAGGTTGAGGAGGCAGAAGCAGTGGAGGAACTTTGACATAAAGAGGATTGACGCACAACTCGTGGGGACGGCAAGACTTGGACAGCAGCCCCTTGTCCTGCTGTCACCATAGTTACCCAGTGCCCAGTCAGCGACATGTAACGCCCCTGTCCATGCCAATTCGTCCAAGTGGCTGTGGTGAAATGCACCCTGTCACACACAGAGTTTCTCAAAGAAGCGGTGATGTTGTGTGCGACATGCTGGTGGAGCGCAGGCACACCTTTCTTTGAGAAGTAGTGCCGACTGGGCATCTGGTACTGGGGCACTGCGACGGACATAAGGTCTCGAAAATCCTCTGTGTCCACCAGGCGGAAAGGCAGCATTTCTGTAGCCAAGAGCTTGCAGATGGTGAAATTCAACCTCTTAGCTTTCTCATGGCTAGGAGGAAATGGTCTTTTACTTGTCCACATCTGAGGGACCGAGGGCTGGCTATTGTGCTTAGACGGGGTTGATAAGGGTGTCCCCGGCAAACTGCCGGTCTGTGAGGAAGATGCAGGCGGACATGTTAGGTTGCCTTGATCCAAAGGTGGTGCTATCGATGTCGGACAGCGCTCAACACCAGCTGGTGTTACCACCTCCAAAGAAAATGATGACCTGCCAATCACGCTGGCTGTTGCGGGTAAAGAGGTGGCAGGTCTGCGCCCCAAAACAGGTGTGACTGCTGTCCCCCCAGTCACAGAGGATGAAGAGGCCGCGGATGCACAAGATATGGCAGATGGTGATTGGCCCGGCCGGCTAGGCCGCATTGTAGCACACTGAGCTTCCCACTGCAACTTATGCTTCATGTCCATGTGCCGGTTCATGCATGAAGTACTCAAACTATGTATTTTTTGGCCTCTACTTAGCTTTTGCTGACAAATGTTACAGATAACACGAGTTGGGTCATCTTTATCGATCTGAAAAAATGCCCAGGCTATGCAAGGCTTAGCACCCATGCGACCTGAAGAGCCACCACGACTTGTGGTGAGAGGCAGAGTTGTGTTTGAGGATGCAGTTGTTGACGTGCTTCCAGTACTACGTCTCTGTCCAGGAAGGCGCAACCTGACCTCGTCGTCACTAGCATCTTCCTCCACCTCCTCTGCTGACCTCATCTCTTGGCTGACTGTGGGTTGACAGTAAGTGGGATCTCCGACCTCATCATCATCACCCTGTGCGTTATCACACCCGTCGTCCTCAGAGCCAACCTGTTCCTGCCCTGACAAAAAACTAAAGTTGTCGCTCCAATCAGGTATTTGAGTCTTATCATCGTCTTCCTCATTGTCTCCACCAACAGGAGTTACAGTTTGGGAATGAGGGTCTACATTATGGTCAGAACCTTCTGCGTCTGGTCCTGGATCCGACTCATAAAGATTCTGGGCATCAGTGCAGATCATTTCCTCGTCTGGATTCACAGAAGCGCTGGAGTCGACCTCTGATTCCCAGGCTATAGTATGAGTAAACAGCTCTGCAGACTCAACCATCTGTTCTACCTCATACTCAGACGGGCAGCTGGAGATTTGGGAGCTGTGAGGAAGCAAGTGCGATTTGAGTGACACCTTTGAGGACTGGAGTATTTGTGATGTTGAAGTTGATGTGGAGGAGAGACCACTTAAAGGAGCACTTGATATCCGTTGAAGCACCTGCTGTTTTTGTGCCTCATCTGGAATTTGTAGCGATTGGCGTGGCCGTAAGAAAGGGATCTTATCACATTGTCCGCTAAAAGAAGTAGACATTTTAGTTTGGCTGGAAGATGGTCTTTCTTCTGCAGATGTTACTGTTGCTTTAACACCTACCCCACGGACACAACCTTTTTTCCCCTTCCCAACACGCCTATTCCCCTTTCCACCAGCAGCAGGCCTTTTTCCACTCATTTTGGTGGTTAACTAATTCACAACTCTGGAGTTGTTTGCACAAAAAAACAATGGATGGTAACCGAGCAGAGCTGAGTGGCCAAACTGTGGTATTAGGCCAAAACTATTGGCTGGGTTAGATGCAGAAAAAAATTATTTTGAATTTGCAACCTGATGGAGGCAGTATAGATGGACTAACACAAATAGTCCCACACACTGCTAGAAGCCCAAATATTTTTTCAGAGCTAGATGCAGAAAAAAATTATTTTTAATTTGCAACCTGATGGAGGTCAGTATAAATGGACTAATAGACCAAGTCCCACACACTGCTAGAAGCCCAAATATTTTTTCAGAGCTAGATGCAGAAAAAAATTATTTTTAATTTGCAACCTGATGGAGGTCAGTATAGATGGACTAATAGACCAAGTCCCACACACCGCTAGAAGCCCAAATATTTTTACAGAGCTAGATGCAGAAAAAAATTATTTTTAATTTGCAACCTGATGTAGGTCAGTATACATGGACTAATAGACCAAGTCCCACACACTGCTAGAAGCCCAAATATTTTTTCAGAGCTAGATGCAGAAAAAAATTATTTTTAATTTGCAACCTGATGGAGGTCAGTATAGATGGACTAATAGACCAAGTCCCACACACCGCTAGAAGCCCAAATATTTTTTCAGAGCTAGATGCAGAAAAAAATTATTTTTAATTTGCAACCTGATGGAGGTCAGTATAGATGGACTAATAGACCAAGTCCCACACACTGCTAGAAGCCCAAATATTTTTTCAGAGCTAGATGCAGAAAAAAATTATTTTTAATTTGCAACCTGATGGAGGTCAGTATAGATGGACTAATAGACCAAGTCCCACACACCGCTAGAAGCCCAAATATTTTTTCAGAGCTAGATGCAGAAAAAAATTATTTTTAATTTGCAACCTGATGGAGGTCAGTATAGATGGACTAATAGACCAAGTCCCACACACCGCTAGAAGCCCAAATATTTTTTCAGAGCTAGATGCAGAAAAAAATTATTTTTAATTTGCAACCTGATGGAGGTCAGTATAGATGGACTAATAGACCAAGTCCCACACACCGCTAGAAGCCCAAATATTTTTTCAGAGCTAGATGCAGAAAAAAATTATATTCAGTTTGCAACCTGATGGAGGTCAGTATAGATGGACTAATAGAATGATGCTATGCCCAAAAGATTTTACTTCACTAGGTGCAGTAAAAAAATTGGTATTCTATACACAGGTGTTATATCTTGCAACACAGATAGGCTACTCCACTGACTAACACACTCTGCAATAGGCCAAAAAGGATTAGCTTTGCTAGATTCAGCCAAATGCTGTGAAAAAAACTTGCACAGCACTGGCACAGACCTGCCTGGCAAAAACTGATAGGAACTCATGTACCCTAGTCCTGAAAAGGACTCCAATTACAATTAGTCTTTACACCCACAACCTATCTATTTAAGAGCACAGACCTCCCTGATAAAAGTCGTAGGAAATGCTGTAACCTAGTCCTTAAAAGGACTGCAATCACAACTATTCCCTACTCCCAAGCTATCTGTATATTTGTGCGAAAATTGGCTTGAAATTAACAAGGTATAGCACACACAGCAACAGCGGTGCCGTCTAACACGCAGCTGCAGCAGTGAGAAAATGGTGGCGACGGGGAAAATGGCTTGGTCTTATAGGGCAAGGACATGTGACATACACTGCCAATCACACATGCCCTTGCTTGTGTGAAAAAAAGCACTTCGCTCCGTGTGTGCGCTGCTGATAGGCTGACAGATTGCACCTCCCCACTGCAAATGCGGGAAAGAGAAAAAAAAATGGAGATCTTCATTGTTCCTGCAGAGATCCATCCCCTGCCCCTCCCCCCGCCCCGCTGTACACTCAAACTGCGTATTAACATTAATTTTCATCATTACTGAGAAAAAATCCAGTTATGATTTTGGTGCACGAACAGTTATCGAACATAACCTCGAACAGCCGAATTTTTCTCAAATTGTTCGTGTTCGCCGACCGGCTCGAACACCGCCCAAAACAGCTCGAATTTGAGATTGGCGAACAGTTCGAGTAGAACAACGCTCATCTCTAATAAAGAGGATTTACGCACAACTCGTGGGGACGGCAAGACTTGGACAGCAGCCCCTTGTCCTGCTGTCACCATAGTTACCCAGTGCCCAGTCAGCGACATGTAACGCCCCTGTCCATGCCTACTCGTCCAAGTGTCTGTGGTGAAATGCATCCTGTCACACACAGAGTTTCTCAAAGAAGCGGTGATGTTGTGTGCGACATGCTGGTGGAGCGCAGGCACACCTTTCTTTGAGAAGTAGTGCCGACTGGGCATCTGGTACTGGGGCACTGCGACGGACATAAGGTCTCGAAAATCCTCTGTGTCCACCAGGCGGAAAGGCAGCATTTCTGTAGCCAAGAGCTTGCAGATGGTGAAATTCAACCTCTTAGCTTTCTCATGGCTAGGAGGAAATGGTCTTTTACTTGTCCACATCTGAGGGACCGAGGGCTGGCTATTGTGCTTAGACGGGGTTGATAAGGGTGTCCCTGGCAAACTGCCGGTCTGTCAGGAAGATGCAGGCGGACATGTTAGGTTGCCTTGATCCAAAGGTGGTGCTATCGATGTCGGACAGCGCTCAACACCAGCTGGTGTTACCACCTCCAAAGAAAATGATGACCTGCCAATCACGCTGGCTGTTGCGGGTAAAGAGGTGGCAGGTCTGCGCCCCAAAACAGGTGTGACTGCTGTCCCCCCAGTCACAGAGGATGAAGAGGCCGTGGATGCACAAGATATGGCAGACGGTGATTGGCCCGGCCGGCTAGGCCGCATTGTAGCACACTGAGCTTCCCACTGCAACTTATGCTTTATGTCCATGTGCCGGTTCATGCATGAAGTACTCAAACTATGTATTTTTTGGCCTCTACTTAGCTTTTGCTGACAAATGTTACAGATAACACGAGTTGGGTCATCTTTATCGATCTGAAAAAATGCCCAGGCTATGCAAGGCTTAGCACCCATGCGACCTGAAGAGCCACCACGACTTGTGGTGAGAGGCAGAGTTGTGTTTGAGGATGCAGTTGTTGACGTGCTTCCAGTACTACGTCTCTGTCCAGGAAGGCGCAACCTGACCTCGTCGTCACTAGCATCTTCCTCCACCTCCTCTGCTGACCTCATCTCTTGGCTGACTGTGGGTTGACAGTAAGTGGGATCTCCGACCTCATCATCATCACCCTGTGCGTTATCACACCCGTCGTCCTCAGAGCCAACCTGTTCCTGCCCTGACAAAAAACTAAAGTTGTCGCTCCAATCAGGTATTTGAGTCTTATCGTCTTCCTCATTGTCTCCACCAACAGGAGTTACAGTTTGGGAATGAGGGTCTACATTATGGTCAGAACCTTCTGCGTCTGGTCCTGGATCCGACTCATAAAGATTCTGGGCATCAGTGCAGATCATTTCCTCGTCTGGATTCACAGAAGCGCTGGAGTCGACCTCTGATTCCCAGGCTATAGTATGAGTAAACAGCTCTGCAGACTCAAGCATCTGTTCTACCTCATACTCAGACGGGCAGCTGGAGATTTGGGAGCTGTGAGGAAGCAAGTGCGATTTGGGTGACACCTTTGAGGACTGGAGTATTTGTGATGTTGAAGTTGATGTGAAGGAGAGCCCACTTAAAGGAGCACTTGATATCCGTTGAAGCACCTGCTGTTTTTGTGCCTCATCTGGAATTTGTAGCGATTGGCGTGGCCGTAAGAAAGGGATCTTATCACATTGTCCGCTAAAAGAAGTAGACATTTTAGTTTGGCTGGAAGATGGTCTTTCTTCTGCAGATGTTACTGTTGCTTTAACACCTACCCCACGGACACAACCTTTTTTCCCCTTCCCAACACGCCTATTCCCCTTTCCACCAGCAGCAGGCCTTTTTCCACTCATTTTGGTGGTTAACTAATTCACAACTCTGGAGTTGTTTGCACAAAAAAACAATGGATGGTAACCGAGCAGAGCTGAGTGGCCAAACTGTGGTATTAGGCCAAAACTATTGGCTGGGTTAGATGCAGAAAAAAATTATTTTGAATTTGCAACCTGATGGAGGTCAGTATAGATGGACTAATACAAATAGTCCCACACACTGCTAGAAGCCCAAATATTTTTTCAGAGGTACTGTAGATGCAGATAAAAATTATTTTTAATTTGCAACCTGATGGAGGTCAGTATAGATGGACTAATAGACCAAGTCCCACACACTGCTAGAAGCCCAAATATTTTTTCAGAGCTAGATGCAGAAAAAAATTATTTTTAATTTGCAACCTGATGGAGGTCAGTATAGATGGACTAATAGACCAAGTCCCACACACTGCTAGAAGCCCAAATATTTTTTCAGAGCTAGATGCAGAAAAAAATTATTTTTAATTTGCAACCTGATGGAGGTCAGTATAGATGGACTAATAGACCAAGTCCCACACACCGCTAGAAGCCCAAATATTTTTTCAGAGCTAGATGCAGAAAAAAATTATTTTTAATTTGCAACCTGATGGAGGTCAGTATAGATGGACTAATAGACCAAGTCCCACACACTGCTAGAAGCCCAAATATTTTTTCAGAGCTAGATGCAGAGAAAAATTATTTTTAATTTGCAACCTGATGGAGGTCAGTATAGATGGACTAATAGACCAAGTCCCACACACTGCTAGAAGCCCAAATATTTTTTCAGAGCTAGATGCAGAAAAAAATTATTTTTAATTTGCAACCTGATGGAGGTCAGTATAGATGGACTAATAGACCAAGTCCCACACACCGCTAGAAGCCCAAATATTTTTTCAGAGCTAGATGCAGAAAAAAATTATTTTTAATTTGCAACCTGATGTAGGTCAGTATAGATGGACTAATAGACCAAGTCCCACACACTGCTAGAAGCCCAAATATTTTTTCAGAGCTAGATGCAGAAAAAAATTATTTTTAATTTGCAACCTGATGGAGGTCAGTATAGATGGACTAATAGACCAAGTCCCACACACCGCTAGAAGCCCAAATATTTTTTAAGAGCTAGATGCAGAAAAAAATTATTTTTAATTTGCAACCTGATGGAGGTCAGTATAGATGGACTAATAGACCAAGTCCCACACACCGCTAGAAGCCCAAATATTTTTTCAGAGCTAGATGCAGAAAAAAATTATATTCAGTTTGCAACCTGATGGAGGTCAGTATAGATGGACTAATAGAATGATGCTATGCCCAAAAGATTTTACTTCACTAGGTGCAGTAAAAAAATTGGTATTCTATACACAGGTGTTATATCTTGCAACACAGATAGGCTACTCCACTGACTAACACACTCTGCAATAGGCCAAAAAGGATTAGCTTTGCTAGATTCAGCCAAATGCTGTGAAAAAAACTTGCACAGCACTGGCACAGACCTGCCTGGCAAAAACTGATAGGAACTCATGTAACCTAGTCCTGAAAAGGACTCCAATTACAATTAGTCTTTACACCCACAACCTATCTATTTAAGAGCACAGACCTCCCTGATAAAAGTCGTAGGAAATGCTGTAACCTAGTCCTTAAAAGGACTGCAATCACAACTATTCCCTACTCCCAAGCTATCTGTATATTTGTGCGAAAATTGGCTTGAAATTAACAAGGTATAGCACACACAGCAACAGCGGTGCCGTCTAACACGCAGCTGCAGCAGTGAGAAAATGGTGGCGACGGGGAAAATGGCTTGGTCTTATAGGGCAAGGACATGTGACATACACTGCCAATCACACATGCCCTTGCTTGTGTGAAAAAAAGCACTTCGCTCCGTGTGTGCGCTGCTGATAGGCTGACAGATTGCACCTCCCCACTGCAAATGCGGGAAAGAGAAAAAAAAATGGAGATCTTCATTGTTCCTGCAGAGATCCATCCCCTGCCCCTCCCCCCGCCCCGCTGTACACTCAAACTGCGTATTAACATTAATTTTCATCATTACTGAGAAAAAATCCAGTTATGATTTTGGTGCACGAACAGTTATCGAACATAACCTCGAACAGCCGAATTTTTCTCAAATTGTTCGTGTTCGCCGACCGGCTCGAACACCGCCCAAAACAGCTCGAATTTGAGATTGGCGAACAGTTCGAGTAGAACAACGCTCATCTCTAATAAAGAGGATTGACGCACAACTCGTGGGGACGGCAAGACTTGGACAGCAGCCCCTTGTCCTGCTGTCACCATAGTTACCCAGTGCCCAGTCAGCGACATGTAACGCCCCTGTCCATGCCTACTCGTCCAAGTGTCTGTGGTGAAATGCACCCTGTCACACACAGAGTTTCTCAAAGAAGCGGTGATGTTGTGTGCGACATGCTGGTGGAGCGCAGGCACACCTTTCTTTGAGAAGTAGTGCCGACTGGGCATCTGGTACTGGGGCACTGCGACGGACATAAGGTCTCGAAAATCCTCTGTGTCCACCAGGCGGAAAGGCAGCATTTCTGTAGCCAAGAGCTTGCAGATGGTGAAATTCAACCTCTTAGCTTTCTCATGGCTAGGAGGAAATGGTCTTTTACTTGTCCACATCTGAGGGACCGAGGGCTGGCTATTGTGCTTAGACGGGGTTGATAAGGGTGTCCCTGGCAAACTGCCGGTCTGTCAGGAAGATGCAGGCGGACATGTTAGGTTGCCTTGATCCAAAGGTGGTGCTATCGATGTCGGACAGCGCTCAACACCAGCTGGTGTTACCACCTCCAAAGAAAATGATGACCTGCCAATCACGCTGGCTGTTGCGGGTAAAGAGGTGGCAGGTCTGCGCCCCAAAACAGGTGTGACTGCTGTCCCCCCAGTCACAGAGGATGAAGAGGCCGTGGATGCACAAGATATGGCAGACGGTGAATGGCCCGGCCGGCTAGGCCGCATTGTAGCACACTGAGCTTCCCACTGCAACTTATGCTTTATGTCCATGTGCCGGTTCATGCATGAAGTACTCAAACTATGTATTTTTTGGCCTCTACTTAGCTTTTGCTGACAAATGTTACACATAACACGAGTTGGGTCATCTTTATCGATCTGAAAAAATGCCCAGGCTATGCAAGGCTTAGCACCCATGCGACCTGAAGAGCCACCACGACTTGTGGTGAGAGGCAGAGTTGTGTTTGAGGATGCAGTTGTTGACGTGCTTCCAGTACTACGTCTCTGTCCAGGAAGGCGCAACCTGACCTCGTCGTCACTAGCATCTTCCTCCACCTCCTCTGCTGACCTCATCTCTTGGCTGACTGTGGGTTGACAGTAAGTGGGATCTCCGACCTCATCATCATCACCCTGTGCGTTATCACACCCGTCGTCCTCAGAGCCAACCTGTTCCTGCCCTGACAAAAAACTAAAGTTGTCGCTCCAATCAGGTATTTGAGTCTTATCGTCTTCCTCATTGTCTCCACCAACAGGAGTTACAGTTTGGGAATGAGGGTCTACATTATGGTCAGAACCTTCTGCGTCTGGTCCTGGATCCGACTCATAAAGATTCTGGGCATCAGTGCAGATCATTTCCTCGTCTGGATTCACAGAAGCGCTGGAGTCGACCTCTGATTCCCAGGCTATAGTATGAGTAAACAGCTCTGCAGACTCAACCATCTGTTCTACCTCATACTCAGACGGGCAGCTGGAGATTTGGGAGCTGTGAGGAAGCAAGTGCGATTTGGGTGACACCTTTGAGGACTGGAGTATTTGTGATGTTGAAGTTGATGTGAAGGAGAGCCCACTTAAAGGAGCACTTGATATCCGTTGAAGCACCTGCTGTTTTTGTGCCTCATCTGGAATTTGTAGCGATTGGCGTGGCCGTAAGAAAGGGATCTTATCACATTGTCCGCTAAAAGAAGTAGACATTTTAGTTTGGCTGGAAGATGGTCTTTCTTCTGCAGATGTTACTGTTGCTTTAACACCTACCCCACGGACACAACCTTTTTTCCCCTTCCCAACACGCCTATTCCCCTTTCCACCAGCAGCAGGCCTTTTTCCACTCATTTTGGTGGTTAACTAATTCACAACTCTGGAGTTGTTTGCACAAAAAAACAATGGATGGTAACCGAGCAGAGCTGAGTGGCCAAACTGTGGTATTAGGCCAAAACTATTGGCTGGGTTAGATGCAGAAAAAAATTATTTTGAATTTGCAACCTGATGGAGGTCAGTATAGATGGACTAATACAAATAGTCCCACACACTGCTAGAAGCCCAAATATTTTTTCAGAGGTACTGTAGATGCAGATAAAAATTATTTTTAATTTGCAACCTGATGGAGGTCAGTATAGATGGACTAATAGACCAAGTCCCACACACTGCTAGAAGCCCAAATATTTTTTCAGAGCTAGATGCAGAAAAAAATTATTTTTAATTTGCAACCTGATGGAGGTCAGTATAGATGGACTAATAGACCAAGTCCCACACACTGCTAGAAGCCCAAATATTTTTTCAGAGCTAGATGCAGAAAAAAATTATTTTTAATTTGCAACCTGATGGAGGTCAGTATAGATGGACTAATAGACCAAGTCCCACACACCGCTAGAAGCCCAAATATTTTTTCAGAGCTAGATGCAGAAAAAAATTATTTTTAATTTGCAACCTGATGGAGGTCAGTATAGATGGACTAATAGACCAAGTCCCACACACTGCTAGAAGCCCAAATATTTTTTCAGAGCTAGATGCAGAAAAAAATTATTTTTAATTTGCAACCTGATGGAGGTCAGTATAGATGGACTAATAGACCAAGTCCCACACACTGCTAGAAGCCCAAATATTTTTTCAGAGCTAGATGCAGAAAAAATTATTTTTAATTTGCAACCTGATGGAGGTCAGTATAGATGGACTAATAGACCAAGTCCCACACACTGCTAGAAGCCCAAATATTTTTTCAGAGCTAGATGCAGATAAAAATTATTTTTAATTTGCAACCTGATGGAGGTCAGTATAGATGGACTAATAGACCAAGTCCCACACACCGCTAGAAGCCCAACTATTTTTTCAGAGCTAGATGCAGAAAAAAATTATATTCAATTTGCAACCTGCTGGATGTCAGTATAGAAGGACTAATAGAACAAGTCCCACACACTGCTAGAAGCCCAAATATTTTTTCAGAGCTAAATGAAGAAAAAAATTATTTTTAATTTGCAACCTGATGGAGGTCAGTATAGATGGACTAATAGACCAAGTCCCACACACTGCTAGAAGCCCAAATATTTTTTCAGAGCTAGATGCAGAAAAAAATTATATTCAGTTTGCAACCTGATGGAGGTCAGTATAGATGGACTAATAGACTGATGCTATGCCCAAAAGATTTTACTTCACTAGGTGCAGTAAAAAAATTGGTATTCTATACACAGGTGTTATATCTTGCAACACAGATAGGCTACTCCACTGACTAACACACTCTGCAATAGGCCAAAAAGGATTAGCTTTGCTAGATTCAGCCAAAAGCTGTGAAAAAAACTTGCACAGCACTGGCACAGACCTGCCTGGCAAAAACTGATAGGAACTCATGTAACCTAGTCCTGAAAAGGACTCCAATTACAATTAGTCTTTACTCCCACAACCTATATATTTAAGAGCACAGACCTCCCTGATAAAAGTCGTAGGAAATGCTGTAACCTAGTCCTTAAAAGGACTGCAATCACAACTATTCCCTACTCCCAAGCTATCTGTATATTTGTGCGAAAATTGGCTTGAAATTAACAAGGTATAGCGCACACAGCAACAGCGGTGCCGTCTAACACGCAGCTGCAGCAGTGAGAAAATGGTGGCGACGGGGAAAATGGCTTGGTCTTATAGGGCAAGGACATGTGACATACACTGCCAATGACACATGCCCTTGCTTGTGTAAAAAAAAGCACTTCGCTCCGTGTGTGCGCTGTTGATAGGCTGACAGATTGCACCTCCCCACTGCAAATGCGGGAAAGAGAAAAAAAAATGGAGATCTTCATTGTTCCTGCAGAGATCCATCCCCTGCCCCTCCCCCCACCCCGCTGTACACTCAAACTGCGTATTAACATTAATTTTCATCATTACTGAGAAAAAATCCAGTTATGATTTTGGTGCACGAACAGTTATCGAACATAACCTCGAACAGCCGAATTTTTCTCAAATTGTTCGTGTTCGCCGAACGGCTCGAACACCGCCCAAAACAGCTCGAATTTGAGATTGGCGAACAGTTCGAGTAGAACAACGCTCATCTCTAGTCCTGATCCACACTCCATCCTTACCTGAGAGTGAGATATCACACCTCTGGGTGAGGTGCAATACGTCTGTAGCAACCGAGCCCTCAGGGTGCTACAATTCCATTTATCTTCAGCCTAGGTGACGTATTGCGATACAGGGCCGTGATTTTGGCTATAAAAGGGTCCCCTAGACCCCTACCCCAAGCTTTTTAAGAGAATCATATATGGCGTGCCAGTAGACTCTATGGAATGCTTTCTCAGCATCCAACGAGAGTATCTAATTACAAATTTTTAACTGCATCTAGCCCAGGAAATACTTTGTGCCTAGTAGCAGTGTCTGCTAGTCAGCGGATTATCCCGGCTGTTAAGCAAGCTACACCACCTGTAGTTTAGACACTTGATTTTTTCAAAGGAAATGCTTCGGGACCATGGGATACTCAGTGAAGAGCATCAGGAGGCACCCCAAGGCATAGGGGCTGGGACTGGCAGTAGGATGCCTTGCGGTGGACAGCCGAGCTCGATCCTTATAAAAGCTTTTTAACTGCAGCAGCTTTAGTGGACGCTACTGGAGCTGGAATTACGCGGCTGCTGGCATGAGACTTGCCCTCCAATAGATCCTTGTAAATGGATTTAAAGTGTATTCATTCAAATTAGAGAGACAATTTAAATTAAAAAGCTTAGAGCTGCCTCCACCACAGGGGGGCTCGCTCGACCCACCAGCGGACAGGCACCAGTATTGGGAGAGGGGGGCTGGCCATCAGGGTTCACCGCGGCTCTGGCACAAAAACCCGGCGACACGGAGGTGGCACGGGCAGGAGCGGACTGGCCGTGTCGGCTTCTCACTTTTTGGATTTTAGAAGGGCATGACATGCCTATATCTGTGTCTCCCCCTCCTTTTACTCCTCCACCTCTTTTATTTTCGCATGACTATATGTACTTGTCACTTTTCTATGTGTTAGTTGTGTCTTCTGAGCAGTTTGTCAGCTTTTGGACACCTTTGAAGGTGTTTTCTATGTGTTTCTATGTGTTTTTGTTTGCCTGCCATTGGTTTTAATGGTGTTCGAAGGTGTTCGACGAACAGTTCGACGAACAGTTCGGCGAACACACGGGTGTTCGACGAACCGAACCGAACTCGAACACTACGGGGGTGGCTCAACACTAATGCTAAGCTCCCAAAGAGTTGGTTGTTTAATCTGACAATTCCCGAGAGGGAGGCTTTGAAAGAATACCTTCAGACTAGTTTAGCTGCAGGTCACATAAGACCCTGTAAATCTCCTGTGGTGGTTGGGTTCTTTCTTGTCAAAAAGAAGGATGGGGGTCTTAGGCCATGTCTGGATTTTCGGGAGAGTAATAAGATTACTGTGCGCAATCCTTACCGTTACCACTTATTCCGGATTTGTTTAAACAATTCACCGGAGCTAAATGGTTTTCTAAGATTGACCTTAGTGGGGCATATAATTTGCTGCTGGTGAAGGACGGTGATGAATGGAAGACAGCTTTTAACACCCCGGAAGGTCATTTTGAGTGTTTGGTGATGCCTTTAGGGGTTACTAACGCTCCTGCATTTTTTCAAAATTTCACCAATGACATTCTGAGACCCTTGATCGGTAGAGTGTTATTGTTTATCTGGATGATATTTTGATTTATTCATCGGATCTTGAGTCTCATTGGCAGAGTCCGCAAAGTTCTTCAGATGCTGAGAGATAACACACTCTTTGCTAAATTGGAGAAGTGTCAGTTTTCTGTCCAGAAAATTCGTTTTTTTTTTTTTTTTGTTGTTTTACTTTTCGGCCATCTTTTTGTGGTTTGCTGGCTTCTAGTCTTTTCCTCTGGTGATGGGTGTCTTGGTCACGTGATCTCCTCACTCTTTATTACTCAGCACCTGTCTCCCATTCCTCGCTGGACATCAGTGTTGTTATGCTTGTGCTCTGGCTAAGTTGCCTTGTTAGTTCTTTGTGCTTAAGACAATTCGTATCCTGGGACTTCTTGTTTCACCAGTTTTGTTTCCTTTAATCTTCATTTCTGCAACTTCTCTTTTAGGAGGTCACCTGTTTTTGCTCCCAGTCTTTAGATCTTTTAGGGACACCCTTTCCCCTCCCTTCAGGTCTTTGTTTGAGTTCAGTGCAGGTGGGGCTATTCACAAGGAATAGGGCACCCACCCCAGCGTAGGGTTTAAGCGGAGTCTCAGTGCAGGGACAGCGTTTCCCTCCTTATCCTTAGTTCCTTGTTGCAGAACACAACAATAGCTTCAATGCCTTCATCTTGCAGGAACTGCTGACACACTCCATCCACATGATGTCTGGCATTGTCCTGCATTAGGAGGAACCCAGGGCCAACCGCACCAGCATATGGTCTCACAAGGGGTCTGAGAGGTCTCATCTCTGTACCTAATGGCAGTCAGGCTACCTCTGGCGAGCACATGGAGGGCTGTGCGGCCCTTCAAAGAAATGCCACCCCACACCATTACTGACCCACTGCCAAACCGGTCATGCTGAAGGATGTTACAGGCAGCAGATCATTCTCCAAGGCGTCTCCAGATCCTGGTGTTCTGTGGCAAATCCCAAGCATTCTGCACGGTGTTGGACAGTGAGCACAACCCCCATCTGTGGATGTCGGGCCCTCATACCACCCTCATGGAGTCGGTTTCTAACTATTTGTGCAGATGACGCGCCCCTGGGCCTGTGTCGCGCTGCGTTGCGCATGCGGGAGCCTACCCGGAGCCGGATCAGTGGAGGGTTGTAGTCTCGTGGCGGTGACCCGGTCCGTGCCCAGGGAGTCAAACTAGACGGCAGTCTATTAGTAGTAAATAGTTGATGACTACGCCACCCGTTGAGTGCAGCCAGGGAGCTGCTGCTGCAGGGCAGACCGCTGAGGCCGGTGGTAGGATTGTGCAGCGTGATAGTATAACCCCCAACGGGAGGGGTATGGCCTCAGGGCAGCCGACGTGGATGATGGGGGTAGCAGGAACCACTCAGAGACGGTACGGTGTAGTTCAGGGTCTTTACCGGTAACAACGATAGACCCTCCCGGAGTACTTGCTAGCAAACGGGGCCTGGTCAGTCTTTGAGCAGATGGGATCTCCCCTGGCCAGGCGTAGTTGTAGGCCTCACAAACTGACTGTACTCTTCTGGCTACCTTGCTAGAAGCTGATGTAAGTAGCCCACGTCCCTGAGTGTACCGTGTGGTGCTCACCCGTATGGCCGGTGACTCGGGGCCTTCTAATGGCTTCCGCTCCACGATGGCGGTGCTGGTCCCACGCGTGTGACCGTGCCTTCGGGCTTATGGGCCAGAGGACCTGAAATCCCCTGCCTGACGGATTCTGCTGCTGGGTAGAAGTTAGTCCCCACAGCCTCGGACTCCGGGTCCGGTAAAGAATCTTCTTAGTCAGGGCGAGCGCTGCAGCTGCCAGCCCCTGACTCCTTGGAACTCTCCTGTTTCCTATGCTGCTTCTTGTCTCCACTCTCCTTGTCTGACTCACCCTGCCTCAGCCCCGGGTTTATACAGGGGAAGTTCTTCCCCTCCCAAGACTGGGCAGGAGGTGTGGCATGCACAGGATCCCTGACCAAAGGACCTCCCACCTGCTCTCAGACATAATATCTCTATCACTGTGGCAACCAGACCCCTGGGGTGTCACACAGACACATGCACATTTGTGGCCTGCTGGAGGTCATTTTGCAGGGCTCTGGCAGTGCTCCTCCTATTCCTCCTTGCACAAAGGCGGAGGTAGCGGTCTTCCTGCTGGGTTGTTGCCCATCCTTCGGCCCCCTCCACGTCTCCTAGTGTACTGGCCTGTCTCCTGGTAGCACCTCCAGCCTCTGGACACTACGCTGACAGACACAGCAAACCTTCTTGCCACAGCTCGCATTGATGTGCCATCCTGGATGAGCTGCACTACCTGAGCAACTTCTATGGGTTGTAGAGTCCGTCTCATGCTACCTCAAGTGTGAAAGCACAAACAACATTCAAAAGTGACCAAAACATCAGCCAGAAACCATTGGTACTGAGATGTGGTCTGTGGTCCCCACCTTCAGAACCACTCCTTTATTAAGTGTGTCTTGATAATTGCCAATAATTCCAATCTATTGTCTATTCCATTTGCACAACAGCATGTGAAATTGATTGTCAATCAGTGTTGCTTCCTAAGTGGACAGTTTGATTTCACAGAAGTTTGACCAATTTGGAGTTATATTCTGTTGTTTAAGTGTTCCCTTTATTTTTTTGAGCACTGTATATATATATACAGTATATAGTCATCCTTTACATTTTAAAAATTACAAAAAGGAAAATGGGCCGATGCAAAAGTTTGGGCATCCTGCATGCTTAGTAACTAGTAGCACCCTCTTTTGAAAGTATCACAGATTGCAAACACTTTTTGTAGCCAGACAAGATGCTTTCAATTCTTGCTTGAGGTATTTTCATCCATTCTTCCTTGGAAAATTCTTCCAGTTCTGTGAGATTTCTGGGTCGTCTTACATACACTGCCGTTTTGAGGTCTAGCCAAATATTTTCAATGATATTCAGATCAGGGGACTGTGAGGGCCATTGTAAAACATTCAGCTTGTGCCTTTTGAGGTAGTCTGTTTTTTTTTTTGTCGTGTTTAGGATTATTATCCATTTCTAGAAGCCATCCTCTTTTTAACTTCAGTTTTTTTACAGATGGTATTATGTTTGCATCAAGAAATTGTTAAAATTTCATTGAATCCATTCTTCCGTCTACCTGTGAAATGTTCACCGTGCCATTGGCTACAACACAACCCCAAACCATAACTGATGATCTCCCATGCTTGACGAGATGTTCTTTTCCTGGAATTCTGTGCCCTTTTTTCTCCACACATACCTTTGATCATTGTGGCCAAATAGTTCTATTTTAACCTCATCGATCCACAGGACTTGTTTCCAAAATTCACCAGGCTTGTTTAGATATTCTTTTGTATATTTCTGATGCTGAATTTTATGGTGAGGAAGCAGGAGAGGTTTTGTTCTTGTGACTCTTCTATAAAAGCCATATTTGTGCAAGTGTCTCTGAACAGTAGAACAATGTACCACAACTCAAGAGTCTGATACATTTCTCTGAAGGTTTTTTAAAGTCAAGTGGGCGTTCTGATTTGCCTCTCTAGCAATCCTACGAGCAGCTCTCACTGAAACTTTGCTTGGCTTGACCTCCACTGTTCCTGTTAACTTCCATTTCTTAATTGCATTTCGAACTGAGGAAAGGGCAACTTGAAAATGCTATGTCATCTTCTTATAGCCTTTTCCTACTTTGTGCGCCTCCATCATTTTCATTTTCAGAGTGCTAGGCAGCTGCTTAGAAGAACCCATGGCTGATGTTTTTTGGCACAAGGTTAGAGTAGGCTGGGTTTTTATAAAGCTAGGAAATTTGCATCACCAGTCCTTTCCTAACTATGATGGTGGACAAGCCATAACCCTAACAGGCTAATTTAGGTCAGAAACATTGGTCAAAGTTATCTGAGCACACATATCTCCCAGTGTGCCCAAACTTTTGAATTGGACCATTTTCCTTTTTGTGATTTTTAAAATGTAAAAAATCACATTAATTTATATTTTTTTGCCTAAAATACGAAGGAAATGTATCATCTTTACCTTCAGGCCTTTGAGATCATTACATCTTCAACTTGCTTAACTGTTTACAATAACAGTAATTTTGACCAGGGGTTCCCAAACGTTTACATGCCATATATATACATTGTAGGGTTTCACTCACGTCTTGCTACCAGCACTATAACCCCAGAGGGGCTTTAACACAAAACAGCCACGCTCTGGCACAAAAGTAAATACAGCAGGAAAGTACAGTACATACGGCAGGTCAATACTCCAGCAGGTATACTACCAATACTCCGGCAGGTATATGTCCAAAACTCTGGCAGGTATAAGCCCAATACTAAGGAAGGTACTCATCCAAAACTCTGGCAGGTATATGTCCACCCTCGCACAGGACAGTACAATATCTCTTCAGCTCCCACATTGTGGTAGACAATCCACCATTAAATAGTTCCTTTTCTCTCTAGGACTAAAAATTGCCCAGCTACTTAGCATACTCCCCAGTTACTCCAGTCAGAGAGAGACTCACTCTCATTTGTCTCTCTCCCAATTACAGCTCACATCTTGGCTGGTTACTCACAAGCACACTCGACTCCATCCAGCAGATTCACTGACTCTGCAGCAGCACATGCTGAATTCATTTCCTGGTTCTTAGCTAAGGGGTAACATTTCTCCTTGCGGAGAGCAAGATGTTAAGCATGTCACGGTGAGGAGACTTTTAAAGCCGCAATGCTCCTCTGGGAAATTTGCACTGGTTCTTAGCAAAACACTGCAGGTGAACTCCTAATCAAGACCTGCAGTGCTAGGACCTAACTCTCACCTACCTAGCCTTGCTACAACATATAACATTCTGACTTCTGCTAGGACTGTATAAAACCCCTTTCTAGCTGTTTAATGCCAACACAGGATAAATAATGTAAAAATGACTTCACCATAGGAATGGATGGGGATGTGGTAGTAACTAAGAACTTATTTACAGTGCACTGACAGAGTTTCAAGTTTTTTAATATGAAAGAAAAAAAAACGGTCCAAAAATTATCCGTCTTGATAATTTGTGATCAGGTAGAATATTCTGTGCAAAACATTGACTCAAATTGATGATGTTGCTGTCAGAGGTAACATCATCTTGCTGTAGTAGTTTTTTTTTCGTCAATTACATAGTTAGGAATATGTACAGAAAGCAAAATGTGACAGCAGGAGAATCGGTGTTGCATGTAAATTTGTAAAATTGGACTAGTAAAACAAGTATGAAAAATCAGACATGCACACTTACATTTCTTTATTTGTTTATTTTTTTTTAGTTTTAATTAAAAAAAATAATTGTAAATTAATGAAAAATTGACAAAATAAATGCTATGTATGTAAATGACCAGAATGTCAGCACCTGCAACAGGCTGTAGTGTTGATGTGGCATGTGTAGATGTAAATTTGACTAGTAAAACAAGTGTGCAAAAAGAAAAATTGTTTGTAATACTTAATGTGAAGTAGACAGTCGCAGTTAAATGTCTGTTTGAATTTTGGGGAACTTTCTTTGGTATTTTTAAAAAAAAACAAACAATGCTTACTCTTCCTTCACAAAAATAATTGCACATCAAATGAAAAAACACAGTACAATTGCTTGTGACTAGGTATATCACCATTTCTGACTGACACTGATTTTAGATTTTTTTTTACGGGGTTTATCACTTTTTATTGCAGTACAATGAAATTGTTAGTTCTAATGTTCTCTCACTATTCTAAATCGTCCTAAAATGGCTGCTGCATTCCCTGCTTCAGCTTTAATACAGGCTATTATAGTCCTACTGGATTGACTGAGCTATACCATGTTATGTGATGTGATAGCTGCATGGCTTTATGGGAAAACAGTCCCACCTGAAATTGTATAAACCTTTGGTAACTGATTTAATTTTCTTACATGTGTAAAATGGCAACTGCATTTTTTGATGTATCCCGCAAATCGAATTGTAAATTTTTAAAATTTAATGGACCCGCAAGTTTGATACAATTACTGGCAAAAATTTCGGGCCCCTTTGAGACCTCCATCCCTCAAACCTTCCACAGTCTCACTGCCCACTCTTGGAAAAACTCCACTTTTGCACCATGTCCTCACCAATCACACATTAACAGTTCATATTGAACCATATCACATACATAGCCAGCAGCTTTTATTTTGGCCAAAAGATTTTTTAAGCCACCACCAGAACAAGGTAAACTCTTCTGGCTGGGCCCTACTCTACTCTAACCTATTCAACATTTCCTATAATACCCAATACTCTCTTTAGATATATTTTCCTTTATTTTTCTTTAAGGGAATGTGTCACATACATTTTTTAAAAAAATTACCAATAATGCCACATACAAGGGACAAATACTGTCACACCATGGCCAGACCACATATTACCACCACATAGTGACAGAATAATACTACATACAAGGAACAAATACCGCCACACCATGACCAGACCACATATTACCATCACATAGTGACCGAATACTACATTACTGATCATTAATTAAAAAATACACTACTAATATTATGCCATTATACACAGGAGCTCTGTATATACTATATAGTGTATAGTGTATAGTGTATAGTGCAAGTGTACGGGTAATACAGTGATCACCAGTGACATTATACACAGGAGCTCTGTATATACTATATAGTGTATAGTGTCAATGTACAGGTAATACAGGGATCACCTGTGACATTATACACAGGAGCCCTGTGTATAGTATGTAGTGTATAGTGTCAGTGTACAGGTAACACACTGACTCATCAATGACGTCTCTAGATGAAGTCCTTTATCTTCGCTTTTCTCCTTGATCCATCACAGACCGCCATCACTTCTTCCAGCCAGGACTCATCTCTGCAGAAAATAACACATAGTTATCTAGAGTATTTTCCAAAGCACATTCCCCAACTTCTACACTACACCAGATTAAGAAAAAAAAAGCGTCAGTGTTGCGCTGCACAATAACAGGACCACCCTCACTGAACACAGTATCCTCAAATATAAAAGACATCACAGCAGTATTAATAGCCCTTAAATAGCCCCTACAGTTTTAATGTCCCACATCATGCTCCCATATGTACTCCATTCTTGCCCCATGTGACTTCATTCTGCCCCCATATGTCTCCATCCTGCCCCCGTATGTCTCCATTCTGCCCCCATATGTGTCCATCCTGCCACCATATCTCTCCATTCTGCCCCCATGTCATCTCCATTCTGCCCCAATTTGTCTCTCCATTCTGCCCCCATTTGTCTCTCCATTCTGCCCCCATGATGCAGCTTTACAAAAAATAAAAACGTTTCTCCTTACCTTGCCGCAGGTCCATCGGCGACTTTCCTTTGTCGATCTGAGGCGCGGACACCAGCCAGTCACAGGCAGGCAGTGACGTCATATGCCAATGACGTGAGCGTTGACGTCAGCTGCTGGCCTATGATTGGCTGGCGGCTGTTAGCTATTGCCATGGGGGAAGATTCCTGCACAGATATAGATTTCAGGTGAACCTGCTTCCGATGACGCAAGTTTAGTTCACTGGGGCCCAATGAGCAGAGGGGGGGCCCTGTCCGTGCCTCTCTGCACACTGGGCCCCATACCCCATTAAAGGCAGTAATGCCCTGATGGCGGCCCTAGTGGGACCACATTAGAAGTGTCCCTAGGGTGACAGGTAAACAGAGCTGAAGCATCAGCCTACAATAGTCTGAATCTGTAAAACCCATTTAAGATGGAAATAACATTGTTTCGTAAGGATTCTGCAGTTCCGAAATAAATGGTATATTACAATAGCTGATATAGTGAGTGATACTTGGGGGTGGGGAACATGTAAGAAAGACTTGCATGTACTTATCCTGCAGTTGTAATAGTACAGCTGTCACAACATCCTCCTTGTGATATGAAGCTGCTAAACGCAAACACTGATGCAATACTTTTTTATTGAAACTGAAAATTAGCATTTTATCACAGAACCAGGCTCTTGAGCTTTGAACTTTACTTGTATTAAGCCAAATTAGGTAAAGTTAAAAGAAGCAGTGATCATGCTCAATGGAAAATTAGTTTGCAAGCTGATATTAACCCCTTCAGGACTGACCAACCTGATTCGAAGAGCCGTAAAATTTCTATTTTCGATCATTCTTATTATTTTCCCCATACGGGGACTTGGTTTTTTGCAAGATGAGTTGTGTTGATCAGCATTTTTGGATACTTATTAACTGACTGTCATTAACTCTTCCAACAAAGAAAATGACGGCACTTAAAACCACCTGCGGCATGGGGGTGGAGTGCTCAGTCAAAGCTTAAATCTAGTAACAAAGAAAATGACGGCACTTCCACTACAAGAAATAGGTGTGAACAGGTGCTTACTAAGAGCAGCTACCTCCATATATAATGAACAAATAAAATAGCACACTGTAACACTGAGTATGTAGATATGAAATATGAAATATGAATAGCATAACTGCTGTAGAAAATAGAAATAAATGAAAAAAATGTTGACATTTTTTTTTTTTTTAGCGCATGTAAATATGAATAGCATTACTGCTGTAAAATAAATGAGAAATCTTTGCGCATAAATTGGGCAATTCATGTGTACCTGACAGCCGCGGTAAGGCGTTTCTCGATGTCAGGACCTAACCATGTGAATACCTCTCTAAGAGACGTCCGTCTGCTTATGTGTGGGAAAGTCAGATCCTGATGCATTTAAAACCACCTGCTGCATGGGGGTGGGGGTGGAGTGCTCAGTCACAGCTTAAATCTAGTAACAAAGAAAATGACAGCACTTCCACTACAAGAAATAGGTGTGAACAGGTGCTTACTAAGAGCAGCTACCTCCATATATAATGAACAAATAAAGTAGCACACTGTAACACTGAGTATATAGATATTCTCATTTATTTTACAGCAGTAATGCTATTCATATTTCATACTTCATATTTACATGCGCTAAAAAAAAAATAATAATAATTCAAAAAATGTTTCATTTATTTCTATTTTTTACAGCAATTATGCTATTCATATTTCATATTCCATATCTACATACTCAGTGTTACAGTGTGCTACTTTATTTGTTCATTATATATGGAGGTAGCTGCTCTTAGTAAGCACCTGTTCACACCTATTTCTTGTAGTGGAAGTGCCGTCATTTTCTTTGTTACTAGATTTAAGCTTTGACTGAGCACTCCACCCCCATGCCGCAGGTGGTTTTAAATGCATCAGTATCTGACTTTCCCACACATAAGCAGACGGACGTCTCTTAGAGAGGTATTCACATGGTTAGGTCCTGACATCGAGAAACGCCTTACCACGGCTGTCAGGTACACATGAATTGGCCAATTTATGCGCTAAGATTTCTCATTTATTTTACAGCAGTAATGCTATTCATATTTCATACTTCATATTTACATGCGCTAAAAAAAAAAAAATAAATTCAAAATTTTTTTCCTTTATTTCTATTTTCTACAGCATTTATGCTATTCATATTTCATATTTCATATCTACATACTCAGTGTTACAGTGTGCTACTTTATTTGTTCATTGTCATTAACTCTTCATCAGAAGGCTTAAAAAAGAACAGCAATTCTACCAATGTATTTTTACTTTTCAAATTTTACACCATTCCCCGTGGCGCACAAGTAACGTATTTGTACAGTTATGGCGATCACAAATTTATATTGTTTCATTTATGTTTTATTACGTCTATACATTAAATACACTGTATAAAAATATTGTTTGTTTCTGTGTCGTGTCACCATATTTTGAAAGACATGTTTAACACTTTTTCATCAACCGACCTTGTGAGGTCTTTTTTTTCAAGGTAATATATAGTTTTCATCTGTACCAATGTTTAGTAATTTTTTATAAAAAAAATTGTGAGGCTGAATGAGCAAAAAAGCATAATTGTGGATTACATGCAGTGGGTACGGAAAGTATTCAGACCCCTTTAAATTTTTCACTCTTTGTTTCATTGCAGCCATTTGGTAAATTCTAAAAAGTTAATTTTTTTTCTCATTAAAGTACACCCTGCACCCCATCTCGACTGAAAAAAACAGAAATGTTGAAATTTTTGCAAATTTATTAAAAAATAAAAACTGAAATATCACATGGTCATAAGTATTCAGACCCTTTGCTCAGACACTCATATTTAAGTCACATGCTGTCCATTTCCTTGTGATCCGCCTTGAGATGGTTCTACTCCTTCATTGGAGTCCAGCTGTGTTTACTTAAACTAATAGGACTTGATTTGGAAAGGCACACACCTGTCTATATAAGACCTCACAGCTCACAGTGCATGTCAGACCAAATGAGAATCATGCACTCAAAGGAACTGCCTAAGGAGCTCAGAGACAGAATTGTGGCAAGGCACAGATCTGGCCAATGTTACAAAAGAATTTCTGCAGTACTCAAGGTTACTAAGAGCACAGTGGCCTCTATAATCCTTAAATGGAAGACGTTTGGGACCACCAAAAGTCTTCCTAGACCTGGCCGTCCAGCCAAACTGAGCAATCGTGGGAGAAGAGCCTTGATGAGAGAGGTAAAGAATAACCCCAAGATCACTGTGATTGAGCTCCAGAGATAGAGATGCAGTAGGAATATGGGAGAAAGTTCCACAAAGTCAACTATACTGCAGCCCTCCACCAGTCGGGTCTTTATGGCAGAGTGGCCCGATGGAAGCCTCTCCTCAATGCAAGGCATATGAAAGCCCACATAGAGTTTGCTCAAAAACACATGGACTCCCAGACTACAAGAAATAAGATTCTCTGGTCTGATGAGATGAAGATAGAACTTTTCGGTGATAATTCTAAGTGGTATGTGTGGAGAAAACCAGGCACTGCTCATCACCTGCCCAATACAATTCCAACAGTGAAACATGGTGGTGGCAGCATCAAGCTATGGGGGTGTTTTTCTGCTGCAGGGACAGGACGACTGGTTGCAATTGAAGGAAACATGAATGCGGCCAAGTACAGAGATATCTTGAATGAAAACCGCTTCAGAACAACTCTGTGACCATTCTTGACTGGCCAAGCCAGAGCCCGGACGAAAACCAAATTAAGCATCTCTGGAGAGACCTGAAAATGGCTGTCCACCAGCGTTCACCATCCAACCTGATTGAACTGGAGAGGATCTGCAAGGAAGAATGGCAGAGGATCCCCAAATCCAGGTGTGAAAAACTTGTTGCATCATTCCCAAGAAGACTCATGGCTGTACTAGCTCAAAAGGGTGCTCTACTCAATACTAAGCAAAGGGTCTGAAACTTATGACCATGTGATATTTCAGTTTTTCTTTCTTAATAAATTTGCAAAAATATCTCCTTTTCTGTTTTTTTTTTCAGTCAAGATGGGGTTTAGAGTGTACGTTAATGAGAAAAAAAAATTACTTTTTAGAATTTACCAAATTGCTGCAATGAAACAAAGAGTGAAAAATTTAAAGGGGTCTGAATACTTTCCGTACCCACTGTATACTGTACATACATTTTTTTTTTAAATACCAATCACCATTCGGAATAAATAAAATATAATTTTTGTTCTGCGGGTCAATACAATTACAATAATTCCAGATTTATATAGTTTTCATTTTTTGTTTTACTACTTTTGCACAAAAAAAACACTTTAAAAGAAATATTTTTTTTGTTGGTCAGCATATTTTTTGACCAATACCTTTTTTCATTTGCATAAAAAGCTGTTTAAGGGATAATTTTTTGCGGGACAAACAATTCTTTGCTCACCTTTTATTCCAACTTTTTGATTCAAAGATGAATACAAACAATAGATCTAGAATTGTTTTTAATTATATTTTTTATAGTGTTCACCATGCAGTAAAATTAACTTGTTATCTTGATACCCAATTTATAGATTTTTTTTTTTATCATTTACTACATTTGTAGTGTAAAATCCAATTTTACAATTTTTTTTTTTTGGGGGGGGGGAGGCATCATATTCTAAGAGCTGTAACTTTTATTATTTTTTTCTTTATTTACAGCTCAGTATAAGGGCTTGTGTTTAGAGTAACAAGCAGTAATTTTTATTGGCACATTTTTGGGCTGCATGCGACTTTTGGATCACTTATTTTATTTTTAACGCGGCAGGAACAAACCAAAAAAAGCAATTCTGGCATAGTTTTTCCATCTTGTTTTTAAAACTGTTCTCTTCACAAAAGATCATTGCTCAAAACGTAGGGCCATTTTGCTCATCCTTCAGATGATCGGCAGTCTATTTACACAGTAAGATTATCATTAGCGTTCATGAAAATCTTTCAGTGTAAATGTACCTCTACTGGTAGCAACTGTTCAACTCAGATAATCTTAAAAAAGATCAAAATGCTTTATATTGCTACAATATCTGAATGCTAATTGTATATATTCACAATAATAAAATTATAATTGTGGAAACATCAATACTAGAGATGAGCGGATCAGGAAACATTTAAATTTGCCTGTTGGTGAGGATTTTCTCAGGAAATTTGATTAGTAGAGAAATTAGTCTCTACAAATGCAATGTCCCATATTGTGCTCTCTGGTCTTCCTAGACCCCAGAGCATAATAAATGTTAATATGTAAAAAAATCAGAGAAATCCCTTTACTCACCTCATCGCTCACATCTCAGGTCCCTCCATTCTTCATCATCATCAGTCTGGTCTTCATCATATCTTCTGATCCCAGCCAAGAGTGCGGAAATTCCCGGGCTTCTCACACTGAGCCAGGACTTCCAACTCTGACGAGGCCTGGGAGGGTTCTGCTCAAGCGTGTGCTGTGACATTGTGTGCATGCCCAGAACCATCTTGAGCCGGAAGTCTCAGCTCAGTGTGAGAGGCCCGGGATGAGAAGATGCAATGAGGACCTGACGGATGATAGTGAGGAGCAGAGGGGTCGGAGAGGTAAGAGGTGAGGTGAGTGTAAGGATTTTTTAATTCTTTTATCCTTTTGATGGCCGTTTATGATTGTCTGCAGAATTCACATGAAAGCAAATTGCAAAATATCCATATTTTGGTGAATGCAGATTTTTGGAAAATTAAGAGTTGATTTCAATTCCACTAAAATGTATTCAATCATCTTATTCAATACTATTGCTCAACTCTTTATTTTGTGCTGCAGATTTCTACTAGCTTTTTGAGTTCTTTAACCTTTGTACTCCAGCACTAAACATTCACACGAACAGACTTTGTTTTCCTACACTTGGAATTGCAGTTTAGTCTCTTGCTGTAGTGAAACTTCCTGTTTGGCGGGATCTGTCCAAGGCAGAAACTTTCATGTGGGCATGTTACTTTCGGTTTCCATTCGCCTTCAGGTTTTGCTGGAAATGCCAACTTTCATCATAGTAAAGAAAAAACTCCTCTGCAACACAGATTTCACTTTCTGCGAAAACTATTATAGAAGACTTTAGTGTACTGAACATTATCTCTGCTGTACAACAAAGATTGTAAGAAATCCAACCTTTGCAGACACTAGGAAAAATGTGAAAGGTGATGAAACGTGCTATATTAAGCTACATTCATACAACATCATTGTTTAAAAGTATTTGTTTGTTTAGTGTTTTTTTTCTATTAAAAGAAGATGTAACAAAATACAAAAAACTATAACAAACAACAAAAATAATGCATACTCCTTATTTCTGACTTGTTAAAGAACAAGATCAAGGCAGATTATTGGCCCCATTTATTAATGAGGTTGTCCACCACTTTAACATTGATTGCATATTCTTAGGATAGGTCATTAATGTTTAATTGGTGGGGGTGCTACATCCAGCACCCCTGATGATCAGCTGTTCTCCATGTTGGCAGCAAACGGATCTGACCAGTTGGCAGCAACCGGATCTGCGGTCAGATACTACACATCCGCCCCCTATTGATTTGAATAGGGGGTGGATGGGCATTACCCAGCCTCGTTCACCATACAGTAGATGGAGCTGTGCTGTCCAGCTCTATAACTGGTCATTTCCTGCTGACACAGAGAACAGTTGATTGGTGGGGTCACTGGGTATCAAACCCCCACCGATCAGACATTGATGACATAACCGAAGGATTAGTGTTGAGCCACCCCCGTAGTGTTCGAGTTCGGTTCGGTTCGTTGAATACCCGTGTGTTCGTCGAACTGTTCGTCGAACACCTTCGAACACCGTTAAAACCAATGGCAGGCAAACAAAAACACATAGAAACACATAGAAAACACCTTCAAAGGTGTCCAAAAGCTGACAAACTGCTCAGAAGACATAACTAACACATGGAAAAGTGACAAGTACAAATAGTCATGCGAAAAGAAAAGAGGTGGAGGAGTAAAAGGAGGGGGAGACACAGATATAGGCATGTCATGCCCTTCTAAAATCCAAAAAGTGAGAAGCCGACACGGCCAGTCCGTTCCTGCCCGTGCCACCTCCGTTTGTGCCAGAGCCGCGGTGGACCCTGGCGGCCAGCCCCCCTCTCCCAATACTGGTGCCTGTCCGCTGGTGGGTCGAGTGAGCCCCCCTGTGGTGGAGGCAGCTCTAAGCTTTTTAATTTAAATTGTCTCTCTAATTTGAATGAATACACTTTAAATCCTTTTACAAGGATCTATTGGAGGGCAAGTCTCATGCCAGCAGCCGCGTAATTCCAGCTCCAGTAGCGTCCACTAAAGCTGCTGCAGTTAAAAAGCTTTTATAAGGATCGAGCTCGGCTGTCCACCGCAAGGTTTCCTACCGCCAGTCCCAGCCCCTATGCCTTGGGGTGCCTCCTGATGCTCTTCACTGAGTATCCCGTGGTCCCGAAGCATTTCCTTTGAAAAAATTAAGGGTCCAAACTACAGGTGGTGTAGCGTGCTTAACAGCCGGGATAATCCACTGACTAGCAGACACTGCTACTAGGCACAAAATATTTCTTCGTTGGATGCTGAGAAAGCATTCCATAGAGTATCCTGGCACGCCATATATTATTCTCTTAAAAAGCTTGGGGTAGGGGTCTAGGGGACCCTTTTATAGCCAAAATCACGGCCCTGTATCGCAATGCGTCAACTAGGCTGAAGATAAATGGAACTGTAGCACACCGAGGGCTCGGTTGCTGCAGAGGTATTGCACCTCACCCAGAGGTGTGATATCTCACTCTCAGGTAAGGACCTGACACCTGCATGCATTACACCACATTGCCGTGGGGCAGAGCGACCAATATGCCCCTGAGATGGGCACGACAGTCCCTGTCCCTGGCTGGAGTGGGGGGAGGGAACACTGAGGAAGGGGAACCCTGTAGTGCAGGAGCAGGGAGGAAGCAGTTCCTGGGTGCATTGAGAAGGGAGTATAAAAGGTGGGCACCATCTTAGTTCAGTGCAGAGAAGTCTGAGCAGAAGTGACAGGGAGCAGGGGCTCTGCATGAGCTCTGCTCCAGAGGCGGGCCTAGTAACAGAGGCCCAGGCCTGGAAGAGGGAGAAGGAAGGAAGAGGAGCGGAGAAGGCTCCAGGAGCGAGGAACGAAGGGATCCCAAGGGTGTGGACGGGCGAGTCGCCACCGCACGCCCGAATCCACCTGCGTGGAGGGGTCAGGCCAAAGGGGGAGACCGGTCCCCGAAACTAGTGGAGGCGGGAAATGACCCTCAGCTAGAAACTGGAGGCTGTGATATTTTATGTGGCGCAGCCCCTCGCTACACCCGCTAGCAGGGCAGCACATAGGGTCAGGGAAACTGGCGCCAAGTTTACCAAGAGGAGGCCCGAGGCAGCCGTACAGAAGGGTTGGTAAGAAAGGCCAGACAAAGGACACACAAAGGGGGTCCTGTGAAGCGCTCCAAACTTATCTGGGAGTTGTCTGAGCCCCTCACCTGGTGAGCACAGTATGACGTGGGCAGCCGTTACCTGCAGAAGTGGTCTGGATAATAAGAACTGTGAGTAAAGGCCCTGGACTGCATCACTGACTCCGTGTCGTTACTGCTGCTGCCCTGCACCATCACCCCCATCCTCCGCATACACTGCCCTGAGGCTATACTCCTCCTGTGGGAAGTTATGCTACACTCTGCTGCACCCACAACAACAGCCTCAGTGGTCTGCCCTGCAGCGGCGGTTCACTCTGACCGCAATCCACGGGTGGCGTAGTCAGACATTTAAACATCAAAACCACATAAATAGTTCCGCCACTTCAGGATCTCTGAAGGGGTAAAGATGAACTCCATAATGTATGTGGAGTTTCTCAAACAGCACTTCCTGCCATGGTTCAAGAAGAAGAACCGTGTATTCCACAGCAAGATCATTTTCATGCATGATAATGCACCGTCTCATGCTGCACATAACACATCTGCATCTCTGGCTGATATGGGCATAAAAGGGGACAAGCTTATGGTGTGACCGCCATGCTCCCCTGATCTCTACCCCATTCAGAACCTCTGGAGCATCATCAAAAGGAGTGTCTATCATGGCGGGAGGCAGTTCACATCTAAGCAACAGCTCTGGGAGGGTATTCTGTCCTCATGCAAAACAATTGAAGCAGAAACCATCCAAAACCTGACAAATTCAATGGACGAGAGAGTTCAGAAGCTCCTTTCGAACAAGGGTTCCTATGTGCAAATGTAACATCACCTAGAATAAAGTTTTGAGATGAAAACTGTTTGATTTCAGCTTCTAATAACCTGCTAATGCTTATAATTTCAAAAATGACCATTTTTTGGTCTTTATTAAAATGAAAAGGTTGATCGAAGAGTGTGGGGGATCTAAGAGTGTGGCAACCCAGTAGTCAGGATTACTTCGAATTCTGAGAATCTGAGGGTCATGTTGCAGGTAGTGCAGCAAGAAGGCACTTATGTGTCTTGCGCATCTCGGAGCCCCAAAATTATTTTCTGGGCTAGATGCAGCTAAAAATTATTATTAATTTTAAATCTGGTGGAGCTTAGTATAGATGGCCTAATAGAATCAGTACTGCACACTGCTACAAAGCCCAAATTATTTTCCAGCCAAGATACAGATAAACATGATTAGTAATTTTAAATCTGGTGGAGCTTAGTATAGATGGCCTAATAGAATCATTACTGCACACTGCTACAAAGCCCAAATAATTTTCCAGCCAAGATACAGATAAACATGATTAGGAATTTGAAAGCTTAAAACGGTTGGTGAGGTGATTTTAACCAATCATCAAGCTTTTACTCTCCCCAGGATGACACAGGGGTAGAAAAGTCGTTTCGGATCCATGATTTGTTCATCTTTATGAACATGAGTCTGTCTACATTATCAGTGGAGAGCCACGTGAGCTTATCTGTCAGCACACCACCAGCAGCGCTGAACACACGTTCAGACAGAACGCTGGCTGTGGGGCATGACAAGATCTCCAAGGCGTAAGTGGCGAGCTCCGGCCATTTATCCAGATTGGAAGCCCAAAAAGAGCAAGGGTCCAGTGACACAGTCATGGCTTCAATGTTTACTTGGAGATACTCCTGTACCATCGTCTCTAGGCGTTGACTATGTGTCAGACTTCTTGTCTCCTGTGGCCTTGCAAAGGATGAGCTAAAAAAGTGGTGAAATGATTCCGCAAAATTGATGTTACCAGCAGATACTGTGTTTTTGTTACGGTTTGAGTGCTGAAAACTCGACGGTCCCACGGTTGGCAAGTTGGGACTGTGAGATTCACTACGTGCACCACTGGTGTTTTGTGGAAAAGCACATGTAAGATTCTGCAACAGTCTCTGCTGATACTCCTGCATGCGTGCATCCCTTTCTATGGCAGGAATAATTTCTGCAAATTTACTTTTGTACCGGGGATCTAACAGTGTGGCAACCCAGTAGTCAGGATTATTTCTAATTCTCCCAATTCGAGGGTCATGTTGCAGGTAGTGCAGCAAGAAGGCACTCATGTGTCTTGCGCATCCAGGAGCACCAAGTCCCTGTTGTGTTGGTGGCGAGGTAACAATCATGCTTCCTTCCTCTGTCCTCTCCCCCCAACCTCGCACAACAGAAATGTGATCAAGGTCTCCCTCATCTGATGAGTCTTCCATCAGTTCGTCCTCCACTTCTTCCTGGGCTCCTGAACCTTCCTCACTAGTTTGGCTGCTACCATGCGCCCTGGTAAAACCATCTCCCCCACCCTCACATGCCTGCCGCCTTGGTGCTGCCGACCGTCTGGACCTTGCAGATGTTAGCCCTTCCGCATACAACTCCTCCTCCTCTACTTCCTCCCCCTCCTCTTGTGCCACCACCTGACTCCGAATTCTGTTTAACATGTGCTCCAGCATGTAAATCACCGGAATAGTCATGCTGATAATGGCATCGTCAGCACTAAACATCTTCGTCGCCATTTCAAAACTGTGCAGAAGGGTGCATAGGTCCCTGATCTGAAACCACTCCTCCAGCGTGATTTGCCCCACCTCTGGATCCCGTTGGCCCAGGCTATACGTCAGAACGTATTGCACCAGGGCTTGTTGGTGCTGCCACAGTCGCTGCAACATGTGCAGAGTTGAATTCCACCGGGTAGGCACATCGCATTTTAGCCGGTGAAGTGGCAGGCCCAACGACTTCTGTAGAGATGTAGGTCGATGAGCTGCGGGATGCGAATGGCCGAAGTGAGCAAACAGCGACCGTGCCCTCTGCAGAAGGCCATCTAGTCTGGGATAGTGGGCTAAAAATTGCTGGACAACCAGGTTCAACACGTGAGCCATACAAGGCACGTGTGTGACATTGCCCCGGCGAAGGGCCGCACCCAGGTTTGCAGCATTGTCGCACACGGCCTTCCCTGGTTTCAGGTCCAGTGGAGACAATCATTCATGAAATTGGTTCTCCAGAGCTGACCACAACTCCTCAGCTGTGTGACTCACATTTCCCAGACATTTCAAAGTAAAAACCGCCTGATGACGTTGATCCCTACTGCCAGCATAGTAATGAGGTGTGCAGGATCCCTTCTGCGCAGTTAGAAAGCTTGTGGCATGACCAGACAGACTTTGGGTGCAGGTGGAGGACCGAGAGGAGGTTGAGGAGGCAGAAGCAGTGGAGGAACTTTGACATAAAGAGGATTGACGCACAACTCGTGGGGACGGCAAGACTTGGACAGCAGCCCCTTGTCCTGCTGTCACCATAGTTTCCCAGTGCCCAGTCAGCGACATGTAACGCCCCTGTCCATTCCTACTCATCCAAGTGTCTGTGGTGAAATGCACCATGTCACACAAAGAGTATCTCAAAGAAGCGGTGATGTTGTTTGCGACATGCTGGTGGAGCGCAGGCACACCTTTCTTTGAGAAGTAGTGCCGACTGGGCATCTGGTACTGGGGCACCGCGACGGACATAAGGTCTCGAAAATCCTCTGTGTCCACCAGGCGGAAAGGCAGCATTTCTGTAGCCAAGAGCTTGAAGATGGTGAAACTCAACCTCTTAGCTTTCTCATGGCTAGGAGGAAATGATCTTTTACTTGTCCACATCTGAGGGACTGAGGGCTGGCTATTGTGCTTAGACGGGGTTGATAAGGGTGTCCCCGGCAAACTGCCGGTCTGTGAGGAAGATGCAGGCGGACATGTTAGGTTGCCTTGATCCAAAGGTGGTGCTATCGATGTCGGACAGCGCTCAACACCAGCTGGTGTTACCACCTCCAAAGAAAATGATGACCTGCCAATCACGCTGGCTGTTGCGGGTAAAGAGGTGGCAGGTCTGCGCCCCAAAACAGGTGTGAACGCTGTCCCCCCAGTCACAGAGGATGAAGAGGCCGCAGATGCACAAGATGGGGCAGACGGTGGGTGGCCCGGCCGGCTAGGCCGCATTGTAGCACAGTGAGCTTCCCACTGCAACTTATGCTTCATGTCCATGTGCCGGTTCATGCATGAAGTACTCAAACTATGTATTTTTTGGCCTCTACTTAGCCTTTGTTGAGAAATGTTACAGATAACACGAGTTGGGTCATGTTTAGCGATCTGAAAAAATGCCCAGGCTATGCAAGGCTTAGCACCCATGCGACCTGAAGAGCCACCACGACTTGTGGTCAGAGGCAGAGTTGTGTTTGAGGATGCAGTTGTTGACGTGCTTCCAGTACTACGTCTCTGTCCAGGAAGGCGCAACCTGACCTCGTCGTCACTAGCATCCTCCTCTACCTCCTCTGCTGACCTCATCTCTTGGCTGACTGTGGGTTGACAGTAAGTGGGATCTCCAACCTCATCATCATCACCCTGTGTGTTATCACACCCGTCGTCCTCAGAGCCAACCTGTTCCTGCCCTGACAAAAAACTAAAGTTGTCGCTCCAATCAGGTATTTGAGACTCATCATCGTCTTCCTCATTGTCTCCACCAACAGGAGTTACAGTTTGGGAATGAGGGTCTACATTATGGTCAGAACCTTCTGCGTCTGGTCCTGGATCCGACTCATAAAGATTCTGGGCATCAGTGCAGATCATTTCCTCATCTGGATTCACAGAAGCGCTGGAGCCGACCTCTGATTCCCAGGCTATAGTATGAGCAAACAGCTCTGCAGACTCTACCATCTCTTCTACCTCATACTCTACCTCATACTGTCTGAGATGATCTAGTGAATCCTGCTTTGAGCAGGGGGTTGGACCAGATGACCCAGGAGGTCCCTTCCAACTCTACCATTCTATGATTCTATGATTCATACCTGCACCTGGAGATTTGGGAGCTGTGAGGAAGCAAGTGCGATTGGGGTGACACCTCTGAGGACTGGAGTATTTGTGATGTTGAAGTTGATGTGGAGGAGAGCCCACTTAAAGGAGCACTTGATATCCGTTGAAGCACCTGCTGTTTTTGTGCCTCATCTGGAATTTGTAGCGATTGGCGTGGCCGTAAGAAAGGGATCTTATCACATTGTCCGCTAAAAGAAGTAGACATTTTAGTTTTGCTGGAAGATGGTCTTTCTTCTGCAGATGTTACTGTTGCTTTAACTCCTACTCCACCTTTAACACCTACTCCACGGACACAACCTTTTTTCCCCTTCCCAACACGCCTATGTCCCTTTCCACCAGCAGCAGGCCTTTTTCCACTCATTTTGGTGGTTAACTAATTCACAACTCTGGAGTTGTTTGCACAAAAAAACAATGGATGGGAACCGAGCAGAGCTGAGTGGCCAAACTGTGGTATTAGGCCAAAACTATTGTCTGGGTTAGATGCAGAAAAAAATTATATTCAGTTTGCAACCTGATGGAGGTCAGTATAGATGGACTAATAGAACAAGTCCCACACACAGCTAGAAGGCCAAATATTTTTTCAGAGCTAGATGCAGAAAAAAATTATATTCAATTTGCAACCTGATGGAGGTCAGTATAGATGGACTAATAGAACAAGTCCCACAAACTGCTAGAAGCCCAAATATTTTTTCAGAGCTAGATGCAGAACGATATTATATTCAATTTGCAACCTGATGGAGGTCAGTATAGATGGACTAATAGAACAAGTCCCACACACTGCTAGAAGGCCAAATATTTTTTCAGAGGTAGATGCAGAAAAAAATTATATTCAGTTTGCAACCTGATGGAGGTCAGTTTAGATGGACTAATAGAACAAGTCCCACACACTGCTAGAAGGCCAAATATTTTTTCAGAGATAGATGCAGTAAAAAATTATATTCAATTTGCAACCTGATGGAGGTCAGTATAGATGGACTAATAGAACAAGTCCCACACACTGCTAGAAGGCCAAATAATTTTTCAGAGCTAGATGCAGAAAAATATTATATTCAGTTTGCAACCTGATGGAGGTCAGTATAGATGGACTAATAGAATGATGCTATGCCCAAAACGTTTTACTTCACTAGGTGCAGTAAAAAAATTGGTATTCTATACACAGGTGGTGTAGCTTGCAACACAGGTAGGCTACTCCACTGACTAACACACTCTGCAATAGGCCAAAAAGTATTAGCTTTGCTAGATTTAGCCAAATGCTGTGAAAAAAACTTGCACAGCACTGGCACAGACCTGCCTGGCAAAAACTGATAGGAACTGATGTAACTTAGTCCTGAAAAGGACTGCAATTACAATTAGTCTTTACTCCCACAACCTATCTATTTAAGAGCACAGACCTGCCTGATAAAAGTCGTAGGAAATGCTGTAACCTAGTACTTAAAAGGACTGCAATCACAAGTATTCCCTACTCCCAAGCTATCTGTAGATTTTTGCGAAAATTGGCTTGAAATTAACAAGGTATAGCGCACACAGCAACAGCGGTGCCGTCTAACACGCAGCTGCAGCAGTGAGAAAATGGTGGCGACAGGGAAATTGGCTGGGTCTTATAGGGCAAGGACATGTGACATACACTGCCAATGACACATGCCCTTGCTTGTGTGAAAAAAAGCACTTCGCTCCGTGTGTGCGCTGCTGATAGGCTGACAGATTGCACCTCCCCACTGTAAATACGGGAAAGAGAAAAAAAAATGGAGATCTTCATTATTCCTGCAGAGATCCATCCCCTGCCCCTCCCCCCGCCCCGCTGTACACTCAAACTGCGTATTAACATTAATTTTCATCATTACTGAGAAAAAATCCAGTTATGATTTTGGTGCACGAACAGTTATCGAACATAACCTCGAACAGCCGAATTTTTTTCAAATCGTTCGTGTTCGCCGAACGGCTCGAACACCGCCCAAAACAGCTCGAATTTGAGATTGGCGAACAGTTCGAGTAGAACAACGCTCATCTCTACTAAGGATAGGCCATCATTATTAAAGTTGTGGAGAACGTCTTAAAGACTTGCATTGTGCGTGCCAGTTTCAATGATTGCTGGAGTCAGATGAGCCTGAAGTTTATTTTTTATAAAGAAAACAATCTTGCTGAAATTGAAGGAAAGTTGATAAACTGGGCCAAAATAAATGTGGTTCTGAAGGGCATGTGTGTCACCCTGGCCTGGATGCCACAAAATGTATTAAAGCTGTGTCTGAGAGCAAAGGGGAGGTTCTCTAGTCAGTGGAACATTAGCATGCAATGCCTCCTGTCTCAGGCCAGTAGGGGGAGCAGGCTGCCCCTATAAAAGCTGGTGCTGGGGGCAGGGTTAGGAAGAACTTGATGGCCTGTCTCAGCACTGAGACTTGTCCCAGAGCAGAGCAGGGACAGACCGTTGCACTGCACCTAAGAGAAAGTGTGGCAGGAGGAGAGCCACAAGCCAGAGACAAGAGGCGAAGAGAGCCTGTCTTGGCAGATAAAAGACTTACTTTACCAGACTTTGGTGTCTGAGGCTAGGAGGATTCTACATCCTCCAGCAGATAACCAGTCCGCAAGGGACTGTGTATTCCTTGGCCTAAGAAGCCTGGAGGCCCTGCCACAACAGAAGGGACCAGCAAAGCCGTACAAGGCTGGGAGCAGAAAGGAACCCACGTCGCAGGCCATACAGGCGAGAATACACGGAAAGCTCGGAAACGTGGGCTGTTACCCTATAACGAGGAGATAGCCAGAAGGAGCACAGAAAGCACGGTAGGCCTACACCCTCACCCTGACCAGGGCCAATTTCCCCGTTGCTCTCAGACATCCAGGTCCCCTCCTAGCTGGGACTGTTTGTGGGTCAATTTACCTGTTCTAGTAAAGACCCTGGACTGCAACCTGTTGTCTGTGTGCTCCTTGCTCCTCCAGCACTATCAGCACTGGGACTCTCACTACCATCACTCCCACCATCCATTATACTGCCCTGGGGCCGCACTCTTCCCGTGGGGAGTCACACTACCCTAGCTGCACACCTCATCAGCCCCAGCGGTCTGCATGCAGCGGCGGTTCCTAATAACCGCAATCCACGGGTGGCGTAGTCGGACATTATCAGCAGAACGTAGCAGACTACCATTGGCCTGACCATCCTGAGCCACGGAACCGGGTCGACACTACTACCACCATCGTCTCCCTATTGCCCGGATCCGAGTGCCCCACGGCCCAGGGGGCGAGTCAGCTTTGGCGTAGTCGGCAGGATTTTGTGCCCGCAACCACAGGGTACTGCGTGCCTGAAAAAGACTTTTGTAACTTACCTGTGGCGAAGTTTCTCGCCGTCCGGAGTCGTTTCCCGCCATCCGGAGCCGATTCCCGCCATCAGACGCCATCTTGGACTGTTTCCCGCCGTCTTCTGCCGTCTTCCCGCCATCCACAGCTGCTTCCTGCCATCGGATGCCATCTTCAGGACGCCGCGCGGGAAGAAGAGGGGCGTGGACGTCAAAACCGCGCGAGATCCGAAGCTCCGCCCCACGCACCGACGCTGCGCAAGGTCCTGGAAGCGAGAGAGAGCGACGCTGACGTCATCAGGACGCGACGCAAGGTCCTCGTCCAGAGCAGCAGCAGCGGAGCCGCGGCCTACAGAAGAGGATCGTCGGAAGGTAGGCCACGCTTGACTAGGGGGGAGGAAGATGTCGGACACAGAGGCCCCCACTACCACCAACGCAGCTGCAGCAGTGGTGATGCCCTTTTCCCTGCCCTACATCCCTGGAGCGGCCTGGCTGCCCAAGTATTCAGGGGAGCCCCATGCCCTAACTGACTTTAAGGAAAGGCTGTACAGTTTGTTCCAGGTTTACCCCCTGACAGAGGAACAGAAGGTCAGCATACTAACAGGGCAGTTAACTGGCGCAGCCCAAAGGGAGGTAAAATCATGGCCCACTGAGGAGAAAAGGACTGTGAAGGGTATTCTGGCCCGGCTGCGGGGTACCTTTGACACACGTACCTCCGCTGAAATTAAAATGAGGTTCTATGGATGTAAGCAGCGGGCACAGGACAGCATCAGAGACTATGCCCTAAATCTGCAGGAAGCCCTGAGGGCTATTCAACAAACTGACTCTGGCAGTGTGCAGGAAATGGATAAGCTGCTAACAGAACAATTCATAGAAGGTCTGCTGTCTAGCGCCCACAGGGCCCAACTGCGCCTCATGTTCTTTCAGAACCCCGACCTGACCTTTGCCCAATTTAAGGACAGGGCCATAAGGGTGCTCTGTGAATCTGCAACCAGTGGCGCTATAAACCCCCGGCGCCCTGCTCTCACCAACCACCAGAAGGCGGCGCCCTCCTCTATGGATCCCGTGGGGGCTGATGCATAGGCCCTGAACCAAGCCCCGTCGAAAGACCTGCACCACCAAGTCCAGGAGCTGACCAGGAGCGTTGCGGCATTGACCAGGACCATCCAGGCGTTGCAAGTGGACCCATCAAGACCCATCGAGCTGGCTTCAAGTCCGGAGGATGTCCCGTGGCGTCGACAGAGGAGGATCCCGTCGTTCCGAGGGAGGCCCACAGACCGCTACGCAGAGGATGGACAGCCCATTTGCCGTCGATGCAACCAGCCCGGACACATTTCCAGGTACTGTAATTTAAACGGGTCCAACTTGGGGCAGAGGGCCACCCCCCAGGCATAAGATCACCAGGCCCTTACAATTGGCGTAATAAGTACGTTGGGGGGCGCCCGGTTTTACCCGTGGTGCTGGACGGTATCCCCATGAGCGCCTTGCTGGATACTGGGTCACAAGTAACCACTATCCCTTATGTTCTTTTTAAGCAGTATTGGACTGATGCTGATATCACACGGTATCCAGACAGTAACTTGAGCATCATCGCCAGTAATGGCTTACCCGTGCCGCAGATGGGGTTCAAGGAGATGACCATTAAAATTGGTAAAGTTGAACTACCGGCACAGGGAGTGATTATTGTGGACAATGACCGTCGTGAAAGTCACCCTAAAATAACTGTGGGTACTAACGTAATTGAAAATTGTCTTTCAGAGGTAATTGTAATTCTACAACAGGTGGCAGTGAATGCTAGTTCCAGCCAACAGAGAGTCCTCAACAAGGAGATAAAAGCCCTGATGAGACAGCAGCAGGTAGAACTGTCTGGTGGTGAGATCGGTAGCGTAAGACTGAGTGACCCATTCCCCATTTCCATGCCTCCCAAAAGTGAAATGATGATCTGGTGTCGGACTGCAATCGGGTTGAGAGGTAGAGACTACCAAGCCATGGTAGAACCCGTGTACTCGGACAGCAGGCCCACCATTTTGACAGCCCGGGGGGTGGTTGATGTCCGTCATGGGAGGGTGCCCGTCCGCATCCTCAACATTGGGGAGAGGGAAGTACACTAACCCAGGTACGCTACACTCGCCAAACTGTGTGTTGTCGAACACAAAGCTATCAGGGCCGTGGAACCCTTGCCTCCATCTCCACAGGCGGAGGGTAATGGCTCCCAGAAACAAAAGGAGGACTGGTGCCAGAAACTCCACGTGGGTGCTGACTCCACTCCCCTGCACCAAAAACAAGGAGTCTACCGGGTGGTACAGGAGTACGAGAGAGTCTTTAGTAAGCACCCGCTGGACTTCGGCAGAGTAAAAGGGATAGAACACCACATCCCCACAGGGAGCCACCCACCGATAAAAGAAAGACACCGACCTGTACCCCCTGCACATTATCAGAACGCAAAGGGCATGCTAAGAGAAATGAAGGAAGCTGGGGTCATTAGAGATAGCTGTAGCCCCTGGGCAGCCCCCTTGGTTCTGGTGAAAAAGAAAGACGGCACCATGAGAATGTGTGTAGACTATAGACAAATCAACCGCATCACCCACAAAGACGCATATCCGCTGCCTAGAATAGAAGAGTCTTTAGCCGCACTAAAATCAGCTAACTTCTTTTCTACTTTGGACCTTACTAGCGGGTACTGGCAGGTTCCTGTGGCAGAGGCTGACAAGGAGAAGACCGCCTTCACCACCCCGATGGGACTGAGCGAATTCAACTGCATGCCTTTCCGGCTCTGCAATGCACCAGGGACCTTCCAGCGGCTGATGGAATGCTGTCTAGGGCACCGAAACTTCGAGACGGTCCTCCTTTACCTGGATGACGTGATCGTCTATTCGAAGACCTACGAGGACCACCTAAAGCACCTGGCCAAGGTGTTCGAAGCCCTGGCAGGCTATGGCCTGAAGGTGAAACTATCGATGTTTCACCTGCTTAAACCAAAGGTCCAGTACCTAGGGCACGTGGTAAGCGCGGAAGGAGTGGCCCCCGACCCTGACAAGGTCACGGCAATCAAGAGCTGGCCAAGCCCCTCGAACATTAAAGAGGTGAGACAGTTTCTCGGGTTGGTAGGCTACTGCCGAAGGTTCATCCCCGGGTTCACTAAGATGGCAGCTCCTATGCAGGACCTCCTGATCGGACAGTCTAAGTCCAGAAGTCAAAAGCCACCCTTCAAGTGGGATAAACCGGAAGAGGAGTCCTTCCGCCAGTTGAAGATGGCCCTCACGGGGGATGAGATCCTGGCCTACCCTAATTATGGCCAGCCTTTTATTCTCCACACAGACGCCAGCAATGTGGGACTGGGAGCCGTACTGTCCCAAAACCAACAGGGCAGAGAACGGGTGATCGCATACGCCAGTCGGAAGCTGAGGCCCACCGAGAGGAACCCGGAGAATTACAGCTCCTTCAAGCTAGAATTCTTGGCGGTGGTGTGGGCCGTGACAGAACGCTTCAAGCATTACCTGGCCTGCGCAAAGTTCACCGTGTACACGGACAACAACCCGTTGACACACCTGAACAATGCAAGACTGGGTGCACTGGAACAGCGGTAGATGGCCCGTCTCTCCAACTATGACTTCGTGATCAAGTACCGGGCAGGCAAAACCAACGCCAACGCGGACGCCCTATCAAGGATGCCTCACTTACCTGAAGGTGACGAAGACCCAGAAGAGCTGGAGGAGGTAGAACTCCCCGCGTTTCACCGGTATGGAGCCGCTCAACACTCCCACCGCGTGAAGGAGGAAGATCTAACAACTGTGATGATCAATCCCCTACCTCACCACAGCTGGGCCGAGACCCAAGATAGTGACCCTGCCATCCGCCTGGTGAAAGATCTGCTGACCCAGGAAGACGCCCGCATGGATCCAGATGCTCCAGAGGAAGCCAAGCAGCTGTGGAAGGAGAAGAGCAAGCTGTTCCTCTACGAAGGCAAGCTGTGCAGAAGGATTGTCAACCACCGGACGCACGAGCTGACCTGGCAAGTCGTGGTCCCAAGGCGGGATGCAGCTATGGTCCTGGGGGCTTACCATGACAGAGCGGGACACTTCGGTTGGAAGAAACTGGAGTTCCTGCTAAGAGGAAGGTTCTTTTGGGTCGGCATGAGAGGAGCGGTAGAAAAGTGGTGCAGAGACTGTGGCCCATGTCACCTGAGGAGGAAGGACCGCACCAGCCAGAATACACCCTTGAGGCCCATCGTCACCACGCAGCCTCTTGAGCTGGTAGCTCTGGACCACGTCAAATTGGCTCCCAGCCGGTCAGGATACATCTATGCCCTGACAATCGTGGACCACTATTCCCATTTTCTAGTGGTGGTCCCGGTAAAGGACTTGACCGCCCAAACAGCGGCCAGAGCCTTCCAGCAATACTTCTGCCGTCCACACGGGTATCCGGAACAGGTCCTGACAGACCAGGGCCCAGCGTTCGAGGCTGAAATCTTCCAAGAGTTCTGCAACCTCTATGGCTGTAAGAAGATTTGGACAACGCCTTACCATCCACAACCCAACGGGATGTGTGAGAAGATGAACAATATAGTCATTGATCTCCTGAAGACGTTGCCTCTGGAGGAACGCAGCCTGTGGCCAGAAAAACTGCCGGACCTGATAGACTTATACAATCATATCCCGGTGAATGCTACCAACTGCACTCCGGCTTACCTGATGTGAGCCAGACCAGGTAAACTGCCCGTAGACCTGGAGATGGGAGTCCTGACGCCTGAGGACACCTCCTCGGACGCGGACTGGGATACGGAAAGGCAACTGCAGTACAAGAAGGTACAGGAGAGTGTGGAGAAGAGCCTGGCCCAGGTGAGAGAGAAGCAAGAAAGACTCTTCAACCAACACGCCCCTGCTGGTCCCCTAGAACCTGGTGAGCAAGTCCTGAAGCGGAAGAGAAGGCTACATAAGTTGGACGACCAGTGGGAAAGGGAACCCTACACCGTACTGCAGTCTGATCACGACAACCCGAAGGTGTGCGTGATCACCAAGGACGGAGGAGAAACCACTAGCACCGTCTCCAGAGACCACCTCAAAAGGTGCCCCGAGCAACTCCGCAGTGCAGAAGAGGATCAGAGTGACCTTGAACCCGCAGAGGACAAGGAAGAAATGATCAGCACCGTTCTCGGAGAGTTCCCTCAGTCCTGGACTCGGATAAATGATGCCATAGTGGTACCCGTCCTGCATTTCCTGCAACCGGCACAGCAACAACCAACACCAGAGCCGGAAGGTGAAGAGGAGCAAGCGGTTCCAGAGGCAGAAGAGCCTGTACCAGCAGCCCAGGAGAGTCAACCCTCTGCTGACAGTGAGCCTGCCATGCCTGCGGTAAGCCAAAGGACCCGCAGACAGCTGCCTGCCCTACCTGTACACCCAGCTGGTAGCTGTACCCCTAACGCTAGTGGGGAAAGCCAGGTTGGTCCACCACCAGACAGTGGGCTACGTAGGTCATCCAGGAGCACAAAGGGGCAGATACCCGCTCGCTGGAGAATATAGAGTGTACTAAAATTGTAAATAACCCTGTTGCCAAATGTTGAATTGTTTGCCAAGTTACATGCATGTTTGGTAATTCTGTGTTTCAGTTTCTTGCAGTTAAAGTAAGGACTCACAGGTTATGGACTTTTTTATAACCAGGACCTTGTATGGACTGCGTTCGGAGCCTAACCCAGGAATGAACTAAGACTGTGAAGGACTTGGGGTAGGACAGACCCCCCACCTGGTTAAGGCTCCCCGTTGTGTTGGTGATATAGACACCCGGTCACAGACCACACTGTGACCTTAAGAACTCAATCTGTGCATCGTTTGTCTATTAATGTTTTATAGTCATGTATATTATCCTTGTTTATTGTTTAGTCCCGGAGTACTAAATTTCACTAGGGGGGAATGTGTCACCCTGGCCTGGATGCCACAAAATGTATTAAAGCTGTGTCTGAGAGCAAGGGGGAGGTTCTCTAGTCAGGGGAACATTAGCATGCAATGCCTCCTGTCTCAGGCCAGTAGGGGGAGCAGGCTGCCCCTATAAAAGCTGGTGCTGGGGGCAGGGTTAGGAAGAACTTGATGGCCTGTCTCAGCACTGAGACTTGTCCCAGAGCAGAGCAGGGACAGACAGTTCCACTGCACCTAAGAGGAAGTGTGGCAGGAGGAGAGCCACAAGCCAGAGACAAGAGGCGAAGAGAGCCTGTCTTGGCAGATAAAAGACTTACTTTACCAGACTTTGGTGTCTGAGGCTGGGAGGATTCTACATCCTCCAGCAGATAACCAGTCCGCAAGGGACTGTATATTCCTTGGCCTAAGAAGCCTGGAGGCCCTGCCACAACAGAAGGGACCAGCAAAGCCGTACAAGGCTGGGAGCAGAAAGGAACCCACGTCGCAGGCCATACAGGCGAGAATACACGGAAAGCTCGGAAACGTGGGCTGTTACCCTATAACGAGGAGATAGCCAGAAGGAGCACAGAAAGCACGGTAGGCCTACACCCTCACCCTGACCAGGGCCAATTTCCCCGTTGCTCTCAGACATCCAGGTCCCCTCCTAGCTGGGACTGTTTGTGGGTCAATTTACCTGTTCTAGTAAAGACCCTGGACTGCATCCTGTTGTCTGTGTGCTCCTTGCTCCTCCAGCACTATCAGCACTGGGACTCTCACTACCATCACTCCCACCATCCATTATACTGCCCTGGGGCCGCACTCTTCCCGTGGGGAGTCACACTACCCTAGCTGCACACCTCATCAGCCCCAGCGGTCTGCATGCAGCGGCGGTTCCTAATAACCGCAATCCACGGGTGGCGTAGTCGGACATTATCAGCAGAACGTAGCAGACTACCATTGGCCTGACCACCCTGAGCCACGGAACCGGGTCGCCACTACTACCCCCATCCTCTCCCTATTGCCCGGATCCGAGTGCCCCACGGCCCAGTGGGCGAGTCACATGATACTTGGTGTATTCAACCCTCTTTTATGAACTACCTTACCCTTACCCAAATATTCATCTACATTTTGCATTGCAGTGCCCCAAAGGTTCTGCAAAATGTTTACTTTCCACAAGACCATATCTATTTTAAGATTTATCTGTATAAAAAAGTTTGACTTTTACCAAAATTATCGGAATTAAGTTATTGTAGAACATTATAACTGGTGCTAGTGTAACGTGACACGGGGCGGTAGCCCAGCACGCTACATGGAAATGGGGGTCATGGCTGGGTGTGTGGATTTTAACTGTGATTGCATGGTGCCGTTGGATTCGGCCGGCCAGGACCAGATGTTACAGAGTTCAATGAGGGAAACAATAGTTCATAAATACATGTATTTTTACTGAACAATAACTTTTGAGTAACTATGTATATTCATCTTCAGGAAAATTTCTTTTATGGCATGGAACATTATCACACACTTTTCCCTTCTTTCCTCACTCTTTACTCTTTTGCCTACAGACAGCCCAGCACACTATTCTGGGAGCCTCCTTGTCGCCAATAACAGCACTGCAGTTTAGAAAGCAAAAGTCCTATACTTCCACCCATGGTTCTGCATTATTTTCCCCCAGGAGAGTTTCTATGCCAATACAGCCGCTACTTAGCTTTCAGCTTTATTGACGTCTTTTGACCACCTCACGTGTATTTCCTTTTCGTCTCGCTTATCCTTCTTCGTTCCATTACCCGACTGATAGAAATCTCTGTACCATCCCACTAGGTTTCCTGCCCCATGCCCCAATACTTCTTCATTTTTTCTCTCTTTTGCTGTGGACCAACTTCATAAACTAATTTCTTCCTTCTCTTTGTCTCTTCTCCCATAGAAGCTTACTACCTGCCCGAGTCGTCTCCCTCCTGCCACAAAAGCACCCACTGCATGTGGTTCTGCTACTCAGCCAAACCTGAGGTCTGCTGCTACTGCAGGATCATCCCTATCTGACATTCTACCCAGAAACTTTCTGTTGTGCGCTCACTCAGCTCCTTCCCCCTAAGCTAGTCCCAACTATTAACTCTGTCTCTCCTTGTAGGCTACCTAGTGCTGGGCCACACAACTCTATCACTAACAATGCAAATCATTAAACATTCCAAATACCATAATGCATTACATAATTTCACATATCTTCAAGGGGGAATGTGGTCATCACCTCCAGTTCCTTACACTAAGATAACTACTAAAGTTGACTTGAAATTTTGATTTCAAAAAGCGTCCTTAAATATATTGTTTAGCACTTCAACATTACACATGCTTATACACCATACTCATTGGGTACTGCTATCCAATGAGTTTAAGAAGTGACACACATATGTTTGAATAAAATATACATTTTATTATTAATTTAAAAAAAAAAATGTATTAAAACAGAAAGGAACTAAAAAATACACTGGGGCATAATCATTAATACATTTCTATGATATTAGGTGCAATCTATATATATAATCGTCTTAACCCGTCTGTCTGTCTGTCTGTCTGTCCAGGAAATCCCGCGTCGCTCATTGGTCCGGCAGCGGCCAATCAGCGCCACGGGATTTCTGAAAAAAGATGGCGGCCGTTAGCGGCTCATCTGCGGGACGGAGCTCAGCGGCGATGCAGCCGGGAGATGAGCGCCGCGAGGCGCTCATCTCCCGGCCGGTAACAGCAGAAGGACCCCGACCGCCGGACCCATCTGTGGGACGGAGATGCAGCCGGGAGATGAGCGGCGCGAGGCGCTCATCTCCCGGCCGGTAGCAGCGGAAGGACCGCCGGCGTTGCTGACCTCCATGTGGAAGGGAGGACCGGGGAGCGGCGCTGCGGGTCGCCATACTTCTGCTGTGAGTGCCCGCTCATGTCCTGGGTTCTCGCAGCTGAAGTAGCCGCACAGGCAGCGCTGCTCCCCCGGTCCTCACCAAGACGATTCGATGATTGGTCGCGGTCTTCGGACCCGACCAATCACTGATCTTAGCGCAAAAGTTAAATACCGCTGTCCTGATTGGTCGCGGACGCTGCCCGCGACCAATCACCGATTTGGGCGCCACATTTAAATATCGGCCGCGACCAATCAGCACAGCAGTGTTTAAATGTGGAATCAAGATCGGTGATTGGTCGCAGTCGATATTTAAATTTGGCGCACAAATCGGTGATTGGTCGCGGGCCAAGACCGCGACCAATCACCGATTTGTGCGGCACATTTAAATAGCGGCCGCGACCAATTGGATGTCAGCGCCGCTCCCCGGTCCTCCCTTCACACCCTAGCCGCATGGATGTCAGCGGCGCTGCCTGTGCGGATACTTCTGCTGCGAGAACCAGGGACATGAGCGGGCGCACGCAGCAGAAGTATCCCGCACCCCGGTCCTCCCTTCACACTCTAGCCACTGATGTCCCCACAGTATCCGCATGGTGTTACAAAGGTCCGGACATTTGTGTTAAAAATCGCTGATTGGTCGCTGGTGCTGCCCGCGACCAATCACCGATTTGGGCGCCAAATTTAAATATCGGCCGAGACCAATCACCGATCTTGGCTCCACATTTAAACACCGCTGTACTGATTGGTGGCGCCCGCCATTTAAATGTGGCGCCCAAATCGGTGATTGGTCACGGGCAGCGGCCGCGACCAATCAGCAGAGCGGTGTTTAACTTTAGCGCCAAGATCACTGATTGGTCGGGCGCGGAGAGCGCGACCAATCAGCGAATCGTATTTGTGAAGAGCGGGGAGCGGAATCGTATTAGTGAGGACCGGGGAGCGCCGCTGCCTGTGCGGCTACTTCCACTCAGAGAAGCCGGGACATGAGCGACTGCTCGCAGCAGAAGTATCCCGACCCGCAGCGCCGCTCCCCGGTCCTCCCTTCACACCATAGCCGCTGATGTCCCCACAGTAGTCGCATGGTGTTACAAAGGTCTGGAAATTTGTGTTAAAAATCGCTGATTGGTCGCTGGCGCTGCCCGCGACCAATCACCGATTTGGGCGCCAAATTTAAATATCGGCCGCGACCAATCAGCACAGCGGTGTTTAAATCTGGAGCCAAGATCCGTGATTGGTCGCGGCCGATATTTAAATGTGGCGCCCAAATCGGTGATTGGTCGCGGGCAGCGCCAGCGACCAATCAGCGATTTTTAACACAAGTGTCCGGACCTTTGGAGCACCATGTCGATACTGTGGGGACATCAGCGGATAGGGTGTGAAGGGAGGACCGGGGAGCGGCGTTGCGGGTCCGGATACTTATGCTGCGAGCGCCCGGTCTTGTCCCGGCTAGTGTTGAGCCACCCCTGTAGTGTTCGAGTTCGGTTCGGTTCGTCGAACACCCGTGTGTTCGCCGAACTGTTCGTCGAACTGTTCGTCGAACACCTTCGAACACCGTTAAAACCAATGGCAGGCAAACAAAAACACATAGAAACACATAGAAAACACCTTCAAAGGTGTCCAAAAGCTGACAAACTGCTCAGAAGACACAAATAACACATGGAAAAGTGACAAGTACATATAGTCATGAGAAAAGAAAAGAGGTGGAGGAGTAAAAGGAGGGGGAGACACAGATATAGGCATGTCATGCCCTTCTAAAATCCAAAAAGTGAGAAGCCGACACGTTCAGTCCGTTCCTGCCCGTGCCACCTCCGTGTCGCCGGGTTTGTGCCAGAGCCGCGGTGAACCCTGACGGCCAGCCCCCCTCTCCCAATACTGGTGCCTGTCCGCTGGTGGGTCGAGCGAGCCCCCCTGTGGTGGAGGCAGCTCTAAGCTTTTTAATTTAAATTGTCTCTCTAATTTGAATGAATACACTTTAAATCCATTTACAAGGATCTATTGGAGGGCAAGTCTCATGCCAGCAGCCGCGTAATTCCAGCTCCAGTAGCGTCCACTAAAGCTGCTGCAGTTAAAAAGCTTTTATAAGGATCGAGCTCGGCTGTCCACCGCAAGGCATCCTACTGCCAGTCCCAGCCCCTATGCCTTGGGGTGCCTCCTGATGCTCTTCACTGAGTATCCCGTGGTCCCGAAGCATTTCCTTTGAAAAAATTAAGTGTCCAAACTACAGGTGGTGTAGCTTGCTTAACAGCCGGGATAATCCGCTGACTAGCAGACAATGCTACTTGGCACAAAGTATTTCCTGGGCTAGATGCAGTTAAAAATTTGTAATTAGATACTCTCGTTGGATGCTGAGAAAGCATTCCATAGAGTCTCCTGGCACGCCATATATTATTCTCTAGAAAAGCTTGGGGTAGAGGTCTAGGGGTCCCTTTTATAGCCAAAATCACGGCCCTGTATCGCAATACGTCACCTAGGCTGAAGATAAATGGAATTGTAGCACCCTGAGGGCTCGGTTGCTACAGAGGTATTGCACCTCACCCAGAGGTGTGATATCTCACTCTCAGGTAAGGATGGAGTGTGGATCAGGACCTGACACCTGCATGAATTACACCACATTGCCGTGGGGCAGGACGACCAATATGCCCCTGAGATGGGCACGACAGTCCCTGCCTCTGGCTGGAGTGGGGGGAGGGAACACTGAGGAAAGGGAACCCTGTAGTGCAGGAGCAGGGAGGAAGCAGTTCCTGGGTGCATTGAGAAGGGAGTATAAAAGGTGGGCACCATCTTAGTTCAGTGCAGAGAAGTCTGAGCAGAAGTGGCAGGGAGCAGGAGCTCTGCATGAGCTCTGCTCCGGAGGCGGGCCTAGTAACAGAGGCCCAGGCCTGGAAGAGGGAGAAGGAAGGAAGAGGAGCGGAGAAGGCTCCAGGAACGAGGAACGAAGGGATCCCAGGGGTGCGGACGGGCGAGTCGCCATCGCACGCCCGAATCCACCTGCGTGGAGGGGTCAGGCCAAAGGGGGAGACCGGTCCCCGAAACTAGTGGAGGCAGGAAACCACCCTCAGCTAGAAACCGGAGGCTGTGACATTTTATGTGGAGCAGCCCCTCGCTACACCCGCTAGGAAGGCACCACATAGGGTCAGGGAAACTGGCGCCAAGTTTACCAAGAGGAGGCCCGAGGCAGTCGGACAGAAGGGTTGGTAAGAAAGGCAAGACAAAGGACACTCCGTGTCGTTACTGCTGCTGCCCTGCACCATCACCCCCATCCTCCGCATACACTGCCCTGAGGCTATACTCCTCCCGTGGGGAGTTATGCTACGCTCTGCTGCACCCACAACACCAGCCTCAGCGGTCTGCCCTGCAGCGGCGGTTCACTCTGACCGCATTCCACGGGTGGCGTAGTCGGACATTTAAACATCAAAACCACATAAATAGTTCCGCCACTGGTTTGACCGCCCTGAGCCACGGAACCGGGTCGCCACCATGGAGACTACAACCACCAGCATTCACCAAAAAGGGCCCAGCTCCGGGTGTCCCAAGGCCCAGGGGGTGCATCAGAACATTTTCATCACCTTTCACAATCACCAATGGGACAAGGCAGGGATGTCCTCTGTCCCCTCTCTTATACATCCTAGTGACGGAGCACCTGATCTCATCAATTCGCCATAACCCCAATATTAGGTGGATTGAGGTGGGAGGCACCGAGTACAAGTGCTCTCTATTTGCTGATGATGTCCTAGTATATATCACTCAATCACATATATCCATCCATGCTGTTATGGCTGAAATAGATCACTTTGTTACATGGTCAAATTTTAAAATCAATGCAGCGAAGTCTGAGGCCCTCGATGTCTCCCTCCCCAAATCCATACAGGATTCCATCCAGTCCAAATTTCCCTTTGTCTGGCCCTCACAGGGTATCAAATACTTAGGAATTCCTATTCATAGAGACCTCTCCCATCTATGTTATCTTAATTTTGGGCCCTTTATTGAACAACTCCATACAGACCACGGATGGCAAGTTAGAACTGTAAGATTCACTACATGAACCACTGGTGTTTTGTGGAAAAGCACATGTACACTGTGTTCCATATTATTATGCAAAAAGTGTTTAGGAGTGATAAGGGAAGAATTTGTTTGTTTGTCAGTTAAACTCATTGATGGTGATGTGTGTCAGGGCTCTTTATATCACTGTAAGCAATTGCAGACACCTGTGCTAATTAGTTTGGCAGGTGTGTCCAATGAAAGGCAAGACTACTTAAGAAGGCTGTCTCACATTATTAAGTAGCCTACATTTTCTGCCAAAATGGGAAAGAAAAAGGATGTGTCGGCTGCTAAGAAGCAACAAATTGTGGAGTGTTTAGGTCAAGGCATGACTACAATCAACATTGTGCGATGATCAGGATGAAGTGTCTTGGCAATCAAGAAGTATGTAGCTGATTCACAGTACACACGTGTGCGTGCTGATAAGGGCAAATTGAGGACTCTTTCCTACAGGCAATTACGTCAGGTTAAAAGAGCAGTGGCAAAAAAGCCTTGTCATAGCAGCAGACAAGTTTTTGAAGCTGCTGGTGCCTCCAACGTCCCCCGAACAACAAGATGCAGGATCCTTCAGAGGTTTGCAGCTGTGCATACGCCATCCTATCGACCTCCTCTATCCACTTCACACAAGCAGAAACGGCTCCAGTGGGCCAAACATTACATGAAGACTGATTTCAAAACTGTTTTGTTCACGGATGAGTGCCGTGCAGCGCTCGATGGTCCAGATGGATGGAGTGGAGGATGGCTGGTTGATGGACACCCCACGCAAACACAACTACAGCGCCAACAAGGAGGAGGTGGAGTAATGTTTTGGGCTAGAATCATGGGGAGAGAGATTGTCGGCCCCTTTAGGATCCCTGAAGGGGTAAAGATGAACTCCATAATGTATGTGGATTTTCTCAAACAGCACTTCCTGCCATGGTTCAAGAAGAAGAACCGTGTATTCCACAGCAAGATCATTTTTATGCATGATAATGCACCATCTCATGCTGCACATAACACATCTTCATCTCTGGCTGATATGGGCATAAAAGGGGACAAACTTATGTTGTGAACCCCATGCTCCCCTGACCTCTACCCCATTCAGAACCTCTGGAGCATCATCAAAAGGAGTGTCTATGATGGCGGGAGGCAGTTCACATCTAAGCAACAGCTCTGGGAGGGTATTCTGTCCTCATGCAAAACAATTGAAGCAGAAACCATCCAAAACCTGACAAATTCAATGGACGAGAGAGTTCAGAAGCTCCTTTCGAACAAGTGGTCCTATGTGAAAATGTAACATCACCTAGAATAAAATTTTGAGTTGAAAACTGTTTGATTTCAGTTTCTAATAACCTTCTAATGCTTATAATTTCAAAAATGACCATTTTTTTGGTCTTTATTAAAATGAAAAGGTTGATCGAAAAGTTTGGGGGATCTAAAGAGTGTGGCAACCCAGTAGTCATGATTACTTCGAATTCTGACAATATGAGGTTCATGTTGCAGGTAGTGCAGCAAGAAGGCACTTATGTGTCTTGCGCATCTCGGAGCCCCAAAATTATTTTCCGGGCTAGATGCAGCTAAAAATTATTATTAATTTTAAATCTGGTGGAGCTTAGTATAGATGGCATAATAGGATCAGTGCTGCACACTGCTACAAAGCCCAAATTATTTTCCAGCCAAGATACAGATAAACATGATTAGTAATTTTAAATCTGGTGGAGCTTATTATAGATGGCCTAATAGAATCAGTGCTGCACACTGCTACAAAGCCCAAATTATTTTCCAGCCAAGATACAGATAAACATGATTAGTAATTTGAAAGCTTAAAACGGTTGGTGAGGTGATTTTAACCAATCATCAAGCTTTTACTCTCCCCAGGATGACACAGGGGTAGAAAAGTCGTTTCGGATCCATGATTTGTTCATCTTTATGAACGTGAGTCTGTCTACATTATCAGTGGAGAGCCGCGTGCGCTTATCTGTCAGCACACCACCAGCAGCGCTGAACACACGTTCAGACAGAACGCTGGCTGCGGGGCATGACAAGATCTCCAAGGCGTAAGTGGCTAGCTCCGGCCATTTATCCAGATTGGAATCCCAAAAAGAGCAAGGGTCCAGTGACACAGTTATGGCTTCAATGTTTACTTGGAGATACTCCTGTACCATCGTCTCTAGGCGTTGACTATGTGTCAGACTTCTTGTCTCCTGTGGCCTTGCAATGGATGGGCTAAAAAAGTGGTGAAATGATTCCGCAAAATTGATGTTACCAGCAGATACTGTGGTTCTGTTACGGTTTGAGTGCTGAACACTTGACGGTCCCACGGTTGGCAAGTTGGAACTGTGAGATTCACTACGTGCACCACTGGTGTTTTGTGGAAAAGCACATGTAAGATTCTGCAACAGTCTCTGCTGATACTCCTGCATGCGTGCATCCCTTTCTATGGCAGGAATAATTTCTGCAAATTTACGTTTGTACCGGGGATCTAACAGTGTGGCAACCCAGTAGTCAGGATTAATTCTAATTCTCACAATTCGAGGGTCATGTTGCAGGTAGTGCAGCAAGAAGGCACTCATGTGTGTTGCGCATCCAGGAGCACCAAGTCCCTGTTGTGTTGGTGGCGAGGTAACAATCATGCTTCCTTCCTCTGTCCTCTCCCCCCAACCTCGCACAACAGAAATGTGATCAAGGTCTCCCTCATCTGATGAGTCTTCCATCAGTTCGTCCTCCACTTCTTCCTGGGCTCCTGAACCTTCCTCACTAGTTTGGCTGCTACCATGCACCCTGGTAAAACCATCTCCCCCACCCTCACATGCCTGCCGCCTTGGTGCTGCCGACCGTCTGGACCTTGCAGATGTTAACCCTTCCGCATACAACTCCTCCTCCTCTACTTCCTCCACCTCCTCTTGTGCCACCACCTGACTCCGAATTCTGTTTAACATGTGCTCCAGCATGTAAATCACCGGAATAGTCATGCTGATAATGGCATCATCAGCACTAAACATCTTCGTCGCCATTTCAAAACTGTGCAGAAGGGTGCATAGGTCCCTGATCTGAGACCACTCCTCCAGCGTGATTTGCCCCACCTCTGGATCTCGTTGGCCCAGGCTATACGTCAGAACGTATTGCACCAGGGCTTGTCGGTGCTGCCACAGTCGCTGCAACATGTGCAGAGTTGAATTCCACCGGGTAGGCACATCGCATTTTAGCCAGTGAAGTGGCAGGCCCAACGACTTCTGTAGAGATGTAAGTCGCTGAGCTGCGGGATGCGAACGGCGGAAGTGAGCACACAGCGACCGTGCCCTCTGCAGAAGGCCATCTAGTCTGGGATAGTGGGCTAAAAATTGCTGGACAACCAGGTTCAACACGTGAGCCATACAAGGCACGTGTGTGACATTGCCCCGGCGAAGGGCCGCACCCAGGTTTGCAGCATTGTCGCACACGGCCTTCCCTGGTTTCAGGTCCAGTGGAGACAACCATTTATGAAATTGGTTCTCCAGAGCTGACCACAACTCCTCAGCTGTGTGACTCACATTTCCCAGACATTTCAAAGTAAAAACCGCCTGATGACGTTGAGCCCTACTGCCAGCATAGTAAGGAGGTGTGCAGGATCCCTTCTGCGCAGTTAGAAAGCTTGTGGCATGACCAGACAGGCTTTGGGTGCAGGTGGAAGACCGAGAGGAGGTTGAGGAGGCAGAAGCAGTGGAGGAACTTTGACATAAAGAGGATTGACGCACAACTCGTGGGGACGGCAAGACTTGGACAGCAGCCCCTTGACCTGCTGTCACCATCGTTACCCAGTGCCCAGTCAGCGACATGTAACGCCCCTGTCCATGCCTACTCGTCCAAGTGTCTGTGGTGAAATGCACCCTGTCACACACAGAGTTTCTCAAAGAAGCGGTGATGTTGTGTGCGACATGCTGGTGGAGCGCAGGCACACCTTTCTTTGAGAAGTAGTGCCGACTGGGCATCTGGTACTGGGGCACTGCGACGGACATAAGGTCTCGAATATCCTCTGTGTCCACCAGGCGGAAAGGCAGCATTTCTGTAGCCAAGAGCTTGCAGATGGTGAAATTCAACCTCTTAGCTTTCTCATGGCTAGGAGGAAATGGTCTTTTACTTGTCCACATCTGAGGGACCGAGGGCTGGCTATTGTGCTTAGACGGGGTTGATAAGGGTGTCCCCGGCAAACTGCCGGTCTGTGAGGAAGATGCAGGCGGACATGTTAGGTTGCCTTGATCCAAAGGTGGTGCTATCGATGTCGGACAGCGCTCAAGACCAGCTGGTGTTACCACCTCCAAAGAAAATGATGACCTGCCAATCACGCTGGCTGTTGCGGGTAAAGAGGTGGCAGGTCTGCGCCCCAAAACAGGTGTGACTGCTGTCCCCCCAGTCACAGAGGATGAAGAGGCCACGGATGCACAAGATATGGCAGACGGTGGTTGGCCCGGCAGCTAGGCCGCATTGTAGCACACTGAGCTTCCCACTGCAACTTATGCTTCATGTCCATGTGCCGGTTCATGCATGAAGTACTCAAACTATGTATTTTTTGGCCTCTACTTAGCTTTTGCTGACAAATGTTACAGATAACACGAGTTGGGTCATCTTTATCGATCTGAAAAAATGCCCAGGCTATGCAAGGCTTAGCACCCATGTGACCTGAAGAGCCACCACGACTTGTGGTGAGAGGCAGAGTTGTGTTTGAGGATGCAGTTGTTGACGTGCTTCCAGTACTACGTCTCTGTCCAGGAAGGCGCAACCTGACCTCGTCGTCACTAGCATCTTCCTCCACCTCCTCTGCTGACCTCATCTCTTGGCTGACTGTGGGTTGACAGTAAGTGGGATCTCCAACCTCATCATCATCACCCTGTGCGTTATCACACCCGTCGTCCTCAGAGCCAACCTGTTCCTGCCCTGACAAAAAACTAAAGTTGTCGCTCCAATCAGGTATTTGAGTCTCATCATCGTCTTCCTCATTGTCTCCACCAACAGGAGTTACAGTTTGGGAATGAGGGTCTACATTATGGTCAGAACCTTCTGCGTCTGGTCCTGGATCCGACTCATAAAGATTCTGGGCATCAGTGCAGATCATTTCCCCGTCTGGATTCACAGAAGCGCTGGAGTCGACCTCTGATTCCCAGGCTATAGTATGAGTAAACAGCTCTGCAGACTCAACCATCTGTTCTACCTCATACTCAGACGGGCAGCTGGAGATTTGGGAGCTGTGAGGAAGCAAGTGCGATTGGGGTGACACCTTTGAGGACTGGAGTATTTGTGATGTTGAAGTTGATGTGGAGGAGAGCCCACTTAAAGGAGCACTTGATATCCGTTGAAGCACCTGCTGTTTTTGTGCCTCATCTGGTATTTGTAGCGATTGGCGTGGCCATAAGAAAGGGATCTTATCACATTGTCCGCTAAAAGAAGTAGACATTTTAGTTTGGCTGGAAGATGGTCTTTCTTCTGCAGATGTTACTGTTGCTTTAACAGCTACCCCACGGACACAACCTTTTTTCCCCTTCCCAACACGCCTATTCCCCTTTCCACCAGCAGCAGGCCTTTTTCCACTCATTTTGGTGGTTAACTAATTCACAACTCTGGAATTGTTTGCACAAAAAAACAATGGATGGGAACCGAGCAGAGCTGAGTGGCCAAACTGTGGTATTAGGCCAAAACTATTGGCTGGGTTAGATGCAGAAAAAAATTATATTCAATTTGCAACCTGATGGAGGTCAGTATAGATGGACTAATAGAACAAGTCCCACACACAGCTAGAAGGCCAAATATTTTTTCAGCGGTAGATGCAGATAAAAATTATTTTTAATTTGCAGCCTGATGGAGGTCAGTATAGATGGACTAATAGAGAAAGTCCCACACACTGCTAGAAGGCCAAATATTTTCTCAGAGCTAGATGCAGACAAAAAAATATTTTGAATTTGCAACCTGATGGAGGTCAGTATAGATGGACTAATAGAGAATGTCCCACACACTGCTAGAAGGCCAAATATTTTTTCAGAGCTAGATGCAGACAAAAAATTATTTTTAATTTGCAACCTGATGGAGGTCAGTATAGATGGACTAATAGAACAAGTCCCACACACAGCTAGAAGCCCAAATATTTTTTCAGAGCTAGATGCAGAAAAATATTATATTCAGTTTGCAACCTGATGGAGGTCAGTATAGTGGACTAATAGAGAAAGTCCCACACACTGCTAGAAGGCCAAATATTTTTTCAGAGCTAGATGCAGACAAAAAATTATTTTGAATTTGCAACCTGATGGAGGTCAGTATAGATGGACTAATAGAACAAGTCCCACACACTGCTAGAAGGCCAAATATTTTTTCAGAGCTAGATGCAGATAAAAATTATTTTTAATTTGCAACCTGATGGAGGTCAGTATAGATGGACTAATAGAGAAAGTCCCACACACTGCTAGAAGGCCAAATATTTTTTCAGAGCTAGATGCAGAAAAAAATTATATTCAGTTTGCAACCTGATGGAGGTCAGTATAGATGGACTAATAGAACAAGTCCCACACACAGCTAGAAGCCCAAATATTTTTTCAGAGGTAGATGCAGAAAAAAATTATATTCAGTTTGCAACCTGATGGAGGTCAGTATAGATGGACTAAGGGAACAAGTCCCACACACAGCTAGAAGGCCAAATATTTTTTCAGAGCTAGATGCAGACAAAAAATTATTTTTAATTTGCAACCTGATGGAGGTCAGTATAGATGGACTAATAGAGAAAGTCCCACACACTGCTAGAAGGCCAAATATTTTTTCAGAGCTAGATGCAGACAAAAAATTATTTTTAATTTGCAACCTGATGGAGGTCAGTATAGATGGACTAATAGAGAAAGTCCCACACACTGCTAGAAGGCCAAATATTTTTTCAGAGCTAGTTGCACATATAAATTATTTTTAATTTGCAACCTGATGGAGGTCAGTATAGATGGACTAATAGAGAAAGTCCCACACACTGCTAGAAGGCCAAATATTTTTTCAGAGCTAGATGCAGAAAAAAATTATATTCAGTTTGCAACCTGATGGAGGTTAGTATAGATGGACTAATAGAACAAGTCCCACACACAGCTAGAAGGCCAAATATTTTTTCAGAGGTAGATGCAGATAAAAATGATTTTTAATTTGCAGCCTGATGGAGGTCAGTATAGATGGACTAATAGAGAAAGTCCCACACACTGCTAGAAGGCCAAATATTTTTTCAGAGCTAGATGCAGACAAAAAATTATTTTTAATTTGCAACCTGATGGAGGTCAGTATAGATGGACTAATAGAGAAAGTCCCACACACTGCTAGAAGGCCAAATATTTTTTCAGAGCTAGATGCAGATAAAAATTATTTTTAATTTGCAACCTGATGGAGGTCAGTATAGATGGACTAATAGAGAAAGTCCCACACACTGCTAGAAGGCCAAATATTTTTTAAGAGCTAGATGCAGAAAAAAATTATATTCAGTTTGCAACCTGATGGAGGTCAGTATAGATGGACTAATAGAACAAGTCCCACACACAGCTAGAAGCCCAAATATTTTTTCAGAGGTAGATGCAGATAAAAATTATTTTTAATTTGCAACCTGATGGAGGTCAGTATAGATGGACTAATAGAGAAAGTCCCACACACTGCTAGAAGGCCAAATATTTTTTCAGAGCTAGATGCAGACAAAAAATTATTTTGAATTTGCAGCATGATGGAGGTCAGTATAGATGGACTAATAGAACAAGTCCCACACACTGCTAGAAGGCCAAATATTTTTCAGAACTAGATGCAGAAAAAAATTATATTCAGTTTGCAACCTGATGGAGGTCAGTATAGATGGACTAATAGAACAAGTCCCACACACTGCTAGAAGCCCAAATATTTTTTCAGAGCTAGATGCAGAAAAAAATTATATTCAATTTGCAACCTGATGGAGGTCAGTATAGATGGACCAATAGAATGATGCTATGCCCAAAAGATTTTACTTCACTAGGTGCAGTAAAAAAATTGGTATTCTATACACAGGTGGTATATCTTGCAACACAGATAGGCTACTCCACTGACTAACACACTCTGCAATAGGCCAAAAAGGATTAGCTTTGCTAGATTCAGCCAAATGCTGTGAAAAAAAACTTGCACAGCACTGGCACAGACCTGCCTGGCAAAAACTGATAGGAACTGATGTAACCTAGTCCTGAAAAGGACTGCAATTACAATTAGTCTTTACTCCCACAATCTATCTATTTAAGAGCACAGACCTGCCTGATAAAAGTCGTAGGAAATGCTGTAACCTAGTCCTTAAAAGGACTGCAATCACAACTATTCCCTACTCCCAAGCTATCTGTAGATTTGTGCGAAAATTGGCTTGAAATTAACAAGGTATAGCACACACAGCAACAGCGGTGCCGTCTAACACGCAGCTGAAGCAGTGAGAAAATGGTGGCGACGGGGAAAATGGCTTGGTCTTATAGGGCAAGGGCATGTGACATACACTGCCAATGATACATGCCCTTGCTTGTGTGAAAAAAAGCACTTCGCTCCGTGTGTGCGCTGCTGATAGGCTGACAGATTGCACCTCCCCACTGTAAATGCGGGAAAGAGAAAAAAAAATGGAGATCTTCATTGTTCCTGCAGAGATCCATCCCCTGCCCCTCCCCCCACCCCACTGTACACTCAAACTGCGTATTAACATTAATTTTCATCATTACTGAGAAAAAATCCAGTTATGATTTTGGTGCACGAACAGTTATCAAACATAACCTCGAACAGCCGAATTTTTCTCAAATCGTTCGTGTTCGCCGAACGGCTCGAACACCGCCCAAAACAGCTCGAATTTGAGATTGGCGAACAGTTCGAGTAGAACAACGCTCATCTCTAGTCCCGGCTTCTCGGAGCGGAATTATCCGCACAGGCAGCGCCGCTGACATCCATGCGGAAGGGAGGACCGGGGAGCGGCGCTGACTTCCATGCGGCTAGCGTGTGTAGGGAGGACCGGGGAGCGGCGCTGCGGGTCCGGATACTTCTGCTGCGAGTGCCCGCTCATGTCCCGGCTTCTCTGAGCGGAAGTAGCCGCACAGGCAGCGGCTCCCCGGTCCTCACCAATACGATACGCTGATTGGTCGCGCCCTCCTGACGCGACAAATCAGAGATTTGAACGCTGAATTCAAACACACTGTCCGCTGCTTAGGAACACGGCACGCGACATTTAAAACCTGCTTCTATGATTGGTCGCGGACGCCGCCCCGACCAATCACAGATTTCCGCGCCAAATTTAAACACGCTCTCCGGCCAATTACCGCAACATTTCAAATATCTACGCCACCTTCGGGAGATAGCATGGCTAACTCCGCCCATGTGGTCATGTGACTCACAAAATGCTCATAACGTACTGAGCAGGTTTTCTCTGTCACACTGTGCGAGGGACTTCAGTCAGACTGTGCGAGGGACTTCTGTCACACTGTGCGAGGGACTTCTGTCACACTGTGCGAGGGACTTCTGTCAGGTTTACTGAACACGTTCTGCCAGTGACAGCGCACTGAAGAGATACTTCTTTACGCTTCCTGTTTTATAATGGGTCGCAAGCAAAAATACGCCACAGAGGAAGACAGAAAAGCAGCAGAAGCAGCAAGAAAACGACAACGTCGAGAGCAACAGACACCACAACATACTGCCGCCAGACAAGCCAAGGATGCGGAAGCTCACAAAAAACGCCGGGAACAGGAGACACCGCAACACACTGCTGCCAGACAAGCCCAGGATGCGGAAGCTCACAAAAAACGCCGGGAACAGGAGACACCGCAACACACTGCCGCCAGACAAGCCCAGGATGCCGAATCTCACAAAAAACGCCGGGAACAGGGGACACCACAACACACTGCCGCCAGACAAGCCCAGGATGCCGAATATCACCAAAAACGCCGGGAACAGGAGAATCCGCAACACACTGCCGCCAGACAAGCCCAGGATGAGGAAACTCACCAAAAACGCCGGGAACAGGAGACACTGCAACACACTGCCGCCAGACAAGCCCAGGATGCGGAAGCTCAACAAAAACGTCGGGAACAGGAGACACCGCAACAAACTGCCGCAAGACAAGCCCAGGATGCGGAAGCTCAACAAAAACGCCGGGAACAGGAGACACCGCAACACACTGCTGCCAGACAAGCCCAGGATGCGAAAGCTCAACAAAAACGCCGGGAACAGGAGACACCGCAACAAACTGCCGCAAGACAAGCCCAGGATGCGGAAGCTCAACAAAAACGCCGGGAACAGGAGACACCGCAACACACTGCCGCCAGACAAGCCCAGGATGCGGAAACTCACCAAAAACGCCGGGAACAGGAGACACCGCAACACACTGCTGCCAGACAAGCCCAGGATGCGGAAGCTCAACAAAAACGCCGGGAACAGGAGACACCGCAACAAACTGCCGCAAGACAAGCCCAGGATGCGGAAGCTCAACAAAAACGCCGGGAACAGGAGACACCGCAACACACTGCTGCCGGACAAGCTCAGGATGCCGAATCTCACAAAAAACGCCGAGAACAGGAGACACCGCAACACACTGTCGCCAGACAAGCCCAGGATGCCGAATCTCAGCAAAAACGCCGGGAACAGGAGACACCGCAACACACTGCCGCAAGACAAGCCCAGGATGCGGAAGCTCAACCAAAAACGCTGGGAACAGGAGACACCGAAACACACTGCAGCCAGACAAGCCCAGGATGCGGAAGCTCACCAAAAACGCCGGGAACAGGAGACACCGCAATACACTGCCGCCAGACAGGCCCAGGATGCAGAATCTCAACAAAAGCGCCGGGAACAGGAGACACCGCAACACACTGCCGCAAGACAAGCCCAGGATGCGGAAGCTCAACCAAAAACGCTGGGAACAGGAGACACCGAAACACACTGCAGCCAGACAAGCCCAGGATGCGGAAGCTCACCAAAAACGCCGGGAACAGGAGACACCGCAATACACTGCCGCCAGACAGGCCCAGGATGCAGAATCTTAACAAAAACGCCGGGAACAGGAGACACTGCAACACACTGCCATCAGACAAGCCAAGGATGCAGAATATTGCAAGAAACAACGGGCGCAGGAGACACCACAACACACTGCCAGCAGACAAGCCCAGGATGCGGAAGCTCACAGAAAAATTCGGAAGCAGGAGACAACACCACACACTACCGCCAGACAAGCACAGGATGCGGAATCTCAACAAAAACACCGGGAACAAGAGACACCACAACACACTGTCGCCAGACAAGCCCAGGATGCGGAATCTCACAGACAACGTCGGAAACAGGAGACACCACAACACACTGTCACTATACAAGCCCAGGATTTGGAATCTCACAGACAACGTCGGAAACAGGAGACACCACAAGACACTGCCGCCAGACAAGCACAGGATGTGGAATCTCACAGACAACGTCGGGAATGGGAAACACCGCAACACACTGCGGCTATACACGAACACGATGCAGAATCCCATAGACAATGTCGTCTGAATGAATCTCCAGAATCCAGGACAAACCGAGAACAACACGATCGAAAAATTTATCAAAAAAGAATGCTCTACCAACTAAGGCAAACCCAGCAGAACATTCAACAACTTGCACGTTACGTAACAGACAATGAAACTATCATTATTCAACACTACTGTGGGAAGATAAATGTAATTTGTTCTAAATGCGAATCTATGAATTTTATCGAGGAAAAACCATCTGACAATCAATGCTGCCAAAAAGGAAAAGTGATGCTACCAAGATGTCACTACTCAGATCTGTTTGAGCAGTTGATGAAAGGAACGCATGAACACAGTAGAAATTTTATGGAAAATATCAGAAGTATCAACAGTTCTCATGCGTTTGCTTCATTTGGTGCCAACATTGCACCGCCCCCTGGATTCGGACCATATTTTTTTAAAATTCATGGCCAGATCTACCACCGTACTGGAACACTTCACCCAGAACTAGGACAACCACCAACATTTGCACAATTATACATGTTTGATCCAAATGAGGCTACAGAACAAAGGATGAACCGAAAAGAAAATGAAAATTGTAATGCAGAACTGATTAACCTAATTGCCGTACATTTACAAACAATCAGCCCATTTGCTGCCGCATATCGCATGCTAAAAGACGTTGAAGCTGAGGAGGAACAGAGAGCTATACAAAATGGGACGGAAATGCCTTCTATTATGGCCATTAAACAAGAACGTCAACAAGATCCCCGATGTTACAACAAGCCACGTGTAAGTGAGGTCGCAGTTGTTTTTCAAAACGATGATGGAGAGCCTCCTTTTTAAAGAGATATATTAGTCCATCTTAAGTCAGACAAAAACAACCCTTTCGTTCCTAAAATACAACGGATTAGCATTTTGCACAGCAACCTTGATGCTCTTCTGTATCCGCTATTCTTTCCAAGCGGTGATCAAGGGTGGCATGAAAACCTACACCAGCAAGGAACTTCAAGAAGAATTACACAACTACAGTTCTACAGTTTTCTTCTGTCGTGCGAAATTACTTCAATCCTATTTTAAACGGTGGGAAACTGACACAACAGTACTTAGTAGACGCATACGTTAAAATTGAAGCTAATCGGCTCAATTTCATACGAAGGAATCAAAAACAACATAAAGTTGAAGACTACTGCGTTCTTCAAGAACATTTGCAAAAACAATCCATTCAAAAAGGAATTCCAATTGGAAAAACAGTAATTCTCCCGTCGTCCTTTGAAGGTAGCCCCCGTAACATGGAACAGCGTTATCAAGATGCAATGGCAATAGTAACAAAGTATGGAAGACCTGACATTTTTTTAACAATGACCTGTAATCCTAAATGGCCGGAAATTACAGAAAATCTACAACCCTGGCAGCAAGTTGAACACAGGCCGGACTTAGTTGCACGCGTATTTCGACTAAAACTCAGCAGCCTTTTTGAAGACATCAAAAAAGGCCTTTTTGGAACAGTCGTAGCAATGGTACACATCATAGAGTTTCAGAAACGAGGTCTCCCACATGCGCATATACTAATTAATTTAGACGCGGATTCCAAGTTTCGCACGGAGGATGAAATTGACAACATAGTGTGGGCTGAAATTCCTAACCAAGAAAAGTATCCTGAACTGTATAATATTGTAATCTGTAATAAGGTTCATGGCCCATGCGGTGTAGCAAATACAAAAAGTCCATGCATGGAAAACGGAAAGTGTACAAAAGGGTTTCCAAAGCAGTTGAAACAGCACACTGTTAAAGATTTGGACTGCTACCCATCCTACCGGAGACAACTGATTGATAACATTGTACACAACAAAAAGATTATAAATAACTCATGGATAGTTCCATACAACCCGTACTTATTAAAACGCTACAACTGTCACATCAACGTTGAAATCTGCGCTTCAATAAAAAGTGTTAAATATCTTTTCAAGTACATCTACAAGGGGCATGACAAAGCTAACGTCGAAATCCAACAAAAAACAGTCAATCACGATGAATCATCACGGTTTGTTGACTCAAGATATGTCAGTGCTCCAGAAGCTGCTTGGAGAATATTTGCATTTCCAATGCATTCACAGTCCCATGCCATTATGCGTTTAGCTATTCATTTACCAAATCAACAGCAGCTTTATTTCTTTGAAAATGCTCAAGTCGAAGATGTCTCCAAAAATTTAAGCACAACGTCAACATTAATGGAATGGTTTTTGCTGAACCAACGTGACGAAAACGCAAGGTAGTATTTGTATTGAGAGATTCCAGAGCACTACGTTTGGAATAAAACTTGGAAGCCAAGACAACGTGGACTTAGCAGAATAATTGGAGGCATGTATACTGTTAGTGTCAAGGATCAAGAAAGATATTGCCTTCGGCTGTTACTACTGCATGTCAAAGGAGCTAGAAGTTACGAAGATTTGAAAACAGTTAATGGAGTATTGCACGATACATTTAAAGCTGCAGCTTTAACTTTAGGACTTCTATTGGATGATACTATGTGGACACTTACTTTAGAAGACGCAGTTACTCTACATATGCCTAAGAAACTTCGTGAATTGTTTGCCTACATTTGTGTCTTTGGACCGCCCACAAATCCGGCTCAACTTTGGACAAATTTCAAAGAACATATAATTGAAGATTACTGCTTACGTCTTCACAACAAAAGTGGAAATTGTCACAATTGCGAATCTTATGCCATGCAAGATGTCCAAAATATCCTACTACTGCATGGAAAAACGTTTTCAGACTTTAATTCGCCACAGCCTGCAAGTCAAGTTGCACAAATTCAAGAGTATGACGAAGTTTATGAATTATTGTTGGCACCAGAGAAGAAAAACTCCTTAAATCAAGAACAACGGATTGCATATGACACTATTGTGAGCGCTGTAGAAAACCAATCCGATCCAACGCCAAAATGTTTCTTTATTGACGGGCCTGGAGGCAGCGGTAAAACATACCTCTATGAAGTTTTAATGCATCACGTTAGAGGGTTAGGAAAAGTCGTATTGCCATCGGCTACAACAGGTATTGCAGTAAACCTTTTACGAGGAGGTCGCACTATGCATTCACTCTTTGGGATACCAGTTCCGGTCAATGAAATCTCCGTTTCCAGAATCAAACAAGACACATTTGCAGGAAAACAGTTGAACAGTGCAAATCTTTTGATACTTGATGAGTGCACCATGGCGCCCAAATATGCTTTGAGCTTAATTGACAGACTTCTGCGTGAAGTTATGACTACAAATATTGCTGAAAAAAATGAAATTCCTTTTGGAGGTAAAGTTTTTGTCCTTGGCGGAGATTTTAGGCAATGCCTTCCAGTTGTACCGAATGGAACAAGAACAAATATTATCGAGTCAACCTTAAAAATGTCAGACCTTTGGAAAGAGTTTAATAAACTACAACTAATTAACAACATGCGATCTTCTGACCCAGAGTACAGCAACTGGCTTCTTAAACTTGGTAATGGTGTACTGAGCAATGAATATAACCTTGGAGAAGACATTATTGAAATACCAGAAGACATGGTGTGTACTGACTGCATCGTAAGTGATGTTTTTGGACAGCGCGTTGAAATAGATGTAAACGACCAAAGCAGTGTTGAGAGGGCCTCTTCCTATGCAATTCTCTGTCCCAAGAACGATGACATAGCTCTGCTAAATTCCCGTGTGATGGATAGAATGCCTGGAGAGTATAAATTATACAAAAGTGATGATTCGGTGGATGTCAACAATGAAGATGAACAGAGCATTATCCAGTTGAATTTTTAAATAGTGTTACGCCATCAGGAATGCCATCCCACAGACTACAACTTAAAGTTGGAGCAATCGTAATGTTGCTTCGGAATCTAAATACAAGAAATGGTCTATGTAATGGAACTCGCCTTATTGTTACTGGACTCCATTCCCACATAATTCAAGCAACAGTGATCACTGGATCTGCAAAAGGAGAGGAAGTGTTCATTCCACGCATTGATTTATGTCCTTCAGACACCGGTCTTCCATTTAGGCTTCGACGTCGACAGTTTCCAGTAAAACCAGCATTTGCCATGACAATAAACAAGTCACAAGGTCAAACTCTACAACGTGTTGGCATATATTTACCGGAGCCCGTTTTTGGACATGGACAACTCTATGTTGCATTTTCAAGAGTTAAAATGAGATCCAATGTCAAGGTGCAAGTTTTGGATACCCATTTACAAGGAAAGTTGCTTCCAGATAGTCCAAAAGTATTCACCAAAAATGTTGTGTACAAAAATACTTTAGGTTGATATTGTTAATAAATAAATTCTAGGGTCGTACTTCTTTTGTCCAATGATTTATTGTAAAATTTTGTTACATATTCATGGAATAGTTTATATATTTTGATCATCTGTTTAATAATTTTGTTCAGTTGTATTTAGTTCTATAACCAATAATAGTTAATAAAGTATTATTCTGTGTATTCATTGTATTATTGTTAAATCTTCATAGCGGCATCTGCAGCATGTGCTACTAAAGTGAATGCAGATTTGTGTCTCTCCACGCACTTAGTCCCGGCGTGGAAAGCAGCGAATCTACAGACAGCAGCTAATCACAGCAGTATCTGAGAGCGCGTGCTGTGCCTCACATCCTGCGAGGAGCTGCTGAAAACAGGACAGACAGCGCTAGTGCAGAGAAAGGAAACAAGGGGAGGATTAGGGTTTTGTTTTTGAACTGTGCTGTAGAGATGGGGGAATGAGTAGGTCATACAAAACCAGGATAAGGGGGCCATACAAGCTAAGATGAGGAAGGCGTATAATCCAAAATAAGTCAGCCATACAAACCAGGATTAGAGGAATGATGCAGCCATACAAACCACATTGACAGACCGCGCTGTGGATGCTGGATGTGACACGATGAGGGATAACCCCGCCCACAGCCCGTCATTCACTGTGGTGCGCGGAACAGCAGACCCCTGGCTGCAGCCGCAAATAGTCGTGATGTAAACGGAAGCAAGATCCGGCTGCAGGCGGGAGAATTACGTGCTGGCTGTGCGTCGTCAGCGATGTTGTCACAAGCAGGATTGACAACATGACGTAATGACAAAATTCATTAGGGGCACCGAGGGGACACATTGTGAAGTTAATTAAAAGTAGTGCACAACCCATTTAAACACTGCTTCGCTGCTTAGTCGCGCCCGGTCAGCCGCATGCATATTCTAGATTACCCGATGCATTAGAATCGGGCCACCATCTAGTTAAACTATAGTCTGCACAAGAGGTATAAATGTGCTGAAAAAGAATTTAAATGTGGATCATCCCTCTACAATGGGATTTACTGCGTAAAGTAAATATCCAAGTTAAGACTAAATGAAGTCAATATCGCAAATGATCACCATTGAGGGGAAAAAAAGAAGAATCACCAGACATATAATTAGAAACAGATAATCGAAGCATTGCTGTCACCAGTTCCTCATAACATGTAAAGTATGGGGTCTATAGCCTCTCTAGATTTCCACACCAGCTTGCTATATATATTTACCAGCCATATCCTCATGACATATAGGCAAACAATATGCTGTGCGCAGCTATCCCCTCGCGCTAATAAAAGCAAGTTGCTTGTGTATAAGACTAGAGTGAAAAAGCGGTTTACTTAATGTGATGACTTGATAAAGATCTGCTCCACAGTGCAGCTCCGACGCGCACGTTTCGCCCTGTTTGCTTCTTCCGGGGGCGTGTCTATATTGCGGAGGATGGGTGTTTAAATACTCAAATGGTCCAATCAGGTGCCACTATGGGGGTGACGTCATGAGCTCCGATATTGTTACAGTGCATGCGCCGGCTGAACCAGCTCACTCATTAACGAGGCATGGCATCTGCGGTCAGCGTCGGAAAACACGCCCCCTCCGCGTCAGGTATGACAGCGGGGAAGCATATCCCGGCTTAATTGACCGCAGATCCAAATCTCCGTGGGCACGCAGCCTGCGCATGCGCATTCCAGAGGCATGTGTCAATTGAAAAAAATAAGATTTCTAACTCTTACTCTCATTCACCCCTTGTGAACAGGGTTCTACTAGGAATCTCGATTCTCCCTTCTAGTTGAATGCCAAGCCAAATGGGTAGTGTTGAGCCACCCCCGTAGTGTTCGAGTTCGGTTCGGTTCGTCGAACACCCGTGTGTTCGCCGAACTGTTCGTCGAACTGTTCGTCGAACACCTTCGAACACCGTTAAAACCAATGGCAGGCAAACAAAAACACATAGAAACACATAGAAAACACCTTCAAAGGTGTCCAAAAGCTGACAAACTGCTCAGAAGACACAACTAACACATGGAAAAGTGACAAGTACATATAGTCATGCGAAAAGAAAAGAGGTGGAGGAGTAAAAGGAGGGGGAGACACAGATATAGGCATGTCATGCCCTTCTAAAATCCAAAAAGTGAGAAGCCGAGACGGCCAGTCCGCTCCTGCCCGTGCCACCTCCGTGTCGCCGGGTTTGTGCCAGAGCCGCGGTGAACCCTGACGGCCAGCCCCCCTCTCCCAATACTGGTGCCTGTCCGCTGGTGGGTCGAGAGAGCCCCCCTGTGGTGGAGGCAGCTCTAAGCTTTTTAATTTAAATTGTCCCTCTAATTTGAATGAATACACTTTAAATCCATTTACAAGGATCTATTGGAGGGCAAGTCTCATGCCAGCAGCCGCGTAATTCCAGCTCCAGTAGCGTCCACTAAAGCTGCTGCAGTTAAAAAGCTTTTATAAGGATCGAGCTCGGCTGTCCACCGCAAGGCATCCTAGTGCCAGTCCCAGCCCCTATGCCTTGGGGTGCCTCCTGATGCTCTTCACTAAGTATCCCGTGGTCCCGAAGCATTTCCTTTGAAAAAATTAAGTGTCCAAACTACAGGTGGTGTAGCTTGCTTAACAGCCGGGATAATCCGCTGACTAGCAGACACTGCTACTAGGCACAAAGTATTTCCTGGGCTAGATGCAGTTAAAAATTTGTAAGTAGATACTCTCGTTGGATGCTGAGAAAGCATTCCATAGAGTCTCCTGGCACGCCATATATGATTCTCTTAAAAAGCTTGGGGTAGGGGTCTAGGGGACCCTTTTATAGCCAAAATCACGGCCCTGTATCACAATACGTCACCTAGGCTGAAGATAAATGGAACTGTAGCACCGAGGGCTCGGTTGCTACAGACGTATTGCACCTCACCCAGAGGTGTGATATCTCACTCTCAGATAAGGATGGAGTGTGGATCAGGACCCGACACCTGCATGCATTACACCACATTGCCGTGGGGCAGGGCGACCAATATGCCCCTGAGATGGGCACGACAGTCCCTGTCTGGAGTGGGGGGAGGGAACACTGAGGAAGGGGAACCCTGCAGTGCAGGAGCAGGGAGGAAGCAGTTCCTGGGTGCATTGAGAAGGGAGTATAAAAGGTGGGCACCATCTTAGTTCAGTGCAGAGAAGTCTGAGCAGAAGTGGCAGGGAGCAGGGGCTCTGCATGAGCTCTGCTCCGGAGGCGGGCCTAGTAACAGAGGCCCAGGCCTGCAAGAGGGAGAAGGAAGGAAGAGGAGCGGAGAAGGCTCCAGGAACGAGGAATGAAGGGATCCCAGGGGTGCGGACGGGCGAGTCGCCACCGCACGCCCGAATCCACCTGCGTGGAGGGGTCAGGCCAAAGGGGGAGACCGGTCCCCGAACTAGTGGAGGCAGGAAACGACCCTCAGCTAGAAACCGGAGGCTCTGACATTTTATGTGGCGCAGCCCCTTGCTCCACCCGCTAGGAAGGCACCACATAGGGTCAGGGAAACTGGCGCCAAGTTTACCAAGAGGAGGCCCGAGGCAGCCGGACAGAAGTGTTGGTAAGAAAGGCCAGACAAAGGACACACAAAGGGGGTCCTGTGAAGCGCTCCAAAGTTATCTGGGAGTTGTCTGAGCCCCTCACCTGGTGAGCACAGTACGACGTGGGCAGCCGTTACCTGCAGACGTGGTCTGGATAATAAGAACTGTGAGTAAAGGCCCTGAACTGCATCACTGACTCCGTGTCGTTACTGCTGCTGCCCTGCACCATCACCCCCATCCTCCGCATACACTGCCCTGAGGCTATACTACTCCCGTGGGGAGTTATGCTACGCTCTGCTGCACCCACAACACCAGCCTTAGCGGTCTGCCCTGTAGCGGCGGTTCACTCTGACCGCAATCCACGGGTGGCGTAGTCGGACATTTAAACATCAAAACCACATAAATAGTTCCGCCACTGGTTTGACCGCCCTGAGCCACGGAACCGGATCGCCGCCACGAAGACTACAACCACCAGCATCCACCAAAAAGGGTCCGGCTCCGGGTGTCCCAAGGCCCAGGGGGTGCGTCAGAACATTTTCATCACCTTTCACAATCACCAATGGGACAAGGCAGGGATGTCCTCTGTCCCCTCTCTTATACATCCTAGTGACGGAGCACCTGCTCTCATCAATTCGCCATAACCCCAATATTAGGTGGATTGAGGTGGGAGGCACCGAGTACAAGTGCTCTCTATTTGCTGATGATGTCCTAGTATATATCACTCAATCACATATATCCATCCCTGCTGTTATGGCTGAAATAGATCACTTTGTTACATGGTAAAATTTTAAAATCAATGCAGCGAAGTCTGAGGCCCTCGATGTCTCCCTCCCTAAATCCATATAGGATTCCATCCAGTCCAACTTTCCCTTTGCCTGGCCCTCACAGGGTATCAAATACTTAGGAATTCCTATTCATAGAGACCTCTCCCATCTATGTTATCTTAATTTTGGGCCCTTTATTGAACAATTCCATACAGACCACGGTTGGCAAGTTGGAACTGTGAGATTCACTACGTGCACCACTGGTATTTTGTGGAAAAGCACATGTAAGATTCTGCAACAGTCTCTGCTGATACTCCTGCATGCGTGCATCCCTTTCTATGGCAGGAATAATTTCTGCAAATTTACTTTTGTACCGGAGATCTAACAGTGTGGCAACCCAGTAGTCAGGATTATTTCTAATTCTCACAATTCGAGGGTCATGTTGCAGGTAGTGCAGCAAGAAGGCACTCATGTGTGTTGCGCATCCAGGAGCACCAAGTCCCTGTTGTGTTGGTGGCGAGGTAACAATCATGCTTCCTTCCTCTGTCCTCTCCCCCCAACCTCGCACAACAGAAATGTGATCAAGGTCTCCCTCATCTGATGAGTCTTCCATCAGTTCGTCCTCCACTTCTTCCTGGGCTCCTGCACCTTCCTCACTAGTTTGGCTGCTACCATGCGCCCTGGTAAAATCATCTCCCCCACCCTCACATGCCTGACGCCTGGTGCTGCCGACCGTCTGGACCTTGCAGATGTTAGCCCTTCCGCATACCACTCCTCCTCCTCTACTTCCTCCACCTCCTCTTGTGCCACCACCTGACTCCGAATTCTGTTTAACATGTGCTCCAGCATGTAAATAACCGGAATAGTCATGCTGATAATGGCATCGTCAGCACTAAACATCTTCGTCGCCATTTCAAAACTGTGCAGAAGGGTGCATAGGTCCCTGATCTGAGACCACTCCTCCAGCGTGATTTGCCCCACCTCTGAATCTCGTTGGCCCAGGCTATACGTCAGAACGTATTGCACCAGGGCTTGTTGGTGCTGCCACAGTCGCTGCAACATGTGCAGAGTTGAATTCCACCGGGTAGGCACATCGCATTTTAGCAGGTGAAGTGGCAGGCCCAACGACTTCTGTAGAGATGTAAGTCGCTGAGCTGCGGGATGCGAACGGCGGAAGTGAGCACACAGCGACCGTGCCCTCTGCAGAAGGCCATCTAGTCTGGGATAGTGGGCTAAAAATTGCTGGACAACCAGGTTCAACATGTGAGCCATACAAGGCACGTGTGTGACATTGCCCCGGCGAAGGGCCGCACCCAGGTTTGCAGCATTGTCGCACACGGCCTTCCCTGGTTTCAGGTCCAGTGGAGACAACCATTCATGAAATTGGTTCTCCAGAGCTGACCACAACTCCTCAGCTGTGTGACTCACATTTCCCAGACATTTCAATGTAAAAACCGCCTGATGACGTTGAGCCCTACTGCCAGCATAGTAAGGAGGTGTGCAGGATCCCTTCTGCGCAGTTAGAAAGCTTGTGGCATGACCAGACAGGCTTTGGGTGCAGGTGGAAGACCGAGAGGAGGTTGAGGAGGCAGAAGCAGTGGAGGAAAAATGACATAAAGAGGATTGACGCACAACTCGTGGGGACGGCAAGACTTGGACAGCAGCCCCTTGTCCTGCTGTCACCATAGTTACCCAGTGCCCAATCAGCGACATGTAACGCCCCTGTCCATGCCTACTCGTCCAAGTGTCTGTGGTGAAATGCACCCTGTCACACACAGAGTTTCTCAAAGAAGCGGTGATGTTGTGTGCGACATGCTGGTGGAGCGCAGGCACACCTTTCTTTGAGAAGTAGTGCCGACTGGGCATCTGGTACTGGGGCACTGCGACGGACATAAGGTCTCGAAAATCCTCTGTGTCCACCAGGCAGAAAGGCAGCATTTCTGTAGCCAAGAGCTTGCAGATGGTGAAATTCAACCTCTTAGCTTTCTCATGGCTAGGAGGAAATGGTCTTTTACTTGTCCACATCTGAGGGACCGAGGGCTGGCTATTGTGCTTAGACGGGGTTGATAAGGGTGTCCCCGGCAAACTGCCGGTCTGTGAGGAAGATGCAGGCGGACATGTTAGGTTGCCTTGATCCAAAGGTGGTGCTATCGATGTCGGACAGCGCTCAAGACCAGCTGGTGTTACCACCTCCAAAGAAAATGATGACCTGCCAATCACGCTGGCTGTTGCGGGTAAAGAGGTGGCAGGTCTGCGCCCCAAAACAGGTGTGACTGCTGTCCCCCCAGTCACAGAGGATGAAGAGGCCGCGGATGCACAAGATATGGCAGACGGTGGTTGGCCCGGTCGGCTAGACCGCATTGTAGCACACTGAGCTTCCCACTGCAACTTATGCTTCATGTCCATGTGCCGGTTCATGCATGAAGTACTCAAACTATGTATTTTTTGGCCTCTACTTAGCTTTTGCTGACAAATGTTACAGATAACACGAGTTGGGTCATCTTTATCGATCTGAAAAAATGCCCAGGCTATGCAAGGCTTAGCACCCATGCGACCTGAAGAGCCACCACGACTTGTGGTGAGAGGCAGAGTTGTGTTTGAGGATGCAGTTGTTGACGTGCTTCCAGTACTACGTCTCTGTCCAGGAAGGCGCAACCTGACCTCGTCGTCACTAGCATCTTCCTCCACCTCCTCTGCTGACCTCATCTCTTGGTTGACTGTGGGTTGACAGTAAGTGGGATCTCCGACCTCATCATCATCACCCTGTGCGTTATCACACCCGTCGTCCTCAGAGCCAACCTGTTCCTGCCCTGACAAAAAACTAAAGTTGTCGCTCCAATCAGGTATTTGAGTCTTATCATCGTCTTCCTCATTGTCTCCACCAACAGGAGTTACAGTTTGGGAATGAGGGTCTACATTATGGTCAGAACCTTCTGCGTCTGGTCCTGGATCCGACTCATAAAGATTCTGGGCATCAGTGCAGATCATTTCCTCGTCTGGATTCACAGAAGCGCTGGAGTCGACCTCTGATTCCCAGGCTATAGTATGAGTAAACAGCTCTGCAGACTCAACCATCTGTTCTACCTCATACTCAGACGGGCAGCTGGAGATTTGGGAGCTGTGAGGAAGCAAGTGCGATTTGGGTGACACCTTTGAGGACTGGAGTATTTGTGATGTTGAAGTTGATGTGGAGGAGAGCCCACTTAAAGGAGCACTTGATATCCGTTGAAGCACCTGCTGTTTTTGTGCCTCATCTGGAATTTGTAGCGATTGGCGTGGCCGTAAGAAAGGGATCTTATCACATTGTCCGCTAAAAGAAGTAGACATTTTAGTTTGGCTGGAAGATGGTCTTTCTTCTGCACCTACCCCACGGACACAACCTTTTTTCCCCTTCCCAACACGCCTATTCCCCTTTCCACCAGCAGCAGGCCTTTTTCCACTCATTTTGGTGGTTAACTAATTCACAACTCTGGAGTTGTTTGCACAAAAAAACAATGGATGGTAACCGAGCAGAGCTGAGTGGCCAAACTGTGGTATTAGGCCAAAACTATTGGCTGGGTTAGATGCAGAAAAAAATTATTTTTAATTTGCAACCTGATGGAGGTCAGTATAGATGGACTAATAGACCAAGTCCCACACACCGCTAGAAGCCCAAATATTTTTTCAGAGCTAGATGCAGAAAAAAATTATTTTTAATTTGCAACCTGATGGAGGTCAGTATAGATGGACTAATAGACCAAGTCCCACACACCGCTAGAAGCCCAAATATTTTTTCAGAGCTAGATGCAGAAAAAAATTATATTCAATTTGCAACCTGCTGGACGTCAGTATAGAAGGACTAATAGAACAAGTCCCACACACTGCTAGAAGCCCAAATATTTTTTCAGAGCTAAATGAAGAAAAAAATTATTTTTAATTTGCAACCTGATGGAGGTCAGTATAGATGGACTAATAGACCAAGTCCCACACACTGCTAGAAGCCCAAATATTTTTTCAGAGCTAGATGCAGAAAAAAATTATTTTTAATTTGCAACCTGATGGAGGTCAGTATAGATGGACTAATAGACCAAGTCCCACACACCGCTAGAAGCCCAAATATTTTTTCAGAGCTAGATGCAGAAATTTTTTTTATTCAATTTGCAACCTGATGGAGGTCAGTATAGATGGACTAATAGACCAAGTCCCACACACTGCTAGAAGCCCAAATATTTTTTCAGAGCTAGATGCAGAAAAAAATTATTTTTAATTTGCAACCTGATGGAGGTCAGTATAGATGGACTAATAGACCAAGTCCCACACACTGCTAGAAGCCCAAATATTTTTTCAGAGCTAGATGCAGAAAAAAAATATTTTTAATTTGCAACCTGATGGAGGTCAGTATAGATGGACTAATAGAACAAGTCCCACACGCTGCTAGAAGCCCAAATATTTTTTCAGAGATAAATGAAGAAAAAAATTATTTTTAATTTGCAACCTGATGGAGGTCAGTATAGATGGACTAATAGACCAAGTCCCACACACTGCTAGAAGCCCAAATATTTTTTCAGAGCTAGATGCAGAAAAAAATTATATTCAGTTTGCAACCTGATGGAGGTCAGTATAGATGGACTAATAGAATGATGCTATGCCCAAAAGATTTTACTTCACTAGGTGCAGTAAAAAAATTGGTATTCTATACACAGGTGGTATATCTTGCAACACAGATAGACTACTCCTCTGACTAACACACTCTGCAATAGGCCAAAAAGGATTAGCTTTGCTAGATTCAGCCAAATGCTGTGAAAAAAACTTGCACAGCACTGGCACAGACCTGCCTGGCAAAAACTGATAGGAACTGATGTAACCTAGTCCTGAAAAGGACTCCAATTACAATTAGTCTTTACTCCCACAATCTATCTATTTAAGAGCACAGACCTGCCTGATAAAAGTCGTAGGAAATGCTGTAACCTAGTCCTTAAAAGGACTGCAATCACAACTATTCCCTACTCCCAAGCTATCTGTATATTTGTGCGAAAATTGGCTTGAAATTAACAAGGTATAGCGCACACAGCAACAGCGGTGCCGTCTAACACGCAGCTGCAGCAGTGAGAAAATGGTGGCGACGGGGAAAATGGCTTGGTCTTATAGGGCAAGGACATGTGACATACACTGCCAATCACACATGCCCTTGCTTGTGTGAAAAAAAGCACTTCGCTCCGTGTGTGCGCTGCTGATAGGCTGACAGATTGCACCTCCCCACTGCAAATGCGGGAAAGAGAAAAAAAAATGGAGATCTTCATTGTTCCTGCAGAGATCCATCCCCTGCCCCTCCCCCCGCCCCGCTGTACACTCAAACTGCGTATTAACATTATTTTTCATCATTACTGAGAAAAAATCCAGTTATGATTTTGGTGCACGAACAGTTATCGAACATAACCTCGAACAGCCAAATTTTTCTCAAATTGTTCGTGTTCGCCGACCGGCTCGAACACCGCCCAAAACAGCTCGAATTTGAGATTGGCGAACAGTTCGAGTAGAACAACGCTCATCTCTACAAATGGGGAGATGAGCCAATAAATAGATCATATGATGATAAATAAGAGATTAAATTAATAATGCATATAACAACTATATAATGGCATAATTCTTTAATAAATGTAAAATATATATATAAAAAATTGCATACAGCATGAAATATAAATATTGGTATCATAAAAAGTGCATTGTGCTTAATTGCCTACTAACAATTAATAGTTTTTATTAATATATAATAAAAAGTGAATAATTAAAGTGCAGACTGTATGGTTGTGGTGAAATAATATAAATGAGTGATTGTAATAAGTGTGTTGTAAGTGATTATAAGTAATTATAAATACTGATTCACAGAAAGGGATTTTCCACAATGGTTGCCTAGAATAGAAAAAAAATGGGTGACATGTGTATGAGAGAAATAATGTAAATAAATACATTATGCGTTAATGTGAATGTATAGAAAAAGAAGTGATATGTGTACACGAAAAAATATATAAGTAAATAGGGCATTGATGTGAAAAAAAAGGGTTTTTTTTGCACTTATAACAAGTAAAAACCCCAAATAGTGTTACAATGCATAGTATAAAGTTTGCAATAAGAGCAGCGCTATAAGTCCAATAGAAATTAATGGGACCTCGGTCACATCCCAGGAAAAATGTTGACACGTAAGAACCTCCGGAAACAATCCCTGCTGCCAACAGAAACCTCCAAGTTTCACCGATTTGGGCACCGAATCTCCATATAGATAATGATGAAATACAAATGGTTCCTTAAATGAAGCATAAAAATAATTAAAATCAAAAAACAACACACCATAAAACCTAAAAACACAGTCTTGAGATAAAGTGCTGGACTTGGTCTCTTAATAATTGTAATTTTCTTTTTATATTGAACAGAGTACTCTGATCAACAAGTTAGGCTATGGGTTGAACTAGATGGACTTAGTCTTCCTTCAACCTTAAAAACTATGTTACTATGTTACTATGATATGGACCAGAGAAGAAGGGGAAAGAACAACGCAAAACGAGGGAGAAAGAGCAAGAAACGAGAGGTAAGTCAAAGGAAGGCTCCAAACCCAAAGCTTTTGTTGAGCCCTTGTGGAGCAAGTGCTCCCAATCTATAGATCCATTTGCTCTCTTGCCTGGCCAGGCTCTTTCCTATGTCGCCTCCTCTGAAGCCCATCAACACCACATTAATTCCCCTAAATTTGTAATAAATTGGGGTTACAATTATGGTATTTTTTTAAATGCTTGGGTATGATTTTTAAAGATGAGACATCCATAACTTTTCTGGCCTTTTCAATGTCCAGACAGTGTTCACGGGTCCGGATTTTTAGTTCCCTACCGGTAAGTCCTATATATATCTTATTGCAAGGGCATTCAGCCTGATAGATAACTCCTTTTGTGGAGCATGTAATATGATATCTAATATCATATATTCGTGTGCCATCATGATTCTTAACATTTTTGGTTTTTATTAGATTGGCACAGGCCTTGCATAATCCACAAGGGAAAAAGCCTGGATTGTCATGGATGTCTTTATGGTTAGTACAGGGGTCAAAATGACTATGAACCAAGATATCACCTAAATTTCGTGATAGTTTAGCGACAATGGAAGGATTAGGTGTCAGAACTTCTCTCAATACTGGATCCATAAATACAATTCTCCAATGTTTTTTAATTATTTCTTTAAATCCATCCCATTGATTATGAAAAGTTGTAATAAGGCGTACCTGGTTCTTGTCAGTATTCTGTTTACAAGTTGATCCACTCTGATATAGTAGAGCCTCCCTTGATGTTGCTTTAGCTCGTTGGTACCCACGTTTAATGCTTCTATGGCTATAGCCTCTCTCTTTGAAACGTTCAGAAAGTTCTCTCGATTGGGATTCAAATTGATTGATGTCAGAACAAATTCGTTTTACCCTCAAAAATTGTCCCACAGGGATACCATCAATTGTAGGATGAGGATGAGATGAAGTTGCATGTAGAAGGGCATTTGTTGCAGTAGATTTACGAAAGACAGATGTTGAAAGGTGACCATCTGGATTTGTAGAAATACAAATATCAAGAAATTCTATTGATCTCCCAAATTTGTAAGTGAACTTAATATTTCGATTGTTATTATTTAATTGTCTCATTAAGGTCTGCAATTCATCCACCGATCCCTCCCATATGAACAAGACATCGTCAATATATCGCAACCAATTTTGAATCTTATTGATCCCCACTATTGACTCGTCTTGAAAAATTTCTCGCTCCCATTGACCCAAAAAAAGGATTAGCATAAGAGGGGGCACAAGAGGCCCCCATTGCAGTTCCCTGCATCTGTAAATAAATGTTTTTGTTGAATGTAAAAACATTATGGGTCAATGCGAATTCTAACAAGGTTGAAATCAATTTCGCCATAGATGGCTCAATATTGCTGGATTGTAAAAACCATTTAACTGCCCTAAGCCTGTCAGTATGTTTAATTGATGAATACAGTGCTTCTATGTCGGCTGTCACCAACAACATATTGTAGCGCCGGCGTCCCTGCCCTCTTCTAGGCAGGGACGCTGTGCCCCTCACCTCTCTGCTCCGTGCCCGGCGTCCTCCTCCCGCTCTGCTGGCAGCGCGCGCTCCTTCCCGGCCACTGTGCTTAGGGCGCGCGCGCTCTCCCTCCCTCTTAAAGGGGCCGCGCGCGCCGTCCTAAGGAGTCCCCGGCCAATGGCCGGAGGACTTCACCATATATAAGGCACCTCCTCCAAAATGGAGGTGCCCGAGCAATGTTGTTGCACTGTTCACTACTCTGCTTCAGCCCTCAGGTCCCGTTGCCAGTTACCTGCCAGATTCCTGCCAGCTTGCTGTCTTATTCCTGCCTGATATTCCGCTATCTGCCTGCTAGCCTGAGGTCCGACGGTCTGCCTTACAACTCCTGTCAGTCTGTCTAAGGACCAGCTTGCCCGCTCACCTGGGAGCGCACATCAGCTACCTGCCTGCTTGCCTGAGGTCCGACGGTCTGCCTTCCAACTCCTGTCAGTCTGTCTATGGACCAGCTTGCCAGCTCACCTGGGAGCGCACATCTGCTACCTGCCTGCTAGCCTACCTGGAGGCTCCGCCGTCACGTGCTGTGACCCCCTGCCTGTCCAGTGACTCCTGCCCGCTCACCTGGGAGCGCTCATCTGCTGCCTGTCTGCTAGCCTACCTGGAGGCTCTGCCGTCACGTGCTGTGACCACCCGCCTGTCCAGAGACTTCTGCCCGCTCACCTGGGAGCGCTCATCTGCCGCCTGTCTGTTGGTCTTCCTGGAGGCTCCGCCGTCACATGCTGTGACCACCCGTTTATCCAGAGACTCTCGCCTGCTCACCTGGGAGCTCACGTCTACCATCAGCCGCCACAGGTCGTACCAACCCTTTACCCAGAGACTGCCCCGGTCACTTGCCGTGACCATCTGCCCGTTCATCCAGAGACTGCCCCGGTCACTTGCCGTGACCATCTGCCCGTTCATCCAGAGACTGCCCCAGTCACTTGCCGTGATCTCCTGCCCGTTCTTCCAGAGACTGTCCTGGTCACCTGCTGTGACTGCCTGCCTGGTCGCCACCCGCTCCCTTACAAGGACCGCCCCCTTGTATAGTAGCTCAGAGGTTCCGCCTCCCAGACCCGTTACACATATTTTTGGACAGAAAAATATTGTCCAAACTTTTAAGGGCACTGGTAGAATCTTTTATATATGACGGTAATTCTGACACCAGTGGTTTCAAATAATGATCCACAATTTTACAGATGACCTCGCATAGACTTTCATTACCGGAGACTATTGGTCTCCCAGGAGGATCTGAAACTTTTTTGTGGATCTTTGGGATCAAATATAGGGTGGCCAACTTTGGATGTAAATTTTTATACAAATCTAAGAGTCTCTTAGGAATGACGTGGTCTTCAAAGGCCGCTGTCAGAATTTTCAGGAGGTCATCATGAAATTTGGATGTGGGATTATACGTCAGTTGTTTGTAGCATCCGGGTTCCTCCAACAATTTTTTGGCTTGATTGAGGTACATTGTGTTTGGCCAAAAAACAATGTTACCCCCTTTGTCAGCCATTTTGAAGACCACGTCATTCCATTGTCCTAGTTGCTCCAAAGCTTCTCTCTCTTTCAAACTCAGATTTAATCTCCCTCTGGATTTTTTGGCCAATTCCTCCACATCTCTAGAGACCATTTTAGTGAATATATCCACCGCTGGTACCAATGTAAGGGCCAGAAATTTCTTATAAGGGCCTACTAGATGCAAAGGGAAAGTACTTACAACAGGGTTATTTTCTTCTACCAATGATTCCAATATTTCCAAAGCTTCTTTTTCTTCTCGAGTTGGAAATAACTCATGTATATCTGTTTTGAAATTAATTTTCTTTAGAATCAATTTACGGGAGAAAAGGTGAATGTCTTTTATCGCCGTGAACGGGTCTATATGAGAAGAATGCTAAAATGTTAAACCGTTTTGCAATACTGACATCTGTGTTTCTGTTAAAACATGTGATGAAAGATTGATTACCTTTAGGGAATCACCTCTATAGTTTTTACTGTATTGTCTCTCATGTGGCATATTGGTTGATGATTGTCTTGTCGTAGAGCCAGAATCTGAGTCCGCCCCTGATTCCACTCCCTCTTGTAAAGAGGAGAGTGATTGGATAGATGAATTTCTTGACAAATTTCTCTTCAAACTCGTTTTCCTCATTTGCCAACGGAACACTTTTTCAGTTTGATAGTCATTAAGGTCACGTTCATATTTTTTTTGTTTGTCCATACTTATATTTCTCTCCCATTTTTCAAAATCTTTTTCCAAATCAGACAATACTTTTTGAAATTCATCCTCTTTCACATCTTGCTGCAAGCTTTTTTGTAAATTCTCAATCTCTCCTTCTACTTTTTTAATTGTAATTGTGTTCTTCTCAATAATGATTTTCATAAATTCTAATGAACACACATTAGCCGCTTGAATCCATCTCTGCATCAACATCTCATCCTCCAACTCAAAAGTTGGATATGTCTGTATCCTCAAACCTCTGGGAATAATCTTTTGTTCAATATAATTTTCCAAAGAAATTTTTGTCCACCATATTTTAGTTTTTTTATCAAGTAGATTTTTATATTTTTTTATAGTCTCATGACTGGAATTAAAAACATGACACAATCCTGTATTAGTTCCTTTTCTGAAAATATTAAATGCCGTAGTCAACCAGGAATTTTCTCTGGCTCTGAAATCCATATTGGAGGACAATCTGTTTAAACAACTGTACACACTTGTAATTTTGATTTCAAAAAGCGTCCTTAAATATATTGTTTAGCACTTCAACATTACACATGCTTATACACCATACTCATTGGGTACTGCTATCCAATGAGTTTAAGAAGTGACACACATATGTTTGAATAAAATATACATTTTATTATTAATTTTTAAAAAAATATATGTATTAAAACAGAAAGGAACTAAAAAATACACTGGGGCATAATCATTAATACATTTCTATGATATTAGGTGCAATTAAACTATAGTCTGCACAAGAGGTATAAATGTGCTGAAAAAGAATTTAAATGTGGATCATCCCTCTACAATGGGATTTACTGCGTAAAGTAAATATCCAAGTTAAGACTAAATGAAGTCTATATCGCAAATGATCACCATTGAGGGGAAAAAAAGAAGAATCACCACACATATAATTAGAAACAGATAATCGAAGCATTGCTGTCACCAGTTCCTCATAACATGTAAAGTATGGGGTCTATAGTAGAGATGAGCGGTGTTCGACTAGAACTGTTCGCCAATCTCAAATTTGAGCTGTTTTGGGCGGTGTTCGAGTTGTTCGACGAACCCGAACGATTTGCAAAAAATTCGGCTGTTCGAGGTTATGTTCGATAACTGTTCGTGCACCAAAAGCGTGTCCTGCATGTCTGGTGCTATTTAGAGCACCAATCATGCAGGGATTGCCTGCCACTCACTGTAATGCCACAGCCATGGTGGTTGTGGCATTACAGTGATTGCCCAAATCGATGGGAACAGTGCCAACAGTGAAACATGAAAAGCCGGCAATTCAGCAGCGGCATACACTGGTACCCGACAATTTAGAACCGAAAGAATAGAGCTTCACACATAGATTAGATAGATATAAACATGTCAGCCACATATATACGAAGTACAGTGAAAGTGCTGCTTACTGTACTTGTCATTTAGCGTAAAGGATTTATCAAAAAAAATAATAGTGTTTTCATGCACCGTCTCTTTAAAAAAGCCGGCCGGCAATTCAGCAGCGGTACCCGACAACTTAGAATAGAAGGAATAGAGAATCACACATAGATTAGATAGATAGAAACATGTCAGTCACATATATATGAAGTACAGTGACAGTGTTGCTTACTGTACTTGTCATTTAGTGTAAAGAATTTATTAAAAAAAATAATAGTGTTTTCATGCACCGTCTCTTTAAGAAAGCCGGCCGGCAATTCAGCATCTGTACCCGACAATTTATAACAGACAGAATAGAGCTTCACACATAGATTAGATAGATAGAAACATGTCAGTCACATATATATGAAGTACAGTGATAGTGTTGGTTACTGTACTTCTCATTTAGTATTAAAATAAAGGATTTATTATTAAAAAAGTTGGCGTGGGGTTCCCCTTAATTTTAGGCTCTAGCGGAGGTTAAGCAGACAGCTGGGTCAGATGTTTGAAGCCTGGGAAGGGGGTAATACCCACGGAGCTTCCCAGGCTACTAATATCAGCTCCCAGCTGAATACATAGCCTTTACTAGCTATTAAAATGGGGGACCCCCCCCAAAAAATGACGTGGGGTCCCCCCTAATTTAATAGCTAGCAAAGGCTAGGCAGACAGCTGGGGGCTGATATTAATAGCCCAGGAAGGGAGCCATGAATATTGGCCCCCTCCCAGGCTAGAAACACCAGCCGTCAGCCGCCCCAGAAATGGCGCATTCATAGGATGCGCCAATTCTGGCACTTAGCCTCGCTCTTCCACGCTGCCCTGGTGCGGTGGCAGGGAGTAATAGGGCTGGGGTTGATGTCAGCTTATAATGCCAGCTGACATCAAGCCCAGGTTAGTAATGGAGAGGCGTCTATAAGACACCCCCATTACTAACCCCATAGTCAAAATTTAAAAAAAACACAAACACCCAGAATAAAGTCCTTTAATTGAAATAAAGACACAATTCTTTATTGTTCTAAATTAAACCATACTTACCGTCACGCCCATTCCAGCTGAAGCCAACGATCTCCTGTAATAAAAATAAAATAATAAAGCAACCTCATCCTTACCTTTCCATGGTTCCCACGACAGCTTCAGCTCTGCTACATCGAGATGACAGGCTGGACGGCAGCAGAACGCCGCCATCCAGCCTGTCATCCCGCAGACACTGAGAAGAGCAGGCTTGCTTGCGCTCCACATTGTCTCTCTGTGACGGCATAAAGATGAGCCGAGGTCATGTCCAATGAACTCGGCTCACCTCATGCACGTCACTTACAGCGTGGGAGAATTCTCACGCTGAAGCGCTGAGTGCAGGAGAATTTTCCCATGCTGTCAGTGAGGTGCATGAGGTGAGCTGAGTTCATTGGACATGAGCTCACCTCATGCACGTCACTGACAGCGTGGGAGAATTCTCCTGCACTCAGCACTTCAGCGTGAGAATTTTCCCACGCTGTCAGTGACGTGCATGAGGTGAGCCGAGTTCATTGGACATGACCTCGGCTCATCTGGATGCCGTCACAGCGAGACACTGAGGAGCGCAAGCATGCCTGCGCTTCTCAGTGTCCGCGGGATGACAGGCTGGATGGCAGCGTTCTGCTACGGTCCAGCCTGTCATCTCGATGTAGCAGAGCTGAAGCTGTCGTGGGAACCATGGAAAGGTAAGGATGAGGTTGGTTTATTATTTTTCTTTTATTGCAGGAGATCGTTGGCTTCAGCTGGAATGGGCGTGATGGTAAGTATAGTTTAATTTAGAACAATAAAGAAATGTGTGTTTATTTCAATTAAAGGACTTTATTCTGGGTGTTGTGTTTTTTTTAAATACTTTAATAGAAATTCATGGCGGTCATGTCTAATACTGGCGTGACCCCATGAATTTTGGGCTTGGGGTCAGCTGATAATACCAAGCTGGCCCTAACCCCTTTATTACCCAGTGAGCCACCGCACCAGGGCCCTGGATGAGTTGGGTACAGCGCCAGAAGATGGCGCTTCTATGAACGCGCCATTTTCCGGGGTGGCTGAGGACTGCAATTTGCAGCGGGGGGGGCCCAGAAAGCTTGGGCCTCCCTGCGCTGCGGATTCCAGCCCCCAGCTGCCTAGTTGTACCTGGCTGGACACAAAAATAGGGCGAAGCCCCACGTATTTTTTTTTTAATTATTTCATGAAATTCATGAAATAATTTAGAAAAAAAGGCCTTCCCTATACTGTTGTGTCCGGCCAGGTACAAATAGGCAGCTGGTGGTTGGGGGCAGCCCATTCCTGCCTGCTGTACCTGGCTGGACACAAATATAGTGCGAAGCCCCACTTCAATTTTTTTAAATTATTTCAGGAAATTCATGAAATAATTTAAAAAAAATTGACGTGGGGCTTCGCACTATATTTGTGTCCAGTCAGGTGCAGCAGGCAGGAACGGGCTGCCCCCAACCACCAGCTGCCTATTTGTACCTGGCCGGACACAACAATATAGGGAAGCCCTTTTTTTCTTAATTATTTCATGAAATAATTTAAAGAAAATTGACGTGGGGCTTCGCCCTGTTTTTGTGTCCAGCCAGGTACAACTAGGCAGCTGGGGGCTGGAATCCACAGCGCAGGGAGGCCCAAGCTTTCTGGGCCACCCCCGCTGCAAATTGCAGTCCGCAGCCACCCCGGAAACTGGCGCATTCATAGAAGCGCCATCTTCTGGCGCTGTACCCAACTCATCCAGGGCCCTGATGCGGTGGCTCACTGGGTAATAAAGGGGATAGGGCCAGCTTGGCATTATCAGCTGGCCCTAAGCCCAAAATTCATAGGGTCACGCCAATATTAGACATGACCACCATGAATTTCTAGTAAAGTATTTAAAAAAAACACAACACCCAGAAAAAAGTCCTTTAATTGAAATAAACACACAATTCTTTATTGTTCTAAATTAAACCATACTTACCGTCACGCCCATTCCAGCTGAAGCCAACGATCTCCTGAAATAAAAGAAAAATAATAAAGCAACATCATCCTTACCTTTCCATGGTTCCCATGACAGCTTCAGCTCTGCTACATCGAGATGACAGGCTGGACCGCAGCAGAACGCTGCCATCCAGCCTGTCATCCCGCAGACACTGAGAAGCGCAGGCTTGCTTGCGCTCCACAGTGTCTCTCTGTGAGGGCATCCAGATGAGCCGAGTTAATGTCCAATGAACTCGGCTCACCTCATGCACGTCACTGACAGCGTGGGAAAATTCTCCTGCACTCAGCGCTTCAGCGTGGGAGAATTCTCACACTGAAGCGCTGAGTGCAGGAGAATTCTCCCACGCTGTCAGTGACGTGCAGGAGGTGAGCTGAGTTCATTGGACATGAGCTCACCTTATGCACGTCACTGACAGCGTGGGAAAATTCTCCTGCACTCAGCGCTTCAGCGTGGGAGAATTCTCACGCTGAAGCGCTGAGTGCAGGAGAATTCTCCCACGCTGTCAGTGACGTGCAGGAGGTGAGCTGAGTTCATTGGACATGAGCTCACCTTATGCACGTCACTGACAGCGTGGGAAAATTCTCCTGCACTCAGCGCTTCAGCGTGGGAGAATTCTCACGCTGAAGCGCTGAGTGCAGGAGAATTCTCCCACGCTGTCAGTGACGTGCAGGAGGTGAGCTGAGTTCATTGGACATGAGCTCACCTTATGCACGTCACTGACAGCGTGGGAGAATTCTCCTGCACTCAGCGCTTCAGCGTGAGAATTTTCCCACGCTGTCAGTGACATGCATGAGGTGCGCCGAGTTCATTGGACATGAACTCGTCTCATCTTTATGCCGTCACAGCCAGACACTGCAGAGCGCAAGCATGCCTGCGCTTCTCAGTGTCTGCGGGATGACAGGCTGGATGGCAGCGTTCTGCTGCGGTCCAGCCTGTCATCTCGATGTAGCAGAGCTGAAGCTGTCCTGGGAACCATGAAAAGGTAAGGATGAGGTTGCTTTATTATTTTTCTTTTATTGCAGGAGATCGTTGGCTTCAGCTGGAATGGGCGTGATGGTAAGTATGGTTTAATTTAGAACAATAAAGGATTGTGTCTTTATTTCAATTAAAGGACTTTATTCTGGGTGTTTGTGTTTTCTTTTAACTTTGACTATGGGGTTAGTAATGGGGGTGTCTTATAGACGCCTCTCCATTACTAACCTGGGCTTGATGTCAGCTGGCATTATAAGCTGACATCAACCCCAGCCCTATTACCCCCTGCCACCGCTACAGGGCAGCGTGGAAGAGCGAGGCTAAGTGCCAGAATTGGCGCATCCTATGAATGCGCCATTTCTGGGGCGGCTGACGGCTGGTGTTTCTAGCCTGGGAGGGGGCCAATATTCATGGCTCCCTTCCTGGGCTATTAATATCAGCCCCCAGCTGTCTGCCTAGCCTTTGCTAGCTATTAAATTACGGGGGACCCCACGTCATTTTTTTGGGGGGGTCCCCCATTTTAATAGCTAGTAAAGGCTATGTATTCAGCTGGGGGCTCATATTAGTAGCCTGGGAAGCTCCGTGGGTATTACCCCCTTCCCAGGCTTCAAACATCTGCCCCAGCTGTCTGCTTAACCTCCGCTAGAGACTAAAATTAAGGGGAACCCCACGCCAATTTTTTTTTGAAAATAAATCCTTTATTTTAATACTAAATGACAAGTACAGTAACCAACACTATCACTGTACTTCATATATATGTGACTGACATGTTTCTATCTATCTAATCTATGTGTGAAGCTCTATTCTGTCTGTTATAAATTGTCGGGTACAGATGCTGAATTGCCGGCCGGCTTTTTTAAAGAGACAGTGCATGAAAACACTATTATATTTTTTAATAAATCCTTTACACTAAATGACAAGTACAGTAAGCAACACTGTCACTGTACTTCATATATATGTGACTGACATGTTTCTATCTATCTAATCTATGTGTGAGGCTCTATTCCTTCTTGTCTAAATTGTCGGGTACCGGTGTATGCCGCTGCTGAATTGCCGGCCGGCTTTTTTAAAGAAAGCGTCTTCTGAGCAGTTTGTCAGCTTTTGGACACCTTTGAAGGTGTTTTCTGTGTGTTTCTATGTGTTTTTGTTTGCCTGCCATTGGTTTTAACGGTGTTCGACGGTGTTCTAAGGTGTTCGACGAACAGTTCGACGAACAGTTCCTCGAACATCCCGGTGTTCGACGAACCGAACCGAACCCGAACACTACGGGGGTGGCTCAACAGTAGTCTATAGCCTCTCTAGATTTCCACACCAGCTTGCTATATATATTTACCAGCCATATCCTCATGACATATAGGCAAACAATATGCTGCGCGCAGCTATCCCCTCGTGCTAATAAAAGCAAGTTGCTTGTGTATAAGACTAGAGTGAAAAAGCGGTTTACTTAATGTGTTGACTTGATAAAGATCTGCTCCACAGTGCATCTCCGACGCGCACGTTTCGCCCTGTTTGCTTCTTCCGGGGGCGTGTCTATATTGCGGAGGATGGGTGTTTAAATACTCAAATGGTCCAATCAGGTGCCACTAAGGGGGTGACGTCATGAGCTCCGATATTGTTACAGCGCATGCGCCGGCTGAACCAGCTCACTCATTAACGAGGCATGGCATCTGCGGTCAGCGTCGGAAAACACGCCCCCTCCGCGTCAGGTATGACAGTGGGGAAGCATATCCCGGCCTAAATGACTGCAGATCCAAATCTCCGTGGGCACGCAGCCTGCGCATGCGCATTCCAGAGGCATGTGTCAATTGAAAAACGGGAGATTTCTAACTCTTACTCTAATTCACCCCTTGTGAACAGGGTTCTACTAGGAATCTCGATTCTCCCTTATAGTTGAATGCCAAACCAAAAGGGGAGATGAGCCAATAAATAGATCACATGATGATAAATAAGAGATTAAATTAATAATGCATATAACAACTAGATAATGGCATAATTCATTAATAAATGTAAAAGCTATATATAAAAAATTGCATACAGCATGACATATAAATATTGGTATCATAAAAAGTGCATTGTGCTTAATTGCCTACTAACAATTAATAGTTTTTATTAATATAATATATAATATAATTAATATATAATAAAAAGTGAATAATTAAAGTGCAGACTGTATGGTTGTGGTGAAATAATATAAATGAGTGATTGTAATGTGTGTGTTGTAAGTGATTATAAGTAATTATAAATACTGATTCACAGAAAGGGATTTTCCACAATGGTTGCCTAGAATAGAAAAAAAATGGGTGACATGTGTATGAGAGAAATAATGTAAATAAATACATTATGCGTAAATGTGAATGTATAGAAAAAGAAGTGATATGTGTACACGAAAAAATATATAAGTAAATAGTGCATTGATGTGAAAAAAAAAAAAAATCTTGAATCAAATAGTCTTACTCCACTCTCTACTATTGGATTATGTAATAGTTTCTTTGATTAAAACTGATATTTATTTGCAATCTCTATGTTTGCGAGACGGAAAACATTCCAGGATTTCCCATAGTGTAGCTGCCAGCAGTTGCTCACGTGATCGGTACAGTAGTGGTAAAAGTCCTGAGTGCTAGAGTAAATAAGGATTAAGATAAGAAATGGAATTAAAAATTAACTGACATTTAGACAAACGTTTTGTGGCTACAAAACAATGCAATGCAAAAACAATGTAAGGGGTGTATATACATGCAGCCACACTGAGTAGATTTCTACCTCGAATACTCTGTGCCAACTATGGTGACTCAAGCAAAAGAACTAGCACTCTCCTTAAACTCAGTAGGGCAATTCACATCTTGCACATTAATGGCATATCCACTAAATATGTCATAAATGTATAGCAGACGCGAACCCCTTCAATGCAACCTGCATCAACTTGAGAATTGCGAACTGCTATCAATGAAGAGGTTACTGCAATTCCCATAACAATAAGAGGGAAACTTGCTCACAACTTTATTGATGGTGTCAGCACCCCATTCTTAAGATACATGAAGGTCACATACATGGTATCCACATCTGCTATACATTCAAGGTATGCCACATATGTATGAGATGGGAATACTGTTTTAACAGCAAATAAATACTAGGAACAATAAAAAAGGGAGTGAAAGGGAACTTATATACTTTGTCACTCCAGGTGTGGGAAAGACTAGTGCAACACAGAGGGAAAAAGGAAAAGGAGCCCAGACACTAGGGGGAAATGGAGACCTCTTAGTCTGGTCTAGCGTCACCCTGTCTCAACTATCGTCCCTATATTGCCTCTTCAGCAATCGCTGCACGCGTGCCTCGCCCTACTCTCCCTGGCATATGGCTACGGCTAGGGATGGGAGGAGATGAACACTAGTCAACCTCAGCTAAACTCTATAGACAACAAGGGTAGATGAAACAGGGGGAAAACGACTTAGCCTTAGATGAAATCCAAATAAGCACACGGCCTCAATCTCCAGAGAGGACGAAGTACTGCTCCTGCTAAGCTTCACAATTAGAAATGAGTATAACCAGCGACTCCCTCTCAGACACACCAGGTATACAGATGTGCTCAAAAGTTTACCCGGCAGAATTTTTCCTTTTTTGGCCTTGTTTCAGAGAATATGAATGATAGCAAAAAAACTTTTCCTTCGCTCATGGTTATTGGTTGGGTGAAGCCATTTATTGTCAAACTACTGTGTTTCCTCTTTTTAAATCTTAATGACAACCAAAAACATCCAAATGACCCTGATCAAAAGCTCACATACCCTGGTGATTTTGGCCTGATAACATGCACAGAATTTGACACAAATGGGTTTGAATGGCTACTAAAGGTAACATCCTCACATGTGACATGTTTGCTTGTAATCAGTATGTGTGCATAAAAGCTGAGTGAGTTTCTGGGATCCAGACAGACTCTTGCATCTTTCATCCAGCCACTGACATTTCAGGATTGCGAGTCATGGGGAAAGCAAAAGAATTGTCAACGGATCTACGGGAAAAGGTAGTTGAACTGTATAACACAGGAAAGGGATACAAAAAAATATCCAAGGAATTGATAATGCCAGTCATCAGCGTTCAAACTGAAAAATCAGGGGCTCTGTAAAAACCAAACCACGGTCAGGTAGACCTACAAAAATTTCGGCCACAACTGCCAGGAAAATTGTTCGGGATGTAAAGAAAAACCCTCAAACAACATCAGCTGAAATTCAGGACTCTCTGAAAACTAGCAGTGTGACTGTTTCAAAATGCACAATAAGGAGGCACTTGAAGAAAAATGGGCTGCATGGTCGAGTCGCCAGAAGAAAGCCATTACTGCGCAAATGTCACAAAGTATCTCACCTACAATACACCAAACAGCAGAGATAAGCCTCAAAACTTCTGGAACAAGGTAATTTGGAGTGATGAGACCAAAATTTAACTTTTAGGTAACAACAATAAACATTACATTTGGAGAGAGGTCAACAAGGCCTATGATGAAAGGAACACCATTCCTACAGTAAAGCACGGAGGTGGATCGCTGATGTTTTGGGGATGTGTGAGCTACAAAGGCACAGGAAACTTGGTAAAAGTTGAAGGAAAGATGAAAGCAGCACATTATTATTATTATTATTATTATTATTATTATCTATTTATATAGCGCCATTGATTCCATGGTGCTGTACATAAGAAGGGGTTACATACCAGATACAGATATCACTTACAGTAAACAAAACTAACAATGATAGACTGATACAGGGGGAAGAGGACCCTGCCATTGTGGGCTTACATTCTACAGGAACGGGGAAGGAGACAGTAGGTTGGGGGGTTGCAGTAGCTCCGGTGTTGAGGTGGCAACAAGCAAGGTCATGGCAGCCTATAGGATTGTTTGAAGAGATGGGTTTTCAGGTTCGGTCTGAAGGATCCAAATGTGGTGGATAATCGGACATGTTGAGGCACAGAATTGCATAGGATGGGGGATATTCGGGAGAAGTCTTGGAGGCGATTGGGTGAGGAATGAATAAGTGTGGAGGAGAGTAGGAGGTCTTGGGAGGACCGGAGATTACGTGAAAGAATATATCGGGAGATTAGTTCAGAGATGTATGGAGGGGAAAGATTATGGATGGCTTTGTAGGTCATTGTTAGTAGTTTGAACTGGATACGCTGGGCAATTGGGAGCCAGTGAAGGGATTTTTAAAGGGGGGTAGCAGAGGAGTAGCGAGGCGAGAGATGAACCAGTCATGCAGCAGAGTTAAGGATGGACTGGAGGGGTGTGAGAGTATTAGTAGGTAGGCCACAAAGGAGGATTTTGCAGTAATCGAGGCGGGAGATGATGAGAGCATGCCCAAGCAGTTTAGTAGATTGAGGGTTGAGGAACGGACGGATTCTTGAAATATTTTTGAGTTGGAGGTGACAGGAGGTGGCGAGAGCTTGGATGTGGGGTTTGAAGGACAGGTTAGAGTCAAGTGTTCCTACAAGGCAGCGGATTGCAGGTACTGGGGAAAGTGTGGTGTCATTTATTGTGATAGAAAGATCAGGTGGGGAAGATGCGCGAGATGGGGGAAAGATGATGAGTTCAGTTTTGTCCACATTGAGCTTGAGGAAGCGAGAAGAGAAGAAGGAGGATATAGCTGATAGACATGCTTAAATTCTGGACAGCAGAGAGGTGACATCTGGGCCAGAGAGGTAGATCTGGGTGTCATTAGTGTACAGATGGTATTGGAAGCCATGGGATTTTTTGAACTGTCCCAGGCCAAGGGTATAGATTAAGAGGAGTAGGGGTCATAGGACAGAGACTTGAGGGTCTCCAACATAGATGGGGCGGGATGAGGAAGTAGCGTGGGAGATGCTAAATGTGTGTGACTCACCCCCAGGGCCATGGGGTACTCAGCAGCCGGGCCTCTGGTTGCCGGGGGGTATCATGGTGGCTGGCCCAGTCCGTGACCCAGGGCTGTCAGTGAAATGGGGGGAAACTTTTATATGGGGTTTTTGGCATTATTCATGATGCCACCTGTGGTGTCTGGTGAGGATCACCAGTGCTGCAACAGTCCTCTGAGGCAGATGATAGGGCAGCCTGAGATGGAATGGCTCCCCACAGGTGGAGCAGGCCTCAGCGCAGTGTAGATAAATGGAGGAGGTGCGCTGGGCGTTGTAGTGCAGGGAGGGAAATGGCACCAGTGAAATAAAGGAGCGGAGGCAGCTCAGTGCAGTCATTCAAGATTTACTCACAGTTCTTAGACAGTCCACAGGTGCACTGTACTGGTGCAAGCCTCCCGCGTCGCGCTGCGTTCACCGGGCAGGGGTTCAGTCCTTCCTCAGGCAGTTCGGGTGTGTCTTGCAGAACCCCACTTTCCTATGTACCTTCCTAGACTCACTTCACTCTGGATCTTTACTCCCTCCTGCCCTGTGCTTCCTACTGTGAATCCTGTTCGGGTGCTGCGAGGTCCCCCCTGTCCGTCGGAGTTGCACAGACCTGCGTGACCTTACTTTTGGATTGAAGTGACGGTTTGGCTGGTGGCTACAGAAGTCAGAAGCCTCCGGTTTTTCCAGCCGAGGCTTGAAGCTGCACGACTGGGCCAGGGGCCGGTCCCCTTCTTGCGGCCTAGATCCTCCTGACACCTGGCAGGTTCGGGGTGTACAGGTGCCGCCTGAACTCGCCGTACCCCCTAGGATCCCTTCTTCAGAACAGAGCTTCCTCTCTGCTCCCCTCCTGGGCCTCCGAGACTAGGCCCTGCTTGGGGAGCAGAGCTCTGACTGAGACTCTGCTCCCTGACTGTCTTCACTCTCTCCTCTCACTGACAGGACGGCACTATTCTAAGATGGCTTCTTTTTATATCTTTACTGTATGAGTGCTCCCCTAAACTACTTCCTCCATCCACACCCACTATTGGTTCCCCCTACCTTTGGGTTCCCCTCACTCCAGCCAGGGACAGGGCTCAGCAGCTGTCTGCGTCTGCAGGTCAAACCAATAATAATAATAATACTCTTTATTTATATAGCGCCAACCTATTCCACAGCGCTTTACAATTCAGAGGTTCATATTCAACAGTCATAAGTAACATAGCTAAAGATAATACAATAATTAAAGCAAAAATAATGATGACCTTGCTCGTAAGATCTACAATGAGGTGGGGGTGACGCAAAGGACAGGGGCTTATTTACAATGATGGTCCAGCCATCTTGAGGGGATGAGGGATAAATAAAGGCTGCATGAGCTCATCACCAGCCAGTATCTGTAGTGCTTTTGGGTTCGGTGGAGACTTATGCCATGTCGCCTGGGCTATGTCCTTCAGAATCTGCTGTTCAAGAAGCAGGCGCTCATCCCTCCTGCCCACAAGCTACGGTTGCTCACTCACAACAAACATCGACCACATCAACTTCCTTTTGCCAGCAAAGTGTCCAATTGTCCATGCCTGAGAGCTTGGAAAGAAAGCGTAAATACCCAGCCACGCAGCCACAGGCACAAATACTAAACTCGCACATTGCCAAATTGCCAAATTGCTAGCTGTGGAGATGTTGCCGTTTAGGCTTATGGGAGCACAGTCTTCCGTGAGCTCTTGGCTGTGGCTTCCCCATGATACAGTGTTCCCAGCTGCCACTATCTTGCCCAGTGTGCCATCCCTGCGTTACACAAGCACGTGTTAAACAATCTGAACCGTGCTCTCACCAACGCCGTAACCGGGAAGGTCCACCTAACAACAGACACCTGAACAAGTTGTTGTGGACAGGTACGATACATTTCTGTCACGGCACACTGGGTGAACCTGGTAGAGTGTGGGACAAAGGCGCAAATTGGAACATCACACATCCCACCCACGCTAAGAATACAGGGCCCAACTTCTGTCAGGGTTTCCACCTCTTCATATTCCACTTCCTCTCTCCCCTTCTCCTGCTCCTCATCCTCTGCTGAATTACCCTCCCTATCACTGCCAAGCTGGGACCTGTTCAGCAGCGCATCAGCAAAATGGCAAGACGCTCTGCTCAAGCTGATCTGTTTAGGTCAGAAAGCACACACTGCAACAGAGCTGTTCGAGGCTTTAAAACAACAGACCAAACAGTGGCTCTCCCCGCTGCACCTCCAACCCAGTCTGGTCGTCTGCAATAATGGGCGTAACCTGGTGGCAGCTTTAAAGATTGGCAAGCTGGTACATGTGCCATGCATGGCTCAGGTGCTGAACCTAGTTGTTTAGAAATTTCAGAAAATTTTTCGTGACTTGCCGTACCCACTTGAGAAGGTGCGTCGTATTAGCGCCCATTTCCACCATTCCTCTATTGCTTTTGCTGCTTTTACAGCACTGCAAAAGCACTTGAATTTGCCAAGTCACCGACTCATTTACGACCTGATCACGCGGTGGAACTCCACCTATCATATGTTGGCGAGGATTAGTGAGGGCAGTAGCTGAATACCAGGTTCAGCATGCCCGTCAGACTGAGAGTCAGCCACCACACATAACAACTGTCGAGTGGGTGTGGATTGCTGACATTTGTGAGGTTCTTGAGAACTTTGAGTACTGCACCAACCTTGTGAGCAGTGATCAGGCTATTATCAGCATAACCATCCCGCTGCTCTGTCTGTTGAAACAATCACTGCATAATCTCAAAGAGGAAACCTTGAGTGCCCAGCATGTTGGTATGGAGCCAGATTTCCCAATGGGTGATACTACCCAGCCTAGCCCATATTCTGAAGCAACATTGGGTGATGAGGAGGAAGATGAGGTGGGAGAGGACTTGTTTTTCTGTGCTACCGAGGGGACTCGTAATGCTGCAGAGGGGACACCCAACTTAAGCTTCATGTCCGTCCAGCCTCGATGGGCTGGAGAGGAGGTGGTGGAGGAGGAGAAGGAGGTGAGTCAGCGTGAGGAGAGGATGGGTACTGTTTCTACTGTTGGGGACACAGAACATTTGCCTTTTTGCAGCTTGGCCCACATGGCACCGTTCATGTATAAGTGTCTGTGGCAAGACCCTCGTGTGATACAAGATTTTTACAACAGTAATAATAATAATAATTTTTATTTATATAGTGCCAACATATTCCGCAGCACTTTACAATTAAGCAGAGACATGTACTGTACATACAATAAATTCAGTTTAAACAGTTACATTAGGAGTGAGGTTCCTGCTCGCAAGCTTACATTCAACAAGGCAATGAGTGGACACAATAGGTGAAAAGTGCTTGTTATTTCAGGTCAGGCAATTATAATAAGTAGGGATTTTCATTTAAGACTGCATGATCCGGTCATCAGCCAGTATGTTTAAGTGCAATAATCAAGTATCGAGTGTAGTTACAGTGCCTACAAGTAGTATTCAACCCCCTGCAGATTTAGCTGGTTTGATAAGATGCAAATAAGTTAGAGCCTTCAAACTGCAAACGAGAGTAGGTTTTATGAACAGAAGCATAAATCTTACAAACCAAAAAGTTATGTTGCTCAGTTGAATTTTATTAAATTTTAAACATAAAAGTATGGGTCAATTATTATACAACCCCTATGTTTAATATTTTGTGGAATAACCCTTGTTTGCAATTACAGCTAATAATCGTCTTTTATAAGACCTGATCAGGCCGGCACAGGTCTGTGGAGTTATCTTGGCCCACTCCTCCATGCAGATCTTCTCCAAGTTATCTAGGTTCTTTGGGTGTCTCATGTGGACTTTATTCTTGAGCTCCTTCCACAAGTTTTCAATTGGGTTAAGGTCAGGAGACTGACTAGGCCACTCCAACACCTTGACTTTTTCCCTCTTGAACCAGGCCTTGGTTTTCTTGGCTGTGTGCTTTGGGTCGTTGTCTTGTTGGAAGATGAAATTACGACCCATCTTAAGATCCTTGATGGAGGAGCGGAGGTTCTTGGCCAAAATCTCCAGGTAGGCCGTGCTATCCATCTTCCCATGGATGCGGACCAGATGGCCAGGCCCCTTGGCTGAGAAACAGCCCCACAGCATGATGCTGCCACCACCATGCTTGACTGTAGGGATGGTATTCTTGGGGTCGTATGCAGTGCCATCCAGTCTCCAAACGTCACGTGTGTGGTTGGCACCAAAGATCTCGATCTTGGTCTCAACAGACCATAGAAACTTGAACCAGTCTGTCTCAGAGTCCTCCAAGTGATCATGAGCAAACTGTAGACGAGCCTTGACATGATGCTTTGAAAGTAAAGGTACCATACAGGCTCGTCTGGAACGGAGACCATTGCGGTGGAGTACGTTACTTATGGTATTGACTGAAACCAATGTCCCCACTGCCATGAGATCTTCCCGGAGCTCCTTCCTTGTTGTCCTTGGGTTAGCCTTGACTCTTCGGACAAGCCTGGCCTCGGCACGGGAGGACACTTTCAAAGGCTGTCCAGGCCGTGGAAGGCTAACAGTAGTTCCATAAGCCTTCCACTTACGGATGATGCTCCCAACAGTGGAGACAGGTAGGCCCAACTCCTTGGAAAGGGTTTTGTACCCCTTGCCAGCCTTGTGACCCTCCACGATCTTGTCTCTGATGGCCTTGGAATGCTCCTTTGTCTTTCCCATGTTGACCATGTCTGAGTGCTCTTCACAAGTTTGGGGAGGGTCTTAAATAGTCAGAAAAGGCTGGCAAAAGAGATCTTTAATCCACACATGTGAAGCTCATTATTCTTGGTGCCTGAACTACTTCTTAATACTTTAGGGGGACCAAACAGAATTCTTGTGGTTTGAGGGGTTGAATAATAAATGACGCTCTGAATTAACTTTTAACGTTTTAAAAAAAAATAAATAAAAAATTTGCTGCAGTGCATTTCCCACTTCCAGGCTGATCTACAGTACAAATGTCACAATGCCAAGTTAATTCCACATGTGTCAACCAGCTAAATCTGCAGGGGGTTGAATACTACTTGCAGGCACTGTATCATGTGCATGGAGGGTGTGGAGACAGGTGATTAGTAGGGTGCAGATTAAGAATAATATTTAGAAGGAGGGAACAGTGGAAAATTAGTTTACTGAGTAGTTGAGGTGGTAGGCTTGTTTAAAGAGATGGGTTTTTAAAGCACGCTTGAAGACATGGTGACTAGGCATCAGTCGGAGTCTGGTGTGCAGCATTCCAAAGAACTGGTGCAGCACGAGAGAAGTCTTGGAGACGGAGGTGCGAGGTTCGGATTATTGGGGATGGTAGTCTTAGGTCATTTGTAGAACGGAGGGCACATGTAGGGCGATAGACAAAGATAAGAGAGGAGATATAAGGCGGTGCAGAACTGTGGAGAGCTTTGTGGGTGAGAGTGATGAGTTTATATTGGACTCTGCAGCAAATGGGCAACCAGTGTAATGACTGGCACAAGATGGAGGCATTGGTGAAGCGGCTGGACAGAAATACGACCCTGGCTGCCGCATTCAGGAAGGATTGAAGTGAAGAAAGTTTGGTAAGAGGGAGACAGATCAGAAGAGAGTTGCAATAGTTTAGACTAGAGTGAATAAGACCGACAGTAAGAGTTTTAGCAGTTTCAAAGGTGAGAAAAGGTCGGATTCTGGAGATGTTTTTAAGGTGCAGGTGACAAGAGCGACTTATACTGGTTGGCCACCTTTCTTGATCCACGGTACATGGAGAAATTTCCTTCTCTACTTTGGGAGTCAACAAAGAGTTTTACAATTAAATTGTTCAAGAGGGCCGTTGTAGATCAGTTGCTGAAAACATCACCCTCAGACAATGCTGGTGGCAGAGGTACCGGCTCTTTTCAACACCAAGGAATAATGGGGAGAGACAAGAACACCAGCTCCAACAGAGGTGGTGGGAAAATGTCCACAAATTGGGCAATTTTCAATAGACGAGCACAACAGTAAAGGCTATCTGTGCCTGTAACAATGCCAAGGAGGGATAAGTTGCAGAACATGGTCAAGGGCTACTTAAGTGACCAACCGTGCGTCCTTTCTGATGCTTCAGTTCCTTTAATTATTGGGTGTCTAAGCTGAACACTTGGCTCGAGCTCTCCTTATATGTCTTGGAGGTGCTGGCCTGCCCGGCTGCTAGTGTGGTGTCTGGGTATGTTTTCAGTTCCGCTGGGGCAATCTGTTAGAACCCTCCTGTTTGTTTTTTCCATCTTGTGTTTTGCGGTCACGTGACCATCTGCCTTTATATTCCAGCTCCGCCTTTTTGGCTGTGCTGGACTTCAGTGTTGTTTGACTGTTTTGCTAGCCAGGTGCTTCGGTGCCTATATCTCTCAGTTTGCCTGGTCCTTTGGGACCTCTTGTTCCTTTTGTCAGTTTATCTTTTGTTTTCTGCAACAACTTTCTCTGTTCAGGAGGTGTCCCATTTTTGTTCCAGTCCTTAGTTCTTTTAGGAACCCCTTTCCTTTATTCTATAGGTCTTCGTTCAGACTAGCCTATGACTAAGGCGGGTCTGTTCGCTGGTAACAAGCAGCGCGCTACATCGTAGGGATTCAGCTTAGTCTTACTGTACGGAAAGCTTTCCTCTTCTTTCCTTAGTTCTTGGTTGCAGATCATAACACAATCATCACTGATAGGTGCACACGCCTCTCCATGGAAAATATAGACAGACTTACTCTGATTAAATACAACAAGGATTGGATATCTCCACAGTTTGTAATCCCTCCAGATGCGAGCAAGCAAACCTAAATTCACAAAAAATGCAGATTCATGCTTCTGCTGTTAATGTCACCCCCTTCCCATAAGAACCCGTTTCCTTCCTGCGTCAACCATGACTCAGCCCATAGGGCTAATTTTTAGAAGCCCTATGAACATTGTGCAGTGGACAAACCAGGACAGTATTCCTACTCCAGGCTAACTACTATTTGTGATTGAAGGCCCTCTGGATGGTGGCTTCCTGTGTCAATCATGACTCATCACCCCATAGGGCTAATTTTTACAAACCTTACGCAGATTGTGCAGTGGACAAACCAGGAAAGTATTCCTACTCCAGCCTAACTACTATTTGTGATTGGTGGCCCTTGGGATGGTGGCTTCCAAAATAGTGGTTTAAATGGCCTGGTTCTTGTTTGTAGCAGGCAGTAGGAAATGTTTGGACTACTGCTTTGTGCAGGGCAATCAAAGATTTTTATGTAGACTAATATGGACAGAAGGCAGGCTGACAGCCTGAAATAGTGGTTAAAATAGCCTGGTGCTTGTGTAAGGTGCCCCAGCGAGGTAGTCGTGGGCGAGCTGTAGTCCCCACTCGCTATGGCACCCTACAGACAATACGTGTCCTCCCTCTGAAGTGTGGCTGTGTATGTGGTGCTCTTCACTTACTTCAAGCCATCCGATCGCGGCTGTCTCCAGGCATTTCTCTTCTGGGACCAGGGCAGCAATAAATTCAGAGGACACGAGGTTCTTAACCAGAACTTGAACTTTACTTGGGGAAGAGGAATATTTACAGTATTTACAGGCAGATATAATGGATAAGGCCCGACAGGCTATCATCTCTCTCACAGGCACTGGCAACATCTTCAGCCCTGGTTACCTCTTAAAGTGAAGCATCTCTGTGACTCTATCTCTAGTCCACGAGACTCTTCTGTAACATTAACAGTGACCTGGATCAAATATCTCCCCCACGTCCTAGCCTGGAGTCCTATTTATCTTCTTCTGGTTCCTGCAGACTAGAAGTGCCTCGGGTCCTCACTACCTCTGATGAGTTTCTCCGACCAGCTAACAGGACTCTGGCTCTTGCGTGAGGAGACTTGCACAGTAGTGATCCCACTGTCTGAGGGTGTAGAGCTCCCGTCTACCCTAGCAGCCACTATAGTCAGGCTGCCCGCTCGATTACCCGTACTGTCTCTTAATGGCCTCTGGACACTAAAACTGAGGCTTTTTGCCAATGTGCCCACCCTCTGTGAGCTGTCATCACACAGCATTAACTCATTACTGCCTGTAACCCTGCTAGCAGACTCAACCTGACATCTGCACCCAGGACAGTGGCATCTTGGGCTGTTTACAGGTACTGCAGCCCACAATGAATTATGCCAGGAACAAGCTTTATATCACTCAAGGCTTGATCCGGGCACTACGTTCCCCCTCTACTCTACTGACTGGACCACTAAAGCTAACCCCTTAGCTTGGTCTACCAACAGTTCAGAGAGGTCTGACTTTAGGAACACTTCCTTTAACTATCTCAGTACCAAGGGAAAGCTACGCCCTTCCCCACTATTACACTTGTTTGTAGCAGGCAGTAGGAAATGTTTGGACTACTGCTTTGTGCAGGGCAATCAAAGACAGAAGGCAGGCTCTGACCCCTAAAACAGCAGGGAAAATAGACCAGTGTTAAAAAAAAGGCAGCACACAATGCTAATTCTGTGTGTACAGGAAATATATTGCTTTGCCTCTGACAAGAGCTGTTTTAAGATGGACACTGGAAGAATACTTCATCCTCTCCCTAGCTAATACATAAGCTCTCCCCTGTACTCTGACTTTGTTGTGAGTCTTCAGCTCTGAAAAGAGCTATTTTTTGGTGGTATTATGGAGCTAGTGAGCGGCTCCTTTAAACACTGAACTAGTACACACTGCAGGTAGCCCTTACAAGGGCTTTTGTTTGATTAAGAGGCCTAAACACTCTCCCTAGCAACTCAGCGATCTCTCCCTATGCTTATAGAACGCAGGCTCCAGACGCAATGTGCACAAAATGGCGGAGGCAGAGCTTAAATAGACCCTATGACGCTGGGCGGCCAGCCAATCACAGTAATGCCACAATCAAGATGTCTGCGGCATTACTGTGATTGGTTAAGAAGCCCAGCATGTTTAGTGGCTGAAAAGGAGGCACCAAAACTGCAGGGTGGGACATCCAAATATAGCGAGGCGAGTACACAAATACTCTCAGAATAACGAGTAACCCGAATATCCTACTATTCGTGAGAATAGCGAATAATAACGAATACACTCGCTCATCACTAATGACAAGAGGTAAAGAGTAGAGATGAGCGGTGTTCGACTCGAACTGTTCGCCAATCTCAAATTCGAGCTGTTTTGGGCGGTGTTCGAGCCGTTCGGCGAACACGAACGATTTGGAAAAAATTTGGCTGTTCGAGGTTATGTTCGATAACTGTTCGTGCACCAAAATCATAACTGGATTTTTTCTCAGTAATGCTGAAAATTAATGTTAATACGCAGTTTGAGTGTACAGCGGGGCGGGGGGAGGGGCAGGGGATGGATCTCTGCAGGAATAATGAAGATCTCCATTTTTTTTTCTCTTTCCCGCATTTACGGTGGGGAGGTGCAATCTGTCAGCCTATCAGCAGCGCACACACGGAGCGAAGTGCTGTTTTTCACACAAGCAAGGGCATGTGTCATTCGCAGTGTATGTCACATGTCCTTGCCCTATAAGACCCAGCCATTTTCCCCGTCGCCACCATTTTCTCACTGCTGCAGCTGCGTGTTAGAAGGTACCGCTGTTGCTGTGTGCGCTATACCTTGTTAATTTCAAGCCAATTTTCGCACAAATCTACAGATAGCTTGGGAGTAGGGAATAGTTGTGATTGCAGTCATTTTAAGGACTAGGTTACATCATTTCCTACGACTTTTATCAGGAAGGTCTGTGCTCTTAAATAGATAGGTTGGGAGTAGTGTTGAGCCACCCCCGTAGTGTTCGAGTTCGGTTCGGTTCGTCGAACACCCGTGTGTTCGCCGAACTGTTTGTCGAACTGTTCATCGAACACCTTCGAACACCATTAAAACCAATGGCAGGCAAACAAAAACACATAGAAACACATAGAAAACACCTTCAAAGGTGTCCAAAAGCTGACAAACTGCTCAGAAGACATAACTAACACATGGAAAAGTGACAAGCACATATAGTCATGCGAAAAGAAAAGAGGTGGAGGAGTAAAATGAGGGGGAGACACAGATATAGGCATGTCATGCCCTTCTAAAATCCAAAAAGTGAGAAGCCGACACGGCCAGTTCGTTCCTGCCCGTGCCACCTCCGTGTCGCCGGGTTTGTGCCAGAGCCGCGGTGGACCCTGACGGCCAGCCCCCCTCTACCAATACTGGTGCCTGTCCGCTGGTGGGTCGAGCCCCCCCGCAGTGTGGGGGGGTAACATCTGCAGAAGAAAGACCATCTTCCAGCCAAGCTAAGATGTCGACTTCTTTTCGTGGACAATGTGATACGATCCCTTTCTTACGGACACGCCCATCGCTACAAATTCCAGATGAGGCACAAAAACAGCAGGTGCTTCAGCGGATATCAAGTGCTCCTTCAAGTGGGCTCTCCTCCACCTCAATTTCAACATCACAAATATTCCAGTCCTCAGAGGTGTCACCCCAATCGCACTTGCTTCCTCACTGCTCCCAAGTCTCCAGCTGCCCGTCTGAGTATGGGGTAACACAGATGGTTGAGTCTGCAGAGCTGTTTACTCATACTATAGCCTGGGAAACGTAAGTCTGCTGTAGAACTTCTGTTAATCCAGACGAGGAAATGATCTGCACTGATGCCCAGAATCTTTATAAGTCGGATCCAGGACCAGATGAAGAAGGTTCTGAGCATAATGTAGACCTTCGTTCCCAAATTGTCACTCCTGTTGGTGTAGACAATGATGAAGACGATGATGAGACTCAAATACCTGATTGGAGCGACAACTTGACATTTCGGTCAGGGCAGGAAGAGGTTGGCTTTGAGGACGACGGGTGTGATAACACACAGGGTGATGATGACGAGTAGTGTTGAGCCACCCCCGTAGTGTTCGAGTTCGGTTCGGTTCGTCGAACACCCGTGTGTTCGCCGAACTGTTCGTCGAACTGTTCGTCGAACACCTTCGAACACCGTTAAAACCAATGGCAGGCAAACAAAAACACATAGAAACACATAGAAAACACTTTCAAAGGTGTCCAAAAGCTTACAAACTGCTCAGAAGACACAACTAACACATGGAAAAGTGACAAGTACATATAGTCATGCGAAAAGAAAAGAGGTGGAGGAGTAAAAGGAGGGGGAGACACAGATATAGGCATGTCATGCCCTTCTAAAATCCAAAAAGTGAGAAGCCGACACGTTCAGTCCGCTCCTGCCCGTGCCACCTCCGTGTCGCCGGGTTTGTGCCAGAGCCGCGGTGAACCCTGACGCCAGCCCCCCTCTCCCAATACTGGTGCCTGTCCGCTGGTGGGTCGAGCGAGCCCCCCTGTGGTGGAGGCAGCTCTAAGCTTTTTAATTTAAATTGTCTCTCTAATTTGAATAAATACACTTTAAATCCATTTACAAGGATCTATTGGAGGGCAAGTCTCATGCCAGCAGCCGCGTAATTCCAGCTCCAGTAGCATCCACTAAAGCTGCTGCAGTTAAAAAGCTTTTATAAGGATCGAGCTCGGCTGTCCACCGCAAGGCATCCTACTGCCAGTCCGAGCCCCTATGCCTTGGGGTGCCTCCTGATGCTCTTCACTGAGTATCCCGTGGTCCCGAAGCATTTCCTTTGAAAAAATTAAGTGTCCAAACTACAGGTGGTGTAGCTTGCTTAACAGCCGGGATAATCCGCTGACTAGCAGACCCTGCTACTAGGCACAAAGTATTTCCTGGGCTAGATGCAGTTAAAAATTTGTAATTAGATACTCTCGTTGGATGCTGAGAAAGCATTCCATAGAGTCTCCTGGCACGCCATATATGATTCTCTTAAAAAGTTTGGGGTAGGGGTCTAGGGGACCCTTTTATAGCCAAAATCAGGGCCCTGTATCGCAATACGTCACCTAGGCTGAAGATAAATGGAACTGTAGCACCCTGAGGGCTCGGTTGCTACAGAGGTATTGCACCTCACCCAGAGGTGTGATATCTCACTCTCAGGTAAGGATGTAGTGTGGATCAGGACCCGACACCTGCATGCATTACACCACATTGCCGTGGGGCAGGGCGACCAATATGCCCCTGAGATGGGCACGACAGTCCCTGTCCCTGGCTGGAGTGGGGGGAGGGAACACTGAGGAAGGGGAACCCTGTAGTGCAGGAGCAGGGAGGAAGCAGTTCCTGGGTGCATTGAGAAGCGAGTATAAAAGGTGGGCACCATCTTAGTTCAGTGCAGAGAAGTCTGAGCAGAAGTGGCAGGGAGCAGGGGCTCTGCATGAGCTCTGCTTCGGAGGCGGGCCTAGTAACAGAGGCCCAGGCCTGGAAGAGGGAGAAGGAAGGAAGAGGAGCGGAGAAGGCTCCAGGAACGAGGAACGAAGGGATCTCAGGGGTGCGGACGGGCGAGTCGCCACCGCACGCCCGAATCCACCTGCGTGGAGGGGTCAGGCCAAAGGGGGAGACCGGTCCCCGAAACTAGTGGAGGCAGGAAACGACCCTCAGCTAGAAACAGGAGGCTGTGACATTTTATGTGGCGCAGCCCCTCGCTACACCTGCTAGGAAGGCACCACATAGGGTCAGGGAAACTGGCGCCAAGTTTACCAAGAGGAGGCCCGAGGCAGCCGGACAGAAGGGTTGGTAACAAAGGCCAGACAAAGGACACACAAAGGGGGTCCTGTGAAGCACTCCAAAGTTATGTGGGAGTTGTCTGAGCCCCTCACCTGGTGAGCACAGTATGACGTGGGCAGCCGTTACCTGCAGACGTGGTCTGGATAATAAGAACTGTGAGTAAAGGCCCTGGACTGCATCACTGATTCCGTGTCATTACTGCTGCTGCCCTGCACCATCACCCCCATCCTCCGCATACACTGCCCTGAGGCTATACTGCTCCCGTGGGGAGTTATGCTATGCTCTGCTGCACCCACAACACCAGCCTCAGCGGTCTTCACTGGAGCGGCGGTTCACTCTGACCGCAATCCACGGGTGGCGTAGTCGGACATTTAAACATCAAAACCACATAAATAGTTCCGCCACTGGTTTGACCGCCCTGAGCCACGGAACCGGGTTGCCGCCACGGAGACTACAACCACCAGCATCCACCAAAAAGGGTCCGGCTCCGGGTGTCCCAAGGCCCAGGAGGCGCGTCAGAACATTTTCATCACCTTTCACAATCACCAATGGGACAAGGCAGGGATGTTCTCTGTCCCCTCTCTTATACATCCTAGTGACGGAGCACCTGCTCTCATCAATTCGCCATAACCCCAATATTAGGTGGATTGAGGTGGGAGGCACCGAGTACAAGTGCTCTCTATTTGCTGATGATGTCCTAGTATATATCACTCAATCACATATATCCATCCATGCTGTTATGGCTGAAATTGATCACTTTGTTACATGGTCAAATTTTAAAATCAATGCAGTGAAGTCTGAGGCCCTCGATGTCTCCCTCCCCAAATCCATATAGGATTCCATCCAGTCCAACTTTCCCTTTGCCTGGCCCTCACAGGGTATCAAATACTTAGGAATTCCTATTCATAGAGACCTCTCCCATCTATGTTATCTTAATTTTGGGCCCTTTATTGAACAACTCCATAGAGACCACGGTTGGCAAGTTAGAACTGTAAGATTCACTCCGTGAACCACTGGTGTTTTGTGGAAAAGCACATGTAAGATTCTGCAACAGTCTCTGCTGATACTCCTGCATGCGTGCATCCCTTTCTATGGCAGGAATAATTTCTGCAAATTTACTTTTGTACCGGGGATCTAACAGTGTGGCAACCCAGTAGTCAGGATTATTTCTAATTCTCACAATTCGCGAGTCATGTTGCAGGTAGTGCAGCAAGAAGGCACTCATGTGTGTTGCGCATCCAGGAGCACCAAGTCCCTGTTGTGTTGGTGGCGAGGTAACAATCATGCTTCCTTCCTCTGTCCTCTCCCCCCAACCTCGCACAACAGAAATGTGATCAAGGTCTCCCTCATCTGATGAGTCTTCCATCAGTTCGTCCTCCACTTCTTCCTGGGCTCCTGCACCTTCCTCACTAGTTTGGCTGCTACCATGCGCCCTGGTAAAACCATCTCCCCCACCCTCACATGCCTGCCGCCTTGGTGCTGCCGACCGTCTGGACCTTGCAGATGTTAGCCCTTCCGCATACAACTCCTCCTCTACTTCCTCCACCTCCTCTTGTGCCACCACCTGACTCCGAAATCTGTTTAACATGTGCTCCAGCATGTAAATCACCGGAATAGTCATGCTGATAATGGCATCGTCAGTAGTGTTGAGCCACCCCCGTAGTGTTCGGGTTCGGTTCGGTTCGTCGAACACCGGGATGTTCGAGGAACTGTTCGTCGAACTGTTCGTCGAACACCTTAGAACACCGTCGAACACCGTTAAAACCAATGGCAGGCAAACAAAAACACATAGAAACACATAGAAAACACCTGCAAAGGTGTCCAAAAGCTGACAAACTGCTCAGAAGACACTCTCTTTAAAAAAGCCGGCCGGCAAATTCAGCAGCGGCATACACCGATACCCGACAATTTAGACAAGAAGGAATAGAGCATCACACATAGATTAGATAGATAGAAACATGTCAGTCACACATATAAGAAGCACAGTGACAGTGTTGGTTACTGCACTTGTCATTTAGTGTAAAGGATTTCTTAAAAAAAATATTAGTGTTTTCATGCACCGTCTCTTTAAAAAAGCCGGCCGGCAATTCAGCATCTGTACCCGACAATTTAGAACAGAAAGAATAGAGCTTCACACATAGATTAGATAGATAGAAACATGTCAGTCACATATATAATAAGTACAGTGATAGTGTTGCTTACTATACTTGTCATTTAGTGTAAAGGATTTATTTAAAAAAATAATAGTGTTTTCATGCACTGTCTCTTTAAAAAAGCCGGCCGGCAATTCAGCAGCGGTACCCGACAATTTAGAACAGAAAGATAGAGCATCACACATAGATTAGATAGATAGAAACATGTCAGTCACATATATATGAAGTACAGTGATAGTGTTGGTTACTGTACTTGTCATTTAGTATTAAAATAAAGGATTTATTATTAAAAAAATTGGCGTGGGGTTCACCTTAATTTTAGGCTCTAGCGGAGGTTAAGCAGACGGCTGGGGCAGATGTTTGAAGCTTGGGAAGGGGGTAATACCCACAGAGCTTCCCAGGCTACTAATATCAGCACACAGCTGAATACATAGCCTTTACTAGCTATTAAAATGGGGGACCCCCCAAAAAAAATGACGTGGGGTCCCCCCTAATTTAATAGCTAGCAAAGGCTAGGCAGACAGCTGGGGGCTGATATTAATAGCCCAGGAAGGGAGCCATGAATATTGGCCCCCTCCCAGGCTAGAAACACCAGCCGTCAGCCGCCCCAGAAATGGCGCATTCATAGGATGCGCCAATTCTGGCACTTAGCCTCGCTCTTCCACGCTGCCCTGGTGCGGTGGCAGGGGGTAATAGGGTTGGGGTTGATGTCAGCTTATAATGCCAGCTGACATCAAGCCCAGGTTAGTAATGGAGAGGCGTCTATAAGACACCCCCATTACTAACCCCATAGTCAAAGTTTAAAAAAACACAAACACCCAGAATAAAGTCCTTTAATTGAAATAAAGACACAATCTTTTATTGTTCTAAATTAAACCATACTTACCATCACGCCCATTCCAGCTGAAGCCAACGATCTCCTGCAATAAAAGAAAAATAATAAAGCAACCTCATCCAGAATGCTGCCATCCAGCCTGTCATCCCGCAGACACTGAGAAGCGCAGGCTTGCTTGCGCTGCTCAGCGTCTCTCTGTGACGACATCCAGATGAGCCGAGTTCATGTCCAATGAACTCGGCTCACCTCATGCACGTCACTGACAGCGTGGGAAAATTCTCACGCTGAAGCGCTGATTGCAGGAGAATTTTCCCACGCTGTCAGTGACGTGCAGGAGGTGAGCTGAGTTCATTGGACATGACCTCGGCTCATCTGGATGCCGTCACAGCGAGACAGTGAGGAGCGCAAGCATGCCTGCGCTTCTCAGTGTCTGCGGGATGACAGACTGGATGGCAGCGTTCTGCTGCGGTCCAGCCAGTCATCTCGATGTAGCAGAGCTGAAGCTGTCGTGGGAACCATGGAAAGGTAAGGATGAGGTTGGTTTATTATTTTTCTTTTATTGCAGGAGATCGTTGGCTTCAGCTGGAATGGGTGTGATGGTAAGTATGGTTTAATTTAGAACAATAAAGAATTGGGTCTTTATTTCAATTAAAGGACTTTATTCTGGGTGTTGTGCTTTTTTTAAATACTTTACTAGAAATTCATGGCGGTCATGTCTAATACTGGCGTGACCCCATGAATTTTGGGCTTGGGGCCAGCTGATAATACCAAGCTGGCCCTAACCCCTTTATTACCCAGTGAGCCACCGCACCAGGGCCCTGGATGAGTTGGGTACAGCGCCAGAAGATGGCGCTTCTATGAACGCGCCATTTTCCGGGGTGGCTGCGGACTGCAATTTGTAGCGGGGGGGGGCCCAGAAAGCTTGGGCCTCCCTGCGCTGCAGATTCCAGCCCCCAGCTGCCTAGTTGTACCTGGCTGGACACAAAAATAGGGCGAAGCCCCACGTACTTTTTTTTTAATTATTTCATGAAATTCATGAAATAATTAAGAAAAAAAGTCCTTCCCTATATTGTTGTGTCCGGCCAGGTACAAATAGGCAGCTGGTGGTTGGGGGCAGCCCGTTCCTGCCTGCTGTACCTGGCTGGACACAAATATAGTGCGAAGCCCCACTTCAATTTTTTTTAATTATTTCATGAAATTCATGAAATAATTAAGAAAAAAAGGGCTTCCCTATATTGTTGTGTCCGGCCAGGTACAAATAGGCAGCTGGTGGTTGGGGGCAGCCCGTTCCTGCCTGCTGTACCTGGCTGGACACAAATATAGTGCGAAGCCCCACTTCAATTTTTTTTAATTATTTCAGGAAATTCGTGAAATAATTTAAAAAAAATTGACGTGGGGCTTCGCACTATATTTGTGTCCAGTCAGGTGCAGCAGGCAGGAACGGGCTGCCCCCATCCACCAGCTGCCTATTTGTACCTGGCCGGACACAACAATATAGGGAAGCCCTTTATTTCTTAATTATTTCATGAAATAATTTAAAGAAAATTGACGTGGGGCTTCGCCCTGTTTTTGTGTCCAGCCAGGTACAACTAGGCAGCTGGGGGCTGGAATCCGCAGCGCAGGGAGGCCCAAGCTTTCTGGGCCACCCCCGCTGCAAATTGCAGTCCGCAGCCACCCCGGAAAATGGCGCGTTCATAGAAGCGCCATCTTCTGGCGCTGTACCCAACTCATCCAGGGCCCTGATGCGGTGGCTCACTGGGTAATAAAGGGGTTAGGGCCAGCTTGGCATTATCAGCAGGCCCTAAGCCCGAAATTCATGGGGTCACGCCAATATTAGACATGACCACCATGAATTTCTAGTAAAGTATTTAAAAAAACCACAACACCCAGAAAAAAGTCCTTTAATTGAAATAAACACACAATTCTTTATTGTTCTAAATTAAACCATACTTACCATCACGCCCATTCCAGCTGAAGCCAACGATCTCCTGAAATAAAAGAAAAATAATAAAGCAACATCATCCTTACCTTTCCATGGTTCCCATGACAGCTTCAGCTCTGCTACATCGAGATGACAGGCTGGACCGCAGCAGAACGCTGCCATCCAGCCTGTCATCCCGCAGACACTGAGAAGCGCAGGCTTGCTTGCGCTCCACAGTGTCTCTCTGTGAGGGCATCCAGATGAGCCGAGTTAATGTCCAATGAACTCGGCTCACCTCATGCACGTCACTGACAGCGTGGGAAAATTCTCCTGCACTCAGCGCTTCAGCGTGGGAGAATTCTCACACTGAAGCGCTGAGTGCAGGAGAATTCTCCCACGCTGTCAGTGACGTGCAGGAGGTGAGCTGAGTTCATTGGACATGAGCTCACCTTATGCACGTCACTGACAGCGTGGGAAAATTCTCCTGCACTCAGCGCTTCAGCGTGGGAGAATTCTCACGCTGAAGCGCTGAGTGCAGGAGAATTCTCCCACACTGTCAGTGACGTGCAGGAGGTGAGCTGAGTTCATTGGACATGAGCTCACCTTATGCACGTCACTGACAGTGTGGGAGAATTCTCCTGCACTCACCGCTTCAGCGTGAGAATTTTCCCACGCTGTCAGTGACGTGCATGAGGTGAGCCGAGTTCATTGGACATGAACTCGGCTCATCTGGATGTCGTCACAGAGAGACGCTGAGCAGCGCAAGCAAGCCTGCGCTTCTCAGTGTCTGCGGGATGAGAGGCTGGATGGCAGCGTTCTGCTGCGGTCCAGCCTGTCATCTCGATGTAGCAGAGCTGAAGCTGTCGTGGGAACCATGGAAAGGTAAGGATGAGGTTGCTTTATTATTTTTCTTTTATTGCAGGAGATCGTTGGCTTCAGCTGGAATGGGCGTGACGGTAAGTATGGTTTAATTTAGAACAATAAAGGATTGTGTCTTTATTTCAATTAAAGGACTTTATTCTGGGTGTTTGTGTTTTTTTTAACTTTGACTATGGGGTTAGTAATGGGGGTGTCTTATAGACGCCTCTCCATTACTAACCTGGGCTTGATGTCAGCTGGCATTATAAGCTGACATCAACCCCAACCCTATTACCCCCTGCCACCGCACCAGGGCAGCGTGGAAGAGCGAGGCTAAGTGCCAGAATTGGCGCATCCTATGAATGCGCCATTTCTGGGGCGGCTGACGGCTGGTGTTTCTAGCCTGGGAGGGGGCCAATATTCATGGCTCCCTTCCTGGGCTATTAATATCAGCCCCCAGCTGTCTGCCTAGCCTTTGCTAGCTATTAAATTAGGGGGGACCCCACGTCATTTTTTTTGGGGGGTCCCCCATTTTAATAGCTAGTAAAGGCTATGTATTTAGCTGGGGGCTGATATTAGTAGCCTGGGAAGCTCCGTGGGTATTACCCCCTTCCCAGGTCTCAAACATCTGCCCCAGCCGTCTGCTTAACCTCCGATAGAGCCTAAAATTAAGGGGAACCCCACGCCAATTTTTTTAATAATAAATCCTTTATTTTAATGCTAAATGACAAGTACAGTAACCAACACTATCACTGTACTTCATATATATGTGACTGACATGTTTCTATCTATCTAATCTATGTGTGAAGCTCTATTCTGTCTGTTCTAAATTGTCGGGTACCGCTGCTGAATTGCCGGCCGGCTTTTTTAAAGAGACAGTGCATGAAAACACTATTATTTTTTTTGATAAATCCTTTACGCTAAATGACAAGTACAGTAAGCAGCACTTTCACTGTACTTCGTATATATGTGACTGACATGTTTCTATCTATCTAATCTATGTGTGAAGCTCTATTCTTTCGGTTCTAAATTGTCGGGTACCGGTGTATGCCGCTGCTGAATTGCCGGCTTTTCATGTTTCACTGTTGGCACTGTTCCCATCGATTTGGGCAATCACTGTAATGCCACAACCACCATGGCTGTGGCATTACAGTGAGTGGCAGACAATCCCTGCATGATTGGTGCTCTAAATAGCGCCAGACATGCAGGACACACTTTTGGTGCACGAACAGTTATCGAACATAACCTCGAACAGCCGAATTTTTTGCAAATCGTTCGGGTTCGTCGAACAACTCGAACACCGCCCAAAACAGTTCGAATTTGAGATTGGCGAACAGTTCTAGTCGAACACCGCTCATCTCTAATCGTCAGCACTAAACATCTTCGTCGCCATTTCAAAACTGTGCAGAAGGGTGCATAGGTCCCTGATCTGAGACCACTCCTCCAGCGTGATTTGCCCCACCTCTGGATCTCGTTGGCCCAGGCTATACGTCAGAACGTATTGCACCAGGGCTTGTCGGTGCTGCCACAGTCGCTGCAACATGTGCAGAGTTGAATTCCACCGGGTAGGCACATCGCATTTTAGCCGGTGAAGTGGCAGGCCCAACGACTTCTGTAGAGATGTAAGTCGCTGAGCTGCGGGATGCGAACGGCGAAAGTGAGCACACAGCGACCGTGCCCTCTGCAGAAGGCCATCTAGTCTGGGATAGTGGGCTAAAAATTGCTGGACAACCAGGTGCAACACGTGAGCCATACAAGGCACGTGTGTGACATTGCCCCGGCGAAGGGCCGCACCCAGGTTTGCAGCATTGTCGCACACGGCCTTCCCTGGTTTCAGGTCCAGTGGAGACAACCATTCATGAAATTGGTTCTCCAGAGCTGACCACAACTCCTCAGCTGTGTGACTCACATTTCCCAGACATTTCAATGTAAAAACCGCCTGATGACGTTGAGCCCTACTGCCAGCATAGTAAGGAGGTGTGCAGGATCCCTTCTGCGCAGTTAGAAAGCTTGTGGCATGACCAGACAGGCTTTGGGTGCAGGTGGAAGACCGAGAGGAGGTTGAGGAGGCAGAAGCAGTGGAGGAACTTTGACATAAAGAGGATTGACGCACAACTCGTGGGGACGGCAGGACTTGGACAGCAGCCCCTTGTCCTGCTGTCACCATAGTTACCCAGTGCCCAGTCAGCGACATGTAACGCCCCTGTCCATGCCTACTCGTCCAAGTGTCTGTGGTGAAATGCACCCTGTCACACACAGTTTCTCAAAGAAGCGGTGATGTTGTGTGCGACATGCTGGTGGAGCGCAGGCACACCTTTCTTTGAGAAGTAGTGCCGACTGGGCATCTGGTACTGGGGCACTGCGACGGACATAAGGTCTCGAAAATCCTCTGTGTCCACCAGGCGGAAAGGCAGCATTTCTGTAGCCAAGAACTTGCAGATGGTGAAATTCAACCTCTTAGCTTTCTCATGGCTAGGAGGAAATGGTCTTTTACTTGTCCACATCTGAGGGACCGAGGGCTGGCTATTGTGCTTAGACGGGGTTGATAAGGGTGTCCCCGGCACACTGCCGGTCTGTGAGGAAGATGCAGGCGGACATGTTAGGTTGCCTTGATCCAAAGGTGGTGCTATCGATGTCGGACAGCGCTCAACACCAGCTGGTGTTACCACCTCCAAAGAAAATGATGACCTGCCAATCACGCTGGCTGTTGCGGGTAAAGAGGTGGCAGGTCTGCGCCCCAAAACAGGTGTGACTGCTGTCCCCCCAGTCACAGAGGATGAAGAGGCCGCGGATGCACAAGATATGGCAGACGGTGGTTGGCCTGGCCGGCTAGGCCGCATTGTAGCACACTGAGCTTCCCACTGCAACTTATGCTTCATGTCCATGTGCCGGTTCATGCATGAAGTACTCAAACTATGTATTTTTTGGCCTCTACTTAGCTTTTGCTGACAAATGTTACAGATAACACGAGTTGGGTCATCTTTATTGATCTGAAAAAATGCCCAGGCTATGCAAGGCTTAGCACCCATGCGACCTGAAGAGCCACCACGACTTGTGGTGAGAGGCAGAGTTGTGTTTGAGGATGCAGTTGTTGACGTGCTTCCAGTACTACGTCTCTGTCCAGGAAGGCGCAACCTGACCTCGTCATCACTAGCATCTTCCTCCACCTCCTCTGCTGACCTCATCTCTTGGCTGACTGTGGGTTGACAGTAACTGGGATCTCCAACCTCATCATCATCACCCTGTGCGTTAACACACCCGTCGTCCTCAGAGCCAACCTGTTCCTGCCCTGACAAAAAACTAAAGTTGTCGCTCCAATCAGGTATTTGAGTCTTATCATCGTCTTCCTCATTGTCTCCACCAACAGGAGTTACAGTTTGGGAATGAGGGTCTACATTATGGTCAGAACCTTCTGCGTCTGGTCCTGAATCCGACTCATAAAGATTCTGGGCATCAGTGCAGATCATTTCCTCGTCTGGATTCACAGAAGCGCTGCAGTCGACCTCTGATTCCCAGGCTATAGTATGAGTAAACAGCTCTGCAGACTCAACCATCTGTTCTACCTCATACTCAGACGGGCAGCTGGAGATTTGGGAGCTGTGAGGAAGCAAGTGCGATTTGGGTGACACCTTTGAGGACTGGAGTATTTGTGATGTTGAAGTTGATGTGGAGGAGAGCCCACTTAAAGGAGCACTTGATATCCGTTGAAGCACCTGCTGTTTTTGTGCCTCATCTGGAATTTGTAGCGATTGGCGTGGCCGTAAGAAAGGGATCTTATCACATTGTCCGCTAAAAGAAGTAGACATTTTAGTTTGGCTGGAAGATGGTCTTTCTTCTGCAGATGTTACTGTTGCTTTAACACCTACCCCACGGACACAACCTTTTTTCCCCTTCCCAACACGCCTATTCCCCTTTCCACCAGCAGCAGGCCTTTTTCCACTTATTTTGGTGGTTAACTAATTAACAACTCTGGAGTTGTTTGCACAAAAAAACAATGGATGGGAACCGAGCAGAGCTGAGTGGCCAAACTGTGGTATTAGGCCAAAACTATTGGCTGGGTTAGATGCAGAAAAAAATTATATTCAATTTGCAACCTGATGGAGGTCAGTATAGATGGACTAATAGAGAAAGTCCCACACACTGCTAGAAGGCCAAATATTTTTTCAGAGCTAGATGCAGATAAAAATTATTTTTAATTTGCAACCTGATGGAGGTCAGTATAGATGGACTAATAGAGAAAGTCCCACACACTGCTAGAAGGCCAAATATTTTTTCAGAGCTAGATGCAGATAAAAATTATTTTTAATTTGCAACCTGATGGAGGTCAGTATAGATGGACTAATAGAGAAAGTCCCACACACTGCTAGAAGGCCAAATATTTTTTCAGAGGTAGATGCAGAAAAAAATATATTCAGTTTGCAACCTGATGGAGGTCAGTGTAGATGGAGTAATACAACAAGTCCCACACACAGCTAGAAGCCCAATATTTTTTCAGAGGTAGATGCAGAAAAAAATATATTCAGTTTGCAACCTGATGGAGGTCTGTATAGATGGATTAATAGAACAAGTCCCACACACAGCTAGAAGCCCAATATTTTTTCAGAGGTAGATGCAGAAAAAAATATATTCAGTTTGCAACCTGATGGAGGTCAGTATAGATGGACTAATACAACAAGTCCCACACACAGCTAGAAGCCCAATATTTTTTCAGAGGTAGATGCAGAAAAAAATATATTCAGTTTGCAACCTGATGGAGGTCTGTATAGATGGATTAATAGAACAAGTCCCACACACAGCTAGAAGCCCAATATTTTTTCAGAGGTAGATGCAGAAAAAATATATGCAGTTTGCAACCTGATGGAGGTCAGTATAGATGGACTAATACAACAAGTCCCACACACAGCTAGAAGCCCAATATTTTTTCAGAGCTAGATGCAGAAAAAAATTATATTCAATTTGCAACTTGATGGAGGTCAGTATAGATGGACTAATAGAATGATGCTATGCCCAAAAGATTTTACTTCACTAGGTGCAGTAAAAAAATTGGTATTCTATACACAGGTGGTATATCTTGCATCACAGATAGGCTACTCCACTGACTAACACACTCTGCAATAGGCCAAAAAGGATTAGCTTTGCTAGATTCAGCCAAATGCTGTGAAAAAAACTTGCACAGCACTGGCACAGACCTGCCTGGCAAAAACTGATAGGAACTGATGTAACCTAGTCCTGAAAAGGACTCCAATTACAATTAGTCTTTACTCCCACAATCTATCTATTTAAGAGCACAGACCTGCCTGATAAAAGTCGTAGGAAATGCTGTAACCTAGTCCTTAAAAGGACTGCAATCACAACTATTCCCTACTCCCAAGCTATCTGTAGATTTGTGCGAAAATTGGCTTGAAATTAACAAGGTATAGCGCACACAGCAACAGCAGTGCCGTCTAACACGCAGCTGCAGCAGTGAGAAAATGGTGGCGACGGGGAAAATGGCTTGGTCTTATAGGGCAAGGACATGTGACATACACTGCCAATGACACATGCCCTTGCTTGTGTGAAAAAAAGCACTTCGCTCCGTGTGTGCGCTGCTGATAGGCTGACAGATTGCACCTCCGCACTGTAAATGCGGGAAAGAGAAAAAAAAAATGGAGATCTTCATTGTTCCTGCAGAGATCCATCCCCTGCCCCTCCCCCCACCCCGCTGTACACTCAAACTGCGTATTAACATTAATTTTCATCATTACTGAGAAAAAATCCAGTTATGATTTTGGTGCACGAACAGTTATCGAACATAACCTCGAACAGCCGAATTTTTCTCAAATTGTTCGTGTTCGCCGAACGGCTCAAACACCGCCCAAAACAGCTCGAATTTGAGATTGGCGAACAGTTCGAGTAGAACAACGCTCATCTCTAATGACGAGGTTGGAGATCCCACTTACTGTCAACACACAGTCTGCCAGTCGATGAGGTCAACGGAGGAGGTGGAAGAGGATGTGACTAGCCCAGGGGATGGGGATGACTCGGTACCCGGGCCTTTGCCTGGCCTTGGGGATGTCGCGGTGGTCGGCTCCCTGGCCCGTACCCTGGGGTCACTCTTTAAAAGAGTGGATAATTGTTAATTTTATAAGAGTTTGTGACGCCACCTGTGGTATCTGGTGAGAAGCACCAGCACTGCAGCAGTCCACTGAGACCCATGATAAGGCTGCTCGATGGTATAGCTCCCCACAGGTGGAGCTAGGTCTCAGGGCAGCGTATGCAGGGGGAATGCAGGACAGGCGAGACCCAGCTGGGTCAGAGCAAGAACGGGAACGGACACGGTAGTCACTTCAGTACCTTTTACTGGAGGAAATTCAGGCACATCCCGGAGCACTGTAGGGTGAAGGGTGAATATCAGGATCCTCCCCAATGAGCGGGTGTAGGGCCTCCTGTTTCTTGCATCTGCGTAGTAAGTTTCTGACCTGCCTGGAGCTAGGCCTAACTTTGTCTCTGTCCTGCACTGGCTGACCTTGTGGTAGGGCCTTCTCTTGGAGTTCACGCTCCCACTATGCGAGGCCTAAGCGTTTCCTGGCTCTGTTACGTATCAGCACCTTAGCCATCCTGGGACTTGTAGTTCTCCAGGGATTCCGGTTATGCCTTACTGAATCTAGTTAGCAGGAGCCTCGTGCTCCACTGCTGAACTATTAACTGAGTTCTCTAGACTAGACTGAGCTCCACTGCAGACTGACCTCTCTTAGGCTTCTCTACTGCAGGAACTCTTCAGAGGAACTGAACTGCCTAGCTCCACCTTCCCTATTTATATCCCTAACGGGCTCCCTCTGCTGGTCTGAGGTGGAAGGTGGAGATGTGTGAATGTTTATGGGGGCCTCTTGTGGAGGATTCCATCAATACACTCTTCTAGGATATGTGATACCAAGCACAGCGGGGCGTCACAGATGCTATTGACGACAAGGTTAGGTTGCGCCTTCCTGGACACAGATGGAGTACTGGAAGCACGTCAACAACTGCATGCTCAACCACAACTCTGCCTCTGACCACAAGTCGTAGTGGCTCTTCAGGTCGCATGGGCTCTAAGCCTTGCATAGCCTGGGCATTTATTCAGAATGATAAGGATGACCCAACTCGTGTTATCTGTAATATTTGTAACCAAAACATAAGTAGAGGCCAAAAAATCCATAGTTTGAGTACTTCATGCATGAACTGGCACATGGATATGAAGCATAAGTTGCAGTGGGAAGCTCACTGTGCTACAATGCGGCCTAGCAGGCTGGGCCAACCACCGTCTGCCCCATCTTGTGCATCCGCGGCCTCTTCATCCTCTGTGACTGGGGGGACAGCAGTCACACATGTTTTAGGACGCAGACCTGCCACCTCTTTACCTGCAACAGCCAGTGTGATTGGCAGGTCATCAATTCATTGGGAAGTGGAAACACCTGCTGGTGTTGAGCGCTCTCTGACATCGAGAGCACCAGCTTTGGATCAAGGCAATCTAACATGTCCGCCTGCATCTTCCTCACAGACCGGCAGTTTGCCGGGGACATCCTACTCAACCCCGTCTAAGCACAACAGCCAGCCCTCGGTCCCTCAGATGTGGAAAAGTAAAAGACCATTTCCTCCTAGCCATGAGAAAGCTAAGAGGTTGAATTTCACCATCTGCAAGCTCTTGGCTACAGAAATGCTGCCTTTCCGCCTGGTGGACACAGAGGATTTTCGAGACCTTATGTCCGTCGCAGTGCCCCAGGACCAGATGCCCAGTCGGCACTACTTCTCAAAGAAAGGTGTGCCTGCGCTCCACCAGCATGTCGCACACAACATCACCGCTTCTTTGAGAAACTCTGTGTGTGACAGGGTGCATTTCACCACAGACACTTGGACGAGTAGGCATGGACAGGGGCGTTACATGTCGCTGACTGGGCACTGGGTAACTATGGTGACAGCAGGACAAGGGGCTGCTGTCCAAGTCTTACCGTCCCCACGAGTTGTGCGTCAATCCTCTTTATCTCGAAGTTCCTCCACTGCTTCTGCCTCCTCAACCTCCTCTCGGTCCTCCACCTGCACCCAAAGCCTGTCTGGTAATGCCATCTGCATTCTAACTGCGCAGAAGGAATCCTGCACACCTCCTTACTATGCTGGCAGCAGGGCTCAAGGCATCAGTGTTTACTTTGAAATGTCTGGGAAATGTGAGTCACACAGCTGAGGAGTTGTGGTCAGCTCTGGAGACCCAGTTTCATGAATGGTTGTCTCCACTGGACCTGCAACCAGGGAAGGCCGTGTGCGACAATGCTGCATCGCCGGGGCAATGTCACACACGTGCCTTGTATGGCTCACGTGTTGAACCTGGTTGTCCATAAATTGTTAGCCCACTATCCCGGACTAGATGGCCTTCTGCAGGGGGCACGGTCGCTGTGTGCTCACTTCCGCCGTTCGCATCCCGCAGCTCAATGACTTACATCTCTACAGAAGTCGTTGGGCCTGCCAGTTCACCGGCTGAAATGCGATGTGCTGACACGGTGGAATTCAACTCTGACCATGTTGCAGCGACTGTGGCAGCACCGACAAGCCCTGGTGCAATATGTTCTGACGTATAGCCTGGGCCAACGAGATCCAGAGGTGGGGCAAATCACGCTGCAGGAGTGGTCTCAGATCAGGGACCTATGAAGTTGACGCGCCCCCTGGGCCGTGGGGTACCCTGAGCCGGGCTGGTAGACGCTGGGGGTTGTAGTCACTGTGGCGGTGACCCGCTCCGTGATCCAGGGCGGTCAATCCAAGGGTAATTTGTATATATGGGTTTTATAATGTCCGACTACGCCACCTCTGGAGTGGGGCAAAAGGGGCCGCCACTGCGGAACAGTCCTCTGAAGCTGGTGGTTTTGCAGCAATGGTATTATTACTCACCACAGGAAGAGTGTAGCTTGAGGGCAGTGTGGGTGGATGATGGTGGTTGTAGTGCAGGGAGTCAGTAATGAACACAGAGTCCGTGTGATGCAGTCCCAAGATCTTTACTCACAGTTGTTGCAGTCCAGATTACAGGTACCAGAGCAATCTCACCCGTCGTGCTGTGTGTACTCAGTGAGGGGCTCAGTCCACCCCCAGATAGCTCCGGAGTACTTAGCAGGACCCCCTTCTGTGTGTCCTTTCTCTGGCCTTCTACCTGCACCTCACACCCAGTGACACTTCTATCCGGTATCCTCGGGCCTTGGCGGGCGACTTGTGTTCCGTCCCCTGGGTCCTATGTGGCTACCTTCTTAGTGAGACTGGTGTGGACTTTTACCTGCAGTACATGAAATGCTGCAGCCTCCGGTTTCTAGTTGAGCCTTGCTGTTTCTCCACTAGTTGAGGGACCGGTTCCCCTTATCTGGTCTGACCCCTCTACCTCCTGGTAGCAGCAGGAGTACGGGTGGCCTTCTGCATGGCCCATAGCCCTAGGGTCCCTTCGGTTCCTGGAGCCTTCCTGCTCCCACTCCTCTCTTCTCTCCTTCAGTCCTGGGCCTCCCAGGCTAGGCCCGCCTCTGGAGCAGAGCTCATGCCGAGCCTCTGCTCCTGTCACTTTTCCTCCTCTGACTGGCTTGCTCTTTCTAAGATAGCTTCCTATTTATACTCTCCCTGTCATGTGCTCCGCTAAGCTGCTCCCCTAAGCACCCACTACATAGGACCCTTCCACCAGCTAGGGACCTGGGACTGTGCTCTCCCTTAGGAGCAATCTTGCCCTACCCCCACTGGGGGTATGTGTTGGATGCAGGTGTTAGGGTCCCGAGCCATATGCCTTCCTTACCTGAGGGTGAGATACCACACCTCTGGGTGAGATGCAGTAACTCTGTGGCGACTGAACCCTCAGGGGCACCACACACCCTTCTGCACAGTTTTGAAATGGCGACAAAGATGTTTAGTGCTGACGACGATGCCATTATCAGCATGACTATTCCGGTGATTTACATGCTGGAGCACACACTAGTCAGGTGGTGGGACAAGAGGAGGTGGAGGAAGTAGAGGAGGAGTTGTATGCGGAAGGGATAACATCTCCAAGGTCCAGACGGTTGGCAGCACCAAGGCGGCAGGCATGGGAGGGTGGGGGAGAGGGATTAACCAGGGCGCATGGTAGCAGCCAAACTGTTGAGGAAGGTGCAGGAGCCGAGGAAGAAGTGGAGGACGAACTGGCGATGGGCATGGAAGACTCATCAGATGAGGGAGAACTTGATCACATTTATGTTGTGCGAGGTTGAGGGGAGAGGGCAGAGGAAGGAAGCATGATTCTTACCTCGCTACCAACACAACAAGGACTTGGTCCTCCTGGATGCGCAAGACTCATGAGTGTCTTCTTGCTGCACTACCTGCAACATGACCCTCAGATTGTCAGAATTCGAAGTAATCCCGACTACTGGGTTGCCACACTCTTAGATCCCTGGTACAAAAGTAAATTTGCCGAAATAATTCCTGCCATAAAAAGGGATTGACGCATGCAGGAGTATCTGCAGACGCTGTTGCAGAATCTTACATGTGCTTTTCCACAAAACACCAGTGGTGCACGTAGTGAATCTCACAGTTCTAACTTGCCAACCGTGGGACTGTCGAGTCTTCGTCACTCAAACCGTAACAGTAACACAGTATCTGCTGGTAACAGCAATTTTGTGGAATCGTTTCACCACTTTTTTAGACCATCCTTTGCAAGGCCACAGGAGACAAGAAGTCTGACACATAGTCAACTCCTAGAGAGGATGGTGCAGGAGTATCTCCAAGTGAACATCGAAGCCATGACTGTGTCACTGGACCCTTGCTCATTTTGGTATTCCAATCTGGAAAAATGGCCGGAGCTCGCCACTCACGCCTTGGAGATCTTGTCATGCCCTGCAGCCAGTGTTCTCTCTGAATGTGTGTTCAGCGCTGCTGGTGGTGTGCTGACAGATAAGCGCACGCGTCTGTCCACTGAGAATGTAGACAGACTCACGTTCATAAAGATGAACAAATCATGGATTCGCAAGGACTTTTCTACCCCTGTGTTATCTTTGGGAGACTAAAACCTTGAGGATTTGGTAAAATCACATCACCAACCGTTTTAAGCAACTGTGGGGCAATTGATGCCACTTAACCCTAGAACGCATGACCATAAAAATCTACACTTTCATATACCTGGGGCCTTTTAGGCTCGTGTGCAAATAACATGGAATAACTCAAACTCAAATGACAAACAACTATATACATGAAGAATACCTAGAGTTTCAAAATTCTAACTAAAGTAATCTTGCAGAAAATAGAAAACAATTAACAGGGCGGGCCTGCGAGACCCCAGGTATGCGTTCTAGGGTTAATTGGTGTCTGTGCCACAATTTTGGGAAAAAATGGAGACTCTTTTTGGAGTCCCCTTGCTGTGTCTTACGTGACGTTGGCATCGTCAATTCCAGGTGGGTTGGGTCGCTCCCCCCCCTTTTTAACTGTAAGAAACTAGATACACTATGGCTTGGGGTAACACAGATGGTTGAGTCTGAAGAGCTCAGAGGTCTGCTCCAAATCTTCAGTGTCTGCTAGTCAGCGTAGAATTTTTAACTGCATCTAGCCTAGGCAATACTTTGGGCGTAGTAGCCCAGCTGCGAAGCAAGCTGCACCGCCTGTGTATCTAATAAGAATTTTTAAATGCATCTAGCCTAGGCAGACTGTGGGGACCCCCAACCAAACCCAGACGCTCAGCCCCCCTACCGCCCCCCTTTCCTTGACAATACAATAATGTAACTCTTACAACTGTATGGGTGAGGATCGGTCACAGCTTTATTAACTCTTTATACTCATTCCATTAGAAAGGCATTTTATTTCTAAAATAATTCAGCTTGTTGCAGCATGCCCTGGGTCTCCACTCCGGCAAGTTGGCCAACAAGTGTAACTCTCCAACATGTCCTTTCTATTTCCAGGCCATGGAGGATCCTGCGTACTCGTATGCGGGACTCTGACCCCCACCCATCACTCTTAACACTTGTTCCACTCCGTCCTGGAGTCCTGACAGGAATATGTCCAGTTCAATATTCATTAAGTGAACAACGTCGGGCCGTATGAGGCCTGCTTTATCTCCTTCCAGTTGTCGGTGTCGTACCACTACACCGCCTCTGTCTCTTCTAAATTTTGCCATCCGAATATTTATTACCCGCCTTGTCCGTTCGATGGCCGTGATGTCTTGCGCACCTTGCCATATCGCTATCGGCACAATCTCTGACCATACTATCGCTAGTTTTGTGAAAAATTCTCTGAAGAGCTCAGTGTCTAGTTTCATTATTGCCATTAGTTATGCGCTGTTATGATGACCTAGGTTGTTTCCCCCGGCCTGTATAACTAAGATGACGGACATCTTGCCTCTCTCCCTACCTTGATTACCTCCATTAGTACCTGTGGCCATAGCAGGCCTTTAATACCTCTCTAGTTGAAATATGTGTTATGAAACTCTAATTTCCTCCCGCCTGGGCAGACTTTCGCCCTTTTTTCTGCCCAATACATATGCGAGTGGCCTATCACCCACACTGTTGGCTTAGCGTCACCTGTAAAAGAAACAAACCACGTTAGGATAACAAGTCCGGTCTTATGTATCTTGCCAAACACGTGGATCGTCATCTCCCTATCCTCTGAACTTCCGTTTCTGACAGTCCTGCTCTTGCTGCTTCCGTGGCCGCGCCTATGCGGAATGAGTGTGTCCCGTAATCTTTGGGGTGGTTCCCTGCCGATGTTATGCATTTATTAAATATAGCTTGGAACTTGTATCTTGATAATGGCATTCCATCAATGTGTGATAGGAAGAAATTACTTTGTGATCTGATGGTTAGATATGTTTTTACTATTGTTACCCAACTCAGTGTACCGTTTGTGGGTTGTAGAAGTACCCAAGTGCCCCTGCCCGCTGGAACCGTTTTCGATTTGTGTATGCGTAGACGTATTGCATTATTGGCTATGACTACGTCCTGGTGTAATAAGCCTCCACTGGTGGTAATTTTGGATTGAGGGACTAATTCGCTTATGCATAGCGCCCCGAAGAAGGCGATCACAAATGCAGTAGACAGTAGTGTTGCTTCAAATTGTGAGTGTCATGTTAATGGTGTTAGGGATATGATGTGAGAAATCAGTTTTAGTGACACGGGACGGGACGTCTACACTCCTGACTTGGCTGACCCCTTTTCCACCCTTTTATGGATTGTCTGATGATGAACCTTTGTCACATCTCCCCAATTCAGTAGTTGGAAGTGAAATGCTACTCCGGTCAGACACCGCTGCGCTGACGCCCCTGATATGCCCCTCATAATTAGCTGGTGGAGAAATTCTATGGTGACTTGTGATCTGGCTTGTTCACATTGGTCAACCCGTCTGCCTGCTACTAGTCGTGTCCACTCTTCCCATGCCTTACCGTATGCTTGCCACGTCGACGGGGCAACTGACGCTCTGATTAATGGCATCAACTATTCACCACTAGATCCCATAGGGAAGGTGGGCAACTGTTGCCCGATGGGTGGGCGTTGTGGAAGAGCTCTGTGAAAATCTGCCAATTGAATTGTTATAAAGCGTTAGCAGCAGCTTTAGACCCCTCAGCATAGTGTCTAGCGTGGACCCATACATTGTGTTTTAGGCACAGGAATGCTAGCCTGGGTCGTAGGCATAGCACTGGGGGAGACGATGATGCCATCTTATTAATGCAGTGCGCTAGGCTGGTGTTTTTTGTTATGAAGCGTATATTTTTGTAAGCCAGGCGCGCGCCCCATATTTCTATTGCTACCACTATTGGGAAGAAAAATTATTTTCAGGGCTAGATGCAGCTAAAAATTATTATTAATTTAAAAGCTGGTGGAGCTTGGTATAGATGGACTAATACAATGAGTCCCACACACTGCTAGAAGGCCAAATATTTTTTCAGAGCTAGATGCAGATAAAAATTATTTTTCATTTGCAACCTGATGGAGGTCAGTATAGATGGACTAATAGACCAAGTCCCACACACAGCTAGAAGGCCAAATATTTTTTCAGAGCTAGATGCAGATAAAAATTATTTTTAAATTGCAACCTGATAGAGGTCAGTATAGATGGAGTAATAGAGAAAGTCCCACACACTGCTACAAGGCCAAATATTTTTTCAGAGCTAGATGCAGACAAAAAATTATTTTGAATTTGCAACCTGATAGAGGTCAGTATAGATGGACTAATAGAGAAAGTCCCACACACTGCTAGAAGGCCAAATATTTTTTCAGAGCTAGATGCAGATAAAAATTATTTTTAATTTGCAACCTGATGGAGGTCAGTATAGATGGACTAATAGAGAAAGTCCCACACACTGCTAGAAGGCCAAATATTTTTTCAGAGCTGGATGCAGATAAAAATTATTTTTAATTTGCAACCTGATGGAGGTCAGTATAGATGGAATAATAGAGAAAGTCCCACACACTGCTAGAAGGCCAAATATTTTTTCAGAGCTAGATGCAGAAAAAAATTATATTCAGTTTGCAACCTGATGGAGGTTAGTATAGATGGACTAATAGAACAAGTCCCACACACAGCTAGAAGCCCAAATATTTTTTCAGAGGTAGATGCAGATAAAAATTATTTTTAATTTGCAACCTGATGGAGGTCAGTATAGATGGACTAATAGAGAAAGTACCACACACTGCTAGAAGGCCAAATATTTTTTCAGAGCTAGATGCAGACAAAAAATTATTTTCAGTTTGCAACCTGATGGAGGTCAGTATAGATGGACTAATAGAAAAAGTCCCACACACAGCTAGAAGCCCAAATATTTTTTCAGAGGTAGATGCAGAAAAAAATTATATTCAGTTTGCAACCTGATGGAGGTCTGTATAGATGGATTAATAGAACAAGTCCCACACACAGCTAGAAGCCCAATATTTTTTCAGAGGTAGATGCAGAAAAAAAATATATTCAGTTTGCAACCTGATGGAGGTCAGTATAGATGGACTAATAGAGAAAGTCCCACACACTGCTAGAAGGCCAAATATTTTTTCAGAGCTAGATGCATACAAAAAATTATTTTTAATTTGCAACCTGATGGAGGTCAGTATAGATGGACAAATAGAGAAAGTCCCTCACACAGCTAGAAGCCCAAATATTTTTTCAGAGGTAGATGCAGAAAAAAATTATATTCAGTTTGCAACCTGATGGAGGTCTGTATAGATGGATTAATAGAACAAGTCCCACACACAGCTAGAAGCCCAATATTTTTTCAGAGGTAGATGCAGAAAAAAAATATATTCAGTTTGCAACCTGATGGAGGTCAGTATAGATGGACTAATAGAACCAGTCCCACACACAGCTAGAAGCCCAAATATTTTTTCAGAGGTAGATGCAGAAAAAAATAATATTCAGTTTGCAACCTGATGGAGGTCTGTATAGATGGATTAATAGAACAAGTCCCACACACAGCTAGAAGCCCAATATTTTTTCAGAGGTAGATGCAGAAAAAAAATATATTCAGTTTGCAACCTGATGGAGGTCAGTATAGATGGACTAATAGAGAAAGTCCCACACACTGCTAGAAGGCCAAATATTTTTTCAGAGCTAGATGCAGAAAAAAATTATATTCAGTTTGCAACCTGATGGAGGTCAGTATAGATGGACTAATAGAGAAAGTCCCACACACAGCTAGAAGCCCAAATATTTTTTCAGAGGTAGATGCAGAAAAAAATTATATTCAGTTTGCAACCTGATGGAGGTCTGTATAGATGGATTAATAGAACAAGTCCCACACACTGCTAGAAAGCCAAATATTTTTTCAGAGCTAGATGCAGAAAAAAATTATATTCAGTTTGCAACCTGATGGAGGTCAGTATAGATGGACTAATAGAACAAGTCCCACACACAGCTAGAAGCCCAATATTTTTTCTGAGGTAGATGCAGAAAAAATATATATTCAGTTTGCAACCTGATGGAGGTCAGTATAGATGGACTAATAGAGAAAGTCCCACACACTGCTAGAAGGCCAAATATTTTTTCAGAGCTAGATGCAGAAAAAAATTATATTCAGTTTGCAACCTGATGGAGGTCAGTATAGATGGACTAATAGAACTAGTCCCAGACACAGCTAGAAGCTCAAATATTTTTTCAGAGGTAGATGCAGAAAAAAATTATATTCAGTTTGCAACCTGATGGAGGTCTGTATAGATGGATTAATAGAACAAGTCCCACACACAGCTAGAAGCCCAATATTTTTTCAGAGGTAGATGCAGAAAAAAAATATATTCAGTTTGCAACCTGATGGAGGTCAGTATAGATGGACTAATAGAGAAAGTCCCACACATTGCTAGAAGGCCAAATATTTTTTCAGAGCTAGATGCAGAAAAAAATTATATTCAGTTTGCAACCTGATGTAGGTCAGTATAGATGGACTAATAGAACAAGTCCCACACACTGCTAGAAGCCCAAATATTTTTTCAGAGCTAGATGCAGAAAAAAATTATATTCAATTTGCAACCTGATGTAGGTCAGTATAGATGGACTAATAGAATTATGCTATGCCCAAAAGATTTTACTTCACTAGGTGCAGTAAAAAAATTGGTATTCTATACACAGGTGGTATATCTTGCAACACAGATAGGCTACTCCACTGACTAACACACTCTGCAATAGGCCAAAAAGGATTAGCTTTGCTAGATTCAGCCAAATGCTGTGAAAAAAACTTGCACAGCACTGGCACAGACCTGCCTGGCAAAAACTGATAGGAACTGATGTAACCTAGTCCTGAAAAGGACTGCAATTACAATTAGTCTTTACTCCCACAATCTATCTATTTAAGAGCACAGACCTGCCTGATAAAAGTCGTAGGAAATGCTGTAACCTAGTCCTTAAAAGGATTGCAATCACAACTATTCCCTACTCCCAAGCTATCTGTAGATTTGTGCGAAAATTGGCTTGAAATTAACAAGGTATAGCGCACACAGCAACAGCGGTGCCGTCTAACACACAGCTGCAGCAGTGAGAAAATGGTGGCGACGGGGAAAATGGCTTGATCTTATAGGGCAAGGACATGTGACATACACTGCCAATGACACATGCCCTTGCTTGTGTGAAAAAAGCACTTCGCTCCGTGTGTGCGCTGCTGATAGGCTGACAGATTGCACCTCCCCACTGTAAATGCGGGAAAGAGAAAAAAAAATGGAGATCTTCATTATTCCTGCAGAGATCCATCCCCTGCCCCTCCCCCCACCCCGCTGTACACTCAAACTGTGTATTAACATTAATTTTCATCATTACTGAGAAAAAATCCAGTTATGATTTTGGTGCACGAACAGTTATCGAACATAACCTCGAACAGCCAAATTTTTTCCAAATCGTTCGTGTTCGCCGAACGGCTCGAACACCGCTCAAAACAGCTCGAATTTGAGATTGGCGAACAGTTCGAGTAGAACAATGCTCATCTCTAGTTGGGAGTAAAGACTAATTGTAATTGCAGTCCTTTTCAGGACTAAGTTACATCAGTTCATATCAGTTTTTGCCAGGCAGGTCTGTGCCAGTGCTGTTCAAGTTTTTTCACAGCATTTGTCTAAATCTAGCAAAGCTAATCCTTGTTGGCCTATTGCAGAGTGTGTTAGTCAGTGGAGTAGCCTATCTGTGTTGCAAGCTACACCACCTGTGTATAGAATACCAATTTTTTTACTGCACCTAGTGAAGTAAAACCTTTAGGGCATAGCATCATTCTATTAGTCCATCTATACTAACCTCCACCAGGTTGCAAATTCAATATAATATTTTTCTGCATCGAGCTCTGAAAAATATTTCGGCTTCTAGCAGTGTGTGGGACTTGTTCTATTAGTCCATCTATACTGACCTCCATTAGGTTGCTAAGTCAATATAATTTTTTTCTGCATCTAGCTCTGAAAAAATATTTCGGCTTCTAGCAGTGTGTGGGACTTGTTCTATTAGTCCATCTATACTGACCTCCATCAGGTTGCAAATTCAATATAATTTTTTTCTGCATCTAGCTCTGAAAAAATATTTCGGCTTCTAGCAGTGTGTGGGACTTGGTCTATTAGTCCATCTATACTGACCTCCATCAGGTTGCAAATTCAATATATTTTTTTTCTGCATCTAGCTCTGAAAAAATATTTGGGCTTCTAGCAGTGTGTGGGACTTGGTCTATTAGTCCATCTATACTAACCTCCACCAGGTTGCAAATTAAAAATAATTTTTATCTGCATCTAGCTCTGAAAAAATATTTGGGCTTCTAGCAGTGTTTGGGACTTGGTCTATTAGTCCATCTATACTGACCTCCATCAAGTTGCAAATTCAATATAATTTTTTTCTGCATTTAGCTCTGAAAAAATATTTGGGCTTCTAGCAGTGTGTGGGACTTGGTCTATTAGTCCATCTACACTAACCTCCACCAGGTTGCAAATTAAAAATAATTTTTATCTGCATCTAGCACTGAAAAAATATTTGGGCTTCTAGCAGAGTGTGGGAATTGGTCTATTAGTCCATCTATACTGACCTCCATCAGATTGCAAATTCAATATAATTTTTTTCTGCATCTAGCACTGAAAAAATATTTCGGCTTCTAGCAGTGTGTGGGACTTGTTCTATTAGTCCATCTATACTAACCTCCACCAGGTTGCAAATTCAATATCATTTTTATCTGCATCTAACCCAGCCAATACTTTTGGCCTAATACCACAGTTTGGCCACTCAGCTCTGCTCGGTTACCATCCATTGTTTTTTTGTGCAAACAACTCCAGAGTTGTGAATTAGTTAACCACCAAAATGAGTGGAAAAAGGCCTGCTGCTGGTGGAAAGTGGAATAGGCGTGTTGGGAAGGGGAAAAAAGGTTGTGTCCGTGGGGTAGGTGTTAAAGCAACAGTAACATCTGCAGAAGAAAGACCATCTTCCAGCCAAACTAAAATGTCTACTTCTTTTAGCGGACAATGTGATAAGATCCCTTTCTTACGGCCACGCCAATCGCTACAAATTCCTGATGAGGCACAAAAACAGCAGGTGCTTCAACGGATATCAAGTGCTCCTTTAAGTGGGCTCTCCTCCACCTCAACTTCAACATCACAAATACTCCAGTCCTCAGAGGTGTCACCCCAATCGCACTTGCTTCCTCACAGCTCCCAAATCTCCAGCTGCCCGTCTGAGTATGGGGTAGAACAGATGGTTGAGTCTGCAGAGCTGTTTACTCATACTATAGCCTGGGAATCAGAGGTCGGCTCCAGAGCTTCTGTGAATCCAGACGAGGAAATGATCTGCACTGATGCCCAGAATCTTTATGAGTTGGATCCAGGACCAGACGCAGAAGGTTCTGACCATAATGTAGACCCTCATTCCCAAATTGTAACTCCTGTTGGTGGAGACAATGAGGAAGACGATGATGTGACTCAAATACCTGATTGGAGCGACAACTTTAGTTTTTTGTCAGGGCAGGAACAGGTTGGCTCTGAGGACGACGGGTGTGATAACACACAGGGTGATGATGATGAGGTTGGGGATCCCACTTACTGTCAACCCACAGTCAGCCAAGAGATGAGGTCAGCAGAGGAGGTGTAGGAGGATGCTAGTGACGACGAGGTCAGGTTGCGCCTTCCTGGACAGAGACATAGTACTGGAATCACGTCAACAACTGCATCCTCAAACACAACTCGGCCTCTGACCACAAGTCGTGGTGGCTCTTTAGGTCGCATGGGTGCTAAGCCTTGCATAGCCTGGGCATTTTTTCAGATCGATAAAGATGACCCAACTCGTGTTATCTGTAACATTTGTCAGCAAAAGCTAAGTAGAGGCCAAAAAATACATAGTTTGAGTACTTCATGCATGAACCGGCACATGGACATGAAGCATAATTTGCAGTGGGAAGCTCACTGTGCTACAATGCGGTCTAGCCGGCCGGGCCAACCACCGTCTGCCACATCTTGTGCATCCGCGGCCTCTTCATCCTCTGTGACTGGGGGGACAGCAGTCACACCTGTTTTAGGACGCAGACCTGCCACCTCTTTACCCGCAACAGCCAGCGTGATTGGCAGATCATCATTTTCTTTGGAGGTGGAAACACCAGCTGGTGTTGAGCGCTGTCCGACATCGATAGCACCACCTTTGGATCAAGGCAACCCAACATGTCCGCTTGCATCTTCCTCACAGACCGGCAGTTTGCCGGGGACACCCTTCTCAACCCCGTCTAAGCACAACAGCCAGCCCTCGGTCCCTCAGATGTGGACAAGTAAAAGACCATTTCCTCCTAGCCATAAGAAAGCTAAGAGGTTGAATTTCACCATCTGCAAGCTCTTGGCTACAGAAATGCTCCTTTCCGCCTGGTGGACACAGAGGATTTTCGAGACCTTATGTCCGTCGCAGTGCCCCAGTACCAGATGCCCAGTCGTCACTACTTCTCAAAGAAAGGTGTGCCTGCGCTCCACCAGCATGTCGCACACAACATCACCGCTTCTTTGAGAAACTCTGTGTGTGACAGGGTGCATTTCAACACAGACACTTGGACGAGTAGGCATGGACAGGGGCGTTACATGTCGCTGACTGGGCACTGGGTAACTATGGTGACAGCAGGACAAGGGGCTGCTATCCAAGTCTTGCCGTCCCCACGAGTTGTGCGTTAATCCTCTTTATCTCAAAGTTTCTCCACTGCTTCTGCCTCCTCAACCTCCTCTCGGTCCTCCACCTGCACCCAAAGCCTGTCTGGTCATGCCACAAGCTTTCTAACTGCGCAGAAGGGATCCTGCACACCTCATTACTATGCTGGCAGCAGGGCTCAACGTCATCAGGTGGTTTTTACTTTGAAATGTCTGGGAAATGTGAGTCACACATCTGAGGAGTTGTGGTCAGCTCTGGAGAACCAATTTCATGAATGGTTGTCTCCACTGGACCTGAAACCAGGGAAGGCCGTGTGCGACAATGCTGCAAACCTGGGTGTGGCCCTTCGCCGGGGCAATGTCACACACGTGCCTTGTATGGCTCACGTGTTGAACCTGGTTGTCCAGCAATTTTTAGCCCACTATCCCGGACTAGATGGCATTCTGCAGAGGGCACGGTCGCTGTGTGCTCACTTCCGCCCGTCGCATCCCGCAGCTCAGCGACTTACATCTCTACAGAAGTCGTTGGGCCTGCCACTTCACCGGCTAAAATGCGATGTGCCTACCCGGTGTAATTCAACTCTGCACATGTTGCAGCGACTGTGGCAGCACCAACAAGCCCTGGTGCAATACGTTCTGACGTATAGCCTGGGCCAACGAGATCCAGAGGTGGGGCAAATCACGCTGGAGGAGTGGTCTCAGATCAGGGACCTATGCACCCTTCTGCACAGTTTTGAAATGGCGACGAAGATGTTTAGTGCTGACGATGCCATTATCAGCATGACTATTCCGGTGATTTACATGCTGGAGCACATGTTAAACAGAATTCGGAGTCAGGTGGTGGCACAAGAGGAGGTGGAGGAAGTAGAGGAGGAGGAGTTGTATGCGGAAGGGCTAACATCTGCAAGGTCCAGACAGTCGGCAGCACCAAGGCGGCAGGCATGTGAGGGTGGGGGAGATGGTTTTACCAGGGCGCATGGTAGCAGCCAAACTAGTGAGGAAGGTGCAGGAGCCCAGGAAGAAGTGGAGGACGAACTGATGGAAGACTCATCAGATGAGGGAGACCTTGATAACATTTCTGTTGTGCGAGGTTGGGGGGAGAGGACAGAGGAAGGAAGCATGATTGTTACCTCGCCACCAACACAACAGGGATTAGGTGCTCCTGGATGCGCAAGACACATGAGTGCCTTCTTGCTGCACTACCTGCAACATGACCCTCGAATTGTGAGAATTAGAAATAATACTGACTACTGGGTTGCCACACTGTTAGATCCCTGGTACAAAAGTAAATTTGCAGAAATTATTCCTGCCATAGAAAGGGATGCACGCATGCAGGAGTATCAGCAGAGACTGTTGCAGAATCTTACATGTGCTTTTCCACAAAACACCAGTGGTGCACGTAGTGAATCTCACAGTTCCAACTTGCCAACCGTGGGACCGTCGAGTGTTCAGCACTCAGACTGTAACAGAAACAGAGTATCTTCTGGTAACATCAATTTTGCGGAATCATTTCACCACTTTTTTAGCCCATCCTTTGCAAGGCCACAGGAGACAAGAAGTCTGACACATAGTCAACGCTTAGAGACGATGGTACAGGAGTATCTCCAAGTAAACAATGAAGCGATAACTGTGTCACTGGAATCTTGCTCTTTTTGTGCTTCCAATCTGGATAAATGGCCGGAGGTCGCCACTTACGCCTTGGAGATCTTGTCATGCCCTGCAGCCAACGTTCTGTCTGAACGTGTGTTCAGCGCTGCTGGTGGTGTGCTGACAGATAAACACACTCGGCTCTCCACTGATAATGTAGACAGACTCACGTTCATAAAGATGAACAAATCATGGATCCGAAACGACTTTTCTACCCCTGTGTCATCCTGGGGAGAGTAAAAGCTTGATGATTTGTTAAAATCACCTCACTAACCATTTTAAGCATTCAAATTACTAATCATGTTTATCTGTATCTTGGCTGGAAAATAATTTGGGCTTCGTAGCAGTGTGCAGTACTGATTCTATTAGGCCATCTATACTAAGCTCCACCAGATTTAAAATTACTAATCATGTTTATCTGTATCTTGGCTGGAAAATAATTTGGGCTTTGTAGCAGTGTGCAGTACTGATTCTATTAGGCCATCTATACTAAGCTCCACCAGATTTAAAATTAATAATAATTTTAGCAGCATCTAGCCCGGGAAATAATTTTGGAGCGCCTAGATATGCAAGACACATGAGTGCCTTCTTGCTGCACTACCTGCAACATAACCCTCAGATTCTCAGAATTCGAAGTAATCCTGACTACTGGGTTGCCACACTCTTAGATCTCCCACACTCTTCGATCAACCTTTTCATTTTAATAAATAACAAAAAAATGGTCATTTTTGAAATTATAAGCATTAGCAGGTTATTAGAAACTGAAATCAAACAGTTTTCAACTCAAAACTTTATTCTAGGTGATGTTACATTTGCACATAGGACCCCTTGTTCGAAAGGAGCTTCTAAACTCTCTCGTCCATTGAATTTGTCAGGTTTTGGATGGTTTCTGCTTCAATTGTTTTGCATGAGGACAGAATACCCTCCCAGAGCTGTTGTTAAGATGTGAACTGCCTCCTGCCATCATAGACACTCCTTTTGATGATGCTCCAGAGGTTCTGAATGGGGTAGAGGTCAGCGAAGCATGGGGGTCACACCATAAGTTTGTCCCCTTTTAAGCCCATATCAGCCAGAGATGCAGATGTGTTATGTGCAGTATGAGACGGTGCATTATCATGCATGAAAATGATCTTGCTGTGGAATACACGGTTCTTCTTCCTGAACCATGGAAGGAAGTGCTGTTTGAGAAACTCCACATACATTATGGAGTTCATCTTTACCCCTTCAGGGATCCTAAAGGGGCCGACAATCTCTCTCCCCATGATTCCAGCCCAAAACATTACTCCACCTCCTCCTTGGAATCCTGTATGGATTTGGGGAGGGAGACATCGAGGGCCTCAGACTTCACTGCATTGATTTTAAAATTTGACCATGTAACAAAGTGATCTATTTCAGCCATAACAGCAGGGATGGATATATGTGATTGAGTGATATATACTAGGACATCATCAGCAAATAGAGAGCACTTGTACTCGGTGCCTCCCACCTCAATCCACCTAATATTGGGGTTATGGCGAATTGATGAGAGCAGGTGCTCCGTCACTAGGATGTATAAGAGAGGGGACAGAGGACATCCCTGCCTTATCCCATTGGTGATTATGAAAGGTGATGAAAATGTTCTGATGCGCCCCCTAGGCCTTGGGAAACCTGGAGCCGGACCCTTTTTGGTGGATGCTGGTGGTTGTAGTCTCTGTGGCGGCGACCCGGTTCCGTGGCTCAGGGCGGTCAAACCAGTGGCAGAACTATTTATGTGGTTTTGATGTTTTAATGTCCGACTACGCCACCCGTGGATTGCGGTCAGAGTGAACCGCCGCTGCAGGGCTGACCGCTGAGGCTGGTGTTGTGGGTGCAGCAGAGCGTAGTATAACTCCCCACGGGAGGAGTATAGCCTCAGGTTTGATTATGCGGAGGATGGGGGTGATGGTGCAGGGCAGCAGCAGTAACGACACGGAGTCAGTGATGCAGTCCAGGGCCTTTACTCACAGTTCTTATTATCCAGACCACTTCTGCAGGTAACGGCTGCCAACGTCGTACTGTGCTCACCAGGTGAGGGGCTCAGACAACTCCCAGATAACTTTGGAGCGCTTCACAGGACCCCCTTTGTGTGTCCTTTGTCTGGCCTTTCTTACTAACGATTCTGTTCGGCTGCCTCGGGCCTCCTCTTGGTAAACTTGGCGCCAGTTTCCCTGACCCTAGGTGGTGCCTTCCTAGCGGGTGTAGCGAGGGGCTGCGCCACATAAAATGTCACAGCCTCCGGTTTGTAGCTGAGGGTCGTTTCCCGCCTCCACTAGTTTCGGGGACCGGTCTCCCCCTTTGGCCTGACCCCTCCACGCAGGTGGATTCGGGCGTGCGGTAGCGACTCGCCCGTCCGCACCCCTGGGATCCCTTCATTCCTCGTTCCTGGAGCCTTCTCCGCTCCTCTTCCTTCTCCCTCTTCCAGGCCTGGGCCTCTGTTACTAGGCCTGCCTCCGGAGCAGAGCTCATGCGAAGCCCCTGCTCCCTGTCACTTCTGTTCAGACTTCTCTGCACTGAACTAAGATGGTGCCCACCTTTTATACTCCCTTCTCAATGCACCCAGGAACTGCTTCCTCCCTGCTCCTGCACTACAGGGTTCCCCTTCCTCAGTGTTCCCTCCCCCCACTCCAGCCAGGGACAGAGACTGTCGTGCCCATCTCAGGGGCATATTGGTCGCCCTGCCCCATGGCAATGTGGTGTAATGCATGCAGGTGTCGGGGTCCTGATCCACACTCCATCCTTACCTGAGAGTGAGATATCACACCTCTGGGTGAGGTGCAATACCTCTGTAGCAACCGAGCCCTCGAGGTGCTACAGTTCCATTTATCTTCAGCCTAGGTGACGTGTTGCGATACAGGGCCGTGATTTTGGCTATAAAAGGGTCCCCTAGACCCCTACCCCAAGCTTTTTAAGAGAATAATATATGGCGTGCCAGGAGACTCTATGGAATGCTTTCTCAGCATCCAACGAGAGTATCTAATTACTAATTTTTAACTGCATCTAGCCCAGGAAATACTTTGTGCCTAGTAGCAGTGTCTGCTAGTCAGCGGATTATCCCAGCTCTTAAGCAAGCTATACCACCTGTAGTTTGGACGCTTAATTTTTTCAAAGGAAATGCTTCGGGACCCCGGGTTACTCAGTGAAGAGCATCAGGAGGCACCCCAAGGCATAGGGGCTGGGACTGGCGGTAGGACGCCTTGCGGTGGACCGCCGAGCTCTATCCTTATAAAAGCTTTTTAACTGTAGCAGCTTTAGTGGACGCTACTGGAGCTGGAATTACGCGGCTGCTGGCATGAGACTTGCCCTCCAATAGATCCTTGTAAAAGGATTTAAAGTGTATTCATTCAAATTAGAGAGACAATTTAAATTAAAAAGCTTAGACCTGCCTTCACCACAGGGGGGCTCGCTCGACCCACCAGCGGACAGGCACCAGTATTGGGAGAGGGGGGATGGCCGTCAGGGTCCACCGCAGCTCTGGCACAAACCCGGCGACACGGAGGTCGCATGGGCAGTAACGGACTGGCCGTGTCAGCTTCCCATTTTTGGGTTTTAGAAGGGCATGACATGCCTATATCTGTGTCTCCCCATCCTCTTACTCCTCCACCTCTTTTCTTTTCGCATGACTATATGTACTTGTCACTTTTCCATGTGTTAGTTATGTCTTCTGAGCAGTTTGTCAGCTTTTGGACACCTTTGAAGGTGTTTTCTATGTGTTTCTATGTGTTTTTGTTTGCCTGCCATTCGTTTTAACGGTGTTCGAAGGTGTTCGACGAACACACGGGTGTTCGACGAACCAAACCGAACTCGAACACTACGGGGGTGGCTCAACACTAGTAAAGAGGTCATGGACAAAATGGAGCTTATTGCAGATATAGCGGGCATTCCAGAGTGCTCCAGAGAGAGGGAGCAGAGGGGTGGGTGTCAGGGGCACGGGTTTTATGTAGGAGAGGTTGCGGTAGTTTGCAGTTGGTTGGAAGTGATAGGAGGAGGATTTGGTGGGAGGTGTGAGTTGTGGGGGTCCAAGGTTGGGAGATATGTCGCCAGCAGTGAGGAGAAGCAGAGAGAGGGCAAGCAGGTGAGAGAAGGAGAGTGTCCTGGCTTGTTTTATGTTTTAGTAGGATCGATCTGAGGTTGAGAAGCAGGTCTGCAGATGAGGTCAGGTGGGGAGGTAAGAGGGAAGGAGAGATGGTGATTAGGCTAGAGGGTGCTGGGGTTTGGGGATAGCGAAGGAGAGTAAGGATTATTGGAGCCAAGACAGTAAGGGCGTATGTAAGCATAATGAGCTTTTAAGTGTGAATGACACAGCGAAACTAAGCACATTAGTAAATTGTTACTCCTACCTTCTGGCCTATTTCGGCATATTTCAGATAAGACCCTTAAACGCGATCCTTCAGCACGTGACCCACGGTCTAGGCCAGACCTCTGGACTCTGGATATGTGAAGCTCTTAACAGCACATAGAGTTTGATCAGCTGTGATCAGAAGGCAGGAAGGAGGAGTCTCAGGGAGACTGGACACAGAGCACAGGGAGTAGAGGGGAGTATTTAGGAAGGAGGCTGAATTCATTCAGGAAGTAGGCAGATGGGAACAAGTGTGAATTGGGATCAAAGGAGTGAGGTGATAACCAGGGACAAACAGATTGATACAAGGGGGGATCAATGGGAACAGCAGATATTGTGTGCAGAAGATATACCAGGGACAAACAGATTGATACAAGAAGGGATCAATGTTATCAGCAAATACTGGAGTCAAATTTGCACTCATCAGCCAGGAAGCTACGCATGGGACGTACTTGGACGTTCCAACATGACAACGATCCAAAACACAAGGCCAAGTCGACCTGTCATTGGCTACAGCAAAACAAAGTGAAGGTTCTGGAGTGACCATCTCAGTCACCTGACCTCAATATCATTGAACCACTCTGTGGAAATCTCAAGCATGCAGTTCATGCTAGACAGCTCAGGAATTTACAGGAACTGGAGTCTTTTTGCCAAGAAGAATGGGCACCTTTACCCTCTGAGAAAATAAAGAACCTCATCCACAACTACCACAAAAGACTTCAAGCTGTCATTGATGTTAGAGGGGGCAATACACGGTATTAAGAACTGGGGTATGTGAACTTTTGATCAGGGTCTTTTGTATGTTTTTGGTTGTTATTAAGATTTAAAACGAGAAAGCACAGTAGGTTAACAATAAATGGCTTCACCCAACCAATAACCATGAGTGGAGAAAACGTTTTTTTGTTATCATTCATATTCTCTGAAACAAGGCCAAGAAAGGAAAAATTCTGTGGGGGATGTAAACTTTTGAGCACAACTGTATATACCCCCAGGCCAGAGAGCTAATTAGCAAGAGAAAGGTAGCTGCTCGGTCCTAAAGACAGCCTCTTATCTAGACGCTGTCTGCCATGCCAAACGTAGAGATCTCCTGCAACTCACTGCAGGGCGACTGTCCATCACCTCCGACACACCCATGACAGTACCCCCCCCTCTACGAGTTGCCTCCAGACACTCAGGACTGGGTTTCTCAGGAAAAGAGGTGTGGAATGAGCGAACCAATCTGGGAGCGTTCACCTCTGATGCTGAAACCCACATCCTCTCCTCTGGACCATAGCCTTTCCAGTGCACCAAGTATTGTAGAGAACGACGTTGGAGATGAGAATCTACAATCTTCGAAATCTGGAACTCCAGATTACCATCAACATTACTTGGGGCGGTGGTAGAGGTGAGGGCTCAAAAGTAGGCATGAGCGAAAATTTCAATGTTTGGTTCGGAAAAGTTTGCCGACCAAATTGATATTCGCCGAATTTATTCGCCGAATGTTCGTCGAACATTTCTGAATCCCATAGGAGTCAATGGGAGGACCAAAAAATGCATATACAACACCTAGAAATGGGCCTAAAAGCTGCCAAAACACATCAAGTTACGCGTAGACACCAGTGAAGTGCCATAAATTGACCCAGAGTATAAGTACTATAATTGTTATTACTGTGACAGCGACATTTATTAAGTTGCGTTTTACATGTCAAAAGGGCTCACCGACTAGTACAACAGCAGAGAGGATCCTGCCTGTGAGGGCGCACTGTCACGGACGTGGTTTGCACTGTCATGGATGTGGTTTGTGGAACCACTGTGCCACGGACCACGGAGAGCCTGGAGGGATGTGACTAAGCGAGCACCGGACTGTTCACTAAAGCCTCTGGTGTTGAGGTTAGACTTGGCTCCCGATGAACGCCAGGTGCCACTCCAGGACAGACCAACGGACGTGCAGCAGCTGGACCCAGTTGGACAGACTAGATGGTGCAGCAGGCAGAGTCTGTATCAGAGTGCAGCAGGCAGTGTCTGCATCAGGAGTGCAGCAGGCATAGTCTGTATCAGGAGTGCAGCAGGCACAGTCTATATCAGGAGTGCAGCAGGCAGAGTCTGTATCAAGAGTGCTGTGTGGCACCCCAGGGGTCTGGTTGCCACAGTAATATAAATATTATGTCTGAGAGCAAGTGGGAGATTTCTCTGGTCAAGAGCCCTAAGCATGCAACACGGCCCACCCAGACCTGGGAGGGGAGGAATCTGCCCTTATAAACTGGGTCTGGGGCGGGATTAGTGAGTGAAGTTCCAGACACAGGGAGAGTGACAACAGGAGCTCTGTAGGAGCAGGAGTGAGTGCCAGAGGCTGGAAGCTAGAAAGCTCGCCTTGGCTGAAGACACTAAACCCGGACACGGAGTCCGAGGCTGTGGGGACATCCAGGTCCAGCAGCAGAATCCAACCGGCAGGGGATTCCATGTCCTCTGGCCTTAGAAGCCCGGAGGCACGGTCACATGCAAGGGACCAGCACCGCCATCGTGAAGCGGAGGCTAATGGAAGGCCCCAAGTCACCGGCCATACGGGTGAGCACCACACGGTATACTCAGGGACATGGGCTACTTCTACCCGCATAGAGCAAGGTAGCCAGGAAAGAGTGCAGATAGTCGGGGAGGCCTACAACTCCACCTGGCCAGGGGAGATCCTGCTTGCTCACAGACTGACCAGACCCCTACTGCTAACCAGTACTCCCGGGAGGGTCAGCTTTATACCATCAGTAAAGACCCTGAACTGCACCACACGTCTCTGTGTTTCATCGCCGCACCAGCACCATTACTACTGGGACGCTCACACCATCACTCCCATCTTCCACCCTAGCTGCCCTGAGGCAATACTTCTCCCGTGGGGAGTTATTCCATACTCGGCTGCGCAAATTACATCAGCCTCAGCGGTCTGCAGCGCAGCGGCGGTCCCCACTGACCGCAATCCACGGGTGGCGTAGTCGGACATTGTTATTACTTAAGACTGCCACTGGTTTGACCGCCCTGGGCACGGACCGGGTCACCGCCACACTGAGACTACAACCCCCAGCGATCCGGCTCCGGGTATCCCCCTGCACAGCACAGGCCCAGGGGGCGCGTCAGCTGCAAGGACTGATACGCAACCTTACACAACTTAGACTGCAGAACAGGAAGGTTCCACTACAGCCAACCCAATAGATGGAGACCCAATCAGGATTCCCCACATTTAAAAAAAATTAGTGGCAGACGCCAGCAAAGTGGCATCAATTTCACTACTGTAGAAATAGTGTAAATAAGACCCACACCTCTTCCAGTACAGCCAACCCAGGAGATGGAGACCTAACTAGGAGTGTTCACATTGCCCTAAATGAGGGAATAACACCACCGAAGTGGCATCAATGTCATCAGACTACAAGTAGTTTAATGCAGACCCATACCTGTCCCACTACAGCCAATCCAGGAGATGCAGACTCAATCAGGAGTGTTTACATTAAAAAAAATAGGGCCTAAGACCCCTATTTTAGTGGCCAACAGATTGGAGATGGTGGAGTTCAACCTCTTATCTTTGTCATGCGTAGGATGAAATAATCTTTTACGTGACCACAACTGCGGGACCGAGGGCTGGCTAAGGTGGTGAGAGAGGGCAGAGTATGGTGAACCGGAAAACTGGTGGAGCGTGAGTGAGGTGCAGATGTTACAGTGGATTGAGAAACATGAAGAGTGCTCGGTGAAACAAACACAGCAGGCATGTCTGCTTCTGTTACAGCTGATGGGCTGTCACTCAGCCTGACTGGAGCGGGTAAAGAACCGGAGTTTCTGCGATGGGAGACCTGCGTGACAATACTTGGCACGGTAACAGAGGAGGAAAAAGCAGCGGATGCGTTTGATGGGGCATCTGATGGTTGTTGAGGAGTGCTGGTCCGCATTTCAGCGTGGTAAGATTCCCAGCATAAAGAATGTTGTTTGAGCATGTGAACGTTCATGCATTTAGTAGTCAAATTATTGCAGTTTTTCCCTCTACTGAGTTTTTTATCGCAAAGTTTGCAGATAACATGAGTTGGCTCATCCTTTGCAGTGACAAAATAGGCCCATGTTAGGCAACCCTTGCTGCCCCTGTGAGCTGCAGACCTGTGACCGCTGCTGGCCACAGCCACGGTTGTGTCTAAGGATGCAGTGCTCCTCGTGCTTGCATCACTCCGTGTCTGCGCCATAGGGCAAAATGCAACCTCCTCGTCTTCGTCCTCCACCTCCTCAGATGAGCTACTCAGTTGTATGACTCTGGGTTCACACCAAGTAGGATCTTCAATCTCGTCATCATCCAATGTGATATCCCATTCCTCGCCTTCAGAGTGACCCCTCTCCTCTTGTTGCCCTGACAGCATATTACAGTCCGCATGAACCTCAGGTATCTGAGTCTCATCAGGATCACCTCCTTCCCCTGCGGTTAACGCCTAGTGACGAGGGTCAGGAGCCTGCTCGGACCACACTTTGTCCTGCCCCGAATCCAAGCTAAAAAAATTTTGGGCATCGGTGCAGATGCTTTCCTCCCCTTGACTCTGTGACTGTTTGGAGTACACTTCTGATGCCCATGGTGTAGAATGGGTGAAGAGTTCTACAGACTCGCCCATCTGTGGTTCGCTACTTTCAGTTGGGCAGTTGGCCAAGTGTGACGCAGGGGGGGAAGCATGGGTAATTGGGGTGGACTGTACTGTGTGTCATGTTGAGGTGGAGGAAGAAGAGGAGAGGGCAAATACATTTTTTTCCTGTGCAATAGCTCAGCACACACCTGAATTTCAGCGACACTAAATGACAAGGTAAGATATGGCCTGCCGTATAACGTTACTAACAGACAAAAGAAATTTGCTAGTGTGCATGAGGCCGATAAGACCTACGAGATATTCTCCAAACAATGTCCCCTGCTGTATTACTTTAGGAACAAAAGAAATTATTTTTTTTGAATGTGGATGAGGCCAGTATAATGAAAGGGAACATCTACTCACCTGTGCTCTAGCGTCCTGGAGCGCGAAACACGAGTAACCACTTCGGGAGATAAATGTGAAAAAGAAAGGAAGTTCTAGCTATGAATAAGTCTGAAAGTTCTTCTTTATCAAAATTAAAATCAGGTGCCAAACCACATGTCCAAAAAGAGCAATGCGTTGTTGCGTTCTTTATCCAAGCTAGATTAAAAAATGGCAAGTACCTGGTATATATATAAGACTCCACCAATAAAACAACATACATAAATCACGTGACTAATTTAAAAACAAATTTTGCTTAAAAATGTGTAATTAACTGCAATACATCATATTACTCTAGACGATACAGACACAGAGCAAAAAGACAATTCAATATTAAATATAATTCAAAGAGAAGAGGGCGCCGAGAAGCTACTAGATGTAATTAAATAGAAGCTCTCGCCGCATGTTTAAGCCAGCCGGATGACAAGTGTTGAGGTAGTACATCCAGAAAAATTCACGGTCAAGCAAGCATCTCCGATTGTCACCACTAGTGATGAGTGAGCACTAAAATGCTCAGGTACTCGTTGCTCGGGTCGAGCAAATTGGAATACTCGGGTGCTCGACCCGAGCAACGAGCCCAATGTAAGTCTATGGGAAACTCGAGCATTTTTCAGGCAGCTCCCCCGGCGGTCTGAAGAGGGCCTAAAAATTGCCCAAATGACATAGGAACAGAATGGGGAAGACCCCTGGAAGCATCTCTGACTCCCAGATCATTGCTGTCAACAACGTGGTAAGAGTATTACGCCACTTTTACGGACTCACAATAAAACATACAAAAATAAAACCAAAATGGATTTTCCTGGGAAATATGTTAAGGAAAATCCTTTCCAGGGTAATAAATAACTAGTGTTGAGCCACCCCCGTAGTGTTCGAGTTCGGTTCGGTTCGTCGAACACCCGTGTGTTCGCCGAACTGTTCGTCGAACTGTTCGTCGAACACCTTCGAACACCGTTAAAACCAATGGCAGGCAAACAAAAACACATAGAAACACATAGAAAACACCTTCAAAGGTGTCCAAAAGCTGACAAACTGCTCAGAAGACACAACTAACACATGGAAAAGTGACAAGTACATATAGTCATGCGAAAAGAAAAGAGGTGGAGGAGTAAAAGGAGGGGGAGACACAGATATAGGCATGTCATGCCCTTCTAAAATCCAAAAAGTGAGAAGCCGAGACGGCCAGTCCGCTCCTGCCCGTGCCACCTCCGTGTCGCCGGGTTTGTGCCAGAGCCGCGGTGAACCCTGACGGTCAGCCCCCCTCTCCCAATACTGGTGCCTGTCCGCTGGTGGGTCGAGAGAGCCCCCCTGTGGTGGAGGCAGCTCTAAGCTTTTTAATTTAAATTGTCACTCTAATTTGAATGAATACACTTTAAATCCATTTACAAGGATCTATTGGAGGGCAAGTCTCATGCCAGCAGCCGCGTAATTCCAGCTCCAGTAGCGTCCACTAAAGCTGCTGCAGTTAAAAAGCTTTTATAAGGATCGAGCTCGGCTGTCCACCGCAAGGCATCCTAGTGCCAGTCCCAGCCCCTATGCCTTGGGGTGCCTCCTGATGCTCTTCACTGAGTATCCCGTGGTCCCGAAGCATTTCCTTTGAAAAAATTAAGTGTCCAAACTACAGGTGGTGTAGCTTGCTTAACAGCCGGGATAATCCGCTGACTAGCAGACACTGCTACTAGGCACAAAGTATTTCCTGGGCTAGATGCAGTTAAAAATTTGTAAGTAGATACTCTCGTTGGATGCTGAGAAAGCATTCCATAGAGTCTCCTGGCACGCCATATATGATTCTCTTAAAAAGCTTGGGGTAGGGGTCTAGGGGACCCTTTTATAGCCAAAATCACGGCCCTGTATCACAATATGTCACCAAGGCTGAAGATAAATGGAACTGTAGCACCGAGGGCTCGGTTGCTACAGACGTATTGCACCTCACCCAGAGGTGTGATATCTCACTCTCAGATAAGGATGGAGTGTGGATCAGGACCCGACACCTGCATGCATTACACCACATTGCCGTGGGGCAGGGCGACCAATATGCCCCTGAGATGGGCACGACAGTCCCTGTCCCTGGCTGGAGTGGGGGGAGGGAACACTGGGGGAGGGAACACTGAGGAAGGGGAACCCTGCAGTGCAGGAGCAGGGAGGAAGCAGTTCCTGGGTGCATTGAGAAGGGAGTATAAAAGGTGGGCACCATCTTAGTTCAGTGCAGAGAAGTCTGAGCAGAAGTGGCAGGGAGCAGGGGCTCTGCATGAGCTCTGCTCCGGAGGCGGGCCTAGTAACAGAGGCCCAGGCCTGCAAGAGGGAGAAGGAAGGAAGAGGAGCGGAGAAGGCTCCAGGAACGAGGAATGAAGGGATCCCAGGGGTGCGGACGGGCGAGTCGCCACCGCACGCCCGAATCCACCTGCGTGGAGGGGTCAGGCCAAAGGGGGAGACCGGTCCCCGAACTAGTGGAGGCAGGAAACGACCCTCAGCTAGAAACCGGAGGCTCTGACATTTTATGTGGCGCAGCCCCTTGCTCCACCCGCTAGGAAGGCACCACATAGGGTCAAGGAAACTGGCGCCAAGTTTACCAAGAGGAGGCCCGAGGCAGCCGGACAGAAGTGTTGGTAAGAAAGGCCAGACAAAGGACACACAAAGGGGGTCCTGTGAAGTGCTCCAAAGTTATCTGGGAGTTGTCTGAGCCCCTCACCTGGTGAGCACAGTACGACGTGGGCAGCCGTTACCTGCAGACGTGGTCTGGATAATAAGAACTGTGAGTAAAGGCCCTGAACTGCATCACTGACTCCGTGTCGTTACTGCTGCTGCCCTGCACCATCACCCCCATCCTCCGCATACACTGCCCTGAGGCTATACTCCTCCCGTGGGGAGTTATGCTACGCTCTGCTGCACCCACAACACCAGCCTTAGCGGTCTGCCCTGTAGCGGCGGTTCACTCTGACCGCAATCCACGGGTGGCGTAGTCGGACATTTAAACATCAAAACCACATAAATAGTTCCGCCACTGGTTTGACCGCCCTGAGCCACGGAACCGGATCGCCGCCACGAAGACTACAACCACCAGCATCCACCAAAAAGGGTCCGGCTCCGGGTGTCCCAAGGCCCAGGGGGTGCGTCAGAACATTTTCATCACCTTTCACAATCACCAATGGGACAAGGCAGGGATGTCCTCTGTCCCCTCTCTTATACATCCTAGTGACGGAGCACCTGCTCTCATCAATTCGCCATAACCCCAATATTAGGTGGATTGAGGTGGGAGGCACCGAGTACAAGTGCTCTCTATTTGCTGATGATGTCCTAGTATATATCACTCAATCACATATATCCATCCCTGCTGTTATGGCTGAAATAGATCACTTTGTTACATGGTAAAATTTTAAAATCAATGCAGCGAAGTCTGAGGCCCTCGATGTCTCCCTCCCTAAATCCATATAGGATTCCATCCAGTCCAACTTTCCCTTTGCCTGGCCCTCACAGGGTATCAAATACTTAGGAATTCCTATTCATAGAGACCTCTCACATCTATGTTATCTTAATTTTGGGCCCTTTATTGAACAATTCCATACAGACCACGGTTGGCAAGTTAGAACTGTAAGATTCACTACGTGAACCACTGGTGTTTTGTGGAAAAGCACATGTACACCGCGTTCCAAATTATTATGCAAAAAGTGTTTAGGAGTGATAAGGGAAGAATTTGTTTGTTTGTCAGTTAAACTCATTGATGGTGATGTGTGTCAGGGCTCTTTATATCACTGTAAGCAATTGCAGACACCTGTGCTAATTAGTTTGGCAGGTGTGTCCAATGAAAGGCAAGACTACTTAAGAAGGCTCTCTCACATTATTAAGCAGCCTACATTTTCTGCCAAAATGGGAAAGAAAAAGGATGTGTCGGCTGCTGAGAAGCAACAAATTGTGGAGTGTTTAGGTCAAGGCATGACTACAATCAACATTGTGCGATGATCAGGATGAAGTGTCTTGGCAATCAAGAAGTATGTAGCTGATTCACAGTACACACGTGTGCGTGCTAAGGGCAAATTGAGGACTCTTTCCTACAGGCAATTACGTCAGGTTGAAAGAGCAGCGGCAAAAAAGCCTTGTCATAGCAACAGACAAGTTTTTGAAGCTGCTTGTGCCTCCAACGTACCCCGAACAACAAGATGCAGGGTCCTTCAGAGGTTTGCAGCTGTGCATACGCCATCCTGTCGACCTCCTCTATCCACTTCACACAAGCAGAAACGGCTCCAGTGGGCCAAACATTACATGAAGACTGATTTCAAAACTGTTTTGTTCACGGATGAGTGCCGTGCAGCGCTCGATGGTCCAGATGAATGGAGTGGAGGATGGCTGGTTGATGGACACCCCACGCAAACACGGCTACAGCGCCAACAAGGAGGAGGTGGAGTAATGTTTTGGGCTGGAATCATGGGGAGAGAGATTGTCGGCCCCTTTAGGATCCCTGAAGGCGCTAAAGATGAACTCCATAATGTATGTGGATTTTCTCAAACAGCACTTCCTGCCATGGTTCAAGAAGAAGAACCGTGTATTTCACAGCAAGATCATTTTTCTGCATGATAATGCACCATCTCATGCTGCACATAAAACATCTGCATCTCTGGCTGATATGGGCATAAAAGGGGACAAACTTATGGTGTGACCCCCATGCTCCCCTGACCTCTACCCCATTCAGAACCTTTGGAGCATCATTAAAAGGAGTGTCTATGATGGCGGGAGGCAGTTCACATCTAAGCAACAGCTCTGGGAGGGTATTCTGTCCTCATGCAAAACAATTGAAGCAGAAACCATCCAAAACCTGACAAATTCAATGGACGAGAGAGTTCAGAAGCTCCTTTCGAACAAGGGGTCCTATGTGAAAATGTAACATCACCTAGAATAAAGTTTTGAGTTGAAAACTGTTTGATTTCAGTTTCTAACAACCTGCTAATGCTTATAATTTCAAAAATGACCATTTTTTTGGTCTTTATTAAAATGAAAAGGTTGATCGAAAAGTTTGGGGGATCTAAGAGTGTGGCAACCCAGTAGTCATGATTACTTCGAATTCTGACAATATGAGGGTCATGCTGCAGGTAGTGCAGCAAGAAGGCACTTATGTGTCTTGCGCATCTCGGAGCCCCAAAATTATTTTCCGGGCTAGATGCAGCTAAAAATAATTTTTAATTTTAAATCTGGTGAAGCTTATTATAGATGGCCTAATAGGATCAGTGCTGCACACTGCTACAAAGCCCAAATTATTTTCCAGTCAAGATACAGATAAACATGATTAGTAATTTGAAAGCTTAAAACGGTTGGTAGGGTGATTTTAACCAATCATCAAGCTTTTACTCTCCCCAGGATGACACAGGGGTAGAAAAGTCGTTTCGGATCCATGATTTGTTCATCTTTATGAACGTGAGTCTGTCTGCATTATCAGTGGAGAGCCGCGTGCGCTTATCTGTCAGCACACCACCAGCAGCGCTGAACACACGTTCAGACAGAACGCTGGCTGCGGGGCATGACAAGATCTCCAAGGCGTAAGTGGCTAGCTCCGGCCATTTATCCAGATTGGAAGCCCAAAAAGAGCAAGGGTCCAGTGACACAGTCGTGGCTTCAATGTTTACTTGGAGATACTCCTGTACCATCGTCTCTAGGCGTTGACTATGTGTCAGACTTCTTGTCTCCTGTGGCCTTGCAAAGGATGGGCTAAAAAAGTGGTGAAATGATTCCGCAAAATTGATGTTACCAGCAGATACTGTGGTTCTGTTACGGTTTGAGTGCTGAACACTTGACGGTCCCACGGTTGGCAAGTTGGAACTGTGAGATTCACTACGTGCACCACTGGTATTTTGTGGAAAAGCACATGTAAGATTCTGCAACAGTCTCTGCTGATACTCCTGCATGCGTGCATCCCTTTCTATGGCAGGAATAATTTCTGCAAATTTACTTTTGTACCGGGGATCTAACAGTGTGGCAACCCAGTAGTCAGGATTATTTCTAATTCTCACAATTCGAGGGTCATGTTGCAGGTAGTGCAGCAAGAAGGCACTCATGTGTGTTGCGCATCCAGGAGCACCAAGTCCCTGTTGTGTTGGTGGTGAGGTAACAATCATGCTTCCTTCCTCTGTCCTCTCCCCCCAACCTCGCACAACAGAAATGTGATCAAGGTCTCCCTCATCTGATGAGTCTTCCATCAGTTCGTCCTCCACTTCTTCCTGGGCTCCTGCACCTTCCTCACTAGTTTGGCTGCTACCATGCGCCCTGGTAAAATCATCTCCCCCACCCTCACATGCCTGCCGCCTTGGTGCTGCCGACCGTCTGGACCTTGCAGATGTTAGCCCTTCCGCATACAACTCCTCCTCCTCTACTTCCTCCACCTCCTCTTGTGCCACCACCTGATTCTGTTTAACATGTGCTCCAGCATGTAAATCACCGGAATAGTCATGCTGATAATGGCATCGTCAGCACTAAACATCTTCGTCGCCATTTCAAAACTGTGCAGAAGGGTGCATAGGTCCCTGATCTGAGACCACTCCTCCAGCGTGATTTGCCCCACCTCTGAATCTCGTTGGCCCAGGCTATACGTCAGAACGTATTGCACCAGGGCTTGTCGGTGCTGCCACAGTCGCTGCAACATGTGCAGAGTTGAATTCCACCGGGTAGGCACATCGCATTTTAGCCGGTGAAGTGGCAGGCCCAACGACTTCTGTAGAGATGTAAGTCGCTGAGCTGCGGGATGCGAACGGCGGAAGTGAGCACACAGCGACCGTGCCCTCTGCAGAAGGCCATCTAGTCTGGGATAGTGGGCTAAAAATTGCTGGACAACCAGGTTCAACACGTGAGCCATACAAGGCACGTGTGTGACATTGCCCCGGCGAAGGGCCGCACCCAGGTTTGCAGCATTGTCGCACACGACCTTCCCTGGTTTCAGGTCCAGTGGAGACAACCATTCATGAAATTGGTTCTCCAGAGCTGACCACAACTCCTCAGCTGTGTGACTCACATTTCCCAGACATTTCAATGTAAAAACCGCCTGATGACGTTGAGCCCTACTGCCAGCATAGTAAGGAGGTGTGCAGGATCCCTTCTGCGCAGTTAGAAAGCTTGTGGCATGACCAGACAGGCTTTGGGTGCAGGTGGAAGACCGAGAGGAGGTTGAGGACGCAGAAGCAGTGGAGGAACTTTGACATAAAGAGGATTGACGCACAACTCGTGGGGACGGCAAGACTTGGACAGCAGCCCCTTGTCCTGCTGTCACCATAGTTACCCAGTGCCCAGTCAGCGACATGTAACGCCCCTGTCCATGCCTACTCGTCCAAGTGTCTGTGGTGAAATGCACCCTGTCACACACAGAGTTTCTCAAAGAAGCGGTGATGTTGTGTGCGACATGCTGGTGGAGCGCAGGCACACCTTTCTTTGAGAAGTAGTGCCGACTGGGCATCTGGTACTGGGGCACTGCGACGGACATAAGGTCTCGAAAATCCTCTGTTTACACCAGGCGGAAAGGCAGCATTTCTGTAGCCAAGAGCTTGCAGATGGTTAAATTCAACCTCTTAGCTTTCTCATGGCTAGGAGGAAATGGTCTTTTACTTGTCCACATCTGAGGGACCGAGGGCTGGCTATTGTGCTTAGACGGGGTTGATAAGGGTGTCCCCGGCAAACTGCCGGTCTGTGAGGAAGATGCAGGCGGACATGTTAGGTTGCCTTGATCCAAAGGTGGTGCTATCGATGTCGGACAGCGCTCAAGACCAGCTGGTGTTACCACCTCCAAAGAAAATGATGACCTGCCAATCACGCTGGCTGTTGCGGGTAAAGAGGTGGCAGGTCTGCGCCCCAAAACAGGTGTGACTGCTGTCCCCCCAGTCACAGAGGATGAAGAGGCCGCGGATGCACAAGATATGGCAGACGGTGGTTGGCCCGGCCGGCTAGGTCGCATTGTAGCACACTGAGCTTCCCACTGCAACTTATGCTTCATGTCCATGTGCCGGTTCATGCATGAAGTACTCAAACTATGTATTTTTTGGCCTCTACTTAGCTTTTGCTGACAAATGTTACAGATAACACGAGTTGGGTCATCTTTATCGATCTGAAAAAATGCCCAGGCTATGCAAGGCTTAGCACCCATGCGACCTGAAGAGCCACCACGACTTGTGGTGAGAGGCAGAGTTGTGTTTGAGGATGCAGTTGTTGACGTGCTTCCAGTACTACGTCTCTGTCCAGGAAGGCGCAACCTGACCTCGTCGTCACTAGCATCTTCCTCCACCTCCTCTGCTGACCTCATCTCTTGGCTGACTGTGGGTTGACAGTAAGTGGGATCTCCGACCTCATCATCATCACCCTGTGCGTTATCACACCCGTCGTCCTCAGAGCCAACCTGTTCCTGCCCTGACAAAAAACTAAAGTTGTCGCTCCAATCAGGTATTTGAGTCTTATCATCGTCTTCCTCATTGTCTCCACCAACAGGAGTTACAGTTTGGGAATGAGGGTCTACATTATGGTCAGAACCTTCTGCGTCTGGTCCTGGATCCGACTCATAAAGATTCTGGGCATCAGTGCAGATCATTTCCTCGTCTGGATTCACAGAAGCGCTGGAGTCGACCTCTGATTCCCAGGCTATAGTATGAGTAAACAGCTCTGCAGACTCAACCATCTGTTCTACCTCATACTCAGACGGGCAGCTGGAGATTTGGGAGCTGTGAGGAAGCAAGTGCGATTTGGGTGACACCTTTGAGGACTGGAGTATTTGTGATGTTGAAGTTGATGTGGAGGAGAGCCCACTTAAAGGAGCACTTGATATCCGTTGAAGCACCTGCTGTTTTTGTGCCTCATCTGGAATTTGTAGCGATTGGCGTGGCCGTAAGAAAGGGATCTTATCACATTGTCCGCTAAAAGAAGTAGACATTTTAGCTTGGCTGGAAGATGGTCTTTCTTCTGCACCTACCCCACGGACACAACCTTTTTTCCCCTTCCCAACATGCCTATTCCCCTTTCCACCAGCAGCAGGCCTTTTTCCACTCATTTTGGTGGTTAACTAATTCACAACTCTGGAGTTGTTTGCACAAAAAAACAATGGATGGTAACCGAGCAGAGCTGAGTGGCCAAACTGTGGTATTAGGCCAAAACTATTGGGTTAGATGCAGAAAAAAATTATTTTTAATTTGCAACCTGATGGAGGTCAGTATAGATGGACTAATAGACCAAGTCCCACACACCGCTAGAAGCCGAAATATTTTTTCAGAGCTAGATGCAGAAAATTTTTTTATTCAATTTGCAACCTGATGGAGGTCAGTATAGATGGACTAATAGACCAAGTCCCACACACTGCTAGAAGCCCAAATATTTTTTCAGAGCTAGATGCAGAAAAAAATTATTTTTAATTTGCAACCTGATGGAGGTCAGTATAGATGGACTAATAGACCAAGTCCCACACACCGCTAGAGGCCCAAATATTTTTTCAGAGCTAGATGCAGAAAAAAATTATATTCAATTTGCAACCTGCTGGAGGTCAGTATAGAAGGACTAATAGAACAAGTCCCACACACTGCTAGAAGCCCAAATATTTTTTCAGAGCTAAATGAAGAAAAAAATTATTTTTAATTTGCAACCTGATGGAGGTCAGTATAGATGGACTAATAGACCAAGTCCCACACACTGCTAGAAGCCCAAATATTTTTTCAGAGCTAGATGCAGAAAAAAAATATTTTTAATTTGCAACCTGATGGAGGTCAGTATAGATGGACTAATAGACCAAGTCCCACCCACCGCTAGAAGCCCAAATATTTTTTCAGAGCTAGATGCAGAAATTTTTTTTATTCAATTTGCAACCTGATGGAGGTCAGTATAGATGGACTAATAGACCAAGTCCCACACACTGCTAGAAGCCCAAATATTTTTTCAGAGCTAGATGCAGAAAAAAAATATTTTTAATTTGCAACCTGATGGAGGTCAGTATAGATGGACTAATAGACCAAGTCCCACACACTGCTAGAAGCCCAAATATTTTTTCAGAGCTAGATGCAGAAAAAAAATATTTTTAATTTGCAACCTGATGGAGGTCAGTATAGATGGACTAATAGAACAAGTCCCACACGCTGCTAGAAGCCCAAATATTTTTTCAGAGATAAATGAAGAAAAAAATTATTTTTAATTTGCAACCTGATGGAGGTCAGTATAGATGGACTAATAGACCAAGTCCCACACACTGCTAGAAGCCCAAATATTTTTTCAGAGCTAGATGCAGAAAAAAATTATTTTTAATTTGCAACCTGATGGAGGTCAGTATAGATGGACTAATAGAATGATGCTATGCCCAAAAGATTTTACTTCACTAGGTGCAGTAAAAAAATTGGTATTCTATACACAGGTGGTATATCTTGCAACACAGATAGGCTACTCCACTGACTAACACACTCTGCAATAGGCCAAAAAGGATTAGCTTTGCTAGATTCAGCCAAATGCTGTGAAAAAAACTTGCACAGCACTGGCACAGACCTGCCTGGCAAAAACTGATAGGAACTGATGTAACCTAGTCCTGAAAAGGACTCCAATTACAATTAGTCTTTACTCCCACAATCTATCTATTTAAGAGCACAGACCTGCTTGATAAAAGTCGTAGGAAATGCTGTAACCTAGTCCTTAAAAGGACTGCAATCACAACTATTCCCTACTCCCAAGCTATCTGTATATTTGTGCGAAAATTGGCTTGAAATTAACAAGGTATAGCGCACACAGCAACAGCGGTGCCGTCTAACACGCAGCTGCAGCAGTGAAAAAATGGTGGCGACGGGGAAAATGGCTTGGTCTTATAGGGCAAGGACATGTGACATACACTGCCAATCACACATGCCCTTGCTTGTGTGAAAAAAAGCACTTCGCTCCGTGTGTGCGCTGCTGATAGGCTGACAGATTGCACCTCCCCACTGCAAATGCGGGAAAGAGAAAAAAAAATGGAGATCTTCATTGTTCCTGCAGAGATCCATCCCCTGCCCCTCCCCCCGCCCCGCTGTACACTCAAACTGCGTATTAACATTAATTTTCATCATTACTGAGAAAAAATCCAGTTATGATTTTGGTGCACGAACAGTTATCGAACATAACCTCGAACAGCCGAATTTTTCTCAAATTGTTCGTGTTCGCCGACCGGCTCGAACACCGCCCAAAACAGCTCGAATTTGAGATTGGCGAACAGTTCGAGTAGAACAACGCTCATCTCTATAAATAACCAAAAACAAAAATACTGCTCCACATCTTGGGCTATGTTCAAACGTAGCGTTTTTGATGCTTTTTTGCACTTTTGCATTGCTTTCAACCAAGACAAATGCATTCACCAGGAATTATCATTTTAACATTTTACAACCTTATCTGGCCATGTGGTGTGTGAAACATCATCAGACACATGCATACAGTGCTGAAAAGACATGCGAACAGCATGGGGAAGACCTCTGGAAGCACCTCTGACTCCCAGGTCACTGACTAAAAGTGTGGCCATCATAAGTGATCCTTGGCGTATGCGAAAGTGCCTCCCGCCATGCACCTGTCTTTGCAGATTTGCAACAATCGCTGTCCATGTCCTTGTCCCACTGCAGCGTTCAGTTGTCCCTACCCCATTCCTTGGAATGCAAGCGCAAGTATGCAGGCAGCCACCCACCCACAGGATGCAATACTATACTGCCTTTTAGGCTCGTGGAGGTGGAAGCTTTTTATAACCTCATGCCGGCGGCGGCCGGGTGTCCATACTCGGTCCCCAGCAGCCACTATATTTCCCGGTATCGCCTCCGCCTTCCACAAGCACGGGTCCCACAACAATACCCGTGCCCTCCCCTTACTGGGAAGGACCGCCTAACCACAAACACGTGGACAGGTGAATGTGGCCAGAGACGGTGTGGAGCCAGTCCACAATTTTTGTTGCTGAGAGTTGTATTTAGCTCGGTGAAAGCTCTGGCATAGAGGGAAACCGTATGTACCCTGCGTGTCATTTCTCCCAGGAAGTCCTGTAATTGAGCTTGTTGCAGAAGCAATGGCAGCCCGTCCAACATCAACTCGCACTTGTCGGTGGTGCTTTGACACACACACATCTTTCTTTGCACATTTCTTGAATACATAGTTGGACAATGGCCTGATCTGTAATGCGTTTTGAGAAATAACATGCATAAGCATGGCCGATCTGTGGCACCCTGCTGTTCACAGGTACCACAAGACCCAAAAGGGTGCATGGATGGACTTCTCCACAAGAGGCCCTCGTTACAAACAAACATCTCCACTCTTCCACCTCATACCACCAGAGGGATCCCGTTAGGGATATATATATGGAGGGTGGAGTCAGGCAGTGAGAGAGTTTAGTCTGAGAGTGTGCTGCCACTGAGAGCAGTGAAGACGCAGCACATCTGCTGCTGTATTGAGGGCCTCGAGTGTGGCCGGAGGCAAGGAAGAGAGGAGAGAGGAGTTGAGGTTTGCAGAGGGGCATCATAGGCTCACCCCAAGACACGAACCGGACACCGGATCCACGCCTACAGGGTCCTTTATACCCAGTAGGGATCACGGGCATACCAGGAGGACTACAAGTCCTTGGTCGACCTGAAGCTAAACCCTTGACAGGACTAGGAACCATGAAGGCCCCGGCATCCAGGGATAGTGGTTGCCAGAAAAAGGTCCTACTACCAAGCGACAGGTGAAGGAACAGCATGACACAGAAGCTAGGCCCAGTTGCAGGCTGGCCAGGAGCTTAGAGAGAGGGAGACACGGACCAGGAGGCCTTATACCCGCTCACTGGGGAGAAATCCTGAAGTGCACCCTTCCTACCGAGTACCCTGGACCGTACCTGACATCCGCACAAGTAAAGGTACTGAAGTGAATCTCCTGTCTCTGTCAATTACTCCTGCTGCGCCATCTCTCCTGCACTGCAAGCTCCAGCATCACCACCATTTGCACCTACACAGCCCTGAGGGCTCGCTCCGCCTGTGGGGAGCAGAAACATCCCAGCTGCCATCCCATCACCCCCCCCGGAGGTCTGCAGCAGCGCCGGTAACCATTACCGGAAACCACAGGTGGCGTCACGAGACAAACTGTTTACTAAAACCCCTTTTTAAAGAGAGACCCAGAGTACGGGCTCGGGAGCCGACTGCCGTGACATCCTAAACAAGGTAAAAGGTCCAGGTACCGAGTCCCCTATATTCCCCCTGGGTGACACAGCTCTCTTTCCTGGCGTCACGAACAGGATTTCATGCCCGATGCCACTGGGTACTGTGTGCCGTAATTGAACTGTGTTTGTACTGTGGTGAACATCGCCGCCATTACCTCGTTGCCGCGCGGGAAGAAGGGGGGCGTAACCGCGGGAACCAGAGAGGCGTGACTGTTGGAAGCGCCCAAAGCTCAAGCCCCGCCTCGCGCTCTGACGCAGAACCAGGAAGCGTCAGGTTCTGGAAGGAGACCGTCGTCTGCGGAGTTGCGGCCTACCCGATCAAAAGTTAAGGAGGTAGGCTACGGTTCACTAGGGGGGCGCAACCATGGCCGACGACCAGCAAAACGCCAGAGCACCAGTTAGCGCTCCTGATGCTCAACTTGTGCCCGGCGCTGCTAAGGTCGGAGCAGCCGCCCCACCAGCAGGGGTCGCGATTCCAGTCATGCCCATGGCCCTGCTGTATATCCCCGGAGCAAAATGGCTTCCCCAGTATGATGGCAAACAAGACACCCTGTCTGGATTCAATAGGAAAATATGCGGTGTACTGTATATGTACTCAATGACTGGTAAGCAGAGAGCCGCTGTTGTGCTGGGACAATTGACTGGTGCCGCAGAGCGGGAAGTTGAAACCTGGCCAGCCGCAGACCAGGAATCAGTATCCATTATATTTAAGAGACTGCAAACTGTGTTTGAAAACCACACTGAGACAGATCTCCGGATGAGGTTCTACCACTGTACCCAGAAACCTGAGGACAGTATCCGGGACTACGCCTGGCGCTTACAGGAAGCCCTGCGTTCCCTGAAACAGGTTAGTCCAGCCAGCATACATGGTGAGGACAAAATGCTGACAGAACAGTTCATCCGGGGGTTGAGGTCTCAGAAGGAGAGCAGAACCATACGGTGGTGGGCCTTAGATCATCCAGATGCCACCTTTGATGCCCTGAAGGACATGGCTATTATGGGTCTGCAGCCCCTGGAACCATCAGATACTGCTATCCAGCGTTACCAGGGCGGGGCCACCCCAGTGCCCGCAGCACCCACTGCTCCTTCATTAACGGCTGAAACAAAGATGCAAACAGTGCCCCCTTGCGAGCTGGACAGCCTGCGCTCTGAAGTGCATCAGCTAAGTAAAACCCTGACCACTGTCCTGAGCGCCTTGCAGCTACAGGCAGAGCCCGAGCTGGAGGGAAGGATCCTGCTCGCCGACAGTCTTGAGGATGTCCCCTGGATAAGAAGAAGAAGGACAATGCCACCCCGTAGGAGGACAATGCCACCCCGTGGGAGGACCAACGACCAACGTCGCCCTCTGGGAGAATTCATCTGCTACCATTGCCACAAGGCCGGCCACACCGCGCGGAACTGTCCTTTAAACGGGCAAACCCTGGGGCCAAGGGCCAACACCCAGGAGTAAATCAACCAGGCCGATCAAGCTGGTACGACCGGTTTGTGGGAGGAAGGCCTTTCCTGTCCATGTGCTGGATGGCATAGCAACACCTGCATTACTGGACACCGGCTCACAGGTAACTATCATACCTGATGTCCTCTACAAAAGGTACTGGTCCATAGATGAACTCCATCCGCCAGCCCCAAATCTCTCTGTGTATGCATCCAATGGCCTTCCTCTTAACCTGGTAGGGGTTGTGGACGTGACAGTGAAGGTGGAGAGAGCGGAACTAAAGGACCAAGGGCTGATTGTAGTGGAGTCTAACCCTGGTGATACAGACTTGTATATGATACTTGGTACAAATATTGTTGGTAACTGTTTGGGAGAAGTGTTGTTCTTACTCCAACAGATGGCTGACACTGCCAAACCAGGGCAGAGGAAGGTGCTCCAGAAAGAAATTCGAGCCCTCCTGTAACAGCAACAGGTAAAGCTAACAGGTGGTGAAATTGGTAATGTACGGGTGACAGACCCGATACCCATTGTGATTCCCCCGATGAGTGAAATGCTGATTTGGTGATGGGAAGCAATAGGTCTCAAGGGACAAAACTACCAGGCGGTAGTGGAGCCCATTAGCTCAGAGCACAGACCTACACTCCTAACTGCTAGAGGGGTAGTTGATGTACGCAAAGGAAGGGTACCTGTACGTCTCCTAAATTGTGGGGAGGAGGAAGTTAAATCGCCAAGATACGCCACTGCTGCCAGATTGTATACTGTGAATAATGATGCCATACACACAGTGGAATCCTTGACCCCACCAGATACAGTGGAGGACAATGACTCCGAAGCTCAGCTGGAGGATTGGTGTCAACAGCTCCATGTTGGGACTGACGCCACCCCTGGCCATCAGAAACACAGTGTTTACAGGGTGGTTCAGGAATATGAACAAGTGTTGAGTAAGCACCCACTTGATTTTGGAAGGGTTAAAGGGGTACAACACCACATACCCACCGGTAACCATCCACACATTAAGGAGCGTTACAGACCCATACCACCAGCACATTACCAAAAAGCCAAGGAAATGTTGCATGACATGAAAAAGGCAGGGGTAGTAAGGGATAGCTGTAGCCCCTGGGCAGCTCCCCTGGTCCTGGTCAGAAAGAAGGACACATAAAGATGCATACCCTTTGCCCCGTATAGAGGAATCACTGGCTGCACTAAAATCTGCCAGTTACTTCTCTACATTGTATCTCACTAACGGGTACTGGCAAGTCTCTGTTGCTGAGGACGACCGGGAGAAGACAGCCTTCACCACCCCGATGGGATTATGCGAGTTCAACAGCATGCCGTTTTGACTCTGCAACGCACCCGGAATGTTCCAGAGGTTGATGGAGTGTTGCTTGGGACACCGGAACTTTGAGACAGTGCTGCTGTACCTGGATGACGTTATCGTGTACTCGAGGACGTATGAAGACCATCTGAAGCACCTGGCGGAGGTATTTGAAGCACTGTCCCGGTATGGTATGAAACTAAAACCTTCTAAGTGCTACCTGTTCAAGCAAAAGGTTCAGTACCTGGGACACGTAGTCAGATCTGAGGGAGTAGCACCAGACCCGGAGAAGGTCAAAACGCTACCGAAACACTTCTATTTTCATCATCATAGCGATGCCAAGTTACTTAAGGTTAAGGCCATTGATCTAGTTTCTATGGGCCCCAGGGGTGGGAACCTTGGGAGAATTCTAGCTCAAACTGAGAGCAAATTGATCTTTAGTAGTGTTGAGCGAGCACTAAAATGCTCGGGTGCTCGAAGCTCGGGCCGAGCTCACTGTGATACTCGGGTGCTCGACCCGAGCAACGAGCCCAATGTTAGTCTATGGGAGACCCGAACATTTTTGCGGCGGCTCCCCCGGCAGTCTGTAGAAAGCCTAAAAAGTGCCCAAAACGATAGTGACAGTGATCAAATGACATGGGGACAGCATGGGGATCGCCCCTGGAAGCATTTCTGACCCCCAGGTCACTGCTGTCAACAACGTGGTCAGAGGTATTAAGCCACTTTTGCGGGCTCACAATAAAACGTTCAAAAACGAAACTGAAACGGTTTTCCTGTGAAATATGTTAAGGAATTTCCTTTCCAGGGTAAAAACTTGTGTATAAGGTAAAATAAATAACCAAAAACAAAAATACTCCTCCACACCTTGGGCTATGTTCACAAGTAGCATTTTTCATGCGTTTTTGCACTTTTGTATTGCTTTCAACCGTGACAAATGCGTTCAGCGGGAAATGTCATTTTAACATTTTACAACCTTATCTGGCCATGTGCTGTGTGACACATGCATACAGTGCTGAAAAGACAAGGGATCAGCATGGGGAAGACCCCTGGAAGCATCTCTGACCCCCAGGTCACTGTCTAAAAGTGTGCCCATCAGAAGTGATCCTTGCCGCATCAGAAGATGCAGACTTGCAACTATCCCCGTGCAAGTCCTTGTCCCAGGGCAGTGTTCAATTGTACCTCCCCCATTCCTTGCAATGCAAGCGAAAATATGCAGCCAACCACCCACTCACCCGCAGGCTGCAATACCATACTGCTAGCTTTCACTTGAAATGGGGCCTTTTAGTTTGGAGGAGGCCGAAGCTGGCCACTACCTCATGTCCGCTTCAGCAGCGAGGTATCCATACTCTGTCAACAGCCGCCCAGCGGCCAGGTGTCCACGCTCGGTCCCCAGCCGCCAGGTGGCGGCCAGGTGTCCATACTCGGTCCCCAGCCGCCCTGATTTCTCCTGTCACCTTCCCCCACACTTTTCTTAGCCTGGCCTGCTTTAGGGCAGCATTGGTCGAGCCCACCAGAGAACCAGACTCCTCCGGTGGGCCCTGGCTTCTCTATCAGGGGAGTTGAGAGTGCCTAGGTGAGGAGCATGATGATGATGATAGAAGTTAGCATCTGCTTTGTTTTCTTGGAATGCAAGCGAATGTATGTAGTAGCGGCTAGGCCTGAGGTGGTCCGCGTTTTGGCGCATATCCTCCCTCCTCCGAGGATTGCTGGATGTTTTCCTGCTACTATCCCAGTTCTATGACTCCCGTTAAAACAAAGCTTCAGGTGATAAATGATGGATGAGGTGGTGGCAAAGGAGAAAGAGCAGGAGGAACAGGGACCATTCACATCAATATCAGGCCAGTCAACCAGATATCTCTTGTAGGATATGTTTCTGTAACAAAAGGAGCGGTTCGGCTACACAGTTATAGGGCATACATTGAGTGCAATGCCTAGCAAAAATTTCGAGGCACTCCAATGCCCCTTGGAAATGACATGGAGGTCAGAGGGCGTTAACTAAACCTTTTTTTCGATTTATAGCAACTGGGTCTCCCGTGCACTGTTGGCCTAAGCAGTGAATGGAAGGCTTTCCAAAAATTATGAGGAACTGCAATGCCCCTTATAAGAGCCATGTGTGGCACCCCAGGGGTCTGGTCACCACAGTAATAGAGATATTACGTCGGAGAGCAAGTGGGAGGTTTCCTGGTCAGATTCCCTTAAACATGCAACATCCTCCTGCCCCAGTCTTGGGAGGGGAGAATTCTGCCCTTATAAACTGGATCTGGGGCGGGGTTGAGTGAGTCAGAGAACAGTCAGAGTCAGAGTGAGAGCAAGGGAAAGTAACAGCAAGGAGCTCTGTAGGAGCTAGGAGCTAAAGACCAGGGGCTGGAAGCTGAGCAGAACTCGCCCTGGCAGAAGACAATAGGAACCGGACACAGGAGTCCGAAGCTGTGAGGACTTATATATCCAGCAGCAGAAACCAGCCGGCAGGGGATTTCAGGTCCTCTGGCCATAGAAGCCCGGAGGCTCAGTCACAAGCAAGGGACCAGCACCGCCGCCGTGGAGCGGAGGCTAACAGAAGGCCCCAAGTCACCAGCCATACGGATGAGCACTACACGGTACACTCAGGGACGTGGGCTACTTCTACCCGCTTACAGCAAGGTAGCCAGGAAGAGTGCAGACAGACGGGGAGGCCTACAACTCCACCTGGCCAGGGGAACTCCTGCTTGCTCACAGACTGACTAGGCCTCTTATGCTAGCCAGTACTCCGGGGAGGGTCTACCTTATAATCATCAGTAAAGACCCTGAACTGCACTGCAAAGACTCTGAGTCATTCCTGCTGCGCTAGTGCACCATCACCCCCATCATCCACACTCACTGCCCTGAGGCTATACTCCTCCCGAGGGGAGTTATCCCATTCTATGCTGCGCACACAACACCAGCCTCAGCGGTCTGCCTCGCAGCGGTGGTACTCCCTGACCGCAATCCACGGGTGGCGCCGTCGGACAATTAACCTCGAAACCTAAGAAAGACTGCCACTGGTTTGACCAGCCTGAGCCACGGGACCGGGTCACCGCCACGGAGACTACAGACCCCAGAGACCCGGCACCGGGTATCCCACACACGTGTACACACGGCCCAGGGGGCGCGTCACATGCAGTACAGCATATTACAAACATAAGTCCCATTATTGGGGAGTGGGTGTCCCATAGTATTTGCTTATGCCTTGCCAGCAAAAGCTGCCAAAAATTAGGACGGAGCAACCTGCAATGCCCCTTACAAGAGCCATGCAGTACAGCATATTACAAACATAAGTCCCATTATTGGGGAGTGGGTCTCCCATAGTATTTGCTTATGCTTTCCCAGCAAAAGCTGCCAAAAATTAGGACGGAGCAACTTGCAATGCCCCTTACAAGAGCCATGCAGTACAGCATATTACAAACATAAGTCCCATTATTGGGGAGTGGGTGTCCCATGGTATTTGCTTATGCTTTCCCAGCAACACCTGCCAAAAATTAGGACGGAGCAACTTGCAATGCCCCTTACAAGAGCCATGCAGTACAGCATATTACAAACATAAGTCCCATTATTGGGGAGTGGGTGTCCCATGGTATTTGCTTATGCTTTCCCAGCAAAAGCTGCCAAAACTTAGGACGGAGCAACTTGCAATGCCCCTTACAAGAGCCATGCAGTACAGCATATTACAAACATAAGTCCCATTATTGGGGAGTGGGTGTCCCATGGTATTTGCTTATGCTTTCCCAGCAAAAGCTGCCAAAAATTAGGACGGAGGAACTTGCAATGCTGGCACCCAGGTGGTATAGTGGTGGTGGAGGCTGAGGATAAGGAGAAGAAGATTAAACAGCCGAAACGAGGAAGCGTATACCCATGTGTGGGTGTAAAGCGGTGCATGTGAATATACCCCCCGAAATAACACAGTGGATTTGACTTTATGTTACTCTGCTGTCATTTGGTGGTGATGAGAAGTCTGGCCCAATCCAGCCCTTGTTCATTTTGATAAGGGTCAGCTTGTCAGCATTGTCAGTTGACAGGCGAGTGCGCTTATCAGTTATAATTCCCCCAGCGGCACTAAAAACACGATCCGATAACACGCTAGCGGCAGGGCAGGCCAGGATCTCCAAGGCGTACAGAGCGAGTTCATTCCAAGTGTCCAGCTTGGATACCCAATAATTAAAAGGCACAGAGGAATCATGGAGGACGCTGGTACGATTGCCAAGGTACTCCCTCACCATCTTTTGAAACTTTCCACTCCTTGTGAGAGTACCCCGCGCCTCAGGGCCTGTAAGCTGGATGGGTGTCAGAAAACTGTCCCAGAACGTTGACAGTGTTCCCCTGCCTCTGCTGGATTGGAGTTGCATCTCTCTTGCCTGTACGCCTTGGTTGGGCAACGAACTGTGACCTCTGCCGCTAGCGTGTTCAGATGGGAATTTTTTTAAGAGTTCTGCAGCATGGACCTTCTGGTATTGCCCCATTTTTGTAGACCTCTCCACCTCAGGAATAAGAGAGTGAAAGTTCTCCTTGTAGCGGGGGTCTACAAGTGTCACCAACCAGTAATGACTGTCACCCAACATTTTGACAACGCGAGGGTCACGGTTAAGGCAGCGTAACATAAAGTCAGCCATGCGTGCCAGACTGGTAACGGGCAAGATTTCCGTGTCCTCACCAAGATGACGACTGACCATGCTCTCCTCCTCCTCCTCCTCTTCCTCCTCCCCCCTGTCCTCAGGCCACCCACGCTGAACCGACGGTATGACACTTGTACAGGTACTACCGTCTACAACGCATGATAGCAGCTCCTGTTCTTCCTCCTCCTCCTCCTCCTCTCCCTCATTGTCCCCCAATGCACGTTGGGATGAGATGAGGCTGGGCTGTGTGTAATCGCCCGCTACGGTTTCTTGATCCATCTCATCATACTCTGGCTGCAATGCCTCCTCTTTAATTCTCTGCAGAGAGCGTTGCAAAAGACAGACAAGTGGGATGCTGACACTAATGATGGCGTCACCGCCACTCACCATCTTGGTGGCCTCCTCAAAGTTTGTCAGGATGGTACATATGTCAGACATCCAGGTCCACTCCTGAGGTCATATGTGTGGAGTCTGACCTGAATATCGACGTCCTTGTTGCAGCTGGTACTCCACAACTGCTCTCTTCTGCTCACAAATCCTTTGCAACATGTGGATGGTAGAGTTCCAACGTGTGGGGACATCACACACCAGTCGGTGTGCCGGAAGCTGCAAACGCTGCTGAAACACAGCAAGGGCGGCGGAAGCTGTAGCCGACTTGCGAAAATGAGCTGACAGGCGGCGTACTTTCACTAGCAGATCTGGCAACTTGGGGTACGATTTAAGAAACCGCTGAACCACGAGGTTAAGCACATGAGCCAGGCATGGTACGTGTGTGATCTCACCTCGCCTCAGAGCCGCCACCAGGTTACAGCCATTGTCACACACGACCATGCCGGGATGTAGGTTCAGCGGTCTCAGCCACAGATCTGCCTGCTCTTTCACAGCTGTCCTCAACTCACAAGCAGTGTGAGGTTTATCACCTAAGCTTATGAGTTTTAGCACAGCCTGTTGCCACTTGGCGGAGGCAGTACTGCAATGCTTCCAGCTTGTAACTGATGTGGTGATATCTGAGAAGGAGGCTGAACATGAGGAGGAGGAGGAGGATGCGCAGGAGCTGTACACTGTGGGGGCAACTCTGACTGACATAGGGCCCGCAATCCTCGGTGTGGGGAGGATGTGTTCCGTCCCAAGGTCCGACTGGGTCCCGGCTTCCACTATGTTTACCCAGTGTGCCGTCAGAGAGATGTACCGTCCCTGGCCACAAGCACTTGTCCACGTGTCCGTTGTCAGGTGGACTCTCCCAGTAACTGCGTTGTTGAGGGCACGGCAGATGCTTTGGGACACGTGCTTGTGTAGTGCGGGAATGGCACACCGGGCAAAATAGTGTCGGCTGGGGACCGAGTACCGAGGGACAGCCACCGCCATAAGATTGCGGAAGGATTCCGTCTCCACCAGCCTAAAAGGCAGCATTTCCAATGCAAGCAGTCGTGAAATGTGCGAATTTAGGACTGTGGCCTGTGGGGTGTTAACTGCGAATTTCCGCTTTCGTTCAAAGGTCTGGGATATGGACAATTGAATGCTGCGGTGGGACGTGGACGTGGACGTTGATGCTCTTTCTTGAGAAACTGCCATAACAAGTGAAGACTGAGAGGAGGGGGCATCTTTACATGCAGTATGGACAGGGGATTGCCTTGCACACACAACGGGGGGTTCTATTGCATGCACAACAGTGGAAGAAGCAGTGGTGACACCCGCTGACACTGGTCGTGGACCCTGGGTTTCGCTCCACAAAGTCGGGTGCTTTGCTGCCATGTGCCTGATCATGCTGGTGGTGGTCAGGCTGGTAGTTTTGTCACCCCTGCTGATGCTGGCATGGCAGGTGGAACATATGGCCTTTTTGGGGTTATCAGCAGAGTCTTTAAAAAAATTCCAGACTCTGGAAGACCTACCGCTTGCACTGGCAACGTCCCTCGTGTTGGTGTTACGGGGAACGGTTGCCTGCCTTCTGTCTGCGGCCACCACACTGCTTCTTCCTGCCTGTTGGGGTACTCTGCCTCCCTCCCCCTGTGTGCTGCTGGCCTCACTCTGCATGTCCTCCTTCCACGTTGGGTCAGTTACTAGATCATCCACCACCTCCTCCTCTTCCACTTGCGCACCACGATCCTCCTCCTCACTTCCTGGCAATTGTGTCTCGTCATCGTCCACCTCTTGTGACAGATTGCCAACGTTGACTTCCTGTGGCCGTGGCTGTTCAAATATTTGGGCATTGCAACATGGGATCTCCTCTTCCACCACTTCAAGCGTATCAGGCGAGGGGCCCAAATATGGAAATGGACCATTGAACAGCTCTTCAGAGTGTCCAAGTGTGGGATCACTTGCTGTTTGACGACACTCGGCATGGTGGGAGGAAGGAGCATCAGGGTGAGGAGGAGTATGCGGTCGAGACTCACGGCTACTAAGAGTTGGCCGTGTGGAAGACAGACCGGAGGTGGTGGTGCCCAGGTAACTGGAAGTATTGCCTGCTATCCAATTAATAACCTGTTCACACTGATCAGTTCTCAATACTCGTGTTGTTCTGTGCTTCCCTAGTAATTCGGTGAAGAAGTGGGAGCGAGAAGATGTGGCTGTTGGTTGTGGCACATTTTCACCTTGGCCACGGCCCCGTCCTCTGCATGAACCATCACCAGAACGTCCACTTCCACGTCCCTTGCCACGCGCCTTGCCCATTGTAAATGAAGTAAAATAGCTTACACTTGCACTATCAATGGAAAAAGGGTAATAAAGAGTAGATTAGAACCGTGGAAGAGGAAAACCACAGTTATTGTTTACTGGGGTATACCACACTTTTTTAAATAGAGATATTTGCGGCTGAACAGTGAGCAACACACTCAAACTGCTTTTTTTTAGATACCAAAGGCCCAAAACTGGATAGTACAGCGATTTGACCCGTGGAACTGCGAAACCACACTGGGATGTCGGGCCTATACAAGACTATTTTCAACAGATATATTTTTGTGTCACAACAGTCAGGAGACACTACTGTTTTTCTTTACGGAAAAAACTACCAAAAGCTGAATAATAGAGATTTTTTACCAAGGGATGGCAAAACCACAGTTATTGTTTACTGGGGTATACCACACTTTTTTAAATAGAGATATTTGCGGCTGAACAGTGAGCGACACACTCAAACTGCTTTTTTTTAGATACCAAAGGCCCAAAACTGGATAGTACAGCGATTTGACCCGTGGAACTGCGAAATCACACTGGGATGTCGGGCCTACACAAGACTATTTTCAACAGATATATTTTTGTGTCACAACAGTCAGGAGACACTACTGTTTTTCTTTACGGAAAAAACTACCAAAACCTGAATAATAGAGATTTTTTACCGTGGGATGGCAAAACCACAGTTATTGTTTACTGGGGTATACCACACTTTTTTAAATAGAGATATTTGCGGCTGAACAGTGAGCGACACACTCAAACTGTTTTTTTTTTAGATACAAATGGCCCAAAATGGATAATACAGAGGTTTGAACCGTGGAAGTGGAAAACAACACTTCTGTTTCTCTAGCCTACACCAGACTATTTTCAACAGTTATATTTGTATCTGAAAAATCAGAGACACGCTTTTTTTTTTGGGGGGGGGGGGGGACACACCAAAAGGTTAATAAGACGGGTATTTGTACAGTGTGAAGGAGGAAAAAAAAAGGAGGATTTAGATGGAAAAAAAAGGATTTTTCCTGGCCCCCGACACCTGGTGCTAAGTCCAGCAATTTGAGCAACAGGAGCACACAGGACTGTAATGCAGCGTTTGCTGGTATAACCACTGTGTCTCCTATACAGCCTGCCTGCCTGGTATCTGGGATGGATATTAGTCCTGAAAAGGACTGTTTGTTTGTTCTGGCAGCCTTTACAGACCCTACACTAACTATTTCACAGTTTATACCTCTCCCTAAATCAGCAGCGATGTCCCTACACTGTCTAATCCGGAGCGACTGTGTCCAAGATGGCGGCGCCCGGTTTTAAATACTCGAGGTGATGCTGTGCGGCCAGCCAATCACTGTAATGCCCACAACCAACATGGCTGCAGCATTACAGTGACTGGCTGGCAATCCCTGCATGTTCATTGGCTCTGTAAAGGGTGCCAAACATGCAGGGCGGAGACCCGAGCTCCCGCCCGAGTAACCCGGAAATGCTCGGTGCTCGCCGAACATCCCGAGTAGCGTGATGCTCGGGCGAGTACCGAGCAGTGTCGAGCATGTTCGCTCAACACTAATCTTTAGGCTAAAAACGGTGGCACCCTTTGGTCTTAACGAAAATTTCGGGTTTAATGCTTTTTTATAACTTACCCTTCGGATAGGGATAGGTGTGGTTTCAAAGGTTGGGAGGGGAAGTGTTTTTTATGCTTTTATCGGTTTTTAATTTATTTATTCTTTCACAACAGATTGTACATTCTATGTGTGGTCATAGCTACAAGATACGATTCATGATACACACCATACGTGCTACTGGTGGGAAATTCACTTACCCTGGACCATCGAAGAAGGGATCTTGAAACAGTGTCTGCTCATCTGCGGGATGTCCGTTCCTCACATATGTGAATGACGTCTGCTAAAATACCGCTGTAAGAAATATGAGCATATCATACGTTAAAGATAATCATGGACTAACTATTTTTTTATAAAATATATATATATTTTTTATGACACTGTGTATACTATCTTCAGGGCATTATTCTGGGACCATTTTGTAGATGGGTTGTGCAATAACTTTTATATTTTTACTTTGGTATGTGCCTTTCACAATTGATTTTGGTTTTAATACATATTCTATTGTATCACGTATTTATTAAGAACTTAATATGAGTTCTTTCTGTTGCAGTATTATATTATATTTGTTCAGTATTCTGTACAACAAAAGCACTTGCACCTTCAATGTTTTAGGCATCCATTTGAATACACTCAGCAGACACATTATATGTGTCCAAGCACCATGCACTTTCAATTTTCACAATATATAAAAATTTTTCAACACTTGGTAACATTGTTTACTCAGGCACATTGCACTTTATCACATTATCAACTTAATGCTGTTTATTTCTTTGATATAATCATGCCTTACTAATTTCACATTTATTTATTTGTATATTTTAAGATTGTTCACTTTTTAAACACTACTTCATCCACATTCACCATTTACATGCATGCATTCAATACTCACATTATATACGTACACTCACCTATACACTTACACAATAGTCTTATGTATCTTAAGTCTGTTTTGTATCACATTACCCATGACCTCTGTCTACACAATCTGCTGGTGCGCATGCGACCTATGTCAGCGCTCCGGACTTCGGGAAATCTGGCCACAGTGGGAGCGCATGCGCAGCAAGCCTCATGTAACCATGGGGATGCTTACAGCGTGCGTTCCACGGCCCGGAAACCGGAAGTCACGTTACCAGGAAGCGCGACGGGGTCAGCACGTGCCAACTACAGCCGATGGTGTCTCGGTCCCATGACGTTTCTCCACCACTCTGATTGGGTGAGACCACACATAAGAAAGCAGTCACTTCCCTTGCATTTCCACGCCCCCTGAGGAAGTCAACAGACGAAACGTACGTAGGGGATGAGGGACCTCGCATAATTCTGGTGCCTGCACAATAGTGGTTCTGCGGTATGTTACCATCCCTTTTACTTTGATCACTGTATTTATACTGTTATGGTTTAACATACAACTCATTGGCTACAATACAGCACTATTGTGTAGTAGTAGTATACTTTTAATAGGTACACTTACACTCTTACACTCATATGCAATATTTGGTCCCTCACAGTACGGAGGTGCTTTTAAGCTATTCTGTGTTTGTATATTTTATACTAATAAAGTTTTGTGCTTGCTGAATCAATTCGTTCTTCTGTGCATATATCAGATTTGGACCGAATTATATGATATGTATGGTTATGCTGTGTCAGCAACTCCAGTTATATTTGTAGGACAAATATGCTTTTTTGATTATAGCCAGCCTTTCATGTTGTATACTGACGCCAGCAACGAGGGACTGGGAGCTGTGTTGTCCCAGAAGCAAAACGGCAGAGAGAAGGTAATTGCCTATGCCAGTAGGAAGCTTTGCCCTACTGAGAGGAACCCGGAGAATTACAGTTCCTTCAAGCTGGAGTTCCTGGCCTTGGTCTGGGCTATCACTGAAAGATTCAAGCATTACCTAGCCTCAACTAAGTTCACAGCCTTTACCGACAATAATCCCTTGACACACCTGGAGACAGCCAGGTTGGGAGCCATGGAACAGAGTTGGGTGGCCAGACTGTCGAATTATCAGTTCACAATCAAGTACCGGGCAGGTCACAAGAATACCAATGCTGATGCCTTGTCGAGAATGCCCCACCAGTCGGACACCGAGGAAGAAGTGGATGATCTCGAAGAAACGGAACTACCTGCTTTCCACAGAAATGGAATTGTCCACGAGCAACACGCCTCCAGAAGATGTCATGGTAGGACGCCAAACCCTCTACTTCATCACAGCTGGAAGGAGACCCAGGACAGTGACCCGGTTGTCAGCCTCATCAAAAGACTGATAACCCAAGAAGGTTCTCATCTGGAGAAGGATGCGCCCCCACAAGCCAAGCACCTGTGGAATGAGAGAAGCCGGCTGTTCATCTACAGAGAGAAGCTGTGCAGAAGATATGTCAACCCCAAGACCAATGAAATGGTGTGGCAGATTGTTGTACCTAGGACAGATATCCAGGTGGTGTTAGAGGCCTACCACGACCAGGCAGGTCACTTTGGCTGGAAGAAGCTGGAAACCCTGCTGAAAGACCGGTTCTATTGGGTTGGAATGCGGAGTTCCATAGAAAGGTGGTGCCGGAATTGTGGACCCTGTAGCCTCAGAAGGAAAGACTACGGCAGCCAGAGAGCACCCTTGCAGTCCATCAAAACAACCCAACCCCTGGAGATTGTCGCTCTGGATCACGTCAAACTGTCACCCAGCAGATCAGGCTACTCCTATGCCCTGACCATGGTGGATCATTATTCCCGGTTCCTGGTGCTAGCCCCTGTCAAGGACCTGACAGCAGAAACTGCAGAAAGAACATTCCAAGCCTACTTCTGCAGACCCCATGGATATCCAGAAAAGGTGCTCACAGATCAAGGCCCTGCTTTCGAAGCTGAGCTATTCAAGGAGTTCTGCCTCCTGTATGGATGCAAGAAGATCCGGACTACGCCATATCATCCGCAAACCAACGGTATGTGCGAGAAAATGAACAACATCATTATAGACCTGTTGAAAACCCTACCTTTGGAAGAAAGGAACCTGTGGCCAGAAAAGCTACCTGACCTAGTGGACCTCTATAACCACATACCCGTGAGTTCTACTAATTGTACCTTAGCGTACCTTATGAGAACAAGACCTGGAAAATTGCCCATGGACCTGGAGCTTGGAGTGGTAGAATCTGCTGCAGATACGTCCACTGAAGACTGGGACACAAGTCGGCAAGAGCAGTACAAGAAGGTACAGGCATGTGTCGAAGACAGTCTAAACAAGGTGAGGGAAAGACAGGAAGAGCAGTATAACAAACATGCACCAGCAGAACCCTTGGCACCTGGAGAGATAGTGCTAAAGCGGAAAAGAAGAGGTCACAAGCTCAATGACCAGTGGGAAAGAGAGCCCTACACTGTGCTAAACTCCAGATTTGACAACAGTAAAACCTGCCTGATTAGTAAGGATGGAGGTAAGACAACCGCAACAGTCTCAAGAGGCCACTTGAAGGTGTGCCCAGGTCTACTGAAGACAACAGAGGAAGAAGTACCTCCTATAGCACCGGAAGAACCCAAGGAAGATGTGCTTCACACAGTTCTAGGAGATTTCCCTGCGAACTGGCCTCAACTTGATGGAGCAGTTATTATACCAGTAATACACTTCTATCAACCACAAGAAGAACCTGTGGGAGCCCTAGAGGAACCTGCTCAGGAACAGGAAGAGTCCCCAGTCAGAGGAGGATCACTCGTTGAAGCAGATCCTGAAGGCCCAGTAATCAGTGTACTTGTCAGTCCCATAGAGAGATTGAGGCAGTTTTATAATCTACCAGCACGTACATGTGATAAGTTAGCAGAAAGTGCATGCACAGACACCAGTATCACCCCAGTGCTACGAAGGTCCACACGCAGCACCCAAGGCAAAATCCCTGCCAGGTTTAGGGATTAAAATACAAAGTGCCTAAAGTATAAATAGTTACCCAGTTGGGTATTGCCTATTGTTTATTATGTAAACTGAAATTAATGTGTGCCTGTAGTTACCCGTCAGGGTACAGAGACTTGTAAGCTGAGGACTGTGAGCAGCCAAAAACTGTTTGTGTAAATAGTTGCACTCATCAAAAGTTCCCCCTTATTTGACCACTGAACAAAAACCTGTTTGGCGTGGCCGAAGACGTGGTCCAACACCTGGATCACTTATGCCCTGTAGCCACGCCCAGGGCCTACGTTGAGGGTTTTCAGGGGGGTCCCTCATGTTACTCATACTTACTGTAACTTAATTATTGTTATTGTTATAATTACTGTTATTGTTGTAACCTGTTACAAAATGCTTCAGTCCAGGAGTACTGAATTGTACTAGGGGGGAATGTGGCACCCTGCTGTTCACAGGTACCACAGGACACAAAAGGGTGCATGGATGGACTTCTCCACAACAGGCCCTCGGTACAAACAAACACCTCCACCCTTCCACCTCATACCACCAGAGGGAGCCCCTTAGGGATATATATATGGAGGGTGGAGTCAGGCAGTGAGAGAGTTTAGTCTGAGAGTGTGCTGCCACTGAGAGCAGTGAAGACGCAGCACGTCTGCTGCTGTATTTAGGGCCCCGATTGTGGCCGGAGGCAAGGAGGAGAGGAGAAAGGAGTTGAGGGGGCAGAGGAGCATCATAGGCTCACCCCAAGACACGAACCGGACACCGGGTCCCCGCCCACAGGGTCTTTTATACCCAGTAGGGATCACCGGCATATCAGGAGGACTACAAGTCCCTGGTCGACCTGAAGCTAAACCCTTGACAGGACTAGGAACCACGAAGGCCCCGGCGTCCAGTTATAGTGGTTGCCAGAAAAAGGTCCTACTACCAAGCGACAGGAGAAGGAACAGCACAACACAGAAGCTAGGCCCAGTTGCAGGCTGGCCAGGAGCTTAGAGAGAGGGAGACATGGATCAGGAGGCCTTATACCCGCTCACTGGGGAGAAATCCTGAAGTGCACCCTTCCTACCGAGTACCCTGGACGGTACCTGACATCCACACCAGTAAAGGTACTGAAGTGAATCTCCTGTCTCTGTCAGTTACTCCTGCTGCGCCATCTCTCCTGCACTGCAAGCCCCAGCATCACAACCATTTGCACCTACACTGCAACGGGGGCCCGCTCCACCTGTGGGGAGCAGAAACATCCCAGCTGCCATCCCATCACCCCCCCAGCAGCACCGGTAACCATTACCGGAATCCACAGGTGGTGTCACGAGACAAACTGTATACTAAAACCCCTTTTTAAAGAGAGACCCAGAGTATGGGCCCGGGAGCCGACTGCCGCGACATCCTAAACAAGGTAAAAGGCCCGGGTACCGAGTCCCCTATATTCCCCCTGGGTGACACAGATCCACATTAAAAAAGCAGCCATAGAGTTTCCGGGAACCCTACCCCACACTTTTCTTAGCCAAGGCTGCTTAGGGTTAGGGTTAGGTTGGATGGGCCCACCAGAGAACTGGAGACTCCTCCGGCGGGCCCTGGCTTCTCCTTCAGGAGAGTTCATAGTGCCGAGGTGAGGCCATGATGATGATAGAGGCCAACATCTGCTTAGTTTTCTGTCACTTGGAATGCAAGTGCAAGTATGCAGCCAGCCACCCACCCACCCACAGGCCACAACACTAAACTGCCAGATTTCTGGGCAGCTCTTTGCATTTTAAGCTCGTGGAGGCGGAAGCTTTTCACAACCTCATGCCAGCGGCGGCCTGGTGTCCATAATCGGTCCCCAGCCGCCACTATATTTCCTGGTATCGCCTCCGCCATCCACAAGCACAGGTCCCACAACATTACCCTACCCGTGCCCTCCCCAGTACACTTACTGGGAAGGACCGCCTAACCACAAACACGTGGACAGATGAATGTGGCCAGGGATGGTACGGAGCTGGTCCACAACTTTTTTTGCTGAGAGTTGTATTTATCTCGGTGAAAGGACTGGCATAGAGGGAAAACGTATCTACCCTGTGTGTCATTTCTCCCAGGAAGTCCTCTAAAGCTGCTTGTGGCCTGAACATTACTGCTGGTACTTTTCTGTGGGAATTTGCTTGCCTCCTGCTAGCCTGGAATATTTCCAGCAAACTATGGTACAACGCCATAGTATTAGCACTTCCCCCAGTACCAGTAGTGAAGCCATCCCCAAATTCCTACTCAGGAATTTTATTTGGTAGACTGAGTGGCTGCCCAAATATATTTTCTCACAAAGGAGCTGAAGATAGAGTGGCAGTAGGTGCAAGTTTCTCCAGTCTGTTAGATATTAGAGAGTGAACGGCAGCACATTGGATCAGTGGTTAGCACTGAAGCCTTGCAGCGCTGGGATCCTGGGCTCAAATCCCAGCAAGGACAACATCTGCAAGGACTTTGTATGTTCTCCCCGTGTTTGCATGTGTTTCCTCCTCAGTAAAAAAGCAGCCATAGAGTGTCCGGGATCCTTCTTACACACTTTTCTTAGCAAGGACTGCTTCTCGGCAGGCTTGGACGGTCCCACCAGAGAATCCTCTGGTGTGCCTTGGCTTCTACCTCAGGAGAGTTCATGATAGCGCTAACTTTGCAGCTGCTATGGGGCTCTTGAGCGGGTGAGAAAGGTTATCCCTCAGAATCAAATCCTCTGGTGGGCACAATGTTTTTCAATCTGAAACAGCTTCTCAGTGGGAGTTGTATTTCACCACAGCCATATTCTTTAGCTCGGTGAAAGGACTGGCATAGAGCGAAACCGTATCTACCCCGGCTGTCATTTATCCGTCACCAGGTCCCGCCCATTGTCACACACGACCATGCCTGGCTGTATGTTCAGCAGTGAGAGCCACAGATCAGGCTGCTGTATAACAGCTTTCAACAACTCTGCAGCGCTGGGCGGTTTGTCAATTAAGCATTAAGCATGTTATCTTCAGCACAGCCTGCTGCCGCTTGGCCAAGGCAGTGCTGCAGTGCTGTCAGCTTGTTATTGATGTAGTCATTTCGGAGATGGAGGAGGAGGTTCAGGAGCTGAACAATGTAATTACATTGAGGATAAATTGGTGATGCTGTTTTTTATACTAAAGAAAGATCCTACTGTTTTTTTTTTTTAAGTTATTTTTTAAGACAAATGCATTTACCGGGAAATGTCATTTTAACATTTTACAACCTCATCTGGCAATGTGGTGTGTGACACATGTTTTATTTATGATGGATGGACTCTGAAAGTCAGAAAGACTATTTTTATAGGGCCATCAGATGGCCCTTACTATTCTTAAAAGGCCAGCAGTCGGCCCTCGCTATTGTTAGAGAGCCATCAGCCGGCTATGCTTTGTTGTTCTTATTATTAACAAGTGGGTCTCCTATACTGTTATTGCGTATCCAGTGACTGCAAGGGCTGCCAAAAATGTGGACGCAACCCAATACCGCTTTGAAGAGACATAGAGGAGGGTTTCAGTAAAAAAATGTTCCCATTATAAAGGAGCGGGTTTCCTGTAGTGGTAATGCCCATGCTGTGACTGCAAGGGCTGCCAAAATTTGGGAAAAACCTCACTAACAAATTAAAGACACATAGAGCAGGGCCACAGTTACGACAAATTCCATTTAGAAAGGAGAGAGTATGCTATACAGTGAGTCCAACGGCTGACCAATTTTAGGAAAAACCCCACTAAGAATTTAAAGACACACAGAGCAGGGCCACAGTAACAAGTACGAAATGTTCCCATTAGAAAGCAGAGGGTCCGCTATACAGTTATAGGGTATGCAGTGAGCCCAACGGCTGACCAATTTTAGGAAAAACCCCACTAAGAATTTAAAGACACACAGAGGAGGGCCACAGTAACAAGGTACGACATGTTCCTATTAGAAAGGAGAGAGTCTGCTATACAGTTATAGGGTATGCAGTGAGTCAAACAGCTGACGAATTTTAGGAAAAACCCCACTCAGAATTTAAAGACACATAGAGCAGGGCCACAGTAACAAGGTACGACATGTTCCCATTAGAAAGGAGAGAGTCTGCTGTACAGTTTTAGGGTATGCAGTGAGTCCAACGGCTGACCAATTTTAAGAAAAACCTCACTAAGAATTTAAAGACACACAGTGCAGGGCCACAGTAACGAAAAATTCCCATTAGAAAGAAGAGAGTCTGCTATACAGTTATAGGGTATGCAGTGAGTCCAATGGCTGACGAATTTTAGGAAAAACCCCACTAAGAATTTAAAGACACATAGAGCAGGGCCACAGTAACGAAAAATTCCCATTAGAAAGGAGAGAGTCTGCTATACAGTTATAGGGTATGCAGTGAGTCCAACGGCTGACCAATTTTAAGAAAAACCCCACTAAGAATTTAAAGACACACAGTGCAGGGCCACAGTAACAAGTGCGACATGTTCCCATTAGAAAGGAGAGGGTCTGCTATACAGTTATAGGGTATGCAATGAGTCCAACGGCTGACCAATTTTAGGAAAAACCCCACTAAGAATTTAAAGACACATAGAGCAGGGCCACAGTAACGAAAAATTCCCATTAGAAAGGAGAGAGTCTGCTATACAGTTATAGGGTATGCAGTGAGTCCAACGGCTGACCAATTTTAGGAAAAACCCCACTAAGAATTTAAAGACACACAGAGCAGGGCCACAGTAACGAAAAATTCCCATTAGAAAGAAGAGAGTCTGCTATACAGTTATAGGGTATGCAGTGAGTCCAATGGCTGACGAATTTTAGGAAAAACCCCACTAAGAATTTAAAGACACTTAGAGCAGGGCCACAGTAATGAAAAATTCCCATTAGAAAGGAGAGAGTCTGCTATACAGTTATAGGGTATGCAGTGAGTCCAGCGGCTGACCAATTTTAAGAAAAACCCCACTAAGAATTTAAAGACACACAGTGCAGGGCCACAGTAACAAGTGCGACATGTTCCCATTAGAAAGGAGAGGGTCTGCTATACAGTTATAGGGTATGCAGTGAGTCCAACGGCTGACCAATTTTAGGAAAAACCCCACTAAGAATTTAAAGACACATAGAGCAGGGCCACAGTAACGAAAAATTCCCATTAGAAAGAAGAGAGTCTGCTATACAGTTATAGGGTATGCAGTGAGTCCAATGGCTGACGAATTTTAGGAAAAACCCCACTAAGAATTTAAAGACACTTAGAGCAGGGCCACAGTAATGAAAAATTCCCATTAGAAAGGAGAGAGTCTGCTATACAGTTATAGGGTATGCAGTGAGTCCAGCGGCTGACCAATTTTAAGAAAAACCCCACTAAGAATTTAAAGACACACAGTGCAGGACCACAGTAACAAGTGCGACATGTTCCCATTAGAAAGGAGAGGGTCTGCTATACAGTTATAGGGTATGCAGTGAGTCCAACGGCTGACCAATTTTAGGAAAAACCCCACTAAGAATTTAAAGACACATAGAGCAGGGCCACAGTAACGAAAAATTCCCATTAGAAAGGAGAGAGTCTGCTATACAGTTATAGGGTATGCAGTGAGTCCAACGGCTGACCAATTTTAGGAAAAACCCCACTAAGAATTTAAAGACACACAGAGCAGGGCCACAGTAACAAGTACAACATGTTCCCATTAGAAAGTAGAGGGTCTGCTATACAGTTATAGGGTATGCGGTGAGTCCAACGGCTGACCAATTTTAGGAACAACCCCACTAAGAATTTAAAGACACATAGAGCAGGGCCACAGTAACGACAAATTCCCATTAGAAAGGAGAGAGTCTCCCATAGTGTAGGCCTATGCAGTGAATGCAATGGCTGCCAAAAATTTGGAGGCACTTCAATGACCCTTGGAAGAGACATGGAGAATTGCCTCAAAAAAAATGTTCCCATTAGAAAGTAGCAGGCCTTCTATATTTGTAATTCCCATGCACTAAATGTATGGGCTGACAAACATTTACCCCTGGGGGGTAAACATGAACATACTGTATAAAAATTTTTTTTTACGGGCATCATAAACACCCTTTAAAAAATGTTATGGGTGTTGCATCACGAGAGAGAGAGCCAGTTCATTCCACGTATCCAGCTTGGATACCCAATAATTATAAGGCACAGAGGAATCACGGAGGATGTTGGTACGGTCTGCAAGGTACTCCCTCAGCATCTTCCCAAACTTTGCACTCCTTGTGAGAGTACCCCTTGCCTCAGGGCCTGTGCGATGGGAGGGGCTGAGAAAACTCTCCCAGAACTTTGACAGTGTTCCCCTGCCTCTGCTGGATTGAAGTTGTGTCTCTCTCGCCTGTACTCCTTGGTTGTCCAACGAAGTGTGCCCTCTGCTGCCAGCGTTTTCAGATGGGAATTTTTTTAATAGTTCCGCAACAAGGGCCTTCTGGTACAGCCCCATTTTTGTAGACCTCAGGAATAAGAGATATAAAGTTCTCCTTGTAGCGTGGGCCTAGAAGTGTCACCAACCAGTAATGACTGTCACCCAAAATTTTAAGAACGCGAGGGTCATGGGAAGGCAGTGTAACATAATCTCAGCAATGCGTACCAGACTACTAACAGGCAAGACTTCTGTGTCCTCACCAAGAGGATGACTGACCATGCTCTCCTCCTCCTCTCTGTCCTCTGGCCATCCACGCTGAACAGACGGTATGACAGCTGTGCAGGTAGTACCGTCTATAGTGCATGAAACTAGCTCCTGTCCTTCCTCCTCCTCCTCTTCCTCATTGTCACCCAATCCACGTTGGGATGAGATGAGGCTTGGCTGTGTGTAATCACCCTGTATGGTTCCTTGCTCCATCTCATCGTGCTCTGCCTGCAATGCATCCTCTTTGATTGTGAGCAGAGAGCGTTTCAGAAGACAGAAAAGCGGGATGGTGAAGCTAATTATGTCGTCATCGCCGCTCACCATCTTGGTGGAGTTCTCAAAGTTTTGGAGGATGGTACATATGTCTGACATCCATGTCCACTCCTGAGGTCTTATGTGTGGAGTCTGAACTGAATACCGACTGCCTTGTTGATGCTGGTACTCAACAACTGCCCTCTTCTGCTCACAAATCCTTCCCAACATCTGCAGTGTAGAGTTCCAACGCGTGGGGACATCACACACCAGTCTGTGAGCCGGATGCTGCAAACGCTGCTGAAACACTGCAAAGACGGCGGAAGCTGTAGCTGACTTTCTAAAATGGGCACACAGGCGGCGTACTTTAACAAGCAGATGCGGCAGCTCCCGGTAGGATTTGAAAAACCGCTGAACCACGGGGTTAAGCACATGGGCCATTCATGGTACGTGTGTGAGCTCGCCTCGCCTCAGAGCCGCCACCAGGTTCCGGCCATTGTCACACACGACCATGCCTGGCTGTATGCTCATCGGTGTGAGCCACAGATCTGTCTGCTCTTTCAGAGCTGTCCACAACTCTTCAGCATTGTGCAGTTTTTCACCTAAGCATATTAGCTTCAGCACAACCTGTTGCCGCTTGGCTGAGGCAGTGCTGCAGTGCTTCCAGCTTGTGACTGATGTGGTCATTTCGGAGATGGAGGCTAAAGAGGAGGAGTGGGCTGAGGAGGATGAGATACAGGAGCTGTAGACCGTGGGGGCAACCCTGATTGACCTAGGGCCCGCAATCCTTGGCATCGGGAGGACATGTTCCGTCCCAAGGTCCGACTGGGTCCCGGCTTCCACTATGTTAATGATGAGCTCCCAGGGCCATGGGGTACCCGGTGAAGGGCCGATAGATGCCGGGGAATGTCACAGTGGCGGTGACCCGGTCCGTGACCCCTGGCGGTCAATAAAAGGGGTTATGTATAGGGGATTTATAGAGTTTTTATAGTTTGTGACACCACCTGTGGAATGTGGCTAAAGGGAGCCGCCGCTGCGGAGCAGTCCTCTGAAGCTGATGTTACTGCAGCAGGGATCGTGTGGCTCTCCACAGGAAGAGCTAGCTTCAGGGCAGTGTGGATATTGCAGGATGTGCTGGGCATTGTAATGCAGGGGTTGATGGCGCAGCAAGAAACACAGAGACAATGAGGTGCAGTCCCAGGTTCTTTACTCACAGTTAATGCAGTCCAGATTACAGGCACCAAAGTAATCTCCCTCGTCTTGCTGTGCTTACTCTGTGAGGGGTTCAGTCCACCCCCAGATAGCTCCAGAGTAATTAGCAGGACCCCCTTCTGTGTCCTCTCCCTGGCCTTTTCCCTGCACCTCACACCTAGTATCTCCAATTCGGTACCCGCGGGCCTTGGCGGGCGACGTCTGTCTGTCCCCTGGGTCCTATATGGCTACCTTCTCGGTGAGACTGGCGTGGACTTGTGTCTATAGGACATAAAGTACTGCAGCCTCCGGTTTCTAGCTGAGACTTGCAATCTTCTACTAGTTGAGGGACCGGTTTCCTTTGTGTGGCCTGACCCCTCCACCTCCTGGTAGATTCGGGCGTACGGGTGGCCTTCAGCATTGCCTGTACCCCTAGGGTCCTTTCTTCTGTTCCTGGAGCCTCTCTGCTCCCTCTCCTCTTTTCTCTCCTTCCTCTCAGACTTGGGCCTCACTGGCTAGGCCCGCCTCTGGAGCAGAGCTACTGCAGAGCCTCTGCTCCTTTCACTTTCCTCCTCTGACTAATCTGTCTTTCTAAGATGGCTTACCAATTTATACCTCCTTTCATGTGCTCCCCTAAGCTACTTCCTCCACCCACACCCACTACATGGTTCCCCCTCTCTAGGTTCCCCCCACTGCAGCCAGGAAAGGGGCTCAGCAAGTACGTGGGAGGCATCTTGCCCCTCCGGCTGACTTGGAGTGGTGTGTGTTGGATGCAGGTGTTAGGGTCCTGAGCTGTACTCCTTCCTTACCTGAGAGTGAGATGCCACATCTCAGGCTGAGATGCAACACCTCTGTGGCGACCGAACCCTCAGGGGCGCCACAATAACCCAGTGTGCCGTCAGCGAGATGTATTGTCCCTGCCCACAAGCACTTGTCCACGTGTCCGTGGTTAGGTGGACTTTACTGGTAACTGCGTTGTTGAGAGCACGGCTAATGTTTTGGGACATGTGCTTGTGTAATGCGACGATGGTACACCGGGAGAAATAGTGGCGGCTGGGGACCGAGTACCGAGGGACGGCCGCCGCCATCAAGTTGTGGTATGGTTCCGTCTCCACGAGCCTAAAAGACAACATTTCGAGCACAAGCAGTCATGAAATGTGAGTATTTAGTAGTGTGGCCTGTGGGGCGTTGGCTGCATATTTGCACTTGCATTCCAAGGACTAGGGTATGGACAACTGAACGCTGCGCTGGGACAAGGACATGGACGTGCTTCCTGATGCTGCTACTTGAGAGTGTGCAACGACAGGTGCAGGGCAGGAGACATCTTCGCATGCACCATGGACAGGGGATTAGCTTGCGTCCACAACAGCGGAAGAAGCAATGGTTCCACCCGCAGACACTGTTCCTGGACCCTGGGGTTTGGCCCACAAAGTCAGGTGCTTTGCTGCCATGTGCCTGATCATGCTGGTGGTGGTCAGGTTGGTCGTTTTTCCACCCCTGCTAATGCTGGCCTGGCAAGTGGTGCAAATGGCCTTTTTGGGGTTATCGGCAGAGTCTTTAAAAAACAAACAGACTCAGGAAGACCTATCAGTTGTACTGGCAACTTCCTTTGTGTTGGTGAACGGTTGCCTGCCTTCTGTCTGCGGCCACCACACTGCTTCTTCCTGCCTGTTGGGGTGCTCTACCTCCCTCCCCCTTTGTGCTGCTGTTCTCGCTCTGCATGTCCTCCTGCCAGGTTGGGTCAGTTACTATATCATCCACCACTACGCCTTCCACTTCCACTCCCTGGTCCTCTTCCTGACTTTCTGGCAATTGTTTCTCATCATCGTCCACCTCTTGTGACACTTTCCCACTGTTGCCTTCGCGTGACTGTGGCTGCTCAGATATTTGGGCATCGCTACACGCGATCTCCTCTTGCCCCGCTTCAAGTGGACCGGGAGAGAGGCCCGAATCTATAAATGGAAAAGTGAACAGCTCTTCAGAGTGTCCAAGTGTGGGATCAGTTGTCTCTGGGTACTCGGCATGGTGGGAGGAAGGAGGATCAGGGTGAGGAATATGCGGTCCAGACTTGCGGCTACTGGGACTTGACCGTGTGGAAGACAAGGTGGTGGTGGTGATGGTGGCTAAGTGACTGGAAGCATTATCCGCTATCCAACCAACAACCTTTTGACACTGCTCTGGGTTCAATAGTGGTGTGCTGCGGTCCCCTAGAAATTGGGACAGGAAGGTCAGGCGAGAAGATGTGGGTGTTTGTTGTGGCACAATTTCGGCTTGCCCACAGCCTTGTCCTTGGCCTCTGTATGCACCATTACCATCACGTCCAGTTCCTCATCCCTTGCCAAGTGCCTTGCCCAATTTAAATTGAGGACAGTATCTTCCACGCTCACTACAAATGACTGAGTTTGGAGCGAACTTATATGTGATCCGTGTGATGGAGAAAACAGAGTTTTAAATACCTTGCCCGTAGGTAAGTAGTTTGAACAGCAAACTGCTGTGAATTGCTTCACTGACACACTGAAAGTAGTGATGAGCGAGCATGCTCGCCACTGCTTGGTACTCGCCCGAGCATCTCAGTACTCGAGATGCTCGGAGCTCGCCGAGTACTTTCAAGATGTTTGGGCGGGAGCTCGGGTCCCCATCCTGCATGTTTGGCGCTATTTAGAGCACCAGTCATGCAGGGACTGTCTGCCACTCACTGTAATGCCACAGCCATGGTGGTTGTGGCATTACAGTGATTGCCTAAATCGATAGGAACAGTGCTCACAGTGAAACATGAAAAGCCGTCAATTCAGCAGCGGCATACACCGGTACCCGACAATTTAGAACAGAAAGAATAGAGCATCACACATAGATTAGATACATAGAAACATGTCAGTCACATATATAATAAGTACAGTGACAGTGTTGGTTATTGTACTTGTCATTTAGTGTTAAAATAAAGGATTTATTAAAAAAAAAATTGCCGTGGGGTTCCCCGTAATTTTAGTTTCTAGCGGAGGTCAAGCAGACAGCTGGGACAGATGTTTGAAGCCTGGGAAGAGGGTAATACCCACGGAGCTTCCCAGGCTACTAATATCAGCCCCCAGCTGAATACCTAGCCTTTACTAGCTATTAAAATGGGGGACCCAAAAGAAAATGACGTGGGAGGCTATTTTAATAGCTAGCAAAGGCTAGGAAGACAGCTGGGGGCTGATATTTATAGCCCAGGAAGGGTGCCAAGAATACTGGACAGCTCCCAGGCTAGAAACACCTGCCGTCAGCCACCCTACAAATGGCGAATCCATAGGATGCGCCAATTCTGGCACTTAGCCTCGCTCTTCCCGCTGCCCTGTAGCGGTGGCAGTGGGGTAATAGGGTTAGGGTTGATGTCAGCTTATAATGTCAGCTGACATCAAGCCCAGGTTAGTAACGGAGAGGCATCTATAAGACACCCCCATTACTAATACCTTAGTGAAAGTTAAAAAAAAACACAAACACCCAGAATAAAGTCCTTTAATTGAAATAAAGAGACAATTCTTTAATGTTCTAAATGAAACTCTACTTACTGTAACTGTGAATTGCTTCACTGACACACTAAAGGAAATTTTTAATGGAGGCCAGAAATGGCAGTATTTTCTGACAACGTATATATGATCCGTTTGACGGAGAAAACAGAGTTTTAAATACCTGGCCTGTAGGTAAGTAGTTTGAACAACAAACTGCTGTGAATTGCTTCACTGACACACTAAAGGAAATTTTTAATGGAGGCCAGAAATGGCAGCATTTTCTGACAACATATATGTGATCCATTTGATGGAGAAAACTCAGTTTTAAATAGCTGGATTTCTAGCACTCTAATATGGAAAGGACCTGGCTGTATTCTGCAGTGCCAACAAGCAAATGGCACAGAAAAAATGGTGTTCTCTGGATTGCTTTTTAAGCAAATAATGAGGATTAAGATCCAAAGAAAAGTATTCCGGGCCCCTGAGACCTGGGCCTTTGTATAGAAATATCTAACAGCAGCAGAAGACAGAATTGGAATGGAGCCTCTTGTGCTATATGCACTGCAGTCTGCTATATACATTGCCTGCCTATACACCCTGACTGCCTGATATCTCTGCAGATGGATTAGTTAGTCCTCAGAAGGACTGTTTGTTAAGATGGATATGTGTAATGTACGGTTTTTCTCCCTTCACTACCTAATACACAATCAAATCTCTCCTTAACGCAGCAGCAGCTCTCCCTACACTGTCTGATCCGAAGTGACTGTGACGAGCATGGCGGTGCCAGGTCTGATATAGAACTGATGATGCTGTGCGGCCAGCCAATCACTGTAATGCCCACAACCAACATGGCTACGGCATTACAGTGCATGGCAGGCAATCCCTGCAAGTTCATTGGCTCTCTAAAGAGCGCCAAACATGCAGGGAGGGGACCCGAGCTCCCGCCAGAGCAACCCGGAAATACTAGGCAATCGCCGAGCATCTCGAGCAGTGAGAGGCTCAGGCGAGCACCGAGCAGTAGCGAGCATGCTCGCTCATCACTGGTCACCACCTCTCGGATTCATAGAAAGTCGCTCTATGCCATAAACTTGGAAGGAGGAAATATTTCTATTATGAGCCTGTATAAAATGCCTGGAAGCGCAAGATATGCTGCAGTTAGTTGTGTTAACAATGTCTCCAATATTTTCAGCAATGCGTTTCTTGATTTTACGTATAGTACAACCAACATATAGAATAATGCAAATTGTGCATTCGATGATATACACAATGTGATCACTAATGCAATTATTAAAGTTCTTTATCTCATGTTGTTGTGTTTTCTCTGTATTAGAAAATTCTTTTGTGACTTTCACATAGCGGCACATACCGCAGCGGTTTTGGCCACACTTGAAAAAACCCTTGCAATCAAGCCAAGTGTGGCACTGTTTTTTTTGATTAATAAAACTGGTGGATAATAAATTTCCTAATGTTTGGCTCGTTTGGCCACTACCATGCATCCTGGTTCCAATATATTGGCCAATATGGCATCGTCATGCAATATAGGCAGATACTTTAAAATAATATGTTTAATTTAGTAAAATTGAGGACTAAATTTTAAAGAGATCACAGGTTTGTCTATTTTGTTATTAGTGGAAATAACATTAGCAGAATCACTACCAGAGGGTATCTGAATGAGATCAGATCTTCATTTTTTCTTGACTATACCCACAGCTCTCTTAAGTGTCCATGAGGGATACACTCTTGTGGTTAATTCAGTCTTACACTCTGTAATTTCATTGTCCAATTTATTTGTATTACTGCAATTTCTCTTAATTTGAGTAAATTCACCTATCGGTATAGATTTGATAGTGTGTTGTGGATGTCCACTATTTTCATGTAAAATGCTGTTACCTGACATATGTTTCACAAATGTAGGCGTGGTAATATTGCTATCAAGAATTTCCAATTTAAGATCTAAAAAAGAAATGCATGTGGGATGAAAAAAATGAGTGAAAGACAAGTTGAAAGCATTATCATTTAAATATACCAAAAAGTCCGGTATGGTAGATACATCGCCACTCCAGATAAATATCAGATCGTCGATGTATCTGCCATACCAGAAAAGGTCATGCGACCGCGGGTTGGTACAGACATACAACATCTCGTGCTCCCAGTATGACATTACCATATTGGTGACAGATGGTGAATATTTGGCCCCCATAGAAACTCCTTTGACTTGAAGGTAATATTCCTGTCCATACATAAAAAAGTTGCATGTCATCAAAAATTGCATAACAATCAATATATAATTAAATAAATCAGAAGTATAGTTACTATGCTTTTTTAGGTGAAAATTTAGAGCTTGCATTCCAATGTGATAAGGTATACTGGTGTATAATGATACAAAGTCACAACTTAACCATGTATACTCCTTCCTCCAGGTTATTCGGGCTAACTGGTCCAATACATCCCTAGAATCCTTTAGGAAACCAGCAGATCTCTGTGCTAGAGACTGCAATAATGAATCAAGCCAATCTCCCAAGTGCTCAGTGAGAGAATGAACACTAGAGATGATGGGTCTCAAGGGTGGAAGTATAGTTCCTATATGGGTTTTAGGCAAACCATATAGGCAAGGTAACATGGGATGATCAACTAGGAGAAAATCCCTTTGTTTTTCAGAGATAACTCCCAATATATATGATGCGCCCCCTGGGCCGCGCGTGTGTGGGGATACCTGGAACCGGACCCGTTGCGAATGCTGGGGGTTGTTGTCCTCGTATGGCCAGGGACCCGGTTCCGTGGCTCAGGGTGGTCAACTCAAATGGCAGTCTATTTGTGATGTTAAAATGTCCGACTACGCCACCCGTGGATTGCGGTCAGGATGAACCGCCGCGGCAGAGCAGACCGCTGAGGCTGGTGCTATGGGTGCAGCAGAGTGTAGTACAACTCCCCACGGGAGGAGTGTAGCCTCAGGGCAGTGTATGCGGAGGATGGGGGTGATGGTGCAGGAGTAGCAGTGACGACACAGAGTCAGGGATGCAGTCCAGTGTCTTTACTCACAGTTCTTATTATCCAGACCACTTCTGCAGGTAACGGCTGCCCACGTCGTACTGTGCTCACCAGGTGAGGGGCTCGGCCTACTCCCACATAAATTTGGAGCGCTTCACAGGACCCCCTTTGTGTGTCCTTTCTCTGGCCTGTCATACCCCGCCAGTGACCTCGCTTCTGTCCGGCAGCTTCGGGCCTTCTCTTGGTGAACTTGGCGCCAGTTTCCCTGATCCTATGTGGTGCCTTCCTAGCGGGTGTAGCGAGGGGCTGCGCCACGTGAAATGTCACAGCCTCCGGTTTCTAGCTGAGGGTAGTTCCCCGACTCCACTAGTTTCGGGGACCAGTCTCCCCCTTTGGCCTGACTTTTCTACGCAGGTAGATTCGGGCTTGAGGTGGCGACTCGCCGGTCCTCACCCCTGGGGTCCCTTCGTTCCTTGTTCCTGGAGCCTCCTCCACTCCTCTTCCTTCCCTCTCCTTCCTTCAGGCTCCGGCCTCCCTCTTAGGCCTGCCTGCGGAGCAGAGCCCATGCAGAGGCTCTGCTCCCTGTCTTCTCCTCTCACTCTGAGCTGAACTAACTACTGATCTAAGATGGTGCCCACCTTTTATACCTCCCTCTAGGTGCACCCAGGAACTGCTTCCTCCCTGCTCCTGCACTACAAGGTTCCCCTTTCCTCGGTGTTCCCTCCCCCCACTCCAGCCCGGGACAGGGACTGTCGTGCTCTACTTGGAGCATATCGGTCGCCCTGCCCCCCGGAAATGTGGTGTAATGCATGCAGGTGTCAGGGTCCTGATCCACACTCCATCCTTACCTGAGAGTGAGATATCGCACATCTGGATGAGATGCAATACCTCTTTAGCAACCGAGCCCTCAGGGTGCTACATATACCCTTCCTGGATAATAGAGTGTGTCTCAGTTTTGTGCAAAGCTAATGGGTTGGAAGACAATTTTTGTATGTTGTAATATCAGACAGTAATGCAAGAATTTGGAAATCATTAGTGTTGAGAGAGCATGCTCGACAATGCTCGGTACTCACCCGAGCATCTCACTACTCGGGATGTTCGGCGAGCACCGAGCATTTCCGGGTTACTCGGGCGGGAGCTCGGGTCTCCGCCCTGCACGTTTGGTGCTCTTTACAGAGCCAATGAACATGCAGGGATTGCCAGCCAGTCACTGTAATGCCGCAGCCATGTTGTTTGTGGGCATTACAGTGATTGGCTGGCTACACAGCGTCACCTCGAGTATTTAAAACCGGGTGCCGCCATCTTGGGCATAGTCGCCCAGGATCAGACAGTGTAGGGTCAGTGCTGCTGAGTTAGGGAGAGATATATAGTGCGAAATAGGTAGTGTAGGGTCGCTAAAGCCTGCCAAATCAAACAAACAGTCCTTCTCAGGACTAATATCCATCCCAGATAGCAGGCAGGCAGGCAGGCTGTATAGGAGATGCAGTGGTTATACCAACAATCACTGCATTACAGTCCTGTGTGCTCCTGCTGGTTAAAATTGGTAGAGTTATCCCCCGGTCTCAGGGGCCAAAAAAAATCCTTTTTTTTCATCTAAATCCTGTATTTTTCTTTTATACCTCAGTCAGACTGTACAAATATGCGTCTTATTAACCTTTTGGTATTCCGCCGCCCCCCCCAAAAAAAAAAAAATTGAGTGTGTCTGTGACTGTTCAGACACCAATATATCTGTTTAAAAGAGTCTGTTGTAGGCCAGATAACTAGAACTTTGGTTTTGCAGTTCCACGGTTCAAATCTCTGTATTATCCTGCTTTTGCCATTTTTTCCGTAAAAAAAACAGTAATAGTGTCTCCCTGACTGTTCAGACACCAATATATCTGTTTAAAAGAGTCTGGTGTAGGCCAGATAACTAGAACTTTGGTTTTGCAGTTCCACGGTTCAAATCTCTGTATTATCCTGCTTTTGGCATTTTTTTCGTAAAAAAAAAACAGTAATAGTGTCTCCCTGACTGTTCAGACACCAATATATCTGTTTAAAAGAGTCTGGTGTAGGCCAGATAACTAGAACTTTGGTTTTGCAGTTCCACGGTTCAAATCTCTGTATTATCCTGCTTTTGACATTTTTTCCGTAAAAAAAAAACAGTAATAGCGTCTCCCTGACTGTTCAGACACCAATATATCTGTTTAAAAGATTCTGGTGTAGGCCACATAACTAGAACTGTAGTTTTGCAGCTCCACGGTTCAAATCTCTGTATTATCCTGCTTTTGGCATTTTTTCCGTAAAAAAAAACAGTAATAGTGTCTCCCTGACTGTTCAGACACAACTATATCTGTTTAAAAGATTCTGGTGTAGGCCAGAGAAATAGAACTGTGGTTTTCCTCTTCCACGGTTCTAATCTCCTTTTTATTACCCTTTTTCCATTGATAGTGTGAGTGTAAGCTATTTTACTTCATTTATAATGGGCAAGGCGCGTGGCAAGGGATGTGGAACTGGACGTTCTGGTGATGGTGCGTGTAGAGGACGGGGCCGTGGCCAAGGTGAAAATGTGCCACAACCAACAGCCACATCTTCTCACTCCCACTTCTTGACCGAATTACTAGGGAAGCACACTACAACACCAGTATTGTGAGCTGATCAGTGTGAACAGGTTATTAATTGGATAGCAGATAATACTTCCAGTTACCTGGGCACCACCACCTCCAGTCTGTCTTCCACATGGTCAAGTTTTAGTAGCCGTGAGTCTCAACCGCAAACTCCTCCTCACCCTGATGGTCCTTCCTCCCACCATGCCGAGTGTCGTCAGACAGCAACTGATCCCACACTTGGACACTCTGAAGAGCTGTTCACTAGTCCATTTCCATATTTGTGCCCCTCGCCTGCTCCGCTTGAAGTGGTGGAAGAGGAGATCCCATGAAGCGATGCCCAAATATTTGAACAGCCACGGCCAGAGGAAGTCGACGCTGGCAATTTGTCACAAGAGGTGGACGATGACGAGACACAATTGCCACGAAGTGAGGAGGAGGATCATGGTGCGCAAGTGGAAGAGGAGGAGGTGGTGGATGATCTAGTAACTGACCCAACGTGGCAGGAGGACACGCAGAGCGAGGACAGCAGCACACAGGGGGAGGGAGGCAGAGTACCCCAACAGGCAGGATGAAGCAGTGTGGTGGCCGCACATAGAAGGCGGGCAATAGTTCCCCGTAACACCAACACGAAGGACGTTGCCAGTACAACCGGTAGGTCTTCCAGAGTCTGGAATTTTTTTAAAGACTCTGCTGATAACCCCAAAAAGGCCATTTGTACCACCTGCTATGCCAGCATCAGCAGAGGTGACAAAACTACCAGCCTGACCACCACCAGCATGATCAGGCACATGTCAGCAAAGTCACTTAAGGGGCACTCCAGAGAGTGCAACTATGTACATGACAGTTTTTAGGCTGCTCACAGTCCTCAGCCACCGAGTCCTTTATGTATACCCTTACGGGTAACTAAGTGTATGTGTCACATAAATTATCCATTAGCAAGGCAAGTTAAATAAATAAATACATGAAATTATTACAAGAACATACCCTACGGGGTAACTATTTATACTGTCAGTGTTTCTCTATTCACTCTCTATACCTGACAGGGGTCTGGCCTTTTGTGCTACGCGATGACCTATGTAGTACTGGGATGCGTGTAGTGTGGATGCTTGCGCTATTTTCTGCTCTAACAGCTCTATGTGTTGGTGGACTGCAAGACTGCCTTAACCTCTCTACGGGACTGGCAAGTACACTGGTTACTGTGCCTACTGGCTCTGCTTCTACCGGTGATCCTTCTTCCGGGGATTCTTCCTGAACTCTTCCCGCTGCCCTGTAGCGGTGGCAGTGGGGTAATAGGGTTAGGGTTGATGTCAGCTTATAATGTCAGCTGACATCAAGCCCAGGTTAGTAACGGAGAGGCATCTATAAGACACCCCCATTACTAATACCTTAGTGAAAGTTAAAAAAAAACACAAACACCCAGAATAAAGTCCTTTAATTGAAATAAAGAGACAATTCTTTAATGTTCTAAATGAAACTCTACTTACTGTAACTGTGAATTGCTTCACTGACACACTAAAGGAAATTTTTAATGGAGGCCAGAAATGGCAGTATTTTCTGACAACGTATATATGATCCGTTTGACGGAGAAAACAGAGTTTTAAATACCTGGCCTGTAGGTAAGTAGTTTGAACAACAAACTGCTGTGAATTGCTTCACTGACACACTAAAGGAAATTTTTAATGGAGGCCAGAAATGGCAGTATTTTCTGACAACATATATGTGATCCATTTGATGGAGAAAACTCAGTTTTAAATAGCTGGATTTCTAGCACTCTAATATGGAAAGGACCTGGCTGTATTCTGCAGTGCCAGCAAGCAAATGGCACAGAAAAAATGGTGTTCTCTGGATTGCTTTTTAAGCAAATAATGAGGATTAAGATCCAAAGAAAAGTATTCCGGGCCCCTGAGACCTGGGCCTTTGTATAGAAATATCTAACAGCAGCAGAAGACAGAATTGGAATGGAGCCTCTTGTGCTATATGCACTGCAGTCTGCTATATACATTGCCTGCCTATACACCCTGACTGCCTGATATCTCTGCAGATGGATTAGTTAGTCCTCAGAAGGACTGTTTGTTAAGATGGATATGTGTAATGTACGGTTTTTCTCCCTTCACTACCTAATACACAATCAAATCTCTCCTTAACGCAGCAGCAGCTCTCCCTACACTGTCTGATCCGAAGTGACTGTGACGAGCATGGCGGTGCCAGGTCTGATATAGAACTGATGATGCTGTGCGGCCAGCCAATCACTGTAATGCCCACAACCAACATGGCTACGGCATTACAGTGCATGGCAGGCAATCCCTGCAAGTTCATTGGCTCTCTAAAGAGCGCCAAACATGCAGGGAGGGGACCCGAGCTCCCGCCAGAGCAACCCGGAAATACTAGGCAATCGCCGAGCATCTCGAGCAGTGAGAGGCTCAGGCGAGCACCGAGCAGTAGCGAGCATGCTCGCTCATCACTGGTCACCACCTCTCGGATTCATAGAAAGTCGCTCTATGCCATAAACTTGGAAGGAGGAAATATTTCTATTATGAGCCTGTATAAAATGCCTGGAAGCGCAAGATATGCTGCAGTTAGTTGTGTTAACAATGTCTCCAATATTTTCAGCAATGCGTTTCTTGATTTTACGTATAGTACAACCAACATATAGAATAATGCAAATTGTGCATTCGATGATATACACAATGTGATCACTAATGCAATTATTAAAGTTCTTTATCTCATGTTGTTGTGTTTTCTCTGTATTAGAAAATTCTTTTGTGACTTTCACATAGCGGCACATACCGCAGCGGTTTTGGCCACACTTGAAAAAACCCTTGCAATCAAGCCAAGTGTGGCACTGTTTTTTTTGATTAATAAAACTGGTGGATAATAAATTTCCTAATGTTTGGCTCGTTTGGCCACTACCATGCATCCTGGTTCCAATATATTGGCCAATATGGCATCGTCATGCAATATAGGCAGATACTTTAAAATAATATGTTTAATTTAGTAAAATTGAGGACTAAATTTTAAAGAGATCACAGGTTTGTCTATTTTGTTATTAGTGGAAATAATATTAGCAGAATCACTACCAGAGGGTATCTGAATGAGATCAGATCTTCATTTTTTCTTGACTATACCCACAGCTCTCTTAAGTGTCCATGAGGGATACACTCTTGTGGTTAATTCAGTCTTACACTCTGTAATTTCATTGTCCAATTTATTTGTATTACTGCAATTTCTCTTAATTTGAGTAAATTCACCTATCGGTATAGATTTGATAGTGTGTTGTGGATGTCCACTATTTTCATGTAAAATGCTGTTACCTGACATATGTTTCACAAATGTAGGCGTGGTAATATTGCTATCAAGAATTTCCAATTTAAGATCTAAAAAAGAAATGCATGTGGGATGAAAAAAATGAGTGAAAGACAAGTTGAAAGCATTATCATTTAAATATACCAAAAAGTCCGGTATGGTAGATACATCGCCACTCCAGATAAATATCAGATCGTCGATGTATCTGCCATACCAGAAAAGGTCATGCGACCGCGGGTTGGTACAGACATACAACATCTCGTGCTCCCAGTATGACATTACCATATTGGTGACAGATGGTGAATATTTGGCCCCCATAGAAACTCCTTTGACTTGAAGGTAATATTCCTGTCCGTACATAAAAAAGTTGCATGTCATCAAAAATTGCATAACAATCAATATATAATTAAATAAATCAGAAGTATAGTTACTATGCTTTTTTAGGTGAAAATTTAGAGCTTGCATTCCAATGTGATAAGGTATACTGGTGTATAATGATACAAAGTCACAACTTAACCATGTATACTCCTTCCTCCAGGTTATTCGGGCTAACTGGTCCAATACATCCCTAGAATCCTTTAGGAAACCAGCAGATCTCTGTGCTAGAGACTGCAATAATGAATCAAGCCAATCTCCCAAGTGCTCAGTGACAGAATGAACACTAGAGATGATGGGTCTCAAGGGTGGAAGTATAGTTCCTATATGGGTTTTAGGCAAACCATATAGGCAAGGTAACATGGGATGATCAACTAGGAGAAAATCCCTTTGTTTTTCAGAGATAACTCCCAATATATATGATGCGCCCCCTGGGCCGCGCGTGTGTGGGGATACCTGGAACCGGACCCGTTGCGAATGCTGGGGGTTGTTGTCCTCGTGTGGCCAGGGACCCGGTTCCGTGGCTCAGGGTGGTCAACTCAAATGGCAGTCTATTTGTGATGTTAAAATGTCCGACTACGCCACCCGTGGATTGCGGTCAGGATGAACCGCCGCGGCAGAGCAGACCGCTGAGGCTGGTGCTATGGGTGCAGCAGAGTGTAGTACAACTCCCCACGGGAGGAGTGTAGCCTCAGGGCAGTGTATGCGGAGGATGGGGGTGATGGTGCAGGAGTAGCAGTGACGACACAGAGTCAGGGATGCAGTCCAGTGTCTTTACTCACAGTTCTTATTATCCAGACCACTTCTGCAGGTAACGGCTGCCCACGTCGTACTGTGCTCACCAGGTGAGGGGCTCGGCCTACTCCCACATAAATTTGGAGCGCTTCACAGGACCCCCTTTGTGTGTCCTTTCTCTGGCCTGTCATACCCCGCCAGTGACCTCGCTTCTGTCCGGCAGCTTCGGGCCTTCTCTTGGTGAACTTGGCGCCAGTTTCCCTGATCCTATGTGGTGCCTTCCTAGCGGGTGTAGCGAGGGGCTGCGCCACGTGAAATGTCACAGCCTCCGGTTTCTAGCTGAGGGTAGTTCCCCGACTCCACTAGTTTCGGGGACCAGTCTCCCCCTTTGGCCTGACTTTTCTACGCAGGTAGATTCGGGCTTGAGGTGGCGACTCGCCGGTCCTCACCCCTGGGGTCCCTTCGTTCCTTGTTCCTGGAGCCTCCTCCACTCCTCTTCCTTCCCTCTCCTTCCTTCAGGCTCCGGCCTCACTCTTAGGCCTGCCTGCGGAGCAGAGCCCATGCAGAGGCTCTGCTCCCTGTCTTCTCCTCTCACTCTGAGCTGAACTAACTACTGATCTAAGATGGGTCACCTTGCCGCTGGTGGGACGGCTTGTATACTTTTTTTGATCAAAAATAGTTCACTAAGTACCCTATATTTATTATGCCACTTTGCTTTACATTTATATATAATTATGGTAGGGTATGAGATATATTTTTGTCTTGCTTCTTTTTTGCTAGTGTGAACATGCCTCTGTTTCTTGTATGTCTGCCATCTTAGACCTCAGTTCACATTGTCTGGTTTTTTGACTTGTTTGCATTCTGTGCAATTTAAGGGTGTGGCATGCCCTTTGTTGAGCTGATTGGTATATATGTAGCTTACCACGGGCCTAGGTGGTCTGGAGTTGGGACCCGGTCCTATTTGTCTACCCTTTTATATGCATTACTTCAACTTTGATATACAGTAAGGTTTTTAATATAGGCAGTATAGGTACCGTCCCAATTTAGGGTCACCTTGCCGCTGGTGGGACGGCTTGTATACTTTTTTTGATCAAAAATAGTTCACTAAGTACCCTATATTTATTATGCAACTTTGCTTTACATTTATATATAATTATGGTAGGGTATGAGATATATTTTTGTCTTGCTTCTTTTTTGCTAGTGTGAACATGCCTCTGTTTCTTGTATGTCTGCCATCTTAGACCTCAGTTCACATTGTCTGGTTTTTTGACTTGTTTGCATTCTGTGCAATTTAAGGGTGTGGTATGCCCTTTATTGAGCTGATTGGTATATATGTAGCTTACCACGGGCCTAGGTGGTCTGGAGTTGGGACCCGGTCCTATTTGTCTACCCTTTTATATGCATTACTTCAACTTTGATATACAGTAAGGTTTTTAATATAGGCAGTATAGGTACCGTCCCAATTTAGGGTCACCTTGCCGCTGGTGGGACGGCTTGTATACTTTTTTTGATCAAAAATAGTTCACTAAGTACCCTATATTTATTATGCAACTTTGCTTTACATTTATATATAATTATGGTAGGGTATGAGATATATTTTTGTCTTGCTTCTTTTTTGCTAGTGTGAACATGCCTCTGTTTCTTGTATGTCTGCCATCTTAGACCTCAGTTCACATTGTCTGGTTTTTTGACTTGTTTGCATTCTGTGCAATTTAAGGGTGTGGCATGCCCTTTGTTGAGCTGATTGGTATATATGTAGCTTACCACGGGCCTAGGTGGTCTGGAGTTGGGACCCGGTCCTATTTGTCTACCCTTTTATATGCATTACTTCAACTTTGATATACAGTAAGGTTTTTAATATAGGCAGTATAGGTACCGTCCCAATTTAGGGTCACCTTGCCGCTGGTGGGACGGCTTGTATACTTTTTTTGATCAAAAATAGTTCACTAAGTACCCTATATTTATTATGCAACTTTGCTTTACATTTATATATAATTATGGTAGGGTATGAGATATATTTTTGTCTTGCTTCTTTTTTGATCTAAGATGGTGCCCACCTTTTATACCTCCCTCTAGGTGCACCCAGGAACTGCTTCCTCCCTGCTCCTGCACTACAAGGTTCCCCTTTCCTCAGTGTTCCCTCCCCCCACTCCAGCCCGGGACAGGGACTGTCGTGCTCTACTTGGAGCATATCGGTCGCCCTGCCCCCCGGAAATGTGGTGTAATGCATGCAGGTGTCAGGGTCCTGATCCACACTCCATCCTTACCTGAGAGTGAGATATCGCACATCTGGATGAGATGCAATACCTCTTTAGCAACCGAGCCCTCAGGGTGCTACATATACCCTTCCTGGATAATAGAGTGTGTCTCAGTTTTGTGCAAAGCTAATGGGTTGGAAGACAATTTTTGTATGTTGTAATATCAGACAGTAATGCAAGAATTTGGAAATCATTAGTGTTGAGAGAGCATGCTCGACAATGCTCGGTACTCACCCGAGCATCTCACTACTCGGGATGTTCAGCGAGCACCGAGCATTTCCGGGTTACTCGGGCGGGAGCTCGGGTCTCCGCCCTGCACGTTTGGTGCTCTTTACAGAGCCAATGAACATGCAGGGATTGCCAGCCAGTCACTGTAATGCCGCAGCCATGTTGTTTGTGGGCATTACAGTGATTGGCTGGCTACACAGCGTCACCTCGAGTATTTAAAACCGGGTGCCGCCATCTTGGGCATAGTCGCCCAGGATCAGACAGTGTAGGGTCAGTGCTGCTGAGTTAGGGAGAGATATATAGTGCGAAATAGGTAGTGTAGGGTCGCTAAAGCCTGCCAAATCAAACAAACAGTCCTTCTCAGGACTAATATCCATCCCAGATAGCAGGCAGGCAGGCAGGCTGTATAGGAGATGCAGTGGTTATACCAACAATCACTGCATTACAGTCCTGTGTGCTCCTGCTGGTTAAAATTGGTAGAGTTATCCCCCGGTCTCAGGGGCCAAAAAAAATCCTTTTTTTTCATCTAAATCCTGTATTTTTCTTTTATACCTCAGTCAGACTGTACAAATATGCGTCTTATTAACCTTTTGGTATTCCGCCGCCCCCCCAAAAAAAAAAAAAATTGAGTGTGTCTGTGACTGTTCAGACACCAATATATCTGTTTAAAAGAGTCTGTTGTAGGCCAGATAACTAGAACTTTGGTTTTGCAGTTCCACGGTTCAAATCTCTGTATTATCCTGCTTTTGCCATTTTTTCCGTAAAAAAAACAGTAATAGTGTCTCCCTGACTGTTCAGACACCAATATATCTGTTTAAAAGAGTCTGGTGTAGGCCAGATAACTAGAACTTTGGTTTTGCAGTTCCACGGTTCAAATCTCTGTATTATCCTGCTTTTGGCATTTTTTTCGTAAAAAAAAAACAGTAATAGTGTCTCCCTGACTGTTCAGACACCAATATATCTGTTTAAAAGAGTCTGGTGTAGGCCAGATAACTAGAACTTTGGTTTTGCAGTTCCACGGTTCAAATCTCTGTATTATCCTGCTTTTGACATTTTTTCCGTAAAAAAAAAACAGTAATAGCGTCTCCCTGACTGTTCAGACACCAATATATCTGTTTAAAAGATTCTGGTGTAGGCCACATAACTAGAACTGTAGTTTTGCAGCTCCACGGTTCAAATCTCTGTATTATCCTGCTTTTGGCATTTTTTCCGTAAAAAAAAACAGTAATAGTGTCTCCCTGACTGTTCAGACACAACTATATCTGTTTAAAAGATTCTGGTGTAGGCCAGAGAAATAGAACTGTGGTTTTCCTCTTCCACGGTTCTAATCTCCTTTTTATTACCCTTTTTCCATTGATAGTGTGAGTGTAAGCTATTTTACTTCATTTATAATGGGCAAGGCGCGTGGCAAGGGATGTGGAACTGGACGTTCTGGTGATGGTGCGTGTAGAGGACGGGGCCGTGGCCAAGGTGAAAATGTGCCACAACCAACAGCCACATCTTCTCGCTCCCACTTCTTGACCGAATTACTAGGGAAGCACACTACAACACCAGTATTGTGAGCTGATCAGTGTGAACAGGTTATTAATTGGATAGCAGATAATACTTCCAGTTACCTGGGCACCACCACCTCCAGTCTGTCTTCCACATGGTCAAGTTTTAGTAGCCGTGAGTCTCAACCGCAAACTCCTCCTCACCCTGATGGTCCTTCCTCCCACCATGCCGAGTGTCGTCAGACAGCAACTGATCCCACACTTGGACACTCTGAAGAGCTGTTCACTAGTCCATTTCCATATTTGTGCCCCTCGCCTGCTCCGCTTGAAGTGGTGGAAGAGGAGATCCCATGAAGCGATGCCCAAATATTTGAACAGCCACGGCCAGAGGAAGTCGACGCTGGCAATTTGTCACAAGAGGTGGACGATGACGAGACACAATTGCCACGAAGTGAGGAGGAGGATCATGGTGCGCAAGTGGAAGAGGAGGAGGTGGTGGATGATCTAGTAACTGACCCAACGTGGCAGGAGGACACGCAGAGCGAGGACAGCAGCACACAGGGGGAGGGAGGCAGAGTACCCCAACAGGCAGGATGAAGCAGTGTGGTGGCCGCACATAGAAGGCGGGCAATAGTTCCCCGTAACACCAACACGAAGGACGTTGCCAGTACAACCAGTAGGTCTTCCAGAGTCTGGAATTTTTTTAAAGACTCTGCTGATAACCCCAAAAAGGCCATTTGTACCACCTGCTATGCCAGCATCAGCAGAGGTGACAAAACTACCAGCCTGACCACCACCAGCATGATCAGGCACATGTCAGCAAAGTCACTTAAGGGGCACTCCAGAGAGTGCAACTATGTACATGACAGTTTTTAGGCTGCTCACAGTCCTCAGCCACCGAGTCCTTTATGTATACCCTTACGGGTAACTAAGTGTATGTGTCACATAAATTATCCATTAGCAAGGCAAGTTAAATAAATAAATACATGAAATTATTACAAGAACATACCCTACGGGGTAACTATTTATACTGTCAGTGTTTCTCTATTCACTCTCTATACCTGACAGGGGTCTGGCCTTTTGTGCTACGCGATGACCTACGTAATACTGGGATGCGTGTAGTGTGGATGCTTGCGCTATTTTCTGCTCTAACAGCTCTATGTGTTGGTGGACTGCAAGACTGCCTTAACCTCTCTACGGGACTGGCAAGTACACTGGTTACTGTGCCTACTGGCTCTGCTTCTACCGGTGATCCTTCTTCCGGGGATTCTTCCTGAACAGGCTCTTCTGGGGCACTTACAGGTCTTACTTGCAGTGGAGGAGAGTCTTCTGGCTGTTGGTAGAAGTGTAGCACAGGTATTATTACCGCTCCATCCAGTTGAGGCCAATCTGCCGGCAAATCTCCTAAGACAGTATGGAGTACTTCTTCTTTAGGCTCCTCCGATACAGTGAGAGGCACTTACTCCTGGGGCTTCAGCGGACTTGGGCACAACTTCAGATGGTCTCTTGATACCATTGCAGTCGTTCTTCCTCCGTCTTTGCTAATCAGATAGGTTTTCCTATTGTCGAATCTGGAATTCAACACAGTGTAAGGTTCTGTTTCCCACTGGTCGTCAAGCTTGTGGCTTCTTCTCTTTCGTTTCAGCACAACTGCTCCAGGTGTCAAGGGTTCGGCTGGTGCACTCTTGTTGTACTGTGCTTCCTGCTTATCTCTCACCCTGCTTAGACTGTCTTCGACACAGGCCTGTACTCTCTTGTACTGCTCCTGTCGAGTCACATCCCAGTCTTCCGTGGACATATCTGCTTCTGGCTCTACCACTCCAAGCTCCAGGTCCATGGGCAACTTTCCGGGTCTTGCTCTCATGAGGTACACTGGAGTACAATTGGTGGAACTCACAGGTATGTGATTGTACAGATCTACCAGGTCAGGTAGTTTGTTCGGCCACTGGTTTCTTTCTTCTAGAGGTAAGGTCTTCAACAGGTCGATGACTATGATATTCATCTTTTCACATAATCCATTGGTTTGGGGGTGGTACGGTGTAGTCCGGATCTTCTTACACCTGTACAGATGGCAGAACTCTTTGAACAGCTCGGCTTCAAAGGCAGGGCCTTGATCTGTCAGCACCTTATCCGGGTATCCATGGGGCCTGCAGAAGTAGGCTTGAAATGTCCTTGCTGCAGTTTCTGCCATCAGATCCTTGACGGGGGGCTACCACCAGGAACCGGGAGTAGTGATCCACCATGGTCAGGGCATACGAGAAGCCTGACCTTCTGGGTGACAGCTTGACGTTGTCCAGGGAGACGATCTCCAGGGGCTGGGTTGTCTTGATAGATTGCAAGGGTGCTTTCTGGCTGCTGTAGTCTTTTCTTCTGAGGCTACAGGGTCCACAATCCCGGCACCACCTCTCTATGCATAGAGCTCCGCATTCCAACCCAATAAAACCGATTCTTCAGGAGAGTTTCCAGCTTTTTCCAGCCAAAGTGCCCTGCTTGATCGTGGTAGGCCTCCAACACCGTCTGGATGTCGGTCCTGGGCACTACGATCTGCCATACCATCTCATGGGTCCTAGGGTTGACATACCTTCGGCACAGCTTCTCTCTATAGATGAACAGCCGGCTTCTCTCATTCCACAGTTGCTTGGCTTGTGGAGAAGCGTCCTTCTCCAGGGAGGAGCCTTCCTGGGTTATCAGTTTTTTGATACGGCTGACAACCGGGTCGCTGTCCTGGGTCTCCTTCCAACTGTGGTGAGGAAAAGGGTTTAGTGTCTTACCACGATACCTCCTGGAAGTGCGCTGCTCATGGACCATCCCATTTCTATGGAAGGCAGGTCATCCACTTCTTCTTCAGTATCCGACTGGTGAGGCATTCTGGATAGGGCATCGGCGTTGGCTTTCTTGTGGCCTGCCCAGTATTTGATGGTGAACTGATAGTTTGACAGACGGGCCATCCAATGCTGTTCCATGGCTCCCAACTTGGCTGTCTCTAGATGTGTCAAGGGGTTGTTGTCAGTGTAGGCCGTGAACTTAGTGGAGGCCAGGTAGTGCTTGAATCGTTCAGTGATGGCCCAGACCAAGGCCAGGAGCTCCAACTTGAAGGAGCTATAGTTTTCTGGATTCCTCTCGGTAGGAAGGAGCTTCCTGCTGGCATAGGCAATCACCTTCTTTTTGCCATACTGCTTCTGGCTTAACACAGCTCCTAGTCCCTCGTTGCTGGCATCAGTGTACAGCAGGAATGGTTGGCTGTAGTCAGGGTAGGCCAGGATTTCTTCGCCAGTCAGGATCTCTTTCATCACTGCAAAGGACTCAGCCTGCTTTTTACCCCACTGGAATGGGGTTTTTTTTTGCCTCTGGTGGACTATCCTACCAGGAGATCTTGCAAAGGCGCTGCTGTGATGCCTCTTCTCGGAAGCCCTTGTCTTTACCCTGGGAGATGGGGGACTCGGGTCCTAAGATGGAGAGATGGGGTGCAGCCGTGGCCCGGACCCGCTCCGTGCTCAGGGCCGTCACAATTTAAAAAGGATAGTGTGGGCTTATCCGGGTTGAGTGGCTGATTCCGACTACGCCACCTGTGGCACCTGGTGAAGGCCACCAGCGCCGCTGCAGTCCTCTGAGGCATGGTGTTATGGCGGCCGTGGTTGTTACTACTCCCCACAGGCGGAGCAAGGCCTCAGGGCAGAGAGACAGGATGACAGGGGTAGTAGTAGAGGAGTATGGGCGCCGCGTCGTGCGGTGTAGTGCAGAATAAACAGTCCGGAAGCCATAGGGGTGAACTTCCAAGGCTTTACTCACATTAGAGATGGCAGAAGGAAGGCGAGTCTCTGCTCCCCGCGGAGTACTGCGGTCACCAGGGACTGGGGTCCGACAACCTCCGAGCAAGTCCAGCGTTCAATCGGGACCCTGCACCAGAGTGTTCCTGAACTACAGACCGTATCCTTTCCTGTCTGTGTGTGTAGATAGGCCAGGTATCCCTTTGAGCTCTTCTCAGAACAAGGGCACGGGTGGCAGCTCCGCTCCTTCCGATACCCGGTGGGATCCTCAGAGCCTACCGGGCTTTCCCGACCAGGACATGGAGTAGCAAGGTCAGGTGTCGGGGGCCGGTACCCCTCTTGCAGCCGGACTCACTCTGAATATATCAGCATGGCGAGGACAGGTGGCGTACACCACTCCGTCTGCATCCTGCCTGGGATCCATTTGCTGTGGAGCCACACTCTTAAGCTCCGGGCCTTCTTGGTCATGGTCCTTGACCGGGTTGAGACATTCCTGGTCTACAACCTGCCCCTCTACCCAAGGCCAGGGTATGAGGGCTGCGTCTCCATCCGCTGTAGGCCCACACAGGATCCACCATCAGTGTAGGAGAACACAGTACTTGACCGCCAAGAGACTTGACCTTCAAGGTCTAGGCTTCCTTGGACTAACAGCACTAAAAAGGAACTAAGAACCAAAATGGCTCTTTATTAAATATGAAATTTAAAGTGTCACTACATTGTGAGTCCTCCACCCTCACCCACTAACTGGTTCCCCTAACTCTTGGTTCCCCAGTCTCCCTGTAACCAGGAGGGCAGCACCTAGTGCATTCTAGCTCCCTCTGGTGGAGAAATGTGGTGTTGGATGCAAAGGTTGGGTCCCGACCATCACACTGTTCTTACCTCAGAGGAGGAATACTACACTCCATTAAAGAAGTGCAGCATCCCTGTGGCCTTCGAACCCTCAGGGTCGCCACACTGCCTTCTTGGTGTAATCCTTTACAAACCTCCCGTAATACCCGTCCAGTCCCAGGAACTGACGTACCTCCTTGAGATTCTTCGGCTCCAGCCATTTCTGGATGGCAGTGACCTTCTCCGGGTCTGGTGCTACTCCTTCTGGACTGATGATGTGCCCCAGGTACTGAATCTTCCGTTTGAGCAGGTGGCACTTGGAAGGCTTCAATTTCATCCCATACCAGGACAATGCTTCAAATACCTCCGCCAGGTGCTTCAACTGGTCCTTATACGTCTTGGAGTACACGTCATCCAGGTATAGCAGCACGGTCTCGAAGTTACGGTGTCCCAAACAGCACTCCATCAATCTCTGGAATGTTCCAGGGGCGTTGCAGAGTCCGAACGGCATACTGTTGAACTCGCAGAGTCCCATCGGGGTAGTGAAGGCCGTCTTCTCCCGGTCTTCTCCCGGTCCTCCTCAGCATCTGCTACTTGCCAGTTCCCACTAGTGAGGTCAAGGATAAAGAAGTATTTTGCAGACTTTAATGCAGCCAAGGATTCCTCTATACGGGGCAAAGGGTATGCATCTTTATGTGTTATGCGATTTACCTGTCTGTAATCTACACACATTCTCATGCTTCCATCCTTTTTCTTGACCAGGACCAGGGGAGCTGCCCAGGGGCTACAGCTATCTCTTATTACCCCTGCTTTCTTCATGTCGTGTAGCATTTCCTTCGCATTCTGGTAGTGTGCTGGTGGGATTGGCCTGTAACGTTCTTTGATGGGTGGATGGTCACGTGTGGGTATATGGTGTTGTACTCCTTTAATCCTCCAAAAATCAAATGGGTGTTTGCTGAATACCTGTTTGTATTCCTGGACCACCCTGTATACACCTTGCTTTTGATGGACAGGAGTGGCATCAGTCCCAACATGGAGCTGTTGACACCAATCCTCCAGCTGAGCTTCAGAGTCATTGTCCTCCACTGTATCTGGTGGGGTCAAGGATTCCACTGTGTGTATGGCATCATCATTCACGGTATACAACCTGGCAACAGTGGCGTATCTTGGTAATTTAACTTCATCCTCCCCACAATTTAGAAGACGTACGGGTACCCTCCCATTGCGTACATCAACCACCCCTCTAGCAGTTAAGAGTGTAGGTCTGTGCTCTGAGCTAATGGGCTCCACTACCGCCTGGTAGTTTTGTCCTTTGAGACCTATGGCTGCCCTACACCAAATCAGCATTTCACTCATCGGGGGAATCACAATGGGTATCGGGTCTGTCACCCGTACATTACCAATTTCACCACCTGTTAGCTTTACCTGTTGCTGGTACAGGAGGGCTCATATCTCCCTCTGGAGCACCTTCCTCTGCCCTGGTTTGGGGGTGTCAGCAATCTTTTGGAGCAAAAACAACACTTCTCCCAAACAATTACAATATTTGTACCAAGTATCATGTACAAGTCAGTATCACTAGGGTTAGCTTCCACTACAATCAGTCCCTGGTCCTTTAGCTCTGTTCTCCCCACCTTCACTGTCACATCCTTAACCCCTACCAGGTTAAGGGGAAGGCCATTAGAGGCATACACGGAGAGGTTCGGGGCTGGCTGCTGGAGTTCATCTACGGACCAGTACCTTTTGTAGAGGACATTAGGTATGATGGTTACCTGAGATCCAGTGTCCAGCAGGGCAGGTGTCGCGATACCATCCAGCACAATGGACAGGAAAGGGCTTCCTCCCACGAACTGATGGTACCAGCTAGATGGGCCTGCTTGATTTACTCCTGGGTGTTGGCCCTAGGCCCCAGGGTTTGCTCGTTTAAAGGACAGTTCCGTGCTGTGTGGCCTGCCTTCTGGCAGCAGTAGCAGTTGTCCTCCGCCGGGGTGGCGTTTTCCTCCTACGGGGTGGCGTTGTCCTCCTTCTTCTTTTCATCCAGGGGACATCCTCAGGGTTGTCGGTGAGTAGTATCCTTCCTTCCGGCTCGGGCTCCTCTTGTAGCTGCAGGGTGCTCAGGACAGTGGCCAGGGTTTTAATTAACTGGCGCACTTCAGAGCGTAGGCTGTCCAGCTCGCTAGGAGGCACTGTTTGCATCTTTGCCTCCGCTGTTAATTAAGGAGCAGTGAGTGCTGAGGGCACTGGGGTGGCCCCACCCTGTTAATGCTGGATAGCAGTATCTGATGTTTTCAGGGGCTGCAGACCCTTTATAGCCATGTCCTTAAGGGTGTCAAAGGTGGCATCTGGATGGTCTAAGGCCCACCACCGTACAGTCCTGCTCTCTTCCTGGGACCTCAACCCCCAGATGAACTGTTCCATCAGCATTTTATTTTCATTTTGTATGCTGGCTGGACTAACCTGGTTCAGGGCCCGCAGGGCTTCCTGTAAGCGCCAGGCGTAGTCCCGGACACTGTCCTCAGGTTTCTGGGCGCAGTGGTATAACCTCATCCGGAGATCTGTCTCAGTGCGGTTTTCAAACACAGTTTGCAGTCTCTTAAAGATGATGGATACTGATTCCTGGTCTGCGGCTGGCCAGGTTTCAACTTCCCGCTCTGCCGCACCAGTCAATTGTCCCAGCACCACAGCAGCTCTCTGCTTACCAGTCATAGAATACATGTCTAGCACACCGCATATTTTTCTCTTGAATCCGGACAGGGTGTCTGGTTTGCCATTATACTGGGGAAGCCATTTCGCTCCAGGGATATACGGCAGGGCCATGGGTATCAACGGAGTCGAGACCCCGGTTGGTGGAGCGGCCGCTCCGGCCTGTGCAGCGCCGGGCGCAGGTTGGGCATCAGGAGCGTTAACCGGTACTCCGGAGGCTTGCTGGTCATCGGCCATGGTTGCGCCCCCCTAGTGAACCGGAGCCTACCCTCTTCACTTCTTATCAGGTAGGCCGCAGCTCCGCGGGAGACGGTCTTCTTCCAGGACCTTGTGTCGCTTGCGTCTGACGTCAGAGCGTCCTCTGGGCTCCTTCCAGGACCTGACGCTTCCTGGTTCTACTTCAGGGATGGGGCGTGTCCTGGGCTTCGCATGCTTCCAGCGGTTACTCCTCTCCGATTCCCGCGGTTATGCCCCTCTTCTTCCCGTGCGGCGACAGGAAGATGGCGGACAATGGCGGGAAATCTCGGGAATGGCGGGAAACCTTCACCACAGTGAGTATTGCAGTCTGTTAAGGCGCACAGTACCCGGTGGCAACTGGCACGGAATCCTGTTCGTGACGCCAAGGCTGACGCGCCCCCTGGGCCGTGGGGTACTCGGCAGCCGGGCCTCTGGTTGCTGGGGGATATCACGGTATCTGGACTGGTCCGTGACCCAGGGCGGTCAGTAAAAGGGGGAATAGTTTATAGGGGATTTGGGAAAGTGTTTGTGACGCCACCTGTGGATTGCGGCTAAAGGGTGCAGCCACTGCGAAGCAGTCCTCTGGAGCTGGTGTTACAGCAGCAGGGATGGTGTGGCTCTCCACAGGTAGAGCTAGCTCCAGGGCAGCGTGGGGTGTAATGGATGGTGGTGCAGGGGAGAGACGGCAGGACGGTCCCGGAGGAAAGACCGATACTCACACGGGGGTAAGTTTTAGTACCTTTACTGGTGATGATGCAGGCATGGTCCAGGGTACTCCGGACAAAGGGCGCACTTTTGGACTCTCCCCAGTGAGCGGGTATAGGGCCTCCTGATCCGTGGCTTTACTCGCTAACCTTCTGACTAGTGTTGAGCCACCCCCGTAGTGTTCGGGTTCGGTTCGGTTCGTCGAACACCGGGATGTTCGAGGAACTGTTCGTCGAACTGTTCGCCGAACACCTTAGAACACCATCGAACACCGTTAAAACCAATGCCAGGCAAACAAAACACATAGAAACACATAGAAAACACCTGCAAAGGTGTCCAAAAGCTGACAAACTGCTCAGAAGACACTCTCTTTAAAAAAGCCGGCCGGCAAATTCAGCAGCGGCATACACCGGTACCCGACAATTTAGACAAGAAGGAATAGAGCATCACACATAGATTAGATAGATAGAAACATGTCAGTCACACATATAAGAAGCACAGTGACAGTGTTGGTTACTGCACTTGTCATTTAGTGTAAAGGATTTATTAAAAAAATATTAGTGTTTTCATGCACCGTCTCTTTAAAAAAGCCGGCCGGCAATTCAGCATCTGTACCCGACAATTTAGAACAGAAAGAATAGAGCTTCACACATAGATTAGATAGATAGAAACATGTCAGTCACATATATATGAAGTGCAGTGACAGTGTTGCTTTCTGTACTTGTCATTTAGTGTAAAGGATTTATTTAAAAAAATAATAGTGTTTTCATGCACTGTCTCTTTAAAAAAGCCGGCCGGCAATTCAGCAGCGGTACCCGACAATTTAGAACAGAAAGATAGAGCATCACACATAGATTAGATAGATAGAAACATGTCAGTCACATTTATAATAAGTACAGTGACAGTGTTGGTTACTGTACTTGTCATTTAGTGTTAAAATAAAGGATTTATTAAAATAAAAATTGGCGTGGGATCCCCCAAAATTTTAGGCTCTAGCGGAGGTTAAGCAGACGGCTGGGGCAGATGTTTGAAGCCTCGGAAGGGGGTAATACCCACGGAGCTTCCCAGGCTACTAATATCAGCCCCCAGCTGAATACCTAGTCTTTACTAGCTATTAAAATGGGGGACCCCCTCAAAAAAATGACGTAGGGTCCCCTCTATTTTAATAGCTAGCAAAGGCTAGGCAGACAGCTGGGGGCTGATATTAATAGCTCAGGAAGGGTGCCATGAATATTGGCCCCCTCCCAGGCTAGAAACACCAGCCGTCAGCCGCCCCAGAAATGGCGCATCCATAGGATGCGCCAATTCTGGCACTTAGCCTCGCTCTTCCCACTGCCCTGTAGCGGTAGCAGTGGGGTAATAGGGCTGGGGTTGATGTCAGCTTATAATGCCAGCTGACATCAAGCCCAGGTTAGTAATGGAGAGGCGTCTATAAGACACCCCCATTACTAACCCCATAGTCAAAGTTAAAAAAAACACAAACACCCAGAATAAAGTCCTTTAATTGAAATAAACACACAATTCTTTAATGTTCTAAATTAAACCATACTTACCGTCACGCCCATTCCAGCTGAAGCCAACGATCTCCTGTAATAAAAGAAAATTAATAAAGCAACATCATCCTTACCTTTCCATGGTTCCCAGGACAGCTCCAGCTCTGCTACATCGAGATGACTGGCTGGACCGCAGCAGAACGCTGCCATCCAGCCTGTCATCCCGCGGACACTGAGAAGCGCAGGCATGCTTGCGCTCCTCACTGTCTCGCTGTGACGGCATCCAGATGAGCCGAGGTCATGTCCAATGAACTTGGCTCACCTCATGCACGTCACTGACAGCGTGGGAAAATTCTCACGCTGAAGTGCTGAGTGCAGGAGAATTCTCCCACGTGGTCAGTGAGGTGCATGAGGTGAGCTGAGTTCATTGGACATGACCTCGGCTCATCTGGATGCCGTCACAGTCAGACACTGAGGAGCGCAAGCATGCCTGTGCTTCTCAGTGTCCGCGGGATGACAGGCTTGATGGCAGCTTTCTGCTGCGGTCCAGCCAGTCATCTCGATGTAGCAGAGCTGAAGCTGTCGTGGGAACCATGGAAAGGTAAGGATGAGGTTGGTTTATTATTTTTCTTTTATTGCAGGAGATCGTTGGCTTCAGCTGGAATGGGTGTGATGGTAAGTATGGTTTAATTTAGAACAATAAAGAATTGTGCGTTTATTTCAATTAAAGGACTTTATTCTGGGTGTTGTGTTTTTTTTAAATACTTTACTAGAAATTCATTGCGGTCATGTCTAATACTGGCGTAACCCCATGAATTTTGGGCTTGGGGCCAGCTGATAATACCAAGCTGGCCCTAACCCCTTTATTACCCAGTGAGCCACCGCACCAGGGCCCTGGATGAGTTGGGTACAGCGCCAGAAGATGGCGCTTCTATGAACGCGCCATTTTCCGGGGTGGCTGCGGACTGCAATTTGCAGCGGGGGGGCCCAGAAAGCTTGGGCCTCCTTGCGCTGCAGATTCCAGCCCCCAGCTGCCTAGTTGTACCTGGCTGGACACAAAAATAGGGCGAAGCCCCACGTATTTTTTTTATAATTATTTCATTAAATTCATGAAATAATTAAGAAAAAAAGGCCTTCCCTATATTGTTGTGTCCGGCCAGGTACATATAGTCAGCTGGTGGTTGGGGGCAGCCCTTTCCTGCCTGCTGTACCTGGCTGGACACAAATATAGTGCGAAGCCCCACTTCAATTTTTTTTAATTATTTCATGAAATTCATGAAATAATTAAGAAAAAAAGGCCTTCCCTTTATTGTTGTGTCCGGCCAGGTACAAATAGGCAGCTGGTGGTTGGGGGCAGCCCGTTCCTGCCTGCTGTACCTGGCTGGACACAAATATAGTGCGAAGCCCCACGTATTTTTTTTTTAATTATTTCATGAAATTCATGAAATAATTAAGAAAAAAAGGCCTTCCCTATATTGTTGTGTCCGGCCAGGTACAAATAGTCAGCTGGTGGTTGGGGGCAGCCCGTTCCTGCCTGCTGTACCTGGCTGGACACAAATATAGTGCGAAGCCCCACTTCAATTTTTTTTAATTATTTCAAGAAATTCATGAAATAATTAAAAAAAAATTGACGTGGGGCTTCGCACTATATTTGTGTCCAGTCAGGTGCAGCAGGCAGGAACGGGCTGCCCCCAACCACCAGCTGCCTATTTGTACCTGGCCGGACACAACAATATAGGGAAGCCCTTTTTTTCTTAATTATTTCATGAAATAATTTAAAGAAAATTGACGTGGGGCTTCGCCCTGTTTTTGTGTCCAGCCAGGTACAACTAGGCAGCTGGGGGCTGGAATCCGCAGCGCAGGGAGGCCCAAGCTTTCTGGGCCACCCCCGCTGCAAATTGCAGTCCGCAGCCACCCCGGAAAATGGCGCGTTCATAGAAGCGCCATATTCTGGCGCTGTACCCAACTCATCCAGGGCCCTGATGCGGTGGCTCACTGGGTAATAAAGGGGTTAGGGCCAGCTTGGCATTATCAGCTGGCCCTAAGCCCGAAATTCATGGGGTCACGCCAATATTAGACATGACCACCATGAATTTCTAGTAAAGTATTTAAAAAAAACACAACACCCAGAAAAAAGTCCTTTAATTGAAATAAACACACAATTCTTTATTGTTCTAAATTAAACCATACTTACCATCACGCCCATTCCAGCTGAAGCCAACGATCTCCTGAAATAAAAGAAAAATAATAAAGCAACATCATCCTTACCTTTCCATGGTTCCCATGACAGCTTCAGCTCTGCTACATCGAGATGACAGGCTGGACCGCAGCAGAACGCTGCCATCCAGCCTGTCATCCCGCAGACACTGAGAAGCGCAGGCTTGCTTGCGCTCCACAGTGTCTCTCTGTGAGGGCATCCAGATGAGCCGAGTTAATGTCCAATGAACTCGGCTCACCTCATGCACGTCACTGACAGCGTGGGAAAATTCTCCTGCACTCAGCGCTTCAGCGTGGGAGAATTCTCACGCTGAAGCGCTGAGTGCAGGAGAATTCTCCCACGCTGTCAGTGACGTGCAGGAGGTGAGCTGAGTTCATTGGACATGAGCTCACCTTATGCACGTCACTGACAGCGTGGGAGAATTCTCCTGCACTCACCGCTTCAGCGTGAGAATTTTCCCACGCTGTCAGTGACGTGCATGAGGTGAGCCGAGTTCATTGGACTTGAACTCGGCTCATCTGGATGTCGTCACAGAGAGACGCTGAGCAGCGCAAGCAAGCCTGCGCTGCTCAGTGTCTGCGGGATGACAGGCAGGATGGCAGCATTCTGCTGCGGTCCAGCCTGTCATCTCGATGTAGCAGAGCTGAAGCTGTCGTGGGAACCATGGAAAGGTAAGGATGAGGTTGCTTTATTATTTTTCTTTTATTGCAGGAGATCGTTGGCTTCAGCTGGAATGGGCGTGACGGTAAGTATGGTTTAATTTAGAACAATAAAGGATTGTGTCTTTATTTCAAATAAAGGACTTTATTCTGGGTGTTTGTGTTTTTTTTAACTTTGACTATGGGGTTAGTAATGGGGGTGTCTTATAGACGCCTCTCCATTACTAACCTGGGCTTGATGTCAGCTGGCATTATAAGCTGACATCAACCCCAACCCTATTACCCCCTGCCACCTCACCAGGGCAGCGTGGAAGAGCGAGGCTAAGTGCCAGAATTGGCGCATCCTATGAATGCGCCATTTCTGGGGCGGCTGACGGCTGGTGTTTCTAGCCTGGGAGGGGGCCAATATTCATGGCTCCCTTCCTGGGCTATTAATATCAGCCCCCAGCTCTCTGCCTAGCCTTTGCTAGCTATTAAATTAGGGGGGACCCCACGTCATTTTTTTTGGGGGGTCCCCCATTTTAATAGCTAGTAAAGGCTATGTATTCAGCTGGGTGCTGATATTAGTAGCCTGGGAAGCTCCGTGGGTATTACCCCCTTCCCAGGCTTCAAACATCTGCCCCAGCCGTCTGCTTAACCTCCGCTAGAGCCTAAAATTTTGGGGGAACCCCACGCCAATTTTTTTAATAATAAATCCTTTATTTTAATACTAAATGACAAGTACAGTAACCAACACTATCACTGTACTTCATATATATGTGACTGACATATTTCTATCTATCTAATCTATGTGTGAAGCTCTATTCTGTCTGTTATAAATTGTCGGGTACCGCTGCTGAATTGCCGGCCGGCTTTCTTAAAGAGATGGTGCATGAAAACACTATTATTTTTTTTAATAAATCCTTTACACTAAATGACAAGTACAGTAAGCAACACTGTCACTGTACTTCATATATATGTGACTGACATGTTTCTATCTATCTAATCTATGTGTGATTCTCTATTCCTTCTATTTTAAATTGTTGGGTACAGATGCTGAATTGCCGGCCGGCTTTTTTAAAGAGACGGTGCATGAAAACACTATTATTTTTTTTAATAAATCCTTTACACTAAATGACAAGTACAGTAATCAACACTGTCACTGTACTTCATATATATGTGACTGACATGTTTCTATCTATCTAATCTATGTGTGAAGCTCTATTCTGTCTGTTATAAATTGTCGGGTACCCTGCTGAATTGCCGACCGGCTTTTTTTAAAGAGACAGTGCATGAAAACACTATTATTTTTTTTGATAAATCCTTTACGCTAAATGACAAGTACAGTAAGCAGCACTTTTACTGTACTTCGTATATATGTGGCTGACATGTTTATATCTATCTAATCTATGTGTGAAGCTCTATTCTTTCGGTTCTAAATTGTCGGGTACCGGTGTATGCCGCTGCTGAATTGCCGGCTTTTCATGTTTCACTGTTGGCACTGTTCCCATCGATTTGGGCAATCACTGTAATGCCACAACCACCATGGCTGTGGCATTACAGTGAGTGGCAGACAATCCCTGCATGATTGGTGCTCTAAATAGCGCCAGACATGCAGGACACGCTTTTGGTGCACGAACAGTTATCGAACATAACCTCGAACAGCCGAATTTTTTGCAAATCATTCGGGTTCATCGAACAACTCGAACACCGCCCAAAACAGCTCGAATTTGAGATTGGCGAACAGTTCTAGTCGAACACCGCTCATCTCTACTTCTGACCTGCCTGGAGCTAGGCCTAGCTTGGGTATTGTCTCTCTTTGCACCTGCTGACCTGGTGGTAGGGCCATCTTTTGGAGATCACTCTCCCTGGACGCTGGGGCCTCCGTGACTCTTGGCCCTTGTACTGTAATCAGCGTTTGGTGAACCTGGGACCTGTAGTCCTCCAGGGGTTCCAGTGATTCCTACTGGGTGTAAAGGGGTCCCTGTAGGCACGGACCCGATGTCCGGTATATATATCTCGGGGTGAGCCTGGCATGCTCCTCTGCCCCCTCGCTACTTCTTCCTTCTCCTCTCGTCTTAAACCACTCAGGGCCCTCACTAGGCCTTCACACATTTGCTGTAGGCCTCGGCTCGCCTAAGCACAGCAGCCAGCTTGCTGCCTCTTCGCTGCTCTCTGAGTGCTCTCAGACTCTCTCTCTCAGTCTGACTCTGACTCTGGCTGAACAATTGAGCTGCCTGGCTCCACCCTCCCTATATATATCCCTAACGGGCTCCCTCTGCTGGTCTGAGGTAGTAGGGTGGAGGTGTGTGAATGTAGTGTGGGCCTCTTGTGGAGAAGTCAATCCATGCACCCTTCTCTGTTCTGTGGCACCAATGCGCAGCAGGGCGCCACACTATCACTTATAAAATGTAAAAATATTTCCTTATTCGGTATCCATTAAGAAGTTTCTAATAGTGCATCAACACATCTCTGACGCTTTTCTGGCATTAGAATATGCTCTTAGTCATAGAGTTATCACCAGAGTCTCATCTAGAACATTTCCCTTAAAAACACCTTTTTCTTCCAGTCTCCGCCTCTTTCAGGACACATTACTCGTTCAACACCATAGCATATAAGTCCCTCATGTACATCTATAAATTGTTTAGACACTCCAGAATGAGTGTTATTACCCTTTTCTAACGGCCCAGAATGTGTTGAAGCACTATCAGAAACTTCTTAATGGATACCGAATAAATAAATATTTTTACATTTTAGAAGGTTTTTTTTATGTAGTTTAGTTGAATTCCATAGAGTCCATCAAGATTCTAAACATTAGGACATTCTAACATTAAACTTACACTAGAGATGAGCCAATCAGGCAAAATTGAAATTTGCAAGTACTCATGTTTTTCTTCCGGGAAATTTGATTCATACAAAAGTTATTCTCTGTGAATTTAATTTCCCTTATTATGCTCTGGGGTCTCTCCAGAATCCAGAGTATAATAAACGTAAAATGTTGTGGGCGGCAGGCACAGTGGCTCAGTGGTTAGCACTGCAGCCTTGCAGCGCTGGGGTCCTGGGTTCAAATCCCATCAAGGACAACATCTGCAAGGAGTTTGTATGTTCTCCCTGTGTTTGCGTGGGTTTCCTCTGGGTTCTCCAGTTTCCTCCCACACTCCAAAGACATACTGATAGGGAATGTAGATTGTGAGCCCCGATGGGGACAGCGACGATAATGTATGTAAAGCGCTGCAGAATATGTTAGCGCTATATAAAAAATAAAGATTATTATTATTAGAAGAAATCTTTACACTTAACTCACCGCTTTCCTTTCCATCTCCTCTGCTCTTCATCATCACCCATCCTGCCCTCGTCACATCTTGTAATACCCACCACTTGCAGTGAAAACTCCAAGCCTCTCACATGGAGCCGGGACTTCTGGCTCTGATGAAGCCCAGAAGGGCTCTGCGCAAGAACATATAAGATCATGGTGTCATGACGTCATGGTCTGTGCTGTGACCTAGTGCACTCATGGGCATAACCACCCGTGAGCAGCGGGGCTCAGAAGATAAGACGAGGGCAGGATGGCTAACAGTGAGGATGAGAGGGGCTGGAGAAGTGAGCGGTGAAGTGATAAGGATTTTTTACTTTTTTTTTAAGTCTATGATTTCCCTTTACATTTCATAAAAAAATGTTTTGCTTTTTTCTGCTATATATAATACTTCATATTACATGATATACAGTATAATACGTAATATTGCTACCTCAATAAGAATAACCATACACTAAGGATGAGCACATCTGCTGAAATTCATACATTGCTATACTCTGAAGCATACAGTCCAGATCACGTAAAGTCATTATCGCACTTTACTCCTCTTTGGTCAGACCTCATCTGGAATACAGCGTCCAGTTTTGGGCACCACATTTTAAAAAAGACATTGACAAACTGGAGCAAGTTCAGAGAAGAGCAACCAGAATGGTCACAGGTCTGCAAATCATGTCCTATGAGGAACGGTTACAGGATTTGGGAATGTTTAGCTTGCAAAAAAGAAGACTGAGAGGAGACTTAATAGCTGTCTACAAATATCTCAAGTGCTGTCACATTGTAGAAGGATCATCTTTATTCTCATTTGCACAAGGAAAGAATAGAAGCAATGGGATGAAACTGAATGGGAGGAGACACAGATTAGCTATTAGGAAAAACTTTTTGACAGTTAGGGTGATCAATGAGTGGAACAGGCTGCCACGAGAGGTGGTGAGTTCTCCTTCAAAGGAAGTCTTCAGAGGCTGGACAGAAATCTGTCTGGGATGATTTAGTGAATCCTGCTTTGAGCAGGGGGTTGGGCCAGATGACCGAGGAGGTCCCTTCCAACTCTATCACCATTCTATGATCTCTCCAGATGCCAGAGCATAATAAATATATATTTATATATGTAAAATTATAATCACCCAGCCCTTACAGTTGAAACCAGAAGTTTACATACACTATATAAAAAGACACATATACATGTTTTTCTCAATATCTGACATGCAATCAGAAAAAATCTTTCCCATTTTAGATCAATTGGGATTACCATAATTTTTAATATTTGCCAAATGCCAGAATAATTAGAGAGGGTGAGAATGTTTTAAGGCATTTTTATTATTTACTGTAAAGTCAAAAGTTTACAGATATTAATATAACTATGCCTTGTAACAATTCTGGACTACCCATATGATGATGTCATGTGTTTGGAAGCTTCTGATTTTGTTTTTTGCTAACATCTGAGTTAATTAGAAACACACCTGTGGATGTATTTTAATGCACACCTGAAACACACAGCTTCTTTGTGTAGCATCATGGGAAAGTCTAAAGAAATCAGCCAAGATATCAGGAAGAGGATTGTGGACTTACACAAGTCTGGCTCATCCTTGGGTACAATTTCAAGATACCTGAAGGTGCCTTGTTCATCTGTACAAACAATTATATGCAAGTAAAAACAAGATGGGAATGTCTAGCCATCATACCACTGAGGAAGGAGTCGGGTACTGTGTCCCAGAGATGAACGTGCTTTGGTCCAACATGTGTGTGGCAACCCAGGTCTGGTCGCCACAGTGGCAGCAATGTCATGTCTGAGAGCAGGTGGGAGGTTCCCTGGTTGGGGACAATTAGCAAGCAGCACCTCCTGCCTCAGTCCAGGGAGGGGAGAAACCTGCCCTTTATAAACTGGATCTGGGGCGGGGTTAGAGAGACCAGTGAGAGACCAGCCAGAGACAAGTTCCAGACAAGTTGCCGATAGGGACAGGTCAAAAGCAGGCTGAGGAGTCCCTGTAGGCAGTGGAGGAACACGAAGCCAGGAGGGGAACTAGCAGATTTCGTCCTGGCCAGAGACTTACAAAGCCGGACACTGGAGTCCGAGGCTGTGAGGGTTATAAGCCCAGCAGCAGAAAACCACCACGCAGGGGACTTCAAGTCCTCTGGCCCAAGGAAGCCCGGAGGCTCAGCCACACGAGAGGGACCACTACTGCCCCGGAGGGGTGAGAAGCACGGAAGGCCCGAGTCGCCAGTCATACGGGTGAGAACAACACGGTACACTCAGAGACATGGGCTACCACTACACTACAGCGGGATAGCCAAGAAAGAGTGAAGTCAGCACGGTAGGCCTACAAACTCCCCCTGACCAGCGGGATTTCCAAGTTGCTCTCAGACTGACCAGGCATCCATTGTTAACCTGTATTCCGGACGGGTCCCTTAATACCACCAACAGTAAAGACCCTGAATTGCATGACAGACTCCGTGTGGTTACTGCTGCTCCCACGCACCAACACCCCCAACATCCACACTTGCTGCCCTGAGGCTATACTCCTCCCATGGGGAGTTATACTATCCTCTGCTGCACCCACAACATCAGCCTCAGCGGTCTGCCCTGCAGCGGCGATTCACCTTGACCGCAATCCACTGGTGGCGTAGTCGGATATTTAATATCACAAAACCCTATAAATAGACTGCTATTTGGGTTGACCAACCTGAGCCACGGGACCGGGTCCCCGCCACGCAAGGACTACAACCCCCAGCATCGGCAAGGGGTCTGGTTCCGGGTATCCCCACACACACACGGCCCAGGGGGCGCGTCAACTTTTGGAGTAGTCGGCAGGATTTCATGCCCGCCACCAATGGGTACTGCGTGCCTGGAGAAAGACTGTAAAACTTACTTTGGTGGAGTTTCCCGCCATCCGCGGCCATTTTCCCGCCATCGGGCGCCATCTCAGGGACACTGCGCGGGAAGAAGAGGGGCGTGGACGACGAAAGCGCGTGAGAACTGGAGCCCCGCCTTACACACGGACGCTGCGCAAGGTCCTGAAAGGAGCCGAGCGGACGCTGAGGTCACCAGGACGAGACGCAAGGTCCTCAACTCTGACGGTCGCCTGCGGAGCCGCGGCCTACAGAAGAAAAGCAACGGAAGGTAGGCCACGATTGACTGGGGGGAAGAGGATGACGGAAGCGGAGGGAACTGTCACCGCCAGCGCGGCCGCTGCCGCAGTAATGCCGTTCACGATGCCTTATATCCCCGGAGCGGCCTGGTTGCCCCAGTACTCAGGGGAGTCGCATACCCTGAGCGAATTTAAAGAGAGACTGTATAGCCTATTCAAGGTGTACCCCCTGACGGAAGAACAAAAAGTGACCATACTGATAGGCCAGTTAACCGGCGCGGCCCAACGAGAAGTAAAGTCCTGGTCAGTCAGGGACAAGGAGATTTTAGCCCGTCTAAAGGACACTTTTGATACCCGCACCTCAGCAGAGATCAAAATGAGATTTTATGGGTGCAAGCAGCGGGCCCAAGACAGTATAAGAGACTATGCTTTGAATTTGCAAGAGGCCCTGAGAGCCATTAAGCAGGCAGACCCTGACAGTGTGCGGAATGCAGATAAACTGCTGACTGAACAATTCATTGAGGGTCTGCTGTCCAGCGCCCACCGAACCCAGTTACGCCTAATGGCCCTGCAGAACCCTGAATTAGACTTTGCACAGTTCAAAGACAGGGCCATCCGGGTGCTCCGAGAACCGGCACCAGGTGGCGCTGTAACCCATAGACGCCCTGCTATCACCTATCAGCAGCAGGCGGCGCCCTTGTCTGCAGAGCCTGTGGGAGCTGATGCAAAGGCTTTGGGCAAAGACCCGGCTGCAGACCTGCACCATCAGGTCCAAGAGCTGACTAAAAGTGTTGCCGCACTAACCAGGACTGTGCAGTCGTTACAGGTATCCTCTCCAGGAAAGATCCAGCTGGCTACCAGTCCGGAGGACGTCCCGTGGCGCCGACAGAAGAGGATCCCACCGTCCAGAGGGAAGCCAACGGACCGCTACGACCAGGATGGACAACCCATCTGCCACAGTTGCAGCGAGCCAGGACATATTGCGAGGTACTGTAATTTAAACGAGCCCAACCTGGGGCAGAGGGCCAACCCCCCAGGCGTAAGATCATCAGGCCCGTCAAACTGGCGTGACAAGTATGTGTGGGAAGGACCGGTCTTGCCTGTGGTACTGGATGGCATTCCCATGAGTGCACTGTTGGACACCGGGTCACAGGTAACCACCATCCCCTATGTACTTTTCAAGCGGTACTGGGATGACACGGATATTACCCGCTACCCAGATAATGACTTGAGCATCAAGCAATGGTCAGCCCATGCCGCAGGTGGGGTTCAAGGAGGTGACCATCAAAATTGGTAAAGTCGAACTGCCGGCGCAAGTACTGATTATTGTGGATATTGACCGTCGTGAAAGTCACCCTAAAATAACCTTGGGTACTAACGTTATTGAAAATTGTCTTTCAGAGATAATTGTTATATTACAGCAGGTTGCAAGGAATGCCAGCTCCAGCCAGCAGCATGTCTTACAAAAGGAGATCAGAGCCCTGATGAAGCGGCAACAGGTAGAACTGTATGGTGGTGAGATTGGTAGCGTTAGGATGAGTGACCCATTCCCTATCGCCATGCCCCCAAAATGTGAAATGATGATCTGGTGCCGGACTGCAATCGGGTTAAGAGGTAGAGACTACCAAGCTATGGTAGAACCCGTTTACTCAGACAGTAGGCCCACCATTTTGACAGCACAGGGGGTGGTCGATGTACGCCATGGGAGGGTACCCGTCCGCATCCTAAACATTGGGGAAAGAGAAGTATACTTGCCCCGGTATGCCACTCTGGCCAAATTGTTCACCGTTAACCAGAACTCTGTAAAGGCCGTGGAACCCTTGACTCCATCTCAAGCAGAGGAGGGTAATGGCTCCAAGAAACAAATGGAGGACTGGTGTCAGAAACTGCATGTGGGCACCGACTCCACTCCCTCACACCAAAAACAGGGAGTCTACCGGGTGGTCCAGGAGTGCGAAAGAGTCTTTAGTAAACACCTGCTAGACTTTGGGCAAGTAAAGGGGGTAGAACACCAAATCCCCACAGGAGACCATCCACCCATAAAAGAGAGATACCGGCCTGTTCCCTGCACACTATCAGAATGCCAAGGGTATGTTGCGAGAAATGAAGGAGGCTGGGATGATCAGGGATAGCTGTAGCCCCTGGGCAGCTCCTCTAGTTCTTGTAAAAAAGAAAGATGGCACGATGAGGATGTGTGTAGATTATAGAAAGGTCAACATAATAACACACAAAGATGCGTACCCGTTACCTAAGATAGAGGAGTCTTTGGCTGCATTAAAATCTGCTAACTTCTTCTCTACTTTGGATCTCACTAGCGGGTACTGGCAGGTTCCTGTAGCAGAGTCAAACAAGGAGAAGACCGCCTTCACCACCCCGATGGGTCTCAGTGAATTCAACTGTATGCCGTTCGGACTCTGCAACGCACCAGGGACCTTCCAGAGGCTGATGGAGTGTTGTCTGGGGCACAGAAATTTCGACACGGTCCTTCTCTACCTGGACGATGTCATCGTATATTCCAAGACCTATGAGGACCATCTAAAGCACCTGGCAGAGGTATTCGATGCCCTGGCAGGCTTAGGCCTAAAGGTGAAACCCTCCAAGTGTCATCTACTGAAGCCAAACGTACAGTACCTGGGACACGTGGTGAGTGCTGACGGAGTAGCCCCAGACCCTGACAAGATCACGGTGATTAAGGACTGACCAAGACCCTCCAGCATAAAGGAAGTGTGGTAGATCCTCGGGTTGGTAGGCTACTACCGAAGATTCATCTCCGGGTTCACCAAAATGGCAGCCCCTATGCAGGACCTCCTCTTAGGTCAGTCAAAGACTAAAAGTCAGAAGACGCCCTTTAAGTGGGACAAGCTGGAGGAGCAGTCTTTCCGTCAGCTGAAGATGGCCCTCACGGGGGATGAGATCCTGGCCTACCCTGATTACGGCCAGCCTTTTATCCTCCACACAGACGCCAGTAACGTGGGGCTAGGAGCCGTACTGTCCCAGATCCAGCAGGGCAGAGAACGGGTAATTGCTTATGCTAGCAGAAAGCTGAGACCCACAGAGAGAAACCCTGAGAACTATAGCTCCTTCAAGCTAGAGTTCCTGGCAGTGGTGTGGGCAGTCACCGAACGCTTCAAGCATTACCTAGCTTCTTCTAAGTTCACGGTGTACACGGACAACAACCCATTGACACACCTGGACACTGCAAGACTTGGTACCCTAGAGCAGAGATGGATGGCCCGGCTGTCCAATTATGAATTTACCATCAAATACCGGACAGGGCGCTCAAATGCCAACGCAGATGCATTGTCCAGAATGCCTCACTTGCAGGACGGGGGAGAGGATCCAGAAGAACTAGAAGAAATTGAACTCCCTGCATTCCACCGTCATGGGATCACCCAGTGTTCCCACTGCGTAAAGGAGAGGTGCTCTGCCACCGCTACGTTCAATCCCTTACCCCACCACGGCTGGACAGAGACACAAGATAGTGACCCCGCAGTCCGCCTGGTCAAAGAGATGCTGACCCAGGCTGATGCCCACCTTGATCCGTATGCTCCAGAAGAGGCCAAACAGCTGTGGAAAGAGAGGAGCAAGCTTTTTCTCTACGAGGGGAGGCTGTGCCGCAGAACCGTCAACTCTTGAACACATGAGCTGATCTGGCAGGTAGTGGTCCCAAGGCGGGATGCTGCTATGGTCCTAGAAGCATACCATGATGGAGCAGGGCACTTTGGATGGAAGAAGCTGGAGTTTCTGTTGCGTGAGCGGTTCTTCTGGGTAGGAATGAGAGGGGCTATCGAGAGATGGTGCAGAGACTGTGGCCCGTGCAACCTAAGGAGGAAAGACCGCGCCAGCCAGAAGACTCCTCTGTGGCCCATCATCACAAAGCAGCCCCTTGAGCTGGTGGCCCTGGACCACGTAAAGCTGGCTCCAAGCAGATCGGGATATGTCTACGCCCTCACAATCGTAGATCACTACTCCTGGTTCCTAGTGGTGGTCCCTGTCAAAGACTTAACAGCTCAGATGGCCGCCAGAGCCTTTCAGCAGCATTTCTGCCGCCCCCACACGGGTATGCAGAGCAAGTGTTGACTGATCAAGGTCCAGCGTTCGAGGCTGAAGTCTTCCAGGAATTCTGCAACCTGTATGGCTGCAAGAAGATAAGGACAATGCCTTACCACCCCCAAACCAACGGGATGTGTTAGAAAATGAACCAGTTAGTAATAGACCTGCTCAAGACGTTGCCCCTGGAGGAACGCAGCCTGTGGCCTGAGAAACTGCAGGATCTGGTGGACTTGTATAACCATATCCCAGTGGGTTCTACCAACTGCACCCCGGCTTACCTAATGAGAGCGAGACCTGGTAAGCTGCCGATTGACCTGGAAATGGGAGTCCTGACACCCGAGGACACCTCACCAGAAGCAGACTGGGACACAGAGCGACAGCAGCAGTACCGGAAAGTACAGAAGAGTGTGGAGCGAAGTCTGTCTCAGGCAAGAGAGAGGCAAGAGAGGAATTACAACCAGCATGCTCCCGCTCTTCCCCTGGTACCTGGAGAGCAGGTCTTGAAGAGGAAAAGATGGCTCCACAAGTTGGATGACCAGTGGGAGAAAGACCCGTACACCGTACTGCCCTCAAGCCATGAAAACTCAAAGGTATGTGTTATCAGTAAGGATGGAGGAGAGACCACAGCCACTATCTCCAGAGACCACCTGAAGAGGTGTCCCGAGCAGCTGCAATGTGCTGATGAAGACCAAGATAGCCCTCAACCCGCAGAGGAAAGGGAAGAAATTGTCAGTACAGTGCTCGGAGAATTTCCCCGGTCCACAAATCAACAACGCTATAGTGGTACCCATCCTTACCTTCCTCCAGCCAGCCCCTCAAGGGCCTGCAGAAGAGCAAGCAGTGTTGGAAGAGCAAATGGCCCCAGAGGCAGAAGAGTACGTACCAGCAGCTCAGGAGAATCAACCCTCTGCTAGTAGTGAACCTGCCATGCCCATGGTGAGCCAAAGAGTAGGCAGAAAGCTGCCCAACTTACCCGTAACATCTGCAAACATCTCTAGTGCAGACACGAGTACACCCAGTACACAGGGGGTGGAAACAGGGGACACGAACAGAGTACCACCAGACAGTGGGTTACGTAGGTCCACCAGGAGCACTAGGGGTCCCGCTCGCTGGAGAATTTAAAATGTAATATATCTACCTGTATATTGCAATAGTTGAAATGTTTTGTGTTTGTTACCTGGTTACTAATTATGTTTTTCTAGTTACCCGACAGGGTTCATGGACTAACAGGTTATGGACAATGAATAACCGGAACTTTACCTTGTACATAGTTGCACCTGGTAAGGTGCCATCTTTTGAAGACGACCACAGAACACAAAACCCATGGAGGTGGCTGAAGACGTGGTCCAACGCCGGATCATCTATGCCCTGTAGCCACCCCAGGGCCTACGTGGAGAGTTTGGGACGGGTCCCTCAAAAGTGCAAAAGTGGGTGATAAGGACACCTGGTTACGGGAGCGCCGTGACCTAAAAAGACTAAACTTCTTGTACATATGTTGTTTGTTTATACCATGTTATGTTTTGCAAAATGTGTTTAGTCCCGGAGTACTAAATTTCACTAGGGGGGAATGTGGCACCCCAGGTCTGGTCGCCACAGTGGCAGCAATGTCATGTCTGAGAGCAGGTGGGAGGTTCCCTGGTTGGGGACAATTAGCAGAAACATGCCCTTTATAAACTGGATCTTGGGCGGGGTTAGAGAGACCAGTGAGAGACCAGCCAGAGACAAGTTCCAGACAAGTTGCAGATAGGGACAGGTCAGCTGCAGGCTGAGGAGTCCCTGTAGGCAGAGGAGGAACACGAGGCCAGGAGGGGAACTAGCAGAGTTCATCCTGGCCAGAGACTTACAAAGCCGGACACTGGAGTCCGAGGCCGTGAGGGTTATAAGCCCAGCAGCAGAAAACCACCACACAGGGGACTTCAAGTCCTCTGGCCCAAGGAAGCCCGGAGGCTCAGCCACACGAGAGGGACCATTACTGCCCCAGAGGGGTGAGAAGCACGGAAGGCCCGAGTCACCAGTCATACTGGTGAGAACAACACGGTACACTCAGAGACATGGGCTACCACTACACTACAGCGGGATAGCCAAGAAAGAGTGAAGTCAGCATGGTAGGCCTACAAACTCCCCCTGACCAGCGGGATTTCCCAGTTGTTCTCAGACTGACCAGGCCTCCATTGTTAACCTGTATTCCGGACGGGTCCCTTAATACCACCAACAGTAAAGACCCTGAATTGCATGACAGACTCTATGTGGTTACTGCTGCTCCCGCGCACCATCACTCCCAACATCCACACTTGCTGCCCTGAGGCTATACTCCTCCCATGGGGAGTTATACTATCCTCTGCTGCACCCACAACACCAGACTCAGGGGGTCTGCCCTGCAGCGGCGGTTCACCTTGACCGCAATCCACAAGTGGCGTAGTCGGACATTTAATATAACAAAACCCTATAAATAGACTGCCATTTGGGTTGACCACCCTGAGCCACAGGACCGGGTCCCCGCCACGCAAGGACTACAACCCCCAGCATCCGCAACAGGTCCGGTTCCGGGTATCCCCACACACACACGGCCCAGGGGGCACGTCATGTGCATAATAACCCAAGGACAAAAGCAAAACACCTGGTGAAGATGATGGCAGAAGCTGGTAAGATTGTTTCAATATCCACAGTGAAATGAGTACTGTATCAACATGGGCTGAAAGACCACTCTGCCAGGAAGAAGCCATTACTCCAAAAGAAATCTAAAAAAGCCAGATTAATGGTTGCAAATGCACACAGGAACAAAGACCTTCATTTTTGGAGACATGTCCTGTGGTCTGATGAAATCAAAATTGAACTAATTGGGCATAATGACCATCGTTACGTTTGGAGGAAAAAGGGAGAAGCTTGGAAGCCTAAGAACACCATCCCAACAGTGAAACACGGGGGTGGCAGCATCATGTTGTGGTGTTGTTTTGTTGCAGGAGGGACTGGTGCACTTCACAAAATAGATGGCACCATGAGAAAAGAAGATTATGTGGAAATACTGAAGCAACATCTCAAGATAGCAGCCAGGAAGTTAAAGCTTGGGCGGAAATGGGTATTCCAAATGGACAATGACCCGAAGCATACTGCCACAATGGTAACAAAGTGTCTTAATGATAACAAAGTCAATGTTTTGGATTGGTCATCACAAAGCCCTGATCTCAATCCTATTGAGAATTTATGGGCAAAGCTGAAAAGCGAGCAAGGCGACCTACAAATCTGGATCAGTTACACCAGTTTTGTCAGGAGGAATGGGCCCAAATTCCAACCAACTATTGTGAGACGTTTGTGGAAGGATATCCCAAACGTTTGACCCAAGTCATTCAGTTTAAGGGCAATGGTACCAAATACTAAGGAAATGTATGTAAACTTTTGACTTTGCAGTAAGTAATAAAAATGCCTTAAAATATTCTCTCTCCTTCAGTATTCTGGCATTTGGCAAGTATTAAAAATGATGGTAATTCTAACTGACCTAAAACGGGAAAAGTTTATTCTGATTTTATGTCACATATTGAGAAAAACATGCATATTTTTATATAGTGTATGTAAACTTCTGGTTTCAACTGTATGTGACCCAATGATTGTCTTCTTTGGCCTTTTCATAGGTGCAGTCCTCACTGGACCATATTCTGTGTCCCCTGACATTTTTGATGCTGACTAGATCTCAATGTTTTGACGTGCATCTTGGCTTGGTAAGAGCATAACATGCCAAAGATGGTCTAATGAAGAACGTGACAGACAGTAACAGAACCAAATAAAATAGTGAGGTTGAGAAGAGTATTTATTTTGTTTTAAGTTTTTTAACCCTTCTTAATACAGCAAAATCGCGGCTTGCTATTTAACTGGATTACCACAAAGGAGTTCCAAAACAAATTTGGATTCTGGCAAATTTAATTTTTTTTTCCGAAATTCGAGCAATTTTGATTTGCATTGAAGCAATTTGTTTATCTCTACCTTAAAGGGGTTTGATAAATAGTATCACTTATGGGATATGAACATTAAACACTATTACGCTTCAAATCTGTCTGTGTGAACACAGTGTATGATATTCAATGTTATGATGTAACTATTCAACCATTTCATTCTTGAGCCTCGTCCCATATAAATATTTGTCTGACATTGTTTGCTATTTTTGAGTTCTGAATTAATTCTGTTCATAGTTTAAACGATTACCTGCACGATCACCTAGTGTAACAGAACCCTTAGTCTTATGCAGAGAACAATAGCGCTGTTATTCTGTCAGTCATTCCAAGCAACCACATTTTATTGTAATGAGATTATTTTACATCAACATGAAACTGACATTACCTTGCTCTGCCTTACAGACTCTTTCCTCTTTGTGATTACTGGTTGAAAAGAACCATACTAAGTTCAATGTAAAGCACGCTTGAAATTGAAAACTAAAGTAGCCTAAAATTCTATAAAAATATTTTCTTTAAAGAAGCATTCCTCCCATCAAAGCTTTTATCCTCTTAATATAACACAGTCATCATATTATATGGCACATTGTACTTACAATTGCTCATTTTGCTTTTCTACCCAGTTAATTCTTCTCTTTTCTATTAGGTCTATGATATCAAGTGATTAATCCCTTTCTGGCCCTTGATGTACTATTCAGTACCTGCGCCCTGGGACTTAAAAGCCAGGTACGGAATAGTACGTTATGGCGATCGCGCCCGCACACAGGCTGTGCGGGCACGATTGCCACCGGGTGTCAGCTGATCATCACAGCTGACACCTGGTGATATGTGCAGGGAGTGGTCCCGCACTGCTCCCAGCACATTAACCCCCGCAATGCTGCAATTGAAATCGATCGCAGCATTGCGGAGGTAAGCTCACCTCTTACTCCGGTGTCCCGCGCTGTCTGAGGCCGGGTCCCGTGGTTGGCATGGTTGTCGTCATGACAACATCCGGGTCACCAGACAGCAGGAAGATACTTTGATCATGCGTAGTGCAGATCAAAGTATCTTCTGCTTGCAGCGCTGACAGGCTGCATATAGCACAGGAATGCTGCTGCTGCTTCCTGTGCAATACAGACGATCAGACTGCAAAAAGTCAAAGTCCCATAGTGGGACAAATGTGTAAAAGTCAGAAAACTGTCAAAAAGTGAAAAAATAAAATAAAAAAAATTGTAAAATTATAAAAAAAATAAAAAAAATAATCTCCCAAAAATAAAAATACAGTATACTGTACCCATCAATAAATATTATTATGAAAAAAAAAAAAGTAAACATATTTGGTATCTCCGCATCTGGAATGACCTGATCTATAAAAGTATCTTACTAGTTAACCCCTTTAATGAACACGGTAAAACAAATAAATAAAAAGCGAAGCAAAAAGCGATGCTTTATCATCATACCCCCAAACAGAAAATGGAATAAAAAACCGAATGTAAATAAAAATAGTACCGCTAAAAACTTCATCTTGTCCCACAAAAATCAAGCCACCATACAGCTCCATCAGCTGAAAAATAAATAAGTTATAGCTGTCAGAATAAAGAGATATTTTTTATATAAAATAGTTTTTATTGTGTAAAAGTGCCAAAACATAAAAAAACAATATAAATGTGGTACAGCTGTAAACGTACTGATCTGAAGAATAACACTGCTTTATCAATTTCACCACACGAAGAACAGCGTAAAAAAAAAAATCCTGAATTGTTGGTTTTGCTTATTCTGCCTCCCAAAAATCAGAATAGAAAGCGATAAAGTCACTGAAAATGTCAACTTGTCCCGCAAAAAACAAGCTGTCACATGACTCTGTCGGCCGAAATCTGGAAAAATTCTAGCTCTCAAAATATGGCGATGCAAAAATTAGTCTTTGCAAAAAAAAGCGTCTCTTAGTGTGTGACAGCTGTCAATCATAAAAACCCGATATGAATCTGGTATCTCTGTAATCGCACCGACCCGAAGAATAAAGTCATCTAACCACTTAAACGGCATGAGAAAAGGCATAAAAAAATAAACTCTAGGGTTAGGGTTGTGCTAGGGTTAGGGTTGTGCTAGAGTTAGGGTTGTGCTAGAGTTGTATTGGGGTTTGGATTTTTTCAAAAGTAAAGCAAAAAAAATGACGACGATATATGGACTAGTGTTGAGCGCAAGTGCTCGCTACTTGAGTTTGCATTGGGTGCTCAGGTATGCACTGAGTATCACGAGTGCTGGAGTGACATGCTCGAGTCTCCGCCCCAAATGCTTCGCGGCCAGAAAAACCTTTCGGGGATTGCCTGCCAGGCACGAGTGATCCCCGCATGTTTTGTTTTAGGTGTCTAACAACCGTGAAACATGCAGAGCGGAGACTCGAGCATGTCACTTGAGCACCTGCGATACATGGTGCATACCCGAGTACCCGATGCAAACTCAAGTAGTGAGCACTTGCGCTCAAGACTAATGACAACTTATTCAATATGATGACCTAATGTTATCAATTTCTGTGTCGTACCTCTGGGTTCAAAATGTTCACTATACCCCTTGACAAAATCCTTGAAGGATCTAGTTTCCAAAATCGGGGTCACTGGTGGGGGTTTCCACTATTTAGGCGCATCAGGGGCTCTCCAAACACGACATGGTGTCCGCTCTCAATTCTAGCCAATTTTGCATTCCAAAACTCACACAGTGCTCCTTCCCTTCAGAACCCTGCCGTGCGCCCAAACCGTGTATTTTCCCTACATATGGGGTATCGGCGAACTCAGAAGAGATTGCACAAAAGTTTTTGGGGTCAATTTTCTCATTTACTCATCTTATCATTGTGAAAATAAAAAATTTGGGGCTAAAACATAATTTTTATGGAAAAAGTTAGATTTTTTTTATTTTCACAGTTCCATGTTATAAACTTCTGTGAAGCACCTGGGGGTTCAGGATGCTCACCACACATCTAGATAAGTTCACTGAGGGGTCTAGTTTCCAAAATGGGGTCACTTGTGGGGGGTTTCCACTGTTTATGCACATCAGGGGCTCCCCAAACGCAACATGGCTTCCGCTAAATATTCAAGCAAATTTGACATTCAAAAAGTCAAATGGTGCCCCTTCCCTTCCGAACCCTGCCATGCGACTAAACAGTGGTTTTCCCCCACATATGGGGTATCGGATTACTCAGGAGAAATTGCACAACATACTGCATGGAGAAATTTCTTCTGTTACCCTTATGAAAATTCAAAATTGGAGGCTAAAAAACATTTTTGTTGGAAAAATTTAAAAATTTTATTTTTACGACTCAATGTTATAAATAGTGTTGAGCCACCCCCGTAGTGTTCGAGTTCGGTTCGGTTCGTCGAACACCCGTGTGTTCGCCGAACTGTTCGTCGAACTGTTCGTCGAACACCTTCGAACACCGTTAAAACCAATGGCAGGCAAACAAAAACACATAGAAACACATAGAAAACACTTTCAAAGGTGTCCAAAAGCTGACAAACTGCTCAGAAGACACAACTAACACATGGAAAAGTGACAAGTACATATAGTCATGCGAAAAGAAAAGAGGTGGAGGAGTAAAAGGAGGGGGAGACACAAATATAGGCATGTCACGCCCTACTAAAATCCAAAAAGTGAGAAGCCGACACGTTCAGTCCGCTCCTGCCCGTGCCACCTCCGTGTCGCCGTGTTTGTGCCAGAGCCGCGGTGAACCCTGACGGCCAGCCCCCCTCTCCCATTACTGGTGCCTGTCCGCTGGTGGGTCGAGCGAGTCCCCCTGTGGTGGAGGCAGCTCTAAGCTTTTTAATTTAAATTGTCTCTCTAATTTGAATGAATACACTTTAAATCCATTTACAAGGATCTATTGGAGGGCAAGTCTCATGCCAGCAGCCGCGTAATTCCAGCTCCAGTAGCGTCCACTAAAGCTGCTGCAGTTAAAAAGCTTTTATAAGGATCGAGCTCGGCTGTCCACCGCAAGGCATCCTACTGCCAGTCCCAGCCCCTATGCCTTGGGGTGCCTCCTGATGCTCTTCGCTGAGTATCCCGTGGTCCCGAAGCATTTCCTTTGAAAAAATTAAGTGTCCAAACTACAGGTGGTGTAGCTTGCTTAACAGCCGGGATAATCCGCTGACTAGCAGACACTGCTACTAGGCACAAAGTATTTCCTGGGCTAGATGCAGTTAAAAATTTGTAATTAGATACTCTCGTTGGATGCTGAGAAAGCATTTCATAGAGTCTCCTGGCACGCCATATATGATTCTCTTAAAAGGCTTGGGGTAGGGGACTAGGGGACCCTTTTATAGCCAAAATCACGGCGCTGTATCACAATACGTCACCTAGGCTGAAGATAAATGGAACTGTAGCACCCTGAGGGCACGGTTGCTACAGAGGTATTGCACCTCACCCAGAGGTGTGATATCTCACTCTCAGGTAAGGATGGAGTGTGGATCAGGACCCGACACCTGCATGCATTACACCACATTGCCGTGGGGCAGGGCGACCAATATGCCTCTGAGATAGGCACGACAGTCCCTGTCCCTGGCTGGAGTGGGGGGAGGGAACACTGAGGAAGGGGAACCCTGTAGTGCAGGAGCAGGGAGGAAGCAGTTCCTGGGTGCATTGAGAAGGGAGTATAAAAGGTGGGCACCATCTTAGTTCAGTGCAGAGAAGTCTGAGCAGAAGTGGCAGGGAGCAGGGGCTCTGCATGAGCTCTGCTCCGGAGGCGGGCCTAGTAACAGAGGCCCAGGCCTGGAAGAGGGAGAAGGAAGGAAGAGGAGCGGAGAAGGCTCCAGGAACGAGGAATGAAGGGATCCCAGGGGTGCGGACGGGCGAGTCGCCACCGCACGTCCGAATCCACCTGCTTGGAGGGATCAGGCCAAAGGGGGAGACCGGTCCCCGAAACTAGTGGAGGCAGGAAACGACCCTCAGCTAGAAACCGGAGGCTCTGACATTTTATGTGGCGCAGCCCCTCGCTACACCCGCTAGGAAGGCACCACATAGGGTCAGGGAAACTGGCGCCAAGTTTACCAAGAGGAGGCCCGAGGCAGCCGGACAGAAGGGTTGGTAAGAAAGGCCAGACAAAGGACACACAAAGGGGGTCCTGTGAAGCGCTCCAAAGTTATCTGAGAGTTGTCTGAGCCCCTCACCTGGTGAGCACAGTACGACGTGGGCAGCCGTTACCTGCAGACGTGGTCTGGATAATAAGAACTGTGAGTAAAGGCCCTGGACTGCATCACTGACTCCGTGTCATTACTGCTGCTGCCCTGCACCATCACCCCCATCCTCCGCATACACTGCCCTGAGGCTATACTCCTCCCGTGGGGAGTTATGCTACGCTCTGCTGCACCCACAACACCAGCCTCAGCGGTCTGCCCTGCAGCGGTGGTTCACTCTGACCGCAATCCACGGGTGGCGTAGTCGGACATTTAAACATCAAAACCACATAAATAGTTCCGCCACTGGTTTGACCACCCTGAGCCAGGGAACCGGGTCGCCGCCACGAAGACTACAACCACCAGCATCCACCAAAAAGGGTCCGGCTCCGGGTGTCCCAAGGCCCAGGGTGTGCATCAGAACATTTTCATCACCTTTCACAATCACCAATGGGACAAGGCAGGGATGTCCTCTGTCCCCTCTCTTATACATCCTAGTGACGGAGCACCTGCTCTCATCAATTCGCCATAACCCCAATATTAGGTGGATTGAGGTGGGAGGCCCCGAGTACAAGTGCTCTCTATTTGCTGATGATGTCCTAGTATATATCACTCAATCACATATATCCATCCATGCTGTTATGGATGAAATAGATCACTTTGTTACATGGTCAAATTTTAAAATCAATGCAGCGAAGTCTGAGGCCCTCGATGTCTCCCTCCCCAAATCCATATAGGATTCCATCCAGTCCAACTTTCCCTTTGCCTGGCCCTCACAGGGTATCAAATACTTAGGAATTCCTATTCATAGAGACCTCTCCCATCTATGTTATCTTAATTTTGGGCCCTTTATTGAACAACTCCATACAGACCACGGTTGGCAAGTTAGAACTGTAAGATTCACTACGTGAACCACTGGTGTTTTGTGGAAAAGCACATGTACAGTGTGTTCCAAATTATTATGCAAAAAGTGTTTAGGAGTGATAAGGGAAGAATTTGTTTGTTTGTCAGTTAAACTCATTGATGGTGATGTGTGTCAGGGCTCTTTATATCACTGTAAGCAATTGCAGACACCTGTGCTAATTAGTTTGGCAGGTGTGTCCAATGAAAGGCAAGACTACTTAAGAAGGCTGTCTCACATTATTAAGCAGCCTACATTTTCTGCCAAAATGGGAAAGAAAAAGGATGTGTCGGCTGCTGAGAAGCAACAAATTGTGGAGTGTTTAGGTCAAGGCATGACTACAATCAACATTGTGCGATGATCAGGATGAAGTGTCTTGGCAATCAAGAAGTATGTAGCTGATTCACAGTACACACGTGTGCGTGCTGATAAGGGCAAATTGAGGACTCTTTCCTACAGGCAATTATGTCAGGTTAAAAGAGCAGCGGCAAAAAAGCCTTGTCATAGCAGCAGACAAGTTTTTGAAGCTACTGGTGCCTCCAACGTCCCCCGAACAACAAGATGCAGGGTCCTTCAGAGGTTTGCAGCTGTGCATACGCCATCCTGTCGACCTCCTCTATCCACTTCACACAAGCAGAAACGGCTCCAGTGGGCTAAACATTACATGAAGACTGATTTCAAAACTGTTTTGTTCACGGATGAGTGCCATGCAGCGCTCGATGGTCCAGATGGATGGAGTGGAGGATGGCTGGTTGATGGACACCCCACGCAAACACGGCTACAGCGCCAACAAGGAGGAGGTGGAGTAATGTTTTGGGCTGGAATCATGGGGAGAGAGATTGTCGGCCCCTTTAGGATCCCTGAAGGCGCTAAAGATGAACTCCATAATGTATGTGGATTTTCTCAAACAGCACTTCCTGCCATGGTTCAAGAAGAAGAACCGTGTATTTCACAGCAAGATCATTTTTTTGCATGAAAATGCACCATCTCATGCTGCACAAAAAACATCTGCGTCTCTGGCTGATATGGGCATAAAAGGGGACAAACTTATGGTGTGACCCCCATGCTCCCCTGACCTCTACCCCATTCAGAACCTCTGGAGCATCATCAAAAGGAGTGTCTATGATGGCGGGAGGCAGTTCACATCTAAGCAACACCTCTGGGAGGGTATTCTGTCCTCATGCAAAACAATTGAAGCAGAAACCATCCAAAACCTGACAAATTCAATGGACGAGAGAGTTCAGAAGCTCCTTTCGAACAAGGGGTCCTATGTGAAAATGTAACATCACCTAGAATAAAGTTTTGAGTTGAAAACTGTTTGATTTCAGTTTCTAATAACCTGCTAATGCTTATAATTTCAAAAATGACCATTTTTTTGGTCTTTATTAAAATGAAAAGGTTGATCGAAAAGTTTGGGGGATCTAAGAGTGTGGCAACCCAGTAGTCATGATTACTTCGAATTCTGACAATATGAGGGTCATGTTGCAGGTAGTGCAGCAAGAAGGCACTTATGTGTCTTGCGCATCTCGGAGCCCCAAAATTATTTTCCGGGCTAGATGCAGCTAAAAATTATTATTAATTTTAAATCTGGTGGAGCTTAGTATAGATGGCCTAATAGGATCAGTGCTGCACACTGCTACAAAGCCCAAATTATTTTCCAGCCAAGATACAGATAAACATGATTAGTAATTTTAAATCTGGTGGAGCTTATTATAGATGGCCTAATAGAATCAGTGCTGCACACTGCTACAAAGCCCAAATTATTTTCCAGCCAAGATACAGATAAACATGATTAGTAATTTTAAATCTGGTGGAGCTTATTATAGATGGCCTAATAGAATCAGTGCTGCACACTGCTACAAAGCCCAAATTATTTTCCAGCCAAGATACAGATAAACATGATTAGTAATTTGAAAGCTTAAAACGGTTGGTAGGGTGATTTTAACCAATCATCAAGCTTTTACTCTCCCCAGGATGACACAGGGGTAGAAAAGTCGTTTCGGATCCATGATTCGTTCATCTTTATGAACGTCTGTCTACATTATCAGTGGTGAGCCGCGTGCGCTTATCTGTCAGCACACCACCAGCAGCGCTGAACACACGTTCAGACAGAACACTGGCTGCGGGACATGACAAGATCTCCAAGGTGTAAGTGGCTAGCTCCGGCCATTTATCCAGATTGGAAGCCCAAAAAGAGCAAGGGTCCAGTGACACAGTCATGGCTTCAATGTTTACTTGGAGATACTCCTGTACCATCGTCTCTAGGCGTTGACTATGTGTCAGACTTCTTGTCTCCTGTGGCCTTGCAAAGGATGGGCTAAAAAAGTGGTGAAATGATTCCGCAAAATTGATGTTACCAGCAGATACTGTGGTTCTGTTACGGTTTGAGTGCTGAACACTTGACGGTCCCACGGTTGGCAAGTTGGAACTGTGAGATTCACTACGTGCACCACTGGTGTTTTGTGGAAAAGCACATGTAAGATTCTGCAACAGTCTCTGCTGATACTCCTGCATGCGTGCATCCCTTTCTATGGCAGGAATAACTTCTGCAAATTTACTTTTGAACCGGGGATCTAACAGTGTGGCAACCCAGTAGTCAGGATTATTTCTAATTCTCACAATTCGAGGGTCATGTTGCAGGTAGTGCAGCAAGAAGGCATTCATGTGTGTTGCGCATCCAGGAGCACCAAGTCCCTGTTGTGATGGTGGCGAGGTAACAATCATGCTTCCTTCCTCTGTCCTCTCCCCCCAACCTCACACAACAAAAATGTGATCAGGGTCTCCCTCATCTGATGAGTCTTCCATCAGTTCGTCCTCCACTTCTTCCTGGGCTCCTGCACCTTCCTCACTAGTTTGGCTGCTACCATGCGCCCTGGTAAAACCATCTCCCCCACCCTCACATGCCTGCCGCCTTGGTGCTGCCGACCGTCTGGACCTTGCAGATGTTAGCCCTTCCGCATACAACTCCTCCTCCTCTACTTCCTCCACCTCCTCTTGTGCCACCACCTGACTCCGAATTCTGTTTAACATGTGCTCCAGCATGTAAATCACCGGAATAGTCATGCTGATAATGGCATCGTCAGCACTAAACATCTTCGTCGCCATTTCAAAACTGTGCAGAAGGGTGCATAGGTCCCTGATCTGAGACCACTCCTCCAGCGTGATTTGCCCCACCTCTGGATCTCATTGGCCCAGGCTATATGTCAGAACGTATTGCACCAGGGCTTGTCGGTGCTGCCACAGTCGCTGCAACATGTGCAGAGTTGAATTCCACTGGGTAGGCACATCGCATTTTAGACGGTGAAGTGGCAGGCCCAACGACTTCTGTAGAGATGTAAGTCGCTGAGCTGCAGGATGCGAACGGCGGAAGTGAGCACACAGCGACCATGCCCTCTGCAGAAGGCCATCTAGTCTGGGATAGTGGGCTAAAAATTGCTGGACAACCAGGTTCAACACGTGAGCCATACAAGGCACGTGTGTGACATTGCCCCGGCGAAGGGCCGCACCCAGGTTTGCAGCATTGTCGCACACGGCCTTCCCTGGTTTCAGGTCCAGTGGAGACAACCATTCATGAAACTGGTTCTCCAGAGCTGACCACAACTCCTCAGCTGTGTGACTCACATTTCCCAGACATTTCAAAGTAAAAACCGCCTGATGACGTTGAGCCCTACTGCCAGCATAGTAAGGAGGTGTGCAGGATCCCTTCTGCGCAGTTAGAAAGCTTGTGGCATGACCAGACAGGCTTTGGGTGCAGGTGGAAGACTGAGAGGAGGTTGAGGAGGCAGAAGCAGTGGTGGAACTTTGACATAAAGAGGATTGACGCACAACTCGTGGGGACGGCAAGACTTGGACAGCAGCCCCTTGTCCTGCTGTCACCATTGTTACCCAGTGCCCAGTCAGCGACATGTAACGCCCCTGTCCATTCCTTCTCGTTTAAGTGTCTGTGGTGAAATGCACCCTGTCACACACAGAGTTTCTCAAAGAAGCGGTGATGTTGTGTGCGACATGCTGGTGAAGCGCAGGCACACCTTTCTTTGAGAAGTAGTGCCGACTGGGCATCTGGTACTGGGGCACTGCGACGGACATAAGGTCTCGAAAATCCTCTGTGTCCACCAGGCGGAAAGGCAGAATTTCTGTGGCCAAGAGCTTGCAGATGGTGAAATTCAACCTCTTAGCTTTCTCATGGCTAGGAGGAAATGATCTTTTACTTGTCCACATCTGAGGGACCGAGGGCTGGCTATTGTGCTTAGACGGGGTTGATAAGGGTGTCCCCAGCAAACTGCCGGTCTGTGAGGAAGATGCAGGCGGACATGTTAGGTTGCCTTGATCCAAAGGTGGTGCTATCGATGTCGGACAGCGCTCAACACCAGCTGGTGTTACCACCTCCAAATAAAATGATGACCTGCCAATCACGCTGGCTGTTGCGGGTAAAGAGGTGGCAGGTCTGTGCCCCAAAACAGGTGTGACTGCTGTCCCCCCAGTCACAGAGGATGAAGAAGCCGCGGATGCACAAGATATGGCAGACGGTGGTTGGCCCGGCCGGCTAGGCCGCATTGTAACACACTGAGCTTCCCACTGCAACTTATGCTTCATGTCCATGTGCCGGTTCATGCATGAAGTACTCAAACTATGTATTTTTTGGCCTCTACTTAGCTTTTGCTGACAAATGTTACAGATAACACGAGTTGGGTCATCTTTATCGATCTGAAAAAATGCCCAGGCTATGCAAGGCTTAGCACCCATGCGACCTGAAGAGCCACCACGACTTGTGGTGAGAGGCAGAGTTGTGTTTGAGGATGCAGTTGTTGACGTGCTTCCAGTACTACGTCTCTGTCCAGGAAGGCGCAACCTGACCTCGTCGTCACTAGCATCATCCTCCACCTCCTCTGCTGACCTCATCTCTTGGCTGACTGTGGGTTGACAGTAAGTGGGATCTCCAACCTCATCATCATCACCCTGTGCGTTATCACACCCGTCGTCCTCAGAGCCAACCTGTTCCTGCCCTGACAAAAAACTAAAGTTGTCGCTCCAATCAGGTATTTGAGTCTCATCATCGTCTTCCTCATTGTCTCCACCAACAGGAGTTACAGTTTGGGAATGAGGGTCTACATTATGGTCAGAACCTTCTGCGTCTGGTCCTGGATCCGACTCATAAAGATTCTGGGCATCAGTGCAGATCATTTCCTCGTCTGGATTCACAGAAGCGCTGGAGTCGACCTCTGATTCCCAGGCTATAGTATGAGCAAACAGCTCTGCAGACTCAACCATCTGTTCTACCTCATACTCAGACGGGAAGCTGGAGATTTGGGAGCTGTGAAGAAGCAAGTGCGATTGGGGTGACACCTTTGAGGACTGGAGTATTTGTGATGTTGAAGTTGATGTGGAGGAGAGCCCACTTAAAGGAGCACTTGATATCCGTTGAAGCACCTGCTGTTTTTGTGCCTCATCTGGAATTTGTAGCGATTGGCGTGGCCGTAAGAAAGGGATCTTATCACATTGTCCGCTAAAAGAAGTAGACATTTTAGTTTGGCTGGAAGATGGTCTTTCTTCTGCAGATGTTACTGTTGCTTTAACACCTACTCCACGGACACAACCTTTTTTCCCCTTCCCAACACGCCTATTCCCCTTTCCACCAGCAGCAGGCCTTTTTCCACTCATTTTGGTGGTTAACTAATTCACAACTCTGGAGTTGTTTGCACAAAAAAACAATGGATGGGAACCGAGCAGAGCTGAGTGGCCAAACTGTGGTATTAGGACAAAACTATTGGCTGGGTTAGATGCAGAAAAAAATTATATTCAATTTGCAACCTGATGGAGGTCAGTATAGATGGACTAATAGAACAAGTCCCACACACAGCTAGAAGCCCAAATATTTTTTCAGAGGTAGATGCAGAAAAAAATTGTATTCAGTTTGCAACCTGATGGAGGTCAGTATAGATGGACTAATAGAACAAGTCCTACACACAGCTAGAAGCCCAAATATTTTTTCAGAGGTAGATGCAGAAAAAAATTATATTCAGTTTGCAACCTGATGGAGGTCAGTATAGATGGACTAATAGAACAAGTCCTACACACAGCTAGAAGCCCAAATATTTTTTCAGAGGTAGATGCAGAAAAAAAATATATTCAGTTTGCAACCTGATGGAGGTCAGTATAGATGGACTAATAGAGAAAGTCCCACACACTGCTAGAAGGCCAAATATTTTTTCAGAGCTAGATGCAGACAAAAAATTATTTTGAATTTGCAACCTGATGGAGGTCAGTATAGGTGGACTAATAGAACAAGTCCCACACACTGCTAGAAGGCCAAATATTTTTTCAGAGCTAGATGCAGAAAAAAATTATATTCAGTTTGCAACCTGATGGAGGTCAGTATAGATGGACTAATAGAACAAGTCCCACACACAGCTAGAAGCCCAAATATTTTTTCAGAGGTAGATGCAGAAAAAAATTATATTCAGTTTGCAACCTGATGGAGGTCTGTATAGATGGATTAATAGAACAAGTCCCACACACAGCTAGAAGCCCAATATTTTTTCAGAGGTAGATGCAGAAAAAAATATATATTCAGTTTGCAACCTGATGGAGGTCAGTATAGATGGACTAATAGAGAAAGTCCCACACACTGCTAGAAGGCCAAATATTTTTTCAGAGCTAGATGCAGACAAAAAATTATTTTGAATTTGCAACCTGATGGAGGTCAGTATAGATGGACTAATAGAGAAAGTCCCACACACTGCTAGAAGGCCAAATATTTTTTCAGAGCTAGATGCAGAAAAAAATTATATTCAGTTTGCAACCTGATGGAGGTCAGTATAGATGGACTAATAGAACAATTCCCACACACAGCTAGAAGCCCAAATATTTTTTCAGAGGTAGATGCAGAAAAAAATTATATTCAGTTTGCAACCTGATGGAGGTCTGTATAGATGGACTAATAGAGAAAGTCCCACACACTGCTAGAAGGCCAAATATTTTTTCAGAACTAGATGCAGACAAAAAATTATTTTTAATTTGCAACCTGATGGAGGTCAGTATAGATGGACTAATAGAGAAAGTCCCACACAATGCTAGAAGGCCAAATATTTTTTCAGAGCTAGATGCAGACAAATAATTATTTTGAATTTGCAACCTGATGGAGGTCAGTATAGATGGACTAATAGAGAAGGTCCCACACACTGCTAGAAGGCCAAATATTTTTTCAGAGCTAGATGCAGAAAAAAATTATATTCAGTTTGCAACCTGATGGAGGTCAGTATAGATGGACTAATAGAACAAGTCCCACACACAGCTAGAAGGCCAAATATTTTTTCAGAGGTAGATGCAGATAAAAATTATTTTTAATTTGCAGCCTGATGGAGGTCAGTATAGATGGACTAATAGAACAAGTCCCACACACAGCTAGAAGGCCAAATATTTTTTCAGAGCTAGATGCAAACAAAAATTATTTTTAATTTGCAACCTGATGGAGGTCAGTATAGATGGACTAATAGAGAAAGTCCCACACACTGCTAGAAGGCCAAATATTTTTTCAGAGCTAGATGCAGATAAAAATTATTTTTAATTTGCAACCTGATGGAGGTCAGTATAGATGGACTAATAGAGAAAGTCCCACACACTGCTAGAAGGCCAAATATTTTTTCAGAGCTAGATGCAGAAAAAAATTATATTCAGTTTGCAACCTGATGGAGGTCAGTATAGATGGACTAATAGAACAAGTCCCACACACAGCTAGAAGCCCAAATATTTTTTCAGAGGTAGATGCAGATAAAAATTATTTTTAATTTGCAACCTGATGGAGGTCAGTATAGATGGACTAATAGAGAAAGTCCCACACACTGCTAGAAGGCCAAATATTTTTTCAGAGCTAGATGCAGACAAAAAATTATTTTGAATTTGCAGCGTGATGGAGGTCAGTATAGATGGACTAATAGAACAAGCCCCACACACTGCTAGAAGGCCAAATATTTTTTCAGAGCTAGATGCAGAAAAAAATTATATGCAGTTTGCAACCTGATGGAGGTCAGTATAGATGGACTAATAGAACAAGTCCCACACACTGCTAGAAGCCCAAATATTTTTTCAGAGCTAGATGCAGAAAAAAATTATATTCAATTTGTAACCTGATGGAGGTCAGTATAGATGGACTAATAGAATGATGCTATGCCCAAAAGATTTTACTTCACTAGGTGCAGGAAAAAAAATGGTATTCTATACACAGGTGGTATATCTTGCAACACAGATAGGCTACTCCACTGACTAACACACTCTGCAATAGGCCAAAAAGGATTAGCTTTGCTAGATTCAGCCAAATGCTGTGAAAAAAACTTGCACAGCACTGGCACAGACCTACCTGGCAAAAACTGATAGGAACTGATGTAACCTAGTCCTGAAAAGGACTGCAATTACAATTAGTCTTTACTCCCACAATCTATCTAAGAGCACAGACCTGCCTGATAAAAGTCGTAGGAAATGCTGTAACCTAGTCCTTAAAAGGACTGCAATCACAACTATTCCCTACTCCCAAGCTATCTGTAGATTTGTGCGAAAATTGGCTTGAAATTAACAAGGTATAGCACACACAGCAACAGCGGTGCCATCTAACACGCAGCTGCAGCAGTGAGAAAATGGTGGCGACGGGGAAAATGGCTGGATCTTATAGGGCAAGGACATGTGACATACACTGCCAATGACACATGCCCTTGCTTGTGTGAAAAAAAGCACTTCTCTCCGTGTGTGCGATGCTGATAGGCTGACAGATTGCACCTCCCCACTGTAAATGCGGGAAAGAGAAAAAAAAATGGAGATCTTCATTATTCCTGCAGAGATCCATCCCCTTCCCCTCCCCCCACCCCGCTGTACACTCAAACTGCGTATTAACATTAATTTTCATCATTACTGAGAAAAAATCCAGTTATGATTTTGGTGCACGAACAGTTATCGAACATAACCTCGAACAGCCGAATTTTTCTCAAATCGTTCGTGTTCGCCGAACGGCTCGAACACCGCCCAAAACAGCTCGAATTTGAGATTGGCGAACAGTTCGAGTCGAACAACGCTCATCTCTAGTAAGGTGTCAAACACACCGATACATGCTACCCAGCGGGGCCTCAACGATCAAAGAAATGTCCAGACCATTCCGACACGACCAGCGATCTCACAGTAGGGGCCTGGTTGCTGCTAAGTGTCAAACGTAGCGAGATCGCTACTGAGGTCGCTGTTGCGTCATAAAACTTGTGACTCAGCAGCGATCTCGCTAGCGATCTCGCTTAGTGTGACGGGGGCTTTAGCTCATTGCAGAAACATGAAGTTCCTTTTTCCTGCATGAGTCAGAATTAGAACTACAATGCTACATCACTGAAAAGTCTGTGGCAGGGAAGAAGAGTAGAGCAACTGAGTCAAGAATTGAAGAGGGGTTGGAGCTGGACTGCCAGGGACTTTGTAGTGATATAGAATTTTAGTTCTCATGCTGACTCAGACAGGGAAAAGAGATACTTGGTACAGAAACCTTTGTTTGCAATTACACACGTCAGACATTTCCATTAGTTCTTGACCAAGTTTGCACACACCGCAGCAGGGATTTTGGCCCACTCCTCCATACAGATCTTCTACAAATCTTTCAGGCTTCAGGGTTGTCGCTGGACAACAATGAGTTTCAGCTCCTTCCAAAGATTTTCTATTGGGTTCAGGTTTGGAGACTGGCTAGGCCACTCCTGGACCTTGAAATGCTTCTTGCAGAGCCACTCCTTAGTTGCCCTGGCTTTCTGTTTTGGGTGATTGTCATGCTAGAAGACTCAGCCACAACCCATCTTCAATGTCCTTACTGAGGGAAGGAGGTTGCTGGCCAAAATCTCACGATACATGACCCTATCCATCCTCCCTTCAATATGGTGCAGTTGTCCTGTCCCCTTTGCAGAAAAGCACCCCCAAAGTATGATGTTTCCCCCACCATGCTTCACGGTTATGACAGTGTCAATGGGGTTGTACTCATCCTTCTTCTTACTCCAAAGATGACGAGTGGAGTTGATACCAAAATGTTCTATTTTGGTCTCATCTGACCTCATGACCGTCTTCCATGCCTCCTCTGGATCAACCATATGGTCATTGGTGAACTTCAAACGGGCCTGTACATGTGCTGGCATGAGCAGGGGGACATTGCGTGCCCTGCAATATTTTAATCCATGATGGCATAGTGTGTTACTAATGGTAAGGTTTGAGACTGTGGTCTCAGCTCTCTTCAGGTCATTGACCAGGTCCTCCAGTGTAGTTCTGGGCTGATTACTGACCTTTCTCAGAATCATCCTTACCTAACAAGGTGAGATCTTGCATGGAGCCCCAGACCGAAGAAGACTGACAGTCATCTTGATTCTTCCATTTTCTAATTATTGTGCCAACAGTTGTTGCCTTCTCACCAAACTGCTTGCCTACTGTCCTGTAGCCCAACCCAGCTTTGTGCAGGTCTACAATTTTGTCCCTGGTTTCCTTAGACAGATCTTTGGTCTTAGCCATGGTGGAGAGGTTGGAGTGTGATTGATTGAGAGTGTGGACAGATGCCTTTTATACAGGTAATAAATTCAAACAGGTGCAATTAATACAGGTAATGAGTGCAAAGTAGTAGGGCATCTTAAAGAAAAATTAACAGGTCTGTGAGAGCCAGAAGTATTGCTGGTTGGTAGGTGATCAAATACTTTTTTTATGCAATAAAATGCAATTTAATTATTTAAAAATCATACGATGTGAGTTTCTGTTTTTTCTTTTCAGATTCTGTCTCTCACAGTTGAAGTGCACCTACAGTTAAAATTACAGACCTCCACTATTTGTAGGTGGGAAAACGTACAAAATTGGCATTGCATCAAGTACTTATTTTCCCCACCGTATATGTCCATATAGACGGCTTAGGAGGGTTGATCCTACTGACATATTCTCTTTAAATATCATTAAATCTAAAAGTTAAAAAAGTACCCCTTTTGTGGAACTGTTCCTTTAAAGAAGTGTAAACTCTTGGCAAACTATCAAAAAAAATGTTTCCATTGATGTTCAGGAAGGACATGTAGTCTGAAAAACAACAGAGCTTTATGATCTCCATGGGTAAAAATTACGGTAATTAAAGTCCCTCATGATGAAGGCCCAAAACAGGCCTTTGACTAGACTCATTCCTTCCCCTGTACCAAGCCCCAATTTTAAATCTACTTTCACAGGAATTTTTTAACTTAAGAACACTGGGGATTTTCAAGAAAATGATTTCAAGATTTGTGAATTGGGTCACTTGGCTCATGGCAGGATGTTATTGTCCTTTTAATACATTTTCTCACCATTTCTCACCACAGTGTTTTATTCCCTTATATTTTTATGCATTTATAACATAGAATCATAGAATCATAGAATCATAGAATGGTAGAGTTGGAAGGGACCTCCTGGGTCATCTGGTCCAACCCCCTGCTCAAAGCAGGATTCACTAGATCATCTCAGACAGATGTCTGTCCAGCCTCTGTTTGAAGACGTCCATTGAAGGGGAACTCACCACCTCTCGTGGCAGCCTGTTCCACTCATTAATCACCCTAACTGTCAAAAAGTTTTTTCTAATATCTAATCTGTGTCTCCTCCCATTTAGTTTCATCCCATTGCTTCTAGTCTTTCCTTGTGCAAATGAGAATAAAGATGACCCTTCTACAATGTGACAGCCCTTGACATATTTGTAGACAGCTATTAAGTCTCCTCTCAGTCTTCTTTTTTGCAAGCTAAACATTCCCAAATCCTGCAACCGTTCCTCATAGGACATGGTTTGCAGACCAGTCACCATTCTGGTCGCTCTTCTCTGAACTTGCTCCAGTTTGTCTATGCCTTTTTTAAAATGTGGTGCCCAAAACTGTACACAGTATTCCAGATGAGGTCTGACCAAAGTGGAGTAAAGACCGATAATGACTTCACGTGATCTAGACTGTATGCTTCTGTTAATACATCCCAGAATTGTATTTGCCTTTTTTGCTGCTGCATCACACTGTTGACTCATGTTCAGTCTATGATCTATTAGTATACCTAAGTCTTTTTCACATGTACTGTTGCTTAGCTCTATTCCTCCCATTCTGTATATGCTTTTTTCATTTTTATTGCCCAGATGTAGTACTTTGCATTTTTCCCTGTTAAAAACCATTCTGTCGGTTGCTGCCCACTGCTCCAGTTTATTTAGGTCTTTTTGAATCCTCTCTCTCTCTTCTCTAGTATTAGCTATCCCTCCTAGCTTTGTGTCATCAGCAAATTTAATCAGTTTACCCTCAATTCCTTCATCTAAATCATTGATAAAGATGTTGAACAATACAGGTCCCAGGACGGAGCCCTGTGGTACCCCACTTGAGACATTCATCCAGCTGGATGTGAAGCCATTTACAACCACCCTTTGAGTCCGATCACTAAGCCAGTTATGAATCCACCTAACAGTTGCCTGGTCCATTGCATACATGGTCATTTTTTCAATAAGGATGGTGTGAGAGACTTTGTCAAATGCTTTGCTGAAGTCAAGATATACTATATCTACAGCATTTCCCTGATCCACCCAGTCAGTGATTCTGTCATAGAAGGAAATTAAGTTAGTCTGACATGACTTGTTAGTTACAAACCCATGCTGACTCTGGTTAATCACTTCATTCTTATCCATGTACTTACATACATGTTGTTTAATAATTTGTTCAAAGATCTTTCCTGGTATAGAAGTCAGACTCACCGGCCTATAGTTCCCTGGGTCCACCTTCTTCCCCTTTTTGAAGATAGGAACAACATTTGCTCTTCTCCAGTCTTCTGGGACTTCTCCTGTTCTCCAAGAATTTTCAAAGATTATGGAGAGTGGTTCTAAAATTTCTTCTACGATCTCCTTCAGTACTCTGGGGTGTAATTCATCTGGACCTGGAGACTTGAACTCATTTATGTTAGCTAAATATTCCCTCACAATCTTTCTGTTTACAGATAACTTGGATTCCTCTATTCCTTTAAAAGGACAGTGAAGATCAGTTGATGTTACATTTTCTTTCTGAGAGAAAACAGATGCAAAATAGGAATTAAAAAGTTCGGCCTTCTCAACATCCTCTCTTACCATTTCTCCATTTTGATCCTGTAAAAATCCTATAGCATCTTTGACTTTTCTTTTACTTTTGAGATACCCCCAAAATCCTTTTTTATTGCTTTTGACATCTCTTGCAAGCCTTAATTCATTGTCAGCTTTAGCTAACCTGATACGTGCCCTGCAGGATCTGCAGACTGCATTATAATCTTCTTTAGATATGCCTCCCTCTTTCCATTTAATAAACATTTCTTTCTTTCTTTTTAGCATGTGTTTAAGTTCTGTGTTCATCCATCCTGGTTTCCTTAAATGCTTCCCATTCTTCCTACTTTTCGGGATTGTTAACGATTGTGCTTTGAGAATCTCATTTTTAAAAATTTCCCATCCTTCCTGGACATTTTTGTCCTTAAGGACATCCAGCCATTGGATCCCTCCTATTCTCTTTCTGAGTCTCTTAAAATCTGCCTTTCTAAAATCTAACCTTGAAGTTTGAGTCTTCACATGTCTTCCTCCTCTAGTTATCCAAAATTCTATAATAGCATGATCGCTGCCTCCTAGGGTCCCAGCCACCTTTACCTCCTCAACCATTTCCTCTCTGTTTATAAGGATTAGATCCAAAGTAGCAGATCCCCTTGTTTTCTCCCCTACCTTTTGGAAGATAAAGTTGTCAGCAAGAGAGGATAAGAATTTGCTTGACCTGTTAGTTTTACTTGAGAGAGATTCCCAACAAATGTCTGGATAGTTGAAATCTCCCATGACCACTACGTCATATTTTTTGGAGAACTTGGTCATTTGATACATAAAGAGTTCATCCATATCTTCAGCTTGCCCAGGTGACCTGTAGTAAATGCCTACAATGGTGTCCTTTCCGTTGTTCTCTCCTTGTATTCTTACCCAAACAGTTTCCACAGAACTCCCAGTCTCTGAAGCTTCAATCTCTGTGCAGATATACGCTTTTCTAACATACAATGCGACACCTCCTCCTCGTTTATCAAGTCTGTTTCTTGCAAATAAGTTGTATCCTTTTAGCCTTTTATTCCAATCATGTGTATCGTCCCACCAAGTTTCAGTGATTCCGATGACATCATATTCCTTTTCCTGCATTAGTAGTTCCAATTCTCCTTGTTTGTTGCCCATGCTTTGTGCATTTGTATAAAAACATTTTAGTTTGTGATTGGTTTCTCTTCCTCCCATATTTTTATTATTTAAATTGTTTTGTCTTTGTTCTTCTTTTCCACTTCCAGTAGCAGAGATCTCAATAGTATTTGTCAGCTGTATGGCTTTTTCTGGCCTTTTGCTTCCCTTCCCACATTGTTCTAGTTTAAAGCTCTTCTGATGAGTGTAGCAAGGCGACTTCCAAATACATGTTTTCCAGTCTTCGTAAAGTGCACCCCATCTCTAGCAAGTAGTCCATCGTATAGGTAATTCATTCCGTGATCCAGAAATCCAAATCCTTGTTGACGGCACCATCGACGTAGCCAGTTGTTCACCTGTAGAATCTTATTCCACCTCATTGTTCCATGGCCATCCACTGGGAGGATGGATGAGAAGACCACCTGCGCTCCCAATTCTTTCGCTTTCTTGCCTAAGTCTTCAAAGTCACTGCAGATGGTTTCCAGGTCCTTTCTTGCGGTGTCATTTGTCCCCACATGTATTAGCAGGAATGGGTAGTGATCTGTAGGTCTGAAGAGTCTTGATATCCTGTCAGACACATCTTTAATCTTTGCTCCTGGAAGACAGCACATTTCTCTTGAGGTTATGTCTGGTCTGCAGATAGCGGCCTCTGTTCCTCTTAACAGGGAATCCCCCATGACCACCACTCTCCGTTTTTTCTTCACAACATTCTTCTTTCTCCATCCAGGAGGATTCTGAGGGCTTACAAGGTTATTCATTGCTGGCAAAGTCTTATTTTGCTGTATTTCTTCATGGTTCTCCTGCGTGAGAGCCTGGTACTGGTTCCTGAGCAGTATGGGTGCTGACTGCCTCTCGATCCTCCTGCTTCTGTGGGTCACATGCTTCCATTCCTCTGTTTCGTCAGGTGCAGTTCGAATTTCTTCTCTTTCTGAATCATGAAGAGATAATTCTGCTCTGTCTAAGAACTCTTCACCTTCCTTAATGATTTTCAAGGTAGTTAACCTCTCTTCTAGATTTCGCAACTTTTCCTCCAACAGGGACACAAGCTTGCATTTCTGGCATGTGAAGTTTGGCTTTTCCACTGGCAAGTCTGTGAACATGTAGCAGGATATGCAGCTCACCAAATGGCTCCTGGACTCTTCCATGTTCTTATTGTTAATGTTCTGAAAACAGTGAAAAAAGCTTAAAAAAAAAGCTTCAAAATGCGCGCGCCTACCGGTGCGCGGTTTACCAATGTCCTCTTTTCAGCTCCAACAGCCAAAATCCAGTGTTCTTTGAGCTCGCGGAGACTCTTCACTTACCCCAAAATGCAGTGGGAATATGCAAATTATCTCCTCAGGACTCCTCCCCTGGTTTACCGATGTCCTCTTTTCAGCTCCAACAGCCAAAATCCAGTGTTCTTTGAGCTCGCGGAGACTCTTCACTTACCCCAAAATGCAGTGGGAATATGCAAATTATCTCCTCAGGACTCCTCCCCTGGTTTACCGATGTCCTCTTTTCAGCTCCAACAGCCAAAATCCAGTGTTCTTTGAGCTCGCGGAGACTCTTCACTTACCCCAAAATGCAGTGGGAATATGCAAATTATCTCCTCAGGACTCCTCCCCTGGTTTACCGATGTCCTCTTTTCAGCTCCAACAGCCAAAATCCAGTGTTCTTTGAGCTCGCGGAGACTCTTCACTTACCCCAAAATGCAGTGGGAATATGCAAATTATCTCCTCAGGACTCCTCCCCTGGTTTGAACATAGGTTCAAAGATTAATAACAGTATATGTACTAATACAAATACTAAGTCAAGGGGAATAGGAAGGGAGGTAAGGTAAATGGTAAACCTAAAGATACAAGGAAATAGGCAATTATAATTATTATTACAGCACCATTTATTCCATGGCTCTTTACATGTGAAAAGAGGTATACATAATAAACAAGGACTAATAATTATGAACAAAACAAGTCACACTCTGGTACAGGAAGAGAGAGTACCATGCCCACAAGGGCTCACAGTCTACAACAGATGGGTGAGGATACAGTTGGTGAGGGCAGAACTGGTTGTACAGCGGTATGGTATAACGAGGGTTACTGCAAGTTGTAGGTTTGCTGGAAGAGGTTTATCAAATGAGGTTGTGTAACACAGGTGCTGGAATGCAACACACAGAGACACAAGGCGGGAACAGTCAGGGGTTGATATAATCACTTTATATGTATAACAACTATTATGCAAGGGGGTTAGTAACAAGGGTAATAAACAACAACTTGGAATAACAATAAGAAATATCTTTCAGTGAATAACAGTAAAGTTCTTTGCAAAAGTGTGATGCACCCAGTCATGGGAGTCACCACATGAGTTCTCTATTAATGGCCCTAGCGGGGGTCACCAGTTATTCCCGCTAGGCCGCAAGTGTCTTCCGGATAAAGTCTATCAGATTCCGTTTAGCCTCCCATGCACCAACCGGCCCCCAACCAACCTGAGATCCTAATTCCAACTACCCCCGGTACCATCAGTGAGAAATGGAAGTGACGGCCCTGTTTACTTGTGCGATCCCTCTGCGATTGCTGGCTCATCCCTCCTGTTGCAGTCCTCTCTCAGCCCTTCTCGGCTTGACCATTGGTGGTGGTCTCTCACGTTTGGGGTAAGGTGGGTCCAGACCTTGACTCTTTACAGGCGGCGTCAGATCCCAGGAACTTGTTCAGTGTGGGGCGCAAGTCCTGACTCTGACCAATATGCGCAGGGCTCAGGGCGCTTCTGTGAAGAGTCCGGAGCCTCTCAGGCGATGTCCATCTCTGGTACAGCGGAGGCCTCTGTCTGAGGCCTGTAGCGCTGGGCTCTGCTGTCCCTCTGGAGCATGTCTGCTCTACTCTGCAGCCTGGCGCCAAATCTCTTGCAGCAGTGTCTTCTCCGGTGCACATCTGCACCCTGCACTCTCTTGGCACCAAAAGCCCCTGAAATCTGGCACACAGGGTCTTTATACACAGGAAACTCTCTGCGTCACATGATCAGGTCCAGCACACAAAAGACTCTCCCCCTGAAAATCTGCAAGCAACATTTGGTTCCTGCTAGCACAATTCTTTGTTTACTTTCATTTTTAGTTTGTTCCAGCAGAGGGTGGTGTTTGCTTACAGTTACTTAGTCTCTCTTGTCCATCTCTCTACAGTTGATCCAAGGGATATATTTTACTATGTACATACATGTAGAAGTGGTTTACAGTGTTTTTTGAACTTCGAGTGTAACTGCCCATTAATTGATCTATTGCTAAAGTTTCCAATAATACTTTCCCTGGTTCACTCTGATAGATGCAGTCACCTGTCCTATGTTTGCAAATAACCTCTTCAGAGAGGAAGAGGACTTGAACTCTAGTGCCACCTATTGGAAGTATAAATCCTAAAAGTCAATATGAACCCTTCAATGGGCTTTGCCATATGACTTAGGAGAAAAGCCAAATCAGAATCTTAATTTGCAGACACTGTGTTTCGGGGTGTTGCCCCTTGTCAGTGTAAAGTATGAGATCTGATTTGGCTAGGTGAGAGGCTTAAGACTGGCATCTAAAGGCACCATTTTTCCTTGTGGAGAGTGGCAAGCTAAGGCTGGCATGTCAGAGTGAGAAGACTTATATGCCATGCATGCTCCTCTTGGAAATTAAATATGCAAAATTGCCTCTTCAAAGAGGAAGAAGACTTGAAATCTAGTGTCACCAATTGGAAAAATCAGGAGTACCAATAACCTTGACTACAACTGTACATGTGTGTTTAGTCCAACTGTTTACAGCAATGTTTATTACCTCCATAGAAATAGGAGAAACCGGAGTATAGTGGCACCAGCAAATAATATTTTATTATTAAAACAGGACACTACATGTAAAATTTTAAATATGTGAACAGGACAGAGACAACAGATATGACAGCCATGGGTGACTAAAGTAAGTAGTGCCTCCCAAGAAAAGAGAATATATAAAGTGGAAGACAACTTATAATGTCTAGGAGAAAATAGAAAGCCAAAGTCCTGGGCAAGATTCTGAGTTGTCAAGGCGTTATTACCACCAATTGTTTACTACAATGTATTGTTACAAAAAGAGGTTAAATAAAACTCAATAAAGACTAGGAATGTGTCCAACTAATGTATCTCACTATTTTCTGTTTGCTTTGAAATAACATTGGAGTAGTATTTTCACCTTGGGCTTTATGTTTGTAGACTGTTCTACTCCATAACTGAGTACAATACAGCATTAGGTATTCCTTTCTGTATTGCTAAAATGTAATGTAAAATATTTGCCAAAATAAATTCTCAGTCGTTTCTTAAGACAATGCTTTTGAAATGGAATAACTTCTTCAGCAAAACAAGCTTAGATACCAACTCATGCTCAGATTGTGGGTATTCTCTCTGATTATGTGCAATGTCATCCCAGGATGAAATGGGATTGTTTTAGTTACAGTATTTTTTGGACTATAAGATGCACCGGACCATAAGACGCATCCCAAATTTTGGGGTGGAAAATAGAAAAAAAAATTTTTTTTGATAAGATGGGAGTCCGTCTTATAGTCTGATTAGGTATCTTACCTGGAGGGGAGGTGGAGCAGGGGTCACAGGAGGCAGGGTCCTTTAGGAAGCGGGGCCTGGCGCTGGTGGATTGCGCTGGGCACCTGGTGGCTTGGGTGCCTGGTGTTGGTGGAGTGGGGCTGGGCGCCTGGTGCTGGTTGCCTGGGCGCCTGGTGCTGGTGGCCTGGGGGCCTGGTGACTTGCGCTGGGCGCCTGGTTGCTGTTGCTGGGGGCTTTGGTGCCTGGGTGAGTGGTGGCTGGCGCTGGGGGCTTGGTACCTGGGTGAGTGGTGGTTGGCACTGGGGGCTTGGGGCCTGAGTGAGTGGTGGCTGGGGCCTTGCTGCCTGGTGACTGGCGCTTGGGGCCTGGGGGCCTGGGGGCCTGGGTGAGTGGTGACTGGGGCCCTGAGGCCTAGTACCGAGGCTGATGTATTGCTGTGAGTAGCATGGCAGTGCAGCGTAAGCGGCTTCCGGTGCACGCGGCCATCTTTCTGAAGCTGAGATCTACAGGAAAATGGCCGCCGGTGTGGCAGAGCACTTGCGCCATTTTCCTGTTGATCAGCTTCAGAAAGATGGCCGCGCTCACTGGAAGCCGCTCACGCCGCTAAGAGCAAGACCCCGGCTCCTAAGCAGATACCTCTTCTGCTGCCGCCTGCTTCTGCCACCACCACCTGCTGCTGCTGTCGCCACCACCTGCTGCCGCCACCGTCGATCCCACTCCACCACCACCGGTAGGTTACTTTCGGACCATAAGACGCACCCCCCATTTTCCTCCCAAATTTGGGGGAAAGAAAGTGCGTCTTATGGTCCGAAAAATATGGTATATTGTGCAATAATCCCAATAAATACTGTCCAACTTTCTATAGTGTGATATTGTTTTTTCTCTGTACAGTAGAAGTGGAAAGATGGTTTTACATCTGTATATGGAATAGATTTCATAGAAAAGCTTAAAGGGAATCCGTCACCACATTTTACCTATCTAAACTATTAATATGGGCATACAGGTTATAGACTGCTACAGGTTATAGCCAGTGTGCCGGCTATTAAGAAAAATGAATATTCATTGCTCTCCACACCCATGGGTGTGGGGAGCAGGGAATATTCATTTTCTTTAGTAGCGGGCACAGCATAGGCTGCAGCAGGTATCCCCCGCTGCCGCTCCCCCACACCCACCACCACCACCACCACAGCCATGTATATAGTATTCGGACTATAAGACTATTTTGGAGGAAAAAAGTGCGTCTTATAGTCTGAAAAATACGGCAATTGTATGTGTATTTCTGTGGCTGGTCAAGAATGCCCTACTATTTGTATAAAATTGAATGTTGACTTATTTTCCTTTTGAAACAATGAATGATTGCTAATTATGTTAATTAAGCTGTGTGGACTCTGTGGCTTATTGCTTCACAAAACAGGAGGATAAACTAAGCAAATTCATTAAATGCTCAAAAAATGAGACATGAGGCTGCCCTCTCCCCCAACCTGTGACTGATGACCTTACACAGAAGTAAATATAAACAGGGATGTCTGTAGTGTTGCAAGCAGAATCAAGGAGCATCAGAAAGACTTTACAAGAAGAATGAGAGACATCCTTCAGGACAGTAGATGAATCGCATGGTGGCTCCAGCAAAAGAGAAACAGATTTGGTTTCTACATGATTCCGGCCTAAGGGTATCAGTCCTGATTGGAAAGATATGGATCTGCTCCATTAACCATCAGAGATCCCAGGGATACATTTGGGGAGACGAGGTCGGGAATATGAAGTCATCTGGCCCCGTGGATATGTTGTTTGGGGTTGCCAGGAGGGACCCACTGGTCACCTGGAACTCATGGAGACATTCGAAGAAGCCAGATTGGGACCCACCGGTCTTCAGGCCCCATGGAATCTTTCGGCGAGGCCAGAATGGGACCCTCGGGTCTACGGGTTTTGTACCTCGATGGACTGCTAGCTTCCTAAGCTTGCCGCTACCTCTTCTCTGTAAGGGACTGCCAGAAGTGGGGGGACACTGGTTGAGGTAGTTGACCCTGGAAGTCCCAAAGTCGCAGCTGTTCTATCCCAGGTGGGTGGAGCGGAAGGGTGAGACTGTGTAATGTTGTTCCATCTTGAGTATTTGCTGGGACTTTTCTATGTGTTTATTGTCCACTTTGTGGTTCAATAAAGTATTGCCACGCTGTTTTACCCTCACTAGGTGTGTTCTGAGTAGTATTACTCCCAAGGAAGACCCCAGGTCTTCACAATATGATGGCAGGATGAAGACATATGGGGTCAGGAATGGGAGAACACAAAGGGCCAGAAATAAGACATGTGAGGTCCAGAATGGAGTACATATGGAAGCAGGATGTGGGACATTATTACTGCTGTGATGTATTTTATTTTTGAGGATACTGTTATCAGTGGGGTGTGGAGGGTCCTGTTACTGTGCAGGGCAACACTATGTCACTTTTTTTCTTCATTTGGTATAGCGTAGAATTTGAGGAAAAATTGGGGATTGTGCTCTGGAAATTGCTCTACATAACTATGTGTTATTTTATGCAGAGACGAGTTCTAGCTGGAAGAAGTGATGGTGGTCTGTGCTGGATGAAGAAAAAAAGGACTTCAACTTGAGACGTCACCGGTGAGTCAGTGTGTTAGCAGTAAACTGACACTATACACTTCATACTATACACAGAGTTCCTGTGCATCATGTCACTGGTGATCCCTGTATTAACTGTACACTGACACTATATACAGAGCTCCTGTGTATAATGTCACTGGTAATCACTGTATTATCTGTACACTGACACTATATACAGAGCTCCTGTCTACAGTATAATGTCACTGGTGATTCCTGTATTACCTGTACACTATAAACAGAGCTCCTGTTTATAATGTCACTGGTGATCACTGTATTAACTGGACACTGACACCATATTCAGAGCTCCTGTGTATAATGTCACCGTTAATCCCTGTATTACCTGTACACTGACACTATACACTGCATACTATGTACAGAGCTTCTGTGTATGATGGCACTTATGGTAATATTAGTGTTGTGGATTTTTTATTAATGATCAGTATTGTAGTATTTGGTCACTATGTGATGTAATATGTGGTCTGCTCATGGTGGGACACTATTTGTCCCTTGTATGTGGTATTATTCAGTCACTATGTGGTGGTAATATGTGGTCTGATCATGGTGTGGCGGTATTTGTTCCTTGTACATGGTATTTTACATAATGCATCTAGTAGTGCGGGACTAGGTAAAATAAGAGGCAGGTTAGTGAAGGCACAATGACATGTCATAAGAGCATACAGAGGAATAAGTAAGCAGAGCACCAGATAGAGCGGCCCCCACAGGCCACCCCAGAGCACGAGCATTTCATTATCTACAAACTGAAAGGAAAGATTACACAAGAACCACAGGACGGATATTAATCAGTGTAATGTCACCCACCTGACAGTGTATGTAGTTTACTGAGCACAATCCTGCTGACAGGTGCGCTTTAACGCACGTAGTAGTACAGAAGTGGAGTTTTTCAAAGGGTGGGCGGTGAGACTGTGGAAGGTTGAGGGGTGGAAGCAGAGCTGGGCGGAGTCTCACGGGGGCCCAAAAATTTTGCCAGTTTGGGGCCCTGAAATTCCTGTTGGCAGCCCTGCCACTCCATAATGCACCATGCAAATGTACTTTAACATGGGTCCACCACTCCAACATCCCAAATAACAGGATAACAGTTTTCAGTTTTCCACATAAAAACAAACTTTATAAAAGAGGAGACAAGACACTGTGGAACCAGAACAGCATAGAGGTGTGACAAAGGGGAGGAGTTTCATTAGGACTTTACATAATGCATCTAGTAGTGCGGGGCTAGGTAAAATAGGAGGCAGGTCAGCGTTGTCAGGGAAATTTGCTGAGGAGAAAAACAGCTCGTGTGCACAGCTCTGAGGTGATTCTGACCCCGAAGAGAGAGACAGGGGGAGCAATAGCCAAAGAAAGGTGCCACGTATCCGCCCAGCACAGATGTCGACGGTAAAGCCCCGAAGACTTGAGCAACGCCAGTCAAGGTTCCCAGCCCAGATGTCGACGCCTGTCAAGACTCCTCACCCGGGTGATGTTGGTTGACAGAACGGGAACAGTTTGCGGCAGCACGGTTCTCTGACGTGTGCGCCAGTGACAGGGTGTTGTAGAAGCTCCGGAGGTGTCAGATCGGAGATTCACGGTCGGATCGGCGACCAGGAAGGACGTGCGAGACGGGCTCTGACAGAGACATATGGTACCGGGCACGGATAGAGGGAAAGACAGTAGTCAGATAGGGACCAGCAGACACCAGAGCGGCATCACGAAAGTGGATAGAGAGTTATGGGGGAAACAGGCAGTGAGTTGTGATAGGAACAGAGTCTTGCCAAAGCTTTAAAAGACTACCCCTTGCCCACTAAAGTTAATCTAGTTCCCCTTCCCACCAGTAGATCATTTTAAACTACCAGCCCCTGAATTCTAGTGAATTCGGATAATTTATTCTGTTATGTGATTTCCTGCTTATTTTACTATCAAACATTGTAAAGAAATTGTTACCATATAATATGTGTTTTATAATTAATATTAGTTAAATAAAAGACATATACTGTTGTTCCGCCTGTGTCTCCGCTGTTGCATTCTGGTACCTGCTTATACATATACTTGGTTTCAACAGTCATTCGGTGCTGATAGAGTCCCTTTAACATGGGACCACTACTCCAACATCCCAAATAACAGGATAACAATTTTGATTTTCCACACATAAAAACAAACTTTATAAAACAGCAATGCATAATTAGTGAGCTATTAATATAGCAGCTACCCATTGTTCTGGCAGTATTATGTGCCAAGAATTCCTAACCATCTGCCTTGATAGATTTTGAAATATTTAATCACCTGTACCATCATCCACCGCTCCTTTTTGCTGCTCTCATCTCCTGCCCATGGTGCCATTTTTTTTTTTGAAATACATCTCTGATATGCATGTTTAAACCAATTTGAAATTAAAATGCTGCCCCCTCCTTCCTGCTAGTCTACACACCTACCCACATACGCCTTATTGTAATTTTGGTACTGACGGTGGACATTGAACAAATGCAAGCTTATTGCCAGTAAAGATAATAAGTCGTAACCTGGACTCATGCCTACAGAAACCTGAGCATACTTGTCCACATTGAGAAATCATCTACTATAGTGTTTAACTATTTGACAGCAGGTATGTGTAAGAAGCTACATGACTTTAAGATGAGAAAATCTGCTCAGAAACATCTTCCACTATCCCCTTAAACTAACAGAGGGGGCTCAGTGTAGAAGATAACAATGATTAAATAGAACCCACTAATAAATATTTTAGGGATGAGTAAATATATTCAAGTGGAATTGAATTCGAATTGAATATTTAAAAAATTTGCCTCCAGCGATTCCTTCAGAAGAAGCACATTCAGCTGATTTGTATTGCGGCGCAGGGAACCCGAATTCTCCCTGCCCTGCAATACATATCACCGACCAATCAGAGGCCAGCAGCTGACATCAGCGTGCCTGTGACTGGGGGCGTATGGAGGTGACGTTATGCGCCATGCCGGGGATGCCGAAAGAGCTGGCAGGCTGTAGAAGAGGACCTCGCGCAGTGTGGGAGCATAGGGGAAGGTGAGTAGTATTGCTTATTTTTATTGTATTACAAAACAGGGCACATTATACCAGGATGTGAGACATAAATACGAGGATGGGGCACATTATACCAGGATGGGGCACATTATACCAAGATGGGGCACATATGTACGATGATGGGGATCATGTATACCAGCATGGGGGACATGTATATCAGGATGGGGGACATGTATACCAGGATGATGGACATTATGCCAGGAAGGGGACATTTTACCCAGAAGAGGGCCTGGATGGGGGGCCTTATACCAAAAAGGTATTACTGGAAAGCCATCCCTTACTAAGTATCATCCTCTCTAGTTATGTATGGGGTGGTCCCTTATTATGTTACATCCTCTGTTGTTATGTACAGTGCTGTCCCATTATTATATAGCATTATGCTTTGTTATATACAGTACAGACCAAAAGTTTGGACACACTTTCTCATTTAAAGATTTTTCTGTATTTTCATGACTATGAAAATTGTACATTCACACTGAAGGCATCAAAACTATTAATTAACACATGTGGAATTATATACTTAACAAAAAAGTGTGAAACAACTGAAAATAAGTCTTATATTCTAGGTTCTTCAAAGTAGCCACCTTTTGCCTTGATGACTGCTTTGCACACTCTTGGCATTCTCTTGATGAGCTTCAAGAGGTAGTCACCGGAAATGGTTTTCACTTCACAGGTGTGCCCTGTCAGGTTTAATAAGTGGGATTTCTTGCCTTATAAATGGGGTTGGGACCATCAGTTGTGTTGTGCAGAAGTCTGGTGGATACACAGCTGATAGTCCTACTGAATAGACTGTTAGAATTTGTATTATGGCAAGAAAAAAGCAGCTAAATAAAGAAAAACGAGTGGCCATTATTACTTTAAGAAATGAAGGTCAGTCAGTCCGAAAAATTGGGCAAACTTTGAAAGTGTCCCCAAGTGCAATTGCAAAAACCATCAAGCGCTTCAATGAAACTGGCTCACATGAGGACCACCCCAGGAAAGGAAGACCAAGAGTCACCTCTTCTTCTGAGAATTAGTTTATCCGAGTCACCAGCCTCAGAAATCACAGGTTAACAGCAGCTCAGATTAGAGACCAGATCAATGCCACACAGAGTTCTAGCAGCAGACACATCTCTTCAACAACTGTTAAGAGGAGACTTTGTGCAGCAGGCCTTCATGGTAAAATAGTAGATATCACTAGACTCAGTCCTAATCTGATAAGAAGTCAGAGACCAAGTGTATTCAGCAAATTCAAAATATTTATTTAATAAAATACATAGACAAACATAATACCAACATAAAAGACATCTCCAACTGTGAGGGATCCAATATATACTACAGTAGCCCAAAAGTTATAAATATGGCATAATGCCCATACTGCTATGTAATATAAATCTGCACTTGATGAGTAAAGATAGCCCTAAGAGTGCAGGTATGCATAAACAGTATAAAGCATGGTAAACATACCTATAAATAGTAACGAAAGTAGGCAGCCGTATCGTGCAACATCCCTCTACCCCAAATCACGTTTCATCATTGTGACTTCCTCAGGGAGGAAGTCACAATGATGAAACGTGCGTTGGGGTAGAGGGATGTTGCACGATACGGCTGCCTACTTTCGTTACAATTTATAGGTATGTTTACCATGCTTTATACAGTTTATGCATACCTGCACTCTTAGGGCTATCTTTACTCATCAAGTGCAGATTTATATTACATAGCAGTATGGGCATTATGGCATATTTATAACTTTTGGGCTACTGTAGTATATATTGGATCCCTCACAGTTGGAGATGTCTTTTATGTTGGTATTATGTTTGTCTATGTATTTTATTAAATAAATATTTTGAATTTGCTGAATACACTTAGTCTCTGACTTCTTATTAGATTAGGACTGAGTCTAGTGATATCTACATCTTTATGTTGGTTCAGCATTTATGTTTATAATGTTAGGACTTTAAACTGTGTTTTTTTATATATACTTCATGCTAAAATAGCTGATAGGAAACCCCTGCTAAGGACAGGCAACAAGCAGAAGAGACTTGTTTGGGCTAAAGAACACAAGGAATGGACATTAGACCAGTGGAAATCTGTGCTTTGGTCTGATAAGTCCAAATTTGAGATCTTTTGTTCCAAACACCGTGTCTTTGTGCAATGCAAAAAAAGTGAACGGATGGACTCTACATGCCTGGTTCCCACCGTGAAGCATGGGTAAGGAGGTGTGATGGTGTGGGGGTGCTTTGCTGGTGACACTGTTGGGGATTTATTCAAAATTGAAGGCATACTGAACCAGCATGGCTACCACAGCATCTTGCAGCGGCATGCTATTCTATCCGGTTTGCACTTAGTTGGACCATCATTTATTTTTCAACAGGACAATGACCCCAAACACACCTCCAGGCTGTATAAGGGCTATTTGACCAAGAGGGTGAGTGATGGGGTGCTACGCCAGATGACCTGGCCTCCACAGTCACCAGACCTGAACCCAATCGAGATGGTATGGGGTGAGCTGGACCGCAGAGTGAAGGCAAAAGGGCCAACAAGCGCTAAGCATCTCTGGGAACTCCTTCAAGATTGTTGGAAGACCATTTCCGGTGACTACCTCTTGAAGCTCATCAAGAGAATGCCAAGAGTGTGCAAAGCAGTCATCAAAGCAAAAGGTGGCTACTTTGAAGAACCTAGAATATAAGACATATTTTCAGCTGTTTCACACTTTTTTGTTAAGTATATAATTCCACATGTATTAATTCATAGTTTTGATGCCTTCAGTGTGAATGTACAATTTTCATAGTCATGAAAATACAGAAAAATCTTTAAATGAGAAGGTGTGTCCAAACTTTTGGTCTGTACTGTATATCAGAGTCCCTTACATAGTGTATTCTCATTATTTTTGGTATTCACATTGGCCTCTTTTTATTATGTAGCGCCCCGAGGGTTCGGTCGCTGCAGAGGTATTGCATCTCACCCAGAGGTGTGATATCTCACTTCCAGGTAAGGATGGAGTGTGGCTCAGGACCCTAACACCCACATGCACTACACCACATTTCCGGGGGACAGGGCGACAATGCTCCCGGGAGTGAGCACAACTGTCCCTGTCCCTGGCTGGAATGGGGGGAGGGAACACCTAGAAAGGGGGAACTCTGTAGTGTGTGGGTGGGGAGAGTAGATCCCGGGTGCACTGTAAAAGGGAGTATATAAGGTGGGCACCATCTTAGAGTCAGGAGAGAAAGAAGAAGAAGGAGAAAGAGAGAAGAGAAGGCTGGGAGCAGGGGCTCTCTATGGGCTCTGCTCCGCAGGCAGGCCAAGTCTCAAGGCCTGGCTCTGGAGGAGAGGAAAGGAGAGGAGAGGAACGGAGGAAGCTCTAGGAGAAGACTGAAGGGACCCCAGGGGTGCGGACCGGCCAGTCGCCACCCCACGCCCGCCGCTAACAGAGTAGGGGGGTCAGGCCAAGAAAGGGAACCGGATCCGTCATCTAGTGGAGGAGAGCAACTACCCTCAGCTAGCAACCGGAGGCATGGCATTGTACGTGCATGGCCCCTCACTACACCCTTTAGAAAGGCACCATATAGGACCCAGGGAAACGGAATATATGTTTGCCCGCCAAGACCCGAGGCAGCTGAACAGAAACGTGATCAATTGTGGGGTACGACAGGCCAGAGAAAGGACACACGAAGGGGGTCTTGAAAAGCATTCCAAAGGTACCTGGGAGTTGGCCGAGCCCCTCACCTGGTGAGCACAGCACGACGTGAGCAGCCATTACCTGCAGAAGTGGCTTGGAGTGTAAAACTGTGAGTAAAGACCCTGGACTGCATCACTGGACTCTGAGTCATTACTGTTGCTCCCGCGCACCATCACCCCACCATCTGCACTCACTGCCCTGAGCCTATACTCCTCCCGTGGGGAGTTATACTACCCCCTGCTGCGCACACAACATCAGCCTCAGCGGTCTGCCCCACAGCGGCGGTTCTCAGTGACCGCAATCCACAGGTGACGTAGTCGGACATTAAAACATTAAAAACCAAGCAAACAGATCCGCCACTGGTTTGACCACCCTGAGCCACGGGACCGGGTCGCCACAATGGGGACTACAACCCCTAGCATTACACAGAGACCCAGCTCCGGGTATTCCCCCACACGCACGGCCCAGGGGGCGCGTCAACTTTGGCGTAGTCGGCAGGATCGAAACCAACCCGTTTTCATCGGGTATTGTGTGCCTAGAGACTGTTTCACTGTATTGAATGTGGCGCCCGCCCCAGAAGAACGGACGCCATTATGTGCGCGCCAAAAGAAAACAAGAAGCCACCTCCCATCGTGGACCAGGTCCCAGAATGGCGCCAAAGACGGAGCCCACCCTCAACAGCCATGAGTGCGGCTGTAGAGATGTCCATCAACATGGGGGGGCTGACCCTGAGAGTGATTGTCAGCAGATTGCCCCGGAACCACCCCCAACAGGGGCAGAGGGGAAAGATAACCGAAGGGCAGGGTGTGGTTTGGATCAGTCTTGGCGGACCACACCCGGAGATGGCGGGGAGCGCCAGTCCCAGTACCCTGGCCAGTGGCCTGCTGCAGGCCGGAGCGGCTCCGTGCAGCCTTGCGGAGCTGATGGCCCAGCTCCCAGGAGAAGACCCTGAATTCCTCCGGGCTGGACTGGAGGATTTGGACCGGAGGATGGTCCAGGCGCAGCGGGACGCCATCGCGGGGTGGAAAGAAGAGATTGACCGGCGGGTCGCGGCCCGGCAGCAAGTGGCGCTGCAAGCACCCGACAGCGTGCCTGCCCCTGAGGACAGGGGAGGACCACTGGAGGCTGAGAGCAGTGCTGCAAAGGGAGCAGGTAAGGGGGACGCCCCTGCTACAAGCCCGGATGCCACTAGCCTGCCCTGGACCCCATCGCGGAGCCGATCGCCCCGGAAATCGCTGCACCTCCTCCGCTCCCTCCGCCTATACCTAGGCCCCAGGCCCCGAGCGCAGCCACCGGACCAAGCCCCACGCCGTGCCCCTTGATCCCGGGTGCGGTCGGAAGCGGTCAACTCCAAGCCTGGTCGCAAGGCCTGATGCCCCCAGGCGCCTTCCGCCAATGGGCGCCCCCGGTCCCAACACTACCACCCCTGGGCAAGGACCTATCTAGTCAGCTGGCCGGTCCAGATGGAGAGCCGGTCCCCCTGCTACACGGATGGGTTCACCCTTGCCACCGGAGGGACCTGTCCGCAGGGGCCAAAGCCCCACTTCCTCCACTTCTGCCTGCTCTGCAGCCAGTCACTATCCCCCAGCTCCCGGATGAAGAGGTCCAATTAGAGTGGGACCAGACCGGGGAGGACTTGATGGGGTTCTCCCAGGAGATGCGGGCGAACGCAGCTCGCAGGCGGGAATTCTGCCGCCGGGAAATAGCATAGCTGGAGAAGGAGAAGCAGGCGCGGTGCCAGAAACAAAAGCAGCTGCAGGCCCGGAGCGCGGAGGAAAAGACCCGGACCCGCCGAGACCCCTAGGCTGCACGCGGTCCCAAAGTCACCGGGATCGTGGTCAAGTTCCACCAAGAGAAGGGGTGGGGGTTCATTCGTGACCTGACGACAGACACAGACCTCTTTGTCAACGGAGGGATGTGGAGAGTCACCTGCCCGCGGGTCACCCGAAACGGGATCTGTTCCCGGGGGATCTGGTGTCATACACCCGGCACCGAGGTCTGCGAGGGTGGTACGCCCTCAACGTTCAGCGGGTAGAAGAACACTTCTACCCTGAATCCTGCTACGCGGAGGACCCGGACGAGCCTGAAGAGTACGAGGAGCAGGAACGTCCACCAGGGGGATACCGCTACTAAAGAGCAGCAGCAGAAACTGTACATAGTTACCCGTCAGGGTGAAAGAGAAAGAGATGCATCGTTTGCGGATTATAAAAAGTTCACCCGGTTCGGGATTGTTGTCAGTTTATTTATTTACTAAAGTTACCCGAAAAGGGTCCGTGAACTATCCGGCTGAGGACAGGGAGCAGCCAACTTTTCTATCCGGCTGAGGACTGGGAGCAGCCAAACTTTGTAAATAGTTGCACTTCTTAAACTGCCCCCTATTGGTTTTATAAACACCTACCTCAAAAGATACCTGAAGGTGTTTGTTGCACTTAGTAAAATTGCATCTTGTTTGGTGACATGGACACCTGGTCGCGGCAAGGACTGTGGCCTATTAAAGAGACTTCGCCGTTGAAATGTTGCTGATAATGTTTTATATTTTCTACTTAAAAGAATCTTTATGAAGAAAGATGTTTCATATGTGACAGATGTGTTTATGCAAGTGAAAAGAGTTATATAATGTCTTATATATGTGAAGAAAGTATTATAATATTTTTGAAAAGAGGAAAGTTTTATGACAAGTAACGTTAAAAAAACAACAACTTTAATTCCGCATGTCTTGAAATCAATTGTCTTTTGCTCTGTTCCAGCCCGCGGACGTGCTGTGATTTACCAGGGGGGAATGTAGCGCCCTGAGGGTTCGGTCGCTACAGAGGTATTGCATCTCACCCAGAGGTGTGATATCTCACTTCCAGGTAAGGATGGAGTGTGGCTCAGGACCCTAACACCCACATGCACTACACCACATTTCTGGGGGACAGGGCGACAATGCTCCTGGGAGTGAGCACAACTGTCCCTGTCCCTGGCTGGAATGGGGGGAGGGAACACCTAGAAAGGGGGAACCCTGTAGTGTGTGGGTGGGGAGAGTAGATCCCGGGTGTACTGTAAAAGGGAGTATATAAGGTGGGCACCATCTTAGAGTCAGGAGAGAAAGAAGAAGAAGGAGAAAGAGAGAGGAGAAGGCTGGGAGCAGGGGCTCTCTATGGGCTCTGCTCCGCAGGCAGGCCAAGTCTCAAGGCCTGGTTCTGGAGGAGAGGAAAGGAGAGGAGAGGAACGGAGGAAGCTCTAGGAGAAGACTGAAGGGACCCCAGGGGTGCGGACCGGCCAGTCGCCACCGCACGCCCGCTGCTACCAGAGTAGGGGGGTCAGGCCAAGAAAGGGAACCGGATCCCTCATCTAGTGGAGGAGAGCAACTACCCTGAGCTAGCAAACGGAGGCCGTGGCATTGAACGTGCACGGCCCCTCACTACACCCGTTAGAAAGGCACCACATAGGACCCAGGGAAACGGAACATACGTTTGCCCGCCAAGGCCCGAGGCAGCTGGACAGAAACGTAGTCAATTGTGGGGTACGACAGGCCAGAGAAAGGACACACGAAGGGGGTCCTGAAAAGCATTCCACAGGTACCTGGGAGTTGGCCGAGCCCCTCACCTGATGAGCACAGCACGACGTGGGCAGCCATTACCTGCAGAAGTGGCTTCGAGTGTAAAACTGTGAGTAAAGACCCTGGACTGCATCACTGGACTCTGAGTCATTACTGTTGCTCCCGCGCACCATCACCCCACCATCTGCACTCACTGCCCTGAGGCTATACTCCTCCCGTGGGGAGTTATACTACCCCCTGCTGTGCACACAACATCAGCCTCAGCGGTCTGTCCTGCAGCGGCGGTTCTCAGTGACCGCAATCCACGGGTGGCGTAGTCGGACATTTAAACATTAAAAACCAAGCAAACAGATCCGCCACTGGTTTGACCACCCTAAGCCACGAGACCGGGTCGCCGCCACGGAGACTACAACCCCTAGCATTACACAGAGACCCGGCTCCGGGTATTCCCCCACACGCACGGCCCAGGGGGCGCGTCAATTACATAGAGTCCTCTCTTGTTAGATATAAAATGTAATGACTGCTTATAGATCAGCATCTAACCAGAAGACCAATTCATCAGAAAAGAAGCTTTCCCATGCTTCATCAGCAGTCATTTCAATTTATATCTAACAAGATAGGATGCTATGTAATAAAGAACATGGTGCTATTAATAACAAAAATAACAAGAGAATCTGTTATGAAGGGACAGTGCTGTACATAGCAAGAGAGGGGACTGTGTAACTATGGACGGCAATATACATAATGCGAGGAAACTATTTAATAGATTATATATATGCTCTATATTTATAGTTTGGTTGCCATAAAAGGAGGGGGGCCCAAACAGATTTCTTGCACTGTCACGGGGGCACAAAGATATCCGTGTCCGCCTCTGGTCATGATCTTACAAGTACTTGCGCAGAACTATTCTAGGCTTCATCATATCCTGAAGTCCCAACTTAGCGTAAAAAGGCCTGGGGATTCAGTGATCGCGGGGTTGACCAGAAGATGCAACAAGAGGAGAGCAGTAACACGAGTATAACTTGTTTTTTACATAATTATTTTAATAAGGGACATTCAGATTGAGGAGAATAATGTCTCTGTGAATAGAATTTCCCTGAAAATTTCATACCGATCAGGTGAATTAAAATTTTGCCTGATCCGCTCATTTCTTCTAGATATAGATATAGAGTAACAACTTACATGAGGTTGCTGTATGGTCCCAAATATACGTTTCACCATGCTTCATCAAGAGGTAAGTTGGGGCAGGAGAGCACTGTTTTTGTCTTGGGTGTGTCAGTTGTATTAGTCAATCGCTCTGGATCTGGCTGTAGAAGGTCACTGTGCTTGGCACTGCAGACACCTTCTTAATCCTTCTTCCTTTAAGACCTCCCTCCTGCTGCTGATTGACACATCCATGCATGGGAGTTAAAAACTCTCAGTTTGCTCCAGGCAATTGCCGGTGATACTGCTATGTTGCTTTGTGCATGCTTGGTGCATATGGTTTCCATCCATAGTTTGGTACTTTTAGTGGAGGAGGGAGCTTCGGGAGTTCCTGAGCAGAAACATTTTGCTTTGTTGCTCTCCTCTGTGTGGTGGGGGGTTCTGAGTAATTTGAAGATCGTGGGAGACAAGAACAAATGTATGGCTGCCAGAAAACGCTCGCCAGGTCCGGACCTGAGTGTGAATGACTTTGTGTGGTTGTCTACAAGGAATATCAAGTTGAAGGTTCCTTCCTGGGAGCTGGGACCTATATTTATTGGTCCCTATAAAATAACAGCCGTTATTAACCCAGTGTAGCATCGGCGCCTCTGCCCCTGACAGGCAGAGACGCGGTCCCCCTTACCACCGCGCTCTAGTCCCTGCGTCTTCCTGCTCTCCTGCTGCTGCTGCTTCCAGCGCGCGCAGCTTCCCGGCACTGTGCTTAGGGCGCGCGCTCCCTCCCTCTTAAAGGGGCCATGCGTGCGCCGTCCTAAGGAGTCCCTGGCCAATGGCCGGAGGACTTCTCATATAAAAGGCACCTCCTCCAAAATGGAGGTGCCCGTGCTCTGTGTTCTAACTCTGCTTCAGACCTCAGGTCCCGCTGCTAGTCTGACTTACAGTCCAGTCCGCCAGCTTGACTACCAGTGCAGTCCACCAGCCTGACTACCAGTCCAGTCCACCAGCCTGACTACCAGTCCAGTCCTCCAGCCAGCCTACCTGGAGGCTCCTGCTTGTTACCTGCCGTCCCTACCAGCCTGTCTACCTGCAGGCTCCTGCCAGTTACCCGTGGTGTCTGCCAGTCCGTCTACCCGGATAACCCATCAGCCTGCCTGCTGTGCTCATCTGCTGTACCAGTCAGTCCCTGCCTTCTGACCCATGTGAGTCACCTGCTCTCATACAAAGACTGGCCCAGAGTAGCACCTGGTCCCTCTGCTCGGTCCTTCCCTGGTTCACGGAGTCGATTGAGCCGCCGTGCGACCTTGGTCAGTCCGAGTTGATACCTAGTTACGCCCCTCTGGTCCCTCCTTGCACCGCAGCACAGAGGTTCCACCACCCGGATCCGTAACACCCAGCAGCATTTTGTCTTGGGCTACCTAAAGCCCTTAAGATCTACAATGTCTTTCACACGTCTCTGCTCAAGAAATATGTAGAACCTCTTGAGTCCTCTCCCCTGCCGCCACCCCCAATCATGGCTGATGGTAATTTGGAGTTTCGAGGATTGTAGATTTTTGTCTCCAGCATCGCTTCCTACAGTACTTGGAAGGGTTATGGTCCAGAGGAAAGGATGTAGGTTTCAGCATCAGAGGTGAATACCTTCGGGTTGGTTCGTGCATTCTACACCTCTTATCCTGATAAACCTGGTCCTGAGTGTCCGGTGGCCACTCGTAGAAGGGGAGGTACTGTCACAGGTGTGTCAGGTATAATAGGCTGGCGCTCTGGATCTGGCAGGAAAAGATCACTGCGCTTGGCATTGCAGACACCTTTTTAATCTTTCTTCCTTTAAGACCCAGCGGTGACCTCCCTCCTCCTGCTCATTGACATACCCTTGCATGGGAGTTAAAAACTCTCAGTTTGCTCCAGGTAATTGCCGGTGATACTTCTATGTTCCTTTGTGCATACTTGGAGCACTAGCTGTTGGCTGGCTTCTTCTCTGGTGCCCTTGAAGGACAGTTGGCATTACTCCTCTGGTGTTTGCTCAAGCTATGTTAATCCCCTTTGCTTGGTGACCTTGTTGTCTTTCGTTTGTAGTGGGGCCTGACTAGTGCTCATCCCTCCCCCTCTCTATCTAGGGTCAAGCTCTAGGGATATACAGGATTTAGGGTCCTGCTCTGCAATTGGTGTGGAACCAATATAGAAACGGTAGCTCAGGCAGGGTGTCATTAGATCTGCCTATGGGGTCTCCACTTCCCCTTTCCCTAGTGTTTGAGCTTCCTCCCCCTCTTCCCTTCATGTTGCACTTAGTCTTTCCCACACCTTGCATGACAGTTTTAATATATAAATTGAGGGTCAGTCATATCTTTAAACAGTGATTATGTGGGGCAGTAATAAACTATATAACTTTAGCTCATGGGAGCCCAACCCAAAGAAATACAAGAAGTCTACAGTCTTTTTGGTGCCTGCGGCAACTACAGAAGCCTCATCTGAATGTGAAGTTTCAGGACTGTTGACCACGAGCGCAGTACCATGATAGTATCATGATTGGCAGAGAAAGTGCTCAAGGAAAACTGTACCAGATCGCCGCAAGTTTGTAAGGTGCAGGATTTTGTATACACATAACAGATTTCTAATTTTATTGCATGATCGTTATGAGCGTGGGGATATGTAATATGTGCATTTTTTTATTATTTCAAGATTTCTATCTATTAACAAGAATGTTTATTTAAAAAAATATATATTTTCCTTAATTTGCAGTACATAATTTTTTATTTTCTATTTATTTAATAATTGCAAACATATATTTAATTCTCAAAAAAAAAATTCTTAAAACGTACTGATGCTTACCAAAGGTAAGGTGTGCCAAGTTCTTCTTCCCATGATGTAGATTGAATTTAAAACATTTACCCAAACTGTGCCAACATCCACCCCCTCCTTCCTGCTGAGTTCATCTCCTGCCCATGGGAGCCTTTTAAAAAAGTTCTGTGTTGCTCTTCACATAAAAAAATATATAATTTTCATTGTAAAATGCCACCCCCACCTTCCTGCCCCTCAGGCCTGACTGTGCACATAGACGAACATATACTTTACAACCCTACTGCTAATATACTATAGATCAGTAGATGGCACCTGGACTAATGCCTGAAATACCTTCAGCAAACTTAAAACATTACAAATCATTGATTACACTGTTCTGCATATTTTCAAAAGTTGTCAGGTTCAGTTATGAAATGAGTCATTTCTCAATGATTTTGACCTCCTGAATTCAAATCTGACAATGAAAAATGTTACTTAACTCTTGTTTCCATGATATTAAAGAGTTTTCCTTTACTGCTACATATAATTAATGTATAAATGTTTCAGTACTTTATAACATTATTATTTTTGCAAATAGAAAGATTTTGAATATTTTGTTATGCCAAATTTCTGATATTAATTTAGATCAAACTTAGCAACAATTCAAATAACCTTTTCCGTGTCCTACAACAAACAGTGAAACTCATCATCATGAAGAATCTTACGAATCTGAGGTCCAATAAAGACTCCATTTTTATTTTTATATTTGCTTCACTCAACCTTGGAAATGTATCAATAAAATACTTGAATGCTTTTGCATTTTTATCCATTGCCTTTACAAAGTTCTTCATTAGGCCCAACGTGATATGCAATGGTGGTAACAAAATCTTATGTGGGTCAACAAGTGCTGGATGCAGGACATTTTTACTCCCTGGCTGAAGTGAATGTCGGAGAGGCCATTCTCTTTTATTGTAGTGATGTTCTCTTGAATGACTATCCCATTCACACAGAAAGCAGCAGTACTTTGTGTATCCACCCTGGAGACCAAGTAAAAGGGTAACCACCTTTAATTCACCACAGAGGAACCACAAATGTTGGTCATAGTTCAGTCACCTCAACAGTGGTTTCATGTTGTCATAGGTTTCTTTCATGTGGACTGCATAATCAACTGGAAGTGAAGGTAGCACATTACCATTATGCAGCAAGACAGCTTTTAATCTTGTTTTGGACAAATTAATGAAGAACCTCCATTCCTCTGGATTATGACTTATCTTCAGAATTTTCATTGCACTGTTGATGTCGTTGCATGCCACTATGAAGAAGTATTGGACAACATCTTTATCACGGTTGCGGAACAAAGAAAATCTCTTCCCACGCAACCACTGGGTAAGATGTGATGCACATCTATTGCAGCATATATGTGGAGTCCAACTCTTCTCCTGATCTCCTATTCTGCAGCCAAAATACAGGTTGTAGGCTTTCCTTATCATGGTAATCAAGCTTCGCCTTTGTGACGCAAAAGTGACTTCTCTGCATATGTAGGAAAAACGATCTGCTTTGTTAATGCATATTTACAAAAACATATATAAACATGTCAATATGCTAAGAAACTAAGCTAAGAAATCCTAAAAGTGTGTACCTTACACGGAGCGCATTTATAAAAGTAGGTGATGCAACTGCAATTAGGATTACGTCATCGGAGCTGAGTTGGCATTTTTTAATTGGTCACTCTAAGATGATACAATATTGAAGGCTCAATAGACTAAAATATGATGTAATAGACCAGCTACAAACAATGCAATAATGATGATATCATAAAGATGCAATTTTTCTATAAGCCTGCATGAAAGGTGTCAGAACAGTGTTATAGGCTTTAACTTTTTGTCACTTGTAAGTTGGTGTGCTTAACAAAAGTATAAGTATGAGCTGCTGTGTCCCAATAAAAAAAAGGTTCACACCTACCTAATTCTCTAATAACATCTGATTGGTGAGGATGCAGGGAGTCAGACCCCCACCAATCTAATAAGCCATCAAAATTGGCAGCCTGGAATAAGGGATTCCAATATTGACATTAACAATCAACTTTTCAGAATTCCATAATTGTGATAATATTTTACATGCATTAGAGGGATATCAAAAATGTGAAAAATAATGTATGTCAAACCACTTTTTTCTAATATGTGCTTATTATGCAGAATTACTTCAGATTACCTACATTTAAAGAGGACCTGTCACTTGCTAAAAACATTAGTTAAATATCTTGTAAAAATCCCTCTCCTGATTCTGCCGCTCTATTCTATTTTACACTGCATTGCAGAGATATTCACCTTTGTTTGTTTTAGACTGCATTATGTGAAATCTCTGCTTGTAGCCCAAATGGGCATTTCTTTAGAGTCTTCTCTGGGGGGCGGTGTGCTTTCACGTCTTCCTTCCAAATGCTGGCAACCACAGCTCAGCACAGCCCCTGGAAGAGAAGCCACTGAAAAAATGTCCAGTTGGTCTGTAAGCAGAGATTTCACAAAGTGCATTCTAAAAGCAATAAATTTGGATATTTCTGCAATGGAGAGACTCAATGTGAAACGAAAAAGAGGTAGAATCGGGGGAGCTCAGGGATTTTCACTAAGTATTACCTTAACTTTTTTGAGAAAGTGACAGGTCTTTAAATCTTTCACTCCATGACATACTATTACGTCATGGAGTGCCAGGCACTTTAGATCGGCTCAGATGCAGAGCCCACTCTGGGTATATGCCAGCTATATTATATAGCTGATATCTGCCCCTTACACCATGTGCACCAATCACTGCTGGTAACCTCTTAAATGTCTCTGTCGATCACTGTTCCAGCCAATAGACTAGTTTGTGCGCCCATTGGCCCCTCTGCAATGCGATCACAGGGAGCTAATGAGTTGCTATAATATCCCATGGCCAGCTGAATGTCTCTGCACCTGTTATATGATCTCTTCTTTGACTTACAGGCAGTATTGTTGTATGTAGCACAAGTGACCAAATAAGAGGCCTAACACAAAAAGTAAAAAGTAGAAAAAAAAGTTTTTAGAAATATTAAAAAAATATATAAAAATTGGAATCACCCCTTTTTACCCATTTAACACTAAAGAAATTGTAGGGTTTCTGCTCACTTGGTTGCATTTGAACGTAGGCAACCTACCTTTCGGAAAGGAGTGTATGAACCTATTCATGACAACCTGCTCCACAATCTGTGCTGTGGAGGAGCATTCTGGTTGCAATGACTTTTGAAACAACGATAGTATAACATTTTTGGTATATATACAGTACAGACCTTCTCATTTAAAGATTTTTCTGTATTTTCATGACTATGAACATTGTACATTCACACTGAAGGCATCAAAACTATGAATTAACACATGTGGAATTATATACTTAACAAAAAAGTGTGAAACAACTGAAAATATGTCTTATATTCTAGGTTCTTCAAAGTAGCCACCTTTTGCTTTGATGACTGCTTTGCACACTCTTGGCATTCTCTTGATGAGCTTCAAGAGGTAGTCACTGGAAATGGTCTTCCAACAATCTTGAAGGAGTTCCCAGAGATGCTTAGCACTTGTTGGCTCTTTTGCCTTCACTCTGCGGTCCAGCTCACCCCAAACCATCTCGATTGGGTTCAGGTCTGGTGGCTGTGGAGGCCAGGTCATCTGGCGTAGCACCCCATCACTCTCCTTCTTGGTCAAATAGCCCTGTTTTGATGCCTTCAGTGTGAATGTACAATGTTCATAGTCATGAAAATACAGAAAAATCTTTAAATGAGAAGGTGTGTACAAACTTTTGGTCTGTACTGTATATATGTTGTATGTTATATGTATGTAATGTGCCATATACAAACGTTCTGGGAAATTGTTTATCCCTGAGTAATCTCCTTAATACCCACGCTCTGTTTTTAATCATGTATATTAATATAGATTATATTTTATACTATCTCTGTGTTTATTCAGTATTTATTTGAGTAGGTTTAGTTGATTGTGTAATGAATATTCAGCCATATGTGTGAATTTTTCATTTGGTGTTGTTTTCTAGACTTTTGAACCAGGTGTAATAAGTCAAACATTTGGGACAGGGGAAGTTTGTCACCGTGATAGGCCCAATGGTGCAGCTTCTGCGCCTGGACAGTCAGAGTTACTCCTAAGAGCACCAAGATCTCCATTTTCAACTTTGTGTTCTCTTTGTGTCCAACAAGACCAGGTAGTATTAGGCTTTCTGTGATTCCCCCTTTAGATATTGCGTCAGAACTAGTGATGGGCGAGCATTAAAATGCTTGGGTGCTCATTGCTCGGATCGAGCAAATTCGAATGCTCGGGTGCTCGACCCGAGCAACGAGCCCAATGTAAGTCTATGGGAAACTCGAGCATTTTTCCGGCGGCCCCTCCGGCGATCTGCAGAGGGCCTAGAAGTTGCAGAAATCGATGAGAACATTGCTCAAATTACATGGGAGCAGCATGAGGAAGACCCCTGGAAGCATTTGTGACTCCCAGGTCACTGCTGTGAACAATGTTGTCAGAGTTATTATGCCACTTTTACAGACTCACAATAAAACATGCAAAAATGAAGCCAAAATGGATTTTCCTGGGAAATATGTTAAAGAACATCCTGAACAGGGTAATGACTTGTATATAAAGCAAAGTAAATAACCAAAAACAAAAATGCTCCTCCACATCTTGGGCTATGTTCACACGTAGCATTTTTGATGCACTTTTGCATTGCTTTCAACCAAGACAAATGCATTCACTATGAAAGTCATTTTAACATTTTACAACCCAATCTGGCCATGTGGTGTGTGACACATCATGAGACACATGCATACAGTGCTGAAAAGACATGGGAAAAACATGGGGAAGATCTCTGGAAGTATCTCTGACTCCCAGGTCACTGCCTAAAAGTGTGCCCATCATAAGTGATTCTTGGTGCATGCGAAGATGCCCCCCGCCATGTACCTGTCATTGCAGACTTGCAACAATCACCTTCCATGTCCTTGTACCACCGCAGTGTTCAGTTATCCCTACTCCATTCCTTGGAATGCAAGCGCAAGTATGCTGCAGCCAGCCACCACCCACAGGCTGCAATACTATACTGCCACATATTTGGACAGCTGCTTGCACTTGAAATGTGGCCTTTTAGGCTTGTGGAGGTGGAAGCTGTCCACAACCCTCATGGCGGCAGCGCCCGGGGGTCCATACGTGGTCCCCAGCCACCACTATTTCTCCCAGTGTCGTCTCCGCCTTCCACAAACACGGGTCCCACAGCATTACCCGTGCCCTCCCCAGTGGACTTACTGGGATGGACCGCCTAACCCCAAACACGTGGTCAAGTTAATGTGGCCAGGGATGGTACGGACCAGTCCACAGCTTTTTTTTCTGAGAGTTGTATTTCACCACAGCCATATTCTTTAGCTTGGTGAAAGGACTTCGGAAACTGTATCTACTCCAATTGTCATTGCTCCCAGGAAGTCCTCTAAAGCTGCTTGCACTGGAAATGTGGCCTATTAGGCTCGTGGAGGCAGAAGCTTTTCACAACCTCATGCTGGCAGCGGCCGGGTGTCCATACTCGGTCCCCATCCGCCATTATTTCATAGAATCATAGAATGGTAGAGTTGGAAGGGACCTCCTGGGTCATCTGGTCCAACCCCCTGCTCAAAGCAGGATTCACTAAATCATCTCAGACAGATGTCTGTCCAGCCTCTGTTTGAAGACGTCCATTGAAGGGGAACTCACCACCTCTCGTGGCAGCCTGTTCCACTCATTAATCACCCTAACTGTCAAAAAGTTTTTTCTAATATCTAATCTGTGTCTCCTCCCATTTAGTTTCATCCCATTGCTTCTAGTCTTTCCTTGTGCAAATGAGAATAAAGATGATCCTTCTACAATGTGACAGCCCTTGACATATTTGTAGACAGCTATTAAGTCTCCTCTCAGTCTTCTTTTTTGCAAGCTAAACATTCCCAAATCCTGCAACCGTTCCTCATAGGACATAGTTTGCAGACCAGTCACCATTATGGTCGCTCTTCTCTGAACTTGCTCCAGTTTGTCTATGTCTTTTTTAAAATGTGGTGCCCAAAACTGTACACAGTATTCCAGATGAGGTCTGACCAAAGAGGAGTAAAGACCGATAATGACTTCACGTGATCTAGACTGTATGCTTCTGTTAATACATCCCAGAATTGTATTTGCATTTTTTGCTGCTGCATCACACTGTTGACTCATGTTCAGTCTATGATCTATTAGTATACCTAAGTCTTTTTCACATGTACTGTTGCTTAGCTCTATTCCTCCCATTCTGTATATGCTTTTTTCATTTTTATTGCCCAGATGTAGTACTTTGCATTTTTCCTTGTTAAAAACCATTCTGTTGTTTGCTGCCCACTGCTCCAGTTTATTTAGGTCTTTTTGAATCCTCTCTCTCTCTTCTCTAGTATTAGCTATCCCTCCTAGCTTTGTGTCATCAGCAAATTTAATCAGTTTACCCTCAATTCCTTCATCTAAATCATTGATGAAGATGTTGAACAATACAGGTCCCAGGACGGAGCCCTGTGGTACCCCACTTGAGACATTCATCCAGCTGGATGTGAAGCCATTTACAACCACCCTTTGAGTCCGATCACTAAGCCAGTTATGAATCCACCTAACAGTTGCCTGGTCCATTGCATACTTGGTCATTTTTTCAATAAGGATGGTGTGAGATACTTTGTCAAATGCTTTGCTGAAGTCAAGATATACTATATCTACAGCATTTCCCTGATCCACCCAGTCAGTGATTCTGTCATAGAAGGAAATTAAGTTAGTATGACATGACTTGTTAGTTACAAACCCATGCTGACTCTGGTTTATCACTTCATTCTTATCCATGTACTTACATACATGTTGTTTAATAATTTGTTCAAAGATCTTTCCTGGTATAGAAGTCAGACTCACCGGCCTATAGTTCCCTGGGTCCACCTTCTTCCCCTTTTTGAAGATAGGAACAACATTTGCTCTTCTCCAGTCTTCTGGGACTTCTCCTGTTCTCCAAGAATTTTCAAAGATTATGGAGAGTGGTTCTAAAATTTCTTCTACGATCTCCTTCAGTACTCTGGGGTGTAATTCATCTGGACCTGGAGACTTGAACTCATTTATGTTAGCTAAATATTCCCTCACAATCTTTCTGTTTACAGATAACTTGGATTCTTCTATTCCTTTGAAAGGACAGTGAAGATCAGTTGATGTTACATTTTCTTTCTGAGAGAAAACAGATGCAAAATAGGAATTAAAAAGTTCGGCCTTCTCAACATCCTCTCTTACCATTTCTCCATTTTCATCCTGTAAAAATCCTATAGCATCTTTGACTTTTCTTTTACTTTTGACATACCCCCAAAATTCTTTTTTATTGCTTTTGACATATCTTGCAAGCCTTAATTCATTGTCAGCTTTAGCTAACCTGATACGTGCCCTACAGGATCTGCAGACTGCATTATAATCTTCTTTAGATATGCCTCCCTCTTTCCATTTAATAAACATTTCTTTCTTTCTTTTTAGCATGTGTTTAAGTTCTGTGTTCATCCATCCTGGTTTCCTTAAATGCTTCCCATTCTTCCTAATTTTCGGGATTGTTAACGATTGTGCTTTGAGAATCTCATTTTTAAAAATTTCCCATCCTTCCTGGACATTTTTGTCCTGTGTCCTGTGTTTTCTCCCAGTGTTGTCTCTGCCTTTCACAAGCACGGGTCCCACAACATTACCCGCGCCCTCCCCAGTGGACTTACTGGGAAGGACTGCCTAACCACAAACATGTGGTCAAATGAAAGTGGCCAGGGACGGTACGGAGCCAGTCCACACCTTTTTTTGATGAGAGTTGTATTTCATGACAGCCATATTCTTTAGCTTGGTGAAAGGACTTGGGAAACTGTATCTACTCCAGCTGTCATTACTCCCAGGAAGTCCTCTAAAGCTGCTTTCACGTGAAATGTGGCCTTTTAGGCTCGTGGAGGCGAAAGATTTTCACAACCTCATGCCAGCAGCGGCTGGGTTTCCATACTTGGTCCCCAGCCACCACTATTTCTCCCAGTGTCGTTTCCGCCTTCAACAAGCATGGGTCCCACATTACCCGTGCCCTCCCCAGTGGACTTACTGGGATGGACCGCCTAACCACAAACACGTGGTCAAATGAATGTGGCCAGGGACGGTACGGAGCCAGTCCACAGCTTTTTTTTGCTGAGAGTTGTATTTCACCACAGCCATTTTCTTTAGCTTGATGAAAGGACTTGGGAAACCATATCTACTCCAGCTGTCATTACTCCCAGGAAATCCTCTAAAGCTGCTTTCACTTGAAATGTGGCCTTTTAGGCTCGTGGAGGCGGAAGCTGTCCACAACCTCATGCCGGCGGCGGCCGGGTGTCCATACTCAGTCCCCAGCCGTCACTATTTCTCCCGGTATCGTCTCCTCCTTCCACAAGCAAGGGTCCCTGAACGTTACTGCTTGTACTTTTCTGTGGGAATCTGCTTGCCTCCTACCAGCCTATAATATTTCCAGTGAACTATCATACGACGCCATGGTATTAGCACTGCCCCCAGTACCAGTAGCGAAGCCATACCCAATTTCCTTCTCAGGAATTCTATTTGATAGACTGAGTGGTTGCCCAAATACATTAGCTTCTCACAAAGGAGCTGAAGATACAGTGGCAGTAGGTGTAAGTTTCTCCAGCCTGTTAGATATCAGAGAGTGAACGGCAGCACATTGGATCAGTGGTTAGCACTGAAACCTTGCAGTGCTGGGATCCTGGGTTCAAATCTCAGCAAGGACAACATCTGCAAAGATTTTATATGTTCTCCCCGTGTTTGCGTGGGTTTCCACCTTAGTAAAAATGGAGCCATGGAGTGTCCGGGAACCTTCCAACACACTTTTCTTAAACAGGACTGCTTCTCAGCAGGGTTGTACAGTCCCACCTGAGAATCCTCTGGTGGGCCCTGGCTTCTCCATCAGGAGAAGTTCATGATAGCGCAAACTTTGTAGTAGCTATGGGGCTCTTGAGCGGGGGAGAAAGGTGGGCCCTCAGAATCAAATCCTCTGGTGGACCCAATGTTTTTCAGTTTGAAACTGCTTCTCAGTGGGAGTTGTATTTCACCACAGCCATATTCTTTAGCTTGGTGAAAGGACTGGCATAGAGGGAAACCGTATCTACTCCGGCTGTCATTTCTCCATCATCAGGTTCCGCCCATTGTCACACACGACCATGCCTGGCTGTATGTTCAGCGGTGAGAGCCACAGATCAGGCTGCTGTGTTACAGCTTTCAACAACCCTGCAGCGCTGGGCGGTTTGTCATCTAAGTATTAAGCATGTTATCTTCAGCACAGCCTGTTGACGCTTGGCCAAGGCAAGCTTGTGACTGATTTGGTCATTTCGGAGATGGAGGCCAAACTGGAGGAGGAGGTTCAGGAGCTGAACAATGTGATTACATTGAGGTTACATTGGCGACTCTGGTTTTTATACTAAATAAAGATCCTACTGTGTTTTTTTTTCTTTTTTTACATTATTTTTTAAGACAAATGTATTTACCGGGAAATGTCATTTTAACATTTTACAACCTTATCTGGCCATGTACACATCATCAGACACATCCTGTTTCATTTGTGATGGAGGGACTCTGAAAGTCACAAAGCCTATTTTTATGGGGCCATCAGGCCGCACTTACTATTCTTAAAGGGCCAGCAGTCGGCCCTCGCTAATGTTAGAGAGCCATCATCCGGCTATGCTTTGCTGTTCCCATTATTAAAGAGTGGGTCTCCTATACTGTTATTGCGCATGCAGTGACTGCAAGGGCTGCCAAAAATTTGGACGCAACCCAATAACCCTTTGAAGAGACATACAGGAAGGTCTCAGCAAAAAAAATGTTCCCATTATAAAGAAGCGGGTCTCCTATAGTAGTAATGCCCATGCTGTGACTGCAAGGGCTGCCAAAATTTGGGAAAAACCCCACTAACAATTTAAAGACACATAGAGCAGGGCCACAGTAATGACATGTTTTCATTACAAAGGAGCGGGTATGCTATACAGTTATAGGGTATGCAGTGAGTCCAACGGCTGACAAAATTTAGGAAAAACCCCACTAACAATTTAAAGACACATAGAGCAAGGCCACAGTAACAGCATATTCCCATTAGAAAGGAGAGGGTCTCCCATACTGTTTGCCTATGCAGTGACGGCAATGGCTGCCAAAAATTTGGAGGAACTCCAATGCCCCTTGCAAGAGGTGTAGAAGTCAGAGAGCCTCCTAAAAACAATGTTCCCATTATTAGGAAGTGGGTCTCCCATAGTTTTGGCCTATGCAGTGACACAACGGCTGCCAAAAATTTTGAGGAGCTCCAATGCCTCTTGCAAGAGACGTAGATATGTTGATATGGTACATATGGTGGTGATATGGTGGTGGAGGATGAGGATGCGGAGAAGGAGGAGGACAAGGGCAAATAGACAAAATCAAGAAGCGCATACCCATGTCTGGGTGTGTAGACAGAGGTGCATGGGAATAGAGTTAGACCTCCCCAAAAAAAGACACTGTATTTGAGTTTATGTTATGCTGTTATCATTCGGTGGTGTTGAGAAGTCTGGCCCAAAAAAGCCCTTGTTCATTTTTATAAGAGTCAGCCTGTCAGCATTTTCAGTTGACAAGCGGATGAGCCTATCAGTTTTAATTCCACCGGTGGCACTGCTCTGACAAAACGCTAGCGGCAGGGCAGGCAAGGACCTCCAAGGTATAGAGAGCCAGTTCATGCCACATGTCCAGCTTGGATACCCAATAATTATAAGGCACAGAGGAATAACAGAGGACGTTGGTACGGTCGGCAAGGTACTCCCTCACCATCTTCCAAAAGTTGCACTCCTTGTGAGAGTACCCTGCGCCTCAGGGCCTGTGCGACGGGAGGGTCTGAGAAAACTGTCCCAGAAATTTGACAGTGTTCCCCTGCCTCTGCTGGATTGCATTTGTGGCTCTCTCGCCTGTACTTTTTGGTTGTCCAATGAACTGTGGCCTCTGCCGCCAGCATTTTCAGATGGGAATTTTTTAAATAATTCCACAACTAGGGCCTTCTCGTACTGCACCATTTTATTAGGCCTCTCCTGTAAGGGAATAAGAGACATGAAGTTCTCCCTGTAGCGTGGGTCTAGAAGCGTCACCAACCAGTAATGACTGTCACTCAAAATATGGACAATGCGATGGTCATGGGAAATGTAGCGTAACATAAACTCAGCCATGTGTGCCAGACTGCAAAGAGGCAAGACTTCCGTGTCCCCACCAAGAGGACAACTGACCATGCTCTCCTCCTCCTCCTCCTCCTCTTCCTCCTACTCCTGTCCTCAGGCCAACCACGTTGAACAGACGGTATGACAGTTGTGCAGGTAGTACCATCTATAGCGCAGGAAACTAGCTCCTGTTCTGCCTCCTCCTCCTCTTCCTCATTGTCACCCAATCCACGTTGGGATGAGATGAGGCTGGGCTGTGTGTAATCACCCGGTATGGTTCCTTGCTCCATTTCATCATGCTCCACCTGCAATGCATCCTCTTTAATTGAGCGCAGAGAGCGTTTCAGAAGACAGAGAAATGAGATGGTGACGCTCACCATCTTGGTGGAGTCCTCAAAGTTTTGGAGGATGGTACAGATGTCTGACATCCATGTCCACTCCTGAGGTCTTATGTGGAGTCTGACCTGAATACCGACAGCCTTGTTGATGCTGGTAGTCAACAACTGCCCTCTTCTGCTCACAAATCCTTCCCAACATCTGCAATGTAAAGTTCCAACGCGTGGGGACATCACACACCAGTTGGTGAGCCGAAAGCTGCAAATGCTGCTGAAGCACGGCAAGGGCGGCGGAAACTGTAGCTGACTTTCTAAAATGGGCTCACAGGCGGTGTACTTTGACAAGCAGATCCTGCAGATCCGGATAGGTTTTGAGAAACCGCTAAACCACGAGGTTAAGCACATGGGCCAGGCATGGTACGTGTGTGAGCTCGCCTTGCCTCAGAGCCGCCACCAGGTTCCGACCATTGTCACACATGACCATGCCTGGCTGTAGGGTCAGCGGTGTCAGCAACAGATCTGCCTGCTCTTTCAGAGTTGTCTGCAACTCTTCAGCGTTGTGCGGTTTGTCACCTAAGCATATTAGCTTCAGCACAGCCTGTTGCCGCTTGGCGGAGGCAGTGCTGCAGTGCTTCTAGCTTGTGACTGATGTAGTCATTCGGCGATGGATGCTGAAGAGGAGGAGGAGGAGATGCAGGAGCTGTAGAATGTGGGGGCAACCCTGATTGACCCAGGACCCGCAATCCTCGGTGTCGGGAGAACGTGTTCCGACCCAAGATCCGACTGGGTCCCGGCTTCCACTATGTTAGCTCAGTGTGCAGTCAGCGAGTTGTACCGTCCCTGCCCACAAGCACTTGTCCACGTGTCTGTGATTAGGTGGACTTTCCTAGTAACTGTGTTGTTGAGGGCACCGCTAATGTTGTGGGACACGTGGTTGTGTAATGCGGGGACAGCACACCGGGAGAAAAATTGGTGCTGGGGACAGAGTACCGAAGGATGGCCACCGCCATCAGGTTGCGGAAAGCTTCCATCTCCATGAGACTAAAAGGCAACATTTCGAGCTCAAGCATTCGCGAAATGTGTGAATTTAGTAGTGTGGCCTGTGGGGCGTTAGCTGCGTATTTGCGCTTGAATTCCAAGGATTGAGGTAGGGACAACTGAGAGCTGCGCTGGGACAAGGACGTGGACATTCTTGCTGATGCTGCTGCTTGAGAGTGTTCAACGACAGGTGCAGGGCGGGAGGCATCTTGGCATGCACCATGGACAGGGGATTGGCGTGCACGCACAATAGATGAAGAAGCAGTGGTGTCACCCGCAGACACTGTTGCTGGACCCTGGGGTTCGGCCCATTCAGTCGGGTGCTTTGCTGCCATGTGCCGGATCAGGCTAGTGGTGGTCAAGCTGATAGTTTTGCTACCCCTCCTGATGCTGGCCTGGCAGGTGGTGGAAAGCGCCTTTCTGCGGTTATCGTCAGAGTCTAGAAAAAACAACCAGACTAGGGTAGACCTAACAGTTTTACTGGCAACTTCCGTCGTGTTGACGTTATGGGGAACGGTTTCCGTCTGCGGTCACCACACTGCTTGTTCTTGTCTGTTGTGGTGCTACGCTTCCCTCTCCCTATGTGCTGCTGTCCTCTCTCTGCATGTCACCTTGCCAGGTTGGGTCAGTGACTTCATCGTCCACCACCTCATCTTTCACTTCCGCACCCTGGTCCTCCTCCTGACTTTCTGGCAATTGTGTCTCATCATCATCCACCTCTTGTGACAGTTTCCCACCGTCTCCTCTTGCCCCGCTTCAAGTGGATGGGCCGAAGGCCCGAATCTATAAATGGAAAAGTGAACAGCTCTTCGGAGTGTCCAAGTGTGGGTTCAGTTGTCACTGGGCACTCGGCATGGTGGGAGGAAGGAAGATCAGGGTGAGGAATATGCAGTCCAGACTCACGGCTACTGAGACTTGACCGTGTGGAAGACAGGGTGGTGGTGGTGGTGGTGGCTAAGTGACTGCAAGCATTATCTGCTATCCAACCAATAACCTTTTCACACTGCTCTGTGTTCAATGGTGGTGTTTTGCGGTCCCCTATTAATTGGGACAGGAAGGTCGAGAGACAAGATGTGGGTGTTCGTTGTGGCACAATGTCAGCTTGCCCACAGCCTCAGCCTTATCCTCTGCATGCACCGTCACCATCACATCCACTACCCCGTCCCTTGCCACTCACCTATTTTTCACAGCGACCTTTTGCCAATAACTTCACTGACACACTGCAACAAAATTTAAATGGAGGCCAGAAATGGCTGAATTTGAAGCACACTTATATGTGATACGTGTGACGGAAAACCCCAGTTTTAAATAGCTGGCCTGTAGGTTACTATTTTTCACAGCTACCTTGTGTTAATAACTTCACTGACACACTGCAACAAAATTTAAATGGAGGCCAGAAATGGCTGAATTTGGAGCACGCATATATGTAATACGTGTGACGGAAAACCACAGTTTTAAATAGCTGGCCTGTAGGTTACTATTTTTGACAGCTACAGTACCTTTTGTCATTCACTTCACTGACACACTGCAACAAAATTTAAATGGAGGCCAATATTTTCCACGTTCACTACAAATTTCTGGATTTTTTTCGCTATAATATGGAAAGGATCTGGCTGTATTCTGCAATGGCAACAAGCAAATGGAGCAGAAAAACGATGTTCTCTGGATTGCTTTTTAACCAAATAATCAGGATTAAGATCAAAAAAATAATTATCCCTGGCCCCTGATACCTGGGGCTATTTCTGGAAATATCTGTAAGAGCAGCAGCAGACAGAACTGGAATGGAGCCTCTTGTGCTGTATGCACTGCAGTCTGCCACATACACTGCCTGCCTGCCTAGCTCTGATATATAAATATATATATATATATATGTATATATATATATATATATATATATATATATATATATATATATATATATACAGTATATGTTGTGGAATACTAAGAGGACGTTCAATGGACCCTTTTGCTATATGCACTGCAGTCTGCCACATACACTGCCTGCCTGCCTAACTCCTGATGTCATCACTGAATAGATGCAGCTGGATTAGTCCGCAGAAGGACTGTTAGTTCAGATGGATACATATAGATGTTGTGGTATACCTACACTAACTAATAAACAAGCAAATCTCTCCCTAGCTCAGCAGCATCTCTCCCTACACTGCATGTTCCGGGGTAGACTGTGATGAGAATGGCGAAGCCAGGTCTTATATAGACCTGATGATGCTGTGCGGTCAGCCAAACACTGTAATGCCACAACCAACATGGCTACAGCATTACAGTGTGTGGCAGGCATTCCCTATATGTTCATTGGCTCTCTAAAGAGCACCAAACATACAGGGAGGGGACCCGAGCTCCCACCCGAGCAACCAGGAAATACTTGCAGAGCGCCGAGCATCTCGAGCAGTGAGATGCTCGGGTGAGTACCGAGCAGTGGCGAGCATGTTCGCTCATCACTAGACAGAACCTCTGCACACTGCTCTGGAGGCAGTCTCTCCTGTTCCGCCACCCTTTCGAACATCGTCAAGAAAGCCTCAACATCATCACCCGGCATCATCTTTTGCAAGGTTCTTCTTACCGTTTTCCACATGTGTGAATCATCACTTTGACTTGGGGGTGGGGCAGTTGCCTCGCCATGGATTGCCTCTGCTAGTAGTTTCATCTGCTGTTGAAGCACCTACTGCTGTTGCTGCACCTGCCACTGTAATTTGTGTTGCTGTTGCTGCTGCTGGATCTGCTAAACCAGGAGTCTGTTGGTTTCTTGCTGTGCCTGTTGTTGCATGGCCAATTGTTTGACCACCTCCTCCATTTTGTTCAACAGCACTTTCACTCTTACGGCCACCTTAACTCAGGACATGGGGTTTCCCTGCAGCAGTCTACTTCTAGCACCAATTGTAGGGTTTCTACTAACTCGTCGTATTTTGAGATAGGCACGGGAAGCAGTTTCAGTAAAATGTTCAGGTTGGTTTATTAAAACTCAATAAACCACTCTGAATGATAAAACAAAAACAGCCTTTTCTGGCACAAAGTGAAAGCATAAAGTAAATAGTCCATACAGTAGTGCGGGTTTGTATGCTTTGGTTAGTGTCCAGCTTTTAGTCCTTAGCAAAGACAAACAACATTGGAGGTCTGCACACCTCCATTAACAGACCCCTAATGAGACAACTTTTCTCTATTTTATCTGCCATACCATGCCCTGTGGTGGGGATATGTGACCAGCCAGTCCCACCTATCTCTCTGACTGCTTGTAAACCCGTCCCTGACATGCTCTATTAACGCTCTCAGCAATGTATGTGCTGGAGCCTGCTCTTCTGGTTTCTGGGCTTACATCACCGAGGCTATCATACTTGATGATACATATCTTCCCTCGAGGACCTGTCCGGTGGCCATCTTATATAATGTAAAAAATATTTAAAAAAAATACATATTTGGTATTGCTGCATCCAGAAAAATCTGATTTATCAAAATGTAAGTTTAATTAAGTCAATTGGTAACTGCCATAACAATAAAAAAATCAAAACACCAGAATTGCGTTATATTTGTCATCTCAATAATGCTAAAAAATGTAGTTAGAAGTGAAAATAGTATGCTCCCCAAAATTGAATAAATGAAAACCGCAGTTCGCCTCTCAAAAACAACACAAAGCTTCACTGATGGTAATATAAAAAAGTTACATGTGTCAGAAATTGATGACATAAACCAATTTTTTTTTTTTTTTTTTTTTTACAAATTCAGAATTTTTTTAAGCCAGTAAAATAGTTACAAAAATGTACATGTTTGTTATATCTGTAATCATACTGCTCAGGAGAATCATGTTTCCAAATAATTTTTACAGTTGATACCATAGAAATAAAACCCAAATACCAGTAGGAATTGTGTTTTTTTAACCATTTCACTGCACTTGGACTTTTTTTTACCATATTTCCTTACTTCATATGGAATGATGAATGAATGAATGGAATGAATGATGTCATTCAAAACTACATCTTGTCCCTCGAAATATAAGCCCTCACATGTCTGTCAGTGCAAAAATAAAAAAAGTTGTCTATTTCAAAAATGAAAACGCAAAAAAGAAAATTGGCTGTGGAGTGAAGGGGTTAAGGGACTAATTCAGACATCATTTTTTTACATATAAGTTCTATCCATGGTTTTCACATTTAGAACTTATACCTATTAGGCTATGTGCCCACGATGCAGAAATGCTCTGGATTTTTCCTGAGTATTTCTGCATCTCCCCTGGCAGAAAAAAACGCATGCGGATTGTACATGTGTTTTTCCTGCCAGGGACATGCGGATGTGAAGCGTTCTTCACATGCATTTCCGCATGCGGGTTGACAAGCGCTTTCCAAGCGATTTTAGCATCACTTGGAAAGTGCTTGACAACTTGGTCACACTATATAAATCCATGCAAACGGCATGGATTTACTGTATATAGTGTGACCCCAAAGAATGGTTAAAAATAAAAAAATAAATATATACTTATCTTCAGATGGCCCCCAGAGTCTTGCTTCACCGTCCTGGCTGCCGGCAGATTGCGGTACACTGAAGGACCTGCCGACGTCAGTGTCGCGTGACCTGTCACATGACTATGACGTCAGCGCAGGTTCTCCAGTCTGCCGGCAAGGGAGGACTAGCACACCGTGGGCCGCCAGAAGGTAAGTATCTATTTCTTTTTTATTTTATTCTTTTTTTTTTTACAGTTTCTATAGTACCCGGGTCCGGAGGAGAGTCTCCTCTCCTCTAGACCTAGGTACCATCCGCACATTGAACGCATGTATTCCGCATGTGCTTATCTAGTGAAGCGGAATACATGTGATGCGCCCCCTGGGCCGTGGGGTACTCGGCAGCCAGGCCTCTTACGGATGCCGGTATGGGATAAATCACGGTGGCTAGCCCGGTCCGTGACCTTGGGCGGTCAGCAAATGGGGGGATATTATAGGGGATTTGGAAAGTTCATGACGCCACCTGTGGATTGCGGCAAAGGGGTGCCGCCGCTGCGGAGCAGTCCTCTGGAGCTAGTGTTACGGCAGCAGGGATGGTGTGGCTCTCCACAGGTAGAGCTAGCTCCAGGGCAGTGTAGGGGTAGATGGTGGATGCTGGAGAGAGGGGACCCAGCTGGGTCAGAGGAATAACAGACACACACACCGGGGCTAGTTTCAGTACCTTTACTGCAAATGGTAGTCAGGTACGGTCCGAGGTACTTGTAGGTGGTGTGCACTTAAGGTCTTGCCCCCCAGTGAGCAGGTGTAAGGCCTCCTTCCTGTATCTTCCTGTCTCTCTCCCTGGAGCTTCTGACCTGCCTGGAACAGGGTCTAGCTCCCTTGATATTTCTCTCACCCGTGTGCTTGGCGGCGAGGGCTTTCCCACTGGTTACCACGATCCCTGGATGCTGGGGTCTTCATGGTACCTAGTCCTCTGAGTGTGCGCTATTCACGGGTGGACTGAGGGATATGAAATCCTCCTCAGTATGCCGGATTTCCTACTGGGTATAGAGATCCCAATAGGCTCGGGCCCGGTGCCCGGCTTGCAACAGGGGACGAACCCTCTGTGGTTCCTCTGTCCCTCATGGCTCTTCTCTTCTCCTTGCCTTCTAGCCCACTCTCGGCTCTCACTGGCCAGACTAGCCCGCAGCTTGGGCCTAGCCTGGCTTTCAGCCACACAGACTTCAGCTTGTCTGGTGCTGCAGCATCGTGTCACACTGACTGCTTCCCACAGACTGACTTCCTGAACTCCACCCCCCAGTATATATATACCTGACAGGGCTCCATCTAGTGGACTTGGGTGGAGGTGTCTGCATGTATTGAGGCCACTGGGGAGAATCCCATCTGTGCAACACCAAGGAGTTCTGTGACAGCCTGCAGCTGCAGGGCGTCACACATGCGTTCTAATGCAAGTCAATGGCGGCAAAAACACAGCACTTCCGCAAAATGATTGGTAGTGCTGCGTTTTTTTCCGCAATGATAATCCGCAGCGGAAATTTCCGCAGCATGTGCACAGCACACGCGGATTATCATTGGGGAACATGGCAGGCCTTCTACCATGCATTTTTTAAGCGTTTCTGCAGCGTTTTTGCCGCTCAAAAACGCTTAAAAAACGCATCGTGGGCACACAACCTTATAGTCTCTGGGTCTGTTCACCAAAACATGTCCCATTTTGATCTGAGTCATGGATCTAACGCTCCAATGTAAGTCAATGGGTCAGCAATCCTACACTGTGTGCAGAATTATTAGGCAAGTTGTATTTTAGAGGATTATTTTTATTATTGATCAACAACTATGTTCTCAATCAACCCAAAAGACTCGTAAATATCCAAGCTTAATATTTTTGGAAGTTGGAGAGGTTTTTTTTAGATTTGGCTATCTTAGGAGGATATCTGTTTGTGCAGGTAACTATTACTGTGCAGAATTATTAGGCAACTTAATAAAAACCAAATATAATCCCATCTCACTTGTTTATTTTCACCAGGTAAACCAATATCAGTGCACAAAATTTAGAAATAAACATTTCTGACATGCAAAAACAAAACCCCAAAAAATTAATAATCAGTATAGCCACCTTTCTTTATGATGACACTCAACAGCCTTCCATCCATAGATTCTGTCAGTTGCTTGATCTGTTTTCGATCAACATTGCGTGCAGCAGCCACCACAGCCTCCCAGACACTGTTCCAAGAGGTGTACTGTTTTCTCTCCCTGTAGATCTCACATTTTATGATGGACCACAGGTTCTCTATGGGGTTCAGATCAGGTGAACAAGGGGGCCATGTCATTATTTTTTCTTCTTTTAGACCTTTACTGGCCAGCCACGCTGTGGAGTAGTTGGATGCATGTGATGGAGCTTTGTCCTGCATGAAAATAATGTTTTTCTTGAACGATACCGACTTCTTCCTGTACCACTGCTTGAAGAAGTTGTCTTCCAGAAACTGGCAGTAAGTCTGGGAGTTGAGCTTCACTCCATCCTCAACCCGAAAAGGTCCCACAAGTTCATCTTTGATGATACCAGCCCATACCAGTACCCCACCTCTACCTTGCTGGCGTCTGAGTCGGAGTGGAGCTCTCTGCCCTTTATTGGTCCAGCCTCTGGCCCATCCATCTGGCCCATCAAGAGTCGCCCTCATTTCATCAGTCCATAAAACCTTTCAAAAATCAGTCTTAAGATATTTCTTGGCCCATTCTTGACGTTTTATCTTATGCTTCTTGTTCAAAGGTGGTCGTTTTTCAGCCTTCCTTACCTTGGCCATGTCCCTGAGTATCGCACACCTTGTGCTTTTTGATACTCCAGTAGCGTTGCAGCTTTGATATATGGCAAAACTGGTGGCGAATGTCATCTTGGCAGCTTCACGCTTGATTTTCCTCAATTCATGGGCAGTTATTTTGTGCCTTTTTTGGCCAACACGCTTCTTGCGACCCTGTTGGTTATTTGCCATGAAACGCTTGATTGTTCGGTGATCACGCTTCAAAAGTTTGGAAATTTCAAGACTGCTGCATCCCTCTGCAAGACATCTCACAATTTTGGACTTTTCAGAGCCCGTCAAATCTCTCTTCTGACCCATTTTGCCAAAGGAAAGGAAGTTGCCTAATAATTAAGCACACCTTATATAGGGTGTTGATGTCATTAGTCAACACTCCTCCGCATTACAGAGATGCACATCACCAGATTTTCTTAATTGGTAGTTGGCTCTCAAGACTATGCAGCTTGGAGTAGGACAACATGTATAAAAAGTATCGAAGTGATCAAAATATGCATTTGCCTAATAATTCTGCACGCGGTGTAGTGCCACACTGCTGTGGTCTGATTTTTCTGTTTGTTTCATAGGAGAAGCGTGACAAAACTCTGAAACTCTGATGATAAAAACTTACACACTTACGACTAATAAATACTGATGCTTTTTTGCGCATGAAAAGACTCACTGATATCTGAACGAGGCCTAAAAGAGGTCCGTTAACCAAATTTTTTCATGTTGAGCTGGTCACATGATGCAATAGTGGCTACAGAGCCATGGGTTTTTTAGCTTGCTTTTTTAATACGCCTCTCCATTGAGGAAATTTTAGAAATCAAAATATTTGGTACTTAATGAGTTAATTTTCATTTTTTTCAAGTGGGTGTTATCAGTTAGTTTTCACTGGGGGCATATACTTCTTTTCCCTGTAAGATAATAACCAATCATAAGCAGGCAGCTACATTGTTAGTTTTACATGTGTCACACTGGTAGCATATCCTCTCATTTAAAATACCTTCTGGAGGTAGATTCTCAGGGAGATCTGTGTCCGGCCCATAGATCTTAACAGCTCATTTACATATTAGGAAAAACATAAATTTCTCTGGAATAAAACATTGGATTGCAGATATCAAGGTATCATTTAAGTCAACTTTCTATGACCTGTATGTCCAACATTTAAGGTATATTAAAGGTAAACTGGATACTTTTACCTTCAGCATACTTCAGATCATGGGTATTGACCAAAGTACTCACATAATAAGAGCTGGAATACAAAACTACAGCTAATCCCAGCAGTTTAGCCTCATTTATGCCTCAGTCAATTGTGTTATGGAAGGAAATGTGTTTGAGAAGGGAGAGGACTCGCTCTGTCTGTCCATCATGAAAGTCACAACATGACCGCATGGTCGTGGAGCAGAGAGACAAACAATGGCACCCAGGTCTGCTACAAAGTATCTGTCTTTAAGGCATGTCAGAGTATGTCAGACAATGCACTAATGATTTCCCAACTCATAGAATAAAGATCAGTTATTATTTTACAGCATTATACATTGTTTAAAAAAAAAAACACACAATAAGAGTATATTCACAAGTCATATTTTTCCAGGGTTTGTTTTACTAGCTTTTTGACCTAAAAAATGCATAATTTTACTGTACCAGCAACGTAAATGAGATTTCTGAAATCTCATGCACACACTACTTATTTTTTCCTTACAGATTTGTTTCAAATCTGCAGCATGTCATTTTTTTCACTGTTTTTGCAGGGCTTTTCACTCATTCTAATGTCTGAGAAAATAGTCATTAAAAAATACATCTGTAGGCAACGTTTTTCCTGCCAAGAGACACATTTTTGATGCAGAAATGTCTGCAACAAATGCTTAACGTGTGCGAGGAGAAGAAGGAGAAGAAGATTGCAGCTTTGCTTTTGTTTGACCTTAAGTTTGACATCTGGCAGAAGCACTATTCACAGCGCGAAACGGCTGTCGTCCTTCTCTTCTCCCCGCACTCCCTGATTTCCAATGATTTTTGATTCAATATATGAAATAAAGGAAGATTGATTTTAAAGAACGGTGAGTGCAGCCTTCATCATCTTTTTCATTGGATATACAATACTTTTTTTAGGCTGGCACCTATATGTTCTTAATCCTCGGTCTGTGTGCCTTTTACATCAGGTGGGGTCTATAAGTTGCCTAACAGGTGGTGCAGACATTCTGTTTTGCTTTGCTAAGAGTTCATAAGAACACTGCATAAGAATGTGCACACGGCATCTTTTTCAGGCAGATTCTGAAAAAGAGGCGTAAACAATGAAAATAATTTACAGCAAGGTAAAAACTAAAAACCAAGCAATGTGAACTGAGGTCTAAGATGGTACACATGCAAGAAATAGGCTCATGATTACACTAGCAAAAAGAAGCAAAACCTACAAAAGACAAAAAATATATCTCATACCCTACCATCAATATATATAAATGTAAAGCAAAGTTGCATATTAAATATAGGGTACTTAGTGAACTATTTTTAATCAAAAAAAGTATACAAGCCGTCCCACCAGCGACAAGGTGACCCTAAATTGGGACGGTACCTACACTGTCTATATTAAAAACCTTACTGTATATCAAAGTTGAAGTAATGCATATAAAAGGGTAGACAAATAGAACCAGGTCCCAACTTCAGACCACCTAGGCCCGTGGTAAGCTACATATATACTAATCAGCTCAACAAAGGGGATGCCACACCCTTAATTTGCACAGAATGCAAACAAGACAAAAAAACAAGCAATGTGAACTGAGGTCTAAGATGGTACACATGCAAGAAATAGGAGCATGTTCACACTAGCAAAAAGAAGCAAAACCTACAAAAGACAAAAAATATATCTCATTCCCTACCATCATTATATATAAATGTAAAGCAAAGTTGCATATTAAATATAGGGTACTTAGTGAACTATTTTTGATCAAAAAAAGTATACAAGCCGTCCCACCAGCGACAAGTTTGCTTTATTTATATATAATGATGGTAGGGTATGAGATATATTTTTTGTCTTTTGTAGGTTTTGCTTCTTTTTGCTAGTGTGAACATGCTCCTATTTCTTGCATGTGTACCATCTTAGACCTCAGTTCACATTGCTTGGTTTTTTGTCTTGTTTGCATTCTGTGCAAATTAAGGGTGTGGCATCCCCTTTGTTGAGCTGATTAGTATATATGTAGCTTACCACGGGCCTAGGTGGTCTGAAGTTGGGACCCGGTCCTATTTGTCTACCCTTTTATATGCATTACTTCAACTTTGATATACAGTAAGGTTTTTAATATAGACAGTGTAGGTACCGTCCCAATTTAGGGTCACCTTGTCGCTGGTGGGATGGCTTGTATACTTTTTTTGATCAAAAATAGTTCACTAAGTACCCTATATTTAATATGCAACTTTGCTTTACATTTATATATAATGATGGTAGGGTATGAGATATATTTTTTGTCTTTTGTAGGTTTTGAAGGTAAAAACTAAATTGCTGTGCACATGCTCAGTATTTTGCTACTTTTTTTAACTGCTTCAGGGTTTAGAAACCATGAAGCGGTTAAAAGAAGTAAGATGGTCATTTTTTGGGCGGCTTCATTTGAAGCTTTCTCCTGAAGCTGCATTGAGTAGAAAAACCTTGCTGGGGGTGCTGGTGTCTTAAAGATGCCATGTGTACATACCCTAGGATTAATTTAATTTTCTCTCTTCAAATATTAGGCTTATATCCAGACCTCATTGACAATGAGACCTAGAGTGGGATGTCAGAAAACACATGGTACTACATGTTAAGATTAGAGATGAGGAAATCAATCAAAACAAATCAGTTTCACTAGGAATATTGAGAAATTTGCCCAGATTTGTGCTACACAGGATGACAGAGGAGAAGTTAAACATCATCGTATGTCCTCAGGTGAGCTTACCTGCAATGTCTTCTATTTGCCGCACAACAGTATTGACTATAGTTGTGAGGTTACTGTGACTATAAAAGCCAAAGATGTTGATGGGCTTATGTGAAGACCCGGGGTCTTCCGTGGGCATAACGCTACTCAGACAACACAGAGTGAGGGTAAAACAGTGTGGCAATACTTTATTGAACCACAAAGCGGACAATAAACACATAGGGTTCTAGGCAACCGGTGGGTCCCTCCTAGCAACCCCCAAACAACATATCCATGGGTCTAGGTGACTTCTTCGTCCTCTCCTGGACTCCCCATAATGTATCCATGTATCTCTGGTGGTTAATGGAGCAGATCCGAATCTTTCCAGTCAGGGCCGGTACCCTTAGGCTAGAATGTAGAATACAAATCCGTGTCTCTTTGGATAATGGCATGCAATCCACCAACTTTCCTGAAGGGTGTCTCTCAATCTCTGTCCGAAGACTCCCTCTGTCTCAGAAACACATCTCCTTTCTGCTTCTCTGGGCTCAAGTCTGACTCTTACAAAAAAACACATGTCCCTTCTGCTTCTCTGGGCTCAGCCCCCTTAATGGCATAACTGCTCTCACCCTCCTCCCCCAAAGCTTAGTGTGCACCTTTACCATGTCAGAGGTAAAGGTTCAGGGCTCACCTATCATTGTTTTAGATAATCTATTTACATAGTTGGTTTCACAGGGGCTCTTGTAAATACACATCATTGTTTCAGAATCAAAGAGCAGATAACATTCAGGGTTATACAAATAGTAGTCTGTGATAATCAACTAAAGAAGAACAGAGATTAGAGAGTCAACATAAAAATAAAGGAATGCTACTCTTGCCATCAGAAAGGATGTCTGGCATAATTAAGATTTTACTCTATATCGTCACAGCTTATATTGTAGGTAATGTGATGTGGAGAGGACCTCAGAGGTCAGTCATATACAGTTAGGTCCAGAAATATTTGGACAGTGACCGAATCTTCCTGATTTCAGCTCTGCATGCCACTATATTGGATTTAAAATGAAACAACTGAGATGCAATTGAAGTTCAGACTTTAAGGTTTAGTTAAAGGGCTTGAACAGAAATATCCTTTGAAATATTTAGGAATTGCAACCAATTTTCTACAAAACCTCCTCATTTTATTGGCTCAAAAGTAATTGGACAAATTAACTTTATGATAAACAAAATGTTCATTTTTAATACTTTGTAGAGAATCCTTTGTAGGCATTGACTGCCTCAAGTCTGGAAGCCATGGATCTTGCCAAACGCTGGGTTTCCTCCTTTGCCATGCTTTGCTGGCCTTTATTGCATCTGACTTCAGTTGCTTGTTTGTGGGACTTTCTGCCTTAAGTTTTATCTTAGGCATGTGAAATGCTGCTCAATGGGGCAGAGATCCGTTGATTGACTCGACCATTGCAGAAAAGTCTGCTTCTTTGCCTTAAAAAACTCCTGGGTTGCTTTCGTAGTATGTTTTGGCTAATTGTTCATCTGCACTGTGAAGCACTGTTCAATCAACCTTATTACATTTGATTGAATCTGAGCAGAAAGTATCACCCGGTATGCTTCAGAATTAAACCGATGGCTTCTGTCTTAAGTCACATCATCAATAAACACTAGTGACCCAGTGCAGGGCCGGGATAAGGAGTAGGCAGGGTAGGCACCTGCCTAGGGTGCTGCCTCCTGCCTTTCCCGAGATGGGCGCACTTTGGATAAAAAGAAACTGTCAGTGATGAATGTCTGCGGCCGCCTGGCTCCTTCCTCCAGTCGCAGGCATTCAGCACACTGATGGCCGGGGTGCAGGCACACAGAGGGGCTGTGTCACTGACACCATTCGCCCCTCTCTCTGCCTGCTCCTCGGTTGTCGCTCCCTCCCTGCACGCAATTGTATTTGCACTTAATTAGATACGAATGCAATTGCTGTGAGCATAGCCGGCCTTAGCCTTGTGTGACAGGGTGATGGCTGTCATGCTTCATTAGGCACTCCGCAGGGAGTCAAAGTTAAATTCACTTGCGGTCTCCGCAACAATCACAGTGCTTTTACTGTTAGCACCGCTGGCCAGACTTTGGTGGGAGACTGTGAAACTAACTTGCTGTCTCCGGAGGCACCTTTCCCTCCCCCAAAGCATGGAAGTCGGTGCTGACAATAAAAGCACTGTCATTGGAGTGAAGAGAGCAAGTTAGTTTCACCTACTGCTGCCCCTTTTCCAATCAGTGTGCATTTAGTTTTTACCCCCGCCTCTCTCGTTATCACGCTGCAGAGTGAGGTGCGTGAAGGTGGGGGAAACTTCCTCTGCTCTGTCCAAGTGTACAGCAGTTTATGAGAGGTAACTGTACCCGCTGACGCAGATATATTGCTGTGATTATATGACCAAGTAGCCTTCAATGTGCACTCGTTCATTTTTTTTGGTACAATTAGAGATGGTAGATTTGTATAGTTCGAGTGGTATATGACATTGCCTAACCATTATCTATCATACTCTAATAATTATCTGCTATTATCACGCATTTAGTGCGTTGGTCTATGTGTACTGTCTTCTATAATTTGTGGTAGTGTATGTGTCACATGATTTTCACATTGTATGGGTCCTTATGACCATTGGTGAGACACAATTTGCCTGGAGGGCCTTTTATTGTTAGGGGTTCCACCACATTATACCAATTGGGTTAGTTCGGTGAGGACTCTATCAGGCTGACCTAACATTTGTGATCATCCCTCCAATCAGTACACTGTGTGTGTCTTTTTTACATGCTTTGTGTCCAGTACTGTCCAGCATTAAGCTGTTTTAAAATAAGGTTATAATAAAGAGACATTATTTTATCTTTTGCTAATGATATTCAAATATTGGTTACCACCTTTTCGCTACATATTTTCTGTCCATGTGCCAGTGTGTAAAATCACTAATAAATCAGGGGCAATGTGATGTCAGGGTGCTATATAACTCTTCAGGGTTTTTTTTTTTTTTTATAAATATATGTGCTAATGTTACTAGCATGGGTATTATGTTCCTGGAGTTGGGGGGCATCATTTTACTGAAAGGGATGTTGTATGTATGAATCATATATATAGGAGTATAATTACATGCACTCATTGCTGTAAAATGGAGCATCCTTGAGGCATAATCACATACACCCCTTGAAATAAAGTAATGCCTCATCCCCACCCTTAAAGGGGTTGTTCCCTTTCAGTAATTATTGGGCTCCAGCTGTTGAGTATTATAAAAAACAAACTATGCTATACTGACCTTTCCCAGGTCCACCGATGAGTCCCGCCACTGCTCCCGGTGTCTGACATTGCCTGCGGCGCTGATGTCACGAATGCGCAGCAGCCAATCAGTGAGCTCAGAAGATGCTAGCGAGGTGTTCCTAGGTAGAGAGAATGCCTCACTCAGTCATTGAGCTCACTGATTGGCTGCTGCACTGATGACAGGACTTTAGCACCACAGCCAATGCCAGACACTGAGAGCAGGGTCAAGGTTCACCAGTGGACCCAAGGAAGGAGAGTACAGTGTGGTTTGTTTCTTTATAGTAATCTGCAGCTGATCACATTCATTTGCTGATCCCTTTAAGTAAAATTATAAAATAACCCCCCTCACTAGAGTATAATAAAAAAATAAAGCTTAAGGACTCCCGTTCTTAACATATGCTCGGGTTGCAAAGATGGGACCCACACTTATGAGACATTTATGGCAAATTCTGAGAATATGCCAAAAATGTCTAAGATGTGAATTCCACTATTAAAGGGATTGTCTGGGACTATATCATTAATAGCCTATCCTTAGGATAGGTCATCAATGTCTGATCGGTTTAGGTGCGACACCCTCCCCCGCCAATCATTTGTTCCTGGTGTTAGCTGAAATTGCTTAGATATGGAACGCACAGCAACATAAACTGTACAGTGGCCACGGCCGGGTACTGCACATCAGCCCCCTATTCAAATCAATAGGGGGTGTATGTACAGTACCCTGCCGCAGCCACTAACACCAGGAGCACATCACCAGAAGCACTTTCCATACAGGAATAGGGTACCAGAACCACCATCCACTTTGTTGCAAACTGTATTTGTCGCATGACGAACGTAAAAGCCATTATATCTATAATTGTATTTGTTTTGTTTCCATTAGGGTATCTGCCAAATGCTGGATACATTAAATGAAACCAAATGACCTCATTGTAGTTAAGCTATATTATTTCCATGACTATCCTTGGGTCTGACATTTAAAATATATGATGTTAGGGATGAATATCGCTATTTGCTCCTGGTATTATATAAATGGTCCACAAACAATGAATGATTCCACATTTAACTTTTAAATTGCACTCTGTGTTGAGCCTCACCCCTAAAGTACACCACTCTTTACTTTTACTGGTATTCTTAGTTGAAAAAGGTAACAATTCTAGTGGAAGTGGTTGTTAGAGCCTGTTACCTGACCCATCAGAGGGGGAGGAGGGGTGCGTTAGGGGTCCTATTACCTTAATCTTTGACCTATTTCTTTTCTGGGGAGCTGAGGGTTCATCGAGGAGGGGGGGGGATGCCAATGACTTCATCTGCCTAGGTTACCAAAATGCCTTTTACCGGGCCTGACCCAGTGCTATTGGAAGCAATGCATGCCCATGCCATGACACTGCCTCCATCATGTTTTACAGAGGATGTGCTGTGCTTTGGATCATGAGCTGTTCCAAGCATCCTCCATACTTTCTTCTTCTTATCATTCTGGTACAGGTTGTTCTTAATTTCATCTGTCCGAAAATGCTTTACCAGAACTAGGCTGGCAGCTTTACATGGCTTTTGTTAAAGTCTTATCTGGCCTTTCTATTCTTAAGGCTGATTAATGGTTTTCACCATGTGCTGAACCCTCTGTATTTCCTCTGATGAACTCTTCTCTTTATGGTAGACTTAGATAATGAAAAACTGTCTTCTTGGAGAGTGTTCTTCATTTGGGTGGATGATGTGAAAGGGGTTTTCTTCACCATGGAAAGGATTATGTGATCATTCACTACGGTTGTCTTCCATTAATGTCCAAGCCTTTTTGAGTTTCCAAGCTCACCAGTGCAATTTCTTTTTGCAGAATGTACCAAACTGTTGACTTGTCCACTACTAACATTTCTGTTATCTCTTTGATGTGTTTTTTCTTTTTTCAGCCTCATGATGATCTGTTTCACTTCCATTGAGAGCTCCTTTGATCGCATGTTTTGGGTTCACAGCAACCGCTTCAAAATGCAAATGTCACAATTTGAATCATCTCCAGACCTTTTTCTTACTTAATTGATGATAGCTAATGAGGTAAAAGCTCAGAAAGCCCATTAAGGAGCTTTTGAGATAATTGTCCAATTGCATTTAGTCCCTTGAAAAAGAGGCAACTACATATTAAAGAGCTGTAATTCCTATACCCTTACTCAAATTAGGATGTGAATACCCTAAAATTAAAGCTGAGAGTCTGCACTTCAAACCACCCCTACACTGTGTTCCAAATTATTATGCAAATAATATTTTCTCAGATTTTCCCAAATTACCTATATGAATTGCAGTCATTGTAATTTTCCAGTCAAATAACTATTAGAGTACAATTGAAAGGTTTTTGCACAAACTGCCTATGATAGCAGTATATTTTAAAAAAAATAAAAAACTCAAACTGCACTCAAAATGCATGTTCCAAATTATTATGCACAGCAGAGTTTTCAACCTTTTCATTTTAATAAAGAACAAAAAAATGGTCATTTTTGAAATTATAAGCATTAGCAGGTTATTACAAACTGAAATCAAACAGTTTTCAACTCAAAACTTTATTCTAGGTGATGTTACATTTGCACATAGGACCGCTTGTTCGAAAGAAGCTTCTGAACTCTCTCGTCCATTGAATTTGTCAGGTTTTGGATGGTTTCTGCTTTAATTGTTTTGCATGAGGACAGAATACCCTCCCAGAGCTGTTGCTTAGATGTGAACTGCCTCCCGCCATCATAGACACTCCTTTTCATGATGCTCCAGAGTTTCTCAATGGGGTTGAGGTCAGGGGAGCATGGGTGCCACACCATAAGTTTGTCCCCTTTTATGCCCATAGCAGCCAGAGATGCAGATGTGTTATGTGCAGCATGAGACGGGGCATTATCATGCATGAAAATGATCTTGCTTCGGAATGCACGGTTCTTCTTCTTGAACCATGGAAGGAAGTGCTGTTTGAGAAACTCAACATACATTATGGAGTTCATCTTTACCCCTTCAGGGATCCTAAAATGGCCGACAATCTCTCTCCCCATGATTCCAGCCCAAAACATTACTCCACCTCCTCCTTGTCAGCACCGTAGCCGTGTTTGCATGGGGTGTCCATCAACCAGCCATCCTCTACTCCATCCATCTGGACCATCGAGATCATTTCATGCATGATAATGCCCCGTCTCATGCTGCACGTAACACATCTGCATCTCTGGCTGATATGGGCATAAAAGGGGACAAACTTATGGTGTGGCACCCATGCTCCCCTGACCTCAACCCCATTGAGAACCTCTGGAGCATCATCAAAAGGAGTGTCTATGATGGCGGGAGGCAGTTCACATCTAAGCAACAGCTCTGGGAGGGTATTCTGTCCTCATGCAAAACAATTAAAGCAGAAACCATCCAAAACCTGACAAATTCAATGGACGAGAGAGTTCAGAAGCTCCTTTCGAACAAGCGGTCCTATGTGCAAATGTAACATCACCTAGAATAAAGTTTTGAGTTGAAAACTGTTTGATTTCAGTTTGTAATAACCTGCTAATTATTATTATTATTATTATTATTTATTGTTATAGCGCCATTTATTCCATGGCGCTTTACATGTGAAAAGGGGTATTCATAGCAAAAACAAGTACAATAATCTTGAACACAATGTGACAGCGACTGGTACAGGAGGAGCGAGGACCCTGCCCGCGAGGGCTCACAATCTATTAGGGATGGGTGAGGATACATTAGGTGAGGGTAGAGCTGGTCATGCAGCGGTGGTTGCTGCTAATGCTTATAATTTCAAAATTAACCATTTTTTTGTTCTTTATTAAAATGAAAAGGTTGAAAACTCTGCTGTGCATAATAATTTGGAACATGCATTTTGAGTGCAGTTTGAGTTTTTTATTTTTTTAAAAATATACTGTTATCATAGGCAGTTTGTACAAAAACCTTTCAATTGTACTCTAATAGTTATTTGACTGGAAAATTACAATGACTGCAATTCATATAGGTAATTTGGGAAAATCTGAGAAAATATTATTTGCATAATAATTTGGAACACAGTGTATTGATTTTATAACTTGAATATGTTTTGATAAACAGCTAAAATGCCAAATCTTGTGTCACTGTCCAAATATTTCTGGACCTAACTGTAGATAGAGACATAATGCACAGAACATTGTATGCTGTACACAGATACTGCTCAAGTAGAATGTAATTGATATGCTAAAGAAAGAGAATAGAAACTCATTTTCTGATACTGTTAGGTCATCCGAACCCCATGGCAGCCAGACATGGTACTGTGAAGTTCCTTGACCAACACCCGAATGCCAGACTAGGAGGTTTGCAATACCTTGGTTTAGCTGCCAGACAGTACCAACTTGAACGTCAGAGCAGAGTTATACAAATCTTTCATTTCAACTTTATCAATAAATACAATGTGCTGCAAATACTACAGAAGAGTGGCTGATATTTGTATGATGCCATGATTGGATGCACATTACAGTTTGTAAAAGTCAATTTGTCATAGTAGCCTTAAAACAGAGGGAAGACTCACATGATTTTCTGGGGGGTTGTGTCATTTAACTGCGCTGCATTATTAACCTGTGTACCACGGCCCCTTGGTAAAGACTAGTAATGAGCGAGTACCATAATATTCGTAATAGCTATACTCGTAACGAGTACTTTGTAATAATCGCGTATTCGTTCCGAATAGCGAATACAAAGTCAAAGGGAAATACGAGTAATTTTCTGCTGGACCCTACAAATGAGTCTGGGAGCCTGAGGAAAAGGCTGAAATGGATGGGAAAGTGATGAAACAGAATAGGAAGAGCCTGGAGAATATGTCTGCATTCATTTCTGACTCACATATGATTTCTGGGAATAAGTTTGTCGCAGTATTACGCCACTTTTACAGACACACAAGAACAACTACCAAACCTTACCAAAATTACAATTAACAGGCCAAAAAGGTTAATAAACAGTTTTTCCCGCACAATCACTTGTATATAAGGCTAAATAAACCAGAAAAAAACAAAAAAATATCCCTTTTAGCCTTTGTTCACACATACTGTTGTGGCTTTTTTTTGCCTTTTACAATTGGGAGGGCCCTAACTTATACATTTTGCAGGTCCCCCTGTCATACATCATTTTTAGTTCGCTATTCCCCAGCACTTTAAAAGCACAGCTAGAATGTACTAGTAGGTATGTTGATCTTTGACCTCAGAGGCCTCAGGTGGCTCTGTAACATGCGTTTTGGAGGGTACTTAGACATTTGGGTGGTCCCTCCATTATTGACACTCAGATAGTGGAATACATATTCCACAGCAGTTTACAATGTGCCCATTGTAGCGTTGGGCTTGACCCTCCTCCTCCTCCACCATGTGATACTGCGGCCCTAAATTCAAATGTTCAGAGGGCCTGCAGTAGGCAGGAAAGCTGAGTTTTGTGAGAGCCCTCGTGTGGCCCCGTAACATACATTTTGAAGTGCCCTCCTCTAGAGATTTTGGAAGTCCCTCTTGTGTGCAATACATTTGAGAGTGTCCTCACTTATTCATATTGTAGGGCCCTCACTCTACAGTATTATTTAACTCATTTAAGGGCAGAGAAAAAGGCCAAGAGACATGGAGAACTAGAAGGTAGCAGTGAGTGCGGCCTGCGATCCTCAGGTATGGCTGAACTTTGTGAACCGGAAAAAGAAAGCTGCACTAGTCAACTGGATGACGAGCTCAAATATATCACTTGTGCAAATCAATGGACAAAGGATATATGGTGCCCCCCCTCCAGGATGGGCTGGAGAAGCTTCTCCAAATGGCTCAGAGATTTTGATTGTAAATATTCCCCAGATTATATAGGCAGAGAAGTCTTCTTGATACTGTACTACTTGGTCCAGTGCAGAATGTGCATCTTATTTCCAAAAATTACTCGTGGGGGCTGTGTCATAGGTGCAGGAAGATTCCATGACAAGGGTCTCCCTTGACAAACATCATCTACGATGGAGTACTGTAGTAGTTGTGGCCCTCAGTTCAAGTTTTCAGAGGGCCAACAGTCGGTCATCAACAGTCAATGTAAATTTCTATTGAACATGTATCCCCTATCTCAGTCACAATGTGGCACAAGCCAGGCATGTTTTTTGCCAAATAGGGTGACTGACAGTACATTTCTATTAAATATGTATCCCCTATCTCAGTCACAATGTGACACAACCTGTGACAAGGGCCTCCAATGACAAATATTAGTTTGGTAGGATCACTGTACATTCCAGATTTGTCCACTGCACAATGTGCATAGGGTTTGTAAAAATTAGACCTATGGGCTGAGTCATGGTCGACGTAGGTAGCCGACATCTCAAGGGCCTGCAATCACAAATAGTAGTTAGGCTTTAGTAGGCATTCTGTCCTGGTTTGTCCACTCCACAATGTGCATAGGGTTTGTAACAATTAGGCTATGTGCCCACGTTGCATAAATGAAGCAGAAAATTTCTGCTTCATTTCTGCAAGTCCTCTCCCGGAAAAACGCATGCGGAATTCCGCACGCGTTTATCGCGCATTTTTCGCGCGTTTATCACGCGTTTTCCACATGCGGAATTGCCTTACGTTTTTTATGCATTTGACAAAGGCAATTCTGCTTGCGGAAACGCAAAATTAATTGACATGCTGCGGATTTTTGAACGCAGCATAAACGCTGCGGAAAAATCCGCAGCATGTGCATAGAACTTGCGGAATCCCATTGGGGACCATGGGGTGCGGGTTACCAAGCGTTTTACAAGCGTTTCCGCTGCGGAAATTCCGCATCAAAAACGCTTGAAAAACGCTACGTGGGCACACAGCCTTAGACCTATGGGCTGAGTCATGGTTGACGCAGGAAGACACCACCCCAAGGGCCTCCAATCACAAATAGCAGTTAGGCTGTAGTAGGAATACTGTCCTAGTTTGTCCACTGCACAATGTGCATAAGGTTTGTAAAAATTAGCCCTATGGGCTGAGTCATGGTTGACATAGGTAGCTGTGGTACCCCAGGGTTCCGGTTGCCACAGTGGCATTGCCTCCCTCACAAGGAGTGATGCCATGCCTGGAAGCAAGAGGGGTCCCTTAATCAGGTATACCAGCATTCAACACTTTCCTGGCTCCAGTCCAGAAAGGGGAGCTCCTCCCCTTAACAACTGGAATCTGGAAGCAGTTTAGTAAGAGTGAGTTGAGATGAGTTGGAGACAAGAGAGCGACAAGGAAGGACCTGGGGAAGGGAGCTGTGGACAAGCTCACCCCAGAGAGAAGCGCAAAGGAACCGGACACCGGAGTCCGTGGTTGTGGGGCACTGAAGGCCAAGCAGCTAAATCCGGAGGGCAGGAGACTGCAGGTCTCCTGGCCCCACCAGATACCCGGCAGCTCAGCATCATCATAGGGCCCAGCACCGCCACGTGGGATTGACACTTGAGGAAGGCCCGAGCTGCCTGCCATACGGGTGAGGAAAAAGACGTTTTACTCAGGGATGAGGGGCGCAGCATAGCTCCAAGCAGCAGGGCCAAAGAGAATAGCGCAGAGGGAAGGCCTACAACTCCACCTGGCGAGGTGGATCCCCAACTTGCTTCCAGGCCGCCCCGACCTCCACTACCAGCTAGTACCCGTGCCCCGGTCTGCTCTGACAAACCGCAAGTAAAGCTAGAGGAAACCGCCATTAATGTGTTGTCTGTTCATTACCTGCGCCCTCAGCCCTGCACAACACTGTCCCTGCCGACAACATCTACTCTTCAAATCTACACTGCCCTGGAGCTTAGCTCTGCCTGTGGAGAGCTGAACCAACTCTGCTGAGTCACCATCAGCTCCAGTGGATCTGCACCGCAGCGGCGGCCCCATATAGCTGCATACCACAGGTGGCATCACGAACATTATCTCCTAAAAACTTTATTCCCCTTTCACTTTTCCTTTAATTGACCGCCCTGGGTCATGGACCGGGTCACTGCCACCGTGACATCCCCCAGCATCGACCGGCCCATCTACCGAGTACCCCACGGCCCCGGGGGCGCGTCATAGCCACCATCCCAAGGGCCTCCAATCACAAATAGTAGTTAGGCTGGAGTAGGAATACTGTCCTGGTTTGTCCACTGCACAATGTGCATAGGGTTTGTAAAAATTAGCCCTATGGGCTGAGTCATGGTTGAAGCAGGAAGCCACCATCCCAATGGCCTCCAATCACAAATAGTCATTAGGCTGAAGTAGGAATACTATCCTAGTTTGTTCACAGCACAATGTGCATAGGGTTTGTAAAAATTAGCCCTATGGGCTGAGTCATGGTTGACGAAGGAAGGAAATGGGCTTTATGGGAAGGGGGTGAAGTTAACAGCAGTAGCATGAATCTGCATTTTTGGTGAATTTAGGTTGGCTTGCTGTCATCTGGAGGGATTACAAACTGCGGAGATATCCAGCCCTTGTTGAATTTAATCAGAGTAAGTCGGTCTGCATTTTCCGTGGAGAGGCGTGTGCGCCTATCAGTGATGATTGCCCCAGTGGAACTGAAAACATGCTCAGACACCACACTAGCAGCCGAGCAGGCCAGCACCTCCAAGACATATAAGAAGTCGGGCCAATTGTTCAGCTTAGACACCCAATAATTAAAGGGAACTGAAGAGTCAGAAAGGACGCACGTATGGTTACTTAAGTACTAGTGATGAGCGAGTATGTTTTGTTAAACCTTTCGCCGAGTATACTCGGGCAAGCACCGGGTATTTACAGCGTGCTCGGTGATATGTTTGAATCACTCCCGTGTACATGATTTGCGACTGTTTGACAGCTTTAATACATGTGAGGAATGTCTGCTTCTTACACATTCCTCACATGTATTAAAGCTGTCAAACAGGCGCAAATCATGCACACGGAAGTGATTCAAACATATCACCGAGCACGCTGTAAATACTTTGTGTTCGCCCGAGCATACTCAGCGAAAGGGTTAACAGAACATACTCGCTCATCACTATTAAGTACCCCTTGACCATGTTCTGCAACTTATCCCTCCTTGGCATTGTTACAGGCACAGATAGCCCTTGCTGTTGTGCTGGTTTATTGAAAATTGCCCAATTTGTGCACATCTTCCCCCCACCTTTGTTGGAGCTGGTGTTCATGTCTCTCCCCATTATCCCTTGGTGTTGAAAAGAGCCGGTACCTCTGCCACTATCATTGTCTGAGGGTGATGTTTTCAGCAACTGATCTACAACGGCCCTCTTGAACGATTCCATTGTAAAACTCTTTGGTGACTCCAAAAGGAGAGAAGGAAATTTCTCCTTGTACCGTGGATCGAGAAAGGTGGTCAACCAGTATAGGTTGTTGGATAAAATGTGTATTATGTGAGGGTCTTGCCACAGACACTTACACATGAACTGTACCATGTGAGTCAACCTGAAAAAAAGCAAATGTTCTGTGTCTCCAACAGTAGAAAAAGTACCCATCCTCTCCTCACGTTGACTCGCCTCCTCTTCCACCTCCTCGTCCTCCTCTCCAGCCCATCCAGCCTGGACAGACATGAAACTTAGGTTGGGTGTCCCCTCTGTAGCATTACGGGTCCCTGCGGTAACTCAGAAAAACAAGTCCTCTCCCTCCTCATCCTCCTCATCTTCCTCCTCATCACCCATTGTTGCCTCAGAATATTGGCTGGGCTGGGTAGTAACACCCATTGGGAAATCTGGCTCCATACCAACATGCTGTGCACTTAAAGCATCCTCTTTGAGATTATGCAGAGATTGTTTCAAGAGACACAGCAGCGGGATGGTTACGCTGATAATAGCCTGATCACCGCTCACGAGGTTGGTGCAGTACTCAAAGTTCTCAAGAACCTCACAAATGTCAGCAATCCACACCCACTCAATAGTTGTTATGTGTGGTGGCTGACTCTCAGTCTGACGGGCATGCTAAAGCTGGTATTCAGCTACTGCCCTCTGCTGTTCACTAATCCTCACCAACATATGATAGGTGGAGTTCCACCGCATGGGCAGGTCGCAAATGAGTCGGTGACTTGGCAAATTCAAGAGCTTTTACAGCGCTGTAAGAGCAGCAAAAGCAGTAGAGGAAAGGCGGAAATGGGCGCTAATATGACGCATCTTCTCAAGTAGGTACGGCAAGTCACGGTAAGCTTTCAGCAATTTCTGAACAACTAGGTTCAGCACGTGAGCCATGCATGGCACATGTACCAGCTTGTCGACCTTTAAAGCCGCCACCAGGTTACATCCATTATCGCAGACGACCAGACCGGGTTGGAGGTGTAGCAGGGAGAGCCACTGATCGGTCTGTTGTTTTAAAGCTTACCACAGCTCTGCTGCCTTGTGTGCTTTCTGACATAAACAAATCAGCTTCAGCAGAGCATGTTGCCGCTTTGCTGATGCGCAGCTGCACAGGTCCCAGCTTGGCAGTGATGGGGAGGGTAATTCAGCAAAGGATAAGGAGCAGGAGGAGGGGAGAGGGGAAGTGGAATATGACGAGGCGGAAACACTGACCGAAGTTGGGCCCGCTATTATTGGCGTGGGTAGGATGTGTGATGTTCCCATTTGCGCCTTTGTCCCACCCTCCACCAGGTTCACCCAGTGTGCTGTGACAGATATCATCCCTGTCCACAACAACTTGTCCAGGTGTCTGTTGTTAGGTGGACCTTCCCGGTTACGGTGTTGGTGAGAGCACGGTTCAGATTGTTTAACATGTGCTTGTGTAATGCAGGGACGGCACACCGGGCAAAATAGTGGCGGCTGGGAACACTGTATCGTGGGGCAGCCACAGCCAAGAGATCACGGAAAGACTGCGCTCCCATGAGCCTAAACGGCAACATCTCTTCAGCTAGCAATTTGGCAATCTGCGAGTTTAGTATTTGTGCCTGTGGGTGCGGCTACATGGCATTGGTTTGACCCACAGACGCAGATTTGATACCCTGGTGTTCCGCCCACCTACTGGGATGCTTGGCTGCCATGTGGTTTCGCATACTGGTGGTGCTTAGGTTGCCTTTGCCCTGGCCTCTGCTCAACTTGGTATGACAGATGCTACAGACTACAATGTTTTTCTCTGAAGGACTTTTAGAAAAAAATTCCACACAGCAGCTTAACGCCCCCTTGCCCTGACTTGGCGCTCTGCGGGGGTGCTCTTGGAAACAGTTGACCCAGTTCTCACTCTGGGCAAACCATGACCCCTTGGTGCGGATGTTGGTGCTACCTATCCATCTTCCTCTGTGTTGCTGTCATGGCTATGCATGCCAACGGTCCAGGTCGGATCAGTGGACTCATCATCGACCACCTCGTCTTCCATCTCATCCTCCTTCCCAGTTGACATTGTAGGCTGACCTGATGGCAACTGTGTCTCGTCATCATCAACCTCCACCTCTGGAGACAGTAAATGACCCGCCAAGTGGCTTTCTTCTGGCCGTAGGTCCTCAAATACTTGAGCATCAACGCACGCCACCTCCTTCTATCCCTCTTCAATGCTACACGGTGATAGGCCAGAGCCAACCAAAGGATACATACCAAACAGATCCTCGGAGTGGGCAAGCTTGGGGTCATATGTCTCCTGTAGTGATGAGCGAGCATGTTCGCTACTGCTCGGTGCTCGTCCGAGCATCTCACTGCTCGACATGCTCGGAATTCACCGAGTATTTCCGGGGTTGCTCGGCAGAAGCTCGGGTCTCCTCCCTGCATGTTTGGCTCTCTTTAGACAGCCAATAAACAAGCAGGGATTGCATGCCACTCACTGTAATGCCGTAGCCATGTTGGTTTTGGCATTACAGTGATTGGCTGGCCGCATAGCGTCATCGGGTCTATATCAGACCTGGTGCCGCCATGCTCGTCACAGTCACTCCAGAATCAGACAGTGTAGGGAGAAGTGCTGCTGAGCTACGGAGAGATTCACTTGTTTCTAGTTAGTGTAGGTGTACAGACTATACTGTATTAGAGACACATATCCATCTCAACAAACATTCCTTCTGAGGACTAATCCATCTGCAGAAATATCAGGCAGGCAGTGCATATAGGCAGGCAGGGTATATAGCAGACTGCAGTGCACATAGCACAAGAGGCTCCATTCCAGTTCTGCCTTCTGCTGCTGTTGGATATTTCTAGACAAAGGCCCAGGTCTCAGGGGCTAGGAATAATTTTTTTGGGATCTTAATCCTCATTATTTGCTTAAAAATCAATCCAGAGAACACCGTTTTTCTGTGCCATTTGCTTGTTGGCACTGCAGAATACAGCCAGGTCATTTCCCTATTACAGCGATAAAAATCCAGCTATTTAAAACTGTGTTTTCTCCGTCACACGGTTCACATATACGTTTTCAGAAAATACTGCCATTTCTGGCCTCCATTAAATTTTTTTTTCAGTGTGCCAGCAAAGTTTTTGACACCGGTTTGCTGTTCAAAATAGTTAACTACAGGACAGGTATTTAAAAGTGTGTTTTCTCCGTCACACGGATCACATATACGTTTTCAGAAAATACTGCCATTTCGGATCTTCATTAAAAATTTGTTGCAGTGTATCAGTGAAGCAATTGACACCAGATTGCTGTTCAAAATAGTTACCTACATGTCAGGCATTTAAAACTGTGGTTTGTCCGTCACACGGATCACATATAAGTTCGCTCCAAATTCAGTCATTTGTTGTGAGCGTGGAAGATATTGTCCTACATTTAAAATAGGCAAGGCACGTAGCAAGGGACGGCGAACTGGACGTGATGGTGATGATGCATGCAGAGGCCGAGGCCGTGTGCAAGCTGAAATTGTGCCACAACAAACATCCACATCTTCTCGCTCGACCTTCCTGTCCCAATTAATAGGGGACCGCAGAACACCACTATTGAACACAAAGCAGTGTCAAAAGGTTATTGGTTGGATAGCAGATAATGCTTCCAGTCACTTAGCCACCACCACCACCACCTTATCTTCCACACAGTCAAGTCTCAGTAGCTGTGAGTCTGGACCGCATATTCCTCACCCTGTACCTCCTTCCTACCACCATGCCGAGTGCCCAGAGACAACTGATCCCACACTTGAACACTCCGAAGAGCCGTTTACTTTCCCATTTATAGATTCAGGCCTCTCGCCCGGTCCACTTGAAGCGGGGCAAGAGGAGATCGCATGTAGCGATGCCCAAATATTTTAGCAGCCACGGTCACACGAAGGCGACGGTGGGAAAGTGTCCCAAGAGGTGGACGATGATGAGACACAATTGCCAGAAAGTCTGGAGGAGGACCAGAGTGCGGAAGTGGAAGACGAGGTGGTGGATGATATAGTAATTGACCCAACCTGGCAGGAGGACATGCAGAGCGAGGACAGCAGCACACAGGGGGAGGGAGGCAGAGCACCCCAACAGGCAGGAAAAAGCAGTGTGGTGGCCACAGAAAGAAGGCAGGCAACCGTTCCCCGTAACACCAACACAAAAGTAGTTGCCAGTACAACTGTTAGGTGTTCCCGAGTCTGGTTGTTTTATAAAGACTCTGCCAATAACCCCAAAAAGGCCATTTGCACCACCTGCCAGGCCAGCATCAGCAGGGGTGGAAAAATGACCAGCCTGACCACCACCAGCATGATCAGGTACATGGCAGTAAAGCACCAGACTTTGTGGTCCGAACTCCAGGGTCCAGGAACAGTGTCTGCGCGTGGCACCATTGCTTCTTTCGCTGTTGTGCATGCAAGCCAATCCCCTGTCCATGGTGCATGCGAAGATGCCGCCTGCCTTCAACTGTCATTGCACACTCTCAAGTAGCAGCATCAGGAAGCATGTCCACGTCCTTGTCCCAGCGCAGTTGTCCATACCCCAGTCCTTGGAACGCAAGCGCAAATACCCAGCCAGCGCCCCACAGGCCACAGTACTAAATTCCCACATTTCTCGACTGCTTGCGCTCAAAATTTTGCCATTTAGGCTCGTGGAGACGGAAGTATTCCGCAACCTGATGGCGGCGGCTGTCCCTCGGTACTAGGTCCCCAGCCGCCACTATTTCTCCCGGTGTGCCGTCCCCGCATTACACAAGCACGTGTTCCAAAACATTAGCCGTGCTCTCAACAACGCAGTTACTGGAAAAGTCCACCTAACCACGGACACGTGGACAAGTGCTTGTGGGTAGGGACGGTACATCCCAAAATATTCTTTAACTATATAAATAGTAAAAAACTAAAAAATGATCGTGTTGGCCCCCTTAAGAATAGTCTGGGTGAAATGGTAGATAAGGATGAGGAAAAAGCCAATATGCTAAATGATTTTTTTTTTCAACAGTATTTACACAAGAAAATCTCATGACAGAAAACATGATTAGTGATGACAAAAATTCTCCATTAAATGTCACTTGCTTAACCCAGCAGGAAGTACAGCGGCGTCTAAAAATTACTATAGTTGACAAATCCCCGGGCCCGGATGGGATACACCCGAGAGTACTGCTGGAATTAAGTAACATCATAGATAGACCATTATTTTTAATCTTTAAAGATTCCAGAATAGCAGAGTCTGTACCACAGGACTAGCGTAAAGCAAATGTGGTGCCAATATTCAAAAAGGGGACAAAAAACGAACTGTGGGTCTACTGTGGGTAAAATCCTGGAGGGTTTCGTAAGAGATGATATACTAGAGTATCTGAAGTAGAATAACCTAATGACCCAATATCAACATGGGTTTGTGGTGCCCCTCAGGGTTCAGTCGCCACAGAGGTACTGCACCTCACCCAGAGGTGTGGTGTCTCCTTCTCTCAGGTAAGGAGGGAGTGCTGCCCGGAACCCCAACACCCACATTCAACACTACACTACTCCAGGCCGGCTGGAAGGGCAAGATGCACTGTGTTTCCTGCTGAGCCCTGTCCCTGGCTGGAGTGGGGGGAACCAAAGTTAGGGGGAACCAGTAGTGGGTGAGGGTGGAGGATGTAGAGTAGGGGAGCACAATTGTAGGAGGTATATAAAGGGAAGCCATCTTAGGGTGGCAGGTCAGTTCAGTTAAGTGAGTGAGTAGTAAGGAGGGGAGCAGAGTCTCATTAGGAGCTCTGCTCCACAAGTGGGGCCTAGTGATAGAGGCCCAGAAGGGGAGCAGAGGAGGAAGGCTCCGTTCTATAGAAGGGATCCCAGGGGGTACGGTGAGTGCAGGACGGCACCCGTACGCCCCGAATCTGCCCGGTGTCAGAGGGATCAGGCCGCAAGAAGGGGACCGGCCCCTGGACCATCCGTGTTACTCCAGGTCTCGGCTGGAAAAACCGGAGGCTTCTGCACTTCCATGGTGCAGTCGCCACAGTCTCATCCTAGTCACCATGAGGGTCAAGTAGGTCCGGGAACTCCAGGTTGCCCAGAGGGACTTCAGAGCACCCGATCGGGACTGAGTGTGGGGAAGCGGAGGGCAGGAGGGAGAAGACCCAGCGTGAGAAGTCGGTCTAGTTAGGAGCATAAAGAAAGCGGGGTTCCGTCAAGCGCTCCTGACATATCTGAGGAAGAGCTGAACCCCTGGTCTGGTAGACGCAGTGCGACGCGGAGGCGGACACCCGTACAGTGTACCTGAGAACTTTGAACAAGAACTGTGAGTAAAACTCGGATGACTGCACTCCACTGCCTCCGTCAGTTATTTCAGCTGCGCCATCCAGACTGCACTACAAGCCCCAGCATCACCACCCACCATCAAACTCTACACTGCCCTGAGGCCCGCTCCACCTGTGGGGAGCTGTTCCATCCTAGCTGCCTATCAACTGCCTCAGAGGTCTGCAGCAGCGCTGGTACAAATTACCAGAAACCGCAGGTGGCGTCACGATCAAACTACAAATCCTATATAAACTATCCCCTTTTTGTTGACCGACCTGGGCCACGGACCGGGCCAGCCACTGTGACATATTCCCCCCCCCCAGCATCCATAGGCCCGGACTCCGAGTACCCCACGGCCCTGGGGGCGCGTCAGGTTTACGAGGGACCGTTCCTGTCAAACTAATCTAATCAGCTTTCATGAGGAGGCAAATTACGGACTGGACCAAGGAAATGCACTGGATGTTGTGTATATGGACTTTTCAAAAGCTTTTGATACGGTTACACACAAAAGGTTGTTACATAAAATGAGAACAATGGGGATAGGGGAAAATATATGTATGTGGGTTAAGAATTGGCTCAGTGATAGGAAACAAAGGGTGGTTATTAATGGAAAACACTCAGACTGGGTCTCAGTTAACAGTGGGGTACCACAGGGGTCAGTATTGGGCCCGCTTCCTTTTAACATATTTATTAATGATCTTGTAGGGGGCATACAGAGTAATATTTCAATATTTGCAGATGACACTAAACTCTGCAGGGTAATCAATACAGAGGAGGACAATTTTATATTACAGGAGGATCTATGTAAACTAGAAGCTTGGGCTGATAAATGGCAAATGAGCTTTAATGGGGATAAATGTAAGGTAATGCACTTGGGCAGAGGAAATAAAATGTATAATTATATGCTTAATTGTAAAACACTGGGCAAAACTGTCACTGAAAAAGACCTTGGTGTATTGGTGGACGACGAGCTCACGTTTAGTGGCCAGTGTCAGGCAGCTGCTGCAAAGCAAATAAAATAATGGGATGCATTAAAAGAGGCATAGAGGCTCATGAGGAGAACATAATTTTACCTCTATACAAGTCACTAGTGCGACCACACTTAGAATTCTGTGTACAGTTCTGGTCTCCAGTGTATAAGAAAGACATAGCTAAACTAGAGCGGGTGCAGAGAAGAGCGACCAAGGTTATTAGAGGACTGGGGGGTCTGCAATACCAAGACTGGTTATTACACTTGGGGTTATTTACTGTGGAAAAACAAAGGCTTAGGGGTGATCTTATTACTATGTACAAGTATATGAGGGGACAGTACAAAGACCTTTCTACTGATCTTTTTACTCTGAGGCCTGAGATGGGGACAAGGGGGCATCTTCTACGTCGGGAGGAAAGAAGGTTTAATCATAATCACAGACGCGGATTCTTTACTGTAAGAGCAGTGAGACTATGGAACTCTCTGCCACATGATGATGTAATGAGTGATTCACTACTAAAATTTAAGAAGGGCATGGATGACTTTCATGAAACATATAATATTGCAGGTTATATATACTAGGTTCCTTGATAGGGTGTTGATCCAGGGAACTAGTCTGATTGTCGTATGGAGTCAGGAAGGAATTTTTTTCCCCAATGTGGAGCTTAGTGTTTGCCACATGTTTTTTTTTGCCTTCCTCTGGATCAACATGTTAGGCTATGGGTTGAACTAGATGGACTTAGTCTTCCTTCAACCTTAAAAACTATGTTATGTTACATGTAACCTACAAAGTATTTCTGGTTGATTGCCTATTTTTATATTTTCGGCTAAGTTTGTCAAAACGTTGTCAAAAAGGTTGTCCCTTCTCATTCCACATGTTTGACCCAGTTAAAATATAAACACTTAAACTCACTCCATGTGCCGGCACTGTTCCAGCGGCTGCTCTCTGACGTTCTCTTGATGTTGGATTTTTTGAGGGCGGGGACAGTGACGCAAGCGCTGATTGCAAGGCTCACCTTATTTCAACATGAAGAATGATTGAGATGGTGTTGTCTAAGTAGTTTGTTGTAAACATTGTAATTGTTAGACTTTTGTCCAAAATTTGTGTTAAATGAAAAAGTGGCACAAGCAAGTATGAGAAAAAAAACAACATATCATGGCTAAAAATGTGAACGTCACTAACAGCAGCACCACCAACACTGCTGGCAGTAATCATCCCGGCAGTAGCAGTACCAAAAGTAGGTCATATCTGGCCTCTTTTGCCCCTGGCAAGTGTGTCAGTGGGTAGTAAGTAAAGGGCTTAATGAAATATATGTCACATCACACGTCTCAGTCACAGCAGGATGATACAGACTTAGTGAATGAATAAGTTAAGGTACAACAAACAAACAAATATATATATATATATATATATATATATATACAGTACAGACCAAAAGTTTGGACGCACCTTCTCATTTAAAGATTTTTCTGTATTTTCATGACTATCAAAATTGTACATTCGCACTGAAGGCATCAAAACTATGAATTAACACATGTGGAATTATATACTTAACAAAAAAGTGTGAAACAACTGAAAATATGTCTTATATTCTAGGTTCTTCAAAGTAGACACCTTTTGCTTTGATGACTGCTTTGCACACTCTTGGAAATGGTTTTCACTTCACAGGTGTGCCCTGTCAGGTTTAATAAGTGGGATTTCTTGCCTTATAAATTGGGTTGGGACCATCAGTTGTGTTGTGCAGAAGTCTGGTGGATACACAGCTGATAGTCCTACTGAATAGACTGTTAGAATTTGTATTATGGCAAGAAAAAAGCAGCTAAGTAAAGAAAAACGAGTGGCCATCATTGCTTTAAGAAATGAAGGTCAGTCAGTCCAAAAAATTGGGAAAACTTTGAAAGTGTCCCCAAGTACAGTTGCAAAAACCATCAAGCGCTACAAAGAAACTGGCTCACATGAGGACCGCCCCAGGAAAGGAAGACCAAGAGTCACCTCTGCTTCTGAGGATAAGTTTATCTGAGCCACCAGCCTCAGGGATCGCAGGTTAACAGCAGCACAGATTAGAGACCAGGTCAATGCCACACAGAGTTCTAGCAGCAGACACATCTCTACAACAACTGTTAAGAGGAGACTTTGTGCAGCAGGCCTTCATGGTAAAATAGCTGCTAGGAAACCACTGCTAAGGACAGGCAACAATCAGAAGAGACTTGTTTGGGCTAAAGAACACAAGGAATGGACATTAGACCAGTGGAAATCTATGCTTTGGTCTGATGAGTCCAAATTTGAGATCTTTGGTTCCAACCACAGTGTCTTTGTGCGACGCAGAAAAGGTGAACGGATGGACTCTACATGCCTGGTTCCCATCGTGAAGCATGGAGGAGGAGGTGTGATGGTGTGGGGGTGCTTTTCTGGTGACACTGTTGGGGATTTATTCAAAATTGAAGGCATACTGAACCAGCATGGCTACCACAGCATCTTGCAGCGGCATGCTATTCCATCCAGTTTGCGTTTAGTTGGACCATCATTTATTTTTCAACAGGACAATGACCCCAAACACACCTCCAGGCTGTGTAAGGGCTATTTGACCAAGAGGGAGAGTGATGGGGTGCTACACCAGATGACCTGGTCTCCACAGTCACCAGACCTGAACCCAATCGAGATGGTTTGGGGTGAGCTGGACCGCAGAGTGAAGGCAAAAGGGCCAACAAGTGCTAAGCATCTCTGGGAGCTCCTTCAAGATTGTTGGAAGACCATTTCCGGCGACTACCTCTTGAAGCTCATCAAGAGAATGCCTCTTGAAGCATTCATCAAAGCAAAAGGTGGCTACTTTGAAGAACCTAGAATATAAGACATATTTTCAGTTGTTTCACACTTTTTTGTTAGGTATATAATTCTACATGTGTTAATTCATAGTTTTGATGCCTTCAGTGTGAATGCACAATTTTCATAGTCATGAAAATACAGAAAAATCTTTAAATGAGAAGGTGTGTCCAAACTTTTGGTCTGTACTGTATATATATATATATATACAGTGCATTGTGAAAGTATTTGGTCCCCTTGAACTTTTCTACCTTTTGCCACATTCCTGGCTTCAAACATAAAGATATAAAATTCTAATTTTTGGGGAAGAATCAACAACAATTGGGACACAATCGTGAAGTGGAACGAAATTTATTGGATATTTTAAACTTTTCAAACAAATTAAAAACTGAAAAGTGGGGCGTGCAATATTATTCGGCCCCCTTGAGTTAATACTTTGTAGCGCCACCTTTTGCTGCGATTACAGCTGCAAGTCGTTTGGGGTGTGTCTCTATCAGTTTTGCACATCGAGAGGCTGAAATTCTTGCCCATTCTTCCTTGCAAAACAGCTCGAGATCATTGAGGATGGATGGAGGGTGTTTGTGAACAGCAGTTTTCAGCTCTTTCCACAAATTCTTGATTGGATTCAGGTCTGGACTTTGACTTGGCCATTCTAACACCTGGATATGTTTATTTTTGAACCATTCCATTGTAGATTTTGCTTTATGTTTGGGATCATTGTCTTGTTGGAAGATAAATCTCCGTCCCAGTCTCAGGTCTTTTGCAGACTCCAACAGGTTTTCTTCCAGAATGGTCCTGTATTTGGCTCCGTCCATCTTCCCATCAATTTTAATCATCTTCCCTGTCCCTGCTGAAGAAAAGCAGGTCCAAACCATGATGCTGCCACCACCATGTTTGACAGTGGGGATGGTGTTTTGAGGGTGATGAGCTGTGTTGCTTTTATGCCAAACATATCGTTTTGCATTGTGGCCAAAAAGTTCGATTTTGGTTTCATCTGACCAGAGCACCTTATTCCACATGTCTGGTGTGTCTGCCAGGTGTCTTGTGGCAAACTTCAAACAAGATATTTTATGAATATCTCTGAGAAATGGCTTTCTTCTTGCCACTCTTCCATAAAGGCCAGATTTGTGCAGTGTACGACTGATTGTTGTCCTATGGACAGACTCTTCCACCTCAGCTGTAGATCTCTGCAGTTCATTCAGAGTGATCATGGGCCTTTTGGCTGCATCTCTGATCAGTCTTCTCCTTGTTTTAGATGAAAATTTAGAGGGACGGCCAGGTCTTGGTAGATTTGCAGTGGTCTGATACTCCTTCCTTTTCAATATGATCGCTTGCACAGTGCTCCTTGAGATGTTTAAAACTTGGGAAATATTTTTGTATCCTAATCCGGCTTTAAGCTTCGCCACAACAGTATCTCGGACCTGCCTGGTGTGTTCCTTGGTCTTCATAATGCTCTTGACACGCCACCAGGGCCGTGGGGTACTCGGCAGCCGGGCCTCTGATAGCCGGGGGATATCACGGTGGCTGGCCCGGTCTGTGGCCCAGGGCGGTCACTCAAAAGGGGGGATTTGTATATATGGGGATTTGGGAAAGTTTGTGACGCCACCTGTGGTACCTGGCAAAGATCACCAGCGCTGCAACAGTCCTCTGAGGCAGATGTTAGGGCAGCTTGAGATGGGACGGCTCCCTACAGGTGGAGCAGGCCTCAGGGCAGTGTAGTAGAAGAGAGTGGGTCGCGCTGGGCGTTGTAGTGCTGGGGGAACGAGAGTGCCGATGAAGAATGGACAGAGGCAGGGCAGTGCAGTCATCCAAGATTTTACTCACAGTTCTTTAGACACTTCACAGGTGCACTATACAGGTAAAGTCCTCCCGCGTCGCGCTGCGCTCAACGGGCAGAGGTTCAATCCTTCCTCAGGCAACTTGGGAATACCTAGCAGAACCCCACTTTCTCGTGTTCCTATTTTGACCATCTTTACTCTGGTCCTTCTCCCTCCTGCTCTGCGCTGCCCACTCTCAATCCCGCTCGGGTGCTCTGAAGTCCTTCCTGTACGTCGGATCCGGGACCTACTTGACCCTCCTGGGAATTAGAATGCCGCAACGATCCCTCTGTCTTCTGACAGATGCGGGGCGTACGGGTGCCGTCCTGCATGCGCCGTACCCCCTGGGATCCTTTCTGTAGAACGGAGCCTACTCGCTGCTCCCCTACGGGGCCTTCTGACCTGGCCCTACTGGTGGAGCATATCTCCTAATGAGACTCTGCTCCCGGACTGTTCTTCTGAACAGTCCCGAGCTGTTCTTCTGAACAGCTCCCTAGAACTCACACTACTACTCAACCCACCACGCTAAGATGGCTTCCCTATTTATACTCCTACTAAAGTGCTCCCACTAACTACTTCCTCCACCCACACCCACTACTGGTTCCCCCTACCTTTGGGTTCCCCCACTCCAGCCAGGGTCAGGGCTCAGCAGAAAAATACATTGCGTCTTGCCCCTCTAGCCGGCATGGAGCAGTGTAGTGTTGGATGCAGGTGTTTGCAGTACTCCCATCTTACCTGAGAGAAGGGAGACACCACACCTCTGGGTGAGGTGCAGTACCTCTGTGGTGACTGAACCCTCAGGGGCGCCACATTCCCCCCCGGCAAAACACAGCACGTCCGCGTGCAGGAGCAAAGCAAAACAGGGATATATGACTTGCAAAATTTTAAGATGCATCCACATATAAAATTATAAAAACATTTCTTCCCTTTATGGGAGGCACATCACTTTAAAGTTGCAGGTTACATTTTTAGAAACATTATAAAACTTTAAATAACATTTTCTTCTCCATAAGTGAAACATGTAGCAGCATGAGGGAGTCGTCCTCAAACCCTCAACGTAGGCCCTGGGCGTGGCTGCAGGGCATAGGTGATCCAGAGTTGGACCACAGCTTCCGCCACGCCAAACGGGTTTTTGTTCTGTTGTCATGGGCATTATTATAAAACCAATAGGGTGCACTTTAAGAAGTGCTGAACTATTTACAATGTCAACGTCCGGCTGCTCACAGTCCTCAGCCTGTATACCCTGACGGGTAATAGTAGAAACACACACTTAAAACATTATTCAACTTTTTTTAAACTATTTGGGCAACGTCCAGTCCCACTTGCTGGCTCAATATTGGGGACCCTGCCTGGGGTATTCTTCATTTTTCCCTGACCCAGCCGGGTCACGAGGGACTTCCTGCAGGGGTGTTTCCTTGATGACATGGTACACATGCAGGGCATACCAGCCACGTTCACCATGGTGCCGGGTGAACGTGACATGATCTCCCGGATACAGGTTATGGTCGGGATGGCCTTCCTCCAGTTCGGGCTCCAAATCCCATCGGTTGACAAATATGTCCCTGTTGAAATCGGGACTGCGGATAAAGCCCCACCCAGACTTTAAATTGAACTTTACTATCAGGCCTTCCTCGAGGGGGCTGGGGTGGGCTGTCTCCGCCTGGCGGACCTGCGCCTTGGCGGCCTTGTCTCGGGCCTCCAGGCGTTCACTGCGCGCCTCGCTCCCTTTCTAGCTGCCGGAGCTCCCTCCTGCAGAACTCTTTCCTCTGCAGGGCGACGGCCTTGGTTTCTTGTGAGAACCCCATCAGGTCGCCCCCCTGGTTGTCCCAGCATAACTCCTCTCCGCCGGGGCAGGCAAACGGGGGCGCTGGTATTGGGAGGAGCGGGCACGGCTACTGATCCTCGAAGCGGGCTGACCAAAGACCGGCGCGCCGTATATCCACTCTGGTGCTGGAGGCGGAGGTGGCGGGAGGGTTCCCAGCAGTGGGCTCGCAGCTTCAGCGCCCGGGATTAGAGCTTCCGGGGGGACACTATATGGGGGATCCACTGTGTCAGCGCCCGGGGGTGGAGGTTCTGGGCTGTACGGCTGTTCCAGCCAGGGATGGCAGCATACGGCAAGGGCTGGGGGAAGAGGCCTAGGAGCAGGTCAGCGCTGGCAGCGCCCGAGACTGGGGATTCTCTCCTACCTGCTCCTGTACTCCACACGGCCTCCTGGTTCTCCGCAGGCTCCGCCGGGGCTGGTGTGCGGCTGCTGGCATCCGGTGTTACTTTCCGCCGTGCTGCCAACTTTTCCAGCAGCTCACTTTTCCATCTTGCGACCGCTGCCTGCTGGGCTTGCTCTACCTGCTGGCCCAGCTCGAAGACCTCGCTCTGGAGGAACTCCACGTCCTCCGGGGACAACTTCTCCACTTCTCCCTCTATGGTGAGGGGGGTGACTGGATACTGTGGCAGGCCAGAGGCGGAGGCTGGAGTCGTGCTTCCTTCCATCCTGGCTGCCGGGTGCGGTCTGGCTAGACGGGTTGAGACCACACCCTGTCTCCATTCCTTTTCTCCTCCTCCTCTCTTCTTTTGGGGGCGGTCTCATGGCGATTTGCTGTCAGTCACTCCCTGTGACGGCCTTCCTGCTTTGACGGACACATCTTTGCGGACAGTCCATGTTGCAAGGGGCAGGGTATGCTTTTGGCGCCATTCTGGGACCCGGCCCACGATGGGAGGTTCCATACTCTTGTCTTTGATCACGCGCATAATGGCGCCCGTTCTTCTGGGGCGTGCACCACATTCAGTAACATCACACTATTCTTTAGGCACACTTCACCCACCTGTACGGACTGGTCACGCATCCTGTTCGTGACGCCAGAGGTTGATGCGCCCCCAGGGCCGTGGGGTACTCGGCAGCCGGGCCTCCAATAGCCGGGGGATATCACGGTGGCTGGCCCGGTCTGTGGCCCAGGGCGGTCACTCAAAAGGGGGGATTTGTATATATGGGGATTTGGGAAAGTTCGTGACACCACCTGTGGTACCTGGTGAAGATCACCAGTGCTGCAACAGTCCTCTGAGGCAGATGTTAGGGCAGCTTGAGATGGGACGGATCCCCACAGGTGGAGCAGGCCTCAGGGCAGTGTAGTTGAAGAGATTGGGTCACACTGGGCGTTGTAGTGCTGGGGGAACGATAGTGCCGATGAAGAATGTACAGAGGCAGGGCAGTGCAGTCATCCAAGATTTTACTCGCAGTTCTTTAGACACTTCACAGGTGCACTATACAGGTAATGGCCTCCCGCGTCGTGCTGCGTTCACCGGGCAGAGGTTCAATCCTTCCTCAGGCAACTTGGGAATATCTGGCAGAATCCCACTTTCTCGTGTTCCTATTTTGACCATCTTTACTCTGGTCCTTCTCCCTCCTGCTCTGCGCTGCCCACTCTCAATCCCGCTCGGGTGCTCTGAAGTCCTTCCTGTACGTCGGATCCGGGACCTACTTGACCCTCCTGGGGATTAGAATGCCGCAACGATCCCTCTGTCTTCTGACAGATGTGTGGCATACGGGTGCCGTCCTGCACGCGCCGTACCCCCTAGGATCCTTTCTGTAGAACGGAGCCTACTCCCTGCTCCCCTCCGGGGCCTTCTGACCTGGCCCTACTGGTGGAGCAGATCTCCTAATGAGACTCTGCTCCCGGACTGTTCTTCTGAACAGTCCCGAGCTGTTCTCTGAACAGCTCCCTAGAACTCACACTACTACTCAACCCACCACCCTAAGATGGCTTCCCTATTTATACTCCTACTAAAGTGCTCCCACTAACTACTTCCTCCACCCACACCCACTACTGGTCCCCCCTACCTTTGGGTTCCCCCCACTCCAGCCAGGGTCAGGGCTCAGCAGAAACATACATTGCGTCTTGCCCCTCCAGCTGGCCTGGAGCAGTGTAGTGTTGGATGCAGGTGTTTGGGGTTCCGTGCAGTACTCCCATCTTACCTGAGAGAAGGGAGACACCACACCTCTGGGTGAGGTGCAGTACCTCTGTGGCGACTGAACCCTCAGGAGCGCCATACTCTCTGCACTTGAAACAGAACCCTGAGACTATCACAGAGCAGGTGCATTTATACGGAGACTTGATTACACACAGGTGGATTCTATTTATCATTACCAGTCATTTAGGACAACATTGGATCATTCAGAAATCCTCACTGAACTTCTGCAGTGAGATTGCTGCACTGAAAGTAAAGGGGTCGAATAATATTGCACACCCCACTTTTCAGTTTTTAATTTGTTCAAAAAGTTTAAAATATCCAATAAATTTCGTTCCACTTCACGATTGTGTCCCACTTGTTGTTGATTCTTCCCAAATAAATTACAATTTTATATCTTTATGTTTGAAGCCAGAAATGTGGCAAAAGGTCGAAAAGTTCAAGGGGGCCAAATACTTTCACAATGCACTGTAAATCTACCAAATTATAGCTAAGGAAAATGCTAATGGCTCAGCTTTACACAAATGTGAAACCTACAGAAAAAAATGTGCGCATGGAGCCGATGACATATGACGTGCCCCCTGGGCTGTGGGGTACTCGGTGCCGGGCTGGTCGTTGCTAGGGGTGATGTCACAGTGGCGGTGACCCGGTCCGTGACCCAGGGCGGTCAATAAAAAGGGGGATTTTATAGTTTTTATGTATGCAATTCGTGACGCCACCTGTGGTATGCGGCTATAGGTAGCCGCCGCTGCAGCGCAGGTCCTCTGAAGCTGGTGTTTAAGTCAGCAGAGTTGGTTTGGCTCTCCACAGGTAGAGCTTAGATGTTGTAGTGAAGTAGATGATGCTGGGCGATCTAGTGCAGGGGTGATGGCGCAGTTAATAATCTGTCCACAACTAAATGGCGGTTTCCTCTTATGTTTACTTGCGGTGATTAGGCAGACTGGGACATGGGTGCTGGCTAGAAGTGGAAGTCCGGGCAGCCTGGAAGCAAGTAAGGAATCCACCTCACCAGGTGGAGTTGTAGGCCTTCCCTTTTGCACTAATCTCTCTGGCCCTGCTGCTTGTAGCTGTGCTCTGGCCTTCGTCCCTGAGTACAACGTCCTTGTGCTCACCCGTATGGCAGACAGCTCGGGCCTTGCTGATGCATTGCTCCCATGTGGCGGTGCTGGGCCCTGCGGTGCTGCTGAGCCTCCTGGCGTCTGGTGGGGCCAGGAGACCTGCGGTCTCCTGCCCTCCGGTTTCTGCTGCTGGGCCTTCGTGCCCCACAACCTCGGACTCCGGTGTCCGGTTCTTCCGTGCTCCTATCCTCAGGGGTGAACTGCCACGTAGCTCCACTCCCTAGGTCTTTCCTCTTCAACGTCCTGACTTCAACTCCTCTCACTAAGTCTAACTAACCTCGCCTCCAGATCCCAGTTGCTTAGGGGAGGAGCTCCCCTTGCTTGTCTGGAGCCAGGAAAGTGTTGCATGCTAGCAAAACCTGATTAGGGGACCCTTCCTTGCTTCCAGGCATGGCATCACCCCCTTGTGAGGGAAGCAATGCCACTGTGGCAACCGGACTCCTGGGGTGCCACACATACAATATACAGTATATAACTTTATTAAATATAGAAAAAATATAAAAAACTCAGATAAAACTGTGTGTCATCTAAGGGATGGCACCACTACACAAACGAGGCAAAATAGTAGTACACCGGAATATGTGTAGAGTATCAATACATATAATGTTAATTCAGTAAATGTCAGCATGTGACCAATAAAGCTACCAATAAAGTGAGGAATAGGTAAACTAATGAACATGTAGCAAGGTGATATATGTTTACCTTGGACTGGACACAGACGCAAGAACAGTACATGGGCCCCTCTTTGTTTCTGTAACAGGACCTACTTGATGATTTGAAGGTGAAAATGGGCCTCCTTATCTTTGGGCTCCTATGCGGCTGTACATGTTACACCAATGATTTGTCTACCCCTGCCTTGTAATTGCGTGGCGTCATTTAGAAAATAAAAGAGCTCTTTATACTCTTATACTCTTTATGCTCCCCAAACAGGGATAATTTTTGGACCATATTTACAATTTAAGTAGCTTAAAAAGTCTGATACTGCAGTATGTTTTTAAATAGGATGTCGGTTTCCACTAGCTTCACCTAGCCAGATAGGTTAAGATCACTTGAATATTAATAAGGCTGTATCTGTAGCAAAGAGCTCAAAAGGGGTTCAACACAGTCCTATGAGATCTCAGAGTATTTTCCAGGCAACTAGAGGTTTTTCAGTATTTAGATTCGCTAATAGACTTTTAATATGAGCATTCGGCAAAGCTGTTGAATTAAAATTTTGGGGAGCCATGTCATCTGCTGGTGTAGGTCCACTGTGTTTCATCAGGACCAAAGTCAGCGCAGCCGTCTACCAGGAAATTTTAGAGCACTTCATGCTTCCTTCTCCTGACAAGCTTTTTGAGATAGAAATTTTAATCTCCAGAAGGACTTGGCACCTATCCACACTGCCAAAAGTACCAATACCTGGTTTAAAAACAACAGTATCACTGTGCTTGATTGGCCAGCAAACTCGCCTGACCTTAACCCCATAGAGAATCTATGGGGTATTGTCAAGAGGAAGATGAGATACACCAGACCCAACAATGCAGACGAGCGGAAGGCTGAAGCCAAAGCAACCTGGGCTTCCATAACACCTCAGCAGTGCCACAGGCCGATCGCCTCCATGCCACGCCGCATTGATGCAGTAATTGATGCAAAAGGAGCCCCGACTATGGATTGAGTGCATTTACTGAACATACATTTCAGTAGGCCAACATTTCGGATTTTAAAAACATTTTTCAAGCTGTTGTTATAAAGTATTCTAATTTACTGAGATAATGATTTTTGTGTTTTCATTGGCTGTAAGCCATAATCATCAACATTAACAGAAATCAACACTTGAAATAGATCACTTTGTTTGTAATGACTCTATATAATATATGAGTTTCACTTTTTGTATTGAAGAACTGAAATAAATTAAGTTTTTGATGATATTCTAATTTTGTGAGATGCACCTGTATGTAACGCTTAGTCGTACAACTGCAACAAACATCTGGTTGGCCACACACTGAATCATATTTCTCAGAGATGAGTAATATTCAGAGGTTGGCTTGGGACAGTTTATACTTAAGGAAAGGTCTCTATTCCCAAAGTAGGAGTACATCTACAGTGGGTACATAAAGTATTCAGACCCCTTTACATTTTTCACTCCTTGTTTCATTGCAGCCATTTGGTAAATTCTAAAAAGTTAATTTTTTTCTCATTAATGTACACTCTCTGCACCCCATCTTGACTGAAAAAAAAACAGAAATGTAGAAATTTTTGCAAATTTATTAAAAAAGAAAAACTGAAATATCACATGGTCATAAGTATTCAGACCCTTTGCTTAATATTGAGTAGAAGCACCCTTTTGCGCTAGTACAGCCATGAGTCTTCTTGGGAATGATGCAACAAGTTTTTCACACCTGTATTTGGGGATCCTCTGCCATTCTTCCTTGCAGATCCTCTCCAGTTCCGTCAGGTTGGATGGTGAACGTTGGTGGACAGCTATTTTCAGGTCTCTCCAGAGATGCTCAATTGGGTTTAGGTCAGGGCTCTGGCTGGGCCAGTCAAGAATGGTCACAGTGTTGTTCTGAGGCCACTCCTTTGTTATTTTAGCTTTGTGCTTAGGGTCATTGTCTTGTTGGAAGGAGAACCTTCAGCCAACTCTGAGGTCCAGAGCACTCTGGAAGAGGTTTTCATCCAGGATATCTCCGTACTTGGCCGCATTCATGTTTCCTTCAATTGCAATCAGTCATCCTGTCCCTGCAGCTGAAAAAACACCCCCACAGTATGATGCTGCCACCACCATGTTTCACTGTTGGGATTGTATTGGGCAGGTGATGAGCAATGTCTGGTTTTCTCCACACATACCGCTTAGAATTATCACCAAAACATTCTATCTTCGTCTCATCAGTCAAGAGAATCTTATTTCTTGTAGTCTGGGAGTCCTTCATGTGTTTTTGAGCAATCTCTATGCAGGCTTTCATGTGTCTTGCACTGAGGATAGGCTTCTGTCGGGCCACTTTGCCATAAAGGCCCAACTGGTGGAGGACTGCAATGATAGTTGACTTTGTGCAACTTTCTCACATCTCCCTACTGCATCTCTGGAGCTCAGCCACAGTGATCTTGGGGTTCTTCTTCACCTTTCTCACCAAGGCTCTTCTCCCACGATTGCTCAGTTTGGCTGGACAGCCAGGTCTAGGAAGACTTCTGGTAGACCCAAACCGCTTCCATTTAAGGATTATGGAGGCCACTTTGCTGAGCAAAGGGTCTGAATACTGTAGGGGTTATCTACTCACTCAGCCGCTTTTGAGGTAGGCACAGGACACTGTCTCTTTAAAATGTCCAAGGCAGGTTTATTATGCTGCATAAATCGCACTTTCAGAAGAACAAACGAAAGCCTTGTCCGGCATAGTATAACAACAAAAAAAGAAAATAAACAGTCCATACAATATGGAGAGTTCGCCCGCTCACAGTCAGTGTCCTTTTTGGCACAAACACTCTGGAGGTCTCCACACCTCCAGCCACAGGCACTGAATGAGACAATTGGTCTTCATTTAATACACACGCCCTGGGGTGGGGATATGTGAGCAGCCAATCCACCCCATCTCTTATGACTGCTCAAAAAAAATAGCCCTGAAATGCCCTATCAGCACTGTGTGCTGGAGCAGGCTTTCCCGGTTTCACATCACTGAAGCTGCCAACCTCAGCGACACATATCTCCCATCAAGGACATGTCCAGCGGCCCTCTTACATACCCCCCCCTCTGCCCAAAGCCAGGGGGCTTGGCACCTTCCGCTAATAATCAGTGGACCCTTGACAATGCGTCAGCATATGCATGCAGTTTCCCAGGCCTGTGCTCTACACGGAAGCTAAAATCCTGAAGTGCTAGGAACCACCTGGATACTCGAGCATTGTTCCCCTTTTTCTCATTCATCCATCTTAGTGGGGCATTGTCTGATACCAGTCTGAACTTCCTGCCAAAGAGGTAGTACCTTAGGGTGTCCAGGGCCCACTTGATGGCCAAACATTCCTTCTCCACTATGGAGTAATTTTTCTCACAAGATGTCAGCTTCCGACTTTAATACATTATGGTGTGCTCCTTCCCATTCACCTCTTGTGATAGGACAGCACCCAGTCCGACATCTGACGCATCTGTCTGGACCACAAACTCTTTTGAGAAATCCGGAGCCACCAGCACTGGCTGTTTACACAGAGCCTGCTTTAGTTCCTGGAAAGCCGTCTCCGCTTCTGGAGTCCACTTAGCCATAACTGACTGTCCCTTTTAGGAGGTCTGTCAAAGGGGCGGCTACCATGGTGAAGTTGGGGATGAAGCGGCGGTAGTAGCCCACGATGCCCAGGAACGCTCTGACCTGCTTTTTTGAGAAAGGTTGTGGCCAACCCTGGATCGCGTCAATTTTATTTATTTGGGGCTTGATCACGCCTCTACCTATGACATAGCCCAAATACTTGGCTTCCTCCATGCCCTTGGCACATTTCTTCGGGTTGATGGAAAACCCCGCCTTCCAAAGAGCATTGAATATCCCCTGGACTTTACTCAGATGGCTACCCCAATCCTGGCTGTAGATCACAATATCATCCAGATAGGCCACTGCATACTTCCTGTGGGGAGCTAGGATCCGGTCCATGGCTCTCTGGAAGGTAGCTGGTGCTCCTGGCAACCCAAACTGCATTCTGGTGTTGAAAAGGCCATCTTCTCCTTGGCCTCTTGGGACATAGGGATCTTCTAATACCCTTTTGTGAGGTCAAGGGTGGTAATGTGCCTGGACGGCCCTAGCCTCTCATTAGTTCATCTACTCTGGGCATTGGGTACGAATCAAACTTAGAGACCTCATTGAGTTTCCTATAGTCATTGCAGAAGCGCCACTCTCCATCTGGTTTTGGCACTAAGACTATGGGACTGGACCAGCCACTCTTAGACTCTTCGATGACCCCAAGATTCAGTATGCGCTTCACCTCCTTCGAGATCACCTCTCAGCGGGCTTCAGGAATCCGATATGGCTTCATATTCACTCGGGCATGCGGCTCCGTAAGTACCTCATGCTCTATGACCTGAGTACAGCCCAGTAGATCTGAGAATAGGTCCTTGTTCTGCTGTAGCAACTCCCGGCATTGTTGCTTCTGGGTACGTGACAGCAATTCTGCCACCTTGACTTCCTCCACATTGGATTCAGTCTTTGTTATCAAACACGGAGCTTCCACAGGCTCCCTGTCTCGCCATGGCTTAATGAGGTTGACGTGGTACACATGGTAGGGCTTCCTTCTCCCTGGTTGGTGGACCCTATTGTTGACGTCACCAACCTTTTCAACCAATTCATAGAGGCCCTGCCTCTTGGCCAGGAACTTGCTCTCCACCGTAGGTATTAGCACTAGTACCCGATCCCCAGGGTTGAAATGTCTCACCCTCGCTGATCTATTGTACACTCTTGACTGTGCCTCTTGTGCTTTGAGGAGGTGTTCTTTCACAATGGGCATCACCTCTGCAATCCTCTCTTGCATCTAGGCCACATTTTTGATTACACTCTTGTAGGGTGTAGACTCCGCCTCCCAGGTCTCCTTTGCCACATCCAGGAGTCCACGGCGGTGTCAGTATTACAACAGTTCAAATTGGGAGAACCCAGTAGAGGCCTGCGGGACTTTTCTAATAGAGAACAGAAGGTACGGTAGTAGACAGTCCCAGTCCCGGCCGTCTTTCTCTACTACCTTCTTTAACATGTCCTTCAGGGTTTTATTGAACCTCTCCACTAAGCCATATGTCTGGGGGTGTAGACTGAGGTCCTGAGTTGTGTGATTTGCAGGGTTTTGCACAACTCCCTTATCACCCATGACATAAATGGGGTCCCTTGGTCTGTGAGGATCTTCTTAGGCAACTCCGTCCTAGAGAAGATGTGGACCAACTCCCGGGCTATACATTTGGCAGAGGTGTCACGTAGTGGCACGGCCTCCGGATACCACGTAGCATAGTCTAATACCACCAGGATATACTGATATCCTCGGGCGGACTTGACCAGGGGTCCCACTAGATCCATGGCTATGCGATCAAATGGCACCTCAATGATTGGCAATGGCACTAAGGGACTACGGAAGTGGGCTACCGAGGAGGTCAGCTGGCAGGTGGGACATGATCTACAAAAATTTACAACTTCTTGGTGACAATTGGGCCAATAGAACCTCCGGAGGATCCTTTCCTTGGTCTTCTCGACCCCCAGATGACTACCTAACACATGTGTATGGGCCATATCTAACACACTGCGCCTGTATGGCCCTGGCACCAGTAACTGCTCGATTACCTCCCCTCTGAGCTTGGTGACCCGATATAACAACTCCCCATTTACGGCAAAGTGCGGATATCGGGTGTCAGCACCCTGCTCCTGAGCAACACCATTGAGGACAGTGATATTATCAAACGCCCCTTTTAGAGTCAAGTCTCTGAGCTGGGCGGTTCCAAAGTTTCCCTCGGACACCTCCAATTCAGGGATGTTGACCTCCGGGGATGCTGCCTCATCCTCATCCCCAACAAGCACACAAAAAGGAAAACTGTTGGTGGCGGCCTGTGACAAGGTTTCATCCGGAGCAACCTGGTTGTTGTCCGGACAACTTGGCTTCCTCCCTTTCTCCCACAAGTCCCAAAACAATGCAAGTCCTGCCCTATTATCACAGGGTGCAACAGGTCCTTGACTATGCCCACCTCATGGGCCTCGGCACCACAGTTTGTATCTATGACCACTCGGGCCACAGGGTAGTCCTTAGCGTTCCCATGGATACAACGGATGCCAACCTTTTTCCCCAGAACCAGTTGATGAGGAACTACGGCCCGCACTAGGGTTACCAAACTCCCAGAGTCTAATAGAGCAGTCACTTGCACTCCATTTTTGGACCAGGTGTAGGAGGTTGAACATTTGGGACCGGGGAAGTTTGTCACTGCAATAGGCCCAGTGGTGCACCCGTTGCGCCCTGACAGTCAGAGTCACTCCCAAGAGCGCCAAAATCTCAGTTTTTAGTTTGGCGTACTCCTTTGCGCCCTGCAAGGCCAAGTCATAATAGGCCTTCTGCGGCTCACCTGTCAAATATGGTGCCAAAACCTCCGCCCACTGCTCCTTAGGCAATTTTTCCCGCTCTGCCACCCGCTCCAAGACCGTCAGGAATGCATCGACATCATCACCCTGGGTCATCTTTTGCAATGCTCTTCTTACCGTCTTCCTTACGTGAGAGTCATCACCTGGAGTTGGGGGTGGGGCGGTTGCCCTGCCATGGATCACCTCGGCTAGGAGCTCCATCTGCTGCTTCTGCTGAAGTTGTTGCATCTGCTGCTGCTGTTGCCACTGCTGCTGCTGCGCCTGCTGCTGCTGTTGCCACTGCTGTCGGTGCTGATGCTGTTGGAGTTTAGCCTGCACCAGCTGCTTTATCAGCTCCTCCATATTGCCGGACATCACTTGCTGGCTGGCGGCCTTCACCCAGGACATGCACGGTTTTCTGTAGCAGTCACACTGCCTCTTGCAATTCGTGCCCATGCTTCTAGCACCAATTGTAGGGGCTATGTACTCACTCAGCCGCTTTTGAGGTAGGCACAGGACACTGTCTCTTTAAAATGTCCAAGGCAGGTTTATTATGCTGAATAAACCGCACTTTCCGAAAAACAAAAGAATGCCTTGTCCGGCACAGTGTAGCAAAACAGTCCATACAATATGGCGGGTTCGCCCTCTCACAGTCAGTGTCCTTTTGGGCACAAACACTCTGGAGTTCTCCACACCTCCAGCCACAGGCACTGAATGAGACACTTGGTCTCCATTTTATACACACGCCCTGGGGTGGGGATATGTGAGCAGTCAATCCCCCCCATCTCTTATGACTACTTGAAAAAATCGGCCCTGATACGCCCTATCAACCCTCTCAGCACTATGTGTGCTGGAGCATGCTTTCCCGGTTTCACATCACTGAAGCTGCCAACCTCAGCGACACATATCTCCCCTCAAGAACATATCCGGCGGCCAGGGGCGTACATAGAAGTCATGGGGCCCCATAGCAGAAGCTCTAATTGGGCCCCCCCTCCCCCTAGAAAAAATAAATATTTGTCTGTGTCACAGAAGAGCAGCTCTCATAACTTTCCAGCCTTTACATAGTAATTTACCTCCTTCTGAAGTCGTAAATTCCTCCTTCATTGCCCCCATAAAGTATGATGCCAACAAAAGTGCCCCCCAAACAGTATGATACCCCTATGGTGCATTCCTCCACATTAGCCTCCACATGCACAGTATAATGACCCTATTGTACCCCACATCAACTCCCACGGCAAAGTATGGTGACCCTAATACAGTATAATCCCCCAACTGTGAACCCCACAGAGCCCTCCATACACTCTCATGGCCCCCACACAGCCCTCCAAACAGTATAATGACCCCACACTAACCTTCACACTGTATAATTGCTTTCATACAGTATAATGGCCCCCCACATAGCCCTCAAAATATTATAATGGCCCCACATAGCCTTCCATATAGTATAATGCACCACCAATAATCTTCCATATACTATAATGCGCCCCCATAATCCTCCATATAGTATAATGCTCCCCCCAAAAACCTCCATATAGTATAATGAACCCCCCATAATCCTCCATATAGTATAATGAACTTCCCATGGTCCTCCATAGAATATAATGCACTCCCCATAGTCCTCCATACAGTATATTACACACCCCATAGGGTAAAATGCAGCCCCCATATAGTATAATGCACGCCACAGTCCTGCAGTATTATGGGCACCACGTACTCACTGATTTTAAAATACATTATATTTTAAATAAGCCGACCCGAATATAAGCCGAGGCCCCTAATTTTACCACATAAAAATGGGAAAACCTATTGACTTGCGTATAAGCCTAGGGTGGGAAATGCAGCAGCTACTGGTAAATTTCCCCATCCTCGTATGTGTGGCCCCCTCAATCCCACAATCCCTGGTATGTGTGGCCCCCTCAATCTCACAATCCCTGGCATGTGTGGCCCCCTCAATCCCACAATCCCTGGCATGTGTGGCCCCCTCAATCCCACAATCCCTGGCATGTGTGGCCCCCTCAATCCCACAATCCCTGATATGTGTGGCCCCCTCAATCCCACAATCCCTGATATGTGTGGCCCCCTCAATCCCCCAATCCTGGTATGTGTGGCCTCCTCAATCCCCCAATCCTGGTAAGTGTGGCCTCCTCAATCCCCCAATCCTGGTAAGTGTGGCCTCCTCAATCCCCCAATCCTGGTAAGTGTGGCCTCCTCAATCCCCAAATCGTGGTAAGTGTGGCCTCCTCAATCCCCAAATCGTGGTAAGTGTGGCCTCCTCAATCCCCAAATCCTGGTAAGTGTGGCCTCCTCAATCCCCAAATCCTGGTAAGTGTGGCCTCCTCAATCCCCAAATCCTGTTAAGTGTGGCCTCCTCAATCCCCAAATCCTGTTAAGTGTGGCCTCCTCAATCCCCAAATCCTGGTAAGTATGGCCTCCTCAATCCCCAAATCCTGGTAAGTGTGGCCTCCTCAATCCCCAAATCCTGGTAAGTGTGGCCTCCTCAATCCCCAAATCCTGGTAAGTGTGGCCTCCTCAATCCCCAAATCCTGGTAAGTGTGGCCTCCTCAATCCCCAAATCCTGGTAAGTTTGGCCTCCTCAATCCCCAAATCCTGGTAAGTGTGGCCTCCTCAATCCCCAAATCCTGGTATGTGAGGCTTCCTCAACCCCCCAATCCTGGTATGTGTGGTCTCCTCAATCCCCCATTCATGGTATGTGTGGCCTCCTCAATCCCCCATTCATGGTATGTGTGGCCTCCTCAATCCCCCATTCCTGGTATGTGTGGCCTCCTCAATCCCCCATTCCTGGTATGTGTGGCCTCCTCAATCCCCCATTCCTGGTATGTGTGGCCTCCTCAATCCCCCATTCCTGGTATGTGTGGCCTCCTCAATTCCCCATTCCTGGTATGTGTGGCCTCCTCAATTCCCCATTCCTGGTATGTGTGGCCTCCTCAATCCCCCATTCCTGGTATGTGTGGCCTCCTCAATCCCCCATTCCTGGTATGTGTGGCCTCCTCAATCCCCCATTCCTGGTATGTGTGGCCTCCTCAATCCCCCAATCCTGGCATGTGTGGCCTCCTCAATCCCCCAATCCTGGCATGTGTGGCTTCCTCAATCCAAGTATCCTGGTATGTGTGGCTTCCTCATCCCCCAATCACTGCACACAAAACAATAAACACTTATACTCACCTTCCTTCCTCACCTCTGCTCCAGCGCTGCGTCCTGTCTGCAGCAGCTCATGTCAGCATCTGAGCAGCGCGCGCTCTCAGAAGCCGAGGTGAGCTGCTGCCGGCACATTCACTCCTCTCGCGTGAATATGCATTCTCTTTAGCGGCGGCCACTGACAGCAGGAGCCGGGGCTCAGCGCTCCTCCGTCCCCGCTACTAAAGAGAATGAATATTCCGTCTTCTCCACGCCCATGGGAGTGGAGAAGAGGGAATATTCATGTTCCTTTAGCAGCGGGCACACGTGATAGCTGCAGCAGCGGCTACAGTGTGTGCTCTGCTCCTCCACTGCCGCAACCTCCTACTCACCTATCCTCCTCGTTCCCACGCTGCTTGGGACCCTCACGGGCCCCCTCCTGCCACGGGCCCCATAGCTGTGGCGTGGTCTGCCGCCATTGGCAGTACGCCACTGCCGGCGGCCCTCTTACAATACTTATGACCATGTGATATTTCAGTTTTTCTTTTTTAATAAATTTGCAAAAATTTCTACATTTCTGTTTTTTTTTCAGTCAAGATGGGGTGCAGAGTGTACTTTAATAAGAAAAACAATTAACTTTTTATAATTTACCAAATGGCTGCAAAGAAACATGTGAAAGTGAAAAATGTAAAGGGGTCTGAATACTTTCTGTACCCACTGTAATGGCACAAATGCTTCCGGTAATACTGTGTCTAGGAGCTATATGAAGAAGGACCTACTGAACGTGAAAAGTTATGAGTCAACATGCTCTGAAATAACACAACATCTGTTCTAGATGAACCTCTATGTTATCCAACTGTTACTCATCTGTGGATAATAAGATTCAGCCTGCAGGCCATCCTGATTTCTAAAAGCTGTGTATACCTTCACAAATAATATTTTTTTTGCCTGTTTCCTAAATGCAAAATTAATCAACTTTCAAAATAGTTTTCATTGAAAAAAAATATATATACCATTTTGCTGCTACAGAGTGCCTGAAAGTCCTTTAGTTTAGAGTTTTTCAAAAATTTTACAAATATATCAGAGTCAGGTGCTGATTATAATGAGGGCCAGATTGCCCTCATTATAGTCTTTTCCACCACCAATAGTGGCACATATCACTAGGCAGGAACATTCGTGTGGCTCTGCTGCCTGCAGTAGAAAATAGAAGTGCAGCTGAAGGAAGTCATTCTCTCCTTCCTGCCCGGTGCTTTCACTATGATTCATACAGCATAATAACGTAATCACATCGCCTGCGTCATTTACCCTGCTAGAAGAGGCCGATTATGCAGTGGATTGTCTGGAGACGTAAGTGATTACTTAATTTTTAACCCAATGTGGGGGGGGGTATTAGTGGTATGTGGGAGACAGAACATAGAATTGTAATGAATTGGGGTGGAAGAGAACAGCAGACATGAAATTGTAAAGATTGAAGGCTGAGAGGACAGTACATGGAATTGTAATAAATTGGGGGTGGGAGAGGATACAGGACATGGAATTTAATGAATTGGTGGAAAGGGCACTTGATATGGAGTTATAATGAACTGGGGGAGAAGGGCACACAGTACCAGGATTTGTAATGAATTGGTGGGGAGTAGCGCAGTACGGGTAAAAGAAGACAAAAGACAAGGATTTATAATAAATTGTATAAGATGCAGTAGGAGCATAGTGGGGAGTGAGGACACAGGACTGTGACTGAAAATGAAATGGGGGTAAAGGCACAGTGGCTAATTAATTTGTATTTTGATTGGGTGGGGATAAAGTTGCTATTTATGGTTATTAGTGTCACAATAGCCCAATTGCCTATCATAGAGCCTTGTCATAGAGCTCCTTATTATTTATAACCCTCATTCACCCAGAGCACCTTAAAGTTTACTACAGATAGCTCCCACAAATATTATGGTCTATAACACTGGTGACTGCCTAGAAATTGATTATTAGCTCATTGATTTCACTGCTCCATTGGTAGCCAGCAAATAATACTATAGCTCACACTGCTTCATTCATAGCAGGGGAGCACATTCATATCACACCTCGATGCATTTCATCCCTTTTTAATGCTCATAGGGATACATCAGGAGGCTTATTAGAATATGGTGCATTTGTTTAGCACCGGAGCTTAACAGGTACCGGCTACGAAATGAGCCGCTCATACAATATAGAACTGATTGCACTTTATGAAATAAGGAGCTCTGTGATAGGGCTCTGTAGCGCCCTGAGGGTTCGGTCGCTACAGAGGTGTTGCACCTCACCCAGAGGTGTGATATCTCACTTCCAGGTAAGGATGGAGCGTGGCTCAGGACCCTAACACCCACATGCACTACACCATATTTCCGGGGGACAGAGCAACAATGCTCCCGGGTGTGAGCACAACAGTCCCTGTCCCTGGCTGGAGTGGGGGGAGGGAACACCTAGAAAGGGGGAACCCGGTAGTGTGTGGGTGGGGAGAGTAGATTCTGGGTGCACTGAAAAGTAGGAGTATATAAGGTGGGCACCATCTTAGAGTCTGGGAGAAGTAGAGGGAGCAGAGTGAGAGAAGGAGAGTGGGAGCAGGGGCTCTGTGCGAGCTCTGCTCCGCGGGCAGGCCGAATCACAAGGCCTGGGCCTGGAAGAGAAGAAAGGAGAGGAGAGGAACGGAGGAGGCTCCAGAAGTGGAGTGAAGGGACCCCAGGGGTGCGGACCGGCCAGTCGCCACCGTACGCCCGCCGCTACCAGAGTAGGGGGGTCAAGCCAAGAAAGGGAACCGGATCCCTCATCTAGTGGAGGAGAGCAACTACCCTCAGCTAGTAACCGGAAGCCGTGGCATTGCACGTGTTACGGCCCCTCACTACACCCGTTAGGAAGGCACCATATAGGGCCCAGGGAAACGGAACATACTTTTGCCCGCCAAGGCCCGAGGCAGATGGACAGAAACGTGGTCAATTGTGGGGTACGACAGGCCAGAGAAAGGACACACGAAGGGGGTCCTGAAAAGCATTCCAAAGGTACCTGGGAGTTGGCCGAGCCCCTCACCTGGTGAGCACAGTACGACGTGGGCAGCCATTACCTGCAGAAGTGGCTTGGAGTGTAAAACTGTGAGTAAAGACCCTGGACTGCATCACTGGACTCTGAGTCATTACTGTTGCTCCCGCGCACCATCACCCCCACCAACTGCACTCACTGCCCTGAGGCTATACTCCTCCCGTGGGGAGTTATACTACCCTCTGCTGCGCACACAACATCAGCTTCAGCGGTCTGCCCTGCAGCGGCGGTTCTCAGTGACCGCAATCCATGGGTGGCGTTGTCGGACATTTCAACATTAAAAACCAAGTAAACAGATCCGCCACTGGTTTGACCACCCTGAGCCACGGGGCCGGGTCGCCGCCACGGAGACTACAACCCCTGACATTACACAGAGACCCGGCTCCGGGTATTTCCCCTACACACGGCCCAGGGGGCGCGTCAGCTCTATGACTAGTATTTGGGCTAGTGTGCAATATACAACTAATTGCACTTTTTGAAGGGGGTCTCCCTTCTTGGTTTAGTTTTTCTATGCCCTCTTTCATCAGTTGGGGATTTTAAATATCAATGAGTCTAGTACCTCCATATATTATGAGCTGATGCTGGACATTTATTTGTCATTTTTAGGTCTATTAATACCCATGGTGTGTGCTGCCTATGTAGGCACACTTGGGTAGACTGCACACAAGCACGGTGGATTTGGTGTATTGTTATTTTATATATTCAATAAAAGTTATATTTTATTATGTTCCACCGCAGTCAGTGATATATTATTATATTTGGTGGAAATTGTGAGTTGGTAGGTCCTCTTTCAGTTATTAGTCCCCCTTTAATCTAGCCAGTAAATGCTAATCAAACAGCTGTGAGGTGTTATTAATAGTCAGGGAACATTTGGGCCTAATAGTCCCTTCCTAGGTTATTAATATCAGCCCAGAGCTGTCTGTTTAACCTTTGCTGGTTAGAATTTATAGGGGGACCCTGTGTCAATTTTTTTCTAGGGTCCCCGTGTAAACTATCTATCTATTAATATATTACGTATCTATCTAGCAGTCTATCTATCTGATATGACTGTTCTACAAGACAGCAGACTATACACTGACACAGGAGTGTAGTCACTCCTTTGTTAGTGTATAGCGCTGAGCTGCAATGTGAGAGTTCACTGGAGTTCAATCAGCTGATGAGCTCCAGTGACCTCACTTACCTCACTTACGCACCACCACGGCATGATAATTTTCTAGCGCAGCGGTAGTGCAGTAAGTGAGGTCACCGGAAATCATTAGCTGGTTGAACTCCGGTGACCTCTCTCCCAGCAGCTCAGTGCTATGCACTGCAGTAGTGATCGCACTCCTGTAAGTGTATCGCCGGCTGCTGAATAGAGCGGTCACATCTCACGATGTGGTTGTTCTATTAATGAGATCTGCATGGGACACTAGGGATTACCGGGATACGGTGGATAGGTGTGGATTATAGTGGTTTATTATTTTTTCTTTATTACAGGTGACATGAGCATTGGGGATTAGGCATTATGGTGAGTATATGGTGTTTTTTTTTACAGGGGACAAGAGCATCGGGGATTAGGTGTAGGTGAGTATAATGTGTTTTTTATTTGAATATTTAATTATTAATGTTAACTTTTTTTTTTTACTTTCAGCACAGGCGTCTGTTGATGAGAGACTACTGCTTCCATCCAGCAGCGCCTGCTCTCGCTGTTTACAGTTACAGCAGGTGACAACTAATGGGGGGTCTCATCAGCTGGCGCCTATGATCCAGCGTTTTACCGCATGTCACTGTCACAGCTGCGGGATCATGCTGACATCTGACACCATGATCCCGCAACGCTCTGACCCACGGTAATGATGTTACCGCAGATCAGAGCCCATGTTTCCTGCACTGTCACGCAGATGACAACGTGGGAAAAACCAGAGCCCGAACAGTAACACTTCCTGAGGAAGTCTGTATTTGGGGTCTGTCCCCCGAACAGTAGGTGTTTGGTAAGGACCCCAAAGTTTACTGTTCAGGTTCACCCATCTCTAATAGGGATTCATCCTTTATAATTACTCAGTTAATGATAATTAATATACATTAGTTGATATTTTACTTACAATTTGTATTTATTATTCATAATCTTTATGAAGAAATGTATATCTTATGGTCCATGTGAATATTGTTTACTGTACTTATGCAAGTGACCATTTGATGTCATCCTGTTCTTTGCAGTGTGACTTAGTCTTCAAAATACAAATATTATTTTCTTTACAATTAATAGACATGTATTTAATTTTTGAAATAGCAATTTCCTAACTCCTATTTTTGCATATATTTTCTTATTGAGATGACAGTGATTGCCTGTCAATGAGCAGCTGTACTGTAAGCGTAAGTGGGTTCACCCTCAGCTTCCACTTTCTCCTCTGAATGAGCACACGACACAGGGTAGCATATGACTTCCCATCATCAGCTGTTTGCCCACATCCTGTTGACTATAATAAAGGCAGAGAATTGGTGGGAGTAAAAAGAGATGGAATCCAGCTGTAATATTATTACAGAAGCTACATCGTATCAAGGAACATCTGACATAGCTCTAAACTGGACTACAGCATTGAAAGAGGAGATATTGTGGAGGGTGGGCTAAGAAGAAGGTGGAAAAGGCTTGTCAAGCTCGTAAATGGTAGTTTTAAACAAATCACTCATCATTGCTATTGCTTTGCTTGGGCACATTCACATGTTCAGGATTTAATGATAATTTAGGTGCAGAATCCATGCCTAAGTCCCATGAAACAGCTAACATTCCATAGGTCCTAGAATTCATTAATATTGCTTTGACAAATGAGACCTAACATTGGCTTTTGAGTATACCAGCTATGGAAGGTCAACCCAAGAGCTGGGTCTAATAGACTGTAAAAAGTAAAAAAAAAAAGTAAAAAATATATATTATAGGAAAAATTTTTACATCCATGTAAAAAATAAATGTAAATCAACCTTCCCAATGTCCAGGGTGTTGGTGGTTTCCATGTCAATCGGAGGCCAAGCAAAGGGGAATATTAGTCCAGGAATAAGCATGATCAAATAGTCCTTTTTTACTGGATAGCACACTGACAAATGTTATTTAATGGCGCAGTGCTGATGACCAATTTTTTTCACTGACAGAATCTGTGAAAAAAATTGCAGCATGCTGCGATTTCACTCTGAATTCGGATGGGTACGATAAAAAAAGCTTATGCCATACAGAGCCACAGTAAAGCATCTGATTTTTATGGATACATTACAATTCTGTTGCATAGAAAATTGTAAATGGTTTAGTAAATGATTAATAGCTGCAGAGTAAGAAAAACAAATTGCATACGGATAACAAGTAAGAAAACAAATTGTCCCACTTTTCTGGATGAAAATCAATATTTTATACGCTTGTGTGATCCCAGCCTACAACTGACTGTATTGCAGCAATCAGCCTGTTCAGTGTTCAAGTCCCAAAAAGGGGATGATGTAAATAAAAAGTTAAATAAAAATTGGAGAACTGTAAAAATGTGAAAAACAAAAAAACAAGACAAATAAGGCATAAAAAAATTTGGAAAAAAAGTTTTGCCAATGAAACAATAAAAAAAAATGCACTTAAGTGGTTTTGCTATAAAACTGTCACATTACTTAATTTATACAGCAACCAAAGTAAAATAAATAAAAACATACCAAAAATACAGTTTTTTTTAACCCAACTGAAGTACAAAAAAGAATAAAAAGCAATAAAAAAGTTGTATGTAAAGATAAATAGTATCACTAAAAATATTAACTCATGCCGCAAAAAACAGTTTTCACAACACAGTTCTGTAAACAGAAAAATAAAAAAAGTTAACCATAAGACTATGATGATGCAAACCCTAGAATATGATGGTGTAAAAATTTTAAATAAAAAAGTGATAAAAAATGTTATGTACCCTCAAAATGGTACCATTAAGAACTTTAAGTCATCCTGAAAAAATGAAGCTCCCCCTCAGGTCAAATCTGTCAAAGGAAGAACAGTCGGTTTCAACATTAATGATAACACAAAGATTCTGGTGTCAGGCTACCCAAAGAGCGGTGTGAGGCTTAGGTACCGCAGGGGCAGTGTCAGGCTCAGATACCACAGGAGCGATGTCAGGGTTCAGGTACCACAGGTGCAGTGTAAGGGTTCAAGTGCCGCAGGTGTGGTGTTAGGGTTCAGGTACCGCAGGTGCAATGTCAGGGTTCAGGTACCACAAGCAACAGGATCGGGTTCTGGGTTAGTCTACACACGCTAACTAGGTGGGTAAATCTCCGGGTAAATCTGAAAAGCATGAGCAGGCCCCAGGGAGCCTGTGCAAGGTACGGAGACACCGCTGTGCAGCCGGGACAATCAGTATGTCGGTGAACCTGCCTGGAGGAGGGAGAGAGAGCATGCAGGGATGCCGGCATTGGTGTTACCGCATCCCAGTAACCTGCTTACATTTGGCATAATCAGCAGGATGCAACACTCAAGTGCAGATATGGCAGATCAATCAATCAGTTTACTAGGGGCTATGCTTAACAATATGCCAAAGTTTATGGGGAGCAATCTGTTACTATGGGACAAGGTGGAGGAACTGAGGAGTATGTTACGCATGTGTGACACAGGTACTTTAGATGCAGTGACACAGAAACACAGAGAAGCCAGTACAGGGTTAATAAACAGGGGGGATTTATTGTAACAGGGTCAATCTCCACGCAGGGAGTAACAGGGGAAATATGGGGACAACAAGGGGAGTAGCAGGTAACAGACTATAAACGACAATTCACAGTTTGGCTAGATGTAGCAGACTCGACACGGTTGTAATCGACAGTTTTACACTTAGCTGACTCTTGTTCCCCACAAGGCAGTTGCCGGCTGATGCCGGTGTTGTTTTCTTCTGGCTTTCCCGCCTAAACAATGCTCCGTCTTCTGGCAGCAGCGGGCGGTCTCCGGTTTGACCCACTGAGCCCCTAGTCCATAACACTGCACCTCACTTGCTCGGCTCCACGTCTTCTGGCAATAGCGGGCGGTCTCCGGTTTGACCCGCTGAGCCCCTAGTCCATAGCACTGCACCTCACTTGCTCGGCTCCACGGACCCTGCGTCTCTTCTCCCTCTAGCGGGGCTTGACCCCAACTGTCAACTCCCTGCTTTCCCGCGCAAAACTCCTTTTTTCTCCCTCTTCCTAGACACACTTCCAGCTCTCCGGTCACCTGACTCCTGTGCTCTCAGTCTGTCTTCCCCCTGCAACCAGAGGCACGGCCCCGGCAGTTCCAGATCCCTTGTTCTGAAATTACTTACACCCCGGTCTTCCCCCTTACATATGCATCCCATGACACTCACTTTACAGGCGGAAATGGCCCTATAGACCCTAGACGGAGAGGCACGACAGATGGTTATGTTCCGGCAGCCAAGGGACCATTATACTGTAGTTAAAGTGATCCGAATTTTAGAAGACATGCATGGTGACACCACTGACCTAGGTAACCTACGCATGCTCCTATTCCATCAGGTTCAGAGGGAGGGCGAGACGTTAGCTCAGTACGTGAATGCTTTTCAGGAAGTAACGGCCCATATAACCAAGAAAATGCAGGAAGAATACCGTGGGCTGGAACTGCTAGACGAAGTGCTTCAGAATCAACTTGTTGTGGGCCTGAGGGACCCCTATTTGAGACAGGCCCTTACACTCTAACCCCAATATAAGCTTTCTTGAAGTCAGGGCAGAGGCGAGAGTGCGGGAATAAGACGGCCTTGTCCTGACATGTATGGTTCTGGGCCATGAAGTGACCATTTCTAAATCACCCAGTACAGAGCCAGACTGGGCCTGGGAGCTAGTGAAAGAGAACCAGGACATAAGGGGAGAATTACACAGTATTAGAGGAATCCCCTCTAACACCACGACGCCAGGCCCTGTGTCTTGGAATGAGTTGGAATATTTTCCTCCTCGCAGTCTACAGCCATGAACCTGAAGCCATGAACCTGCTGTGGGGTGGAATGCTGGGCTTTTGGAAGAAAGGAACACATCTCCTGGAACTGTCCAACTCAGGAAAGAAGGCGGAAGGCGAATCTGTTAAACTACTGCACCTCATGGTCGAGGAGCACGCCATGGGGCCTCGCACCCCTGAAAGAGGGGATGAAGACTCTGAAGATATTGTTTCTGAAAGATGTACTACTTGGGCAGAGTTTAATGGACAACGCATCCGCTGTCTCAGATGACGACTATGCCGGAGGAATACTTCCGGACCCACTTACCGGATGTCGCTCGCTCCAGAAAGGAACCAACCATCCAACTGGTGGCTGCCAACCAGTGGCCTAAGTAGTATGGATGTCTATATGAGTGTAAACAACAACATACTTACAAGGGTTTCTGTAATATCACGTTAAACTCCATTGATAGTCTATATCACACAAGAAGGAAAAAGCCCTCAAAGAAATAAGAAAGCTTATGTAACCAGAGTTTTTAGAGAAAAATATTACTTTATTTAGACATTAGTACATAATTAAAAAATATCTCACGGTGCTGCATGAAAAAGGGACACTGCCCACTCTCATATTTTTCAATTTATGATCCAACACAATTGGGAGAGTGCATAGGGATATAGCAAATGCAAAATTGTTACGTACAATATAATTATTAGGGATCAGCTCGAGTCATTATTTCTCCAGTCCATTTGGGTGAAAGTGACTAGTGCATAGGGCCTACAAAACTGGTATCAAAAAGATCTCATATTGGTCTTAGAGATCAGCTAAAATCCTTACTTCTCCATCTTATCTGTATTTAAAGTGACCAGTGCATAATACATAATAATAACTGTCATCAAAACACCTCAGTTTGAATTAAATCACTTCTGATATCCTGCCTCTGGGCAGATCAATGTTAGTAACTTACACAGTCTCCAATATTAATCAAACGGTATTTAATCAATAGTACATGTACTTACTTTAGGAGATATGAGAGTGCTGCCCGTGCCCTCGCGCCCCCACGCGCGTTTCGCCCTCGCTTCGTCGGGGGGCGTGTATTTGCAATGTGAGCCCGCATTGACTTAAATAGGGACGTATGGTTTAAACTCAATGCTCAATTAGCATATGAAACACTGTTTCCGGGTGATGCTGCTTCATAGCGGCGCATGCGCAGTCGCATGTCACTTCCTTTGTGGAACTTCCACCCGCCGACCGTGAAACGCAAGCGTGCCACTGCTGCTAAGTAGCGATGCACACACCAGCGCATCGGGTGTCGGCAGGTCGAAGCTCCGGAGCAACAGCGGCGCGCATGCGCACTGGGACCATCAGGAGGAAAAAGAAGATCGCGGGGAAGTGCAGGTGGGAAGCATTATCTAGATGTATTTGAGCTAATGTACTCCTCCATTATTATTAATAATTTGGAGACCAACATCGTCCCTATCTTATGCATCTTGCTATGATATTTATCCATAAACAAAGTAGATCTGGAGATTAGACACCATCAGGGTGATTTTCCATTTCCCATGGATATTATCAATTCCATTTAAATCGCTGCATCTTGTCATACCTATATCTATCTAAAGGGATCAAGATCTCACAAAATTAGTAACTATATAAGCTCCAAATGAAGAAAGGCGCATCAAGAGTACTATCTCATTTGATTTGAGGCACTTCCAGCATTAGAGTGTATTAATACTTATAATGAACCCCCATGTATGTATATATGTATCCTGGGGCTCATATGGCCAGCTATTGGCCTTATATCACTCATATGCCTTTAGGCCTCAATCAAATTAGCATCCATAAATCTTAATCAAATATGAGATTATTGTATAGTCCCATTATCTTACTGTTTGTCCTCATCCCGACATTTAATCCCGCCTCCATTATTGACACCCTCCCGAGGTTACACTTAAGTTGTAAACATCAACATAGAAGAGCAGATATAGATCAATATGTTACATAGTATAGAATTAGTAGAGTTCATCATCTGTGGATCTTGGTAAGATTCTTGAAGATGTCATATGTGGTTCCACTCGCTTCTATTGTAGCGCCCCGAGGGTTCGGCCGCTACAGGGGTATTGCACCTCAGCCCAGAGGTGTGATATTCCACTCCCAGGTAAGGATGGAGTATGGACCAGGGCTCAGTTAGCTGCATACAGCACACACACCCCATTTCCGAGGGACAGCTCAACGGTGCTCCCACTAGACATAAGTGCAGGCACGACCGACCATGTCCCTGCTGGAGTGGGGAGGGAGGGGTGGAACACCCAGTGCTGTAGGGGCAGATAGGGGGCGGTTTCTGAGCGTAGGTAGGAGCCCATTGGTTGCTGGTCACCTGGGCTCATGGTCAGAGGGAGGTATAAAAGGTGGGCACCATCTTAGTTCTGGGTCAGTTCAGCCAGAGGAGAAGACAGGGAGTAGAGGCTCTGTAGGAGCTCTACTCCAGGAGGGCATAGTGAGAGGCCGAGGAGGAGGTGAAGGGGAGCTGAGATTTTGGCTCATCTCAGCTCCAAGAGAAAGGAACAGAAAGGAACAGAACAGGAAAGAAAGAGAAGGAGAGACAGAGAAACAGAAGGGCTCAGGAACAAGAAGGTGGAAGGGACCCTAAGAACCCACGAGAATCCAGGGTGCAGGGTCAGGCAGATTAAGGGTACCGGATCCCAAGTTGGTGGAGGAGAAACAACCCTCAGCCAAAGACCGGTCGTCGTGATCATCTATTGGAGCCACACCTCATCAAACCTGCTAGGAAGGCACCATATAGGACAGCGGAGGACGGGGCCCACGTTTAACCGCACAAGTCCGCGGCAGCTGGACAAAAGTGGGTCACTGGTGAGGCAGGCCAGAGAAAGGATTAAAGGGGGTCCTGTGCCATGCTCCTCAACTGCCTGGGAGTTGACCGAGCCCCACACCTGGTGGACGCAGCGCGGCTCGGGCGATCACTGCTGACAGAAGTGACCCGGAACAAATGAACTGTGAGTAAAGACCCTGGACTGTAACTTGTTGTCTGTGTGCTCCTTCGCGCCTCCTCACTACCGGTACTGGGACTCTCACCACCATCACTCCCACCATCCACTACACTGCCCTGGGGCCGCACTCTTCCCCTGGGGAGTCACACCATCCCAGCTGCACACGTCATCGGCCCCAGCGGACTGCCTTGCAGCGGCGGTTCCTAATAACCGCAATCCACGGGTGGCGTAGTCGGACATTATCTGAAGCACGTAGCAGACTACCATTGGACTGACCACCCTGAGCCGCGGGACCGGGCCGCCACTACTACTCCCTGCATCTCCCTATCGCCCGGATCCGCGTGCCCCACGGCCCAGGGGGCGAGTCAGCTTTGGCGTAGTCGGCAGGATTTCGTGCCCGCTAACCACGGGTACTGCTCGCCTGAAAAGAGACTGTTTCGTTGTACTAAAGATGGCGCCCGCCCTAGAAGAACGAGCGCCATAATGTGCGCGCCAAAAGACCACAGGAGGCCGCCTCCCATCGTGGGCCGGGTCCCAGAATGGCGCCAAAGAGGAAGCCCGCCCCCAACAACCATGAGCACTGCTGTGGAAATGTCCGTCAACGTGGGAGGGCTGCCCCTGAAAGTGATTGTCAGCAGAATGCCCCAGGACCACCCCCCATGGGGGCGGATAGGAAAGAAAACTGCGGGGCAGGGGGTGGTCTGGATCAGTCCAGACAGACCGCACCCGGGAATGGACGCTCTGAGCAGCACCAGCCTCCTGGCCCGAAGCCTGCTGCAGGCCGAACCGCTCTGCAGCCTAGCAGAAGTCCTAGCGCAGCTCCCCAGAGATCCGGAGCGTGCGCAAGCTGCACTGGAGGACCTGGAGCGGAGGATGGTCCGGGCGCAGCGGAGTGCACTCACCGAGTGGAGAGAGGAACTGGCCCGGCAGGCCGAGACCCACCAGCGACAGGCCTCAGCCGCACCCCGGGGTTTGCCTGCCTCTGAGGACGGCGCAGGAGGAGAGAGGACCGGAGGCGACGCCGCGGAGGGAGCCACGAGGACTGAGGCAAGTGAAGGGGACGTCACCACCCCAAGCCCAGCACCCACAAGCCTGCCCCAGCCTCCCGTCGCAGCACCAGAAGCCCCACTCACCGCACCTGTTGCCGCGCCGCCACTGCTCCCGGCTAGGCCTCAAGCGGCGAGCGCCGCGGCCACGCCCCGCCCAGCGCCACGCCCCTTGACCCCGGGCGCCGTAAAGCAGGAAGCATCATCGGCCCGGTCGCAAGGCCTGGATGACCCGGGCGCCATCGCCAAGCCTGCGCCCCTGTCCCGGATGGGACTGCCACCTAGCGCAGCCACAAGACCCCCGGCCTGGTCGCAAGGCCGAGTGCCCCCGGGCGCTGCTCCCAGATCAGGTCCCCCCACTATACCATCGCTGGGCGTGGACCTGTTTGCCCATCATACCGGTCCGGATGGACTGCCGCTGGAGTGGCCGGCTGAAGTGACCGGCAATCAGCCATGGAAGGCCCAGCCCCCGCGCGAGCCTCTGATACCGGCTCCTGAACCCGTCGAGGTCACCCTACCCCCACTAGAGGACGTCCAATTTGCGTGGGACTCCACCGGCGAGAACTTAATGGGGTTCTCTCAAGAGACCCGGGCAGACGCGGTCCGTCATCTGGAGGCCTGTCACCAGCAACTGGCGACCTTTGAGCGGGAGCGACGAGAGAGGCGTGTCAGGGAGGAACGGCTCCAAGCCCAGAGTGCTGAACAAAAGCGCAAGGCCCGCCAAGACCCCCAAGCAGCCCGTGGTCCCCGAATCACCGGGACCATAGTCAAGTTCCACATGGAGAACGGCTGGGGCTTCATCAGGGGCCCAGAAACCGCAGGCGACGTCTTTGTGACCCGCAGGGACGTGGAGAGTCATCTACCGGAGGGACATCGTGGCCGTGACCTGTACCCTGGTGATGTGGTCGCCTTTACCCGCCACGTAGGTGCAAAAGGACCATACGCCCTACATGTCCATCGGCTCACCGAGGAGGAGCTACAATACCGCGGCTATGAGGAGAGCCAAGAGGACCCAGACGGGTCTGAAGAACCATATGAGGAGGAAGAAGGAGCATATGGAGGACACCGCTACTAGTAAGTAGCAAAGTACCTGTGTACATAGTTACCCGGCAGGGTATCAGAACTGTTTTTGGGACTGTTCCCGTCTTGAAAGTGTGGTCCCCGTTGGGACAAATATTGAACTGTTACCTGTGTGCCCCTCATCCCCTACCAGGCTGAGGACTGTGAGCAGCCATTCCCTTCCCAAAAATGGCCGAGGACTGAGAGCGGTCAACCCCTTGTATATAGTTGCGCTTCCTAAAGCGCCCCCTACTGGTTTTATACAAAAACCGCAACGTCTACCTCAAGATTTACTGGACTGTTGCACCTTTACCTGGTCGCAAGTTGCACCGCGGCCATGATCCAAGAATCCAAGAATGTGCTTTACTTAAAAATGTGTTACATGAGAAAGTTTTATATGCTGCTAGGTGATAATGCAAATGTTTTACAAGATGTTTTATATGACAAAAGAGTTCCAGAGGCATTAGCAAAGTGTTTTATAACAGTGACAAGAAAAGAAAAGTGTTTCCCATAAAGGGAATTGAACTGTATTACCTGTTTTCTGATGTGAAAAGTTATTGAAAAAGTTTTGCATGTCCTGTAATTATCTGTTTTTGCTCTTTTCCAGCCCGAGGACGTGCTGTGCTTTACCAGGGGGGAATGTAGCGCCCCGAGGGTTCGGCCGCTACAGGGGTATTGCACCTCAGCCCAGAGGTGTGATATTCCACTCCCAGGTAAGGATGGAGTATGGACCAGGGCTCAGTTAGCTGCATACAGCACACACACCCCATTTCCGAGGGACAGCTCAACGGTGCTCCCACTAGACATAAGTGCAGGCACGACCGACCATGTCCCTGCTGGAGTGGGGAGGGAGGGGTGGAACACCCAGTGCTGTAGGGGCAGAAAGGGGGCGGTTTCTGAGCGTAGGTAGGAGCCCATTGGTTGCTGGTCACCTGGGCTCATGGTCAGAGGGAGGTATAAAAGGTGGGCACCATCTTAGTTCTGGGTCAGTTCAGCCAGAGGAGAAGACAGGGAGTAGAGGCTCTGTAGGAGCTCTACTCCAGGAGGGCCTAGTGAGAGGCCGAGGAGGAGGTGAAGGGGAGCTGAGATTTTGGCTCATCTCAGCTCCAAGAGAAAGGAACAGAAAGGAACAGAACAGGAAAGAAAGAGAAGGAGAGACAGAGAAACAGAAGGGCTCAGGAACAAGAAGGTGGAAGGGACCCTAAGAACCCACGAGAATCCAGGGTGCAGGGTCAGGCAGATTAAGGGTACCGGATCCCAAGTTGGTGGAGGAGAAACAACCCTCAGCCAAAGACCGGTCGTCGTGATCATCTATTGGTGCGACACCTCATCAAACCTGCTAGGAAGGCACCATATAGGACAGCGGAGGACGGGGCCCACGTTTAACCGCACAAGTCCGCGGCAGCTGGACAAAAGTGGGTCACTGGTGAGGCAGGCCAGAGAAAGGATTAAAGGGGGTCCTGTGCCATGCTCCTGAACTGCCTGGGAGTTGACCGAGCCCCACACCTGGTGGACGCAGCGCGGCTCGGGCGGTCACTGCTGACAGAAGTGACCCGGAACAAATGAACTGTGAGTAAAGACCCTGGACTGTAACTTGTTGTCTGTGTGCTCCTTCGCGCCTCCAGCACTACCGGTACTGGGACTCTCACCACCATCACTCCCACCATCCACTACACTGCCCTGGGGCCGCACTCTTCCCGTGGGGAGTCACACCATCCCAGCTGCACACGTCATCGGCCCCAGCGGACTGCCTTGCAGCGGCGGTTCCTAATAACCGCAATCCACGGGTGGCGTAGTCGGACATTATCTGAAGCACGTAGCAGACTACCATTGGACTGACCACCCTGAGCCGCGGGACCGGGCCGCCACTACTACTCCCGGCATCTCCCTATCGCCCGGATCCGCGTGCCCCACGGCCCAGGGGGCGAGTCACTATGTTATGTTGGGATCTTGGTAGAGCACTCATACTGTTATCAGGCAATCTAGAACTGAATAAAAATGGCATTAAAATCCAAACTATTAAAATTAAACCCACACCAAAAGAATGGGGAAACCAGAAGGAAAGAGAGCCGAAGCACATAGCCAAATCATAGAAAGGAGCTAAACCCAAAATTCTCATTTAGTCCGAATGGAGTAACAGTCTTAAGTCTGTAAATCCATCGGCTCTCCACCTGGGATAAGGCTTTAAACAAATCCCCTCCCCTCTGTCCCAAAGATATCTGGTCAATTGCTCTTATCTTTAGGAGTTTGGCATCACTATTGTGGAAGGCTTTAAAGTGCCTGGGTAGGGTCTTTAGTTCACTCATATCCTCTGTATCCTTTGATTTTTCTAATTTCTGATTTTAAGTTCTCAGGTCGTCATACCAACATATAGTTTGCCACAAGGGCATTCTGCCAAGTATATAACACCCTTAGAAAAGCATGTCAGGAAGGTGTCAATTGTAAATACTCTGGTCTTTTCTGAATTAGAAAACGTTTTATTTTTAACCAGGTTAGAGCAGGCTTTACAATGCCCGCACGGAAAGAAACCCTTAATGTGATTTCTAAAGGAATCTTTCTTCGTCTTTTCTTTGGAGTAGTGGCTTCGAACAAGAAGATCTTTTAAGTTTTTTGATCTTTTGGCCGTAATACTGTTTTTTCCCCAATTATTGGTCCCAAGATCTGGCCCATTTGGAGAACCCTCCAGTGTTTATTGATAATATCATTAAATTCCTTCCATTGTTTGTTATACGGTGTGATTAATCTCGCTTGATTAGAGGATTCGCTCTCTTTTGTTGAATTGTTATATAATAATTTGTCCCTGGTGGTATTTTTGGCCCTATTGTACCCATGCTTGATGGTGCGATGCCAATACCCTCTTTCTCTGAATCTCAGGTATAGATCTGCAGCCTGGTCTTCAAATTTTTTTTCCGTGGAGCAGATTCTTTTTGCTCTGAGGTATTGACAAGTTGGAATGCTTCTAATAGTGGAGGGCAGATGTGAGGAGCTGGCATGTAGGATGGAGTTGGTCGAAGGTCGGTTTTCGATAGATGTCAGTGGTGATCTATCCATCTGCTGTGATCTGTAGGTCCACATCCAAAAAATTGACATGTCGACCACTGTTGTATGTCACTTTGATGTTCACATCATTTTTATTCAACTCCATCATAAATGCTTCCAGCTCCTCACATGTGCCTCCCCAAAAGAAAAGGATGTCGTCTATATACCTCATCCAGTTGAGGACTTTGTCAGATCCCTCAACCGGAGTACATTGTAGGACCTCCCTTTCCCAGGCCCCCATAAACAAATTGGCATATGAGGGGGCACAGGCCGCCCCCATAGCTGTTCCTTGTGTCTGAACAAAGATCTGCTCATTGAATATAAAGCAGTTATGCTCAAGAATAAATTCCAGCAAAGTCAGAATGAGATCTATCAGCAGTGTGTCAAGATTGCCACTAACCAAAAACCAATGTATCGCCTTCAACCCATCTCGATGTTTTATCGATGTATACAGTGCTTCAACATCGGCCACGACTAAGGACATTCCATCCTCCAGATGGATTTGGTCCAGTCGTCTTAAGGCCGATGTTGTATCCTGTATATAAGATGGTAATGTCGAGACAATCGGCTTCAGATAGTAGTCAATCATTCGGCACACTGCTTCACACAAGCCATCATTGCCCGAGATTATGGGCGCCCAGGAGGATCTATCAGATTTTTATGCAACTTCGGGATCAGATAAAAGGTTGGGAGCTTGGGTTTCATCTTAATTATTTGGTCCAGAAATTTCTTAGGAATGATGCCGTCTTCAAAGGCTTTTTGTAGAATATCCACCAATTGCTGCTGGTATTCAAGGAGCCGGTTGTAAGTTAGTTTTCTATAACATTTTTTGTCCAATAATAACTTATAGGCTTGCTTTTCATACATATCGCATGGTTATATGACCAGATTGCCGCCTTTATCCACCATTTTGAAGACAACGTCATTCCAAGATTGCATCTCTCTAAGTGCTGATTCCTCCAGTCCACAGCCCTTTGTCAGCCTTCTTGATTTCAATTTTTCAATGTCGGCTGATACTAATTATACAAACATGTCAATTGGGGGACAAGATGCAATACTGGGAAACTTCTTAGATTTATTGCATAGGAACATAGGAAATGAGCTTACCCCATTATCTTCATCTCCTCGGAAATCCGATTCCTCGGCTAATGACTCTAAGATAGCTATTGCTGCCTTTTCCTCTTCCGTACCTAATTTTAGGCCCATGTTGTTTTTTTCATGAAAACTTTTAAGGATCAGTTTTCAAGCATATAAATGTACGTCCTTTATGGCTGTAAAGGTATCTATGGGTTGAGGGGGGGGGGGGGAGTTAGACCTCTCTCCAAAACACTTATTTGTGTCTTAGAGAGGCCATGTTTTGATAAATTAATTACCTTTGGTTGTTCATATCGTCTCCTCCCACTGTTCTTTTTAATAGGCCCATAGTACTTCCTTTTTCCTCCGTATCTTGTTCTAATCTGATTGGCATTTCCCGCATCCTGATCAAGGTTTACTGATGATGCACTGGATACAGATGATGCTGAGGACATTATTGGGGCTGATTCATTCGTGCTCTCTCTATTCTTAGACTTGAATTGCCATATATAGACCCTTTTCTGTTGGTAATCATTTAAATCTCTTTTATATTTCTTTTTTTTACAGTTGTACTAATCTCCTGCTCCCATTTTTCCATTTCAAGTTCTAAATCACTATAGAACTGTTTTAGATGTTCAGTCTGAATTTCCAGTGTCATATGTGTTTGCAAAGTGCTGATCTCCTGATCCAATTCTTCCAAAAGCTGTGTATTTCTTTCATTAATAATATCAATGAAAGTAAGTGAACAGGCAGAGGCAGCCATCTCCCATTTACCAACCAGTAAGGGGTCATTGAGTTCAAATGTTTGGTATAATTGGACCCTGAGACCTCTAGGTACAATTTTTTGTTTACTGTAATTTTGTAGGCCGCTTTGGTCCGCCAAGTTCTGGTTTTCTTTTCCATTAAATTTCTATATTTGTGTAACAGCTCCTTATCATCCATCTTATTCCCATTAAAAACATCCGCAGCACCATGTTGAAAGATATCCGAAAATTTGCTCTGCCAGGTTTTTTCCCTGGCCCTCAGATCCATAGTAAGTAAAGAGGTCAATCTGTTGTAAAACAGGATTAGTATAAACAACAACATACTTACAAGGGTTTCGGTAATATCACGTTAAACTCCATTGATAGTCTATATCACACAAGAAGGAAAAAGCCCTCAAAGAAATAAGAAAGCTTATATAACCAGAGTTTTTAGAGAAAAATATTACTTTATTTAGACATTAGTACATAATTAAAAAATATCTCAGGGTGCATGAAAAAGGGACACTGTCCTCTCTCATATTTTTCAATTTATGATCCAACACAATTGGGAGAGTGCATAGGGATATCGTAAATGCAAAATTGTTACGTACAATATAATTATTAGGGATCAGCTCGAGTCATTATTTCTCCAGTCCATTTGGGTGAAAGTGACTAGTGCATAGTGCCTACAAAACTGGTATCAAAAAGATCTCAAATTGGTCTTAGAGATCAGCTAAAATCCTTACTTCTCCATCTTATCTGTATTTAAAGTGACCAGTGCATAATACATAATAATAACTGTCATCAAAACACCTCAGTTTGAATTAAATCCCTTCTGATATCCTGCCTCTGGGCAGATCAATGTTAGTAACTTACACAGTCTCCAATATTAATCAAACGGTATTTAGTCAATAGTACATGTACTTACTTTAGGAGATATGAGAGTGCTGCCCGTGCCCTCGCGCCCCTACATGCGTTTCGCCCTCGCTTCGTCGGGGGGCGTGTATTTGCAATGTAAGCCCGCATTGCCTTAAATAGGGACGTATGGTTTAAACTCAATGCTCAATTAGCATATGAAACAGTGTTTCCGGGTGATGCTGGTCCATAGCGGCGCATGAGCAGTCGCATGTCACTTCCTGTGTGGAACTTCCGCCCGCCGCTAAGCAGCGATGCACACACCAGCACGTCGGGTGTCGGCAGGCCGAAGCTGCGGAGCGACAGCGGCGCGCATGCGCACTGGGGCCATCAGGAGGAAAAAGAAGATCGCGGGGAAGTGCAGGTGGGAAGCATTATCTAGATGTATTTGGGCTAATGTACTCCTCCATTATTATTAATAATTTGGAGACCAACATCATCCGTATCTTATGCATCGTGCTATGATATTTATCCATAAACAAAGTAGATCTGGAGATTATACACCATCAGGGTGATTTTCCATTTCCCATGGATATTATCAATTCCATTTAAATCCCTGCATCTTGTCATACCTATATCTATCTAAAGGGATCAAGATCTCATAAAATTAGTAACTATATAAGCTCCAAATGAAGAAAGGCGCATCAAGAGTACTATCTCATTTGATTTGAGGCACTTCCAGCATTAGAGTGTATTAATAATTGTAATGAACCCCCATGTATGTATATATGTATCCTGGGGCTCATATGGCCTGATATTGGCCTTATATCACTCATATGCCTTTAGGCCTCAATCAAATTACCATCCATAAATCTTAATCAAATATGAGATTATTGTATAGTCCCATTATCTTACTGGTTGTCCTCATCCCGACATTTAATCCCGCCTCCATTATTGACACCCTCCCAGGTTACACTTAAGTTGTAAACATCAACATAGAAGAGCAGATATAGATCAATATGTTACATAAGCAAAAAGAAGCAAAACCTTCAAAAGACAAAAAATATATCTCATACCCTACCATAATTATATATAAATGTAAAGCAAAGTTGCATATTAAATATAGGGTACTTAGTGAACTATTTTTGATCAAAAAAAGTATACAAGCCGTCCCACCAGTGACAAGGTGACCCTAAATTGGGACGGTACCTACACTGTCTATATTAAAAACCTTACCGTATATCAAAGTTGAAGTAATGCATATAAAAGGGTAGACAAATAGGACCGGGTCCCAACTTCAGACCACCTAGGCCCGTGGTAAGCTACAATATACTATTTTATATATATTTTTTGTCTTTTGTAGGTTTTGCTTCTTTTTGCTAGTGTGAACATGCTCCTATTTCTTGCATGTGTACCATCTTAGACCTCAGTTCACATTGCTTGGCAATATGTTACATAGTATAGAATTAGTAGAGTTCATCATCTGTGGATCTTGGTAAGATTCTTGAAGATGTCATATGTGGTTCCACTCGCTTCTATGTTATGTTGGGATCTTGGTAGAGCACTCATACTGTTATCAGGCAATCTAGAACTGAATAAAAATAGCATTAAAATCCAAACTATTAAAATTAAACCCACACCAAAAGAATGGGGAAACCCGAAGGAAAGAGAACCGAAGCACATAGCCAAATCATAAAAAGGAGCTAAACCCAAAATTCTCATTTAGTCCGAATGGAGTAACAGTCTTAAGTCTGTAAATCCATCGGCTCTCCACCTGGGATAAGGCTTTAAACAAATCCCCTCCCCTCTGTCCCAAAGATATCTGGTCAACTGCTCTTATTAGTGTTGAGCCACCCCCGTAGTGTTCGGGTTCGGTTCGGTTCGTCGAACACCGGGATGTTCGAGGAACTGTTCGTCGAACTGTTCGTCGAACACCTTAGAACACCGTCGAACACCGTTAAAACCAATGGCAGGCAAACAAAAACACATAGAAACACATAGAAAACACCTGCAAAGGTGTCCAAAAGCTGACAAACTGCTCAGAAGACACTCTCTTTAAAAAAGCCGGCCGGCAAATTCAGCAGCGGCATACACCGGTACCCGACAATTTAGACAAGAAGGAATAGAGCATCACACATAGATTAGATAGATAGAAACATGTCAGTCACACATATAAGAAGCACAGTGACAGTGTTGGTTACTGCACTTGTCATTTAGTGTAAAGGATTTATTAAAAAAAATATTAGTGTTTTCATGCACTGTCTCTTTAAAAAAGCCGGCCGGCAATTCAGCATCTGTACCCGACAATTTAGAACAGAAAGAATAGAGCTTCACACATAGATTAGATAGATAGAAACATGTCAGTCACATATATAATAAGTACAGTGATAGTGTTGCTTACTGTACTTGTCATTTAGTGTAAAGGATTTATTTAAAAAAAATAATAGTGTTTTCATGCACCGTCTCTTTAAAAAAGCCGGCCGGCAATTCAGCAGCGGTACCCGACAATTTAGAACAGAAAGATAGAGCATCACACATAGATTAGATAGATAGAAACATGTCAGTCACATATATATGAAGTACAGTGATAGTGTTGGTTACTGTACTTGTCATTTAGTATTAAAATAAAGGATTTATTATTAAAAAAATTGGCGTGGGGTTCCCCTTAATTTTAGGCTCTAGCGGAGGTTAAGCAGACAGCTGGGGCAGATGTTTGAAGCCTGGGAAGGGGGTAATACCCACGGAGCTTCCCAGGCTACTAATATCAGCCTCCAGCTGAATACATAGCCTTTACTAGCTATTAAAATGGGGGACCCCCCAAAAAAAATGACGTGGGGTCCCCCCTAATTTAATAGCTAGCAAAGGCTAGGCAGACAGCTGGGGGCTGATATTAATAGCCCAGGAAGGGAGCCATGAATATTGGCCCCCTCCCAGGCTAGAAACACCAGCCGTCAGCCGCCCCAGAAATGGCGCATTCATAGGATGCGCCAATTCTGGCACTTAGCCTCGCTCTTCCACGCTGCCCTGGTGCGGTGGCAGGGGGTAATAGGGTTGGGGTTGATGTCAGCTTATAATGCCAGCTGACATCAAGCCCAGGTTAGTAATGGAGAGGCGTCTATAAGACACCCCCATTACTAACCCCATAGTCAAAGTTAAAAAAAACACAAACACCCAGAATAAAGTCCTTTAATTGAAATAAAGACACAATCCTTTATTGTTCTAAATTAAACCATACTTACCATCACGCCCATTCCAGCTGAAGCCAACGATCTCCTGCAATAAAAGAAAAATAATAAAGCAACCTCATCCTTACCTTTCCATGGTTCCCACGACAGCTTCAGCTCTGCTACATCGAGATGACAGGCTGGACCGCAGCAGAACGCTGCCATCCAGCCTGTCATCCCGCAGACACTGAGAAGCGCAGGCTTGCTTGCGCTGCTCAGCGTCTCTCTGTGACGACATCCAGATGAGCCGAGTTCATGTCCAATGAACTCGGCTCACCTCATGCACGTCACTGACAGCGTGGGAAAATTCTCACGCTGAAGCGCTGATTGCAGGAGAATTTTCCCACGCTGTCAGTGACGTGCAGGAGGTGAGCTGAGTTCATTGGACATGAGCTCACCTCATGCACATCACTGACAGCGTGGGAGTATTCTCCTGCACTCAGCACTTCAGCGTGAGAATTTTCCCACGCTGTCAGTGACGTGCATGAGGTGAGCCGAGTTCATTGGACATGACCTCGGCTCATCTGGATGCCGTCACAGCGAGACAGTGAGGAGCGCAAGCATGCCTGCGCTTCTCAGTGTCTGCGGGATGACAGACTGGATGGCAGCGTTCTGCTGCGGTCCAGCCAGTCATCTCGATGTAGCAGAGCTGAAGCTGTCGTGGGAACCATGGAAAGGTAAGGATGAGGTTGGTTTATTATTTTTCTTTTATTGCAGGAGATCGTTGGCTTCAGCTGGAATGGGTGTGATGGTAAGTATGGTTTAATTTAGAACAATAAAGAATTGTGTCTTTATTTCAATTAAAGGACTTTATTCTGGGTGTTGTGTTTTTTTTAAATACTTTACTAGAAATTCATGGCGGTCATGTCTAATACTGGCGTGACCCCATGAATTTTGGGCTTGGGGCCAGCTGATAATACCAAGCTGGCCCTAACCCCTTTATTACCCAGTGAGCCACCGCACCAGGGCCCTGGATGAGTTGGGTACAGCGCCAGAAGATGGCGCTTCTATGAACGTGCCATTTTCCGGGGTGGCTGCGGACTGCAATTTGTAGCGGGGGGGGGGGCCCAGAAAGCTTGGGCCTCCCTGCGCTGCAGATTCCAGCCCCCAGCTGCCTAGTTGTACCTGGCTGGACACAAAAATAGGGCGAAGCCCCACGTACTTTTTTTTTAATTATTTCATGAAATTCATGAAATAATTAAGAAAAAAAGGGCTTCCCTATATTGTTGTGTCCGGCCAGGTACAAATAGGCAGCTGGTGGATGGGGGCAGCCCGTTCCTGCCTGCTGTACCTGGCTGGACACAAATATAGTGCGAAGCCCCACTTCAATTTTTTTAAATTATTTCAGGAAATTCATGAAATAATTAAGAAAAAAAGGGCTTCCCTATATTGTTGTGTCCGGCCAGGTACAAATAGGCAGCTGGTGGATGGGGGCAGCCCGTTCCTGCCTGCTGTACCTGGCTGGACACAAATATAGGGCGAAGCCCCACTTCAATTTTTTTAAATTATTTCAGGAAATTCATGAAATAATTTAAAAAAAATTGACGTGGGGCTTCGCACTATATTTGTGTCCAGCCAGGTACAGCAGACAGGAACGGGCTGCCCCCAACCACCAGCTGCCTATTTGTACCTGGCCGGACACAACAATATAGGGAAGCCCTTTTTTTCTTAATTATTTCATGAAATAATTTAAAGAAAATTGACGTGGGGCTTCGCCCTGTTTTTGTGTCCAGCCAGGTACAACTAGGCAGCTGGGGGCTGGAATCCGCAGCGCACAGAGGCCCAAGCTTTCTGGGCCACCCCCGCTGCAAATTGCAGTCCGCAGCCACCCCGGAAAATGGCGCGTTCATAGAAGCGCCATCTTCTGGCGCTGTACCCAACTCATCCAGGGCCCTGATGCGGTGGCTCACTGGGTAATAAAGGGGTTAGGGCCAGCTTGGCATTATCAGCTGGCCCTAAGCCCGAAATTCATGGGGTCACGCCAATATTAGACATGACCACCATGAATTTCCAGTAAAGTATTTAAAAAAAACACAACACCCAGAAAAAAGTCCTTTAATTGAAATAAACACACAATTCTTTATTGTTCTAAATTAAACCATACTTACCATCACGCCCATTCCAGCTGAAGCCAACGATCTCCTGAAATAAAAGAAAAATAATAAAGCAACATCATCCTTACCTTTCCATGGTTCCCATGACAGCTTCAGCTCTGCTACATCGAGATGACAGGCTGGACCGCAGCAGAACGCTGCCATCCAGCCTGTCATCCCGCAGACACTGAGAAGCGCAGGCTTGCTTGCGCTCCACAGTGTCTCTCTGTGACGGCATCCAGATGAGCCGAGTTAATGTCCAATGAACTCGGCTCACCTCATGCACGTCACTGACAGCGTGGGAAAATTCTCCTGCACTCACCGCTTCAGCGTGGGAGAATTCTCACACTGAAGCGCTGAGTGCAGGAGAATTCTCCCACGCTGTCAGTGACGTGCAGGAGGTGAGCTGAGTTCATTGGACATGAGCTCACCTTATGCACGTCACTGACAGCGTGGGAAAATTCTCCTGCACTCAGCGCTTCAGCGGGAGAATTCTCACGCTGAAGCGCTGAGTGCAGGAGAATTTTCCCACGCTGTCAGTGACGTGCATGAGGTGAGCCGAGTTCATTGGACATGAACTCGGCTCATCTGGATGTCGTCACAGAGAGACGCTGAGCAGCGCAAGTAAGCCTGCGCTTCTCAGTGTCTGCGGGATGAGAGGCTGGATGGCAGCGTTCTGCTGCGGTCCAGCCTGTCATCTCGATGTAGCAGAGCTGAAGCTGTCGTGGGAACCATGGAAAGGTAAGGATGAGGTTGCTTTATTATTTTTCTTTTATTGCAGGAGATCGTTGGCTTCAGCTGGAATGGGCGTGACGGTAAGTATGGTTTAATTTAGAACAATAAAGGATTGTGTCTTTATTTCAATTAAAGGACTTTATTCTGGGTGTTTGTGTTTTTTTTAACTTTGACTATGGGGTTAGTAATGGGGGTGTCTTATAGACGCCTCTCCATTACTAACCTGGGCTTGATGTCAGCTGGCATTATAAGCTGACATCAACCCCAACCCTATTACCCCCTGCCACCGCACCAGGGCAGCGTGGAAGAGCGAGGCTAAGTGCCAGAATTGGCGCATCCTATGAATGCGCCATTTCTGGGGCGGCTGACGGCTGGTGTTTCTAGCCTGGGAGGGGGCCAATATTCATGGCTCCCTTCCTGGGCTATTAATATCAGCCCCCAGCTGTCTGCCTAGCCTTTGCTAGCTATTAAATTAGGGGGGACCCCACGTCATTTTTTTTGGGGGGTCCCCCATTTTAATAGCTAGTAAAGGCTATGTATTCAGCTGGGGGCTGATATTAGTAGCCTGGGAAGCTCCGTGGGTATTACCCCCTTCCCAGGCTTCAAACATCTGCCCCAGCCGTCTGCTTAACCTCCGCTAGAGCCTAAAATTAAGGGGAACCCCACGCCAATTTTTTTAATAATAAATCCTTTATTTTAATACTAAATGACAAGTACAGTAACCAACACTATCACTGTACTTCATATATATGTGACTGACATGTTTCTATCTATCTAATCTATGTGTGAAGCTCTATTCTGTCTGTTATAAATTGTCGGGTACCGCTGCTGAATTGCCGGCCGGCTTTTTTAAAGAGACGGTGCATGAAAACACTATTATTTTTTTTGATAAATCCTTTACACTAAATGACAAGTACAGTAAGCAACACTGTCACTGTACTTCGTATATATGTGACTGACATGTTTATATCTATCTAATCTATGTGTGAAGCTCTATTCTTTCGGTTCTAAATTGTCGGGTACCGGTGTATGCCGCTGCTGAATTGCCGGCTTTTCATGTTTCACTGTTGGCACTGTTCCCATCGATTTGGGCAATCACTGTAATGCCACAACCACCATGGCTGTGGCATTACAGTGAGTGGCAGACAATCCATGCAGGACACGCTTTTGGTGCACGAACAGTTATCGAACATAACCTCGAACAGCCGAATTTTTTGCAAATCGTTCGGGTTCGTCGAACAACTCGAACACCGCCCAAAACAGCTCGAATTTGAGATTGGCGAACAGTTCTAGTCGAACACCGCTCATCTCTAGCTCTTATCTTTAGGAGTTTGGCATCACTATTGTGGAAGGCTTTAAAGTGCCTGGGTAGGGTCTTTAGTTCACTCATATCCTCTGTATCCTTTGATTTTTCTATATCCCTTATGTGCTCACGCACTCTGATTTTAAGTTCTCGGGTCGTCATACCAACAAATAGTTTGCCACAAGGGCATTCTGCCAAGTATATCACACCCTTAGAAAAGCATGTCAGGAAGGTGTCAATTGTAAATACTCTGGTCTTTTCTGAATTAGAAAATGTTTTATTTTTAACCAGGTTAGAGCAGGCTTTACAATGCCCGCATGGAAAGAAACCCTTAATGTGATTTCTAAAGGAATCTTTCTTCGTCTTTTCTTTGGAGTAGTGGCTTCGAACAAGAAGATCTTTTAAGTTTTTTGATCTTTTGGCCGTAATACTGTTTTTTTCCCCAATTATTGGTCCCAAGATCGAGACCATTTGGAGAACCCTCCAGTGTTTATTGATAATATCATTAAATTCCTTCCATTGTTTGTTATACGGTGTGATTAATCTCGCTTGATTAGAGGATTCGCTTTCTTTTGTTGAATTGTTATATAATGATTTGTCCCTGGTGGTATTTTTGGCCCTATTGTACCCATGCTTGATGGTGCGATGCCAATACCCTCTTTCTCTGAATCTCAGGTATAGATCTGCAACCTGGTCTTCAAATTTTTTTTCCGTGGAGCAGATTCTTTTTGCTCTGAGGTATTGACTAGTTGGAATGCTTCTAATAGTGGAGGGCAGATGTGAGGAGCTGGCATGTAGGATGGAGTGTCTATATGAGTGTGCAGTAAAGATCTGAGCAGAAAGGAGATTATATTAGTGAAAGGCCCCGGAGGAGGGGGACCCATCGTGACTCTGGGGATAAAAAGAAGTGGGACAATTCCTGGCTAATGGATGACGAAGGAATAACTGGGCCCGTTTAACCCAACACCATGCGAGCAAGAGAGTGTTCCAACAGCTTGTGCGGGTCACCCAGATTCAAAGGTTACCAATGGCCTTCCAGCACCTTGGCAAAGTGGTGGTACCCGCGGAAGCTACGGTGACTTTACAAGAAGGACAGACCATACTCACCTTGCCGGTACGAGCTCATGTGTCATTGGAAGGGGTGAAAGTACAAATTGAACCCGCGGAGGGGGAAGAAGCAACTCAGAGACTGCTGGTCGCTAGCAACCTTAATGACCTCAGTTCACAGAGACCGTGTCTCGCGGATTGCAGTGTGAGATCCGGCAACAGCTGCTGCTCCACTCTATGAAGCTCCATTCTCTTAGCAGGGCTCCACACACTGGACGAAGAAGACGAGGATTGTCATGGGACTTCCATTTGGATTACGGCAGTCCAATATGGATTATTTTTTTTAATAAATGGGTGAAAGAGGGACATTGTCGGGGAGTGATTTTTTTCAAATAAAAGACTTTTGTGTGTGTGTTTATTTCTTTTGACTACTGGGTTAGTAATGGGGATGTCTGAAAGAAATACGCTGAAAAAGAGAATGGACAGCACCTCCAAAAATATATGTTGATCTAATGCCTCTCGGCAAAAATAACATTCTGTTCAGACTGTATGAAGCCCACTGCCACGTCACAGCAAACCTCTTAGTGGGTCCTAATATTCCCTGCCTAAAAGGGAGTGGCGCCATGCGTCAACCACCGCCGCAGCGGCAGTGCACCAGTAGGGTGAGCGGCCTGGTGCCTCACAGCACCCATGCTGTAAGACTGAGTCCTCATGACTCCAGGCCGTGCCGCCCCACAAGCTCAAAACCACAGCAACAATGGCCGACACATTGCACCGACACCACATGAAAGGAGCATTGTTACTCACCTTTTTCAAGCTCTGAAGTGAGAGCAAAAATAGACTAGACCCTCTTTGCAGTCTCCTTCTAATTAAAATTTCCTGTGTCAAATGGAAGGAGTGCACATCCGAAAAAAAAGGACAGATCATCCTATACGCTGAAAAAGAGAATTGACAGCACCTCCAAAAACATACGTTGATCTAATGCCTCTCAGCAAAAATATATAAAACTTAACATGAGGTTCTTAGTTTAACATTCTGATCAGACTGTATGAAGCCCACTGCCACGTCACGGCAAACCTCTTAGTGGGTTCTAACATTTTTTGCCTAAGAGGGTGAGGCGCCGTGCGCCAACTACCGCCTCAGCGACAGTGCACCAGCAGGGTGGGCAGCCTGGTGCCTCACAGCACCCATGCTGCAAGACTAAGTCCCCATGACTCCAGGCCGTGCTGCCCCACAAGCACAAAACCACAGCAACAATGGCCGACACACTGCATTAATACCACATGAAAGGAGCATTGTGACTCACCTTTCTCAAGCTCTGAAGTGAGAGCAAAAATAGGCTAGACCAGGAGTGGGCAATTCATTTTCCAGAGGGGTCACATGAGAGACTGTGACTGTTGTGGAGGGCCGAACCAATAGGCTGAAATTAACTCTACTCAATATTAAAATTACCATATTAATTATAATTACTTTATATTAATATTAATTGTATCACTTAATATTAAGCAGAATTAAGTATGCAGACATCCCCCTATAAACCGTTTGAGCACACACACAGCCCCCTATATACCGTAAGGGCCTCCACACAGCCTTCCCATGATCAGCATGAGACCCCCATGTCCAGCAAAAGGCCCCCATGTCCAACAACAGACCCTCATGTCCAGCAACAGACCCCCATGTCCAGCAACAAACCCTCATGTCCAGCAACAGACCCCCATAGGCTCCCCATGTCCAGCAACTGACCCCCATGTCGAGCAACTGACACCCATAGGCTCCCCATATCCAGAAACTAACCCCCATAGGCTCCGCATGTCCAGCAACTGACCCCCATAGGCTCCCCATGTCCAGCAACTGACCTCCATAGGTTCCCCATGTCCAGAAACAGACCCCCATGTCCAGCAACCGACCCCCTCATGTCCAGCAACAGACCCCCCCATGTCCAGCAACAGACCCCCCATGTCCAACAACTCACTTTCATAGGCTCCCCCATGTCCAGCAACTAAGCTCCATGTCGAGCAACTGACCCCATAGGCTCACCATGTCCAGCAACAGACCCCCATAGGTTCCCCATGTCCAGCAACAGACCACCCATGTCCAGCAACAAACCCACCATGTCCAGGAACAGGCCCCCCATGTCCAGCAACAAACCCTTATGTCCAGCAACAGACCCCCCATGTCCAGAAACTGACCCTCAAAGGCTCCCCATGTTCAGCAACTGACCCCCATGTCCAGCAATTGACCTCCATAGGCTCCCCATGTCCAGAAACAGATTCCTATAGGCTCCCCATGTCCAGAAACTGACCCCCAAAGGCTCCCCATGTTCAGCAACTGACCCCCATGTCCAGCAATTGACCTCCATAGGCTCCCCATGTCCAGCAACAGATTCCTATAGGCTCCCCATGTCCAGCAACATACCCCCATAGGCTCCCCATGTCCAGCAACAGACCCTCCCATGTCCAGCAACAGACCCCCCCATGTCCAGCAACTGACCCCCATAGCCATTAAAAAAAACAAACACACATACTCACCTCGCTCCCGCTTCCGTTCCCGTTGCCCCGGCACTGCCTCGGCTCCCGTCTCCGGTGCACATTGCACCGCTCAGCTGAGCTGACGCAATGACATGACGTCATCGTGTCAGCTGTCTCACTCGCTGATTTGTGGAAGAAGGGGCCGGCGACGCCATATTCCACCAATGAAATCACTGCTGTCTGCATCCTTTGGATGCAGATAGCGGTGACAGTGGGCGGCGGCGGCGATGGACAGGCAGGGGAGCATGTGCTGCGGCCAGCGGGCCACAGTTTTCTGCCCACGGCTCTCTCGGATGTGGCCGCACTTTGCCCAGGCCTGGGCTAGACCCTCTTGCAGTCTCCTGCTAATTAAAATCACCTGTGCCAAATTGGAGGCGACTGGTCCAAGAAAGGGGAAAGAATATGCTTTAAGAACTTCGCCAAAACTGCGGTACCATTACATGAGTTGTTGAGAGGAACGACTGGAGGGACCAGGCAACAGCTCATCCGCTGGGGCGTCAGACAAGAGGAGGCTTTAAGGGCACTGAAGTTGGCGCTCACCAACTCTCCCATCTTGGCATACGGTGATTTATTCCAGCCTTTTGTACTGTACACCAATGGAAGCTTTTACGGGTTAGGGGCTGCATTGGCTCAGGTACAAGAATTCAGCGAAACGGTGATCACCTATGCCAGTTTGTCGCTGATGGAGTCCAAGAAGAAGCCCGATAATTACAGCTCTTTCAAGTTGGAATTTATGGCACTGGTGTGGGCCATGACTAAAAAATTTGCGGAGTACCTATCGGGATTGGAAATACATGTACAAACCGATAATAATCCCCTCACCCACCTGGAGAATGCAAAGTTGGGCGCAGTGGAAGAGGAGTGGGTTGCGAGAATGTCCAAGTACATGCACAAAATCTCTTATTAGTCAAAGTCTGAGAACACGCATGCAGACACGCTATCCTGGGTGACTCAGGAGGGCCTAAATAGGGTTGGAGATGGGGAGCTGAAAAGTGATGAAACCCAAAACTTTGAGCATTTTGCGACAGCTGTGGAAGCCGCCCAAGAGTTAGAAGGGAAGTCCTAACCCACTCAGATCCTGGGCCGACCAAGGGACGAGTGGATGCAACTGCACAAGTCTGACCCCGAATTAGCAGAGTTACAGAAATGGGTCGCTCTAAGACAGGAATCAGAGAGGGAGGAAATAATGGTTTTCTCTGCCAGTGCCTTGCAGATCCTGGAGCAATGGGAAAGACTTTTCATGAAGAATGGTTTGCTGTACTGAAAAATCCATATGCCTCAAGAGTTTGGCATCACCTGGCAAGTGGTGATCCCAGAGGAAATGACTAGAAACCGGGCCAAAGAAGCCCACGAGAAAGGCGCCAACTTTGGTACTGGGAAGACCTTCCAGTGGTTTCAGCGGCTGGTGCATTGGCCTCAACTATGTCAAATGGTGGAGGAGGCCAGCAGAAGATGCCAACGGTGTGAGCTGACCAAACCTCCAGAGCAGAGAGCCCCTACCCAAATTTTCCGGTCCTTTTCGCCCTTGGAAGTAATAATGGTCAACTACCTGATGATCTGGGCATCTCATAAAGGCTATGAATATGGTCTGATGATGACCAATCATTTCTCTAAGTTTGCAGTGGTAACTCCAACCAATGACCAGATGGATGAGGCGGCAGCCAGTGCCTTATATCGAGACTTCATTTTTGTGTATGGGTGCCCAAAGAGGATCCATTCGGACCAAGGGGTCTTCCAAAGGAAGGTAATGGAAAAATTACACTGCCTCAATGGCATTGATAAGTCTCGGTTGACTCCATACCACCCGCAAGGGAATGGAGCTTGTGAGCGCTTCAACAGAACTTTACTGCAAATGTTGCGAACATAGGGAACATAGAGGATAGGAAGATGAGGTCGCCAGAATTAGTTTCAGATCTAGTATGGGTGTACAACAACCGGGACCACGCAACCACCAGGTACACGATATACAGGCTGCTGTTCAGTTGGGGTGGTCAAGAGATTATGGAATTAGAGCTGGATCCGGAAGATGACTACCCAGGGAGCAGATGAGGAGACAACTGGTGGAACAGAAATTTTGAGAATCATCGAGACTGGCCTCCAATACAGGAAGTACTGCTCCAGCCAGGAGACAGTGTGCTGGTATGGGCCAAACAGCCCAAAAGTAAACTGGACTACTGATAGAAGGTGGTGCCCTACCGAGTCATAAGGAGAGTTCCCCCCAACAACTCAGTCTATGAAGTTCGGCCAGAAGGAGACGAGACCCCGGGCAAGGTGTTACAATGGAACATGCTCGGCTCCTGCATCTCTCAATTAATGGAAGGAATTGAAAGGATGAGATCTCCGAAAGAACCACATGCCACCGCCAATAGAAAGGCTGTCAACTACAAGGAGAAATGGTTTGCTGTGCCCACAGAGCCGCAGTTGAACTTGAAGATGAGACAAAGTGCAAACTTCCCACCAAAGTACCTGAAGTCTATAGTATTGGCGTCTCTGCCCCCTGACAGGCAGAGACGCCGTCCCTCTTACTGCCGCGCTCCCCACCCGGCGTCCTACGGCGCTCCTGCTTCTGCTGCTGCCGGCGCGCGCAGTGAGCTGGACCGTTACTTCCAACGCTGTCGTACGATACAGGGTTTGGTCCGTGGCAGAGTAGCAGAGAGGACAAGGCCTGGTCATTTGAGAAAGGTCTAGAAAGCTCTATTTGACTTTGTTAGAAAGACTTGCAGCCTAGCGTAAAAAAAGGTGACCCCAATAGAGCCTGTAACTTGAGAAAAGCATGGTAATGACACCCTTATCCCTGTTAACGCTGTACCCATTAGTAATAAGTTATATATAGAAAAGGAATTCTGCTTTACGAGTTATATTGTGTTTTATATCAGCTTTGCCAATACTGTATTTTGACAAATTCTGTTCTCAAACTATTCACTTCCTATTCAAAATTACCCCTCCCTTGAGCTGTTACGGCCAATGTGGTTTCCTACCTGTTGGGTTCCCTCTTCCCACATACCCAGGGATCCCATGATCCCGTCCTTGAAATAAAGACTCTACAACATGTTATTTGTTGGATAAATTTGGCCACAGCGGCCATTTATTAACAAACAACAAATAACAAACAAGATAACAATGAGATAAATATAAATATATATATATATATATATATATATATATATATATATATAAATATATGGAGGGAGGGTTCTTGGAGCTAATAGATCTGGCTTTAAATTAACTATAAAATCAACCGCCATGTTACCCTCAGCCGTTCAGCACCAGCTCGAGGACACCAAAACTTCCACATTCCATGGAAGATCAACCAACTAAATGCTCCCGAGGTAAAACCCCATCCAGAGCCCAGAACCGACTGACAGATCACCCCCACTCAATTTAAATGACCTGGAATTTTTTCCCAATTCCTTCCACCGACAATTCGGTAACAACTTCAAGAACCCCACCCCCTGCCAACCAAGCCACTGTGACAAGCAAAACAAAAAAGGAACATGTTAATACACTATTTTTAAAACTAACATAAAACAATAATCAAAAAAGGGGAGGGAGGGTGGGTAATCACTCCGCTGCTCCTCAGGGAATGGCGGTTTTCCCGCACTTTTCCCTATATATGCACCTCTCCCACACCCGCCCCCAACTTCCCCTTATCCAATCTCTAAGACCGCTTTATTCAAAAAATGGGGGGAGTGAAACCTCCAGGCCAACCCCGGTCATGGGTGGCTTCCCCCTAGCTGTGCTGTCTCCAGCCCCCTCCTCGACCTGTTACGGCCAATGTGGTTTCCTACCTGATGGCTTCCCTCTTCCCACATACCCAGGGATCCCATGATCCCATCCCTGAAATAAAGACTTTACAACATGTTATTTGTTGGATAAATTTGGCCACAGCGGCCATTTATTAACAAACAACAAATAACAAACAAGATAACAATGAGATGAATATATATATATATATATATATATATATATATATATATATAAATATATGGATGGAGGGTTCTTGGAGCTAATAGATCTGGCTTTAAATTAACTATAAAATCAACCGCCATGTTACCCTCAGCCGTTCAGCACCAGCTCGAGGGCACCAAAACTTCCACATTCCGTGAAAGACCAACCAACTAAATGCTCCCGAGGTAAAACCTCGTCCAGAGACCAGAACCGACTGCCAGATCACCCCCCACTCAATTTAAATGACCTGGAATTTTTTCCCAATTCCTTCCACCGACAATTCGGTACCAGCTCCAAGAACTCCACCCCCCGCCAACCACGAACAGCCCTGAAACCTTAGGCTCGTGAGTGCCCCAAAGCCACCAACGCCCTTTCAATCCCCTCCTGTATTGCAAGGGCCCAAAGATCCATACCGATATCATTGAGATGAACACCGTCTTTCAACCAAAAATTACCAACCCCCGATTCCAACTCAAAGTGCCTAACACTTATGCCACCATTCCTTGGCACAAAACTGGATATGGCCCTATTTAATTTCACTCTCGTTCTATTTATACCTTTTTCCGATCTGACCGCCCGCCATTTCTTCCAGGGCACTATATCCGACCAAACCGTCAGAACCCCCGGGAACAAAGTCCACAATCTCAAAAATCGAAACAGATATCCCGAATCAACTCTCTCAAAGGCCTTGCCCCCAAATCGTTCCCTCCCAAATGCACAACCAGAATATCCGGTGTTCTGTCCAATCTTGCCGCTTTATGAAATTCCGACAAAAAACGGCTCCATACCATCCCCCTAAAACCTAGCCACCTTATAACCACTTGTATCCTCGGAAAGCCCAATTGCCTACCGTCACGCCTTACGTCAGCACGCAGCACCCCCCAATGCACATACGAATGTCCGAAAATCCAAGCTAACGAGGGAACGCCACCTAAAAGAATAATAAACAAGCATATTCAACAACTATCCAACAACTCACAAATGAACGACGAACATACGTCAAATAACGGTCCGAACTTCACCTTCCAATCCGCTTTATCACCTCTGCCCCCAAACCGCGCCTATCAGCGTCAGACGCTGCGCCAATCCTAAAGGAATGCGAACCATAAACACCTGGGCTAAGGCCCAACTCCTGCAGCCCCTTTTTTAGGACCGCTATTTACTGGAAACGGGAAAGAAATAACCTATCGCAATGACGTAACAGTGGGCCGCATCTACGCGACCACGCTTGCCAATAAACCTCCAAGCACCTTCTTGGACACATCAGAGCCCCGTCCACTCTACCCAAAACGACGCACTTACCTCTACCCAATTGATCAGTTTTTGAGCGTCTAATCCAAAAATCGATACCCCAAGCCCAGCAACTCATGTCTTCGGCTAATAAACCTCCCTCTCTATTCCTGCTGGGGGCAACCAACTCTCCTACCCTCATTGTCCCAAAAAAAGCTAAAGAAAAAGCTAACTTAAACAGAGCCACCTCAAAAGTAGAACGACAAATCCTTTCCAAAACCAGACCTAACCTTTCCAACATACTAAACGTGACTGGCCTACGCTTATCCAAACTCTTGATACCTTTTCGAAAACCTCTAAGTGCCTGCTTGACCATAAAGGATTTAGTAACATCAGTCAAACCCTGTAACTTGAAACCAAATGCGAGGCCAGCAACAAATTTACTAATTCTAGATGCCGACCACCCTAAGTCCGCAGCCTTACCAACCAAAAACAAGACCGCCAACGTCCTATCCTCTTCACTCTCTATTGCCCCCCAATGCGACACCCAGCTTTGCCATACTTGCCACGATGCCTTGTAAGCAGACCAGGTTGAACTCGCTACTGACTTCTGGATCAATCTTCCAGCTCGTCCGTAATCAGCTGCCACAACTGCAAAGGGCATTCCACTCCTGCGACCTCTGCCTCTCGTGCCAGAGCACGGAAACGCTCCCACTGGAAACAAGACAAAGCATCCGCTATAGAATTTTGGACACCTGGCACATGTACCGCCGAAATCCATGCATTCAACTCCAAACACCGGAGTACCAGTTCCCTGACGAGCTTAATAACCGGAGGAGACGAGGCCGACAAGCTGTTAATCACCGCCACCACACCCATATTATCGCAGTGAAACCTGACTCTCCGATTCAAAAAGAACTCACCCCAAATTGAGACTGCAACTACAATTGGGAATAATTCCAACAGAGCGAGATTCTTTGTAAGACCCCTCTCTTTCCATGAATCGGGCCATTTTCCCGCGCTCCACTTTCCCTTACAAAAAGCTCCATAGCCCGCACCGCCTGCCGCGTCCGTGTAAATCTCGCAATGAAAGCTGTTCAAAAACTCCTGCTGAATCAACGACCTGCCATTGTAATTGTCCAAAAAAATGCTTCCACACCAACAAATCCTCTCTGTGCTCTCTATTCAAACAAATAAAGTGATGCGATGCCCGCACTCCCGCAGTTGCCCTTGACAACCTGCGACAAAATATTCTGCCCATAGGCATGATCCTACAAGCAAAGTTCAATCTCCCTAGCAGTGACTGGAGCTCCTTCAATGTCACCTTACGCAATTTACCAATTCTCTCGACCTCCTGCCTGAGTAACAACAATTTATCCTTGGGCAATCGACACTCCATGCGTTCCGTATCAATCAATATTCCCAAAAAACTCAATACAGTAAAAGGACCTTCGGTTTTCTCTTTAGCCAAAGGGACCCCAAAATATTCCGCAACCCACACCATGGCTGCTAACAAATTACCATAGACAAACGAATCGTGGATAACGGACTGCACACCTGCAACATCCCTGACAACCCATTCCAGAAAAGTACTGAAAGTTTCAAACAAGGAACATGAAATAGAACAACCCATAGGCAAACACCTATCCAGGTAATAACCTTTGTTCCAAAAACAACCCAAAAGCGGAATGCTAGCCGGGTGAACCAGAAGTAGCCTAAAAGCTGATTCAATGTCAGTTTTCGCTAACAATGACCCAGGCCCATACCTACGAACCCATGACACAGCCGCATCAAATGATGTGTATTCAACCGAACATAATTCCGGCGCTATACCGTCATTGACCGAACAACCTTTCGGGTACGACAAATGCTGGATCAGGCGAAATTTATTCGGCTCCTTCTTAGGCACCACCCCCAAAGGAGAAATGATCACACCTTCAACCGGTAGACTATCAAAAGGGCCCGCCATATGACCTAACTCCTCTTCCTTCACCAACTTAACACTGACAACCTCTGGATGCAACAAAGCAGACCTCAAATTCTTAACAGAAAAAGGAACCGTATGGTCAGGAGGCGGGATCCTGAAACCTTCCAAAAAACCATCATTAATAATCCTGGCCTTCGATTGATCAGGATATCTACTTAGAAAGGGGGCCATCCCTAGCAGATTCACTGGAGTCACCCCCTTGACCGGTACCCACAGACATCCTTCCGTTTCCTTTTTTGAAGCATTTTGCAGCCCCATGGAAGCTCCCGTTGCAATGGGAACAAACGTGCTTGAACTTACAGCCGTTCCCATATTTGCACTGGCCATCATTAAATTGCCAGCACGTTCCTGACTTCTCTTTTCCTCCCTGTGCTCCCTGACTACCTCCACCCGTTCCCGACGATTGACTCCCGCTTCCTCCGCTCCCGTATCTAGCAGGGGCCATCACTTTTAACCAAAGGCCAATATTTTTCTGATCCCACTTAATCTCAGGTCGCAACGCCTTCCTCTGCCTGAATTGCTCGTTGTACCTCAGCCATGTTTGTCCCCCGCGCTTCCCCATTCACATCTAAGTAACAGAATAAACCCAAGCAATTTTCAGGAAACTTTTCCCCAATGACCCGGCCAATATAGCAAATGCTTGAAGCCAATTTGCAAAAGTCTGAGGGATCAAACGCCACCTGAGCTTCTCCTCCTCTTCCTTTTTTGCTATCATCCTTCCTCCCCTTGTCTAAATTAAACTTCTCCAGGGGAAGAAAGGAGAAAATTTCGACGTATTCATCACGCCAAATTTTCTCCTTCACCTCTTTTTTTAAATGTGCCCCCAGTGGCCCCTCGAAGCACACATACACCTCACCCTTTGCCCTATCATCCAGCTTCACCGTATCGCCCTTGTCCTTTTCCGTTTGAACCGATATCGAAACGCCTGTAGACGCTACCTCTGTGCCCACCGCAGACCCTACCGTAACGCAACTGGGTTGCAGCAACACCTACTGGCCTGGTAACCAGGCTCCTATGGGGGATGCCCTTGACCCACCCACTGCCCCGCTCTCCATTCTAAGCAAAATCTGCGACATGCTATGCAAGATATCCCTAATCTCCGATACCTCTGCACCCCCGGGACCGCCTAAACTCCTCCCCTCTGGCCCTGCAAACTGACCACTACTACCCCTAGCAAACAGCCCCTGCGGGCAACAAACAAGACATAGAATCATACTCACGCAGCTGCGCAGGTGCTGTGTCCCTGCCAGCCGGAGTCCTGACGATCACCACTTCTGTCACGGTCACCGCTGGAATCGGATCCTTCTGTGTCCGTTCGCCGCTCAAGGCCCCCGCCCCTGGCCTCCACGTCACCAGGGGAGACCTGAACGGTGACGGATGCTGCAGACTGTCTTCTCCTCGACGCTCGCCTCCCGCCAGACCGTCTTATACTCCTAGATGCAGCTCTGTGCCTCCTCCGGCTACTAGACCCAGACACACGGGCCTGGTCCATGCTGCCAGAACGGACGTTGCCAGGCAGTGCGGTGTCGCTGCCCGCCGCTCCTTCCCTTCCGCGTCGTCCTTGTGAGCCAGGCAGCAGTGGTTCCCTGGACTGCTGCCTGCCCGCAGATGCTTCCCTCCCTGGTGTCATAGTGGTCCTCCCAGCAGGCACCCCGACAGGGGCATCGCCAGTGGCGCCTGCCATTTTCTGCACTGCTCCCCCGATCATCCTGTGCCCTCTCCCCTCATTATGGCCCCCACCGCTGGTGGCAGCTGGCCTGTGCGGCCCAGCTGCAATGCACATGCGCCACTCGGCCGGGGCCCGGAACTCCGGCTCCAGCGACGCTGTTCCTGCAGGGCGCACATCCTGTGTGGACGTCACTTCCGGTGCGGAAGTCACTTCCGGCGCGGCCCTGACATCCGGTGCGGACCGCACTCCTCGCTGTGCAGCGCCAACAGGCCGACTGGATGGATTCCTGCCGGGACGAGCGCAGCGTGCAGGGACCGCACCATCTTGCTCTCCCCCCACAGCTTCTGCCGCCCTTGCTGTGTTTCAGCAGCATTTGCAGCTTCTGGCTCACAGAGTGGTGTGTGATGTCCCCACATGTTGGAACTTTACATTGCAGATGTTGGGAAGGATTTGTGAGCAGAAGAGGGCAGTTGTTGAGTACCAGCATCAACAAGGCTGTCGGTATTCAGTTCAGACTCCACATATAAGACCTCAGGAGTAGACATTGATGTCAGACATATGTTCAATCCTCCAAAACTTTGAGGACTCCACCAAGATGGTGAGCGGTGATGAAGCCATAATTAGCGTCACCATCCCGCTACTCTGTATTTTGAAATGCTCTCTGCTCACAATCAAAGAGGATGCATTGCAGGCGGAGCACAATGAGATGGAGCAAGGAATCATGCAGCGTGATTACACACAGCCAAGCCTCATCTCATCCCAACATGGATTGGGTGACAATGAGGAAGAGAAGGAGGAGGAGGAAGGACAGGAGCTAGTTTCATGCACTGTAGACGGTACTACCTGCACAGCTGTCATACCGTTTGTTCAGCGTGGATGGCCAGAGGACAGAGAGGAGGAGAGCATGGTCAGTCATCCTCTTGGTGAGGACACGGAAGTCTTGCCTGTTAGTAGTCCGGCACGCTTGGCTGAGTTTATATTACGCTGCCTTTCCCATGACCCTTGCGTTCTCAAAATTTTGGGTGACAGTAATTACTGGTTGGTGACAGTTCTAGACCCACGCTACAAGGAGAACTTTATAGCTCTTATTCCTGAGGCGGACAGGTCTACAAAAATGGGGCTGTACCAGAAGGCCCTTGTTGCAGAACTATTAAAAAAATTTCGATCTGAAAACGCTGGCGCAGAGGGCACACTTCGTTGGACAACCAAGGAGTTCAGGCGAGAGAGATGCAACTCCAATCCAGCAGAGGCAGGGGATCACTGTCAACATTCTGGGACAGTTTCTGAGACCCACTCAGCTTACAGGCCCTGAGGCGCGGGGTACTCTCACAAGGAGTGGAAAGTTGGTGTGGGAGTACCTTGCCGACCGTACCAGCATCCTCCGTGATTCCTCTGTGCTTTATAATTATTGGGTATCCAAGCTGGATACGTGGAATGAACTGGCTCTCTATGCCTTGGAGGTCCTGGCCTGCCCTGCCGCCAGCGTTTTATCAGAGCAGGCTTTTAGTGCCACTGGTGGAATTATAACTGATAAGCGCATCCGCCAGTCAACTGAAAATGCTGACAGGCTGACTCTTATAAAAATGAACAAGGGCTGGATTGGGCCAGAGTTCTCAATACCACCGAATGATATCAGCGTAACATAATGTTAGAACCTTGCTGTTAGGTTTTTTTTTCCTTTGCTGGTCACATGACCTTGTTGGCCTATTTAATCCTGCTCCGCCCTTCTGGCTTTGCTGGACTTCATTGTATATCTACTTTCTAGCTAGCCTGTGCTCTGTATCTAACTCTGTTAGTTTGCTTGGTCTACGGACCTCTATGTTCTATCTATTTTGTTTGTTCGTCTGTCTGCTACTATTTCTGTTAGGAGGTGTCCCATATTCCTCCCAGTCCTTAGTACTTGTAGGGATTCCCTCCCCACATCTATAGGTCTCCGTACAGACTAGATTAGGACTTTAGCAGGTCTGATCGCAGGATCAGGTTCCCTGTTACATCGTAGGGATTCAGCTGAGTCCTATAGTAGGGACAGATCTCCTCTCTTTCCTTAGCTTTGGTAGCAGAACATAACAGTAAGTCCAGCCAGCAAATTCTCTAAGGAAAGATTTTTCTGTTCCATCATGGTGTCGGTTCAGGATTTGGCTCATCGCCTGCAGGGACTCTCTCTGGAGGTGGCCGAGCTCCGTCAGCACGTGAGTAACTGTCCTGGAGCACATTTCTTGGAGCCTAAGGTATGTTTGCCGGATTTATTTTTTGGTGAACACCGAGAATTTTTTTCATTTAAAAATGCTTGCTTATTGTATTTTCGTTTGAGACCTAAGTCCTCTGGGGATGAATCCCAGCGCGTAGGGTTCATAATGTCACTTTTGCGCAAAGAGCCTCAGGAGTGGGCCTTTTCTTTGCAACCTAGTGATACATGCTTCAGATCAGTGGATAGTTTTTTTTCTGCTTTGGGACTATTATATGATGATCCTGACCGTGTCGCATCAGCTGAGACTGAGTTGAGACGTTTAAAACAAGGATCAGGTAATGTGGAAAAATATTGTACACATTTTCGTCGTTGGTCCACTCAAACAGGGTGGAACGATTCTGCTCTGAAAAGTCTATTTCTTGCTGGGCTCAGTGAAAGGGTTAAAGACCTGCTAATTGCTTATCCTACACCTGAGGATTTGCAACAGGCTATGCAATTAGCTATACGGGTGGATAGAAGACTGCGTGCTAGGGTTAATGAGAGCAAATCCTCTGCTATGTCAGTTTCTGGTTATGATAATGTGTGTACTAACAGTGGTGAACCAATGGAGATTGGATCGGTGGCACCTCGCTCTCAAGAAAAAGACCGTCGTTTTTCGGAAGGCTTGTGTTTCTATTGCGGAAAATCTGGTCATTTGATTAAAGGCTGTGAGCTTCGTATGAAGAAAGAAAAAAAAATGGTCAGTCACGCCCGTATTGCCTGTTTAAATTCCAAGGGTATATTTTTAGCTGCTTCCACGATTGCTCAGGAAAAATTAATGGAATTTCGGGTGTTTGTTGATTGCGGGTCTACACTGAATGTAATTGATGGGGGATTCGTGGAAAAACTCAATTTAAAACCTGAACCTTTATCATCCCCCATTGCTGTGGTTTCTGTGGATGGCTCCCCTTTGAAGAATATTACTCTCAAGGTCAGTGAATTTCCTCTCACTATTAATGGTGTTCACCATGAGAAATTGGATTTGGTAGTGTTGAATAACTTGCCTTCTCCAGTAATATTGGGTTTGCCCTGGTTAAAATTTCACAATCCTGTACTGGATTGGTCTACCAGTGAAATTAAATCCTGGAGCCATAAATGTTATGACAAGTGTTGTAACGGGCGTATTGCAGCTTTGGATAGGGGAGAATTGCCTGTTCCTATTCAGGATTTTTGGAGAGTTTTTTCTGAGAAAGAATCGCAGGTTTTGCCTCCCCATAGAGACTATGATTGTTCTATTGAATTTGTCCCTGGAGCGACTCTTCCTAAGAGTCGTTTATTTAACCTTACTATTCCTGAGAGGAAGGCTTTGGAGGAATACATACAGACAAGCTTGGCCGCCGGTCACATTAGGCCCTCTAAGTCTCCTGTGGCGGTTGGATTTTTTTTTGTAAAAAAAAAGGACGGCGGTTTACGTCCTTGTCTGGATTTTCGTGAGATTAACAAAATTACGGTACGCAATCCTTACCCACTGCCATTGATTCCTGATCTGTTTAACCAGTTATTGGGGGCCAAGTGGTTCTCTAAAATTGACCTTAAGGGGGCATACAATCTGTTGCGCATGAAGGAGGGTGATGAATGGAAGACTGCTTTTAACACTCCTGTGGGTCATTTTGAGAATCTGGTTATGCCTTTTGGTCTTACTAATGCTCCTGCATTTTTTCAGAATCTGATTAATGACATCCTTAGACCTTTGATCGGTAAAAATGTGGTTGTGTATTTGGATGACATTTTGATTTATTCGCCAGATCTGGAGTCTCATTGGCGGAGCGTGCGTGAGGTATTACAGTTATTAATGGACAATTCGCTTTTTGCTAAGCTGGAGAAATGTGAGTTCGCTGTACAGAGAATTAGTTTTTTGGGCTACATTATCTCCAGCAAAGGTTTTGAGATGGATCCGGTTAAGGTTCAGGCTGTGCAGGAATGGCCTAGGCCTATTGGTTTGAAATCGATACAGAGGTTTTTGGGTTTCGCCAATTACTATAGAAAATTCATAAAAAAATTTTCTAGTATTGTCAAACCTCTGACTGATCTCACCAGGAAAGGTGCTGATGCGGTTCAGTGGTCTTCTGAGGCCATTGAAGCTTTTGTGTATCTCAAGGAGAGGTTCACCTCTGCTCCCATCCTTATGCAGCCTGATGTTACTAGGCCGTTTTTGGTTGAGGTTGATGCTTCCTCTGTGGGGGTTGGCGCAGTATTGTCTCAGGATAACGGGGATGGATTACATCCCTGTGCCTTTTTTTCAAAAAATTTTTCGGAGACTGAATTGAATTACGATATTGGTAATCGGGAATTATTGGCTATTAAACTCGCATTTGAACACTGGCGCCACTTCTTGGAAAGTGCGGAATTTCCCGTTCAGGTTCTTACGGATCATAAAAATCTGATATATCTTGATGCTGCCAAGCGCCTGAATGCCCGTCAGGCTAGGTGGGCACTGTTTTTCTCGCGGTTTAATTTCTCCGTTACTTACATCCCTGGTACTAAGAATGTTAAGGCGGATGCCTTGTCTCGCAGTTTTTCTCCCATAGTCGGTGCTGAGAAAGAGGAAAACATTTTACAAGAAGGTGTTGTGATAGCTGCTTTAGACTCCGTTTTGGAAGATGAGATTCTTAAAGCTCAGGAGAATGCCCCATCTAACACTCCTCATGGGAGGTTGTTTGTGCCTGGGACCTTTAGGAGAGATTTGTTTGTTGAGTGTCACGAATCTCGGTTGGCAGGTCATCCCGGAATCTCTGAGACCAAGAGACTGGTGGGTCGCAGTTTTTGGTGGCCTGGATGGCAGAAGGAAGTCATTAAGTGGGTGCGCCAATGTACTATATGTGCTAGATCTAAGTCCTCACATACTCCTGCTGCGGGGTTGCTTTGTCCTTTGGAGGTCCCCAGTGCTCCTTGGACACATTTGGCTATGGACTTTATAACTGACCTTCCCCCCTCTGAGGGTTTTACTGTCATCTGGGTGGTCGTGGACCGTTTTAGCAAGATGTGTCACTTGGTTCCCTTCGTCAAACTGCCCTGCGCTAAAACTCTCGCTAAGGCCTTTGTCAAGGAAATTGTCAGACTTCATGGCGTTCCTACTGACATTGTTTCTGATAGGGGTCCTCAGTTCGTGGCTCGTTTTTGGCGTGCCTTTTGTGACAGGTTGGGAATTCATTTGTCGTTTTCGTCCGGATATCATCCTGAATCTAATGGCCAGACAGAAAGGAAAAACCAGGATGTTGAGCAGTTCTTGCGTTGTTTTGTGGCAGACAATCAAGAGGGGTGGTCTGAGTTTCTGCCACTTGCCGAATTTGCTCTGAACAATCATACATCTTCTTCTGCTGGTTGTTCGCCTTTTTTTTGTTGTTCTGGGAGACATCCGTCGTTTGCGTCGTTCTCCAAGTTGGGATCTGCCGTGCCTAAGGAGGAGAATTTTTCCGGTGATTTGGAAAGAGTTTGGACGGATGTGCGTGGTAATCTTCAGGAGGCCAACAGAAAATCTAAAGACTACTTTGATAGGAAACGACAGGAGGTTTTGTTCGCTGTTGGTGACATGGTTTGGTTGTCCTCTAGGAATCTGCGGTTGAGGATTCCTTCTAAGAAATTGGGTCCCAAGTTTGTAGGGCCCTTTAAGGTGCTTCAGGTTGTCAACCAATCTGCTGTTAGGTTGGAGGTTCCTACCTCCTGGAGAATTAATCCGGTCTTTCATGTCTCTCTGTTAAAAAAAGCTGTTGTGTCGGATGGTGACGCCTCTGCCTCTGTTCCTCCGGTGGTGGAGGACGGGGAATATGAAATTTCTCGCATCCTTAACTCTAGACGGTATAGAGGTAGTTTGCAGTATCTTGTGGCCTGGAAAGGTTTCGGACCCGAGGATAACTCTTGGGTGAGGTCAGATGATGTTTCCGCGTCCAGACTTATCAGAGCGTTTCACAGGAGATTTCCTGATAAGCCTGGTCCTAGGGGATCCGGAGGATCCTCTTAGAAGGGGGGGTACTATTAGAACCTTGCTGTTAGGTTTTTTTTCCTTTGCTGGTCACATGACCTTGTTGGCCTATTTAATCCTGCTCCGCCCTTCTGGCTTTGCTGGACTTCATTGTATATCTACTTTCTAGCTAGCCTGTGCTCTGTATCTAACTCTGTTAGTTTGCTTGGTCTACGGACCTCTATGTTCTATCTATTTTGTTTGTTCGTCTGTCTGCTACTATTTCTGTTAGGAGGTGTCCCATATTCCTCCCAGTCCTTAGTACTTGTAGGGATTCCCTCCCCACATCTATAGGTCTCCGTACAGACTAGATTAGGACTTTAGCAGGTCTGATCGCAGGATCAGGTTCCCTGTTACATCGTAGGGATTCAGCTGAGTCCTATAGTAGGGACAGATCTCCTCTCTTTCCTTAGCTTTGGTAGCAGAACATAACACATAAACTCAAATCCAGTGTCTTTTCTTGGGAGGTGTATTCCCATGCACCTTTTCACACCCAGACATAGGTATACACTTCCTGATTTTGGCTATTTGCTCTTGTCCTCCTCCATCTCCTCATCCTCCACCACAATATCACCAGGGTGACCGTGGTCCATGATGCAACACCCACATAATTTTTTTAAAGGGAGTTTATGATGCCCGTAAAAAATGTTTTTTATACAGTATGTTCATGTATACCCCCCAGGGGTAAATGTTTGTCAGCCCATACACTTAGTGCATAGGCATTACAAGTATAGGAGCCCCGCTCCTTTCTAATGGGAACATTTTTTTATGAGGCCCTCCACCACGTCTCTTCCAAGGGGCATTGAAGTGCCTCCAAATTTTTGGCAGCCCTTGCATTCACTACATAGGCCAAAACTATGGGAGACTCTCTCCTTTCTTATGGGAATTTGTGGTTACTGTGGCCCTGCTCTATATGTTTTTAAATTCTTAGTGGGGTTTTTCTAAAATTGTTCAGCCGTTGGACTCACTGCATACCCTATAACTGTATAGCAGACTCTCTCCTTTCTAATGGGAATTTGTCGTTACTGTGGCCCTGCTCTATGTGTCTTTAAATTCTTAGTGGGGTTTTTCCTAAAATTGTTCAGTCGTTGGACTCACTGCATACCCTATAACTCTATAGCAGACCCTCTGGTTTCTAATGGGAACATGTCGTACTTGTTACTGTGGCCCTGCTCTGTGTGTCTTTAAATTCTTAGTGGGGTTTTTCCTAAAATTGGTCAGCCTTTGGACTCACTGCAAACCCTTTAACTGTACAGCAGACTCTCTCCTTTCTAATGGGAATTTGTCATTACTGTGGCCCTGCTCTATGTGTCTTTAAATTCTTAGTGGGGTTTTTCCTAAAATTGGTCAGCCTTTGGACTCACTGCAAACCCTTTAACTGTACAGCAGACTCTCTCCTTTCTAATGGGAATTTGTCTTTACTGTGGCCCTGCTCTATGTGTCTTTAAATTCTTAGTGGGGTTTTTCCTAAAATTGGTCAGCCGTTGGACACACTGCATGCCCTATAACTGTATAGCAGAACCTTCTCCTTTCTAATGGGAACATGTCGTAGTGGTTACTGTGGCCCTGCTCTGTGTGTCTTTAAATACTTAGTGGGGTTTTTCTTAAAATTGGTCAGCCGTTGGACTCACTGCATACCCTATAACTGTATAGCTGACTCTCTCCTTTCTTATGGGAATTTGTTGTTACTGTGGCCCTGCTCTATATGTCTTTAAATTCTTAGTGAGGTTTTTCTAAAATTGTTCAGCCGTTGGACTCACTGCATACCCTATAACTGTATAGCAGATCCTCTCCTTTCTAATGGGAACATGTCGTACTTGTTACTGTGGCCCTGCTCTGTGTGTCTTTAAATTCTTAGTGGGGTTTTTCCTAAAATTTGTCAGCCGTTGGACTCACTGCATACCCTATAACTGTATAGCAGACTCAATCCTTTCTAATGGGAATTTGTCGTTACTGTGGCCCTGCTCTGTGTGTCTTTAAATTCTTAGTGGGGTTTTTCCTAAAATTGGTCAGCCGTTGGACTCACTGCATACCCTATAACTGTATAGCAGACTCAATCCTTTCTAATGGGAATTTGTCGTTACTGTGGCCCTGCTCTGTGTGTCTTTAAATTCTTAGTGGGGTTTTTCCTAAAATTGGTCAGCCGTTGGACTGTCTGCTAGTGTTGAGCCACACCCATAGTGTTCGAGTTCGGTTCGGTTCGTCTAACACCCGTATGTTCGACGAACTGTTCGTCGAACACCGTCGAACACCATTAAAACCAGTGGCAGGCAAAGAAAAACACAAAGCAACACATAGAAAACACATAGAAAACACTTCAAAGGTGTCCAAAAGCTGACAAACTGCTCAGAAGACACAATTAACACATGGAAAAGTTACTAGTACATATAGTCATGCGAAAAGAAAAGAGGTGGAGGAGTAAACGGAGGGGGAGACACAGATATAGGCATGTCATGCCCTTCTAAAACCAAAAAAGTGCGAAGCCGACATGGCCAGTCCGTTCCTGCCCGTGCGACCTCCATGTCGCCGTGTTTGTGCAAGAGCTGCGGTGGACCCTGACGGCCAGCCCCCCTCTCCCAATACTGGTGCCTGTCCGCTGGTGAGTCGAGCGAGCCCCCCTGCGGTGGAGGCAGGTCTAAGCTTTTTCATTTAAATTGTCTCTCTAATTTGAATGAGTACACTTTAAATCCTTTTACAAGGATCTATTGGAGGGCAAGTCTGATGCCAGCAGCTGCGGGAATTCCAGCTCCAGTAGCGTCCACTAAAGCTGCTGCAGTTAAAAAGTTTTTATAAGGATCGAGCTTGGCAGTTCACTGCAAGGCGTCCTATCGCCAGTCCCAGCCCCTGTGCCTTGGGGTGCCTCCCGATGCTCTTCACTGAGTATCCCGGGGGCCCGAAGCATTTCCTTTGAAAAAATTAAGTTCAGTGCAGAGAAGTCTGAGCAGAAGTGACAGGGAGCAGGGGCTCTGCATGAGCTCTGCTCCGGAGGCGGGCCTAGTAACAGAGGCCCAGAACTGGAAGAGGGAGAAGGAAGGAAGAGGAGCGGAGAAGGCTCCAGGAATGAGGAACGAAGGGATCCCAGGGGTGCGGACGGGCGAGTAGCCACCGCACGCCCGAATCCACCTGCGTGGAGGGGTCAGGCCAAAGGGGGAGACCGGTCCCCGAAACTAGTGGAGGCGGGAAACGACCCTCAGCTAGAAACCGGAAGCTGTGACATTTTATGTGGCGCAGCCTCTCGCTACACCCGCTAGGAAGGCACCACATAGGGTCAGGGAAACTGGCACCAAGTTTACCAAGAGGAGGCCCGAGGCAGCCAGACAGAAGCGTGATCACTGGTGGGGTAAGAAAGGCCAGAGAAAGGACACACAAAGAGGGTCCTGTGAAGCGCTCCAAAGTTATCTGGGAGTTGGCCGAGCCCCTCACCTGGTGAGCACAGTACGACGTGGGCAGCCATTACCTGCAGAAGTGGTCTGGATATTAAGAACTGTGAGTAAAGGCCCTGGACTGCATCACTGACTCCGTGTCGTTACTGCTGCTGCCCTGCACCATCACCCCCATCCTCCGCATACACTGCCCTGAGGCTATACTCCTCCCGTGGGGAGTTATACTACGCTCTGCTGCACCCACAACACCAGCCTCAGCGGTCTGCCCTGCAGCGGCGGTTCACTCTGACCGCAATCCACGGGTGGCGTAGTCGGACATTTAAGCATCAAAACCACATAAATAGTTCCACCACTGGTTTGACCGCCCTGAGCCACGGAACCGGGTCGCCACCACGGAGACTACAACCCCCAGCATCCACCAAAAAAGGGTCCGGCTCCGGGTGTCCCAAGGCCCAGGGGGCGTGTCAGAACATTTTCATCACCTTTCATAATCACCAATGGGACAAGGCAGGGATGTCCTCTTTCCCCTCTCTTATACATCCTAGTGACGGAGCACCTGCTCTCATCAATTCGCCATAACCCCAATATTAGGTGGATTGAGGTGGGAGGCACCGAGTACAAGTGCTCTGCATTTGCTGATGATGTCCTAGTATATATCACTCAATCACATATATCCATCCCTGCTGTTATGGATGAAATAGATCACTTTGTTACATGGTCAAATTTTAAAATCAATGCAGCGAAGTCTGAGGCCCTCGAGGTTTCCCTCCCCAAATCCATACAGGATTCCATCCAGTCCAACTTTCCCTTTGCCTGGCCCTCACAGGGTATCAAATACTTAGGAATTCGTATTCATAGAGACCTCTCCCGTCTATGTAATCTTAATTTTGGGCCCTTTATTGAACAACTCCATACAGACCACGGTTGGGAAGTTAGAACTGTAAGATTCACTACGTGAACCACTGGTGTTTTGTAGAAAAGCACATGTACACTGTGTTCCAAATTATTATGCAAAAAGTGTTTAGGAGTGATAAGTTAAGAATTTTTTTGTTTGTCAGTTAAACTCATTGATGGTGATGTGTGTCAGGGCTCTTTATATCACTGTAAGCAATTGCAGACACCTGTGCTAATTAGTTTGGCAGGTGTGTCCAATGAAAGGCAAGACTACTTAAGAAGGCTGTCCCACATTATTAAGCAGCCTACATTTTCTACCAAAATACGAAAGAAAAAGGATGTGTCGGCTGCTGAGAAGCAACAAATTGTGGAGTGTTTAGGTCAAGGCATGACTACAATCAACATTGCCAAGACACTTCACCCTGATCATCGCACAATCAAGAATTATGTAGCTGATTCACAGTACACACGTGTGCGTGCTGATAAGGGAAAATTGAGGACTCTTTCCTACAGGCAATTACGTCAGGTTAAAAGAGCAGCGGCAAAAAAAGCCTTGTCATAGCAGCAGACAAGTTTTTGAAGCTGCTGGTGCCTCCAACCTCCCCGAACAACAAGATACAGGGTCCTTCAGAGGTTTGCAGCTGTGTGTAAGCCATCCTGTCGACCTCCTCTATCCACTGTACACAAGCAGAAACGGCTCCAGTGGGCCAAACAATACATGAAGACTGACTTCAAAACTGTTTTGTTCACCGATGAGTGCCGTGCAACGCTAGATGGTCCAGATGGATGGAGTGGAGGATGGCTGGTTGATGGACACCCCATGCAAACACAGCTACGGCGCCAACAAGGAGGAGGTGGAGTAATGTTTTGGGCTGGAATCATGGGGAGAGAGATTGTCGGCCCCTTTAGGATCCCTGAAGGGGTAAAGATGAACTCCATAATGTATGTGGAGTTTCTCAAACAGCACTTCCTGCCATGGTTCAAGAAGAAGAACCGTGTATTCCGCAGCAAGATCATTTTCATGCATGATAATGCACCGTCTCATGCTGCACATAACACATCTGCATCTCTGGCTGATATGGGCATAAAAGGGGACAAACTTATGGTGTGACCCCAATGCTCCCCTGACCTCAACCCCATTGAGAACCTCTGGAGCATCATCAAAAGGAGTGTCTATGATGGCAGGAGGCAGATCACATCTAAGCAACAGCTCTGGAAGGGTATTCTGTCCTCATGCAAAACAATTGGAAGCAGAAACCATCCAAAACCTGACAAATTCAATGGACGAGAGAGTTCAGAAGTTCCTTTCGAACAAGGGGTCCTATGTGCAAATGTAACATCACCTAGAATAAAGTTTTGAGTTGAAAACTGTTTGATTTCAGTTTCTAATAACCTGCTAATGCTTAGAATTTAAAAAATGACAATTTTTTTGTTCTTTATTAAAATGAAAAGGTTGATCGAAGAGTGTGGGGGATCTAAGAGTGTGGCAACCCAGTAGTCAGGATTATTTCGAATTCTGACAATCTGAGGGTCATGTTGCAGGTAGTGCAGCAAGAAGGCACTTATGTGTCTTGCGCATCTAGGAGCCCCAAAATTATTTTCCGGGCTAGATGCAGCTAAAAATTATTATTAATTTGAAAGCTGGTGGAGCTTAGTATAGATGGCCTAATAGAATCAGTACTGCAAACTGCTACAAGGCATAAATTATTTTCCAGCCAAGGTACAGATAAACATGATTAGTAATTTTAAATCTGGTGGAGTTTAGTATAGATGGCCTAATGGAATCAGTACTGCACACTGCTACAAGGCTCAAATTATTTTCCAGCCAAGATACAGATAAACATGATTAGTAATTTGAAAGCTTAAAACGGTTGGTGAGGTGATTTTAACAAATTATCAAGCTTTTACTCTCCCCAGGATGACACAGGGGTAGAAAAGTCGTTTCGGATCCATGATTTATTCATCTTTATGAACGTGAGTCTGTCTACATTATCAGTGGAGAGCCTCGTGCGCTTATCTGTCAGCACACCAACAGCAGCGCTGAACACACGTTCAGACAGAACGCTGGCTGCGGGGCATGACAAGATCTCCAAGGTGTAAGTGGCGAGCTCCGGCCATTTATCCAGATTGGAAGCCCAAAAAGAGCAAGGGTCCAGTGACACAGTCATGGCTTCAATGTTTACTTGGAGATACTCCTGTACCATCGTCTCTAGGCGTTGACTATATGTCAGACTTTTTGTCTACTGTGGCCTTGCAAAGGATGGGCTAAAAAAGTGGTGAAATGATTCCGCAAAATTGATGTTACCAGCAGATACTGTGTTTCTGTTATCGTTTGAGCGCTGAACACTCGATGGTCCCACGGTTGGCAAGTTGGAACTGTGAGATTCACTACGTGCACCACTGGTGTTTTGTGGAAAAGCACATGTAAGATTCTGCAACAGTCTCAGCTGATACTCCTGCATGCGTGCATCCCTTTCTATGGCAGGAATAATTTCTGCAAATTTACTTTTGTACCGGGGATCTAACAGTGTGGCAACCCAGTAGTCAGGATTATTTCTAATTCTCACAATTCGAGGGTCATGTTGCAGGTAGTGCAGCAAGAAGGCACTCATGTGTCTTGCGCATCCAGGAGTACCAAGTCCCTGTTGTGTTGGTGGCGAGGTAACAATCATGCTTCCTTCCTCTGTCCTCTCCCCCCAACCTCGCACAACAGAAATGTGATCAAGGTCTCCCTCATCTGATGAGTCTTCCATCAGTTCGTCCTCCACTTCTTCCTGGGCTCCTGCACCTTCCTCACTAGTTTGGCTGCTACCATTCTCCCTGGTAAAACCATCTCCCCCACCCTCACATGCCTGCCGCCTTGGTGCTGCCGACCGTCTGGACCTTGGAGATGTTCGCCCTTCCGCATACAACTTCTCCTCCTCTACTTCCTCCACCTCCTCTTGTGCCACCACCTGACTCCGAATTCTGTTTAACATGTGCTCCAGCATGTAAATCACCGAATAGTCATGCTGATAATGGCATCGTCAGCACTAAACATCTTCGTCGCCATTTCAAAACTGTGCAGAAGGGTGCATAGGTCCCTGATCTGAGACCACTCCTCCAGCGTGATTTGCCCCACCTCTGGATCTCGTTTGCCGAGGCTATACGTCAGAATGTATTGCACCAGGGCTTGTCGGTGCTGCCACAGTCGCTGCAACATGTGCAGAGTTGAATTCCACCGGGTAGGCACATCGCATTTTAGCCGGTGAAGTGGCAGGCCCAACGACTTCTGTAGAGATGTAAGTCGCTGAGCTGCAGGATGCGAACGGCAGAAGTGAGCACACAGCGACCGTGCCCTCTGCAGAAGGCCATCTAGTCCGGGATAGTGGGCTAAAAATTGCTGGACAACCAGGTTCAACACGTGAGCCATACAAGGCACGTGTGTGACATTGCCCCGGCGAAGGGCCTCACCCAGGTTTGTAGCATTGTCGCACGCGGCCTTCCCTGGTTTCTGGTCCAGTGGAGACAACCATTCATGAAACTGATTCTCCAGAGCTGACCACAACTCCTCAGCTGTGTGACTCACATTTCCCAGACATTTCAAAGTAAAAACCGCCTGACGACATTGAGCCCTGCTGCCAGCATAGTAAGGAAGTGTGCAGGATCCCTTCTGCGCAGTTAGAAAGCTTGTGGCATGACCAGACAGGCTTTGTGTGCAGGTGGAGGACTGAGAGGAGATTGAGGAGGCAGAAGCAGTGGAGGAACTTTGACAAAAAGAGGATTGACGCACAACTCGTGGGGACGGCAAGACTTGGACAGCAGCCCCTTGTCCTGCTGTCACCATAGTTACCCAGTGCCCAGTCAGCGACATGTAACACCCCGTGCCATGCCTACTCGTCTAAGTGTCTGTGGTGAAATGCACCCTGTCACACACAGAGTTTCTCAAAGATGCGGTGATGTTGTGTGCAACATGCTGGTGGAGCGCAGGCACACCTTTCTTTGAGAAGTAGTGCCGACTGGGCACCTGGTACTGGGGCACTGCGATGGACATAAGGTCTCGAAAATCCTCTGTGTCCACCAGGCGGAAAGGCAGCATTTCTGTAGCCAAGAGCTTGCAGATGGTGAAATTCAACCTCTTAGCTTTCTCATGGCTAGGAGGAAATGGTCTTTTACTTGACCACATCTGAGGGACCGAGGGCTGGCTGTTGTGCTTAGACGGGGTTGAGAAGGGTGTCCCCGGCAAACTGCCAGTCTGTGAGGAAGATGCAGGCGGACATGTTAGGTTGCCTTGATCCAAAAGTGGTGCTATCGATGTCGGACAGCGCTGAACACCAGCTGGTGTTTCCACCTCCAAAGAAAATGATGACCTGCCAATCACGCTGGCTGTTGCGGGTAAAGAGGTGGCAGGTCTGCGGCCCAAAACAGGTGTGACTGCTGTCCCCACAGTCACAGAGGATGAAGAGGCCACGGATGCACAAGATGTGGCAGACTGTGGTTGGCCCGGCCGGCTATGCCGCATTGTAGCACAGTGAGCTTCCCACTGCAACTTATGCTTCATATCCATGTGCCGGTTCATGCATGAAGTACTCAAACTATGTATTTTTTGGCCTCTACTTAGCTTTTGTTGACAAATGTTACAGATAACACGAGTTGGGTCATCTTTATCGATCTGAAAAAATGCCCAGGCTATGCAAGGCCTAGCACCCATGCGACCTGAAGAGCCACCACGACTTGTGGTCAGAGGCAGAGTTTTGTTTGAGGATGCAGTTGTTGACGTGCTTCCAGTACTACGTCTCTGTCCAGGAAAGTGCAACCTGACCTCGTCGTCACTAGCATCCTCCTCCACCTCCTCTGCTGACCAAATCGACTGGCTGACTGTGGGTTGACAGTAAGTGGGATCTCCAACCTCGTCATCATCACCCTGTGTGTTATCACACCCGTCGTCCTCAGAGCCAACCTCTTCCTGCCCTGACAAACAACTAAAGTTGTCACTCCAATCAGGTATTTGAGTCTCATCATCGTCTTCCTCATTGTCTCCACCAACAGGAGTTACAGTTTGCGAACTTGGGTCAACATTATGGTCAGAACCTTCTGCGTCTGGTCCTGGATCTGACTCATAAAGATTCTGGGCATCAGTGCAGATCATTTCCTCGTCTGGATTCACAGAAGCTCTGGAGCCGAACTCTGATTCTCAGGCTATAGTATGTGTAAACAGCTCTGCAGACTCAACCATCTGTTCTACCCCATACTCAGACGGGCAGCTGGAGACTTGGGAGCTGTGAGGAAGCAAGTGCGATTGGGGTGACACCTCTGCGGACTGGAGTATTTGTGATGTTGAAGTTGAGGTGGAGGAGAGCCCACTTAAAGTAGCACTTGATTTCCGTTGAAGCACCTGCTGCTTTTGTGCCTCATCTGGAATTTGTAGCGATTGGCGTGGCCGTAAGAAAGGGATCTTATCACATTGTCGGCTAAAAGAAGTAGACATCTTAGTTTGGCTGGAAGATGGTCTTTCTTCTGCAGATGTTACTGTTGCTTTAACACCTACCCCACGGACTCAACGTTTTTTCCCTTCCCAACACGCCTATTTCCCTTTCCACCAGCAGCAGGCCTTTTTCAACTCATTTTGGTGGTTAACTAATTCACAACTCTGGAGTTGTTTGCACAAAAAACAATGGATAGGAACCGAGCAGAGCTGAGTGGCCAAACTGTGGTATTAGCCCAAAAGTATTGGCTGGGTTAGATGCAGATAAAAATTATTTTGAATTTGCAACCTGGTGGAGGTTAGTATAGGTGGACTAATAGAACAAGTCCCACACACTGCTACAAGCCGAAATATTTTTTCAACGCTAGATGCAGAAAAAAATTATATTGAATTTGCAACCTGGTGGAGGTTAGTATAGATGGACTAATAGAACAAGTCCCACACACTGCTACAAGCCGAAATATTTTTTCAGAGCTAGATGCAGAAAAAAATTATATTGAATTTGCAACCTGGTAGAGGTTAGTATAGATGGACTAATAGAACAAGTTCCAAACACTGCTACAAGCCGAAATATTTTTTCAGAGCTAGATGCAGAAAAAAATTATATTGAATTTGCAGCCTCGTGGAGGTTAGTATAGTTCGACTAATATAACAAGTCCCACACACTGCTAGAAGCCGAAATATTTTTTCAGAGCTAGATGCAGAAAAAAAATATATTGAATTTGCAACCTGGTGGAGGTTAGTAAAGATGGACTAATAGAACAAGTCCCACACACTGCTACAAGCCGAAATATTTTTTCAGAGCTAGATGCAGAAAAAAATTATATTGAATTTGCAACCTGGTGAAGGTTAGTATAGATGGACTAATAGAACAAGTCCCATACACTGCTACAAGCCGAAATATTTTTTCAGAGCAAGATGCAGAAAAAAATTATATTGAATTTGCAACCTGGTGGAGGATAGTATAGATGGACTAATAGAACAAGTCCCACACACTGCTACAAGCCGAAATATTTTTTCAGAGCTAGATGCAGAAAAAAATTATATTGAATTTGCAACTTGGTGGAGGTTAGTATTGATGGACTAATAGAACAAGTCCCACACACTGCTACAAGCCGAAATATTTTTTCAGAGCTAGATGCAGAAAAAAAATATATTGAATTTGCAACCTGGTGGAGGTTGGTATACATGGACTAATAGAACAAGTCCCACACACTGCTACAAGCCGAAATATTTTTTCAGAGCTAGATGCAGAAAAAAATTATATTGAATTTGCAACCTGGTGGAGGATAGTATAGATGGACTAATAGAACAAGTCCCACACACTGCTACAAGCCGAAATATTTTTTCAGAGCTAGATGCAGATAAAAATTATATTGAATTTGCAACCAGGTGGAGGTTAGTATAGATGGACTAATAGAACAAGTCCCACACACTGCTACAAGCCGAAATATTTTTTAAGAACTAGATGCTGTTAGGAGGGCGGTTGCAGACAACTTTAATTAAATGGAACGCAACTGACCCCGGGGTCCGCAATACAGCCCAATGGACTGCTGCCGAACACTTTCCGGGTGGAAAGGAAAAGCGACAACTAAACAGATAACCCGTCCGTGTTAACAGCACACTGGACCGGGTAAAGCGGTACGCTCTATCTCCGTTAACTGCACGGAGGAGAGAGCGACCGGCGACGCACCTAACAATTATCTTAACCCTTCATGTTAAGGCACACGGAAGGGTAAGACAGTTCGCACAATCTCCAAGAACCGCAGGGAGACGTGTGACCGGACTAGGAGCAGTAGCCCTGTCTTCGGTACAGGCGCTACGCTATAGCAGTCGGCGCTAGTATATGGGTGTGATACCCGCCGGGTATTCGTGCACTCAGCCGGCGTGCTACCGGACTGAGCAGACCCGCTCTATATGGCTACCTGCTTGCATAAAGCTATGGCACTTAGAGGAGCACAAGAATTTCAGCGTGCACACCACAAGCTACCAGCTCAAATGATCTGAGCGCGTCGCCATCTTTGTGGGCGGGCCTTTTAAATACTAAGCCCTGCCCACAGACGCGCTATTGGTGACGTTACCCGTGAACCAATCAGGCGGTGCCAGGTCACCGGGTCAGGTGGGTGCCAACCCACCAATCATGAGCCGCCAGGTCACAGACATGCTCAGTGCGGCAAAACCTGGACTTAGATTCCACAAGCCCTGTTTCACTCTGCAACCCAGGCTTAACATTGCTAGGCACAACCACCTGGGAGACAAACAGGGCTCGCGGACCAGATAGGCGTTGGGGCTGATGGCGATGCTGAGCAGCATCAGCCCTGGCTGGACTGAAATACGAGACCCCAGAAGGTCCTGGACCCATTTCGAATCCAGCACCAGACCGACGCCTAACAGATGCAGATAAAAATTATATTGAATTTGCAACCTGGTGGAGGTTAGTATAGATGGACTAATAGAATGATGCTATGCCCAAAAGGTTTTACGTCACTAGGTGCAGTAAAAAAATTGTATTCTCTACACAGGTGGTGTAGCTTGCAACACAGATAGGCTACTCCACTGACTAACACACACTGCAAGAGGCCAAAAAGGATTTGCTTTGCTAGATTTAGCCAAATGCTGTGAAAAAAACTTGCACAGACCTGGCAGGCAAAAAGTGATAGGAACTGATGTAACCTAGCCCTCAAAATGACTGCAATTACAATTAGTCTTTACTCCCAACCTATCTATTTAAGAGCACAGACCTGCCTGATAAAAGTGATAGGGACTGATGTAACCTAGCCCTGAAAAGGACTGCAATTACAATTAGTCTTTACTCCCAACTTATCTATTTAAGAGCACAGACCTGCCTGATAAAAGTCGTAGGAAATGATGTAACTTAGTCCTTAACCCCTTTACAACCCAAGGTGGTTTGCACGTTAATGACCAGGCCAATTTTTACAATTCTGACCACTGTCACTTTATGAGGTAATTACTCTTGAATGCTTCAACGGATCCCCCTGATTCTGAGATTGATTTTTCGTGACATATTGTACTTCATGATTGTGGTAAAATTTCTTTGATATCACTTGCGTTTATTTGTGAAAAAAGCGGAAATTTGGTGAAAATTTCGCAATTTTCAAAATTTGAATTTTTATGCCCTTAAATCAGAGATACAGTACAGACCAAAAGTTTGGACACACCTTCTCATTTAAAGATTTTTCTGTATTTTCATGACTTTGAAAATTGTACATTCACACTGAAGGCATCAAAACTATGAATTAACACATGTGGAATTATATACTTAACAAAAAAGTGTGAAACAACTGAAAATATGTCTTATATTCTAGGTTCTTCAAAGTAGCCACCTTTTGCTTTGATGACTGTTTTGCACACTCTAGGCATTCTCTTGATGAGCTTCAAGAGGTAGTCACCGGAAATGGTCTTCCAACAATCTTGAAGGAGTTCCCAGAGATGCTTAGCACTTGTTGGCCCTTTTGCCTTCACTCTGTGGTCCAGCTCACCCCAAACAATCTTGATTGGGTTCAGGTCTGGTGACTGTGGAAGTACTATTGGTAAAATAGTACTTACACAGCCTGGAGGTGTGTTTGGGGTCATTGTCCTGTTGAAAAATAAATGATGGTCCAACTAAACGCAAACCGGATGGAATAGCATGCCGCTGCAAGATGCTGTGGTAGCCATGCTGGTTCAGTATGCCTTCAATTTTGAATAAATCCCCAACAGTGTCACCAGCAAAGCACCCCCACACCATCACACCTCCTCCTCCATGCATCACGGTGAGAACCAGGCATGTAGAGTCCATCCGTTCACCTTTTCTGCGTCGCACAAAGACACGGTGGTTGGAACCAAAGATCTCAAATTTGGACTCATCAGACCAAAGCACAGATTTCCACTGGTCTAATGTCCATTCCTTGTGTTCTTTAGCCCAAACAAGTCTCTTCTGCTTGTTGCCTGTCCTTAACAGTGGTTTCCTAGCAGCCATTTTACCATGAAGGCCTGCTGCACAAAGTCTCCTCTTAACAGTTGTTGAAGAGATGTGTCTGCTGCTAGAACTCTGTGTGGCATTGACCTGGTCTCTAATCTGAGCTGCTGTTAACCTGCGATTTCTGAGGCTGGTGACTCGGATAAACTTATCCTCAGAAGCAGAGGTGACTCTTGGTCTTCCTTTCCTGGGACGGTCCTCATGTGAGCCAGTTTCTTTGTAGCGCTTGATGGTTTTTGCAACTGCACTTGGCGACACTTTCAAAGTTTGCCCAATTTTTCGGACTGACTGACCTTCATTTCTTAAAGTAATGATGGCCACTCGTTTTTCTTTATTTAGCTGCTTTTTTCTTGCCATAAAACAAATTCTAACAGTCTATTCAGTAGGACTATCAGCTGTGTATCCACCTGACTTCTGCACAACACAACTGATTGTCCCAACCCCAGTTATAAGGCAAGAAATCCCACTTAATAAACCTGACAGGGCACACCTGTGAAGTGAAAACCATTTCCGGTGACTACCTCTTGAAGCTCATCAAGAGAATGCCAAGAGTGTGCAAAGCAGTCATCAAAGCAAAAGGTGGCTACTTTGAAGAACCAAGAATATAAGACATATTTTCAGTTGTTTCACACTTTTTTGTTAAGTATATAATTCCACATGTGTTAATTCATAGTTTTGAAGCCTTCAGTGTGAATGTACAATTTTAAAAGTCATGAAAATACAGAAAAATCTTTAAATGAGAAGGTGTGTCCAAACTTTTGGTCTGTACTGTATGTCACACAAAAGAGTTAATAAATAACATTTCCCACATGTCTACTTTACATCAGCACAATTTTGGAACCAACATTTTTTTTGTTAGGGAGCTATAAGGGTTAAAAGTTGACCAGCGATTTCTCATTTTTCCAATAAAATTTACAAAACCATTTTTTTAGGGACCACATCACATTTGAAGTCACTTTGAGAGGTCTTTATGACAGAAAATACCCAAAAGTGACACCATTCTAAAAACTGCACCCATCAAGGTGCTCAAAACCACATTCAAGAACTTTATTAACCCTTCAGGTGCTTCACAAGAATTTTTGGAATGTGGAAGAAAAAAATGAACATTTAACTTTTTTCACAAAAATGTTACTTTAGACCCAATATTTTTTATTTTCACAGTGGTAACAGGAAAAAATGTACCCCAAAATTTGTTGTGCAATTTCCCCTGGGCACGCAGATACCCTATATGTGGGGAAAAACCACTGTTTGGGCGCACGGCAGGGCTCGGAAGGAAAGGAGCGCCATTTGACTTTTTGATTGTAAAATTTGCTTGAATAATTAGCGGATGCCATGTTGCGTTTGGAGAGCCCCTGATGTGCCTAAACAGTGGAGCTCCCCCACAAGTGACCCCATTTTGGAAACTAGACCCCCAAGGCACCTATCTAGACGCATAGTGAGCACTTGGAACCCTCAGGTGCTTCACAAATTGATTCGTAAAAATGAAAAAGTGGAAAAAAAAATACTTTTTCATTTTTACGAATCAATTTGTGAAGCATATAGGTGTTCCAAGTTCTCACTATGCATCTAGATAGGTGCCTTGGGGGGTCTAGTTTCCAAAATGTGGTCACTTGTGGGGGAGCTCCACTGTTTAGGCACATCAGGGGCTCTCCAAATGCAACATGGTGTACGCTAACAATTTGAGCCGATTTTCCATTCAATTTGTTAGCGGACACCATGTCACGTTTGAAGAGCCCCTGATGTGCCGAAACAGTGGAGCTCCCCCACAAGTGACCCCATTTTGGAAACTATACCCCTCAAGGATTTTATTAAGGGGTATAGCGAATATTTTGAACCAAGAGGTACGACCCAGAATTTGATAACATTAGGTCATCATATTGAATAAGTTGTCATTACTCTTGAGCGCAAGTGCTCGCTACTTGAGTTTGCATAGGGCACTCAGGTATGCACCATGTATCACGGGTGCTCAAGTGAAATGCTCAAGTCCCCGCCCGCATGTTTCACGGTTATTAGACACCCCCAAAAAAACATGCGGGGATCGCTCGTGCATGGCAGGCAATCCCCGCGAGGTTTTTTTTGGCCGCGAAGCATATGGGGCGGAGACTCAAGCACCCGCGATACTCCGTGCATACCCGAGCACCCGATGCAAACTCAAGTAGCGAGCACTTGCGCTCAACACTAGTCGCCATATCGTCATCTTTTTTTTTTTTTTTTTTACATTGGAAAAAAAAAAACAACCCCAACCCTAACCCTAGCGTTTATTTTTTACGCCGTTCCTCATGCGGTATATGTGATGAGATTACTTTATTCTTCGGGTCGGTGCGATTACAGCGATACCAGAATCATATTGGGTTTTTATGATTGACAGCTGTCACACACTAAAACAGAGGTCCCAAACCGCCGGTCCGCGGACCAGGACCGGGCCGTTGGGGTTTTTCAGCCGGTCCGCGGGGAGAGGGGGCCCCTCCAGCCTCCAGCAGGGCCGCCATCAGGGCATGACTGCCCTGACTCCAGTATGGGGCCCGGCCGGTAGGAGCCCCCTCGGAGCCCCCCTCTTGTGCGTCTCTCTCCTCATGGGGCCCCCGGCCGCATGCTAAGCGCCGGGTCCGGGACATCTTAGCGCTGCGCTGCTGCGGCAGCACCTTCATGATTCCCCTGACTTCCGGTCATGTGACGGCGCCGTCACATGGCTGGAAGTCAGGAGAACCTGGTGTCAGCGATTTGGACAAGCGCCAGGATTCTGCAGGGATCGCATGGGGGTAAGTATAACAAGTTTTATTTTTTTTAAATACAATTAACTAGGAGTGGGGGGAATGGGAGATGCACATGGGGGGAGGGGAGAGATGAGAGATGCACATGGGGGAGGGGAGAGATGAGAGATCCACATGGGGGGGAGGGGAGAGATGAGAGATGCACATGGGGGAGGGGAGAGATGAGAGATCCACATGGGGGGGAGGGGAGAGATGAGAGATGCACATGGGGAGGGGAGAGATGAGAGATCCACATGGGGGGAGGGGAGAGATGAGAGATGCACATGGGGGGAGGGGAGAGATGAGAGATGCACATGGGGGGAGGGGAGAGATGAGAGATGCACATGGGGGGAGGGGAGAGATGAGAGATGCACATGGGAGGGAGGGGAGAGATGAGAGATGCACGGGGGGGTGAGAGATGCACGGGGGGGATGAGAGATGCACGGGGGGTGGATGAGAGATGCACGGGGGGGTGAGAGATGCACGGGGGGATGAGAGATGCACGGGGGGTGGATGAGAGATGCACGGGGGGGTGAGAGATGCACGGGGGATGAGAGATGCACGGAGGGGATGAGAGATGCACGGGGGGTGGATGAGAGATGCACGGAGGGGGATGAGAGATGCACGGAGGGGGATGAGAGATGCACGGGGGTGAGCTGCACATGGGGGGGTGAGAGATGCACATGGGGGGGTTATGTTTACATAACTTTGTTGCCTTATGAAGGGCGGTGGGGGCCCCCAAAAAATTTCTTGCACAGGGGCCCAACTACAGTCTGTGTCCGCCCCTGGGATGAAGTAAATGCAGCTGAACAGCAGCTGTCAGGACAGCTGCCCTGTCCTGCTGCAGGGCGTGATGGGGCCTCAGTGATGCGGCTCCTGGCACAGCACATTATGTGGGGCTCCTGGCATAGCTCCTGGCGGGGACCTGGTCTACACTATATGATAAGTATGCACTAAACTCCAAATCCCTCCATTACCCCGCCCCCATATGACCAAAGCCCCGCCCACCCCACCCCCTCCTTGCTGGGCCATGGAAAAATGATCTTGCTTCAAGCCGGTCCCTGGTGCAAAAAAGGTTGGGGACCACTGCACTAAAAGACACATATTTTGTAAAATCTTATTTTGCATCGCCATATTTTGGCCGACAGAGTCATGCAATGGCTTATATTTTGCGGGATGAGTTGACGTTTTTATTAGTGCCATTTTCAGGCACGTGACATTTTTTTGATCGCTTTCTATTCCTATTTTTGGGAGGCAGAATAAACAAAAACCAACAATTCAGGAATTGTGTTTTTTTACATTTTTTTATTCTGCTCCGGGTGTGGTAAAATTGATAAGGTAGCTTTATTCTTTGGGTCAGTACGTTTACAGCGGTACCACATTTATATAGTTTTTCTATGTTTTGGCGCTTTTACACAGTAAAAGCTATTTTAAAGAAAAAATTATTTTTTGGCATCGCTTTATTCTGAGATTTTTCGGATGATGGAGCTGTATGGTGGCTTGTTTTTTGCGGGATGAGATGATGTTTTCAGCGGAACCATTTTTATTTATATTCGTCTTTTTGATCGCGTGTTATTCTATTTTTTGTTTGGAGGTATGATGATAAAGCATTGTTTTTTGCTCTGTTTTTTTTTTTTTTACCGTGTTCACTGAAGGGGTTAACTAGTGGAACAGTTTTCTAGGTCAGGTCGTTAAGGACGCGGCGATACCAGATATGTGTACTTTTATTGTTTGTTTGTTTTTTTTTCATAATAATATTTATTGATGGGTACATTATGTTTTTATTTTTAGTGGATTATATATATATTTTTTTTTTTTATATTTTTACAATTTTTTTTTTATTTTTTTTTTCACTTTCAGACAGTTTTTTTACTTTTTTACTTTGTCCCACTATGGGACTTTCACTTTTTTCTGATCGCCTGCATGGCACAGGAAAGCAGCACCATCCCTGTGCCATGCAGGCTGTCAGCGCTGGACAGGGAGAAGATAGTTTGGAGATGCACTGCGCATGTCCAAACAATCTTCCTGCTGTCTGGTGACCAGGATGTGGTCATGACGACATCGGGTCGTTATGGCAACAACCGGGAAGCCGCGGCAGACAGCGCTGGAAGCAGGAAGAGGAGGTGAGTATACCGATCACCTCCCCTTGCCTCCGCAATGCTGCGATCGACTTCGATTGCAGCATTGCGGGGGTTAATGTGCTGGGAGTGGTGCAGGACCGCTCCCTGCACATAGTATCGGGTGTCAGCTGTGACAATCAGCTGACACCCGGCGGTGATCGCGCCCGCGCAGCCTGTGTGCGCGCGCGATCGCCATGACGTACTAATAAGGGTCAGGCTCTTAACGCCCAGGGCACAGACGCGTATTAGTACATCATGGGCTTTAAAGGGGTTAAAAGGACTGCAATCACAACTATTCCCTACTCCCAAGCTATCTGTAGATTTGTGCGAAAATTGGCTTGAAATTAACAAAGTATAGCGCACACAGCAACAGAGGTGCCGTCTAACACGCAGCTGCAGCAGTGAGAAAATGGTGGCGACGGGGAAAATGGCTGGGTCTTATAGGGCAAGGACATGTGACATACACTGCCAATGACACATGCCCTTGCTTGTGTGAAAAAAAGCAGTTCGCTCCGTGTGTGCGCTGCTGATAGGCTGACAGATTGCACCTCCCCACTGTAAATGCGGGAAAGAGAAAAAAAAATGGAGATTTACATTATTTCTGCAGAGATCCATCCCCTGCCCCCCCCCCCCCCGCCCCGTTGTACACTCAAACTGCGTATTAACATTAATTTTCAGCATTACTGAGAAAAAATCCAGTTATGATTTTGGTGCACGAACAGTTATCGAACATAGCCTCGAACAGCCGAATTTTTTTCAAATCGTTCGTGTTCGCCGAACGGCTCGAACACCGCCAAAAACAGCTCGAATTTGAGATTGGCAAACAGTTCGATTCGAACACCGCTCATCTCTACTCACTGCATACCCTATAACTGTATAGCAGACTCTCTCCTTTCTAATGGGAATTTGTCACTACTGTTGCCCTGCTCTATGTGTCTTTACAATCTTCTTGGGGTTTTCCCTAAAATTGGTCAGACTTTGGACTCACTGCATACCCTATAACTGTATAGCAGACTCTCTCCTTTCTAATGGGAATTTGTCGTTACTGTGGCCCTGCTCTATGTGTCTTTAAATTCTTAGTGGGGCTTTTCCTAAAATTATTCAGCCGTTGGATTCACTGCATACCCTATAACTGTATAGCAGACCCTCTCCTTTCTAATGGGAACATGTCATACTTGTTACTGTGGCCCTGCTCTGTGTGTCTTTAAATTCTTATTGGGGTTTTTCCTAAAATTGGTCAGCCTTTGGACTCACTGGATACTCTAGAACTGTATAGCAGACTCTCTCCTTTCTAATAGGAATTTGTCGTTACTGTGGCCCTGTTCTATGTGTCTTTAAATTCTTGGTGGGGTTTTTCCCAAATTTTGGCAGCCCTTGCAGTTACAGCATGGGCATTACCACTATAGGAGACCCGCTCCTTTATAATGGGTATATTTTTTTTACTGAGACCCTCCTCTATGTCTCTTCAAAGGGGTATTGGGTTGCGTCAAAATTTTTGGCAGCCCTTGCAGTCATTGGATACGCAATAACAGTATAGGAGACCCACTTGTTAATAATCGGAACAACAAAGCATAGCCGGCTGATGGCTCTCTAATAGTGTTGAGCCACCCCCGTAGTGTTCGAGTTCGGTTCGGTTCGTCGAACACCCTTGTGTTCGCCGAACTGTTCGTCGAACTGTTCGTCGAACACCTTCGAACACCGTTAAAACCAATGGCAGCCAAACAAAAACACATAGAAACACATAGAAAACACCTTCAAAGGTGTCCAAAAGCTGACAAACTGCTCAGAAGACATAACTAACACATGGAAAAGTGACAAGTACATATAGTCATGCGAAAAGAAAAGAGGTGGAGGAGTAAAAGGAGGGGGAGACACAGATATAGGCATGTCATGCCCTTCTAAAATCCAAAAAGTGAGAAGCCGACACGGCCAGTCCGTTCCTGCCCGTGCCACCTCCGTTTGTGCCAGAGCCGCGGTGAACCCTGACGGCCAGCCCCCCTCTCCCAATACTGGTGCCTGTCCGCTGGTGGGTCGAGCGAGCCCCCCTGTGATGGAGGCAGCTCTAAGCTTTTTAATTTAAATTGTCTCTCTAATTTGAATGAATACACTTTAAATCCTTTTACAAGGATCTATTGAAGGGCAAGTCTCATGCCAGCATCCGCGTAATTCCAGCTCCAGTAGCGTCCACTAAAGCTGCTGCAGTTAAAAAGCGTTTATAAGGATCGAGCTCGGCTGTCCACCGCAAGGCGTCCTACCGCCAGTCCCAGCCCCTATGCCTTGGGGTGCCTCCTGATGCTCTTCACTGAGTATCCCGTGGTCCCGAAGCATTTCCTTTGAAAAAATTAAGTGTCCAAACTACAGATGGTGTAGCTTGCTTAACAGCCGGGATAATCCGCTGACTAGCAGACACTGCTACTAGGCACAAAGTATTTCCTGGGCTAGATGCAGTTAAAAATTTGTAATTAGATACTTTCGTTGGATGCTGAGAAAGCATTCCATAGAGTCTCCTGGCACGCCATATATTATTCTCTTAAAAAGCTTGGGGTAGGGGTCTAGGGGACCCTTTTATAGCCAAAATCACGGCCCTGTATCGCAATGCATCACCTAGGCTGAAGATAAATGGAACTGTAGCACCCCGAGGGCTCGGTTGCTGCAGAGGTATTGCACCTCACCAAGAGGTGTGATATCTCACTCTCAGGTAAGGATGGAGTGTGGATCAGGACCCCGACACCTGCATGCATTACACCACATTGCCGTGGGGCAGGGCGACCAATATGCCCCTGAGATGGGCACGACATTCCCTGTCCATGGCTGGAGTGGGGGGAGGGAACACTGAGGAAGGGGAACCCTGTAGTGCAGGAGCAGGGAGGAAGCAGTTCATGGGTGCATTGAGAAGGGAGTATAAAAGGTGGGCACCATCTTAGTTCAGTGCAGAGAAGTCTGAGCAGAAGTGACAGGGAGCAGGGGCTCTGCATGAGCTCTGCTCCAGAGGCGGGCCTAGTAACAGAGGCCCAGGCCTGGAAGAGGGAGAAGGAAGGAAGATGAGCGGAGAAGGCTCCAGGAATGAGGAACGAAGGGATCCCAGGGGTGTGGACGGGCGAGTCGCCACCGCACGCCCGAATCCACCTGCGTGGAGGGGTCAGGCCAAAGGGGGAGACCGGTCCCCGAAACTAGTGGAGGCGGGAAATGATCCTCAGCTAGAAACCGGAGGCTGTGACATTTTATGTGGCGCAGCCCCTCGCTACACCCGCTAGGAGGGCAGCACATAGGGTCAGGGAAACTGGCGCCAAGTTTACCAAGAGGAGGCCCGAGGCAGCCGGACAGAAGCGTTGGTAAGAAAGGCCAGACAAAGGACACACAAAGGGGGTCCTGTGAAGCGCTCCAAAGTTATCTGGGAGTTGTCTGAGCCCCTCACCTGGTGAGCACAGTACGACGTGGGCAGCCATTACCTGCAGAAGTGGTCTGGATAATAAGAACTGTGAGTAAAGGCCCTGGATTGCATCACTGACTCCGTGTCGTTATTGCTGCTGCCCTGCACCATCACCCCCATCCTCCGCATACACTGCCCTGAGTCTATACTCCTCCCGTGGGGAGTTAAGCTACGCTCTGCTGCACCCACAACACCAGCCTCAGCGGTCTGCCCTGCAGCGGCAGTTCACTCTGACCACAATACACGGGTGGCATAGTCGGACATTTAAACATCAAAACCGCATAAATAGTTCCACCACTGGTTTGACCGCCCTGAGCCACGGAACCGGGTCGCCGCCACGGAGACTACAACCCCCAGCATCCACCAAAAAGGGTCCGGCTCCGAGTGTCCCAAGGCCCAGGGGGCGCGTCAGAACATTTTCATCACCTTTCATAATCACCAATGGGACAAGGCAGGGATGTCCTCTGTCCCCTCTCTTATACATCCTAGTGACGGAGCACCTGCTCTCATCAATTCGCCATAACCCCAATATTAGGTGGATTGAGGTGGGAGGCACCGAGCACAAGTGCTCTCTATTTGCTGATGATGTCCTAGTATATATCACTCAATCACATATATCCATCCCTGCTGTTATGGCTAAAATAGATCACTTTGTTACATGGTCAAATTTTAAAATCAATGCAGCGAAGTCTGAGGCCCTCGAGGTTTCCCTCCCCAAATCCATACAGGATTCCATCCAGTCCAACTTTCCCTTTGCCTGGCCCTCACAGGGAATCAAATTCTTAGGAATTCCTATTCATAGAGACCTCGCCCATCTATGTTATCTTAATTTTGGGCCCTTTATTGAACAACTCCATACAGACCACGGTTGGCAAGTTAGAACTGTAAGATTCACTACGTGAACCACTGGTGTTTTGTGGAAAAGCACATGTACACTGTGTTCCAAATTATTATGCAAAAAGTGTTTAGGAGTGATAAGGGAAGAATTTGTTTGTTTGTCAGTTAAACTCATTGATGGTGATGTGTGTCAGGGCTCTTTATATCACTGTAAGCAATTGCAGACACCTGTGCTAATTAGTTTGGCAGGTGTGTCCAATGAACGGCAAGACTACTTAAGAAGGCTGTCCCACATTATTAAGCAACCTACATTTTCTGCCAAAATGGGAAAGAAAAAGGATGTGTCGGCTGCTGAGAAGCAACAAATTGTTGAGTGTTTAGGTCAAGGCATGACTACAATCAACATTGTGCGATGATCAGGATGAAGTGTCTTGGCAAACAAGAAGTATGTAGCTGATTAACAGTACACACGTGTGAGTGCTGATAAGAGCAAATTGAGGACTCTTTCCTACAGGCAATTACGTCAGGTTAGAAAAGCAGCAGCAAAAAAGCCTTGTCATAGCAGCAGACAAGTTTTTGAAGCTGCTGGTGCCTCCAACGTCCCCCGAACAGCAAGATGCAGGGTCCTTCAGAGGTTTGCAGCTGTGCGTACGCCATCCTGTCGACCTCCTCTATCCACTGCACACAAGCAGAAACGGCTCCAGTGGGCCAAACATTACATGAAGACTGATTTCAAAACTGTTTTGTTCACGGATGAGTGCCGTGAAACGCTCAATGGTCCAGATGGATGGAGTGGAGGATGGCTGGTTGATGGACACCCCAGGCAAACACAGCTACAGCGCCAACAAGGAGGAGGTGGAGCAATGTTTTGGGCTGGAATCATGGGGAGAGAGATTGTCAGCCCCTTTAGGATCCCTGAAGGGGTAAAGATGAACTCCATAATGTATGTGGAGATTCTCAAACAGCACTTCCTGCCATGGTTCAAGAAGAAGAACCGTGTATTCCGCAGCAAGATCATTTTCATGCATGATAATGCACCGTCTCATGCTGCACATAACACATCTGCATCTCTGGCTGATATGGGCATAAAAGGGGACAAACTTATGGTGTGACCCCCATTCTCCCCTGACCTCTACCCCATTCAGAACCTCTGGAGCATCATCAAAAGGAGTGTCTATGATGGCGGGAGGCAGTTCACATCTAAGCAACAACTCTGGGAGGGTATTCTGTCCTCATGCAAAACAATTGAAGCAGAAACCATCCAAAACCTGACAAATTCAATGGACGAGAGAGTTCAGAAGCTCCTTTCGAACAAGGGGTCCTATGTGCAAATGTAACATCACCTAGAATAAAGTTTTGAGTTGAAAACTGTTTGTTTTCAGTTTCTAATAACCTGCTAATGCTTATAATTTCAAAAATGACCATTTTTTTGGTCTTTATTAAAATTAAAAGGTTGATCGAAGAGTGTGGGGGATCTAAGAGTGTGGCAACCCAGTAGTCAGGATTACTTCGAATTCTGACAATCTGAGGGTCATGTTGCAGGTAGTGCAGCAAGAAGGCACTCATGTGTCTTGCGCATCCAGGAGCACCAAGTCCCTGTTGTGTTGGTGGCGAGGTAACAATCATGCTTCCTTCCTCTGTCCTCACCCCCCAACAGAAATGTGATCAAGGTCTCCCTCATCTGATGAGTCTTCCATCTGTTCGTCCTCCACTTCTTCCTGGGCTCCTGCACCTTCCTCACTAGTTTGGCTGCTACCATGCGCCCTGGTAAAACCATCTCCCCCACCCTCACATGCCTGCCGCCTTGGTGCTGCCGACCGTCTGGACCTTGCAGATGTTAGCCCTTCCGCATACAACTCCTCCTCCTCTACTTCCTCCACCTCCTCTTGTGCCACCACCTGACTCCAAATTCTGTTTAACATGTGCTCCAGCATGTAAATCACCGGAATAGTCATGCTCATAATGGCATCGTCACCACTAAACATCTTCGTCGCCATTTCAAAACAGTGCAGAAGGGTGCATAGGTCCCTGATCTGAGATCACTCCTCCAGCGTGATTTGCCCCACCTCTGGATCCCGTTGGCCCAGGCTATACGTCAGAACGTATTGCACCAGGGCTTGTCGGTGCTGCCACAGTCGCTGCAACATGTGCAGAGTTGAATTCCACCGGGTAGGCACATCGCATTTTAGCCGGTGAAGTGGCAGGCCCAACGACTTCTGTAGAGATGTAAGTCGCTGAGCTGCGGGATGAGAATGGCGGAAGTGAGCACACAGCGACCGTGCCCTCTGCAGAAGGCCATCTAGTCCGGGATAGTGGGCTAAAAATTGCTGGACAACCAGGTTCAACACGTGAGCCATACAAGGCACGTGTGTGACATTGCCCCGGCGAAGGGCCGCACCCAGGTTTGCAGCATTGTCGCACACGGCCTTCCCTGGTTTCAGGTCCAGTGGAGACAACCATTCATGAAATTGGTTCTCCCGAGCTGACCACAACTCCTCAGCTGTGTGACTCACATTTCCCAGACATTTCAAAGTAAAAACCACCTGATGACGTTGAGCCATACTGCCAGCATAGTAAGGAGGTGTGCAGGATCCCTTCTGCGCAGTTAGAAAGCTTTTGGCTAGTGTTGAGCGATACCTTCCGATATCAGGAAATATCGTATCGGATTGGATCGGGCCGATACCCAAAAAGTATCGGATATCGCCGATTCCGATACCGGAAACCAATGCAAGTCAATGGGACACAAATATCGGAATGAAAATAAACCCTTTCTTTCCTTGTAGGTTAATTCTACATGAAGGAAAACAACTAAGAATAATGTAGAATGACATGAAAAGCCAGCAATTCATCAGCGGCATACACCGGTACCCGACAATTTACAACAGAAAGAATAGAGCTTCACACATAGATTAGATAGATAGAAACATGTCAGTCACATATATATGAAGTACAGTGACAGTGTTGCTTACTGTACTTGTAATTTAGTGTAAAGGATTTATTTAAAAAAATAATAGTGTTTTCATGCACCGTCTCTTTAAGAAAGCCGGCCGGCAATTCAGCATCTGTACCGGACAATTTAGAATAGAAAGAATAGAGAATCACACATAGATTAGATAGATAGAAACATGTCAGTCACATATATATGAAGTACAGTGACAGTGTTGCTTACTGTACTTGTCATTTAGTGTAAAGGATTTATTAAAAAAAATATTAGTGTTTTCGTGCACCGTCTCTTTAAAAAAGCCGGCCGGCAATTCAGCAGCGGTACCCGACAATTTATAACAGACAGAATAGAGCTTCACACATAGATTAGATAGATAGAAACATGTCAGTCACATATATATGAAGTACAGTGACAGTGTTGGTTACTGTACTTGTCATTTAGTGTAAAGGATTTATTTAAAAAAATAATAGTGTTTTCATGCACCGTCTCTTTAAGAAAGCCGGCCGGCAATTCAGCATCTGTACCCGACAATTTAGAATAGAAAGAATAGAGAATCACACATAGATTAGATAGATAGAAACATGTCAGTCACATATATATGAAGTACAGTGACAGTGTTGATTACTGTACTTGTCATTTAGTGTTAAAATAAAGGATTTATTTAAAAAAAAATTGGCGTGGGGTTCCCCTTAATTTTAGTCTCTAGCGGAGGTTAAGCAGACAGCTGGGGCAAATGTTTGAAGCCTGGGAAGGGGGTAATACCCACGGAGCTTCCCAGGCTACTAATATCAGCCCCCAGCTGAATACCTGGCCTTTACTAGCTATTAAAATGGGGGAACCCCCCCAAAAAAAATAACGTGGGGTCCCCCCTAATTTAATAGCTAGCACAGGCTAGGCAGACAGCTGGGGGCTGATATTAATAGCCCAGGAAGGGTGCCATGAATATTGGCCCCCTCCCAGGCTAGAAACACCAGCCGTCAGCCGCTCCAGAAATGGCGCATCCATAGGATGCGCCAATTCTGGCACTTAGCCTCGCTCTTCCACGCTGCCCTGGTGCGGTGGCAGGGGGTAATAGGGTTGGGGTTGATGTCAGCTTATAATGCCAGCTGACATCAAGCCCAGGTTAGTAATGGAGAGGCGTCTATAAGACACCCCTATTACTAACCCCATAGTCAAAGTTAAAAGAAAACACAAACACCCAGAATAAAGTCCTTTAATTGAAATAAAGACACAATTCTTTATTGTTCTAAATTAAACCATACTTACCATCACGCCCATTCCAGCTGAAGCCAACGATCTCCTGCAATAAAAGTAAAATAATAAAGCAACCTCATCCTTACCTTTCCATGGTTCCCACGACAGCTTCAGCTCTGCTACATCGAGATGACAGGCTGGACCGCAGCAGAACGCTGCCATCCAGCCTGTCATCCCGCAGACACTGAGAAGCGCAGGCATGCTTGCGCTCCTCAGTGTCTGTCTGTGACGTCATCCAGATGAGCCGAGTTCATGTCCAATGAACTCAGCTCACCTCATGCACGTCACTGACAGCGTGGGAAAATTCTCCTGCACTCAGCGCTTCAGCGTGAGAATTCTCCCACGCTGTCAGTGACATACATGAGGTGAGGTCATGTCCAATGAACTCAGCTCACCTCATGCACGTCACTGACAGCGTGGGAAAATTCTCACGCTGAAGTGCTGAGTGCAGGAGAATTTTCCCACGCTGTCAGTGACGTACATGAGGTGAGCTGAGTTCATTGGACATGACCTCGGCTCATCTGGATGCCGTCACAGCCAGACACTGAGGAGTGGAAGTATGCCTGCGCTTCTCAGTGTCTGCGGGATGACAGGATGGATGGCAGCGTTCTGCTGCGGTCCAGCCTGTCATCTCGATGTAGCAGAGCTGAAGCTGTCGTGGGAGCCATGGAAAGGTAAGTATGATGTTGCTTTATTATTTTACTTTTATTGCAGGAGATCGTTGGCTTCAGCTGGAATGGGCGTGATGGTAAGTATGGTTTAATTTAGAACAATAAAGAATTGTGTGTTTATTTCAATTAAAGGACTTTTTTCTGGGTGTTGTGTTTTTTTAAATACTTTACTAGAAATTCATGGTGGTCATGTCTAATATTGGCGTGACCCCATGAATTTCGGGCTTAGGGCCAGCTGATAATGCCAAGCTGGCCTTAACCCCTTTATTACCCAGTGAGCCACCGCACCAGGGCCCTGGATGAGTTGGGTACAGCGCCAGAAGATGGCGCTTCTATGAACGCGCCATTTTCTGGGGCGGCTGCGGACTGCAATTTGCAGCGGGGGTGGCCCAGAAAGCTTGGGTCTCCCTGCGCTGCGGATTCCAGCCCCCAGCTGCCTAGTTGTACCTGGCTGGGCACAAAAATAGGGCGAAGCCCCACGCATTTTTTTTTTAAATTATTTCATGAAATTCATGGAATAATTAAGAAAAAAAGGGCTTCCCTATATTGTTGTGTCCGGCCAGGTACAAATAGGCAGCTGGTGGTTGGGGGCAGCCTGTTCCTGCCTGCTGTACCTGGCTGGACACAAATATAGGGCGAAGCCCCACGTCAATTTTTTTTAAAATAAATCCTTTAATTTAACACTAAATGACATTTGAGGAGTTAATAAAGATGCAGTCCCTAAATTATTATTTATTTTTTAATTAATTTTTCCCAAAACTTTTGACGTGGGCTTCGCCATATTTTTGTATGCCAGCCAGGTACAGCATCCAGCTTCTATGAACGCGCCATTTTCCGGGGTGGCTGCGGACTGCAATTTTCAGCGGGGGGGGGGGGCAGAAAGCTTGGGCCTCCCTGCGCTGCAGATTCCATCCCCCAGCTGCCTAGTTGTACCTGGCTGGACACAAAAATAGGGAGAAGCTTCACGTATTTTTTTTTTTTAATTATTTCATGAAATTCATGAAATAATTAAGAAAAAAAGGGCTTCCCTATATTGTTGTGTCCAACCAGGTACAAATAGGCAGCTGGTGGTTGGGGGCAGCCCGTTCCTGCCTGCTGTACCTGGCTGGACACAAATATAGTGCGAAGCCCCACGTCAATTTTTTTTAAATCATTTCAGGAAATTCATGAAATAATTAAAAAAAATTGATGTGGGGCTTCGCCCTATATTTGTGTCCAGTCAGGTACAGCAGGCAGGAACGGGCTGCCCCCAACCACCAGCTGCCTATTTGTACCTAGCCGGACACAACAATATAGGGAAGCCCTTTTTTTCTTAATTATTCCATGAATTTCATGAATTTAAAAAAAAAAAACGTGGAGCTTCGCCCTATTTTTGTGTCCAGCCAGGTACAACTAGGCAGCTGGGGGCTGGAATCTGCAGCGCAGGGAGGCCCAAGCTTTCTGGGCCCCACCCGCTGCAAATTGCAGTCCGCAGCCGCCCCGGAAAATGGCGCGTTCATAGTAGCGCCATCTTCTGGCGCTGTACCCAACTCATCCAGGGCCCTGGTGCGGTGGCTCACTGGGTAATAAAGGGGTTAAGGCCAGCTTAGCATTATCAGCTGGCCCTAAGCCCGAAATTCATGGGGTCACGCCAATATTAGACATGACCACCATGAATTTCTAGTAAAGTATTTAAAAAAAACACAAACACCAAGAAAAAAGTCCTTTAATTGAAATAAACACACAATTCTTTATTGTTCTAAATTAAACCATACTTACCATCACGCCCATTCCAGCTGAAGCCAACGATCTCCTGCAATAAAAGAAAAATAATAAAGCAACCTCATCCTTACCTTTCCATGGCTCCCACGACGGCTCCAGCTCTGCTGCATCGAGATGACAGGCTGGACCGCAGCAGAACGCTGCCATCCAGCCTGTCATCCCGCTGACACTGAGAAGCGCAGGCATACTTCCACTCCTCAGTGTCTGGCTGTGACGGCATCCAGATGAGCCGACAATGAACTCGGCTCACCTCATGTACGTCACTGACAGCGTGGGAGAATTCTCCTGCACTCAGCGCTTCAGCGTGAGAATTTTCCCACGCTGTCAGTGACGTGCATGAGGTGAGGTCATGTCCAATGAACTCGGCGCACCTCATGCACGTCACTGACAGCGTGGGAAAATTCTCACGCTGAAGCGCTGAGTGCAGGAGAATTTTCCCACGCTGTCAGTGACGTGCATGAGGTGAGCTGAGTTCATTGGACATGACCTCGGCTCATCTGGATGCCGTCACAGCGAGACACTGAGGAGCGCAAGCATGCCTGCGCTTCTCAGTGTCTGCGGGATGACAGGCTGGATGGCAGCGTTCTGCTGCGGTCCAGCCTGTCATCTCGATGTAGCAGAGCTGAAGCTGTCCTGGGAACCATGGAAAGGTAAGGATGAGGTTGCTTTATTATTTTACTTTTATTGCAGGAGATCGTTGGCTTCAGCTGGAATGGGCGTGACTGTAAGTATGGTTTAATTTAGAACAATAAAGAATTGTGTCTTTATTTCAATTAAAGGACTTTTTTCTGGGTGTTTGTGTTTTTTTTAAATACTTTACTAGAAATTCATGGTGGTCATGTCTAATATTGGCGTGACCCCATGAATTTCGGGCTTAGGGCCAGCTGATAATGCCAAGCTGGCCTTAACCCCTTTATTACCCAGTGAGCCACCGCACCAGGGCCCTGGATGAGTTGGGTACAGCGCCAGAAGATGGCGCTTCTATGAACGCGCCATTTTCCGGGGCGGCTGCGGACTGCAATTTGCAGCGGGTGGGGCCCAGAAAGCTTGGGCCTCCCTGCGCTGCGGATTCCAGCCCCCAGCTGCCTTGTTGTACCTGGCTGGACACAAAAATAGGGCGAAGCCCCACGTTTTTTTTTTTTAATTATTTCATGAAATTCATGGAATAATTAAGAAAAAAAGGGCTTCCCTATATTGTTGTGTCCGGCTAGGTACAAATAGGCAGCTGTTGGTTGGGGGCAGTCCGTTCCTGCCTGCTGTACCTGACTGGACACAAATATAGGGCGAAGCCCCACTTAATTTTTTTTTAATTATTTCATGAATTTCCTGAAATAATTAAAAAAAAATTGACGTGGGGCTTTGCACTATATTTGGGTCCAGCCAGGTACAGCAGGCAGGAACGGGCTGCCCCCAACCACCAGCTGCCTATTTGTACCTGGTTGGACACAACAATATAGGGAAGCCCTTTTTTTCTTAATTATTCCATGAATTTCATGAAATAATTAAAAAAAAAAAAACGTGGAGCTTCTCCCTATTTTTGTGTCCAGCCAGGTACAACTAGGCAGCTGGGGGATGGAATCTGCAGCGCAGGGAGGCCCAAGCTTTCTGCCCCCCGCTGAAAATTGCAGTCCGCAGCCGCCCCGGAAAATGGCGCGTTCATAGAAGCTGGATGCTGTACCTGGCTGGCATACAAAAATATGGCGAAGCCCACGTCAAAAGTTTTGGGAAAAATTAATTAAAAAATAAATAATAATTTAGGGACTGCATCTTTATTAACTCCTCAAATGTCATTTAGTGTTAAAATAATGGATTTATTTTTAAAAAAAATGGCGTGGGATCCCCCATAATTTTAGTCTCTAGCGGAGGTTAAGCAGACGGCTGGGGCAGATGTTTGAAGCCTGGGAAGGGGGTAAAACCCACGGAGCTTCCCAGGCTACTAATATCAGCCCCCAGCTGAATACCTAGCCTTTACTAGCTATTAAAATGGGGGACCCCCCCAAAAAAAATGACGTGGGGTCCCCCCTATTTTAATAGCTAGCAAAGGCTAGGCAGACAGCTGGGGGCTGATATTAATAGCCCAGGAAGGGTGCCATGAATATTGGCCCCCTCCCAGGCTAGAAACACCAGTCGTCAGCCGCCCCAGAAATGGCGCATCCATAGGATGCGCCAACTCTGGCACTTAGCCTCGCTCTTCCACGCTGCCCTGGTGCGGTGGCAGGGGGTAATAGTGGTGGGGTTCATGTCAGCGCCAGCTGCCATGAAGCCCAGGTTAGTAATGATGGGCGTCTATAAGACACCCCCATTACTAACCTACAAAGTGTTAAAAAGAAAAAACACACTACACCCAGAAAAAAATAATTTATTTGAAATAAAACACACAATTTTATTTAATTCTTAGTTTACTAAAAATAATAGTTAACTGTCCACGTTCCTGCGCTGATCTCCCATGCACAGCTGTCACATCTGGAGATGGTGACAGCTGTGCATGGCTGCTGTAAGCTCACGCTGCCGGGAACACGTCCGCTCCCGGCAGCGGGAGCCACTGACTGAGGTCACCGGAGTGCATTCAGGCAGCGCAGCTCCGGAGACCTCCTTTACGGCACTGCTGTACCGTGGGAATTTCTCACGATACAGCAGGGCCGTAAAGGAGCTAACCGGAGCAGCGCTGCCTGAACTCCGGTGAACCCTTACGGCCCCGTCATTCTAGCAGCGGCAGCGGTTCAGAGCGGTCACATTCTATGTGGCTGCTCTGAACTGGAGATCTTCGTGGGACACTCGTGGACTGCTACGGAGGGGTAAGGATAAGGTTGTGGTTTATTATTTTATATTTTATTACAGGAGATCGATGGCTTCGGGGAATTAGGTGTCTTGGTGAGTATAGGTGTAGTTTTTTATTTTTTACTTTATTTTAGGTGGCGATCGGCGGGGACAGGTAATGTATGAACTAATTTCTTTTAGGTAACCACTGGCCACCAATGACATGTATTTAACATTTATTGGGGACACAGGGCAATTTAAATAGCAGGATCAGTCTGATGGGAACTACTGCTCCCATCGAGCTGATCCTGCTGGCAGGAGTGGACGGGGGACAGACATAGGCCGATGGGAGTAGTAGTGTCACATCGGCCTATGTCTGCCTGCACGCACACACCCGCACACACACCGCACACACCCGCACAGACACCGCACACACCCGCACACATCGCACAGACACCGCGCACACACACTAATCATGACGGTCTGATCGTCTGGGAGGTGAGGCTGACCTGTGCGGCCGTGGGAAAGTTCATGTGAGTTCATGCAGTCAAGCATGAACTCACATGAACCCTCTGAGGGCACCGCGGCTAATTCAAATGAACAGCTGATCGGCATCAGCTGATACCTCAGCTGTTCATTTGAAATAACCGGCGGGAAAGCGCAGCACAGAACGGGAAAGCCGGCGGTGAAGTCTTTTCACTGCCGGCTTCCCCGCCCGGGTCCTTCGCTCCCCGCTCCTTGGAGCTGCGCTCCCCGCCCGGTCCTAACTTACGATCGGGATGGGAGGTGGCGAGGGGAGCGGAGGATCGGGGTGGGAGGCTGCGGGGAAGCAGTATGGGGCTGTGTGATTGTTTAAAAGCCGGCGGCTTTATACCGCCCGCCGGCTTTTAAACAATCAGGAGAATTCTCCCCCGCTGGGATGGCATTCTGATGACAGGCTGGATCGCGCTGCCATCCAACTTGTCATCCTTCACAGACACTGCAGAGCGCAGGCATTATGGGAACTTCCGATTCCGGTATCCGATATTGTAAAAGTATCGGAATTAAGTATCGGAATTCCGATACCGCGAATATCGGCCGATACCCGATATTACAGTATCGGAATGCTCAACACTACTTGTGGCATGACCAGACAGGCTTTGGGTGCAGGTGGAGGACCGAGAGGAGGTTGAGGAGGCAGAAGCAGTGGAGGAACTTTGACATAAAGAGGATTGACACACAACTCGTGGGGACGGCAAGACTTGGACAGCAGCCCCTTGTCCTGTCACCATAGTTACCCAGTGCCCAGTCAGCGACATGTAACGCCCCTGTCCATGCCTACTCGTCCAAGTGTCTATGGTGAAATGCACCCTGTCACACACAGAGTTTCTCAAAGAAGCGGTGATGTTGTGTGCGACATGCTGGTGGAGCGCAGGCACACCTTTCTTTGAGAAGTAGTGCCGACTGGGCATCTGGTACTGGGGCACTGCGACGGACATAAGGTCTCGAAAATCGTCTGTGTCCACCAGGCGGAAAGGCAGCATTTCTGTAGCCAAGAGCTTGCAGATGGTGAAATTCAACCTCTTAGCTTTCTCATGGCTAGGAGGAAATGGTCTTTTACTTGTCCACATCTGAGGGACTGAGGGCTGGCTGTTGTGCTTAGACGGGGTTGATAAGGGTGTCCCCGGCAAACTGCCGGTCTGTTAGGAAGATGCAGGTGGACATGTTAGGTTGCCTTGATCCAAAGGTGGTGCTATCGATGTCGGACAGCGCTCAACACCAGCTGGTGTTACAACCTCCAAAGAAAATGATGACCTGCGTCCCAAAACAGGTGTGACTGCTGTCCCCCAAGTCACAGAGGATGAAGAGGCCGCAGATGCACAAGATGGGGCAGACGGCGGTTGGCCCGGCCGGCTAGGCCGCATTGTAGCACAGTGAGCTTCCCACTGCAACTTATGCTTCATGTCCATGTGCCGGTTCATGCATGAAGTACTCAAACTATGTATTTTTTGGCCTCTACTTAGCTTTTGTTGACAAATGTTACAGATAACACGAGTTGGGTCATCTTTATTGATCTGAAAAAATGCCCAGGATATGCAAGGCTTAGCACCCATGCGACCTGAAGAGCCACCAAGACTTGTTGTCAGAGGCAGAGTTGTGTTTGAGGATGCAGTTGTTGACGTGCTTCCAGTACTACGTCTCTGTCCAGGAAGGCGCAACCTGACCTCGTCGTCACTAGCATCCTCCTCCACCTCCTCTGCTGACCTCATCTCTTGGCTGACTGTGGGTTGACAGTAAGTGGGATCTCCAACCTCATCATCATCACCCTGTGTGTTATCACACCCGTCGTCCTCAGAGCCAACCTCTTCCTGCCCTAACAAACAACTGAAGTTGTCGCTCCAACCAGGTATTTGAGTCTCATCATCGTCTTCCTCATTGTCTCCACCAACAGGAGTTACAGTTTGGGAATGAGGGTCTACATTATGGTCAGAACCTTCTGCGTCTGGTCCTGGATCCGACTCATAAAGATTCTGGGTATCAGTCCAGATCATTTCCTCGTCTGGATTCACAGAAGCTCTGGAGCCGACCTCTGATACCCAGGCTATAGTATGAGTAAACAGCTTTGCAGACTCAACCATCTGTTCTACCCCATACTCAGACGGGCAGCTGGAGATTTGGGAGCTGTGAGGAAGCAAGTGCGATTGGGGTGACACCTCTGAGGACTGGAGTATTTGTGATGTTGAAGTTGATGTGGAGGAGAGCCCACTTAAAGGAGCACTTGATATCCGTTGAAGCACCTGCTGTTTTTGTGTCTCATCTGGAATTTGTAGCGATTGCGTTGCAGTAAGAAAGGGATCTTATCACATTGTCCGCTAAAAGTAGTAGACATTTTAGTTTTGCTGGAAGAAGGTCTTTCTTCTGCAGATGTTACTGTTGCTTTAACACCTACTCCACGGACACAACCTTTTTTTCCCCTTCCCAACACGCCTATTCCCCTTTCCACCAGAAGCAGGCCTTTTTCCACTCATTTTGGTGGTTAACTAATTCACAACTCTGGAGTTGTTTGCACAAAAAAACAATGGATGGGAACAGAGCAGAGCTGAGTGGCCAAACTGTGGTATTAGGCCAAAACTATTGTCTGGGTTAGTTGCAAAAAAAAATTATATTCAGTTTGCAACCTGATGGAGGTCAGTATAGATGGCCTAATAGAACAAGTCCCACACACAGCTAGAAGCCCAAATATTTTTTCCGAGCTAGATGCAGAAAAAAATTATATTCAATTTGCAATGTGATGGAGGTCAGTATAGATGGACTAATAGAACAAGTCCCACACACTGCTAGAAGGCCAAATATTTTTTCAGAGCTAGATGCAGAAAAATATTATATTCAATTTGCAACCTGATGGAGGTCAGTATAGATGGACTAATAGAACAAGTCCCACACACAGCTAGAAGCCCAAATATTTTTTCAGAGGTAGATGCAGAAAAAAATTATATTCAATTTGCAACCTGATGGAGGTCAGTATAGATGGACTAATAGAACAAGTCCCACACACTGCTAGAAGGCCAAATATTTTTTCAGAGGTAGATGCCGAAAAATATTATATTCAATTTGCAACCTGATGGAGGTCAGTATAGATGAACTAATAGAACAAGTCCCACACACAGCTAGAAGCCCAAATATTTTTTCAGAGCTAGATGCAGAAAAATATTATATTCAATTTGCAACCTGATGGAGGTCAGTATAGATGGACTAATAGAACAAGTCCCACACACAGCTAGAAGCCCAAATATTTTTTCAGAGGTAGATGCAGAAAAAAATTATATTCAGATTGCAACCTGATGGAGGTCAGTATAGATGGACTAATAGAACAAGTTCCACACACAGCTAGAAGCCCAATTATTTTTTCAGAGGTAGATGCAGAAAAAAATTATATTCAATTTGCAACGTGATGGAGGTCAGTATAGATGGACTAATAGAACAAGTCCCACACACTGCTAGAAGGCCAAATATTTTTTCAGAGCTAGATGCAGAAAAAAATTATATTCAATTTGCAACCTAATGGAGGTCAGTATAGATGGACTAATAGAACAAGTCCCACACACTGCTAGAAGCCCAAATATTTTTTCAGAGCTAGATGCAGAAAAATATTATATTCAATTTGCAACCTGATGGAGGTCAGTATATATGGACTAATAGAACAAGTCCCACACAATGCTAGAAGGCCAAATATTTTTTCAGAGCTAGATGCAGAAAAATATTATATTCAGTTTGCAACCTGATGGAGGTCAGTATAGATGGACTAATAGAACAAGTCCCACACACAGCTAGAAGCCCAAATATTTTTTCAGAGGTAGATGCAGAAAAAAATTATATTCAATTTGCAACCTGATGGAGGCCAGTATAGATGGTCTAATAGAACAAGTCCCACACACTGCTAGAAGGCCAAATATTTTTTCAGAGCTAGATGCAGGAAAATATTGTATTCAATTTGCAACCTGATGGAGGTCAGTATAGATGGACTAATAGAACAAGTCCCACACACTGCTAGAAGCCCAAATATTTTTTCAGAGCTAGATGTAGAAAAATATTATATTCAATTTGCAACCTGATGGAGGTCAGTAGAGATGGACTGATAGAACAAGTCCCACACACTGCTAGAAGGCCAAATATTTTTTCAGAGGTAGATGCCGAAAAATATTATATTCAATTTGCAACCTGATGGAGGTCAGTATAGATGTACTAATAGAACAAGTCCCACACACAGCTAGAAGCCCAAATATTTTTTCAGAGCTAGATGCAGAAAAATATTATATTCAATTTGCAACCTGATGGAGGTCAGTATAGATGGACTAATAGAACAAGTCCCACACACAGCTAGAAGCCCAAATATTTTTTCAGAGGTAGATGCAGAAAAAAATGATATTCAGATTGCAACCTGATGGAGGTCTGTATAGATGGACTAATAGAACAAGTTCCACACACAGCTAGAAGCCCAATTATTTTTTCAGAGGTAGAAGCAGAAAAAAATTATATTCAATTTGCAACGTGATGGAGGTCAGTATAGATGGACTAATAGAACAAGTCCCACACACTGCTAGAAGGCCAAATATTTTTTCAGAGCTAGATGCAGAAAAAAATTATATTCAATTTGCAACCTGAAGGAGGCCAGTATAGATGGTCTAATAGAACAAGTCCCACACACTGCTAGAAGGCCAAATATTTTTTCAGAGCTAGATGCAGGAAAATATTGTATTCAATTTGCAACCTGATGGAGGTCAGTATAGATGGACTAATAGAACAAGTCCCACACACTGCTAGAAGCCCAAATATTTTTTCAGAGCTAGATGTAGAAAAATATTATATTCAATTTGCAACCTGATGGAGGTCAGTAGAGATGGACTGATAGAACAAGTCCCACACACTGCTAGAAGGCCAAATACTTTTTCAGAGCTAGATGCAGAAAAATATTATATTCAATTTGCAACCTGATGGAGGTCAGTATAGATGGACTAATAGAACAAGTCCCACACACAGCTAGAAGCCCAAATATTTTTTCAGAGGTAGATGCAGAAAAAAATTATATTCAATTTGCAACCTGATGGAGGTCAGTATAGATGGACTAATAGAACAAGTCCCACACACTGCTAGAAGGCCAAATATTTTTTCAGAGGTAGATGCCGAAAAATATTATATTCAATTTGCAACCTGATGGAGGTCAGTATAGATGGACTAATAGAACAAGTCCCACACACAGCTAGAAGCCCAAATATTTTTTCAGAGCTAGATGCAGAAAAATATTATATTCAATTTGCAACCTGATGGAGGTCAGTATAGATGGACTAATAGAACAAGTCCCACACACAGCTAGAAGCCCAAATATTTTTTCAGAGGTAGATGCAGAAAAAAATTATATTCAGATTGCAACCTGATGGAGGTCAGAATAGATGGACTAATAGAACAAGTTCCACACACAGCTAGAAGCCCAATTATTTTTTCAGAGCTAGATGCAGAAAAAAATTATATTCAATTTGCAACGTGATGGAGGTCAGTATAGATGGACTAATAGAACAAGTCCCACACACTGCTAGAAGGCCAAATATTTTTTCAGAGCTAGATGCAGAAAAAAATTATATTCAATTTGCAACCTAATGGAGGTCAGTATAGATGGACTAATAGAACAAGTCCCACACACTGCTAGAAGCCCAAATATTTTTTCAGAGCTAGATGCAGAAAAATATTATATTCAATTTGCAACCTGATGGAGGTCAGTATATATGGACTAATAGAACAAGTCCCACACAATGCTAGAAGGCCAAATATTTTTTCAGAGGTAGATGCAGAAAAAAATTATATTCAATTTGCAACCTGATGGAGGCCAGTATAGATGGTCTAATAGAACAAGTCCCACGCACTGCTAGAAGGCCAAATATTTTTTCAGAGCTAGATGCAGGAAAATATTGTATTCAATTTGCAACCTGATGGAGGTCAGTATAGATGGACTAATAGAACAAGTCCCACACACTGCTAGAAGCCCAAATATTTTTTCAGAGCTAGATGCAGAAAAATATTATATTCAATTTGCAACCTGATGGAGGTCAGTAGAGATGGACTGATAGAACAAGTCCCACACACTGCTAGAAGGCCAAATACTTTTTCAGAGCTAGATGCAGAAAAATATTATATTCAATTTGCAACCTGATGGAGGTCAGTATAGATGGACTAATAGAACAAGTCCCACACACAGCTAGAAGCCCAAATATTTTTTCAGAGGTAGATGCAGAAAAAAATTATATTCAATTTGCAACCTGATGGAGGTCAGTATAGATGGACTAATAGAACAAGTCCCACACACTGCTAGAAGCCCAAATATTTTTTCAGAGGTAGATGCCGAAAAATATTATATTCAATTTGCAACCTGATGGAGGTCAGTATAGATGGACTAATAGAACAAGTCCCACACACAGCTAGAAGCCCAAATATTTTTTCAGAGCTAGATGCAGAAAAATATTATATTCAATTTGCAACCTGATAAAGGTCAGTATAGATGGACTATTAGAACAAGTCCCACACACTGCTAGAAGGCCAAATATTTTTTCAGAGCTAGATGCAGAAAAATATTATATTCAATTTGCAACCTGATGGAGGTCAGTATAGATGGACTAATAGAACAAGTCCCACACACAGCTAGAAGCCCAAATATTTTTTCAGAGGTAGATGCAGAAAAAAATTATATTCAGATTGCAACCTGATGGAGGTCAGTATAGATGGACTAATAGAACAAGTTCCACACACAGCTAGAAGCCCAATTATTTTTTCAGAGCTAGATGCAGAAAAAAATTATATTCAATTTGCAACGTGATGGAGGTCAGTATAGATGGACTAATAGAACAAGTCCCACACACTGCTAGAAGGCCAAATATTTTTTCAGAGGTAGATGCCGAAAAATATTATATTCAATTTGCAACCTGATGGAGGTCAGTATAGATGGACTAATAGAACAAGTCCCACACACAGCTAGAAGCCCAAATATTTTTTCAGAGCTAGATGCAGAAAAATATTATATTCAATTTGCAACCTGATAAAGGTCAGTATAGATGGACTAATAGAACAAGTCCCACACACTGCTAGAAGGCCAAATATTTTTTCAGAGCTAGATGCAGAAAAATATTATATTCAATTTGCAACCTGATGGAGGTCAGTATAGATGGACTAATAGAACAAGTCCCACACACAGATAGAAGCCCAAATATTTTTTCAGAGGTAGATGCAGAAAAAAATTATATTCAGATTGCAACCTGATGGAGGTCAGTATAGATGGACTAATAGAACAAGTTCCACACACAGCTAGAAGCCCAATTATTTTTTCAGAGCTAGATGCAGAAAAAAATTATATTCAATTTGCAACGTGATGGAGGTCAATATAGATGGACTAATAGAACAAGTCCCACACACTGCTAGAAGGCCAAATATTTTTTCAGAGGTAGATGCCGAAAAATATTATATTCAATTTGCAACCTGATGGAGGTCAGTATAGATGGACTAATAGAACAAGTCCCACACACAGCTAGAAGCCCAAATATTTTTTCAGAGCTAGATGCAGAAAAATATTATATTCAATTTGCAACCTGATAAAGGTCAGTATAGATGGACTAATAGAACAAGTCCCACACACTGCTAGAAGGCCAAATATTTTTTCAGAGCTAGATGCAGAAAAATATTATATTCAATTTGCAACCTGATGGAGGTCAGTATAGATGGACTAATAGAACAAGTCCCACACACAGCTAGAAGCCCAAATATTTTTTCAGAGGTAGGTGCAGAAAAAAATTATATTCAGATTGCAACCTGATGGAGGTCAGTATAGATGGACTAATAGAACAAGTTCCACACACAGCTAGAAGCCCAATTATTTTTTCAGAGCTAGATGCAGGAAAAAATTATATTCAATTTGCAACGTGATGGAGGTCAGTATAGATGGACTAATAGAACAAGTCCCACACACTGCTAGAATGCCAAATATTTTTTCAGAGCTAGATGCAGAAAATAATTATATTCAATTTGCAACCTAATGGAGGTCAGTATACATGGACTAATAGAACAAGTCCCACACACTGCTAGAAGCCCAAATATTTTTTCAGAGCTAGATGCAGAAAAATATTATGTTCAATTTGCAACCTGATGGAGGTCAGTATATATGGACTAATAGAACAAGTCCCACACACTGCTAGAAGGCCAAATATTTTTTCAGAGCTAGATGCAGAAAAATATTATATTCAGTTTGCAACCTGATGGAGGTCAGTATAGATGGACTAATAGAACAAGTCCCACACACAGCTAGAAGCCCAAATATTTTTTCAGAGGTAGATGCAGAAAAAAATTATATTCAATTTGCAACCTGATGGAGGCCAGTATAGATGGACTAATAGAACAAGTCCCACACACTGCTAGAAGGCCAAATATTTTTTCAGAGCTAGATGCAGGAAAATATTGTATTCAATTTGCAACCTGATGGAGGTCAGTATAGATGGACTAATAGAACAAGTCCCACACACTGCTAGAAGCCCAAATATTTTTTCAGAGCTAGATGCAGAAAAATATTATATTCAATTTGCAACCTGATGGAGGTCAGTAGAGATGGACTGATAGAACAAGTCCCACACACTGCTAGAAGGCCAAATACTTTTTCAGAGCTAGATGCAGAAAAATATTATATTCAATTTGCAACCTGATGGAGGTCAGTATAGATTGACTAATAGAACAAGTCCCACACACTGCTAGAAGGCCAAATATTTTTTCAGAGTTAGATGCGGAAAAATATTATATTGAATTTGCAACGTGATGGAGGTCAGTATAGATGGACTAATAGAACAAGTCCCACACACTGCTAGAAGGCCAAATATTTTTTCAGAGCTAGGTGCAGAAAAATATTATATTCAATTTGCAACCTGATGGAGGTCAGTATAGATGGACTAATAGAACAAGTCCCACACACAGCTAGAAGCCCAAATATTTTTTCAGAGGTAGATGCAGAAAAAAATTATATTCAATTTGCAACCTGATGGAGGTCAGTATAGATGGACTAATAGAACAAGTCCCACACACTGCTAGAGGGCCAAATATTTTTTCAGAGCTAGATGCAGAAAAATATTATATTCAATTTGCAACCTGATGGAGGTCAGTATGGATGGACTAATAGAACAAGTCCCACACACTGCTAGAAGGCCAAATATTTTTTCAGAGGTAGATGCAGAAAAATATTATATTCAATTTGCAACGTGATGGAGGTCAGTATAGATGGACTAATAGAACAAGTCCCACACACTGCTCGAAGGCCAAATATTTTTTCAGAGCTAGATGCAGAAAAATATTATATTCAATTTGCAACCTGATGGAGGTCAGTATAGATGGACTAATAGAACAAGTCCCACACACTGCTAGAAGGCCAAATATTTTTTCAGAGCTAGATGCAGAAAAAAATTATATTCAATTTGCAATCTGATGGAGGTCAGTATAGATGGACTAATAGAACAAGTCCCACACACAGCTAGAAGCCCAAATATTTTTTCAGAGGTAGATGCAGAAAAAAATTATATTCAATTTGCAACCTTATGGGGGTCAGTATAGATGGACTAATAGAATGATGCTATGCCCAAAAGGTTTTACTTCACTAGGTGCAGTAAAAAAATTGGTAGTCTATACACAGGTGGTGTAGCTTGCAACACAGATAGGCTACTCCACTGACTCTGCAATAGGCCAAAAAGGATTAGCTTTGCTAGATTTAGCCAAATGCTGTGAAAAAAAACTTGCTCAGCACTGGCACAGACCTGCCTGGCAAAAACTGATAGGAACTGATCTAACTTAGTCCTGAAAAGGACTGCAATTACAATTAATCTTTACTCCCACAACCTATCTATTTAAGAGCACAGACCTGCCGGATAAAAGTCGTAGGAAATGCTGTAACCTAGTCCTCAAAAGGACTGCAATCACAACTATTCCCTACTCCCAAGCTATCTGTAGATTTGTGCGAAAATTGGCTTGAAATTAACAAGGTATAGCGCACACAGCAACAGCGGTGCCGTCTAACACGCAGCTGCAGCAGTGAGAAAATGGTGGCGACGGGGAAAATGGCTGGGTATTATAGGGCAAGGACATGTGACACACACTGCCAATGACACATGCCCTTGCTTGTGTGAAAAAAAGCACTTCGCTCCGTGTATGCGTTGCTGTTAGGCTGACAGATTGCACCTCCCAACTGTAAATGCGGGAAAGAGAAAAAAAAATGGAGATCTTCATTATTCCTGCAGAGATCCATCCCCTGCCCCTCCCCCCGCCCCGCTGTACACTCAAACTGCGTATTAACATTAATTTTCATCATTACTGAGAAAAAATCCAGTTATGATTTTGGTGCACGAACAGTTATCGAACATAACCTCGAACAGCCGAATTTTTTTCAAATCGTTCGTGTTCGCCGAACGGCTCGAACACCGCCCAAAACAGCTCGAATTTGAGATTGGCGAACAGTTCAAGTCGAACACCGCTCATCTCTACTCTGTAACAATAGCGAGGGCCAACTGCTGGCCTTTTAAGAATAGTAAGGGCCGTCTGATGGCCCTATAAAAATAGGCTTTATGACTTTCAGAGTCCCTCCATCATAAATAAAACAGGATGTGTCTGATGATGTGTCACACACCACATTACATGATAAGGTTGTAAAATGTTAAAATGACATTTCCCTGTGAATGCATTTGTCTTAAAAAATAACGTAAAAAAAGCAAAACAATAGGATCTTTCTTTAGTATAAAACTCAGCGTCACCAATTTAACCTCAATGTAATCACACTGTTCAGCTCCTGCACCTCTTCCTCCATCTCCGAAATGACCAGATCAGTCACAAGCTGACAGCACTGCAGCACTGCCTTGGCCAAGGGGCAACAGGCTGTGCTGAAGATAACATGCTTAATGCTGAAATGACAAACCGCCCAGTGCTGCAGAGTTGTTGAAAGCTGTAACACAGCAGCCTGACCTGTGGCTCTCACCGCTGAACATACAGCCATGCATGGTCATGTGTGACAATGGGCGGAACCTGGTGACGGAGAAATGACACCCAGAGTAGATACGGTTTCCCTGTATGCCAGTCCTTTCACCGAGCTAAATTCAACTCTCAGCAAAAAAAGCTGTCGACTGGCTCCATACCATCCCTGGCCACATTCACCTGTCCATGTGTTTTTGGGTAGGCGGTCCTTCCCAGTAAGTGCACTGGGGAGGGCACGGGTAATGTTGTGGGACCCGTGCTTGTGGAAGGTGGAGACGATACCGGGAGAAATAGTGGCGGCTGGGGACCAAGTATGGACACACGGCCGCCACCGGCATGAGGTTATGAAAAGCTTCCGCCTCCACGAGCCTAAAAGGCCACATTTCAAGTGAAAGCAGCTTTAGAGGACTTCCTGGGAGAAATGACAGCTGGGTAGATATGGTTTCCCAAGTCCTTTCACCAAGCTAAAGAATATGGCTGTGGTGAAATACAACTCAGCAAAAAAAGCTGTGGACTGGCTCTGTACCGTCCCTGGCCACTTTCACCTGTCCCCATGTTTGTGGCTAGGTGGTCCTTCCAAGTAAGTGCACTGGGGAGGGCATGGGTAATGTTGTGGGACCCGTCCTTGTGGAAGGCGGAGACGACACCGGGAATAACAGTTGCGACTGTGGACTGAGTATGGACACCCGGCCGCCGCCGGCATGAGGTTATGAAAAGCTTCCGCCTCCACGAGCCTAAAAGGCCACATTTCAAGTGCAAGCAGCTGTCAAAAAATTGGCAGTATAGTATTGCAGCCTGTGGGTGGGTAGGTGGCTGGCTGCATACTTGCGCTTGCATTCCAAGGAATGGGGTAGGGACGACTGAACGCTGCACTGGGACAAGGACATGGACGGTGATTGTTGCAAGTCTGCAATGACAGGTGTATGGCAGGAGGCATCTTCTCATGTGCCAAGGATTACTTATGATGGGCACACTTTTAGGCAGTGACCTGGGAGTCAGAAATGCTTCCAGAGGTCTTCCCCATGTTGTTCCCATGTCTTTTCAGCACTGTATGCATGTGTCTGATGATGTGTCACACACCACATGGCCAGATAAGGTTGTAAAATGTTAAAATTACATTTCCCAGTGAATGCATTTGTCACGGTTGAAAACAATGCAAAAGTGAAAAAACATTTCAAAAACGCTACGTGTGAACATAGCCCAAGGTGTGGAGGAGTATTTTTGGTTATGGTTATTTATTTTGCCTTATATACAAGTCATTACCCTGGAAAGGATGTTCCTTAATATGTTTCCCAGGAAAATCCATTTTGGTTTTGTTTTTGTATGTTTTATTGTGAGTCCGTAAAAGTGGAGTAACAATTTGACAACGTTGTTGACAGCAGTGACCTGGGAGTCAGAAATGCTTCCAGGGGTCTTCCTCATGCTGTTCCCATGTCATTTTAGCACTGTTCCCATTGATTTGGGCAATTTTTAAGCCCTCTGCAGACCACCGGAGGGAGCCGCCTGAAAAATGCTCGAGTTTCCCAAAGACTTACATTATTATTATGTATTATTATTATTTCTTATACTGCACTGTGAACCGCGCAAAAATAAAAATAAGAACTATTCTGGTTCAGCTCTCTATTTCTTCATTCTGCCTCAAAAAAAATCAGAATATGGCTCGGCTCACGTTTATCCTGCGCTCTCTGCTAAGTGCTTACGTCGGGGTTTCCGTGTAAATTCACCAAAACCGCAATTCTGACAAAAAATCCAAGATGGAGCCACACACTTATGAGGCTGATGGAGTCCCTTTGGACTGGTCTCTGTTCCGGCGGCGCACCATCATTCTAGGCTCTTTTTTAGTGCACAACTGTGGACAACCACAGATCTGTGCATGCCTAAAAAGATGGCGACCACTGGAGCAGACTTCAAACTGTTGCAGAGTGCATCTTCTTACAGTCACCACTGTACTTACAAGAGCTTCAATCAGCAAGATATCTTGAGTAAACAGTATTTACTTCATACTGGTTAAACATGAGATACAATTCAGTGTCACACAGTCCGTGTGCTGCTTAGATAACACATTCAGGAAAGAAAGAAACACACAGGAAGTAAAAACAACCAACCATTGAGAGCTTTCTTCCCACATTTTACAGCAAGCATATAACTTTACACACTATCACCATCTGCTGTCTGGTTAGTATAAAGTCCTCCTTTCACTTATAATAAGTCCTAATCTGTTGTATATGCCAACACCCTTTCTCAACAGTAAGGACTTATTCAATCAAACCCAACATTTTTATTAGTCTCTGGTGTTTATCAGCATTCAACACCTTCGTGAAGATGTCTGCTGTCATTTCCTCAATAGGACAATACTCTAACTTCAAGACTCCTTGTTCCTGATGATCTCTCAAGAAATGATATTTCACATCAATATGCTTGGTTCTTGGATTGACTCTTTCCATCTGAGCAAGAACAAGACATCCTTGATTGTCCTCTTTCAATTTTGTTGGTTCCAACTGTGGTTGTCCCAATTCTGTCAACAATTGTCTTAACCACAGTACTTCTTGACTCGCATGTGCTGCGGCAACATATTCTGCTTCTGTTGAAGACAGTGTCATAATTGACTGTTTCTTACTTGTCCAACTTATTGGTCCACCTGAGAGAAAAAAAATATGTCCACTGATAGATCTTCTGTCAGTTTGATCTCCAGCCCAATCTGCATCAACATAGCCTGTTAAAATGCAATTATCACTTGTGGGTAATTTCAGCTTAACATTGCTAGTTCCTTTCAAATAATGCATTACTCTCTTCACCGCATTCCAATCAGCTTTATTTGGTTTTGATACCTTTCTACTCAGGATTCCTACTGCTGCTGCGATGTCTGGTCTTGTAACGGTCGCTAGATACAGTAGTTTTCCTATTGCTGTTCTGTATTCTTCATTATTTGGTAGAATATTTTTTTCACTGTTCATCTCTTTGAGATAATTAGTTTCCATTGGAGACTTTACTGTTTTTGCATCCTTTAATCCAAATTTTTCTGTTATGTCTTGAATCATGTGATTTTCAATTCAGTAGGAAACTTCCTTCTTCTTCTCTTTCTACCTGTATTCCTAGGTACTGTTTAACATTTCCCAAGTCTTGGATTTCGAAATGTTGCTTCAGGATTTTTAGAATGTTTTCTTTATCCCTTTCTTATTTAAAACAAATCAAAATGTCATCTACATATATGAGTACATAAATCCATCTGTTAATCAGCCTTTTTGTGTACAAGCATGGATCAGCTTAGCTTCTTTGAAATTTTTCATTTGTAAGTACTTCCGTGATTTTGTCATTCCACGCTTTAGCTGCTTGCTTTAAACCATATATGCTTTTCTGTAGTTTGCAAACATTGTTTGAATTTCTTTCATCTTTGAATCCTGGAGGTTGTTCCATGTAAATGTCTTCTGTTAAATCTCCATTCAGAAAAGCTGTCTTTACATCCCGATGTCTCAGTTCCATCTGTTTCATTGCTGCAACTATAAGTAAAGTTCTTATTGTAGTGTGTTTGACAACTGAAGCAAATGTCTCATCATAGTCTTCTCCATATTTTTGAGAATACCCTTTAGCTACAAGTCTTGCTCGGTATCTTTCAGCTGTGCCATCTGTTTGGTATTTTACTTTAAAAATTCATTTACATCCTATGGCTTTTCTTCCTTCTGGTAAATCTGTTAGTGTCCATGTATTTGAATCATGCATGGATTTAATTTCTGTTTCTGTTGCTTCTATCCATTTATTAGCTTCTTCTCCAGGACGTTTTGATATGTCTTCCCAAGAGGTAGGCTCATAGATTTTTCTTATGCTTGTCTTGTATGAGAGACGTTTTGGTGGTTTTCCTTTGTTCTCTCTCATTGAACGTCTTGGTTCTGTGTCTGTTTGTAGTTGTGATTCTTCACTTTCAGTATTTTGTTCTTCATTAATTTCTACTTCTTTCTCATCAGATATTTCTTCAGTTATGTCACTATTGTTTTTCTCATTTTTTGTTTCAACTGAAATCATAATGTCTTCATTTAAATCTTCAATGAATGTCACACTGTTACTCACCGTAACTCTGTTTTTTGGGATCTAGGATTCTATATTCTTTGCAATTTTCACTATATCCAACAAATATTCCTTCCATGGATCTGTTTTGAAGTTTGGAACGTTTTTCTGTTGGAATGAATATAAAAACTTTACATCCAAAAACTTTTAAATGATTGACACTAAGTTTCAGAACTTGCCACAGTTCATATGGAGTTTTCATCAGTTTTCTGGAAAAAAATCGGTTCTATAGATATGTAGCTGTCATTGCTGCCTCACCCCAATATTTCTCTGGTAGTTTGGAATCCGTCAGCATACATCTTATCATTTCTGTTAGAGTTCTGTTTTTCCTTTCTGCTACTCCATTTTGTTCAGGTGTGTATGGAACAGTTTTCTGGTGTTCTATTCCATTTTGTCTTAAGTATTCTTCTATTCTGTGACCTGTAAATTCACCTCCATTATCACTTCTGATGACAATTGGCTTCCTTTGAAATTTGTTACTTGATCTTGTTACATAGTCTACAAGTTTATAAAAAACTTCACTTTTGTTCTTAATTAAGTATGTGACTGTGTATCTTGAGTAGTCGTCTTTAAAAGTCAACATGTATCTATTGCCTCCTGATGTAGTCACTTTCATGGGTCCACATACGTCAGTATGCACCAAATCAAGTGGTCTTTCGCTTTTCATCTCACTTTCTTTTGGAATAGATATCCTTGTGGCTTTGGATTTTATACAACATTCACATCTTACGGTAATTGAGCAATCTGATATCTTTAAATCTTTTGTCAATTATTTTCTCTGTAGTTCCCTTACACTGTCAGGGTGTCTATGTCCTAGATGTCTATGCCACATGTGAATACAGTTTTTGTGATCATGTGTACATACCTTCATCTGTTCCTTTGGTGTGTCAAAATGATATAATTGTTCATCTGCCTTGACTTTGGTTATCACCTTGTTTCCTGCAATAATTGCACACTCATTGTCTTTGAATTTTACTGTAAGTCCTTTTGCTGTTAAACGTTTCACAGATAATAATCCGCCTTCCAATTTTGGAACATACAATACATCCTGTACAAGTATCTTTGAATCTTGTCCAAACTTGTTTGAACAATTTAGCATACCTTGTCCGATACCTTCTGCGGTTATTTTGCTTCCATCTGCAAGACAAATGGCTTCTTTCTTATCTAAAACAAGATCAGTAAAGAAATTCTTGTCACTTGTCATATGACTTGTTGCTCCTGAATCAATAAACCAACCAAGTGATGATTTCTTGTCTGTTACTTTAAATGTGCCATTCCAATTATTCTCACATGAATCGGAAATTGTGTGTTTTACTTTCTGTGTATGCTTTTTATGTTGTAATTTTTGTTGTTCTGCTTTCCATATGGTACAGTCTTTCTTTAAATGACCTTTTTTCTTACATCTGAAGCATTCTCTTGTCTCTTTATTATAGGGTTTTTTAAATTCTGTAGCTTTAAGAGCGTTTTCACTGTCCTTTTCAGTAGAAGAATCATTTCTTTGTTCTTTTCTTCTCTGATATTCATCTATTAGTCTTGTTTTCACAAAATCTAATGTAATGTCAGTTTCTGGTCTCGTCTCAAGGGCATTTATCAAGGCTGTATACGAATCTGGTAAACTGCACAATAATATACTTGCTACATGACTTTCTTTAATGTCTTCACCAATAGATCTTAGCTGTGATATCACTTCCATCATTGAGAATATGTGCTTCTGCATGTCATCATTTGCACTCAATCTCATACTGTAAAGCTTTCTTAATAAAAATAACTTGTGATTCAAGCTCGGTCTTTCATACAGTTTTCTTAATTTTTTCCCACATTCCTTTAGCTGTTTCTTCATTTCTTATATGTATTAATTGAGCATCATCCACTAATAAGCTAATGGTGGCTCTCGCTTGTCTATTCTTCTTATCCCATGTCTGATTATCTTGATCTGGTCTTTCTGTAACAATTACTTCCCATAAATCATCCTTAGAAAACAACATCTCTACTTTAAATTTCCATAACTGATAATTTTCACTATTCAGTTTAGCTACTGTGAATTTCAGTTCTGTGTTACTCATCATTTTTATATAGTCTTACTTGTTTAGAGAGTTGTACTGAAGATATTCTCCGTTTTTTTCTTGCTGATAGTTCCTGTATGTCCTGCCTGTGTTGAATTCTCTGTAATTATATCCAGCTCCTGGGATCATGAATTCCTCTGTCACTCTGTATCTGGATTTATTTCCTTCTGTTTACTGAGCTTATCTGTGTTCTCCGTTATATGTGGTTATAAACCAGGATCCTCTTGTAGTGCGAGCCTGTAGTGTCTGGGTTTTAGTGTCTGGGCTCCGGCCTGGGTCCATAACCTGTCGCAGAGTGCATCTTCTTACAGTCACCACTGTACTTACAAGAGCTTCAATCAGCAAGATATCTTGAGTAAACAGTATTTACTTCATACTGGTTAAACATGAGATACAATTCAGTGTCACACAGTCCGTGTGCTGCTTACATAACACATTCAGGAAAGAAAGAAAAACACAGGAAGTAAAAACAACCAACAATTGAGAGCTTTCCTCCCACATTTTACAGTAAGCATATAACTTTACACACTATCGCCATCTGCTGTCTGGTTAGTATAAAATCCTCCTTTCACTTATAATAAGTCCTAATCTGTTGTATATGCCAACACAAACGGACTTCAAAGTGTCTCCATCTGCCTCTTTGTGGTGGGTGGTTCCGTTGGGGTTTCGTCTGAATCGCATTTTTGTGGGATTTACAGGGAAAACCCGTTATAGGTGCTCAGTGTAGACTGGCGATCCAGTCTTATTCTGGAAGCAATCAAATATTATGCACTCCAAAATGTTGCCAATAAAACCCCTAATTTATCCCACACAAAACTAGCCCCCTCTCAGGTCCATCATCTGTCACTGGGACTATAGGGGGTCCCACAATACTGGTAGAACAAAGACCTTTTCAAATGAAATCCAGTGAATTCTGCGCTCTCAAATCAAAATTCCCCCTCCTTCTGAACCCCACTGTACCAAAACCGAAGTAAGCAGCCACATGTTTGGCATGTAACGGGGAGAGCACTTAATTTACGGGGTGTGTGTCACCAGGAGAAATGTATGGGGGCACTACACTTTATGGGGGCACAATGTATGGGCACTGAAGCACTGAATTGGCATATTTGGAATTCTCCTGACTAAAGCCTGGTGTGGATGTTACATAATAGTCACTGTAGCAGTAGATGAATTCATTGAGACGTGTAATTTCTACAATGGGGTCACTTCTGAGGCTTTTCTGCTGTTCTGGTACCTTAGAAGATCCGGAAATGTCGCCCTCAAACTATTCTACCAAAACCTACTGTATGCTCCAAAAGCCAAATTGTGCTCCTTCCTTCTCAGCCCTGACATGTGGCCTAACAATAATTTCTGATGTCATATGGAGCATCATCGCATTCGGGAGCAATAGAATAACAAATTATGGGGTCCGTTTTATTCTATTATGGGGCTAAAACTACATTTTCGTGAAAAAAATGAAAATTTTCAGTATGACGACCTAATGTTATCAAATACTGTGTAGTACCTGTGGGTTTAAAATTCTCACTGTACCCCTGGATAAAATCCTTGAGGGGTGTAGTTTCCAAAATGTTGTAACTTGTCAGGGTTTTCCACTATTTAGGCACATCAGGGGCCCTCCAAACGCAACATGACACCTGCAGACCGTTCCATCAAAGTCTGCATTCCAAATGTCACTCCTTCCTTTCCAAGCCCTTCCATGCACATGAACAATAGTTTTCCCCTACATATAGGGTACGGACTCAGGAGAAATTTTACAACAAATTTTGGGGTCCATTCTCTTCTCTTACCCTTGTGAATATAAAAAAATTGGGGCTAAAAGTACATTTTTGTGGAAAAAAATTTGATTTCTTAATTTCACTGATCTACATTATAAACTTCTGTAAAGCAGCTGGCGGTTCAAGGTGCTCACCACACATCTAGATAAACTCCCTGAGGGGTCTAGTTTCCTAAATGGGGTCACTTGTGGGTGGTTTCCACTGTTTAGGCACATCAGGGCTTCCCAAACATGACATGGGGTCCACTAATTATTCAAGCAAATTTTACTTTCAAAAAGTCAAACGATGCTCCTTCCCTTCCGAACCCTGCCATGCGCCTAAACACTGTTTTTTCCCCACAATTGGGGCATCGGCTTACTCAGGAGGAATTGAAAAACAAACAGTATGGGGCAATTTCTCCCGTTAACCTTATGAAAATGCAAAATTGGGGGCTTAAAAACATGTTTGTGGGAAAAGTGTGAAAGTTTTATTTTTACAGCTCAATGTTATAAACTTCTGTGAAGCACCTGGTGTTAGGGGGAGCGGTTGCAGACAACTTTATTTAATGGAACGCAACCGACCCCGGGGACTGCTGCCGAACACTTCCTGGGTGGAAAGGCAAACGACAACTAAAAGATAAACCCTTCCGTGTTAACTACACACCGGACAGGGTATAGCGGTACGCTCTATCTCCGTTTACTGCACGGAGGAGAGAGCGACCGGCGACGCACCTAACAAATATCTTAGCCCTTCGTGTTAACGCACACGGAAGGGTAAGACGGTACGCACAATCTCCAAGAACCGCAGGGAGACGTGCGTCCGTGGGAACAGCAGTAGCCCTGTCTTTGATACAGGCGCTACGCTATGGGGATTGGCGCTAAAGCGGTTCACACAATCTCCAAGAACCGCAGGGAGACGTGTGACTGGACTATGAGCAGTAGCCCTGTCTTCGGTACAGGTGCTATGCTATAGGAGACGGCGCTAGCGTGCGGGTGATTCCGGCCGGGTAATTGAGCACTCAGCCAGCGTGCTACCGAACTGAGCAAACCCGCTCTGTTTAGCTCACAGGCAGCTCGGGATGTAAGGCAAACCCCCTGGTTAGAGCCAGTCAGTGAGGCGAAGCTACCTGCCCACTAAAGCTATGTCTCTTTGAGCCCGGCCTGCCTAACTAAAGCTATGGCTCTTTGAGCCCAGAGTAAGCGTGCACACTAAACAGCTAGCTCAAATGATCTGAGTGCGCCGCCATGTTTGTGGGCGGGCCTTTTAAAGACTAAGCCCTGCCCAGCGACGCGCTATTGGTGACGTTACCCGTGGACCAATCAGGGAGTGCCAGGTCACCGAGTCAGGTGGGTGCCAACCCACCAATCATGATCCGCCAGGTCACGGACATGCTCAGTGCGGCGAATCCTGGACCTAGACTCCACGAGCCTATGCTTAACACTGCTAGGCACAAATGCTTGGGACACAATCTGCAGGGCTCGTGGATCAGCTAGGCGTTGGGGCTGACAACAATGCTGAGCAGCATCAGACCTGGCTGGACTAGAATGGGAGACCACAGAAGGTCTTGGACCCATTTCAAATCCAGCCCCCAGACCACCACCTAACACCTGGGGGTTCAATGTGTTCACCATGCTTCTAAATAAGTTCTCTGAGGGGTCTAGTTTCCAAATAGTGTCACTTGTGGGGGGTTTCCACTGTTTAGGCATATCAGGGGCTCCCCCAACATGGCATCTGCTAATTATTCAAGCAAATTTTACATTCAAAAAGTCAAATGGTGCTCCTTCCCTGCCATGCGCCCAAACAGTAGTTTCCCCCCCACATATGGGGTATCGGCATGCTCAGGAAAAATTGCACAACAAATTTTGTAGTCCATTTTCTCCTCTTACCCTTGTGAAAATAAAAAAATTGGGTCTAAAGTAAATATTTTGTAAAAACAAGTTAAATGTTCAATTTTTCCTTCCATGTTGCTTCAGTTCCTGTGAATCATGTGTAGGGTTAATAAACTTCTTGAATTGAATTAGAATACCACTTTTGGGTATTTTTTGTCATATACCGTAGATCCCTCAAAGTCACTTCAAATGTGATGTGGTCCCTAAAAAATGGTTTTGTAAATTTTGTTGGAAAAATGAGAAATCGCTGGTCAACTTTTAACCCTTATAACTTCCAAACAAAAAAAAAATGTTGGTTCCAAAATTGTTCTGATGTAAAGTAGACATGTGGGAAATGTTATTTATTAACTATTTTGGGTGACATATCTCTCTGATTTAAGGGCATCTAAATCCAAACTTTGAAAATTGCAAAATTTTCAAAATTTTCATTTTTTTTCACAAGCAAACACAAGTCTTATCGAAGAAATTTTACCACTATCATGAAGTACAATATGTCACGAAGAATCAGTGGGATCCGTTGAAGCTTTCCAGAGTTACTACCTCATAAAGTTACACTGCTCAGAATTGCAAAATTTAGCCTGGTCATTAAGGACATAATTGGTTCCGTCCTTAAGGGGTTAAGACCAAAACCAGGCCCTAGATAAGGTCCTAAACATCAAAATTAAGGTGCTCAATACCAACAATGCACATTAAAAAATGAATTAAGATCTTCCATAGGTTGTTATGATGGTTTAGCATAGGTAAATAGTTAAGGAGCTTGAGGGGGGGATGTACTAATATTTCCTGTCATGCCCCATGTAATTGCTCCCGCCCTGATAAGGGCAATACCCTAGTGTAATCTTAGTATAAAGAAAAAATTACCCCAATAAATTCCTCTTGACAAATTTTATTCCACATAGTCAGGAACCATGAGAAGAGTGTATTTGTAAGTTGGGGGGGGGGGTGGTGGTTAATAAGGTTCCTATTACAATAGGAGTGCAAATAAATTACAAGCTGGAGTTCTGAAGTGACAGGAATCCTCAAAATGGCTGTGCAGAGTGCTGCATAGTCTTAGGCAGTGTAACGGTAAGGAAGCACTGAGGTCCAAAATGGAAGGAACTAAATAGCCTCTGAGCCATTACAGACCCCTCTCAACCTGCTGAGGCATCTGACCTCCCATTTCCAGCAGGGAACATGTAAAACAAATAAAAAAGACGTGTTTCCATGGTAACTGAGCTAGGGGACGCGCTATGTAGCGCTTATTACTATTGGCTAACCAGCCAAATAGTCTGCGCATGTTGGGGTGTAGCTTTATGAAGCACCTAACAGATGACTGAGCCATGCCCATAAGCCAACGACACGTTGCGGTCGTGCAAGGTTATTCGTCGTACAGGAAGAGAGGCGTGGCCACAAAGTGTGCCTGATACGACACTGCGATGCCATTTGTCGCACAAAGGAGGACTTTACCTGGAGGGACGTGACCTTAAGGTGCGCTTGATACTGCGCTGCAATGCCACTGGCCACACGGGGGAGCACTTAACCCACAAGGGCGTACTTTTGCGGTGCACACATTATGGAACTGCTGTACATCTTCAGCTCCCAGTAATTAAGAGGGGAGAGCGGGTAGCAGTCTGATGAGTCACAGATGCAGCCCCCTTCAATGGGGGAGTGACTCAGTATAAATAACTGCTCATAGGTGTTTAACAAAGAATGCATTACCATAGTAACACTGGTTAACAATATGTTGCATTAGCAGCAAGTTGAGTAAGGCATTATAGTGCAAGGTAATTATAGATGGTAAAGACTAAACCCACATTGTTCAATCTGCAATATAGATGTAGGAGGTTGAGACACAGGGTCATAGAAGGAAAAGAGGTGGAAGAATAAAAGAGAGGGGTGGAGTAGGTAGAGTATGGGATTTGTATCTGGGGGAATTTAATTAATATACTGGGACTGGGACCATGAATCTGCACAAATAATTATACAGGTTAAATACCCTAAATTTACAAGGATTTCCATGGGAAATGACCTAAGTTCAGTCGCCTCTGTAAAAAACAGCTGAAATTCAGCGGTTTGTTGAGTCCAATAGGACTCGAAGTATGAATAAGAAAGATCCACTTGGCTTCTTTTTGTAATACAACTTTTTTGCAACAAAACTATCCAAATCACCACCCCCTTTGGATGGTTTAATCACTTCTATAGCCATGAATTTCATAGATGCACTGTTCCCCCCATGTTCAGAATTGACTTGTCTAGCAATGGGGGTGCCCCTGTCATTCACAATATCCCCTACATGTTCCCCCACCCTCCTTCTAAATTCCTGCGCTATTTTGAGAACATATTTCTTGCCTCAGCACCTGGTGGCTTTATAGATAACATTTTGGTCTTGCAGTAGATGAAGTCATCAGTCGTGAATCATTCCTCAGTAAGCAAACTACTAAACATTCTTCCTGTCTCAATATAAGGACAGGCCACACACCCGCTACATTTGAAGCAACCATTTGGTTTTTCAGTGAGCCACATAGCTGGCTTGGAGGCATATTGATATGCTTCCTTGAGTAATTTGTGCGGATATCCACACCTAAGGAATCTTTGTTGTAAATCGCAGGATTGCTGTACAAAATCCATCCTGTCTGAGCAATTGCACCGCAAGCACAAATACTGGCCCGTAGGGATGCCTTTTTTGAGGAGTAGTGGGTGGTGGCTGTTCCAATTCAAAAAATAATTGGTTGCTGTGGGTGTGCGATAGACTGTGGTCCTGAATTCCCCCTCATGGTCTTGGTACTTATAGATCTAGGAAAGGAAGCCTCACAGCATTAATCTCGTACGTAATTTTCAGTCCGATGGAGTTGGTATTGAGGGTTTCCACAAATTACAGAAATTCATTACGTGTACCCCTCCATAGGATGAACACATCGTCGATATACCTTTCCCATAGGTCAATGTACATCGAAGGAGCACTGACCGCATCAGTGAAGACATAAGTGTCCTCTCTCCAGCCCAGGAGCAGGTTAGCATAGCTGGTGGCACAGGGGCTCCCTACAGCAGTGCTCTTGATCTGGTGGTATACATTCCCATCAAACAGGAAGATGTTACTTGTAAGGACAAATTCCAAAAGTTTCAGAATTAGATTTCTATGTCTTAAATTGTTGACCCTTGGTAGTCAAAAAATACCTCACCACCTGTTGGCCCTTGTCTTGGGGGGATAGATGAGTACAAGACCTCAACATCTATATTAGCCAGCCATACGTGCTCATCCACCATGATCCCTTACATTTTTTTAAGGAGGTCCACTATGTACCCAGTGTATGATGGCAGTGGAGTGACAAAGGGTTTCAAGATTTTATCTAGATGGATACCCGCTCTATGTCTCACACTACCTATGCTGGATACAATCAGTCGACCCTTGATCGGAGAGAGGCCCTTTTATATCTTTGGTTGAGCATAAAAAGTTGCCATGACTGGAAGTTTAGTCATTAGATAATCATATTCATCCTATCCAATCAATGTTTCCCCTCTTGCTTCATTAATCAGGGATACATTTTCAAGAAACAAGAGTAAATTGTTCCTTGGAAGTTTGGTATAGGTGGACTGGTCTCCAAGGATATTCAAACACATATCTCTATAGTTGTGTGTATCCATCACAACTATATTCCCCCCTTGTCAGAAGGTTTGAAAGTTATGTGGGGAACCTTTTCAAGGGAACATAGTGTCATGGGTGTGTCGCCACGAAGATCGTCGCGACTACACAGCCTGACTTCTCGCAGCTGAGTTTTTGGTGCTTTGTGTTTTTTGGTTGTGAGGGAGTTAATTCTCTCTCTCTGTGCTTGACGAGGCTCAGCCTCGCCCAGCTGCAGTTAATGCTGCAGTATTGGGATTCCTTCAAATACCTGCTGGTCTGATAGGGAAGTTGTCGGTGAAAGCATTTCTTGCAGACCTTCAGAGTGGATCGTTGTTTGGTGGAGTTCGGAGCGAGGAGTATGCAGTGTGGTTTGTTCCCTTCCTCCCTTTATCATTTATCTCCTAACCTGTTGTTGTTCCCTCTGTAATTATGGTGTTAGTTTTTGTATGCAAAGTGGTTTTTGGTTTTCCCCTTGTACTGTCTCGTTTGTCTAGTACTGTGTTTTGGGCATTTTCTATCCTGTTCCCCATTGCTGTTATCGGGGTCCTTCTCAGGACTAGATTACTTAGGTTCAGGGATATTCAGGAGTTAGGGTTACGCTGGTGGCCTGGTCCCCTGTACCATTAACAGTACCTCCAGGTTGAGGGATTAGTCAGGGCCCCTGTCTAGGGACAGCTCAGGCCCCTGGCCCCCCTGTACGCTGAGACAGCGTGACATTTTCACCGACCGACAAAAAAAAAAAAAAAAAAATTTTTTTTTCCAACCACCATGGATCCAGTAGCCAGTCTAGCTCGGCAGTTGCAGAGTTTGTCCATGGAGTTGGCGGACGTTAAGTCCAAGGTTTTGTGTCCTCTGGAGCAAGCCGGACCAGAACCTAAAGTAGCTCTCCCTGACAGGTTCACTGGGGGGCGGGACAAGTTTTTTGTTTTCCGGGAGGCATGCAAGTTGTACTTTCAGCTGCGGCCTCGGTCATCGGGGAGTGAGGAGCAAAGGGTGGGAATTGTCATCTCGCTCCTACAAGGGGACCCACAATCTTTGGCGTTCTCTCTTCCGCCGGGCTCCCCGGCTCTCCAGTCAGTGGATAGGTTTTTCGCTGCTCTGGGACTCGTATATGATGACCCAGATCGGATCTCCCTTGCTGAATCTAAGTTACGTAGGATCCACCAGGGAGATCGTCCGGCGGAGGAATTCTGTGGGCCACGGATACCCTGTGGAATGACTCGGCTCTTAGGAGCCAGTTCTGTCAAGGGTTATCTGACAAATTAAAGGATGTGTTGGCACAGTATGACCCTCCCGCCTCACTGGAAGCCGCTATGGCCCTTGCTATTCGCACTGACAGACGGCTTCGGGAGAGGTGTGGGATAACTCCGCCCCCTGGGATGACTCCACCTCCTACAAGGTCTCCTCATATGGAGGTTCCCCTGGTCAGTCCAGAGGAGCCTATGCATTTAGGAGGGACATCTTTCCGGGGGAGGGGACCGGCGGTGTACCACAAGACTGGAAGGTACTTCTTCTGCGGGAGAAAGGGACATTTTATTGGGGGGTGTCCATCCCGTCCTTTGCAGAATAAAGAGTCGTCGGAAAACTATTGATCCCAGGTTGTGTGGTGGACGGCAATCTGGGATTAGGTATTTCGTCCCTAGGTTCGTCTCAGTTTCTCGTACCGGCAGAGGTGGTGGTGGGTACGAGAACTGAGAGGATATCTGTTCTTCTAGATAGTGGGGCCGGGGCTAATCTGGTGGACGCTCGGTTTGCCCAGGTTCAAGGTATGCTATTGAATATGTTGGCTAAACCCATCCCCATATTTTCGATCGACGCCAGGCCTCTCGGTCAGGGAAGTTTTTTGCAAGTGGTGCATAACGTAAATCTTCAAGTGGGGGCGATACATAAAGAACTGTTGTCTTGTTACATGTTGGAGGGTCTTCCCACTCCTATTGTGTTGGGCCTTCCTTGGTTAACTAAGCATAATCCGGTTATTAATTGGCAATCCAGGGAGATAAGCCAATGGAGTGAATTCTGTAATAAAAACTGCATGAATACGGTCATCGGTGCTGTCACTCCTAGGGTCTTACCTCAGTTTCTGGCGGACTTTGAGGATGTATTCTCAGAGAAAGGGTGTCAGGAACTACCTCCTCATCGCGTGTATGACTGTTCTGTAAAATTGCTCCCTGGGGCCAAGTTACCTAAATCTAGGTTGTATAACCTATCTGGTCCGGAGAGGCAGGCCATGAAGGATTATATTTCTGAGAGTCTGGCTAAGGGGCATATTAGACCTTCATCTTCCCCGGTGGCCGCGGGGTTCTTCTTTGTGAAGAAGAAAGATGGAGGCCTACGCCCTTGCCTGGATTTCCGTGAACTTAATTGGATTACGGTCCGAGATCCGTATCCACTCCCACTTATCCCCGATCTCTTTAATCAGATCGTGGGCGCCAAATGGTTCTCTAAGTTGGATCTCAGGGGGGCGTACAATCTGATTAGGATAAAGGAGGGGGATGAGTGGAAGACGGCGTTTAACACTCCGGAGGGGCATTATGAGAACCTTGTCATGCCATTCGGTCTGACTAATGCCCCGGCGGTGTTCCAACACTTTGTTAATGACATTTTTCGCCACCTGGTGGGTCAGTTTGTGGTCATATATCTGGATGACATCTTAATTTACTCACCTGATCTTGTGTCTCATCAGGAGCATGTTAGGCAGGTGTTACAGATCTTGCGGGATAATAAACTGTACGACAAATGGGAGAAGTGTGTGTTCGCCGTACAGGAACTCCAGTTTTTAGGTTTCCTGGTGTCAGCGTCCGGTTTTCGTATGGACCCAGGGAAAGTGCGGGCAGTTCTTGAGTGGGATCTGCCAGAGAATCTTAAGGCACTACAACGTTTCCTGGGGTTTGCTAATTATTACCGGAAATTCATTCGTAATTTCTCATCCATGGTTAAACCTCTCACAGACATGACAAAAAAGGGGACGAATTTTTCTAGGTGGTCTGACAAGGCTTGTCAAGCATTCTCCTCCTTGAAAAAATGTTTTGCCTCAGCACCCATACTCATTCAACCTGATGCGTCACAGCCGTTCATTGTAGAGGTAGACGCTTCTGAGGTACGGGTGGGAGCAGTTTTGTCACAAGGTTCGTCCCCTGGTAAGTGGCGTCCGTGCGCTTTTTTCTCCAAAAAATTGTCGTCCGCTGAGAGGAATTACGATGTCGGCAAAAGGGAACTCTTGGCTATTAAGTTAGCTTTTGAGGAGTGGCGCCATTTTTTGGAGGGGGCAGTCCATCCGGTCACCGTCATCACTGATCACAAGAACCTGATTTATCTGGAGTCCGCAAAACGTCTGAATCCCAGACAAGCCAGGTGGTTGTTGTTTTTTACCAGGTTTAATTTTGTCGTTACATATCGTCCTGGGTCAAAAAATGTGAAGGCGGATGCCTTATCTCGTAGTTTCCCTGGGGCCGGGAATACGGATGATCCGGTTCCTATCCTTCAAGAGGGGGTGGTGGTGTCGGCAGTATGCTCTGAGCTTGAGGAGGAGGTATTGGAGGCTCAGGGGGACGCCCCTGTTGGACCTCCAGGGAGACTGTTTGTTCCATATCAGCTACGACAAAAGGTGATCGAGTCACACCATAACTCAGCTTTGGCAGGACACCCAGGGAGTAAAGCAACTGTGGATCTCCTCTCGCGTCGGTTTTGGTGGCCTAACTTACATAAGGAGGTGGTAACTTTTGTTGCGTCCTGTGGGGTTTGTGCACGATCTAAGACCCCACATACCCGTCCGTCTGGGGCCCTCTTACCTTTGAAGATCCCGGAGCGTCCTTGGACTCATCTGTCTATGGACTTTATTACGGACCTCCCGCCGTCCTCGGGTAAAACGGTCATACCTCGTTGTAGTAGACAGGTTCAGCAAGATGGCACATTTTATCGCTCTTCTTGCTCTTCCTAATGCTAAAACTCTTGCGCAGGTGTTCATTGGAGAGATTGTGAGGCTTCACGGGGTACCCTCCGATGTGGTGTCGGATCGGGGGTCTTAGTTTGTGTCTAAATTCTGGAAGGCTTTTTGTACTCGGCGGGGGATGCATTTATCGTTCTCATCGGCTTTTCATCCTCAGACCAATGGTCAGACGGAATGTCTGAACCAGAGTTTGGAGACATATCTCCGGTGTTTTGTGTCAGAGAACCAGGAGTACTGGGCTTCTTTCTTACCTCTGGCGGAGTTTGCTCTTAATAATAGGCGGAGCGAATCCACTGGTAAGTCCCCGTTTTTTGGGGCATATGGTTTTCACCCCCAGTTTTGTACTTTCAGTAGAGGGGGCTCTTCGGGGGTTCCTGAGGAGGAACAATTTTGGTCATCTCTCGCTTCAGTATGGAGAGGGGTACTGAATAATCTGAGTACTATGGGGAACCGATACAAACGTATGGCTGATAGGAGGAGAGTGTCTGGTCCGGACCTAAGTGTGAACGATCGGGTATGGTTGTCTACCAAGAATATTAAACTCAAGGTTCCCTCCTGGAAACTGGGTCCCAGGTTCATCGGGCCATACAGGATGAGTTCTATAATTAATCCGGTGGCATTTCGTCTTGACCCCCCCCCTACGTTTAAAATTCATAACGTGTTCCACAGATCTTTGCTTAAGAGGTATCTGGCGCCAATGATACCGTCACCTTTACCTCCTCCTCCAGTGGTGGTCAATGGAAATTTGCAGTTTCAGGTATCGAAAGTCATCGATTCACGTTTTAGTTGCCGGTCCCTTCAGTACCTAGTTCATTGGAAAGGGTATGGTCCTGAGGAGAGAATGTGGGTTCCTGCATCCGATATTAACGCAGACCGGTTAATTCGGGCCTTCCACATGACTCATCCGGATAAACCTGGCCCTGAGGGTCCGGAGGCCCCTCATAGAAGGGGGGGTACTGTCATGGGTGTGTCGCCACGAAGATCGTCGCGACTACACAGCCTGACTTCTCGCAGCTGAGTTTTTGGTGCTTTGTGTTTTTTGGTTGTGAGGGAGTTAATTCTCTCTCTCTGTGCTTGACGAGGCTCAGCCTCGCCCAGCTGCAGTTAATGCTGCAGTATTGGGATTCCTTCAAATACCTGCTGGTCTGATAGGGAAGTTGTCGGTGAAAGCATTTCTTGCAGACCTTCAGAGTGGATCGTTATTTGGTGGAGTTCGGAGCGAGGAGTATGCGGTGTGGTTTGTTCCCTTCCTCCCTTTATCATTTATCTCCTAACCTGTTGTTGTTCCCTCTGTAATTATGGTGTTAGTTTTTTTATGCAAGGTGGTTTTTGGTTTTCCCCTTGTACTGTCTCATTTGTCTAGTACTGTGTTTTGGGCATTTTCTATCCTGTTCCCCATTGTTGTGATCGGGGTCCTTCTCAGGACTAGATTACTTAGGTTCAGGGATATTCAGGAGTTTAGGGTTACGCTGGCGGCCTGGACCTCTGTACCATTAACAGTACCTCCAGGTTGAGGGATTAGTCAGGGCCCCCGTCTAGGGTCAGCTCAGGCCCCTGACCCCCCTGTACGCTGAGACAGCGTGACACATAGGGCTGATATTTGTTATATTGATAAATTGTGTCTGTTATCCTTCGTGTGGATCTCTGATATTTCATTAAAAATTAGATTCAGGAACATGTTAATTGAGGACAGGTCACCAGATGAAGGGGGCATTTTGTACTCAAGTTTTTTAAATTAGTGAAGGGGCCCAGGCCATTAGAACCACTGGAAAATTGGTCCAGACTGCCCAAAATCTCAAATTTGAAAGGAGGTCTGTAGGAATATTGAATTCTGCACAGGTTTTTCTGTTCTGTTGGCAAAAAAAAATTGCCCTCTTAATTTTCTGGTAAAGAGATTGAGGTCTTTAATCTATTCAAAATAACAGAAATCACTGGTAAGTACGAAAGCAAGTCCCTTCCTTAAAACAGACATCTTGATTTCATTGAGAGTTCTGTTTAATAAATTGATGACTTGGGAGTCTATGTCTGTTCCCTGGTCTGTAGGTTCCTGTTACGAAGATGGTAGCTTCGGTCTAAAAAAAACGTTGTTTGATAAGGGTCCCTGTCGTTCCCCTCTAAAGGTACACCTATTTCTCCCCCTATGCTGTCCATGTTGGGGTCTCGTTCGAGTCTCTGTGTCAGACTGTTCGATTTCTGTAGATGAAATATCTGTTTCCCGTTCTCTGCATGTCAATCTGTCACCCAGAACTTGATATTTTTTCATTTTATTTTCCTTGAATTTTTTCTGGTCTCTAAGATATTGTCTATGTTTGCATGTTTGCATTCTTTAACCCCTTTACCCACGAAGGTGGTGTGCACTTTAATGACAAGGCCAATTTTTACAATTCTGACCACTGTCAATTTATGAGGTAATAACGCTTCAACGGATCCCACTGATTCTGAGATTGTTTTTTCTAGACATATTGTACTTCATGATAGTGGTAAAATTTATTCGATATGACTTGTGTTACTTTGTGAAAAAATTGGAAATTTGGTGAAAATTTTGAACATTTTTCAATTTTCTAACTTTGAATTTACATGTTATAAGAGTTAAAAGTTGACCAGCGATTTCAAATTTTTCCAACAATTTTTTTAAGGACCACATCACATCTGAAGTGACTTTGAGGCGCCTTTATGACAGAAAATACCCAAAAGTGACACCATTCTAAAAACTGCACCCCTAAAGGTGCTCAAAACCATGTTCAAGAAGTTTATTAACCCTTCAGGTGCTTCACAGGAATTTTTGGAATGTGTAAGAAAACAATGAACATTTAACTTTTTTCACAAAAATGTTATTTTTTTTTTTTTGAAAGGGCAACAAGTAAATGTGTACCATAAAATTTGTAGTTCAATTTTTCCTGAAAACGCCGATACTCCATATGTGGGTGAAAACCACTGTTTGGGCACACGGCAGGCCTCGGATGTGAAGAAGCACCATTTGACAATTTTGAATGTAAAATTTGCTTGAATAATTAGCGGATGCCATGTCGCGTTTGGGGAGCCCCTGGTGTGCCTAAACAGTGGAAACCCCACACAAGTGACACTATTTGGAAACTAGATCCCTCAGGGAACTTATCTAGATGTGTGGTGAGTACCTTGAACCCCCAGGTGCTTCACAGAAGTTTATAACATTGAGCCATAAAAATAAAATTTTCACATTTTTCCCACAAAAATGTTTTTCGGCCCCCTAATTGCATTTTCATAAGGGTAACAGGAGGAATTGCACCATACCATTTGTTGTGCAATTTCTCCTGAGTAAGCAAATACCCCATATTTGGGGGAAAACCACTGTTTGGGCACACAGTAGGGATCGGAAGGGAAGAAGCGTCATTTGACTTTTTGAATGTAAAATTTGCTTGAATAATTACCGGATGCCATGTCGCGTTTGGTGAGTCCCTGATGTGCCTAAACAGTGGAAACTGCTCACAAGTGACTCTATTTTGGAAACTAGACCTGTCAAGGAACTTATCTAGATGTGTGGTGAGCACCCTGAACCCCCAGGTGCTTCACAGAAGTTTATAATGTAGAGCCGTGAAAGTAAATGAAATCAAACTTTTTCCACAAAAATTATCTTTTAGCCCCAAATTTTTTATTTTCACAAGGGTAAGAGGAGAAAATAAAGTGATGGTTTGGGGAGCCATGTCATCTGCTGGTGTATGCCCACTGTGTTTTATCAAGACCAAATGCAGCGCAGTCATCTAACAGGAAATTTCAAAGCACTTCAGCAAACTCGCCTGACCTTAACCCCATAGAGAATATATGGGGTATTGTCAAGAGGAAGATGAGAGACACCAAACCCAAAAGTGCAGACGAGCTGAAGGCTGCTATCAAAGCAACCTGGGCTTCCATAACACCTCAGCAGTGCCACAGGCTGATCACCTCCATGTCACGCCACATTGATGCAGTAATTGATGCAAAAGAAGCCCCGACCAAGTTTTGAGCGCATTTACTAAGCCTAAGCCTAAGGAAACGCTCCCAGAGATTTCTGTGAGCAATGGCCCCTTGATAAACTCCAGAAAAAATAGAACTGCATGAAAAGACTTGTATCTCTGGAATCTTATGGCAGATTTAAAACAAGAAAAAAACAGTATACTCAAGGAAGCAGCAGGAATAAAAAAGGAGCAAAATCTGGCCACTTTGAACCTCGTGACGCTCCTTTTTACCACGTATGAATGCATCTACTGAGCAGAGAAAGACTCAGGGGTTCTCTTTCCCCAATTCCCTGAGTCAAATAAAGAGTATAGAGAAGCCTGAAGTCCTATGATAAATGTAGGATATCTACCCCTGGAGTTAAGCAAATAGAACATATAAGTACACATGTGTATAAATTGCTCATTTTCATATATCCCCTAACCATGCATTGAGATCTCACTGGAAGTCCAGTCAGCCACAATACCATGAATCAGTAGTACATGATGCATTTATTTTGAACCTCCTTAAAAATGACCACCTACTCCTTTTTCCAGATGAGCAAATCTGAAGAAGTTTGAGATTTACATTTTCTGCAATTTCAAATTGTTAATTGGATATTTTAGAGCAGAGGTCCCCAACCGCCGGTCCGCGGACCAGGACCGGGCCGTTGGGGTTTTTCAGCCGGTCCGCGGCACCGCCACAGACAATCACTAAACATTGACAGTGTGCTCTGGTCTGCGGTGGGTCAGAGCACACTGTGTGGGGTGGATGCTGCCCGCTGTTCTAGACTCCCGCAGGGTAGACCTGTAGAGGACCCGTGATGACATCAAGGTACATAACTGTGATGTCACCACAGGTCCTGAAGCAGGATGAAGCAGGGGCGGAACTACCGCCCGTGCAGCCGGTTCATTGAACGGGGGCCCCGAGGGAGAGGGGGCCCCTCCAGCCTCCAGCAGGGCCGCCATCAGGGCATGACTGCCCTGACTCCAGTATGGGGCCCGGCCGGTAGGAGCCCCCTCGGAGCCCCCCTCTTGTGCGTCTCTCTCCTCATGGGGCCCCCGGCCCCATGCAAAGCGCCGGGTCCAGGACATCTCATAATTCCTCTGACTTCCGGTCATGTGACGGCGCCGTCACATGACCGGAAGGCAGGAGAACCTGGTGTCAGCGATTTGGACGAGCGCCAGGATTCTGCAGGGATCGCATGGGGGTAAGTATACCAAGTTTTATTTTTTTTTAAATACAATTAACTAGGAGTGGGGGGAATGGGAGATGCACATGGGGGGAGGGGAGAGATGAGAGATGCACATGGGGGAGGGGAGAGATGAGAGATGCACATGGGGGGGAGGGGAGAGATGCACATGGGGGGGAGGGGAGAGATGAGAGATGCACATGGGGGGAGGGGAGAGATGAGAGATGCACATGGGGGGAGGGGAGAGATGAGAGATGCACATGGGGGGGAGGGGAGAGATGCACGGGGGGGTGAGAGATGCACAGGGGGGATGAGAGATGCACGGGGGGATGAGAGATGCACGGGGGGATGAGAGATGCATGGAGGGGATGAGAGATGCACGGGGGGTGGATGAGAGATGCACGGGGGGGTGAGAGATGCACGGAGGGGGATGAGAGATGCACGGAGGGGGATGAGAGATGCACGGGGGGTGAGCTGCACATGGGGGGGTGAGAGATGCACATGGGGGGGTTATGTTTACATAACTTTGTTGCCTTATGAAGGGCGGGGGGGGCCCCCAAAAATTTCTTGCACAGGGGCCCACTACAGTCTGTGTCCGCCCCTGGGATGAAGTAAATGCAGCTGAACAGCAGCTGTCAGGACAGCTGCCCTGTCCTGCTGCAGGGCGTGATGGGGCCTCAGTGATGCGGCTCCTGGCACAGCACATTATGTGGGGCTCCTGGCATAGCTCCTGGCGGGGACCTGGTCTACACTATATGATAAGTATGCACTAAACTCCAAATCCCTCCATTACCCCGCCCCCATATGACCAAAGCCCCGCTCACCCCACCCCCTCCTTGCTGGGCCATGGAAAAATTATCTTGCTTCAAGCCGGTCCCTGGTGCAAAAAAGGTTGGGGACCACTGTTTTAGAGAATTTAAGACTCATGAAGCAAATTAGATATATCAAGGCTTTCGATACATATATCCAGTCCATCTGGATTTTTCAAAGTTGTTTGATATGGTCACACACAAAATGTTGGCACTTACGGTGCTACACAAAAGGTTGGTACATAAAATGAGAGTAATGGGACTAGGAGAAAATTGTGGAATTGGGTTAACAACTGTCTCACTAAAAACTAAAGGGTAAATAAAGGTTGGGTTTTAATGAAACAAACTTGGATTGGGTTACAATTAACAGTGGGGTACCACAGGGGCAGTATTGGGTCCTCTATTTTTAACATATTTATTAATGACCTTATAGGGGGCATACAGAGCAGAATTTCAATATTTGCAGATGATCCTAAACTCACCAAGATAATGAACGCAGAAGGATAATTTAATATTACAGAGGGATTTATGTAAGCTGGAGGCTTGGTTTGAGAAATGGCAATTAAAGTTTAATGTACTGTAGATAAATGTAAGGTCATGTACTTGGGCCCAGGAAATAAAATGTATAATTATGTATTAAATAGTAAAACATGGAGTAAAGCTGTCACTGAAAAGACTTGGGTGTATATGTGTATGGAAAACTGAACTTTAGTGATCAGTGATGGAAAGCTGCTGCCATGGCAAATAAAATAATGGGATACATTAAATGAGGCTTAGATGCTCATGACAAGAACAAAGTTTTGCCTCTATACAAGTCACTAGTGTGGCCAAACTCAGAATACTGTGTACAAATTTGGTGTCCATTGTATAAGAAGGACATACCTGAACTTGAGAAGGTGCAAAGAAGATTAAACAAGGTTATTAAAGAAATGGGCGAACTGCAGTAATAAGAGAGGTTATCAAACTTGGGGTTATTCAGTTTAAAAAATTAAGGCTTGGGGTGAGCTTATTATTGTACAATGTGCAAATATACAGGTTGGTCCAAAAGTAGGTGGACAGAAAGTGTAATAAGGTTATGAAGGGGGAGATTTATCAAACATGGTGTAAAGTGATTAAGTGGAGTGATGAAGCTTCTTTCAAATTATCCGGCCATATTAACAGACATAATTGTATTTACTGGTATAATGAGAACTGGCATTTAACATTAGATCAACAACTAAATGAGCCTGGTGGCAATGTTCGGGGTGGTATTTCAAGTTTTGGTGTTTTAGGACCAATATTTTTTGATGGAACAGTCACAGGAGATAAGTATCTCGAAATTCTAATGAATCAAGTTGTTCCCCAGTTGCAGCAACAGCTTAATTCAGATGACCTTTATTTCCAACAAGATGGGGCCCCTCCACATTATTCAAGAGTAGTCCGCGAGTATCTTGATGAAACATTTCCTAATAAATGGATTGGCTGAAGAGGCCCACTTGATTGGCCGGCACGTTCACCAGACTTGACCCCAATGGATTTTTTCTTTTGGGGAGTACTCAAGGACAAAGTTTATAGTCAAAAACCAAAAAGTGTCAGTGATTTGAAAAATTACATAAGAGATGCATTTCAAGAAATTAATACCCAAAGAGACTTGTGCAAAAAAGTTTCTGTCCACCTATTTTTGGACCACCCTGCATAAATGTACAGAACAAATATCTTTCTAGATCTCTGTTCATGATCATAATCTTCTTACATCTAAGCCTGCAATGATGACAAGGAGGCATCCTCTATGTCTAGAGAAAAAAATATTTAATCATAATTACATAAGGCAATTTTTTACTGTAAAAGCAGTGATACCATGGAACGCTCTGCCACGTGATGTTGTAAAGGTTGATTCACTACATAAGTTCAAGGAGGGCCTGGATGCATTTCTTGCAAAAAAATGTAATATTACAAGTTACGGGTACTAAATTCTATGATAGGGCGTTGATCCAGAGAACTAGTCTGATTGCCATATGCAGAGTCGGGAACTAATTTTTCCCCTAATATGGGACAATTAACATCTGCCTCATGAGGTTTTTGCATACCTCTGGATTAACATATCAGGCTATAGGTTGAACCCGATTGACTTATGTTTACCTTATGAAACTATAAGGCGTGAAGGAATTTTGAGTAGGTTGAAGCTGCTTGAGTGATACAGGGTCTGATGACCTGTACAGTAAAGGAATTTCTAGCAAAAACATAAATAGTTAAATTGCAATTTACTTTATTACTATGTATTGTTTTAACAAATTATAGCTGATTTTGCTTCTATAATGGATAACATGTAGAGGAAGGACATTTTGTGACATTAAGAATCATTTGTATAGATATATAAGAATAACCTCGGCACTCAATGGATATACAAGAAAAAAGGTAATTTTATTATGCAGTCCACACAAAAATAAACGTTTCGGTCACAGTTGACCTTCATCAGTATTGCTGCAAAATATAAGTAATGTAGTAAGGAAATAATAAAATAAATGCATGATAATAAATCCCAAAATTTATAATGAATCCAAAAGATATGTAAATAAACATAAATGCAACTCGATGGGATATTGGGGGGAGAGAGGAATGAGGGTAGGAAAAGGTGTTGCCAATAGAAGCGGAAGAAAACAACTGAAGGAGACATACCAGACTATAAGAGAAGGTGTACGTGGCTGGACGGCCCGGACAGGAGGACTCTAAAGCTGCCTGTGAGAAAGTATATATGCCATGGTGAGACGCTAGGTGTAGTAAGATAACATAGTCTAAAAGATGCAGTACTATGCCTGAGTAGTGAGAGCTGAGCTACGCGGTATCCCCAGCTAGTATATGTGACTGGACGGTTCGGACAGGAGGTCTCTAAAACTACCTGTGAGAATGTATACATGCCAAGGTGAGACACTAAGTGTAAAAAATTACATAGTCTGGAAGATGCAGTACTATACCTGAATGGTGAGGGCTGAGCTACGCGGTATCCCCCGCTAGTAGAAGGCACTGACATGTGGTGTAGAGGGTCCCTATATATATAGTGGCGAGAGTGAATCAAGACGCTGCAGAGCACGCTAGAGCGGAAACGGAAGTGACGTCACCGGATGTGACGAAGGTGGTGATGCGTGCGGTCCAGAGGCTTGCGTTCCACACAACAGAAAGAGACTGGCAGAGAGAACCAGGAGATCTGGGTATGCGCAGTAGTCGTGGAAACGGAGGAGGGGACTGGAAGGGGGAGCAGGAACGGAGGGCAGGGCTTTCTAGGGAGAGAAGAAACAGAGGATGAGTGCATGTAAACCAAACGTATAGTACATCATACAACATAGACATATTGTGGTATGAGAGAGATACAGTTAATGCAAAAATATATAGGAGTTACAATCGCATTATAAGGGACAAAAAAAGAGGGTATGACTTGTTAAAAGACAAGAGCATCTGAACAGACCCTTGTGTGGCTGAGCATGAAATCACAATGCAGACAAGGGTACTAAGTATAGCACATCCTTTTTTTTATATAAATGCGGATAAATCGTATTCCCTGTTCAGACCTTTGGAGGTCCTGGAATCTAACTCGTGGATCCAGAATGCTTCCCTTTGTTTGAGAAGTGAGATCCGATTGCCACCTCTGCATAATGGTGGTACCTGTTCCAGGACCTGGAATTTGAGTTGTGATATATTGTGTCCTAGGGTGATGAAATGGTAGGGAATGGGTAGTAGCATGTTTCTACATCTTATGGTCGATTTATGTTTAGAGATACGGTCTTTTACTGATTGTGTGGTTTCACCAATATAGATCATGCCGCACGGGCATTTAATGAGATAGACCACGAATGAGCTATCGCATGTGAAATAGTCTTTGATAGTGTATCTCTTGCCTGACTGAGGATGAAAAACGGAATTACCTTTTAGTACATTATTACATTGGTGGCATTGAAGGCACGGGAATGTGCCTGATTTAGGATTGCAAAGAAAGCGTTGTGTCTGGCCTGTTTTGTTGCTGCCAATATCAGCATGTACCAGCGCATCTTTAATGTTAGGAGCTCTTTTAAAACAGGGCATAAATGGTTGTTTAAATGACAGTATGGTGGGGTATGCTTCTTGTAGTAAGTGCCAATGTTTTTTTATGGTTTTATGGAGAAGATAGGCATATGGATGAAATGTATGAACAAAGGGAATGCGTTCCTTGGAGCCCAAGGCCGCATTCCTGCTGGGATTCCCTGTTCTAATTTGGAGAGTGGAGGAAGGGTAACCCCGTTCTCTGAATTTGGATTGCATCTCTTGCAGTCTAAGATTTCTTGTGTCTGGATCAGAGACAATGCGTTCGACTCTTTTGAACTGGGATCAGGGGATAGATGTTTTCATAGGTTTGGGATGATTGCTAGTGAAATGTAGTAGACCATTTCGGTCAGTCGATTTCCGAAAGAGATCTGTGCTTAGGCGCCCTTCGGTGTCCTTCAGTACCAAGGTGTCTAGGAAGCTGATCTGAAATTTGTCATGTGTCATGGTGAAACCAAGATCAGGCCATGCACTGTTCAGGAAATTGTGAAACAACTCAAGGGACTCCAATGGACCAGCCCAGATACAAAAGATATCGTCAATGAATCTTTTCCATATGACGAAATGTGACTGAAACAATGGGTGTGTGTACACCATACGATTCTCAAAATTAGCCATGTAGCAGTTCGCATACGGGGGGGCCACATTGGAGCCCATAGCAGTGCCCTTAATCTGAAGGTAGTAGGTGTCCTGGAACAGAAAGTAGTTCTTAGTAAGGACAAGCGTGAGTAACTCAATGGAGAAGTCTATAATACATGGGTCTATCGAAGACTCGGTCATGAGAATTTTGACTTTCTCTATGCCGGTGTCATGAGGTATAGATGTATATAAGTTTCTGACATCAAATGTGACTAATAATGCTTCAAGGGGCACTTGTCCCAAACCACCCAATGTCGTTAGGAAGGCTCCTGTGTCTAGCAGAAAAGCAGGACTTCTCTGGGTAAGAGGAGTCAAGATTTTCTCCAGAAAAATGGCCAGTGGAGAAAGAAGAGAGTCGGTGGAGGCCACGATCGGTCGGCCGGGTGGGTTCGTCAAACTTTTGTGAATCTTGGGTAGTATGTAGAAGACTGGTGTTACTGGATGTGTCTTGGTTAGGAATTCGCACGTTTTAGTGTCAATAACACCGGCCCCGGCAAATCGGTCAATGATCGTGTTGATCAATTTGCTGAACTGGAGGGTGGGGTCATGAGGTAGGCGGCGATAAGTGGTGGAGTCGTTTAGTTGTCGTTCAATTTTCTGGAGAAAATCTTGACTCCTCTTACCCAGAGAAGTCCTGCTTTTCTGCTAGACACAGGAGCCTTCCTAATGACATTGGGTGGTTTGGGACAAGTGCCCCCTGAAGCATTATTAGTCACATTTGATGTCAGAAACTTATATACATCTATACCTCATGACACCGGCATAGAGACAGTCAAAATTCTCATGACCGAGTCTTCGATAGACCCATGTATTATAGACTTCTCCATTGAGTTACTCACGCTTGTCCTTACTAAGAACTACTTTCTGTTCCAGGACACCTACTACCTTCAGATTAAGGGCACTGCTATGGGCTCCAATGTGGCCCCCCCCGTATGCGAACTGCTACATGGCTAATTTTGAGAATCGTATGGTGTACACACACCCATTGTTTCAGTCCAATTCCGTCATATGGAAAAGATTCATTGACGATATCTTTTGTATCTGGGCTGGTCCATTGGAGTCCCTTGAGTTGTTTCACAATTTCCTGAACAGTGCATGGCCTGATCTTGGTTTCACCATGACACATGACAAATTTCAGATCAGCTTCCTAGACACCTTGGTACTGAAGGACACCGAAGGGCGCCTAAGCACAGATCTCTTTCGGAAATCGACTGACCGAAATTGTCTACTACATTTCACTAGCAATCATCCCAAACCTATGAAAACATCTATCCCCAGATCCCAGTTCAAAAGAGTCGAACGCATTGTCTCTGATCCAGACACAAGAAATCTTAGACTGCAAGAGATGCAATCCAAATTCAGAGAACGGGGTTACCCTTCCTCCACTCTCCAAATTAGAACATGGAATCCCAGCAGGAATGCGGCCTTGGGCTCCAAGGAACGCATTCCCTTTGTTCATACATTTCATCCATATGCCTATCTTCTCCATAAAACCATAAAAAAACATTGGCACTTACTACAAGAAGCATACCCCACCATACTGTCATTTAAACAACCATTTATGCCCTGTTTTAAAAGAGCTCCTAACATTAAAGATGCGCTGGTACATGCTGATATTGGCAGCAACAAAACAGGCCAGACACAACGCTTTCTTTGCAATCCTAAATCAGGCACATTCCCTGTGCCTTCAATGCCACCAATGTAATAATGTACTTAAAGGTAATTCCGTTTTTCATCCTCAGTCAGGCAAGAGATACACTATCAAAGACTATTTCACATGCGATAGCTCATTCGTGGTCTATCTCATTAAATGCCCGTGCGGCATGATCTATATTGGTGAAACCACACAATCAGTAAAAGACCGTATCTCTAAACATAAATCGACCATAAGATGTAGAAACATGCTACTACCCATTCCCTACCATTTCATCACCCTAGGACACAATATATCACAACTCAAATTCCAGGTCCTGGAACAGGTACCACCATTACGCAGAGGTGGCAATCGGATATCACTTCTCAAACAAAGGGAAGCATTCTGGATCCACGAGTTAGATTCCAGGACCCCCAAAGGTCTGAACAGGGAATACGATTTATCCGCATTTATATAAAAAAAAAAAAAAAAAAAAAAAAAGGATGTGCTATACTTAGTACCCTTGTCTGCATTGTGATTTCATGCTCAGCCACACAAGGGTCTGTTCAGATGCTCTTGTCTTTTAACAAGTCATACCCTCTTTTTTTGTCCCTTATAATGCGATTGTAACTCCTATATATTTTTGCATTAACTGTATCTCTCTCATACCACAATATGTCTATGTTGTATGATGTACTATACGTTTGGTTTACATGCACTCATCCTCTGTTTCTTCTCTCCCTAGAAAGCCCTGCCCTCCGTTCCTGCTCCCCCTTCCAGTCCCCTCCTCCGTTTCCACGACTACTGCGCATACCCAGATCTCCTGGTTCTCTCTGCCAGTCTCTTTCTGTTGTGTGGAACGCAAGCCTCTGGACCGCACGCATCACCACCTTCGTCACATCCGGTGACGTCACTTCCGTTTCCGCTCTAGCGTGCTCTGCAGCGTCTTGATTCACTCTCGCCACTATATATATAGGGACCCTCTACACCACATGTCAGTGCCTTCTACTAGCGGGGGATACTGCGTAGCTCAGCCCTCACCATTCAGGTATAGTACTGCATCTTCCAGACTATGTAATTTTTTACACTTAGTGTCTCACCTTGGCATGTATACATTCTCACAGGTAGTTTTAGAGACCTCCTGTCCGAACCGTCCAGTCACATATACTAGCGGGGGATACCGCGTAGCTCAGCTCTCACTACTCAGGTATAGTACTGCATCTTTTAGACTATGTTATCTTACTACACCTAGCGTCTCACCATGGCATATATACATTCTCACAGGCAGCTTTAGAGTCCTCCTGTCCGGGCCGTCCAGCCACGTACACCTTCTCTTATAGTCTGGTATGTCTCCTTCAGTTGTTTTCTTCCGCTTCTATTGGCAACACCTTTTCCTACCCTCATTCCTCTCTCCCCCCAATATCCCATCGAGTTGCATTTATGTTTATTTATGTTTATTTACATATCTTTTGGATTCATTATAAATTTTTGGATTTATTATCATGCATTTATTTTATTATTTCCTTACTACATTACTTATATTTTGCAGCAATACTGATGAAGGTCAACTGTGACCGAAACGTTTATTTTTGTGTGGACTGCATAATAAAATTACCTTTTTTCTTGTATATCCATTGAGTGCCGAGGTTATTCTTATATTTTACGGGTTCGGCCCCTACTCGAGCACCACTCTTAACAGCTGTGCGGTGATTTTCACATTTTATTTTAATTAAGAATCATTTGTTGAAAGATTATTCGCAAGTTGTCTCTTGAGCAGTTAACAGCTTTCTGGCCTCTGGGCTTCCTGGTGTCTGGCAGGATGTGCACTCCTCCTTGAGTAACAGTTCTTGTAAGTTGCAGAGCTGTTGCATTAGTAGAACTTTAAACTTTAGCACACATTTTGCTGTAACACATTCAGCGATTTGTACTGGAGTGTACACTGTTTTCATTGTATTTACACATGGAAATAACAGGGCATTTGATCAAGATTAGGGAAGTGAGAACCATGATTAGAAGACCTGTTCTCAAAGCTGCCGTTGGTGAGGTCTGGTGATTATGCAAGATATATACAGTGCATTGTGAAAGTATTTGGCCCCCTTGAACTTTTCTACCTTTTGACACATTTCTGGCTTCAAACATAAAGATATAAAATTCTAATTTTTTGGGGAAGAATCAACAACAAGTGGGACACAATCGTGATGTGGAACGAAATTTATTGGATATTTTAAACTTTTTTAACAAATTCAAAACTGAAAAGTGGGGCGTGCAATATTATTCGGCCCCTTTACTTTCAGTGCAGCAAACTCACTCCAGAAGTTCAGTGAGGATCTCTGAATGATCCAATGTTGTCCTAAATGACTCGTAATGATAAATAGAATCCACCTGTGTGTAATCAAGTCTCCGTATAAATGCACCTGCTCTGTGAGAGTCTCAGGGTTCTGTTTCCAGTGCAGAGAACATCTTGAAGACCAAGGAACACACCAGGCAGGTCCGAGATACTGTTGTGGCGAAGTTTAAAGTCAGATTTGGATACAAAAAGATTTCCCAAGTTTTAAACATCTCAAGGAGTACTGTGCAAGCGATCATATTGAAATGGAAGGAGTATCAGACCACTGCAAATCTACCAAGACCCGGCCATCCCTCTAAACTTTCATCTCGAACAAGGAAAAGACTGATCAGAGATGCAGCCAAAAGGCCAATGATCACTCTGGATGAACTGCAGAGATCTACAGCTAAGGTTGGAGAGTCTGTCCATAGGACAACAATCAGACGTACACTGCACAAATCTGGCCTTTATGGAAGAGTGGCAAGAAGAAAGCCATTTCTCAAAGATACAGTGGTGGCCAAAAGTATTGGCACCCCTGCAATTCTGTCAGATAATACTCAGTTTCTTCCTGAAAATGATTGTAATCACAAATTCTTTGGTATTATTACCTTCATTTAATTTGCTTGCAAGGAAAAAACACAAAAGAGAATGAAGCAAAAATCAAATCATTGATCATTTCACACAAAACTCCAAAAAAGGGCTGGACAAAAGTATTGGCACCCTCAGCCTAAGACTTGGTTGCACAACCTTTAGCCAAAATAACTGCGAACAACCGCTTCCGGTAACCATCAATGAGTTTCTTACAATGCTCTGCTGGAATTGTAGACCATTCTTCTTTAGCAAACTGCTCCAGGTCCCTGATATTTGAAGGGTGCCTTCTCCAAACTGCCATTCTGAGATCTCTCCACAGGTGTTCTATGGGATTCAGGTCTGGACTCATTGCTGGCCACCTTAGAAGTCTCCAATGCTTTCTCTCAAACCATTTTATAGTGCTTTTGGAAGTGTGTTTTGGGTCATTGCCCTGTTGGAAGACCCATGACCTCTGAGGGAGACCCAGCTTTCTCACACTGGGCCCTATATTATGTTGCAAAATTTGTTGGTAGTCTTCAGACTTCATAATGCCATGCACAAGGTCAAGCAGTCTAGTGCCAGAGGCAGCAAATCAACCCCAAAACATCAGGGAACCTCCGCCATGTTTGACTGTATGGACCGTGTTCTTTTCTTTGAATGCCTCTTTTTTTTTCCTGTACACTCTATGTTGATGCTTTTTCCCAAAAAGCTCTACTTTTGTCTCATCTGACCAGAGAACATTCTTCCAAAACGTTTTAGGCTTTCTCAGGTAAGTTTTGGCAGACTCCAGCCTGGCTTTTTTATGTCTCTGGGTAAGAAGTGGGGTCTTCCTGGGTATCCTACCATACAGTCCCTTTTCATTCAGACGCCGACGGATAGTATGGGTTGACACTGTTGTACCCTCAGACTGCAGGGCAGCTTGAACTTGTTTGGATGTTAGTCGAGGTTCTTTATCCACCATCCGCACAATCTTGCGTTGAAATCTCTCGTCAATTTTTCTTTTCCGTCCACATCCAGAGAGGTTAGCCACAGTGCCATGGGCTTTAAACTTCTTGATGACACTGCGCACGGAAGACACAGGAACATTCAGGTCTTTGGAGATGGACTTGTGGCCTTGAGATTGCTCATGCTTCCTCACAATTTGGGTTCTCAAGTCCTCAGACAGTTCTTTGGTCTTCTTTCTTTTCTCCATGCTCAATGTGGTACACACAAGGACACAGGACAGAGGTTGAGTCAACTTTAATCCATGTTAACTGGCTGCAAGTGTGATTTAGTTATTGCCAACACCTGTTAGGTGCCACAGGTAAGTTACAGGTGCTGCTAATTACACGAATTAGAGAAGCATCACATGATTTTTCAAACAGTGCCAATACTTTTGTCCACCCCTTTTTTTAGGTTTGGTGTGGAATTGTATCCAATTTGGCTTTAGGACAATTCTTTTTGTGTTTTTTCATTGAAGACAAATTAAATGAAGATAATAATACCAAAGAATTTGTGATTGTAATCATTTTCAGGAAGAAACTGAGTATTATCTGACATAATTGCAGGGGTGCCAATACTTTTGGCCACCACTGTATCCATAAAAAGTCTTGCTTGAAGTTTGCCACAAGCCACCTCGGAGACACACCAAACATGTGAAATAAGGTGACTGGTCAGATGAAACCAAAATCAAACTTTTTGGCCACAATGCAAAACGATATGTTTGGCGTAAAAGCAACACAGCTCATCACCCTCAAAACACCATCCCCACTGTCAAACATGGTGGTGGCAGCATCATGGTTTGGGCCTGCTTTTCTTCAGCAGGGACAGGGAAGATGGTTAAAATTGATGGGAAGATGGACGGAGCCAAATACAGGACCATTCCGGAAGAAAACCTGTTGGAGTCTGCACAAGACCTGAGACTGGGATGGAGATTTATCTTCCAACAAGAAAATGATTCCAAACATAAAGCAAAATCTACAATGGAGTGGTTCAAAAATAAACATATCCAGGTGTTAGAATGGCCAAGTCAAAGTCCAGACCTGAATCCAATCGAGAATCTGTGGAAAGAGCTGAAAACTGCTGTTTACAAACGCCCTCCATCCAACCTCAATGAGCTCGAGCTGTTTTGCACGGAAAAATGGGCAAGAATTTCAGCCTCTCGATGTGCAAAACTGATAGAGACACACCCCAAGCAACTTGCAGCTGTAATCGCAGCAAAAGGTGGCGCTACAAAGTATTAACTCAAGGGGGCCGAATAATATTGCATTCCCCACTTTTAAGTTTTTAATTTGTTAAAAAAGTTTAAAATATCCAATAAATTTCGTTCCACTTCACAATTGTGTCCCACTTGTTGTTGATTCTTCCTAAAAAAATTAAAATTTTATATCTTTATGTTTGAAGCCAGAAATGTGGCAAAAGGTAGAAAAGTTCAAGGGGTCCAAATACTTTCACAATGCACTGTAACAGCAGCTTCTCAGGAGATGAGAGGAAGGTGGTGGGAGGTGAGTATCATGCTCCTGGATTCGATCCTTTGAGTTTGTGTTTTGTGGTCGACTTCTCTTTCTGCTGAGCCACAGGAGACACACCTTTTCTCTGGGTGTTTGTGTTCTGCTATTCAGGCTGCAGTCTGTCTAGCTTAACACAGGTGTTCGTCATTTGCTCTGTTTATCTGTCCTATCACTTTTTGGGTGCAGCTCGAAATACCTTCCCCTACTGGTGTTTCCTGCGGGTAATAGACTTTGTTGGATTCATTCACTTGGCGGTAGTTTGTGTTTGTTGTAATTGTTTTGTGTGTGATTTCTTTATTCCTTAGGGAACTGCTACTCTAGCTATCCTAAAAGTTTCTAAGGGCAATCAGAGTAAGCCGCCATTGAGTGGGGTGACATTGCATTATCTTAGGGTGCCAATCTCTGTGGTCAGACAGACGAGGATCAGAGAAGACTGTACCTAGTGTGAACAGGGCCCTGTCAGGTTCAGGTATTTGTCTCTCTGGTTAAAAGGCATGCAAAATCCCTGCCAAGTCTCCTTGTTAATTCCCTGCTTTCAATTCAGTTTCGGATGTGGTTTAGGGCACTGACACATAATTAACATTGCATATCTTGCCATTATATGCCTTCCAATCAATTAAACCTCTGGTGCCTGTGTTTGTTCAAAACTGGATTGATAGCAGAGATATGATACTGACCAGCCCAGGGTGATGGGGATTACTCGGTACCCGGGCCTTTTGCCTGACCTTGGGGATGTCGCGGTGGTCGGCTCCCGGGGCCCGTACTCTGGGGTCAGCTTTTAAAAAGGGGACTAGTTTGTTTATTAGTTTTATGAAAGTTCGTGACGCCACCTGTGGCTTCTGGTGAGAATCACCAGCGCTGCGCAGTCCACTGAGGCCGATGATAACGCAGCTCGATGGTATAGCTCCCCACAGGTGGAGCTAGGCCTCAGGGCAGCGTACGGAAAGGGAGATGCAGGGCAGGCGAGACCCAGCCGGGTCAGAGCAAGAACAGGGATGGACACGATAGTCACTTCAGTACCTTTACTGGTGTAAATTCAGGCACATCCCGGAGCACTGTAGGGTGAAGGATGCATATCAAGATCCTCCCCAATGAGCGGGTGTAGGGCCTCCTGTTTCTTGCCTCTGCGTAGTAAGTTTCTGACCTGCCTAGAGCTAGGCCAAACTTTGTCTCTGTCCTGCGCTGTCTGACCTTGTGGTAGGGCCTTTCCTTGTAGTACACGCTCCTCAGCTTGTGGGGCCTACGTGTCTCCTGGCTCTGTTACGTATCAGCACTTTAGCGATCCTGGGACTTGTAGTTCCCCAGGGATTCCGGTTATGCCTTACTGGGTCATAGAGATCTCGGTAAACTTTGGACCCGGTGTCCGGTAACTGCTTCGGGGTGAGCCAGTTATGCTCATCTGCCCCCTATGTACTAACTCTCCACTCGCCTTCGGCCTACTCTGGCCCTCACTAGGCTATACACACTAACGGCAGCTTGCCGCGCTTCACCGATCTTATGGCGTCGGCACACCTAAAGCTCACCTCTCTGAGCTACACGGAGTCTTGATCTGGATAAGCTCCACTGCAGGATAACAATTGCAGGAGCTGGAACAGGCTTTTGTCCTCTGAGGCAACTCCTCTCAGGCTGTACTAGACTCACTGCTAAACCAGACTGAACTAGACTCTGACTGACTGCTGCCTGGCTCCACCTTCCCTATTTATCTATCCCTAACGGGCTCCCTCTGGTGGTCTGAGGTGGAAGGTGGAGATGTGTGAATGGTTATGGGGGCCTCTTGTGGATGAATCCATCATTGCACACTTCTAGGATCTGTGATACCAAGCGCAGCTGGGCGTCACAATACTACTCGTTATAATTGCTAATGTCTGGAAGACGTGGAATGTTTGGGCAGTATCTGATATTTGTAATAAATTATAATAATATAATACCATCCCAGATCATGGAATCTCTTTTGTTTGGTGAGGGGAAGGTTTTATAGACTCCTGAGTCACAAGAAGTATACCTCAGAAGAAATCAAGCTACAGAAACGGTTGAACGTAACTTTATGCACAGCAATCCAATATTGAAATACTTGTACTTTTCAGAACTGCACAACTTTTCTAAAAATATATACTATTGCTGGTATCTTTTAGGTTACCAGTACACCTGAGCTCCAATGGTTACTTTAACCCCCCTGTACATGCAACAGCACTTTCATCTCCTACCATACTCAGGCCCGGTTATGCTCCTCAGACCACTTTCCCTGTTGTCTCCATGAAGCTCACTATCACCATGATATTTGCAACAGCTCTCCACATCAGTCATGCTCTTCATTCCAGGCATTCATCCTCACAACACCCCTTGCTCAACAGTACATTCTCCCTTGAACATGCACTTCTTGCACTTGTCTTGACAGCAACACTTGCACAACCAGATGTTATCATCCTCTTCCTGGATTAATCGGGTCTTCCACCTGTCTTTGGCCCACTGACTACTTCAGGTGCAGTTACCCATTCCTTTGTTGCTCACTAACTGTGCTCCTCTTGTTTTTATAGCTCTTGCAGGCTGCATCCAATCCCCCTCTTCCCCAGATACTATAGTAAATCCATTCCAGGGTACATTGTGTCATGGCGGTCTCACCCTACTCTTCTTTACAGGCAGTTTGTTTCCTATGCAAGAGACAGTCAACCTGCCCTCTGTAACCTGGTGTAGCACACAGGTTAAGATGTTTCTACTACTTCTCTGCTGGGGACTACTCATTAACATGGCTCTTGCTAACTACACCGGACCACAAGTTCACTAACACAAGCCCTTTGTAACCTTTGTGACTTTTGTAACCAACGATGTTCAGGAAGGAAATCAGTCATTATGAAAATCTATGTTTGTCAGTCACTCCGTCTACCCAGCCTATTTTAGTCTCATGGATAGCAGACTGACTGTAGAGTGAGCCTGTTATGTCCACAAATACAATTAACTTGCAGACATTGGGTTAATAGCATTATAATGATCTCCATCTGCCTTACTGAAAGCATGACTACCAGGAGTAAATTAACTTTATTCCTCCCAGGATCCATTGGTTTTTAATATTAGAGGCATGCCCAGACTGGCAGTAGAGAGTGAGTTGTGGCTGTAGGCATGTCCTGACACTTTGATTGACAGTTATCTCTGCAGCACATCTGTGCAGCGTGACCTGTCAATCAAATTGACATGGAAGTCCACAAATTTCAGGACAAATAGAACACTTTTTTGCCTGTCCGTAAAACATTTTTCAGGCTTCTGTGATATTTTTGAAGCTGAGGAAATATATATAGATTATTTTGACTGTAATTATCATCATTTTAAAGTTTACAGTGAATGCAGCAGATGTCTTCATATCAGAATTATGGGCTGTAGATGACTCGCCCCCTGGGCCGTGGGGCACTCGGATCCGGGCAATTAGGGAAACGATGGGAGTAGTAGTGGCAACCCGGTTCTGTGGCTCAGGGTGGTCAGGCCAGTGGTAGTCCGTTATGTGTTGTTGATTATGTCCGACTACGCCACCCGTGGATTTGCGGTTATTAGGAACCGCCGCTGCATGCAGACCGCTGGGGCTGATGAGGTGTGCAGCTAGGGCAGTGTGACTCCCCACGGGAAGAGTGCGGCCCCAGGGCAGTATAATGGATGGTGGGAGTGATGGTAGTGCTGGAGGAGCAAGGAGCACACAGACAACAGATTGCAGTCCAGGGTCTTTACTAAACAGGTAAACTGACCCACAAACAGTCCCAGCTAGGAGGGGACCTGGATGTCTGAGAGCAACGGGGAAATTGGCCCTGGTCAGGGTGAGGGTGTAGGCCTAGCGTGCTTTCTGCGCTCCTTCTGACTATCTCCTCCTGATAGGATAACAGCCCACGTTTCCGAGCTTTCCGTGCTTTCTCGCCTGTATGGCCTGCGACGTGGGTTCCTTTCTGCTCCCAGCCTTGTACGGCTTTACTGGTCCCTTCGGTTGTGGCAGGGCCTCCAGGCTTCTTAGGCCAAGGAATGTACAGTCCCTTGCGGGCTGGTTCTCTGCTGGGGGATGTGGAATCCTTCCAGCCTCAGACACCAAAGTCTGGTAAAGTTAAGTCTTTCTCTGCCAAGACAGGCTCTCTTCGCCTCTTGTCTCTGGCTTGTGGCTCTCTCCTACTGCCACACTTCCTCTTAGGTTACAATGCAACTTTCTGTCCCTGCTCCACTCTGGGACACGTCTCAGAGCTGAGACAGGCAATCCAGTTCTCCCTAACCCTGTCCCCAGTAGCAGCTTTTATAGGGGCAGCCTGCTCCCCCTACTGGCCTGAGACAGGAGGCATTGCATGCTAATGTTCCCCTAACCAGAGAACCTCCCCCTTGCTCTCAGACACAGCTTTATTACACTTGTGGCATCCAGGTAGGGTAACACATTCCCCCCTAGTGAAATTTAGTACTCCGGGACTAAACAGTAAACAAAGACAATATGCACAACAATAACACATTAATAGACAGACGACGCACAAATTGAGTTCTTAAGGTCACAGTGTGGTCTGTGACCGGGTGTCCATATCACCAAAACAACAGGGAGCCTTAACCAGGAGGGGGTCTGTCCTACCCCAAGTCCTTCACAGTCTTAGTTCATTCCTGGGTTAGGCTCAGAATGCAGTCCATACAAGGTCCCGGTTATAAAAGTCCATAACCTGTGAGTCCTTACGGTTGCTGCAAGAGACTGAAACACAGAATTAATAAACATGCAGGTAACTTTGGCAAACATTTTAACATTTGGCAACAGGGTTATTTACACTTTTAGTACACTCTATATTCTCCAGCGAGCGGGTATCTGTCCCTTTGTGCTCCTGGTTGACCTCCTTAACCCACTGTCTGGTGGTGGACTAACCTGGCTTTCCCCACTAGCGTTAGAGGTACAGCTACCAGCTGGGTGTACAGGTAGGGCAGGCAGCTGTCTGCGGGTCCTTTGGCTTACCGCAGGCATGGCAGGCTCACTGTCAGCAGAGGGTTGACTCTCCTGGGCTGCTGGTACAGGCTCTTCTGCCTCTGGAACTGCTTGCTCCTCTTCACCTTCCGGCTCTGGTGTTGGTTGTTGCTGTGCCGGTTGCAGGAAATGCAGGACAGGTACCACTATGGCATCATTTATGCGAGTCCAGGACTGAGGGAACTCTCCGAGAACGGTGCTGATCATTTCTTCCTTGTCCTCTGTGGGTTCAAGGTCACTCTGATCCTCTTCTGCACTACGGAGTTGCTCGGGGCACCTTTTGAGGTGGTCTCTGGAGACGACACTAGTGGTTTCTCCTCCGTCCTTGGTGATTACGCACACCTTTGGGTTGTCGTGGTCAGACTGAAGTACGGTGTAGGGTTCCCTTTCCCACTGGTCGTCCAACTTATGTAGCCTTCTTTTTCGTTTTAGGACTTGCTCACCAGGTTCTAGGGGACTAGCAGGGGCGTGTTGATTGAAGAGTCTTTCTTGCTTCTCTCTCACCTGGGCCAGGCTCTTTTCCACACTCTCCAGTACCTTCTTGAACTGCAGTTGCCTTTCCGTATCCCAGTCCGCATCCGGGGAGGTATCCTCAGGTATTAGGACTCCCATCTCCAGGTCTACGGGCAGCTTACCTGGTCTAGCTCGCATCAGGTAAGCCGGGGTGCAGTTTGTAGCGTTCACCGGGATATTGTTGTACATGTCTACCAGGTCCGGCAATTTTTCTGGCCACAGGCTGCGTTCCTCCAGGGGCAATGTCTTCAGGAGATCAATGACTATATTGTTCATCTTCTCACACATCCCGTTGGTTTGGGGGTGGTAAGGCGTTGTCCGTATTTTCTTACAGCCATAGAGGTTGCAGAACTCCTGGAAGATTTCAGCCTCGAACGCTGGACCCTGGTCTGTCAGGACCTGTTCCGGATACCCGTGTGGACGGCAGAAATATTGCTGGAAGGCTCTGGCCGCTGTTTGGGCTGTCAAGTCCTTTACCGGGACCACCACTAGAAAACGGGAATAGTGGTCCACGATTGTCAGGGCATAGATGTATCCTGACCGGCTGGGAGCCAATTTGACGTGGTCCAGAGCTACCAGCTCAAGAGGCTGCGTGGTGACGATGGGCCTCAAGGGTGTCTTCTGGCTGGTGCGGTCCTTCCTCCTCAGGTGACAAGGGCCACAGTCTCTGCACCATTTTTCTACTGCTCCTCTCATGCCGACCCAAAAGAACCTTCCTCTTAGTAGGAACTCCAGTTTCTTCCAACCGAAGTGTCCCGCTCTGTCATGGTAAGCCCCCAGGACCATAGCTGCATCTCGCCTTGGGACCACGACTTGCCGGGTCAGCTCGTGCGTCCGGTGGTTGACAACCCTTCTGCACAACTTGCCTTCGTAGAGGAACAGCTTGCTCTTCTCCTTCCATAGCTGCTTGGCTTCTTCTGGGGCATCTGGATCTAGGCGGGCGTCTTCCCGGGTCAGCAGGTCTTTCACCAGGCGGACTGCAGGGTCACTATCTTGGGTCTCGGCCCAGCTGTGGTGAGGTAGGGGATTCATCATCACAGTTGGTAGATCCTCCTCCTTCACGCGGTGAGAGTGTTGAGCGGCTCCATACCGGTGAAACGCAGGGAGTTCTACCTCCTCCAGCTCTTCTGGGTCTTCGTCACTTTCAGGTAAGTGAGGCATCCTTGATAGGGCGTCCACGTTGGCGTTGGTTTTGCCTGCCCGGTACTTGATCACGAAGTCATAGTTGGAGAGACGGGCCATCCACCGCTGTTCCAGGGCACCCAGTCTTGCATTGTCCAGGTGTGTCAATGGGTTGTTGTCCGTGTACACAGTGAACTTTGCGGAGGCCAGGTAATGCTTGAAGCGTTCCGTCACGGCCCACACCACCGCCAAGAATTCTAGCTTGAAGGAGCTGTAATTCTCCGGGTTCCTCTCGGTGGGCCTCAGCTTCCGGCTGGCGTATGCGATCACCCGTTCTCTGCCCTGTTGGTTTTGGGACAGTACGGCTCCCAGTCCCACATTACTGGCATCTGTGTGGAGAATGAAAGGCTGGCCATAATCAGGGTAGGCCAGGATCTCATCCCCCGTGAGGGCCAACTTTAGCTGGCGGAAGGACTCCTCTTCCGGTTTATCCAACTTGAAGGGTGGCTTTTGACTTCTGGACTTGGACTGTCCGATCAGGAGGTCCTGCATAGGAGCTGCCATCCTAGTGAACCCGGGGATGAACCTTCGGTAGTAGCCTACCAACCCGAGAAACTGTCTCACCTCTTTGATGTTCGAGGGGCTTGGCCAGCTCTTGATTGCCGTGACCTTGTCAGGGTCGGGGGCCACTCCTTCCGCACTTACCACATGCCCGAGGTACTGGACCTTTGGTTTCAGCAGGTGACACTTCGATGGTTTTACCTTCAGGGCATAGCCTGCCAGGGCTTCGAACACCTCGGCCAGGTGCTTTAGGTGGTCCTCGTAGGTCTTCGAATAGACGATCACGTCGTCCAGGTAAAGGAGGACCGTCTCGAAGTTTCGGTGCCCTAGACAGCATTCCATCAGCCGCTGGAAGGTCCCTGGTGCGTTGCAGAGCCCGAAAGGCATACAGTTGAACTCACTCAGTCCCATCGGGGTGGTGAAGGCGGTCTTCTCCTTGTCAGCCTCTGCCACAGGAACCTGCCAGTACCCGCTAGTAAGGTCCAAAGTAGAAAAGAAGTTAGCTGATTTTAGTGCGGCTAAAGACTCTTCTATTCTAGGCAGCGGATATGCGTCTTTGTGGGTGATACGGTTGATTTTTCTATAGTCCACGCACATTCTCATGGTGCCGTCTTTCTTTTTTACCAGAACCAAGGGGGCTGCCCAGGGGCTACAGCTGTCTCTAATGACCCCAGCTTCTTTCATCTCCCTTAGCATACCCTTGGCGTTCTGATAATGTGCAGGGGGTACAGGTCTGTGCCTCTCTTTTTTTGGTGGGTGGCTCCCTGTGGGGATGTGGTGTTCTATCCCCTTTACTCTGCCGAAGTCTAGCGGGTGCTTACTAAAGACTCTCTCGTACTCCTGTACCACCCGGTAGACTCCTTGTTTTTGGTGCAGGGGAGTGGAGTCAGCACCCACGTGGAGTTTCTGGCACCAGTCCTCCTTTTGTTTCTGGGAGCCATTACCCTCCGCCTGAGGAGATGGAGGCAAGGGTTCCACGGCCCTGATAGCTTGGTGTTCGACAACAAACAGTTTGGCGAGTGTAGCGTACCTGGGTAAGTGTACTTCCCTCTCCCCAATGTTGAGGATGCGGACGGGCACCCTCCCATGTCGGACATCAACCACCCCCCGGGCTGTCAAAATGGTGGGCCTGCTGTCTGAGTACACGGGTTCTACCATGGCTTGGTAGTCTCTACCTCTCAACCCGATTGCAGTCCGACACCAGATCATCAAGGGGATCTGCTACTTTGGATCTAATCCTTATAAACAAGGAGGAAATGGTTGAGGAGGTAAAAGTGGCTGGGACCCTAGGAGGCAGCGATCATGCTATTATAGAATTTTGGATAACTAGAGGAGGAAGACATGTGAAGACTCAAACTTCAAAGTTAGATTTTAGAAAGGCAGATTTTAAGAGACTCAGAAAGAGAATAGGAGGGATCCAATGGCTGGATGTCCTTAAGGACAAAAATGTCCAGGAAGGATGGGAAATTTTTAAAAATGAGATTCTCAAAGCACAATCGTTAACAATCCCGAAAAGTAGGAAGAATGGGAAGCATTTAAGGAAACCAGGATGGATGAACACAGAACTTAAACACATGCTGAAAAGAAAGAAAGAAATGTTTATTAAATGGAAAGAGGGAGGCATATCTAAAGAAGATTATAATGCAGTCTGCAGATCCTGTAGGGCATGTATCAGGTTAGCTAAAGCTGACAATGAATTAAGGCTTGCAAGAGATGTCAAAAGCAATAAAAAAGGATTTTGGGGGTATGTCAAAAGTAAAAGAAAAGTCAAAGATGCTATAGGATTTTTACAGGATGAAAATGGAGAAATGGTAAGAGAGGATGTTGAGAAGGCCAAACTTTTTAATTCCTATTTTGCATCTGTTTTCTCTCAGAAAGAAAATGTAACATCAACTGATCTTCACTGTCCTTTTAAAGGAATAGAAGAATCCAAGTTATCTGTAAACAGAAAGATTGTGAGGGAATATTTAGCTAACATAAATGAGTTCAAGTCTCCAGGTCCAGATGAATTACACCCCAGAGTACTGAAGGAGATCGTAGAAGAAATTTTAGAACCACTCTCCATAATCTTTGAAAATTCTTGGAGAACAGGAGAAGTCCCAGAAGACTGGAGAAGAGCAAATGTTGTTCCTATCTTCAAAAAGGGGAAGAAGGTGGACCCAGGGAACTATAGGCCGGTGAGTCTGACTTCTATACCAGGAAAGATCTTTGAACAAATTATTAAACAACATGTATGTAAGTACCTGGATAAGAATGAAGTGATTAACCAGAGTCAGCATGGGTTTATAACTAACAAGTCATGTCAGACTAACTTAATTTCCTTCTATGACAGAATCACTGACTGGGTGGATCAGGGAAATGCTGTAGATATAGTATATCTTGACTTCAGCAAAGCATTTGACAAAGTATCTCACACCATCCTTATTGAAAAAATGACCAAGTATGCAATGGACCAGGCAACTGTTAGGTGGATTCATAACTGGCTTAGTGATCGGACTCAAAGGGTGATTGTAAATGGCTTCACATCCAGCTGGATGAATGTCTCAAGTGGGGTACCACAGGGCTCCGTCCTGGGACCTGTATTGTTCAACATCTTTATCAATGATTTAGATGAAGGAATTGAGGGTAAACTGATTAAATTTGCTGATGACACAAAGCTAGGAGGGATAGCTAATACTAGAGAAGAGAGAGAGAGGATTCAAAAAGACCTAAATAAACTGGAGCAGTGGGCAGCAACCAACAGAATGGTTTTTAACAGGGAAAAATGCAAAGTACTACATCTGGGCAATAAAAATGAAAAAAGCATATACAGAATGGGAGGAATAGAGCTAAGCAACAGTACATGTGAAAAAGACTTAGGTATACTAATAGATCATAGACTGAACATGAGTCAACAGTGTGATGCAGCAGCAAAAAAGGCAAATACAATTCTGGGATGTATTAACAGAAGCATACAGTCTAGATCACGTGAAGTCATTATTGGTCTTTACTCCTCTTTGGTCAGACCTCATCTGGAATACTGTGTACAGTTTTGGGCACCACATTTTAAAAAAGACATAGACAAACTGGAGCAAGTTCAGAGAAGAGCGACCAGAATGGTGACTGGTCTGCAAACCATGTCCTATGAGGAACGGTTGCAGGATTTGGGAATGTTTAGCTTGCAAAAAAGAAGACTGAGAGGAGACTTAATAGCTGTCTACAAATATGTCAAGGGCTGTCACATTGTAGAAGGATCATCTTTATTCTCATTTGCACAAGGAAAGACTAGAAGCAATGGGATGAAACTAAATGGGAGGAGACACAGATTAGATATTAGAAAAAACTTTTTGACAGTTAGGGTGATTAATGAGTGGAACAGGCTGCCACGAGAGGTGGTGAGTTCCCCTTCAATGGACGTCTTCAAACAGAGGCTGGACAGACATCTGTCTGAGATGATTTAGTGAATCCTGCTTTGAGCAGGGGGTTGGACCAGATGACCCAGGAGGTCCCTTCCAACTCTACCATTCTATGAGTCTATGAGTCTATCATTTCACTTTTGGGAGGCATGGAAATGGGGAATGGGTCACTCAGTCTTACGCTACCGATCTCACCACCAGACAGTTCTACCTGCTGCCGTCTCATCAGGGCTTGTATCTCCTTGTTGAGGACTCTCTGTTGGCTGGAACTAGCATTCACCGCCACCTGTTGTAGAATTACAATTACCTCTGAAAGACAATTTTCAATTATGTTAGTACCCACAGTTATTTTAGGGTGACTTTCATGACGGTCAATGTCCACAATAATCACTCCCTGTGCCGGCAGTTCAACTTTACCAATTTTAATGGTCATCTCCTTGAACCCCATCTGCGGCACGGGTAAGCCATTACTGGCGATGATGCTCAAGTTACTGTCTGGATACCGTGTGATATCAGCATCAGTCCAATACTGCTTAAAAAGTACATAAGGGATAGTGGTTACTTGTGACCCAGTATCCAGCAAGGCGCTCATGGGGATACCGTCCAGCACCACGGGTAAAACCGGGCGCCCCCCAACGTACTTATTACGCCAATTGTAAGGGCCTGGTGATCTTATGCCTGGGGGTTGGCCCTCTGCCCCAGGTTGGACCCGTTTAAATTACAGTACCTGGAAATGTGTCCTGGCTGGTTGCAACGACGGCAAATGGGCTGTCCATCCTCTGCGTAGCGGTCTGTGGGCCTCCCTCGGAACGACAGGATCCTCCTCTGTCGACGCCACGGGACATCCTCCGGCCTTGAAGCCAGCTCGATGGGTCTTGACGGGTCCACTTGCAACGCCTGGACGGTCCTGGTCAACGCCGTGACGCTCCTGGTTAGCTCCTGGACTTGCTGGTGCAGGCCTTTCGACGGGGCTTGGTTCAGGGCCTGTGCATCAGCCTCCACGGAGTCCATAGAGGAGGGCGCCGCCTCCTGGTGGTAGGTGATAGCAGGGCGCCGGGGGTTTATAGCGCCACTGGTTGCAGATTCACGGAGCACCCTTATGGCCCTATCCTTAAATTGGGCAAAGGTCAGGTCGGGGTTCTGAAAGAACATGAGGCGCAGCTGGGCCCTGTGGGCGCTGGACAGCAGACCTTCTATGAATTGTTCTGTTAGCAATTTGTCCGTTTCCTGCACACTGCCAGGGTCAGTTTGTTGGATAGCCCTCAAGACTTCCTGCAGATTTAGGGCATAGTCTCTGATGCTGTCCTGTGCCCGCTGCTTACACCCATAGAACCTCATTTTAATTTCATCGGAGGTACGTGTGTCAAAGGTACCCCGCAGCCGGGCCAGAATACCCTTCACAGTCCTTTTCTCCTCAGTGGGCCATGATTTTACCTCCCTTTGGGCTGCGCCAGTTAACTGCCCTGTTAATATGCTGACCTTCTGTTCCTCTGTCAGGGGGTAAACGTGGAACAAACTGTATAGCCTTTCCTTGAAGTCAGTTAGGGCATGGGGCTCCCCTGAGTATTTGGGCAGCCAGGCCGCTCCAGGGATGTAGGGCAGGGAAAAGGGCATCACCGCTGCTGCAGCTGCGTTGGTGGTAGTGGGCGCCTCTGTGTCCGACATCTTCCTCCCCCCCTAGTGAAGTGTGGCCTACCTTCCGACGATCCTCTTCTGTAGGCCGCGGCTCCGCTGCTGCTGCTATGGACGAGGACCTGGCGTCGCGTCCTGATGACGTCAGCGTCGCTCTCTCTCCCTTCCAGGACCTTGCGCAGCGTCGGTGCGTGGGGCGGAGCTTTGGATCTTGCGCGGTTTTGACGTCCACGCCCGTCTTCTTCCCGCGCGGCGTCCTGAAGATGGCGTCCGATGGCGGGAAACAGCTGCAGATGGCGGGAAGAAGGCAGAAGACAGCGGGAAACGGTCCAAGATGGCGTCTGATGGCGGGAATCGGCTCCGGAAGGCGGGAAACGACTCCACAGGTAAGTTACAAAAGTCTTTTTCAGGCACGCAGTACCCGGTGGTTGCGGGCACGAAATCCTGCCGACTACGCCAAAGCTGACTCGCCCCCTGGGCCGTGGGGCACTCGGATCCGGGCAATTAGGGAAACGATGGGAGTAGTAGTGGCAACCCGGTTCCGTGGCTCAGGGTGGTCAGGCCAGTGGTAGTCCGTTATGTGTTGTTGATTATGTCCGACTACGCCACCCGTGGATTTGCGGTTATTAGGAACCGCCGCTGCATGCAGACCGCTGGGGCTGATGAGGTGTGCAGCTAGGGTAGTGTGACTCCCCACAGGAAGAGTGCGGCCCCAGGGCAGTATAATGGATGGTGGGAGTGATTGTAGTGCTGGAGGAGCAAGGAGCACACAGACAACAGATTGCAGTCCAGGGTCTTTACTAAACAGGTAAACTGACCCACAAACAGTCCCAGCTAGGAGGGGACCTGGATGTCTGAGAGCAATGGGGAAATTGGCCCTGGTCAGGGTGAGGGTGTAGGCCTAGCGTGCTTTCTGCGCTCCTTCTGACTATCTCCTTCTGATAGGATAACAGCCCACGTTTCCGAGCTTTCCGTGCTTTCTCGCCTGTATGGCCTGCGATGTGGGTTCCTTTCTGCTCCCAGCCTTGTACGGCTTTACTGGTCCCTTCGGTTGTGGCAGGGCCTCCAGGCTTCTTAGGCCAAGGAATGTACAGTCCCTTGCGGGCTGGTTCTCTGCTGGGGGATGTGGAATCCTTCCAGCCTCAGACACCAAAGTCTGGTAAAGTTAAGTCTTTCTCTGCCAAGACAGGCTCTCTTCGCCTCTTGTCTCTGGCTTGTGGCTCTCTCCTACTGCCACACTTCCTCTTAGGTTACAATGCAACTTTCTGTCCCTGCTCCACTCTGGGACACGTCTCAGAGCTGAGACAGGCAATCCAGTTCTCCCTAACCCTGTCCCCAGTAGCAGCTTTTATAGGGGCAGCCTGCTCCCCCTACTGGCCTGAGACAGGAGGCATTGCATGCTAATGTTCCCCTAACCAGAGAACCTCCCCCTTGCTCTCAGACACAGCTTTATTACACTTGTGGCATCCAGGTAGGGTGACACATAGACATGTTATGTATCACTTATAATCATAAAGATTTATTATGGTTTTCCAATGTGTTCATAAAAAAATATTGTCTGCCCGTGATTTTTTGATAATCAGTCCAGAAAAGATAAGAAGTCAAGTTGGTAACTCTGAATGCTGTGAGCAATGACTGTAGTTGGCGGCTTCTGGAAAGGATGAATTTCATTTTTACCAGTACCATCAATAAAGATGATCTGCAGTGCACTCAATACAGTTTTAGTGGAAGTGGAAGTGCAAGTAGATTAGTGTGGATCCCTTGATAGTAGATCGGTAATATCACTAAACACTCTTTATTAGATTCAAATAAAAGGTTTTATTTTAATTGAGTATTTTCATTGAAAATATGAGAAATGGTTCCATATTTATAGGCGACAAAATAATGACGTTTCGACTCTCCCGAGTCTTAACCACAGTGTTGTAATGGAGTGTGAAGGAAGGAAGTAGGCTGTAATGCATCTGTATTGTTAGGCATGGAGGAGGACCCTGTACAGCATCTATGGTATGGTGCACACAGTAGCCGTACTTTCAGGAAGGTGACCGGACAACATTGTAACACTACTTACCTGCAGTAGATGAACCACATATTTGCAAGTTAATAGTTTTTGGGGATAGGTTCTCGTTACCTCCTAACTTGCTACTGCTTTAGCAAAACTCAACATTACTCACATGCATACTCGCAAACTCAGAATGTATTACTGGAAAATTAACAGATAATTAAAACATAGACAAGTGCACTGAGCATGTGTTCTGCTCTGCTAAATAAAAAAATGCCATATTAGCACTCATATTACAATTATAATTATAAATATTATTATAAATTATAATCCCAGAGTTCTGTCTCTGGGTCTTATTGCAGTCACTTTACAGATTAGCATTTAGAAAAAATTTGAAGTGCAAAATCATAAGAGCTACATACCTAACATAATAACAGGATGACCGAGGACCTAGAGTCCACTTTCACTTGCTTACATGCCTGTTTCAAGACTAAGCCAGACCAAGACTGGCTCTATAAGTGTTAGCAACTGTACGCTTGTCTTGTCTCTGATCATGTACATGTTTGTGGACATCTCGTACTTGACTCATTTCCTTTCATAGGCCATTAAGCCCTTCACTAATAATAACCACAAAAGAAAGCATTCTATTCAATACAGCGGAAGTACAGCGGAAGTTTTCTGCTAATAAAAAGCCACAAAAATCTACACCATAATATAAAAGTGCTATATTGAGTTTTTGCATTCAGTTTTCCCTGAATTTTCCATTGCTTTTACTTTTTTACCTCCTACATCTATGACTAAGGGTGGACACACCCGAACGCATGGGCCCTATTATGACTGTGAAACATGACTACCAGTGTTTTTATTCATAATCAAATAAAGGAATGACATTTTTACAATATGTGCTGGAGTTTTATCAACTTTTTAGATGTAATACCACTGATCTGTGGTTCAGTAGGTTCCGTTCACCTGATACTGGGATCATAGTCCACAAGATGGTGAGCTGTATCACCTTCCCAATTTTTTTTCCTTTGTTTATTCATATAATGCGCATGTTTAAAGGTCCAGTCCAGATCTTATCCTTGGAAAGTTCAAGCATATTTATTTTAGCAGATTGTGAACTCTCATTTACAACAATGGACTTTCTTTTTGCTCAGTTCAAATATTTTTTTTTCTAATTTAAATGGGGAGTTTTAGTTTCCCTTTAACCACTTCGCGCCAGAGCCTGTTTTTGCCTTCGTGACCGGGCCAATTTTTTCAATTCTGACCACTGTCACTTTATGAGGTAATTACTCTGGAAGGCTTCAACGGATTCCCCTGAATCTGACACTGTTTTTTCATGACATATTGTACTTCATGATAGTGGTAAAATTTCTTCGATATCACTTGCGTTTATTTGTGAAAAAATTGGAAATTTGGCGAAAATTTTGAAAATTTTGCAATTTTCAAACTTTGAATTTTCATTAGAGATGAGCGTTGTTCTACTCGAACTGTTCGCCAATCTCAAATTCGAGCTGTTTTGGGCGGTGTTCGAGCCGGTCGGCGAACACGAACAATTTGAGAAAAATTCGGCTGTTCGAGGTTATGTTCGATAACTGTTCGTGCACCAAAATCATAACTGGATTTTTTCTCAGTAATGATGAAAATTAATGTTAATACGCAGTTTGAGTGTACAGCGGGGTGGGGGGCGGGGCAGGGGATGGATCTCTGCAGGAACAATGAAGATCTCCATTTTTTTTTCTCTTTCCCGCATTTGCAGTGGGGAGGTGCAATCTGTTAGCCTATCAGCAGCGCACACACGGAGCGAAGTGCTTTTTTTCACACAAGCAAGGGCATGTGTGATTGGCAGTGTATGTCACATGTCCTTGCCCTATAAGACCAAGCCATTTTCCCCGTCGCCACCATTTTCTCACTGCTGCAGCTGCGTGTTAGACGGCACCGCTGTTGCTGTGTGCGCTATACCTTGTTAATTTCAAGCCAATTTTCGCACAAATATACAGATAGCTTGGGAGTAGGGAATAGTTGTGATTGCAGTCCTTTTAAGGACTAGGTTACAGCATTTCCTACGACTTTTATCAGGCAGGTCTGTGCTCTTAAATAGATAGATTGTGGGAGTAAAGACTAATTGTAATTGGAGTCCTTTTCAGGACTAGGTTACATCAGTTCCTATCAGTTTTTGCCAGGCAGGTCTGTGCCAGTGCTGTGCAAGTTTTTTTCACAGCATTTGGCTGAATCTAGCAAAGCTAATCCTTTTTGGCCTATTGCAGAGTGTGTTAGTCAGTGGAGTAGCCTATCTGTGTTGCAAGATATACCACCTGTGTATAGAATACCAATTTTTTTACTGCACCTAGTGAAGTAAAATCTTTTGGGCATAGCATCATTCTATTAGTCCATCTACACTGACCTCCATCAGGTTGCAAACTGAATATAATTTTTTTCTGCATCTAGCTCTGAAAAAATATTTGGGCTTCTAGCGGTGTGTGGGACTTGGTCTATTAGTCCATCTATACTGACCTCCATCAGGTTGCAAATTAAAAATAATTTTTTTCTGCATCTAGCTCTGAAAAAATATTTGGGCTTCTAGCAGTGTGTGGGACTTGGTCTATTAGTCCATCTATACTGACCTCCATCAGGTTGCAAATTAAAAATAATTTTTTTCTGCATCTAGCTCTGAAAAAATATTTGGGCTTCTAGCAGTGTGTGGGACTTGGTCTATTAGTCCATCTATACTGACCTCCATCAGGTTGCAAATTAAAAATAATTTTTTTCTTCATTTATCTCTGAAAAAATATTTGGGCTTCTAGCAGCGTGTGGGACTTGTTCTATTAGTCCATCTATACTGACCTCCATCAGGTTGCAAATTAAAAATATTTTTTTTCTGCATCTAGCTCTGAAAAAATATTTGGGCTTCTAGCAGTGTGTGGGACTTGGTCTATTAGTCCATCTATACTGACCTCCATCAGGTTGCAAATTAAAAATAATTTTTTTCTGCATCTAGCTCTGAAAAAATATTTGGGCTTCTAGCAGTGTGTGGGACTTGGTCTATTAGTCCATCTATACTGACCTCCATCAGGTTGCAAATTAAAAATAATTTTTTTCTTCATTTATCTCTGAAAAAATATTTGGGCTTCTAGCAGCGTGTGGGACTTGTTCTATTAGTCCATCTATACTGACCTCCATCAGGTTGCAAATTAAAAATAATTTTTTTCTGCATCTAGCTCTGAAAAAATATTTGGGCTTCTAGCAGTGTGTGGGACTTGGTCTATTAGTCCATCTATACTGACCTCCATCAGGTTGCAAATTAAAAATAATTTTTTTCTGCATCTAGCTCTGAAAAAATATTTGGGCTTCTAGCAGTGTGTGGGACTTGGTCTATTAGTCCATCTATACTGACCTCCATCAGGTTGCAAATTAAAAATAATTTTTTTCTTCATTTATCTCTGAAAAAATATTTGGGCTTCTAGCAGCGTGTGGGACTTGTTCTATTAGTCCATCTATACTGACCTCCATCAGGTTGCAAATTAAAAATTATTTTTTTCTGCATCTAGCTCTGAAAAAATATTTGGGCTTCTAGCAGTGTGTGGGACTTGGTCTATTAGTCCATCTATACTGACCTCCATCAGGTTGCAAATTAAAAATAATTTTTTTCTGCATCTAGCTCTGAAAAAATATTTGGGCTTCTAGCAGTGTGTGGGACTTGGTCTATTAGTCCATCTATACTGACCTCCATCAGGTTGCAAATTGAATAAAAAAATTTTCTGCATCTAGCTCTGAAAAAATATTTGGGCTTCTAGCAGTGTGTGGGACTTGGTCTATGAGTCCATCTATACTGACCTCCATCAGGTTGCAAATTGAATAAAAAAAATTTCTGCATCTAGCTCTGAAAAAATATTTGGGCTTCTAGCGGTGTGTGGGACTTGGTCTATTAGTCCATCTATACTGACCTCCATCAGGTTGCAAATTAAAAATAATTTTTTTCTGCATCTAGCTCTGAAAAAATATTTGGGCTTCTAGCAGTGTGTGGGACTTGGTCTATTAGTCCATCTATACTGACCTCCATCAGGTTGCAAATTAAAAATAATTTTTTTCTTCATTTATCTCTGAAAAAATATTTGGGCTTCTAGCAGCGTGTGGGACTTGTTCTATTAGTCCATCTATACTGACCTCCATCAGGTTGCAAATTAAAAATAATTTTTTTCTGCATCTAGCCCAGCCAATAGTTTTGGCCTAATACCACAGTTTGGCCACTCAGCTCTGCTCGGTTACCATCCATTGTTTTTTTGTGCAAACAACTCCAGAGTTGTGAATTAGTTAACCACCAAAATGAGTGGAAAAAGGCCTGCTGCTGGTGGAAAGGGGAATAGGCGTGTTGGGAAGGGGAAAAAAGGTTGTGTCCGTGGGGTAGGTGCAGAAGAAAGACCATCTTCCAGCCAAACTAAAATGTCTACTTCTTTTAGCGGACAATGTGATAAGATCCCTTTCTTACGGCCACGCCAATCGCTACAAATTCCAGATGAGGCACAAAAACAGCAGGTGCTTCAACGGATATCAAGTGCTCCTTTAAGTGGGCTCTCCTCCACATCAACTTCAACATCACAAATACTCCAGTCCTCAAAGGTGTCACCCAAATCGCACTTGCTTCCTCACAGCTCCCAAATCTCCAGCTGCCCGTCTGAGTATGAGGTAGAACAGATGGTTGAGTCTGCAGAGCTGTTTACTCATACTATAGCCTGGGAATCAGAGGTCGACTCCAGCGCTTCTGTGAATCCAGACGAGGAAATGATCTGCACTGATGCCCAGAATCTTTATGAGTCGGATCCAGGACCAGACGCAGAAGGTTCTGACCATAATGTAGACCCTCATTCCCAAACTGTAACTCCTGTTGGTGGAGACAATGAGGAAGACGATGATAAGACTCAAATACCTGATTGGAGCGACAACTTTAGTTTTTTGTCAGGGCAGGAACAGGTTGGCTCTGAGGACGACGGGTGTGATAACGCACAGGGTGATGATGATGAGGTCGGAGATCCCACTTACTGTCAACCCACAGTCAGCCAAGAGATGAGGTCAGCAGAGGAGGTGGAGGAAGATGCTAGTGACGACGAGGTCAGGTTGCGCCTTCCTGGACAGAGACGTAGTACTGGAAGCACGTCAACAACTGCATCCTCAAACACAACTCTGCCTCTCACCACAAGTCGTGGTGGCTCTTCAGGTCGCATGGGTGCTAAGCCTTGCATAGCCTGGGCATTTTTTCAGATCGATAAAGATGACCCAACTCGTGTTATCTGTAACATTTGTCAGCAAAAGCTAAGTAGAGGCCAAAAAATACATAGTTTGAGTACTTCATGCATGAACCGGCACATGGACATGAAGCATAAGTTGCAGTGGGAAGCTCAGTGTGCTACAATGCGGCCTAGCCGGCCGGGCCAATCACCGTCTGCCATATCTTGTGCATCCGCGGCCTCTTCATCCTCTGTGACTGGGGGGACAGCAGTCATACCTGTTTTGGGGCGCAGACCTGCCACCTCTTTACCCGCAACAGCCAGCGTGATTGGCAGGTCATCATTTTCTTTGGAGGTGGTAACACCAGCTGGTGTTGAGCGCTGTCCGACATCGATAGCACCACCTTTGGATCAAGGCAACCTAACATGTCCGCCTGCATCTTCCTCACAGACCGGCAGTTTGCCGGGGACACCCTTATCAACCCCGTCTAAGCACAATAGCCAGCCCTCGGTCCCTCAGATGTGGACAAGTAAAAGACCATTTCCTCCTAGCCATGAGAAAGCTAAGAGGTTGAATTTCACCATCTGCAAGCTCTTGGCTACAGAAATGCTGCCTTTCCGCCTGGTGGACACAGAGGATTTTCGAGACCTTATGTCCGTCGCAGTGCCCCAGTACCAGATGCCCAGTCGGCACTACTTCTCAAAGAAAGGTGTGCCTGCGCTCCACCAGCATGTCGCACACAACATCACCGCTTCTTTGAGAAACTCTGTGTGTGACAGGGTGCATTTCACCACAGACACTTGGACGAGTAGGCATGGACAGGGGCGTTACATGTCGCTGACTGGGCACTGGGTAACTATGGTGACAGCAGGACAAGGGGCTGCTGTCCAAGTCTTGCCGTCCCCACGAGTTGTGCGTCAATCCTCTTTATGTCAAAGTTCCTCCACTGCTTCTGCCTCCTCAACCTCCTCTCGGTCTTCCACCTGCACCCAAAGCCTGTCTGGTCATGCCACAAGCTTTCTAACTGCGCAGAAGGGATCCTGCACACCTCCTTACTATGCTGGCAGTAGGGCTCAACGTCATCAGGCGGTTTTTACATTGAAATGTCTGGGAAATGTGAGTCACACAGCTGAGGAGTTGTGGTCAGCTCTGGAGAACCAATTTCATGAATGGTTGTCTCCACTGGACCTGAAACCAGGGAAGGCCGTGTGCGACAATGCTGCAAACCTGGGTGCGGCCCTTCGCCGGGGCAATGTCACACACGTGCCTTGTATGGCTCACGTGTTGAACCTGGTTGTCCAGCAATTTTTAGCCCACTATCCCAGACTAGATGGCCTCTGCAGAGGGCACGGTCGCTGTGTGCTCACTTCCGCCGTTCGCATCCCGCAGCTCAGCGACTTACATCTCTACAGAAGTCGTTGGGCCTGCCACTTCACCGGCTAAAATGTGATGTGCCTACCCGGTGGAATTCAACTCTGCACATGTTGCAGCGACTGTGGCAGCACCGACAAGCCCTGGTGCAATACGTTCTGACGTATAGCCTGGGCCAACGAGATTCAGAGGTGGGGCAAATCACGCTGGAGGAGTGGTCTCAGATCAGGAACCTATGCACCCTTCTGCACAGTTTTGAAATGGCGACGAAGATGTTTAGTACTGACGATGCCATTATCAGCATGACTATTCCGGTGATTTACATGCTGGAGCACATGTTAAACAGAATTCGGAGTCAGGTGGTGGCACAAGAGGAGGTGGAGGAAGTAGAGGAGGAGGAGTTGTATGCGGAAGGGCTAACATCTGCAAGGTCCAGACGGTCGGCAGCACCAAGGCGGCAGGCATGTGAGGGTGGGGGAGATGGTTTTACCAGGGCGCATGGTAGCAGCCAAACTAGTGAGGAAGGTGCAGGAGCCCAGGAAGAAGTGGAGGACGAACTGATGGAAGACTCATCAGATGAGGGAGACCTTGATCACATTTCTGTTGTGCGAGGTTGGGGGGAGAGGACAGAGGAAGGAAGCATGATTGTTACCTCGCCACCAACACAACAGGGACTTGGTGCTCCTGGATGCGCAACACACATGAGTGCCTTCTTGCTGCACTACCTGCAACATGACCCTCGAATTGTGAGAATTAGAAATAATCCTGACTACTGGGTTGCCACACTGTTAGATCCCCGGTACAAAAGTAAATTTGCAGAAATTATTCCTGCCATAGAAAGGGATGCACGCATGCAGGAGTATCAGCAGAGACTGTTGCAGAATCTTACATGTGCTTTTCCACAAAATACCAGTGGTGCACGTAGTGAATCTCACAGTTCCAACTTGCCAACCGTGGGACCGTCAAGTGTTCAGCACTCAAACCGTAACAGAACCACAGTATCTGCTGGTAACATCAATTTTGCGGAATCATTTCACCACTTTTTTAGCCCATCCTTTGCAAGGCCACAGGAGACAAGAAGTCTGACACATAGTCAACGCCTAGAGACGATGGTACAGGAGTATCTCCAAGTAAACATTGAAGCCACGACTGTGTCACTGGACCCTTGCTCTTTTTGGGCTTCCAATCTGGATAAATGGCCGGAGCTAGCCACTTACGCCTTGGAGATCTTGTCATGCCCCGCAGCCAGCGTTCTGTCTGAACGTGTGTTCAGCGCTGCTGGTGGTGTGCTGACAGATAAGCGCACGCGGCTCTCCACTGATAATGTAGACAGACTCACGTTCATAAAGATGAACAAATCATGGATCCGAAACGACTTTTCTACCCCTGTGTCATCCTGGGGAGAGTAAAAGCTTGATGATTGGTTAAAATCACCCTACCAACCGTTTTAAGCTTTCAAATTACTAATCATGTTTATCTGTATCTTGACTGGAAAATAATTTGGGCTTTGTAGCAGTGTGCAGCACTGATCCTATTAGGCCATCTATAATAAGCTTCACCAGATTTAAAATTAAAAATAATTTTTAGCTGCATCTAGCCCGGAAAATAATTTTGGGGCTCCGAGATGCGCAAGACACATAAGTGCCTTCTTGCTGCACTACCTGCAGCATGACCCTCATATTGTCAGAATTCGAAGTAATCATGACTACTGGGTTGCCACACTCTTAGATCCCCCAAACTTTTCGATCAACCTTTTCATTTTAATAAAGACCAAAAAAATGGTCATTTTTGAAATTATAAGCATTAGCAGGTTGTTAGAAACTGAAATCAAACAGTTTTCAACTCAAAACTTTATTCTAGGTGATGTTACATTTTCACATAGGACCCCTTGTTCGAAAGGAGCTTCTGAACTCTCTCGTCCATTGAATTTGTCAGGTTTTGGATGGTTTCTGCTTCAATTGTTTTGCATGAGGACAGAATACTATCCCAGAGCTGTTGCTTAGATGTGAACTGCCTCCCGCCATCATAGACACTCCTTTTAATGATGCTCCAAAGGTTCTGAATGGGGTAGAGGTCAGGGGAGCATGGGGGTCACACCATAAGTTTGTCCCCTTTTATGCCCATATCAGCCAGAGATGCAGATGTTTTATGTGCAGCATGAGATGGTGCATTATCATGCAGAAAAATGATCTTGCTGTGAAATACACGGTTCTTCTTCTTGAACCATGGCAGGAAGTGCTGTTTGAGAAAATCCACATACATTATGGAGTTCATCTTTAGTGCCTTCAGGGATTCTAAAGGGGCCGACAATCTCTCTCCCCATGATTCCAGCCCAAAACATTACTCCACCTCCTCCTTGTTGGCGCTGTAGCCGTGTTTGCGTGGGGTGTCCATCAACCAGCCATCCTCCACTCCATTCATCTGGACCATCGAGCGCTGCACGGCACTCATCCGTGAACAAAACAGTTTTGAAATCAGTCTTCATGTAATGTTTGGCCCACTGGAGCCGTTTCTGCTTGTGTGAAGTGGATAGAGGAGGTCGACAGGATGGCATATGCACAGCTGCAAACCTCTGAAGGACCCTGCATCTTGTTGTTCGGGGGACGTTGGAGGCACAAGCAGCTTCAAAAACTTGTCTGCTGCTATGACAAGGCTTTTTTGCCGCTGCTGTTTCAACCTGACGTAATTGCCTGTAGGAAAGAGTCCTCAATTTGCCCTTATCAGCACGCACACGTGTGTACTGTGAATCAGCTACATACTTCTTGATTGCCAAGACACTTCATCCTGATCATCGCACAATGTTGATTGTAGTCATGCCTTGACCTAAACACTCCACAATTTGTTGCTTCTCAGCAGCCGACACATCCTTTTTCTTTCCCATTTTGGCAGAAAATGTAGGCTGCTTAATAATGTGAGAGAGCCTTCTTAAGTAGTCTTGCCTTTCATTGGACACACCTGCCAAACTAATTAGCACAGGTGTCTGCAATTGCTTACAGTGATATAAAGAGCCCTGACACACATCACCATCAATGAGTTTAACTGACAAACAAACAAATTCTTCCCTTATCACTCCTAAACACTTTTTGCATAATAATTTGGAACGCGGTGTACATGTGCTTTTCCACAAAACACCAGTGGTTCACGTAGTGAATCTTACAGTTCTAACTTGCCAACCGTGGTCTGTATGGAATTGTTCAATAAAGGGCCCAAAATTAAGATAACATAGATGGGAGAGGTCTCTATGAATAGGAATTCCTAAGTATTTGATACCCTGTGAGGGCCAGGCAAAGGGAAAGTTGGACTGGATGGAATCCTATATGGATTTAGGAAGGGAGACATCGAGGGCCTCAGACTTCGCTGCATTGATTTTAAAATTTTACCATGTAACAAAGTGATCTATTTCAGCCATAACAGCAGGGATGGATATATGTGATTGAGTGATATATACTAGGACATCATCAGCAAATAGAGAGCACTTGTACTCGGTGCCTCCCACCTCAATCCACCTAATATTGGGGTTATGGCGAATTGATGAGAGCAGGTGCTCCGTCACTAGGATGTATAAGAGAGGGGACAGAGGACATCCCTGCCTTGTCCCATTGGTGATTGTGAAAGGTGATGAAAATGTTCTGACGCACCCCCTGGGCCTTGGGACACCCGGAGCCGGACACTTTTTGGTGGATGCTGGTGGTTGTAGTCTTCGTGGCGGCGATCCGGTTCCGTGGCTCAGGGCGGTCAAACCAGTGGCGGAACTATTTATGTGGTTTTGATGTTTAAATGTCCGACTACGCCACCCGTGGATTGCGGTCAGAGTGAACCGCCGCTACAGGGCAGACCGCTAAGGCTGGTGTTGTGGGTGCAGCAGAGCGTAGCATAACTCCCCACGGGAGGAGTATAGCCTCAGGGCAGTGTATGCGGAGGATGGGGGTGATGGTGCAGGGCAGCAGCAGTAACGACACGGAGTCAGTGATGCAGTTCAGGGCCTTTACTCACAGTTCTTATTATCCAGACCACGTCTGCAGGTAACGGCTGCCCACGTCGTACTGTGCTCACCAGGTGAGGGGCTCAGACAACTCCCAGATAACTTTGGAGCGCTTCACAGGACCCCCTTTGTGTGTCCTTTGTCTGGCCTTTCTTACCAACACTTCTGTCCGGCTGCCTCGGGCCTCCTCTTGGTAAACTTGGCGCCAGTTTCCCTGACCCTATGTGGTGCCTTCCTAGCGGGTGTAGCGAGGGGCTGCGCCACATAAAATGTCAGAGCCTCCGGTTTCTAGCTGATGGTCGTTTCCTGCCTCCACTAGTTCGGGGACCGGTCTCCCCCTTTGGCCTGACCCCTCCACGCAGGTGGATTCGGGCGTGCGGTGGCGACTCGCCCGTCCGCACCCCTGGGATCCCTTCATTCCTCGTTCCTGGAGCCTTCTCCGCTCCTCTTCCTTCCTTCTCCCTCTTGCAGGCCTGGGCCTCTGTTACTAGGCCCGCCTCCGGAGCAGAGCTCATGCAGAGCCCCTGCTCCCTGCCACTTCTACTCAGACTTCTCTGCACTGAACTAAGATGGTGCCCACCTTTTATACTCCCTTCTCAATGCACCCAGGAACTGCTTCCTCCCTGCTCCTACACTGCAGGGTTCCCCTTCCTCAGTGTTCCCTCCCCCCACTCCAGCCAGGGACAGGGACTGTCGTGCCCATCTCAGGGGCATATTGGTCGCCTTGCCCCACGGCAATGTGGTGTAATGCATGCAGGTGTCGGGTCCTGATCCACACTCCATCCTTATCTGAGAGTGAGATATCACACCTCTGGGTGAGGTGCAATACGTCTGTAGCAACCGAGCCCTCGGTGCTACAGTTCCATTTATCTTCAGCCTAGGTGACGTATTGTGATACAGGGCCGTGATTTTGGCTATAAAAGGGTCCCCTAGACCCCTACCCCAAGCTTTTTAAGAGAATCATATATGGCGTGCCAGGAGACTCTATGGAATGCTTTCTCAGCATCCAACGAGAGTATCTACTTACAAATTTTTAACTGCATGAGACTTGCCCTCCAATAGATCCTTGTAAATGGATTTAAAGTGTATTCATTCAAATTAGAGGGACAATTTAAATTAAAAAGCTTAGAGCTGCCTCCACCACAGGGGGGCTCTCTCGACCCACCAGCGGACAGGCACCAGTATTGGGAGAGGGGGGCTGGCCGTCAGGGTTCACCGCGGCTCTGGCACAAACCCGGCGACACGGAGGTGGCACGGGCAGGAGCGGACTGGCCGTCTCGGCTTCTCACTTTTTGGATTTTAGAAGGGCATGACATGCCTATATCTGTGTCTCCCCCTCCTTTTACTCCTCCACCTCTTTTCTTTTCGCATGACTATATGTACTTGTCACTTTTCCATGTGTTAGTTGTGTCTTCTGAGCAGTTTGTCAGCTTTTGGACACCTTTGAAGGTGTTTTCTATGTGTTTCTATGTGTTTTTGTTTGCCTGCCATTGGTTTTAACGGTGTTCGAAGGTGTTCGACGAACAGTTCGACGAACAGTTCGGCGAACACACGGGTGTTCGACGAACCGAACCGAACTCGAACACTATGGGGGTGGCTCAACACTAATTTTCATGCCCTTAAATCAGAGAGAGATGTCACACAAAATAGTTAATAAATAACATTTCCCACATATCTACTTCACATCAGCACAATTTTGGAACAAAATTTTTTTTTGTTAGGAAGCTATAAGGGTTAAAAGTTGACCAGCGATTTCTCATTTTTAGAACAAAATTTACAAAAACATTTTTTTAGGGACCACATCTTATTTGAAGTGACTTTGAGGGGCCTTTATGACAGAAAATACTCAAAAGTGACACCATTCTAAAAACTTCACCCCTCAAGGTGCTCAAAACCACATTCAAGAAGTTTATTAACCCTTCAGGTGCTTCACAGGAATTTTTGGAATGTGGAAGAAAACAATGAACATTTAACTTTTTTTCACAAAACTGCTACTTTAACCTCAAATTTTTAATTTTCACAAGGGCAGCCAGAAATAATGGACCCCAAAATGTGTTGTGCAATTTCTCCTGAGCACGCTGATACCCCATATGTGGTGCAAAGCCACTGTTTTGGCGCACAGCATGGCTTGGAAGGTAAGGAGCGCCATTTGACTTTTGGAATGGAAATTTGACTGGAATCGATAGCGGACGCCATGTTGCATTTGGAGTGCCCCTGAGGTGCCTAAACAGTGGAAACCCCCAACAAGTGACCCCATTTTGGAAACTAGACCCCTCAAGGAACTTATCTAGATGTGTGGTGAGCACCTTGAACCCCGAGGGGCTTCACAGAATTTTATAATGTTAAAGTGTGAAAATAAAAAAACACATTTTTAACACAAAACTGCTACTTTTGCCTCAAATTTTTAATTTTCACAAGGGCAGCAGTGACACCCCAGGGGTCTGGTTGTCACAGTGATAGAGATATTACGTCTGAGAGCAGGTGGGAGGTCCTTTGGTCAGGGATCCTGTGCATGCCACACCTCCTGCCCAGCCTTGGGAGGGGAAGAACTTCCCCTGTATAAACCCGGGGCTGAGGCAGGGTTAGTGAGTCCAGGAAGAGTAGAGACAAGAGCAGCATAGGAAGCAGCAGAGTCACAAGGAGTCAGGGGCTGGCAGCTAAAGAGCTCGCCCTGACTAAGAAGATTCTTTACCGGACCCGGAGTCCGAGGCTGTGGGGACTAACTTCTACCCAGCAGCAGAATCCGTCAGGCAGGGGATTTCAGGTCCCCTGGCCCAGAAGCCCGAAGGCCCGGTCACACGCGTGGGACCAGCACCGCCATCGTGGAGCGGAAGCCATTAGAAGGCCCCGAGTCACCGGCCATACGGGTGAGCACCACACGGTACACTCAGGGACGTGGGCTACTTACATCAGCTTCTAGCAAGGTAGCCAGAAGAGTACAGTCAGCTTGGGAGGCCTACAACTACGCCTGGCCAGGGGAGATCCCATCTGCTCAAGGACTGACCAGGCCCCGTTCGCTAGCAAGTACTCCGGGAGGGTCTATCGTTGTTACCAGTAAAGACCCTGAACGCTACCATACCGTCTCTGAGTGGTTCCTGCTACCCCCATCATCCACGTCGGCTGCCCTGAGGCCATACCCCTCCCGTTGGGGGTTATACTATCACGCTGCACCATCCTTCCACCGGCCTCAGCGGTCTGCCCTGCAGCAGCAGCCCCCTGGCTGCATTCAACGGGTGGCGTAGTCATCAACCATTTTCTACCGCTAACAGACTGCCGTTCAGTTTGACTCCCTGGGCACGGACCGGGTCACCGCCACGAGACTACAACCCTAAACAGATCCGGCTCCGGGTAAGCTCCCGCGTGCGCAACGCAGCGCGACACAGGCCCAGGGGCGCGTCAACTTTGGCGTAGTCGGCAGGATCACGTGCCCGCAACCACCGGGTACTGCGTGCCTGAAAAGCAAAGACTGTTCAAACTTACCAGTGGTGAAGATTCCCGCCATCGGTGAAGATTCCCGCCATCCGGCGCCATCTTCAGCCTTCTTCCCGCCATCCGTGGAGTTTTCCCGCCATTGGACGCCATCTTGAGGACGCCGCGCGGGAAGAAGAGGGGCGTGGACTCCGAAAGCGCGCGAGAACTGAAGCCCCGCCTCACGTCCGGACGTTGCGTAAGGTCCTGGAAGGAGCCCAGCAGACGCCGACGTCACAGGAGCGCGACGGAAGGTCCTCAACCCTGACGATCCACTGCGGAGCCGCGGCCTACGGAACAGGATCATCGCAAGGTAGGCCACGGTCCACTAGGGGGGAGGAAGATGTCGGATACGGAGGAGAGCTCCACTGCCTCAACCCCCGCCAGCGCTACCGCTGTTGCAGTTATGCCCTTCACCATGCCCAACCTGCCGGACGGAGGAGAAGATCCGGAGGGACTGGAAGAAGTTGAACTCCCTGCGTTCCACCGTCATGGGACTATCCAGTATTCCCACCGGGTAAGGAGTAAGCAGGCTGCTACGTTGAACCCCTTACCTCACTACAACTGGGCGGAAACGCAAGACAGCGACCCTGCCGTCCGACTGGTGAAGGAGATGCTGACTCGCCCGGAGGCTAGCCTGGAATCAGACGCTCCAGAGGAAGCCAAACAACTATGGGCAGAGAAGAGTCGACTGTTCCTTTACAAGGGGAAGTTGTGCCGCAGAATGGTTAACTCCAGGACGCATGAACTACTCTGGCAAGTAGTGGTGCCACGAAGAGACGCAGCCATGGTGATGGAGGCATACCACGACGGAGCTGGACACTTCGGGTGGAAAAAGCTGGAGTTCCTGCTGCGCGAGCGGTTCCACTGGGTAGGCATGAGGGGAACCATCGAGAAGTGGTGCAGAGACTGTGGCCCGTGCAATCTGAGAAGGAAGGACCGGGCCAGCCAGAAGACTCCCCTGCAGTCCATCGTCACCCGGCAACCGTTGGAACTGGTAGCCTTGGATCATGTAAAACTGACCCCCAGCAGAAGTGGCTACGTCTACGCGTTAACCATCGTGGATCATTACTCCCGGTTTCTGGTTGTCGTCCCCGTCAAGGACTTAACGGCTCGAACAGCAGCTAGAGCCTTCCAGCAGCACTTTTGCCGTCCACACGGGTACCCGGACCAAGTGCTGACGGACCAGGGACCTGCCTTTGAAGCGGAGGTCTTCCAGGAATTCTGCAATCTGTATGGCTGCCGGAAGATAAGGACGACACCCTACCATCCGCAAACTAATGGACTTTGTGAGAAAATGAACCAGGTGGTAATGGATCTTCTAAAAACGTTGCCCCTGGAAGAACGCAGTCTGTGGCCTGAGAAGTTGCCCGATCTGGTGGACCTATACAACCACATCCCGGTAGGTTCCACCAACTGTACCCCGGCTTACCTAATGAGGGCAAGACCTGGTAAGTTACCTGTTGACCTGGAAATGGGAGTCCTGACGCCCGAGGACACTTCACCAGAAACAGACTGGGACACAGAGAGGCAGCAGCAGTACCGGAAAGTACAGGAGAGCGTGGAGCGAAGTCTCTGTCAGGCTAGGGAAAGACAAGAGAAGACTTACAACCAGTATGCTCCCGCTGTTCCCCTGGTACCCGGAGAGCAGGTCTTGAAGAGGAAGAGACGGCTCCACAAGTTGGACGACCAGTGGGAGAAGGACCCGTACACCGTACTGCCCTCAAGCCACGAGAACCCGAAGGTCTGTACCATCAGTAAAGACGGAGGGGAAACCACAGCCATTGTATCCCGGGACCACCTGAAGAAGTGCCCCGAACAACTGAGGAACCCTGAGGAGGAACAGGAAGACCATCGACCCGTGGAAGAAAGGGAAGATATGGTTAGTACCGTGCTCGGGGACTTCCCTCGGTCTTGGACTCAAGTCAATGGTGCAGTTGTGGTACCCGTACTCACCTTCCTCCAACCATCATCCCAAGAACCTACGGAGCAACGGGTAGAGCTGGAAGAGCAGCCGGTCCAGGAGGCAGAAGACTCCACCCAAGCGGAACAGGAGAATCCACCCTCTGCTTATAGTGAGCCTGCCGTACCCCTAGTGAGACAAAGAGCCGGTAGACAGCTGCCCAGTTTACCCTTGACAGCTCCTACACCCTGTAGTTCAGGGCCAGACAGTCAGCTCCGTAGGTCCACTAGGGCCACTAGAGGCCAGTTACCCGCACGTTGGAGGATCTAAATGTTTAAGTTGTTTTACAATGTTTACCTGTTTATTGTTGCTTGTGTGTAATTTTGTGTTTCTAGTTGTTTTTAGGAGTCTTCGGTGGATTTACCGGGAATCCTTTGTATATAGTTGGAGCGTAACCCAGGATGGACTAGAGACTGTTAAGGACTCGGGGTAGGACAGACCCCTACCTGGTTACGTCTCCCTGTGTTGGTGAAATGGACACCTTTGCTTTTCTTCAAAGACTGCACCCGGTTGCGGACATCCGTGACCATCTTATTGTGTTTCCTTATTGTATTTTATTGTTCTTTGATATACCTTGTTATATTTTTCTAAAAAGTGTTTAGTCCCGGAGTACTAAATTTCACTAGGGGGGAGTGTGACACCCCAGGGGTCTGGTTGTCACAGTGATAGAGATATTACGTCTGAGAGCAGGTGGGAGGTCCTTTGGTCAGGGATCCTGTGCATGCCACACCTCCTGCCCAGCCTTGGGAGGGGAAGAACTTCCCCTGTATAAACCCGGGGCTGAGGCAGGGTTAGTGAGTCCAGGAAGAGTAGAGACAAGAGCAGCATAGGAAGCAGCAGAGTCACAAGGAGTCAGGGGCTGGCAGCTAAAGAGCTCGCCCTGACTAAGAAGATTCTTTACCGGACCCGGAGTCCGAGGCTGTGGGGACTAACTTCTACCCAGCAGCAGAATCCGTCAGGCAGGGGATTTCAGGTCCCCTGGCCCAGAAGCCCGAAGGCCCGGTCACACGCGTGGGACCAGCACCGCCATCGTGGAGCGGAAGCCATTAGAAGGCCCCGAGTCACCGGCCATACGGGTGAGCACCACACGGTACACTCAGGGACGTGGGCTACTTACATCAGCTTCTAGCAAGGTAGCCAGAAGAGTACAGTCAGCTTGGGAGGCCTACAACTACGCCTGGCCAGGGGAGATCCCATCTGCTCAAGGACTGACCAGGCCCCGTTCGCTAGCAAGTACTCCGGGAGGGTCTATCGTTGTTACCAGTAAAGACCCTGAACGCTACCATACCGTCTCTGAGTGGTTCCTGCTACCCCCATCATCCACGTCGGCTGCCCTGAGGCCATACCCCTCCCGTTGGGGGTTATACTATCACGCTGCACCATCCTTCCACCGGCCTCAGCGGTCTGCCCTGCAGCAGCAGCCCCCTGGCTGCATTCAACGGGTGGCGTAGTCATCAACCATTTTCTACCGCTAACAGACTGCCGTTCAGTTTGACTCCCTGGGCACGGACCGGGTCACCGCCACGAGACTACAACCCTAAACAGATCCGGCTCCGGGTAAGCTCCCGCGTGCGCAACGCAGCGCGACACAGGCCCAGGGGCGCGTCACAGCCAGAAAAAATGGACCCCAAACTGTGTTGTGCAATTTCTCCTGAGCACGCTGATACCCTATATGTGGTGCAAAACCACTGTTTGGGCGCACGGCATGGCTTGGAAGGTAAGGAGCGCCATTTGAATTTTGGAATGGAAATTTGACTGGAATCGATAGCGGACGCCATGTTGCATTTGGAGAGCCCCTGAGGTGCCTAAACAGTGGAAACCCCCAACAAGTGACCCCATTTTGGAAACTAGACCCCTCAAGGAACTTATCTAGATGTGTAGTGAGCACCTTCAACCCCCAGGGGCTTCACAGAATTTTATAATGTTGAAGTGTGAAAATAAAAAAACACATTTTTAACACAAAACTGCTACTTTAGCCTCAAATTTTTAATTTTCACAAGGGCAGCCAGAAAAAATGGACCCCAAAATGTATTGTGCAATTTCTCCTGAGCACGCTGATACCCCATATGTGGTGCAAAACCACTGTTTGGGCGCACGGCATGGCTTGGAAGGTAAGGAGCGCCATTTGACTTTTGGAATGGAAATTTGACTGGAATCAATAGCGGACGCCATGTTGCATTTGGAGAGCCCCTGAGGTGCCTAAACAGTGGAAACCCCCAACAAGTGACCCCATTTTGGAAACTAGACCCCTCAAGGAACTTATCTAGATGTGTGGTGAGCACCTTGAACCCCCAGGGGCTTCACAGAATTTTATAATGTTGAAGTGTGAAAATAAAAAAAACACATTTTTAACACAAAACTGCTACTTTAGCCTCAAATTTTTAATTTTCACAAGGGCAGCCAGAAAAAATGGACCCCAAAATGTGTTGTGCAATTTCTCCTGAGCACGCTGATACCCCATATGTGGTGCAAAACCACTGTTTGGGCGCACGGCATGGCTCGGAAGGTAAGGAGCGCCATTTGACTTTTGGAATGGAAATTTGGCTGGAATCGATAGCGGACGCCATGTTGCATTTGGAGAGGCCCTGAGGTGCCTAAACAGAGGAAACCCCCAACAAGTGACCCCATTTTGGAAATGACACCCCTCTGGGAATTCATCTATGGGTTTAGTGACCATTTTAACTCAATGGATGATTTCCAGAAACAAGCACGCAATGGAAGGTTTAGATTCTGGAGAACCCCCCCTGGAAATTAAGTGAGCTCTACTCGAATGTGTCATTCACTAAATGAACCAAATGTTTGAATGACAAATTGGGATACATTTTTACAGTTTAAAAACGTGGTTCTGTGTGGAAGATTTTAAAGCAGTCAGTGACGCATAAGGCTGGCAATGATGGGCATTGTGGGCAATAGTAGCAGGTATCACGCCTCATTCCTCTCTTAGTACATACACGACATCATTTCGGGGGGTTCCTTCTTGTTTCCGTTGCTGGAATAAGTGCAATAAAATGTCGCTCAGTGAGTCTTTTCACATCCTCAGATTCTAATGGATGAGCGGGGCTAACACTTTGAAAGACAAGATTTTCAATTACCTTTTCTTGATAATCAAGAAAAGGATCTGAATTTCCTGCTTTTTTGTACAACACAAAAGAATTGTATGTGGCCACCTGAAACAAATAAATAACCAACTTTTTATACCAGGTATAGGACTTTCTTGATACCTGGTATGGCTGTAAAACCTGGTCTGCAAGGTCCACACCCCCCATGTGTTTGTTGTAGTCAATGACTGACACAGGTTTTTGCTTCGGAGTGGTGGATCCTAGTTCTACAATGGCCCTTGTGGCATCTGTGTGGATCGAGCTGAGGACAAAAATATCCCTCTTATCCCTATATTTCAGGGCAAGCAGCTCTCCGTTATGTACAGCCCCTGACTGCCCCTTTTGGAACTTTTGGTTGTCCAATGGCTGTGGAAACCCCTGACGGTTTTTACGAATGGTCCCACAAGCCCCGATGTTGTGTTCAACCAGACTTTTAAATAGGGGTATGCTGGTGTAATAATTGGCCACATATAGATTGTAGCCTTTTTGAAAAAATGGACTTATCAGCTCCCAAACAATTTTTTCCAGATGTCCCCAGATAAGTAGGGCATCCTGGTGGGTTTAGTTGGCTATCTTTCCCCTCGTATATGCGAAAAGCGGATGTGTATCCGGTTGAACTTTCTCACATTTTATAGATCTTTATTCCAAACCTTGCCCTTTTAGATGGGATAAATTGCTTGAGGTGCAGTCTTCCTTTGAATTTTACAAGGGACTCATCTATAGAAATATTTTGTGTTGGGGTGTAGAGCCTTAAGAATTTTTCTGACAAATTTTCAATGATGGGTCTAATTTTATATAACCTGTCATGTTCTGGTGCATTTCTGGGCAGGCATTGACTATTGTCGTTAAAATGCCAAAACCGCATGAGCATTTCATAATGGGTCCTAGGCAGAACGACTGAAAACATAGGGGTGGCTTGAACAGGGTGGTTGGACCAGTAGGATCGAATGCTCGGTTTTTTAACAAGCCCCATGGCAAATGTAAGTTCTAAAATTTTTTTTATTTCCGGGACATTAGTTGGTGTCCATAAATTTGCCCTAGCATAGTAAGATCGGGGATTCTGGCTTATGAATTGGGATGCATATAAATTTGTTTGCACGACAATATGCTCTAGCAAGCTGTCTGTAAAAAACAAATTAAAAAAAATTAATTGGTCCAACATCTTCCACCTCCACATTTATACCAGGAGTGGCGTTGAAATCAGGGCTGAATGGAGCAGCCGAATCCGAAGCCTCCCATCTGGGAAATGCTAGATCATGTGGCAAGGCCCCTTGTACACTGGCGTGCGCCAATTCACTAGTAGCAGGGACAGCACTTGTACTGGGCAGTTTTCCCTGATTTGGAGACGTCTCTCCAGTAGCGCTATTTGCCCCTATTGCTGTACTGGTCCTTGGGCTTGAGGATGGACCAGAATCACTGCTCATTTCTGAGCTCTCAGTGTCACCGCTACTAAAGCCCTCAAAATCCATATCTCCATCTGAGATTGCACTGTCATCACTATCAGAACACAGCAGGGCATACACCTCTTCTGCAGTATAAGTCTGACGGGCCATTTTATTTTTATATTTTTTGACTGGACGGAACAGACCGGACTGGACTGACTGGACTGACCGGACTGACTGACTGACAGGACTGACTGATCTGACAGGACTGACTGACTGGACAGACTGATCTGACAGGACTGACTGATCTGACAGCACTGACTGACAGGACAGACTGATCTGACAGGACTGACTGATCTGACAGGACTGACTGACTGACTGATCTGACAGGACTGACTGACTGACAGGACTGACTGATCTGACAGGACTGACTGACTGGACAGACTGATCTGACTGGACTGACTGATCTGACAGGACTGACTGACAGGACAGACTGATCTGACTGACTGACAGGACTGACTGACTGACTGATCTGACAGGACTGACTGATCTGACAGGACTGACGGACTGACTGATCTGACAGGACTGACTGATCTGACAGGACTGACGGACTGAGTGATCTGACAGGACTGACCGATCTGACAGGACTGATGGACTGACTGATCTGACAGGACTGACTGATCTGACAGGACTGACTGACTGACATGACTGACTGATCTGACAGGACTGACTGACTGACAGGTCTGACAGGACTGACTGATCTGACAGGACTGACTGACTGACTGATCTGACAGGACTGACAGATCTGACAGGACTGACTGATCTGACAGGACTGACTGACTGACAGGTCTGACAGGACTGACAGATCTGACAGGACTGACTGATCTGACAGGACTGACTGATCTGACAGGACTGACTAACCCTAACTCTTACTTTCTTTTTTTATTTTATTATTTTCAATTTTACAGTGGCAAGGCTGACAGCTCTTGTCACACTGTTTCTCCTCTGCTCTCTCACTGAGATCGGAGGAGAAACAGTGTTCTATCAGCCAGATCGCCTGGGAAAGTTTGTTGCTAAAACAAACTTCCCTGGTGATCTCTCTGATTGGCTGGTGTGACGCTGACATCATCGAGACCTGAGCCATGATGATGTCAGAGGTCAGAGCAACGGGATCCCCGCTGCTCCTGAGGTATGTGGGGGGTCCCGATCGCCGACCACCGGCTGTCACTATCTTTTAAATGCCGCGATCGCTATGGATCGCGGCATCTAGAAGATAGGAACAGGTTAACATCATGGGGACCTGATCCAATCAGGTCCCCATGATGCCACATGTCAGATCTATCGCTCTGAACCGGTACCGCAGCGCTAGCAGGACCCTGGGGGTCCTGAGCGCTGCGGGACCACCCACCGTTTTTAAACGTCGGCGCTGCACAGAGCCCAGCAAGCGCCGACGTTTATGTACAGTGGGCGGTCGGGAACCGGTTAAAGCAAAAATAAAATTCTAAATATTAATGTTGGTAAGTTATGAAAAAAAGTGAGAATACAAAGGAGCTCTGTCTCCATGAATGACCACACACATTAAATACATCATATATTACAGAACATAGTTCAGAGAGTTAGTCAAGCAGGTAAAACTCATAAAGTTTTGCAATACTACATAACTCTTTTAAAAGATTTTGGCTGCAAATCTTTAATAAGCACCTATCCAGGCCTGAGTGTGATGTCTGGAAACTCAATAAAAAATAGAATATTGTGGGAACACAAATAGAAAAGGTTCATATTCATAGTTTAATCTGCTAGTCAATCAACAAGCATTGGCACCTTCTGAGAAGGGAAATTCCTGACTTTCTTGATGAGCTATCTTCATGGTGATAAACCTCAGGAACCTGCTAGTTAGATCTAGTATTGGCTCAAGTAAATGGTTTGTGCAATTCACCATTATTGGTAATGCAAAACTTCTCCCTGATTTAGTTAAACTCAATGGGTCTCAATTTCCCCCACCCTTTCAATGCCCAAAAATTAAAATCAGGGTTTCCTGTACATTAGAATGCACTATGTTAATACCATACTTAATGCTACACTGTTTGCAATATTATTAGGCAGGTATTTAGACTATATCATAAATTTTATGCAGATTTTCCAACTCCAAGCTGAATAAACTTGAATGCTTATTGGATGAAGCAGATCAGGTGATGTGTATTTGTGTAATGAGGAGATGCGGCCTAAGGATACAACACCCTGTATCAAGGTGTGCAGAATTATTAGGCAGCTTGTTTTCATCAGGCAAAATGGTCCAAAAGAGAGATTTAACTGAGTTTGAAAAGTAAAAATTTGTTACAAGTCTTACAGAGGGAAGCAAAACTCTTGAAATTGCTAAGATCTCGATCACAGAACCATGAAAAGTTTTGTTTAAAATAGTCAACAGGGTTGCAATAAACATGTTGAGAAAAAAAGAAGCACATTAACTGCCAAACATTTGAGAAGAATCAAACGTGAAGCGACCAGAAGCCATCATCCTCCAGTGCTGTCATATTCCACATCTGCAACATTCCCGGAGCGCCCAGGACAAGGTTTTAAGTGCTCAGAGACATGGCCGAGGTAAGAGAGTCTGAAACCGACCATCACTGAACATGACACAGAAGTGGAAATGTCAAGACTAGGCCAAGAAATATCTGAAGACAGATCTTTCAAAGGATTTATGGACTTATGAGATGAGTGACTCTTGATGGACCAGATGGATAGGCCTATGTCTTGATCAGTAATGGGCACAGACCTCTACTTCAACTCAAACGCCCACAAGGTGGAGGTGGGGAACTGCTATGGGCTGCTAGTATTAAAGATAAGCTAGTTGGACCTTTTCAGGTTGAAGATGAACTCAAAATCAACTCCTAAACCTATTTCCAGTTTCTAGAAGACATTTTCTTCAAGCGGTGGTACTCGAAAAAGTCTGCTATGATTTTTATGCAGGACAATGCTCCATCTCATGCATCAAAGACTCCATTGCTCGGCTGCAAGTATAGGACTTAAAGATGAAAGAATAATGACACGGCCCCTTTCTTACCTGACCTCAATCCTATTGAGAACTTGCGTGCTCTTCTTAAATGGGAGATTTACAGTGAGAACAGTACAACTGTCCGAACAGTGCCTGGGAGGCTGTGATTGGTGCTGTTCAAAAAATTGATTGACAGCAGATTAGGCAACTGGCAAACTGCAAAGATGGAAACCTTATGACTGATGTTTATTTTACGCTGGATATGTATTTTTTGTATGCTTTCAGCTGTTTGGTTATTATTCTCACCTTAACAGATGAAAATAAACAATTGAGATGGAAAAATTTACGTTTTTTATTTAGTTGCATAATAATTCTGCACACATAGATATTCTTAGGAAAGACAAAACCTCACTTTTACTTTCTTAAATATTCAGATATCAGGTTAATTAATCTTTTGAATTGACCGACCGCACTGTAGTCATTCAATAATAAAATCAATCATCAAAAATACAAATTGCCTAATAATTATGTACACAGTGTATAATCATGCAGACTGAGCTACATGGGGGAAAACACCAGAATGTCTTTGCCCTGCAACTGTTTTCATTTCAATACGTCATTCTGAAAAAATATTTGTATACCAAAACAAAATATAAGGAAGAAGAAGAAATAGCTTTGTGCATTATCAAACTACCAAATCAAGAACTTACTGAATCTGGCTCAGCCAGTTTGTGAACTTTTGATGTACTGTATGTCTGTATATGGACTAACAGGACTAGCTTACATTAGATGATGCTTGAGCTTTTCTCACTAATGTTGTTATAAAGTAATAAAACATTACAGAGATACCGTGCTTTTAATTATTTTTTTCATAACTCAGTAGTACACTTGAAAATAAGAAACTTTCTAATAAATCTTATTAGAGAAATTCACTTCTTTCCCCTACTGAAATGATTTTTCAACCTCAATTCAGACATCAAATCTGTCTTCAGAGAATACAGATTTTAACATTACTGAGATAGCAGATGGCAGTATGTGCTTCTGAAGTTCTTTGTCTGTCTCTAGCTACTCCCTCCTCCATAGAATTTTAAAAGCACCAACTGTCATTTCCTATTTCAACAATGGGAAAGTCCTTCATCAATGAAAACAGATTTTACCCAAGAATTGAGAGTGAAAGAACAATCCACAATGAGAAAGAAACTATGTTAGAACAAAGTTTATTTTCATGTGGACTATTGATTTATGAAATGTGAATTGAATTGATGGTTTTACACTTAAAAAAAAAAAAACAACTAATACATAATCTTAGTAAAAGAGATATAGGAGCAGTAGCACAAATTTGGGTAGTTGTGTTTTATTACAGCACACAATTTTTGTGAAAATAAGAAGAACAAACAATTGTTTGCTGACTTTGAATTATTTGCCTTCTCAGAAAGTTAAAGAAAACTCATGTACTGTCAGCATGTCAGAAACCAAAATCCATAATTTTACTATCAGAGTCGGAGAAAGAAAATTCAAATGTGAAAGCAAAAATGTAAGAAAAATAAAACCAAAACAACAAGCCTGGAAGCTAAAGACTCATTTTGCCAATTCTGCCAAAAGCAATCTAAAAATAGCAATTGATGTATCAAATGTATTGTAGTAAAGCAGGAGGTAAAGTCCTGGATGGGAGTTATGTGTCACTGAGGTGGCTAGCCTCAGTGATGTAAGTCCCAGAAGTGAAAGTTCCAGTAGTAGGTTGCTAAAAGGTTTTTACTGGGACTGGATTTTGGATCCGGGTTTTAGGAGTGACCAGAAGAGCTTGGGTGAGAATGATCGCTCCCATACTTCCAAGCCAGGCTTTGCAGGTCCTATTTAAAGCTAGACAAAGAAAACAGTTTTTTCCGGCACTTCCGTCCATAATATTAATGTTTTTATTAGAAATTGATTTAAAACAGGAGGATCCATCATGAGGATAATATATTTAAGGCAGCTGAGCTGTCTCAGAGCTGTCTGTGTGTGGGAGGAGGAAAAGAAACTAATGTTGGTTAGTCTCTGCTAGAGACTGAGAGAGCTGGACTGTTATCTGAGCGGGTGAGCCCGTATTTGCGGTATGAACTGTTTTGTTTATTTTGTTATACCTTTATGCTAAGAAGAGGCTATATTTATGTTGAATCCTCCAAAGTTTTTGAGAGCAATAAACATCACATTGTTGGACAAAAATGTATTGCTTGTATGTACGTTAACAGCTGCCAAAGAGCATGAAACCCTACTGCATCCACTCATTTACATAGCTGGGCAAAATAAAACGCTCCTGCATATGGGATCTTCTAGCTTCCCAAATAAAAGTGTTCATGACCGCATAAATGTTTAAAGGGGGTCATCTGAGACTATTTTACTCCTTTATTATGGGCCTAAGACCTAACAGGCAGATAGTTGCTATCTACAAGTCTCCGTGATTTGGGGATTTAGGAGAGGACAACACGGTCCACCGAAAACGTTGGACATGTAAACTACCCCATAGACTATTATTGGATTCTATAGTTGAACAACATGGACATAACGCTCATGTGAAAAAAATAAAACATAACCTTTAGGGTATGTGCACACGATGCAGAAATGCTCAGGAATTTTTCCTGAGCGTTTCTGCATCTCTCTGGCAGGAAAAAACGCATGCGGATTGTACATGCGGTTTCCTGCCAGGGACATGCGGAAATGAAGCGGTCTTCACTTTCATTTCCGCATGCGGGTTGACAAGCGCTTCCCAAGCGATTTTAGCATCACTTGGAAAGTGCTTGTCAACTTCACACTATATAAATCCATGCAGCCGGCATGGATTTATATAGTGTGTGATGTCAAAAAATAAAAAATAAATATATACTTTACCCTCTGATGGCCCCCGGTGTCCTGCTTCATCGGTCCCGGCTGCCGGCAGTGAAGACTGTAGGACCTTCCGACGTCAGCGTCACGTGACCCGTCACATGACTCTGACGTCAGCGAAGGTCCTTCATTCAACCGCGAAGTGCGCGGGAAGCCGGCAGGACGCAGCGCGGGCCGTCAGAAGGTGAGAATATATATATTTTTTATTTTATTCTTTTTTTTTTAATGGTACCTGGGTCTGGATGAGAGTCCTCTCATCCACACCCGGGTACCATCCGCACATTAGACCGCATGAAAAGCGCATCAACATATACAGTGATGCGGATTCCATGCGGTCTAATGCAAGTCAATGGCGGCAAAAGAGCAGCGTTTCCGCAAAATTAATTGACATGCTGCGGATTTTTGACCGCAGCGTTTACGCTGCGGAAAAATCCGCATCATGGGCACAGCACATGCGGATTTCCATTGGGGAACATTGCTGCCCTTCTACCATGCGTTTTTCATGCGTTTCCGTGGCGTTTACGCAACTGCAAAAACGCCGCGGAAACGCATGAAAAATGCATCGTGTGAACTCAGCCTTAATAGGTAATTTAAAAAGGTAAGATCTGGTTATCGCCAAACTAGTACCACTACAGACATGACAAGGACTAAGTGTAATAAACCACCAAAATCACATCAATACAAACGTGCATAAAAACAATAATACAACCCTTGCTACTCCACCTTCCAATATAATCATCTCAATTGGTAAATTCAGTGTAAATATAAGCAAAAGTGGGATTGTGTACAGTATGGAGGACACTATATAGAATAAATGAAATGGTCTCACCCAAATATGAAAAGGTTTCCATTGTCATTTAAGAGATTCCTTATGTATCATAACCTTGGGGGTCCAGATACCCGCCATCTTCCAGTGTCTATGGGTGTCGATGAATTCCCAAAGTGGAGAAAAACCTCCCGACGTGTTTTCTGATAAATGATTCATCAGGGGAGTGCAATGCTGTCTCCAAAGAGCATGGACCAAAATTATTGCACATCTCATTCTGACGTCAGTGGTTTTTTTACGTACGCAAAAAAATTATAGTTTTTCACGTTGGATAAATAAATAAATAAATGATAAAGCTTCTCCTATACTTTGCAATGTTAAACAAGTACAGCACACGGATGGCACACTGATGCCATCTGTGTGCTGTACATGTTTTTAACGGACCCATAGACTTGTATTGGCCCTTTTCATCTGTGGTGCCGTAGAAAAACGAACATGTCTCCTTTAGGTTTGCACCGACACATGTTCTGTGAAAAAGCACAGATATGTGAATAGCCCCATGGACTATAATGGGTACATGTTCATGGGTACGTGAATAACATGGATAGAACTTGTATGTAGAACGAGCCCTAATTTTTGGGCTAGTACCCATTTAATACAAGCCCATTACAATGAGTTGCAGGAATGATTCATCACCATGTAATATCAGGTCTGGCCACTGGCTCATTTAGCAGAAGGGTCTTTTAGCATTTGTAGCAATCTGAGACATACTGCACCTATACTGTCACCTATCAGTCAATGCATTTTCACCGGAATTACTGCTTTACCAGCCTGTCCGTTTATAGGAGAAAAAACAAGTAAAGCAATGTATTTATACTAATAAGTGCTAAAATTACTACTAATAGCAATAACATATAACCACACTTTATGGTCTACCTAATTGATTATCTTTTTTTTACATCAGAGTTAAACAGAGTCAAACATAATCCAGTCTAGGATATTGAGAAAATTCCCATCCTTAATTGTCTCCTCAGTGCCACCTATGTTTTAAAACAAGTATTACCAGCCTGGCAAAGCACCAATCTGGAGAAACTTTTTTTTCCATGCGTGGGTGTATATATTTGTGGGGCAATCTCTTTAAGTAGACGGTGCTTTTTTTCTTGTTTTGTTTGCCCACATTTGCGTCATTTGTCATCTGTCCAGAAACTGCTCGAAGGTCAGTAAAAAATTCTATGTTTGCAATTTAGAAGCTGTAAAAACTTGTACAGATTATCATAACTATTATCATTATTTTACATTTCAAAATGAATTCTGTTGTATGTGTTCGTACCAGTATTATTGGCTGTGTACAATTATGTACATAATTATATAGTTATACACAGCCAATAATACTTGTATGAATACATATAACAATTATTTTAAGGTATACAAGAACTAGCTATTGAACCCATTCTACGCCCGGGTGGCGAGCATTTTTATTGGTATATGGTCTCCCATGCTGGTATGTGCTGCCCCCCTCCTGGTATTTGTGCTGCCCCCATCCTGTCCCCACCATCGTATCCTGGTATGCATGGCACCCCTCACCCCCAATCCTGGTATGCATGGCACCTCTCACTCCCAATCCTGGTATGCATGGCTTCCCTCACCCCCAATCCTGGTATGCATGGCACCCCTCACCCCCAATCCTGGTATGCATGGCACCCCTCATCACTAATCCTGGTATGTGTGGTACCCCATCCCTCATCCCTATCCTGGTACGTATGGTATCCCTCATCCTGGTATGCATGGCACCCTTCATCACCATCCTGGTATGCATGGCACTCCTCATCCCTATTCTGCTATGCATGGGCCCCTCATCCCCAATCCTGGTATACATGGTACCCCTCATCCCTATCCTGGCATACATGGTACCCCTCATCCCTATCCTGATATGTATGGTACCCCTCATCCTAGTATGCATGTTACCCCGCATTCCTATTCTGGTATGTATGGTACCCCTCATCCCTATTCTGGTATGCATGGCACCCCTCACATTCCTATTCTGGTATGCATGGCACCCCTCACCCCCCAATCCTGGTATGCATGGTCCCCTCACCCCCCAATCCTGGTATGCATGGTCCCCTCACCCCCCAATCCTGGTATGCATGGTCCCCTCACCCCCCAATAACGGTATGTGTGCTACCCGTCATCCTGGTATGCATGGTCCCCTCACCCCCCAATCCTGGTATGTGTGGTACTCCTCACCCCGCAATCCTGTTATGCATGGTCCCCCCACCCCCCAATCCTGGTATGCATGGTCCCCTCACCGACCAATCCTAGTATGTGTGGTATCCCTCACCCCCCAATCCTGGTATGCATGGTCCCCTCACCCCCCAATCCTGGTATGTGTGGTCCCCTCACCCCCCAATCCTGATATGCATGGTCCCCTCACCCCCAATCCTGGTATGCATGGTCCCCTCACCCCCAATCCTGGTATATGTGGTCCCCTCACCCCCAATCCTGGTATGTGTGGTACCCCTCATCCTGGTATGCATGATCCCCTCACCCCACAATCCTGGTATGCATGGTCCCCTCACCCCACAATCCTGGTATGTGTTGCCCTCTCACCCCCCCAATCCTGGTATGTGTGGCCCCCTCATCCCTTTCACACTGTACACACATACAAAAAAATAAACAGTTATACTCACCTTTCTTCTCTGTGCTCCAGCGCTGCTGCGTACTGTTCTGCCGGAGGCCGGGGGAGGAGTGCGGCGCCGGAGCACTGCGCTGTCCGGCGCCATTTTGCTGAAGACACACTGCAAATATATCTTCAGTAAAATGGCGCTGGATAGCGCTATGCGGATGCGCCGATCCGACACCTCACTCCTGCCCCGGTCTCCGGCGAAGAGAGGCGCCTTGGCAACGCTCCTCCCGTTCAGGTAAGTATGTAAGTATGGCGTCAGAGATCGCGGTATGCGTTTAGTGTCTATGCATACCGTGATCTCTGGCGCCATACACCTCCTCTTACCTGTAACGGCTGGATGCGTGCTTCTGTCTGGAGCCAGACTGCGAGTCGCACATGAGCAGTCTATTGAGGCTTCAGACAGAGAAACGTTTGCAGCGTTATATTATAGATATACATAGATAGATTCTGGTATATCTTAAAATTCTACAATTTAACATGGCTTGTGTTCATGAAAAAAGTGTTAGCTGTTCATGATTTGGCAGGTGATTTTTAATACAAAGGGAACATTGTAAAAGTCTCAGCAACTCTGGCAGAATTGTTTTTTTTTTCATGAGTTCATGAGTTTACCTGTACACCAGCTTTTTCATAACGTGATTGTATGCTGGGAGCATCACTTACATTTAAAAATCTTATAAAACGTTATACTTTCTTCGGAGACTTGTGGTGACATATAGAGATGAGGAGATCTGACAAAATTCGTATTCGCTGCAAACTTAATTTAGTGGTAAAATCTGCACAATTTGGCAAAGTTTTTTTTTGTTGAGAATTGAATGTTTCCTACTATGCCTTGGTGCTTCTCCAAACCAAAAAGCATAATCAATGTAAGATGTAAAAAAAATATATATATATGTACCTCTCACCTCCCAAGCTGCCCCCGCTACTTTCTGACTGATTCTCTGCATCTCCATCTCACATCATCTCTGGCCCAGTGTTCACTCAAGGCTGAAGAGGCAATTTGCATATTAAATTTCCCAGAGGAGCATTGCAAGGTGAATAAGCCCCCTTATCTTGGCATGCCAGAGCTGGTGTCACTCTCCCCAAGGAGAAACGTTACCCCTTAGACCTAAGTCCAGAGCCTCTCATCTAGCCAAATCAGATCTCATACTTTGCACTGATGAGAGCCAACAACCCGAAACACCGTGTCTGCAAATTAAGATTCTGATTTGGCTTTTATCCTAAATCATACTGCAAGACTCATTAAAGGGTTGATTGTGACTTGTAGGATTCCTTCTTCCAATAGGTGGCACAATAGAGTTCAAGTCCTCTTTTTCTCTGAAGAGGCAATTTGCATATGTTTTTTTTAATTATTTTTAACCTTTTTCTGGCCTTCTACTTATCAGCAATATGGTGGCCACAGCTTGCTCCACTCCTGATTTAGTCTTACAAATACTGATGTAACATACTGACCAAATACTGAACAAATAAACATGGCCTAAATCTATGGAATATGTGGCAGAAGCTGGGGTCACATTGTGCTGTCAGCACACGGCTACCATGCGGCTGCATTATGTAGACTGTAGAAATGCCCCAATGCCTCATTAAAAATCCATCACAAATAACTTACTTAGGCCACTGCCCCACTATCAGTATTTGGCAGTATTTGGTCAGTATTTTATCTCAGGAGTGGGAGCCAAAACCAGGTGAGGAACAATCAGAGAAAAGGTATAATAGAAACAAGTCACCAATTCTGCATTTATCACCCACTCCTGGTTTTGGCTCCCACTTCTGAAAAAAAATACTGACCGAATACTGATCAAATACTGATAGTGGGGCCGTGGCCTTATTGTTTAAAGGAGATGTCCATTTTTTTGCTAAAAATCCACACTCTATGTGACTGCAGACTTTTGAATCTTCACAGCGTGCACACCGCACACTGTCAGGATTCTCTGGTGTCGACAGTGAGAGCGGGCGGTCACGTGACTTCAAGTATGCCATTTTCACACATCCAGCTTCATTCTGACTAGACTAGCTTGGCCTCGCTCAATTCACATGAATACTTGCGGTCAAGTGACAGCCCATTCTCGTCGCTGACTCCGAAGAATCCTTACAGCGCGCAGTGCGCACACTAAGGATTCAGACATCTGCAGTTACATAGAATGACAGCAGACTTTTAGAGAAAAAAAAAACAGACAACCCCCTTTATTGGCTGCACTGTTGCAGCAAAACCTTGCCAATTGCCACCATTTCAAAAATAAAGCAATTTCTAATTACACAGAGAAAAAATGATGCAACTTTTACTTAACAATCAACTTTTTAACTTACATACTTCCTAACTGACTAGATTATATTTACTTTTTTTTAGATCTTTGGTTTACGTAACCCTTCTTTGGAAACCACAAGAAGTCTTATTGCTCATCTTACGTAATCCTTTCTCCTATGCCTAGACAGAGTAATTCTTTTCTCAGTCAGTTATGAGAATAACCCTTTCACTACTGTCTTGCAAGTACTTGCCAGTTTTATTGTATTTGCAGAAAGAGTATGCAATATCTCTGGTAGAAAACATGTCATTTATTAATTTACTAAACCGACAATACGTTTATTACTTGTAAAGACAAAATAAATATATAAAGTGTTTCTGCACTTTTTTTTTTTCTTTTCATTCTGCAGAGTGAAACAATTATGTATTGCGCAAGTGACTGGCATTTAAAGACAGAAACAGACTTTGGCCCCATTCCAGCTCAGCAGAGTTTCAGAGACAATGGCATAAGTTCAAATCTTTTTATGACAGAGATACGTAGGGAAAGGGAATCCCACAGATAACTCCTCCTCTGGTACTATAAATGATCATCACTGTTCAACTCCCTCTCACTTCTTACAAGCTTGTGAGAAACATTCCAGTTTTTCATCAGAAACATGATTTTTGATCAGGAACGCGGAGAAGAAGAACTTGAGATCAAAATGACTGATTCTAATAGTTCAGCCAAAAAAAGCAACACCCGAATTTGGATGATCTGTTTTATCCTAATTTCAGTAATTACTACAGCAATATTTTCTTTCTGCTTTTTTAACCATATATTGGTAAGTCACTAATCATTTTCACTATAATGTTTTTAAACTTTTTGTTTTTTAGAATTTGCACTTTTTTTTTTTGCTAAAGTGGGAATCAACACCAGCATGTAAAAGGGATATGAGAAAGCATTGTATTTGTCTCTTCTGTTGGATGAAATCTAATTTTATGCCGGAAAAAGGTGCAGCTGGTTCTAATTTTTTTGAAGGGGAATCTGTCTGTATGATTTCACTTTCCAAACTATTTACATGCGCATGTAGTTGTTTCAAAGGCAAGTCCAGCAATAATTTTACATGGCCAGTCTGTTCCTTCCGTTACTGAGAAATCAGTGTTTGAATTGATATGCAACTGAGGCCGAAGAACTATTTCTAGATTGGATGCCAGTCTCTCCAGCTCTATTCCCCACCCAGTGCAGCCTCCTCCTGCTTGACTGATGACCCCCTCTGCCTGAAGTTAGGTAGCATAGAAGTCAAGCAGGAGGAGGCGACCCTGGGAGGAGAATAGATCTGGAGTGACAGAGGCTTGAGATTTGCATTAGCTCTTCAACCTCACTTGCATATCAATTCAAACACTGATATCTCAGTAATTGGGGAATAGACTGGACAAGGAAAGGTATGTAAACCTCCATCCTGTTTAATTTCAGGCCATGGAGCTGTCAGTCCAGCAAAAGAAGGCAGCACTGGGTGGGGAATAGAGCTGGAGTGACAAAGGCTTCAGCTCTACAAATACTTCTTCAGCACATACAGATAGTTTGAGCTGAAGTCCTGCTGACAGATTCCCTTTAAATACTGCTCGCCAAATGTCTTACTTGGACTTATTCCCATTTTTTTTCTTCAAAAGACTGGATCTGGAGAACAAATATTCTGACTATGATTTAAGCTTAAATTGATATCACCAAAGGTTATGTTCCCATGAAATGTATTTACTGCAGACCTCTAGAGGCGGAGATCTCACAGTAGTACATATAGCGGTATTTACTGCTGTGGAAAAGGTGCAAGTTGCACTGTTTGCGTGGCAACTTAATGTATATCCGCAGCATTTCATTGACATGCTGGCGATCTAAAAACGTTTTTATTCATTCGAAGATATTTTTCACAGCATGTGCAGAGATTTCTTAAAATCTCATACACTATGCTGGCATTGTAAATCACAACTGATTTTCTGCAACTGAATAGTGAAAATCCACTTTGTCTTCACATGGTGGGAACTTAGCCTAATATGCTTCTCTCAAATGTTATAGAACTGAATGGAGTGCAGTTCATTGACAAACTTCCACTGCTTAAAGGGTGCATGCAGAAAGCCTTGTGGGATTATTCACATGGATCCGATATGTTTTGGACCTAAAATCTGTAGCGCATTACTGACCCAATGCTGTGGATACGATTGTATCCACATAGCTACTGCTATCATTTCACCCTTTGCAATGTAATGGTTGAAGCATGGGGTATGTCAGTAGTAGAGATGAGCGTTGTTCTACTCGAACTGTTCGCCAATCTCAAATTCGAGCTGTTTTGGGCGGTGTTCGAGCCGTTCTGCGAACACGAACAATTTGAGAAAAATTCGGCTGTTCGAGGTTATGTTCGATAACTGTTCGTGCACCAAAATCATAACTGGATTTTTTCTCAGTAATGATGAAAATTAATGTTAATACGCAGTTTGAGTGTACAGCGGGGTGGGGGGAGGGGCAGGGGATGGATCTCTGCAGGAACAATGAAGATCTCCATGTTTTTTTCTCTTTCCCGCATTTACAGTGGGGAGGTGCAATCTGTCAGCCTGTCAGCAGCGCACACACGGAGCGAAGTGCTTTTTTTCACACAAGCAAGGGCATGTGTCATTGGCAGTGTATGTCACATGTCCTTGCCCTATAAGACCAAGCCATTTTCCCCGTCGCCACCATTTTCTCACTGCTGCAGCTGCGTGTTAGACGGCACCGCTGTTGCTGTGTGCGCTATACCTTGTTAATTTCAAGCCAATTTTCGCACAAATATACAGATAGCTTGAGAGTAGGGAATAGTTGTGATTGCAGTCCTTTTAAGGACTAGGTTACAGCATTTCCTACGACTTTTATCAGGGAGGTCTGTGCTCTTAAATAGATCGGTTGTGGGAGTAAAGACTAATTGTAATTGCAGTCCTTTTCAGGACTAGGTTACATGAGTTCCTATCAGTTTTTGCCAGGCAGGTCTGTGCCAGTGCTGTGCAAGTTTTTTTCACAGCATTTGGCTGAATCTAGCAAAGCTAATCCTTTTTGGCCTATTGCAGAGTGTGTTAGTCAGTGGAGTAGCCTATCTGTGTTGCAAGATATACCACCTGTGTATAGAATACCAATTTTTTTACTGCACCTAGTGAAGTAAAATCTTTTGGGCATAGCATCATTCTATTAGTCCATCTATACTGACCTCCATCAGGTTGCAAATTAAAACTAATTTTTATCTGCATCTACAGTACCTCTGAAAAAATATTTGGGCTTCTAGCAGTGTGTGGGACTTGTTCTATTAGTCCATCTATACTGACCTCCATCAGGTTGCAAACTGAATATATTTTTTTCTGCATCTACCTCTGAAAAAATATTGGGCTTCTAGCTGTGTGTGGGTCTTGTTCTATGAATCCATCTATACTGACCTCCATCAGGTTGCAAACTGAATATATTTTTTTCTGCATCTACCTCTGAAAAAATATTTGGCCTTCTAGTAGTGTGTCGGACTTTCTCTATTAGTCCATCTATACTGACCTCCATCAGGTTGCAAATTAAAAATAATTTTTATCTGCATCTACAGTACCTCTGAAAAATATTTGGGCTTCTAGCTGTGTGCGGGACTTGTTGTATTAGTCCATCTATACTGACCTCCATCAGGTTGCAAACTGAATATATTTTTTTCTGCATCTACCTCTGAAAAAATATTTGGCCTTCTAGTAGTGTGTCGGACTTTCTCTATTAGTCCATCTATACTGACCTCCATCAGGTTGCAAATTAAAACTAATTTTTATCTGCATCTACAGTACCTCTGAAAAAATATTTGGGCTTCTAGCAGTGTGTGGGACTTGTTCTATTAGTCCATCTATACTGACCTCCATCAGGTTGCAAATTAAAACTAATTTTTATCTGCATCTACAGTACCTCTGAAAAAATATTTGGGCTTCTAGCAGTGTGTGGGACTAGTTCTATTAGTCCATCTATACTGACCTCAATCAGGTTGCAAACTGAATATATTTTTTTCTGCATCTACCTCTGAAAAAATATTGGGCTTCTAGCTGTGTGTGGGTCTTGTTCTATTAATTCATCTATACTGACCTCCATCAGGTTGCAAACTGAATATATTTTTTTCTGCATCTACCTCTGAAAAAATATTTGGCCTTCTAGTAGTGTGTCGGACTTTCTCTATTAGTCCATCTATACTGACCTCCATCAGGTTGCAAATTAAAACTAATTTTTATTTGCATCTACAGTACCTCTGAAAAAATATTTGGGCTTCTAGCAGTGTGTGGGACTTGTTCTATTAGTCCATCTATACTGACCTCCATCAGGTTGCAAACTGAATATATTTTTTTCTGCATCTACCTCTGAAAAAATATTGGGCTTCTAGCTGTGTGTGGGTCTTGTTCTATTAATCCATCTATACTGACCTCCATCAGGTTGCAAACTGAATATATTTTTTTCTGCATCTACCTCTGAAAAAATATTTGGCCTTCTAGTAGTGTGTCGGACTTTCTCTATTAGTCCATCTATACTGACCTCCATCAGGTTGCAAATTAAAACTAATTTTTATCTGCATCTACAGTACCTCTGAAAAAATATTTGGGCTTCTAGCAGTGTGTGGGACTTGTTCTATTAGTCCATCTATACTGACCTCCATCAGGTTGCAAACTGAATATAGTTTTTTCTGCATCTACCTCTGAAAAAATATTGGGCTTCTAGCTGTGTGTGGGTCTTGTTCTATTAATCCATCTATACTGACCTCCATCAGGTTGCAAACTGAATATATTTTTTTCTGCATCTACATCTGAAAAAATATTTGGCCTTCTAGTAGTGTGTCGGACTTTCTCTATTAGTCCATCTATACTGACCTCCATCAGGTTGCAAATTAAAACTAATTTTTATCTGCATCTACAGTACCTCTGAAAAAATATTTGGGCTTCTAGCAGTGTGTGGGACTTGTTCTATTAGTCCATCTATACTGACCTCCATCAGGTTGCAAATTAAAACTAATTTTTATCTGCATCTACAGTACCTCTGAAAAAATATTTGGGCTTCTAGCAGTGTGTGGGACTTGTTCTATTAGTCCATCTATACTGACTAGAGATGAGCGTTGTTCTACTCGAACTGTTCGCCAATCTCAAATTCGAGCTGTTTTGGGCGGTGTTCGAGCCGGTCGGCGAACACGAACAATTTGAGAAAAATTCGGCTGTTCGAGGTTATGTTCGATTACTGTTCGTGCACCAAAATCATAACTGGATTTTTTCTCAGTAATGATGAAAATTAATGTTAATACGCAGTTTGAGTGTACAGCGGGGCGGGGGGAGGGGCAGGGGATGGATCTCTGCAGGAACAATGAAGATCTCCATTTTTTTTTCTCTTTCCCGCATTTGCAGTGGGGAGGTGCAATCTGTCAGCCTATCAGCAGCGCACACACGGAGCGAAGTGCTTTTTTTCACACAAGCAAGGGCATGTGTGATTGGCAGTGTATGTCACATGTCCTTGCCCTATAAGACCAAGCCATTTTCCCCGTCGCCACCATTTTCTCACTGCTGCAGCTGCGTGTTAGACGGCACCGCTGTTGCTGTGTGTGCTATACCTTGTTAATTTCAAGCCAATTTTCGCACAAATATACAGATAGCTTGGGAGTAGGGAATAGTTGTGATTGCAGTCCTTTTAAGGACTAGGTTACAGCATTTCCTACGACTTTTATCAGGGAGGTCTGTGCTCTTAAATAGATCGGTTGTGGGAGTAAAGACTAATTGTAATTGCAGTCCTTTTCAGGACTAGGTTACATGAGTTCCTATCAGTTTTTGCCAGGCAGGTCTGTGCCAGTGCTGTGCAAGTTTTTTTCACAGCATTTGGCTGAATCTAGCAAAGCTAATCCTTTTTGGCCTATTGCAGAGTGTGTTAGTCAGTGGAGTAGCCTATCTGTGTTGCAAGATATAACAAATGTGTATAGAATACCAATTATTTTACTGCACCTAGTGAAGTAAAATCTTTTGGGCATAGCATCATTCTATTAGTCCATCTATACTGACCTCCATCAGGTTGCAAACTGAATATAATTTTTTTCTGCATCTAGCTCTAAAAAAATATTTGGGCTTCTAGCGGTGTGTGGGACTTGGTCTATTAGTCCATCTATACTGACCTCCATCAGGTTGCAAATTAAAAATAATTTTTTTCTGCATCTACCTCTGAAAAAATATTTGGGCTTCTAGCAGTGTGTGGGACTTGGTCTATTAGTCCATCTATACTGACCTACATCAGGTTGCAAATTAAAAATATTTTTTTTCTGCATCTAGCTCTGAAAAAATATTTGGGCTTCTAGCGGTGTGTGGGACTTGGTCTATTAGTCCATCTATACTGACCTCCATCAGGTTGCAAATTAAAAATAATTTTTTTCTGCATCTAGCTCTGAAAAAATATTTGGGCTTCTAGCAGTGTGTGGGACTTGGTCTATTAGTCCATCTATACTGACCTCCATCAGGTTGCAAATTAAAAATAATTTTTTTCTGCATTTAGCTCTGAAAAAATATTTGGGCTTCTAGCAGTGTGTGGGACTTGGTCTATTAGTCCATCTATACTGACCTCCATCAGGTTGCAAATTAAAAATAATTTTTTTCTGCATCTAGCTCTGAAAAAATATTTGGGCTTCTAGCGGTGTGTGGGACTTGGTCTATTAGTCCATCTATACTGACCTCCATCAGGTTGCAAATTAAAAATAATATTTTTCTGCATCTAGCTCTGAAAAAATATTTGGGCTTCTAGCAGTGTGTGGGACTTGGTCTATTAGTCCATCTATACTGACCTACATCAGGTTGCAAATTAAAAATAATTTTTTTCTGCATCTAGCTCTGAAAAAATATTTGGGCTTCTAGCGGTGTGTGGGACTTGGTCTATTAGTCCATCTATACTGACCTCCATCAGGTTGCAAATTAAAAATAATTTTTTTCTGCATCTAGCTCTGAAAAAATATTTGGGCTTCTAGCAGTGTGTGGGACTTGGTCTATTAGTCCATCTATACTGACCTCCATCAGGTTGCAAATTAAAAATAATTTTTTTCTTCATTTATCTCTGAAAAAATATTTGGGCTTCTAGCAGCGTGTGGGACTTGTTCTATTAGTCCATCTATACTGACCTCCATCAGGTTGCAAATTAAAAATAATTTTTTTCTGCATCTAGCCCAGCCAATAGTTTTGGCCTAATACCACAGTTTGGCCACTCAGCTCTGCTCGGTTACCATCCATTGTTTTTTTGTGCAAACAACTCCAGAGTTGTGAATTAGTTAACCACCAAAATGAGTGGAAAAAGGCCTGCTGCTGGTGGAAAGGGGAATAGGCGTGTTGGGAAGGGGAAAAAAGGTTGTGTCCGTGGGGTAGGTGCAGAAGAAAGACCATCTTCCAGCCAAACTAAAATGTCTACTTCTTTTAGCGGACAATGTGATAAGATCCCTTTCTTACGGCCACGCCAATCGCTACAAATTCCAGATGAGGCACAAAAACAGCAGGTGCTTCAACGGATATCAAGTGCTCCTTTAAGTGGGCTCTCCTCCACATCAACTTCAACATCACAAATACTCCAGTCCTCAAAGGTGTCACCCAAATCGCACTTGCTTCCTCACAGCTCCCAAATCTCCAGCTGCCCGTCTGAGTATGAGGTAGAACAGATGGTTGAGTCTGCAGAGCTGTTTACTCATACTATAGCCTGGGAATCAGAGGTCGACTCCAGCGCTTCTGTGAATCCAGACGAGGAAATGATCTGCACTGATGCCCAGAATCTTTATGAGTCGGATCCAGGACCAGACGCAGAAGGTTCTGACCATAATGTAGACCCTCATTCCCAAACTGTAACTCCTGTTGGTGGAGACAATGAGGAAGACGATGATAAGACTCAAATACCTGATTGGAGCGACAACTTTAGTTTTTTGTCAGGGCAGGAACAGGTTGGCTCTGAGGACGACGGGTGTGATAACGCACAGGGTGATGATGATGAGGTCGGAGATCCCACTTACTGTCAACCCACAGTCAGCCAAGAGATGAGGTCAGCAGAGGAGGTGGAGGAAGATGCTAGTGACGACGAGGTCAGGTTGCGCCTTCCTGGACAGAGACGTAGTACTGGAAGCACGTCAACAACTGCATCCTCAAACACAACTCTGCCTCTCACCACAAGTCGTGGTGGCTCTTCAGGTCGCATGGGTGCTAAGCCTTGCATAGCCTGGGCATTTTTTCAGATCGATAAAGATGACCCAACTCGTGTTATCTGTAACATTTGTCAGCAAAAGCTAAGTAGAGGCCAAAAAATACATAGTTTGAGTACTTCATGCATGAACCGGCACATGGACATGAAGCATAAGTTGCAGTGGGAAGCTCAGTGTGCTACAATGCGGCCTAGCCGGCCGGGCCAATCACCGTCTGCCATATCTTGTGCATCCGCGGCCTCTTCATCCTCTGTGACTGGGGGGACAGCAGTCACACCTGTTTTGGGGCGCAGACCTGCCACCTCTTTACCCGCAACAGCCAGCGTGATTGGCAGGTCATCATTTTCTTTGGAGGTGGTAACACCAGCTGGTGTTGAGCGCTGTCCGACATCGATAGCACCACCTTTGGATCAAGGCAACCTAACATGTCCGCCTGCATCTTCCTCACAGACCGGCAGTTTGCCGGGGACACCCTTATCAACCCCGTCTAAGCACAATAGCCAGCCCTCGGTCCCTCAGATGTGGACAAGTAAAAGACCATTTCCTCCTAGCCATGAGAAAGCTAAGAGGTTGAATTTCACCATCTGCAAGCTCTTGGCTACAGAAATGCTGCCTTTCCGCCTGGTGGACACAGAGGATTTTCGAGACCTTATGTCCGTCGCAGTGCCCCAGTACCAGATGCCCAGTCGGCACTACTTCTCAAAGAAAGGTGTGCCTGCGCTCCACCAGCATGTCGCACACAACATCACCGCTTCTTTGAGAAACTCTGTGTGTGACAGGGTGCATTTCACCACAGACACTTGGACGAGTAGGCATGGACAGGGGCGTTACATGTCGCTGACTGGGCACTGGGTAACTATGGTGACAGCAGGACAAGGGGCTGCTGTCCAAGTCTTGCCGTCCCCACGAGTTGTGCGTCAATCCTCTTTATGTCAAAGTTCCTCCACTGCTTCTGCCTCCTCAACCTCCTCTCGGTCTTCCACCTGCACCCAAAGCCTGTCTGGTCATGCCACAAGCTTTCTAACTGCGCAGAAGGGATCCTGCACACCTCCTTACTATGCTGGCAGTAGGGCTCAACGTCATCAGGCGGTTTTTACATTGAAATGTCTGGGAAATGTGAGTCACACAGCTGAGGAGTTGTGGTCAGCTCTGGAGAACCAATTTCATGAATGGTTGTCTCCACTGGACCTGAAACCAGGGAAGGCCGTGTGCGACAATGCTGCAAACCTGGGTGCGGCCCTTCGCCGGGGCAATGTCACACACGTGCCTTGTATGGCTCACGTGTTGAACCTGGTTGTCCAGCAATTTTTAGCCCACTATCCCAGACTAGATGGCCTTCTGCAGAGGGCACGGTCGCTGTGTGCTCACTTCCGCCGTTCGCATCCCGCAGCTCAGCGACTTACATCTCTACAGAAGTCGTTGGGCCTGCCACTTCACCGGCTAAAATGCGATGTGCCTACCCGGTGGAATTCAACTCTGCACATGTTGCAGCGACTGTGGCAGCACCGACAAGCCCTGGTGCAATACGTTCTGACGTATAGCCTGGGCCAACAAGATTCAGAGGTGGGGCAAATCACGCTGGAGGAGTGGTCTCAGATCAGGGACCTATGCACCCTTCTGCACAGTTTTGAAATGGCGACGAAGATGTTTAGTGCTGACGATGCCATTATCAGCATGACTATTCCGGTGATTTACATGCTGGAGCACATGTTAAACAGAATTCGGAGTCAGGTGGTGGCACAAGAGGAGGTGGAGGAAGTAGAGGAGGAGGAGTTGTATGCGGAAGGGCTAACATCTGCAAGGTCCAGACGGTCGGCAGCACCAAGGCGGCAGGCATGTGAGGGTGGGGGAGATGGTTTTACCAGGGCGCATGGTAGCAGCCAAACTAGTGAGGAAGGTGCAGGAGCCCAGGAAGAAGTGGAGGACGAACTGATGGAAGACTCATCAGATGAGGGAGACCTTGATCACATTTCTGTTGTGCGAGGTTGGGGGGAGAGGACAGAGGAAGGAAGCATGATTGTTACCTCGCCACCAACACAACAGGGACTTGGTGCTCCTGGATGCGCAACACACATGAGTGCCTTCTTGCTGCACTACCTGCAACATGACCCTCGAATTGTGAGAATTAGAAATAATCCTGACTACTGGGTTGCCACACTGTTAGATCCCCGGTACAAAAGTAAATTTGCAGAAATTATTCCTGCCATAGAAAGGGATGCACGCATGCAGGAGTATCAGCAGAGACTGTTGCAGAATCTTACATGTACTTTTCCACAAAATACCAGTGGTGCACGTAGTGAATCTCACAGTTCCAACTTGCCAACCGTGGGACCGTCAAGTGTTCAGCACTCAAACCGTGACAGAACCACAGTATCTGCTGGTAACATCAATTTTGCGGAATCATTTCACCACTTTTTTAGCCCATCCTTTGCAAGGCCACAGGAGACAAGAAGTCTGACACATAGTCAACGCCTAGAGACGATGGTACAGGAGTATCTCCAAGTAAACATTGAAGCCACGACTGTGTCACTGGACCCTTGCTCTTTTTGGGCTTCCAATCTGGATAAATGGCCGGAGCTAGCCACTTACGCCTTGGAGATCTTGTCATGCCCCGCAGCCAGCGTTCTGTCTGAACGTGTGTTCAGCGCTGCTGGTGGTGTGCTGACAGATAAGCGCACGCGGCTCTCCACTGATAATGTAGACAGACTCACGTTCATAAAGATGAACAAATCATGGATCCGAAACGACTTTTCTACCCCTGTGTCATCCTGGGGAGAGTAAAAGCTTGATGATTGGTTAAAATCACCCTACCAACCGTTTTAAGCTTTCAAATTACTAATCATGTTTATCTGTATCTTGACTGGAAAATAATTTGGGCTTTGTAGCAGTGTGCAGCACTGATCCTATTAGGCCATCTATACTAAAGCTTCACCAGATTTAAAATTAAAAATAATTTTTAGCTGCATCTAGCCCGGAAAATAATTTTGGGGCTCCGAGATGCGCAAGGCACATAAGTGCCTTCTTGCTGCACTACCTGCAGCATGACCCTCATATTGTCAGAATTCGAAGTAATCATGACTACTGGGTTGCCACACTCTTAGATCCCCCACACTTTTCGATCAACCTTTTCATTTTAATAAAGACCAAAAAAATGGTCATTTTTGAAATTATAAGCATTAGCAGGTTGTTAGAAACTGAAATCAAACAGTTTTCAACTCAAAACTTTATTCTAGGTGATGTTACATTTTCACATAGGACCCCTTGTTCGAAAGGAGCTTCTGAACTCTCTCGTCCATTGAATTTGTCAGGTTTTGGATGGTTTCTGCTTCAATTGTTTTGCATGAGGACAGAATACCCTCCCAGAGCTGTTGCTTAGATGTGAACTGCCTCCCGCCATCATAGACACTCCTTTTAATGATGCTCCAAAGGTTCTGAATGGGGTAGAGGTCAGGGGAGCATGGGGGTCACACCATAAGTTTGTCCCCTTTTATGCCCATATCAGACAGAGATGCAGATGTTTTATGTGCAGCATGAGATGGTGCATTATCATGCAGAAAAATGATCTTGCTGTGAAATACACGGTTCTTCTTCTTGAACCATGGCAGGAAGTGCTGTTTGAGAAAATCCACATACATTATGGAGTTCATCTTTAGCGCCTTCAGGGATCCTAAAGGGGCCGACAATCTCTCTCCCCATGATTCCAGCCCAAAACATTACTCCACCTCCTCCTTGTTGGCGCTGTAGCCGTGTTTGCGTGGGGTGTCCATCAACCAGCCATCCTCCACTCCATCCATCTGGACCATCGAGCGCTGCACGGCACTCATCCGTGAACAAAACAGTTTTGAAATCAGTCTTCATGTAATGTTTGGCCCACTGGAGCCGTTTCTGCTTATGTGAAGTGGATAGAGGAGGTCGACAGGATGGCGCATGCACAGCTGCAAACCTCTGAAGGACCCTGCATCTTGTTGTTCGGGGGACGTTGGAGGCACAAGCAGCTTCAAAAAGTTGTCTGCTGCTATGACAAGGCTTTTTTGCCGCTGCTCTTTCAACCTGACGTAATTGCCTGTAGGAAAGAGTCCTCAATTTGCCCTTATCAGCACGCACACGTGTGTACTGTGAATCAGCTACATACTTCTTGATTGCCAGGACACTTCATCCTGATCATCGCACAATGTTGATTGTAGTCATGCCTTGACCTAAACACTCCACAATTTGTTGCTTCTCAGCAGCCGACACATCCTTTTTCTTTCCCATTTTGGCAGAAAATGTAGGCTGCTTAATAATGTGAGAGAGCCTTCTTAAGTAGTCTTGCCTTTCATTGGACACACCTGCCAAACTAATTAGCACAGGTGTCTGCAATTGCTTACAGTGATATAAAGAGCCCTGACACACATCACCATCAATGAGTTTAACTGACAAACAAACAAATTCTTCCTTTATCACTCCTAAACACTTTTTGCATAATAATTTGGAACGCGGTGTACATGTGCTTTTCCACAAAACACCAGCGGTTCACGTAGTGAATCTTACAGTTCTAACTTGCCAACCGTGGTCTGTATGGAATTGTTCAATAAAGGGCCCAAAATTAAGATAACATAGATGGGAGAGGTCTCTATGAATAGGAATTCCTAAGTATTTGATACCCTGTGAGGGCCAGGCAAAGGGAAAGTTGGACTGGATGGAATCCTATATGGATTTGGGGAGGGAGACATCGAGGGCCTCAGACTTCGCTGCATTGATTTTAAAATTTTACCATGTAACAAAGTGATCTATTTCAGCCATAACAGCATGGATGGATATATGTGATTGAGTGATATATACTAGGACATCATCAGCAAATAGAGAGCACTTGTACTCGGTGCCTCCCACCTCAATCCACCTAATATTGGGGTTATGGCGAATTGATGAGAGCAGGTGCTCCGTCACTAGGATGTATAAGAGAGGGGACAGAGGACATCCCTGCCTTGTCCCATTGGTGATTGTGAAAGGTGATGAAAATGTTCTGACGCACCCCCTGGGCCTTGGGACACCCGGAGCCGGACCCTTTTTGGTGGATGCTGGTGGTTGTAGTCTTCGTGGCGGCGACCCGGTTCCGTGGCTCAGGGCGGTCAAACCAGTGGCGGAACTATTTATGTGGTTTTGATGTTTAAATGTCCGACTACGCCACCCGTGGATTGCGGTCAGAGTGAACCGCCGCTACAGGGCAGACCGCTGAGGCTGGTGTTGTGGGTGCAGCAGAGCGTAGCATAACTCCCCACGGGAGGAGTATAGCCTCAGGGCAGTGTATGCGGAGGATGGGGGTGATGGTGCAGGGCAGCAGCAGTAACGACACGGAGTCAGTGATGCAGTCCAGGGCCTTTACTCACAGTTCTTATTATCCAGACCACGTCTGCAGGTAACGGCTGCCCACGTCGTACTGTGCTCACCAGGTGAGGGGCTCAGACAACTCCCAGATAACTTTGGAGCACTTCACAGGACCCCCTTTGTGTGTCCTTTGTCTGGCCTTTCTTACCAACACTTCTGTCCGGCTGCCTCGGGCCTCCTCTTGGTAAGCTTGGCGCCAGTTTCCCTGACCCTATGTGGTGCCTTCCTAGCGGGTGTAGCGAGGGGCTGCGCCACATAAAATGTCAGAGCCTCCGGTTTCTAGCTGAGGGTCGTTTCCTGCCTCCACTAGTTCGGGGACCGGTCTCCCCCTTTGGCCTGACCCCTCCACGCAGGTGGATTCGGGCGTGCGGTGGCGACTCGCCCGTCCGCACCCCTGGGATCCCTTCATTCCTCGTTCCTGGAGCCTTCTCCGCTCCTCTTCCTTCCTTCTCCCTCTTCCAGGCCTGGGCCTCTGTTACTAGGCCCGCCTCCGGAGCAGAGCTCATGCAGAGCCCCTGCTCCCTGCCACTTCTGCTCAGACTTCTCTGCACTGAACTAAGATGGTGCCCACCTTTTATAATCCCTTCTCAATGCACCCAGGAACTGCTTCCTCCCTGCTCCTGCACTACAGGGTTCCCCTTCCTCAGTGTTCCCTCCCCCCACTCCAGCCAGGGACAGGGACTGTCGTGCCCATCTCAGGGGCATATTGGTCGCCCTGCCCCACGGCAATGTGGTGTAATGCATGCAGGTGTCGGGTCCTGATCCACACTCCATCCTTACCTGAGAGTGAGATATCACACCTCTGGGTGAGGTGCAATACGTCTGTAGCAACCGAGCCCTCAGGGTGCTACAGTTCCATTTATCTTCAGCCTAGGTGACGTATTGCGATACAGGGCCGTGATTTTGGCTATAAAAGGGTCCCCTAGACCCCTACCCCAAGCTTTTTAAGAGAATCATATATGGCGTGCCAGGAGACTCTATGGAATGCTTTCTCAGCATCCAACGAGAGTATCTAATTACAAATCTTTAACTGCATCTAGCCCAGGAAATACTTTGTGCCTAGTAGCAGTGTCTGCTAGTCAGCGGATTATCCCGGCTGTTAAGCAAGCTACACCACCTGTAGTTTAGACACTTAATTTTTTCAAAGGAAATGCTTCGGGACCATGGGATACTCAGTGAAGAGCATCAGGAGGCACCCCAAGGCATAGGGGCTGGGACTGGCAGTAGGATGCCTTGCGGTGGACAGCCGAGCTCGATCATTATAAAAGCTTTTTAACTGCAGCAGCTTTAGTGGACGCTACTGGAGCTGGAATTACGCGGCTGCTGGCATGAGACTTGCCCTCCAATAGATCCTTGTAAATGGATTTAAAGTGTATTCATTCAAATTAGAGAGACAATTTAAATTAAAAAGCTTAGAGCTGCCTCCACCACAGGGGGGCTCGCTCGACCCACCAGCGGACAGGCACCAGTATTGGGAGAGGGGGGCTGGCCATCAGGGTTCACCGCGGCTCTGGCACAAACCCGGCGACACGGAGGTGGCACGGGCAGGAGCGGACTGGCCGTGTCGGCTTCTCACTTTTTGGATTTTAGAAGGGCATGACATGCCTATATCTGTGTCTCCCCCTCCTTTTACTCCTCCACCTCTTTTATTTTCGCATGACTATATGTACTTGTCACTTTTCCATGTGTTAGTTGTGTCTTCTGAGCAGTTTGTCAGCTTTTGGACACCTTTGAAGGTGTTTTCTATGTGTTTCTATGTGTTTTTGTTTGCCTGCCATTGGTTTTAACGGTGTTCGAAGGTGTTCGACGAACAGTTCGACGAACAGTTCGGCGAACACACAGGTGTTCGACGAACCGAACTCGAACACTACGGGGGTGGCTCAACACTAGTCAGTAGCTTTTGCACAGCAGAAACTAAAGTGATCACGGCACAATTTAGTGCGGATATTGCCAAGGCTGATTTGATACAGAATTTCTGCTGCAGAAAAAAATGCAGCAAACACATCCTGTAGGAACATACCCTTAAAGAGGACCTGTCGCTAAGTCAAAAGTAGTACATTTTTGCTCTTACTTTATTCCCCCTGCTCCCCTGAATATGCAGTAGTTTTTATTTTTTTTTACATCCGCCATATAGTTGCAGAGATATGGAGGACCTTTTCATTTAGTGCTAATTCTTGTGGTCTTTACCAAAGGGGCAATGCTCACAAGGTAATTATGCAAGGTAGCCTAAAGACATGCCCACAAGGAATATTTTGAGCTACACTCTCTTGTAAAGACCATAAAAATTAGCACTAAACCAAAAGGCCCATATCTCTGGAACCATATAGTGGATGTAAAAAACAAACAAAAACAAAATACTGAGGGGACCAGGGGCAATAAAATAAGAGCAAAAATTGGTCACTTTTGACCAGGTGACTGATATTTGTGGCTCCCCTGAGGGTTCGACCGCCACAGGAATGCTGCACTTCTTTAATGGAGTGTAGTGTTCCTCCTCCGAGGTAAGGCCAGTATGATAGTTGTGACCTGACCTTTTGCATCCAACACCACACTTCTCCACCAGAGGGATCTGGTATGCACTAGGTGCTGCTCCCCTGGTTACAAGGAGACTGGGGAACCAAAGTGGTAGGAACCAGTTAGTGGGTGAGGGTGGGGGACTTACAAGTTAGTTACACTTCAGATTTCATATTTTATAGAATGCCATCTTTGATCTTGGTCCTTCTTGTGCAGAGTTCTTCTCTGGTCGAATCTTGGTCGGTTCTTGGTCTGTCAAGCGGTCTAAACTACTGTGTGCTATGTGACCTCCCTCCGGGAGCGCAGATCCTGTGTGGGCCTGCACCGACAAGAGACACAGCCCTCGTACCCTGGCCTTGGGACGAGAGGTAGGTTGTGGACAAGGAATGTCTCAACCTGGCCAAGGACCAGGATCAAGAAGGCCCGGGAGCTTTAGAGTGTGGCTCCCCAGCAAATGGGTCCCGCTGAGGATGCAGACGGAGCGGAGCACGCCACCTGTCCTCGCCTACCTGATCTATTCAGAGGGATTCTGGCTGCAAGAGGGGTACCGGCCCCCGACACCCGACCTTGTACTCCATGTCCTGGACAGGAAAGCCCGGTTAGGCCCTGAGGATCCCGCCGGGCATCGGATGGAGAGGAATTGCCACCCGTGCCCTAGTCCTGAGAGGAGTTCAGAGGGAGACCCGGCCTATCCACACACGCACAGACGGGAAAGGGACAAGTCTGTAGTGCAGGAACACTCTGGTGTAGGGTCGCTACCGAACACTGGACCTTCTCAGAGGTAGTCAGACCCCTGTCCCTGGTGGCCGCAGGACTCCGAGGGGAGCAGGGAGTCGCCTTCCCGCTGTCATCTCTAAGTGAGTAATGCCTTGGAAGTTCACCCCTATGGCCTCCGGACTGTTCATTATGCACCATACCATGTGACGCGGTGCCCGTACTCCCCGCACTACTACTACCCCCCTTCATCCTGTTTGCCTGCCCTGAGGCCTTGCTCCACCTGTGGGGAGCAGTAATAACTTTAGCCGCCACGACACCGGGCCTCAGCGGACTGTAGCGGCGCTGGTGACCCTTCACCAGGAACCACAGGTGGCGTAGTCGTTAAGTAGCCACTCAACCCGGACGAGCCCACAACATCTTCCTTTTCATGTGACGGCCCTGAGCACGGGTCGGGTCCGGGCCACGGCTACATCCCATCTCTTCATCACAGGACCCGACACCGAGTCCCCCATCACCCAGGGTAAACTCAAAAATTAAAAGGGCTCTTTCGAGAATGAGGCGTCACATATTCTTTAAAAGAACTCTTTATTCAAATTCAGGAATGAGCAATCCTACATAAATATATCTTTGCGATCAACAAAACAGATAGTCATAAGCATTTATAATCCTTATACTATGTCCCATGGTTTACTGCAGCCTCTAGGTATGGCTTTTACTGTATAATTATTAAAACAGTCTATACTGTATAACCCGTTTATAGACTGCAAGACACCTGCAGTAAAGTTGAATGTGCTGGCCCTGGTCTGTCCTGGGTTTGTTTTTTCCCAATATTTAAAGGGTTTGGCTACCAATTTTTTATTGATAGCTTTTCCTTGGGATAGGCCAGTAATATCTGATTGGTAAGGTTGTGACACCAAACACACCCACCGATCAGCTGTTACTGGTGTCGTCCAGAAGTTTCCAGCAGCTCCTTAAAAACTATAGTGGCCACTGCCAGGTACTGCAGATCCACGCCCTATTTGTTTGAGTAGGGGTATATCTACAGAACTCAGCTTTAGCCACTATAAAATAGAAATGATGGAGCTCCTGTTCTTCAGCAAAATCCAAGTAACAGCTGATTGGGGTAGTGGCCAATCTGCTAGAGGCCAGGCACCTCAAAATGTATTTGATATCTACGTGCAAATCAACAATGAATTCACTGGACAAGGTCTTCAAATCGAGGAAAATGTAACTGGTGATGGTGATGAAGACACGGCTTGTACATATTCTGGTCTTTTCTGTAGTAACTAGTGTTGAGCGAGTATGTTCTGTTCCGAGTATGCTCGGGCGAGCTCTGAGTATTTACAGCTGCTCGGTGATATGTTTGAATTGCTCTCATGTGCATGATTTGCAACTGTTTGACAGCTTTATTTATTGAGGAATGTGCAAGAAATAGAAATTCCTCACATGTAATAAAGCTGTCAAACAGTCGCAAATCATGCACACGGGAGCGATTCAAACATATCACCGAGCAGCTGTAAATACAAGGAGCTCGGCCTGAGCATATTCGGCAAAAGGATTAACAGAACATACTCGCTCAACACTAGTAGTAATATATGGATGCGAAACCTGGATGATAAAGAAACAAGACAGAAGAAGAATCAAAGCCTTCGAAATGTGGTGCCGGAGAAGGATCACCAAGCTACGACTTGCATACTTGGGACACATCATATGAAGAGAGCGATCACTGGAGAAGGACATCATGGTCAGAAGAATAGAAGGAACAAGGTGAAGAGTAATACCAGCAACCCGATGGCTTGATACAATCAAAATAATGGCAAAGAAGACTCTGGTGGACCCATCTAGGCTTCCACAAGATCAATCTTTCTACAGAGCAATCATTCATCAAGTCACCATGGCTCGAGATCAAGTTGAAGGCTGTTAATAAATAATATAATCCATACTATTAGTTACTGTTAGATCTAAAAATCATATTGACTCAAAGTATCATAAAAATCAAAAGGTAAAAATACTACAGTTACTTGATGATGATTTCTAATTTAACAGGGTTAATATTGATTTTATTGTCAAGAAGGTAACATTTGTATTATTTAGTTATTTACTTATTTACTTGCTGTGATGTACATGCTCATTTTGTTTTTTTTTTGTGTGTCTTTTTTTTATCTTGGGTTTTGTCTGTAAAATTGCCACAGTGTGAACGTGGTCTTACACTTTGCACGTATAGTATACTACTAGCTTATAGTCCGGCTAATTTTTTTTATTTTGTTGTTTTGACCAGGTATTGCCATGTTTTGCACAGTATTGACAATGAACATGTGCACACAATGTGACCGGTAGTCTTTATAGTATTTGGGTTGCTATGCTTTTTGACCACGTTCTGTGTCCAATGTTTTTGGGGGGGAGGTTTATACAGTGCTGTCTCATCATCACTGACACTGTTTATACTGCACTGAGATTTTGCAAGTTTAGGGACAGCTGAAGACCACAGGAGACATGCAGGAGTTGCACTCCATTCAATGTTTTCCAGCTGGCTGCTGCTCAAATATTTGAAAATCTGGCTACAATGTTTCCACTTTGTGCAGTCAGTCAGATTCTTGGTGTGCAGAATGAATGTGTGTGAATGTAGCCTTAGAGGGGGTTTCCCATGAGCAAAGTACATTTTGATCAATAGATCTTGGAATAATAACACATACTGCCTGTCTTTAAACATGTTTAACATCACAGAATTAATGAGCTGCGATCCCGTGCTGTCCTGTCTGTATACTCTTTTGCCCCCTCCCCTGCCCAGGAGATGTGGTATGATCAGACCACATCAGACCATGTTCCTGTATAGTCAGACACCACCATTACCAGTACATAGCAGGGGGACATTTATAAGATTATCTCAGCACAGGAACATTTTATGTACGGTAAACACATCCAATTGTGGAACTTATAATTAATCCAAGATCTATTGATTAAAATGTACTTTGTGGGAACACCCCTTTAATGCAGTGTGTGAATGCATTGTGTGATGGCAGACTTAGTCTTGTCTCATAATCTAGTCTAAAATGCTAAATAAAGGTGCTGCGTGGGATACGTTTTAGTTAGTCAACCCCCCCCATTATCTTTATTTAGGGACTTACAATATTGCATGCACAACACTCATAATTGTAGAAATCTATACAAGGAAACAATACACCTGTCTGAATGAAACAGTGTTGCAAGTTTCACTTTAGTAAAACTCTAGTGTGTCTGAGTATTAAAGCTGTAATATTATATGTATTGTATGTAACATGAGTATATAATGTAACTTGATTGGGACCTAACGCCAAAATTGAAAACTAATATTAAACATATTTTTTACTTTTTAATTACCAATATTGGTTGTATTTTGCTTGTTTAAAGTACCAGTTTGTGGCCCTGATTCATGAAGACTAGTGTGTGCCAGTCTTGATGAACAATGTACTGGATTAAGATGCAAGAAATTCATTAGGATGTGCATCCTTAAAGGGGATCTGTCAGTAGGATCAACCCTACTAAGCCATCTATATGGGTATTTAGGTCATAGGAAGCAGAATATAATGATAACATGATATCTGCCATCCAATGTCTTATTCCAGGGAAATCCATGTTTTTCTTAATTTGTAAATAATCTGTTCAGGATGATGGACCGGGCATAGATCTCCCTGAGAATCTGCCTTCTGTGGTTATTCTAAATGAAAGGGGGTGTTACAGTTTGAGACATGTAATGACTGACAGTCTGCTATCCTGATCTACATGTCTCATACTGATAATACCTTCTGTCATTTAAAATAAGCTCTGGAGCTTATTTAATGGGAGGGCTTTTTAAGTTGCCCACACCATCGCACCAGAGCTTTTCCCACTTTTCATTAAGTGGACGGAGCTGGGTAGGACTGGTGTAAAAACACCAAAACTCACAAGTTTCTTGCACAACTATGAGTGGTGCAAAAAATTTTCAACGTTTCAAGCAGTTTGACCTCAGAAAACATGTGAAAAAACCTGCTTGATGAATTGGGGACACAGTTATTATCTTATAGTACAACTTTTCTTAAGACTGCCCTTTTCAATTTGAGGAAAAATCTAAATTGAATACTTTTCATCCAACATGTTAAAACTTAATACATGCCAATTGTCTATAATTAAAAAAAACAATGATAACATTTGTAAAACCATACTTTGCTATATATACACCTCTATGAAGACTGATAATATATTAAATCTTAATTTTCTTTCATTGTAGGTAGAAGATCTGTGTTATGCAAATGCCACACTTGGTAAGTATATTATTGCAATGCTAGGACATTCCAGAATTTATATTATTAGGAATTATTTTGTAATAAAACCAACAAATGCATTAAGGGCTTGTCCACATGTTGGGTGTTTGCATTTTTTTTTCCCCTACGATTTTTGCATGAAAAAAAGCTCTGTATTTTACAGTTCCAGTATAATGAATATAATTTCTAAAATGTCATTCACATGATGTGTTATTTTATTTACGTTATTAAACCATCAATGCGTTTTGCAGACCTGCAGCATGTCAATTCAGCGGTTTTTGCAGCATTTTTCACCCATTCAAATGAACGCCTAAAAAAAGCAACTAAAATCGCAACAAGAAACGTTTTATAAAATGTAACCAAAAAAAGATTAAAAACGTGGGTACTGTATGCAGCTTTTTTCATGCAGAAAAAACATTGGGAAACCATCTTGTGTGAACATACCCTAATATTACTATTGATACAGTATTGAGCTGTAACGCCCAAATTTATTTTATAAAAATCCAAATGTTTATTAAGTGTAAAAGAGTTCTTTTGACAATACAATAACTGAGAAAAGATTTTCCATGACAGATTAATTACTTGAAATTCCTCTGTGCTCCCTGATGATGGCGTAGATAACGTGGACTTGAATGCATGTTTTATTCCTGCTAATTTTCCCAACATTGAGTAAAGTCATCAAAATATGCTGCGATGGGTGATTTTTTAATTCTTAGAACCCAAAGCATCATGTCTTTTTATACCTAGTTTGGCAAAGTAGTAAAATCCCACCAAAATATTGATTTTTAAGTCCATAGTGTCTTGTAAATCCAACATTGAGTCATTAAATAGCATAGCCACTTTAGGTAATCAGCACAGTCTGTGACAGGTTAAAGACTCACATTTGATTTGTTGATATGGGGTCAGCAGTGCACAAACACATTGCACACACACTGCATTAGAAAGAGAATTGTTCTCCATTATGTAGGTTGCTTGGGGAGCACATGAGGATCCCAGACTGTGTAGTCGCAGAAGTGTTGCTTCACAGCTCCACCAGGCTGAAATGCACGGACCAGCAAGATCAGAGCTATGATCAGCAAAACAAAAGGAAATGTGCGGCATTCCAGAAATCCTTTAAAATGTGTCTTTATTCATCACTCCTTAAAAACATGAGTGTGACATCAGACAAAAGACAGCATACCTTTCTTATGTATTTCAGCCTACAATAAAGAGCCCTTAATCATAGACATAGGATCTGATAAAATGCTACATTTATACAACTTTCGTAGCAGGAACACCACTCCCACCGACAGCGGCATTTAAATGACAAGCAGCTGCAGCCAAAGCTCAACTGTAAGCGACAGACCGGATATACAGTCAAATATAGAAAGCATCTAGCACATTTGGAAGGAGCTCAACTTCTGAGCCCTCTCCACACATGGGTGTCCCGTGCAGAACGTGCATGGATGATGGATTGAACAGTGGTCCGTGAGATGTTCAGAGTTTGGGCTATTTTTTATAACCTAACCCTGAATTACTCTTCTCCACAACTTTATCCCTGACCTGTCTGGTGTGTTCCTTGGTTTTCATTATGCTATTTGATCCCTAATGTTCTCAAACAAACCTCTGAGGCCTTCACAGAACAGCTGTAGTTATATTGAAAATAAATTGCACACAGATGGATTCAATTTACTAAATATCTGACTTTTGGAGGCAATTCGTCACTCAGGATTTTATTTAGGGGTATCAGACTATAGAGGGCTGAATACAAATTTCAGCCTCTATATGCTTTAAGCTTGTAGAGACATACCTCAAAAGACTTGCAGCAGTAATTGCAGTGAAAGTTGGCCCTACAAAGTGTTAGAACTCTCCTGTTAGGTTTTTTCCAGTTTGCTGGTCACATGACCTTTTTTGCCTATTTAATCCTGCTCCGCCCTTCTGGCCTTGCTGGACTTCATTGTAATTTCAACTCTTAAGCTAGCTAGGTGCTTTGTTACCTTACTCCGTCAGTTTAGCTAGGTCTCTTGACCTCTATTTTCTATTTTGTTTGTTTGTCTTTTTCTGCTACAATTTCTGCTAGGAGGTGTCCATCTTACTCCCAGTCCCTAGTTCTTGTAGGGATCCCTCCCTCACATCTATAGGTCTTCGTACAGACTAGCTTAGGACTTTAGCGGGTCTGATCGCAGGATCAGGTTCCCCGTTACATCGTAGGGATCAAGCTTAGTTCTATTGTAGGGACAGATCTCCTGTCTTTCCTTAGTGCTTGTAGCAGATCATAACAGTAAGTCCAGCCGTAAAAATTACTCTAAGGATAGACCTCCAGTTTCCATCATGGTATCGGTTCAGGATTTGGCTCAACGCTTGCAGGGACTCTCTCTGGAGGTGGCCGAGCTCCAACAACACGTGAGTAGCTGTTCTGGAGCGCATTTTGTAGAGCCAAAGGTACGTTTGCCTGATTTATTTTTTGGTGAACAACAAGATTTTTTTTCCTTTAAAAATGCTTGTTTATTGTATTTTCGTTTAAGACCCAGATCCTCTGGTGATGAATCACAGCGCATAGGGTTCATAATGTCACTTTTGCGCAAGGAACCTCAGGGATGGGCCTTTTCTCTCCAACCTAGTGATCCGTGCTTTAGATCAGTGGATCGTTTTTTTCTGCTTTGGGGTTGTTGTATGATGATCCTGATCGTGTCTCATCAGCTGAGACGGAATTGAGACATTTGAGGCAGGGATCAGGTATTGTGGAAAATTATTGTACTCACTTCCGTCGGTGGTCTGCTCAGGTGGGGTGGAACGATTCTGCTTTAAAAAGTTTCTTTCTTGCAGGGCTAGGTGAAAGGGTTAAGGATCTGCTGATTGCTTATCCTACACCTGGAAACTTGCAGGAGGCAATGCAATTAGCTATACGAGTGGACAGGAGACTGCGTCCAAGGGTTAATGAGAGTAAATCCTTTGCCATGTCAGCTCCGAGTTCTGAGAGGGTCTGTACTGACATTGGAGAGCCGATGGAGATTGGGGCGATGTCACCCCGCTCTCAGGAAAAAGACCGCAGGTTTTCTGAAGGTTTGTGCTTTTATTGCGGAAAATCTGACCATTTCATTAAGAACTGTGTGCTTCGTATGAACAAAGAAAAAAAAAAGGTCAGTTACGCCCGTATAGCCTGTTTAAATACTAAGGGGGTATTTCTTTCTGCTACTATCGCTGCTCAGGAAGAATTAATTGAATTTCGGGTATTTGTGGATTGTGGTTCTACTCTGAATGTGATTGATGGGGGATTCTTGGAAAAACTTAAATTAAAACCCAAACCTTTGTCATCCCCTATTGCCGTGGTTTCTGTCGATGGTTCTCCCTTGAAATGTGTTACTCACAAGGTTTATGAATTTCCCCTCACTATTAATGGTATTCACCAAGAAAATTTGGATTTGGTGGTATTAAATAATTTGCCTTCTCCAGTAGTTTTGGGTTTGCCCTGGTTAAAATTGCACAATCCTGTACTGGATTGGTCTACCAATGAAATTAAGTCCTGGAGCCCTAAGTGTTATAACAAGTGTTGTAACGGGCGCATTGCTGCTGTGGATAAAGGGGAATTACCTGTACCTATTCAGGATTTTTTGAAAGTTTTTTCTGAGGAGGAGTCGCAAATTTTGCCTCCTCATAGAGACTATGATTGTACCATTGAATTTGTCCCTGGAGCGACTCTCCCTAAAAGTCGTTTATTTAATCTTACTATTCCTGAGAGAAAGGCTTTGGAGGAATACATACAGACGAGCTTGGCCGCCGGTCATATCAGATCCTCTAAGTCACCTGTGGCTGTTGGATTTTTTTTTGTTAAAAAAAAGGACGGCGGTTTACGTCCTTGTCTGGATTTTCGCGAGATTAATAAAATTACTGTACGCTATCCCTACCCACTGCCATTGATTCCTGATTTGTTTAACCAGTTAGAGGGGGCCAAATGGTTCTCTAAAATTGATCTCCGGGGGGCATACAATTTGTTGTGCATGAAGGAGGGTGATGAATGGAAAACTGCTTTTAACACTCCTGTGGGTCATTTTGAGAATCTGGTGATGCCTTTTGGTCTTACCAATGCACCAGCATTTTTTCAGAATCTTATTAATGACATCCTTAGACCTTTGATCGGCAAAAATGTGGTTGTGTATTTGGATGACATTTTGATTTATTCGCCTGATCTGGAGTCTCATTGGCGGAGCGTACGTGAGGTATTGCAGTTATTGATTGACAATTCGCTTTTTGCTAAGCTGGAGAAATGTGAGTTCGCTGTACAGAGAATTAGTTTTTTGGGCTACATTATCTCCAGCGAGGGTTTTGAGATGGACTCGGTGAAAGTTCAAGCTGAGCAGGAATGGCCTAGGCCTATTGGTTTGAAATCGATACAGAGGGTTTTGGGTTTCGCCAATTACTACAGAAAATTCATTAACATTTTTTCTATTATTGTTAAACCACTGACCGTTCTCACCAGGAAAGGTGCTAATACGGTTCAGTGGACTACTGAGGCCATTGAAGCTTTTGTGTTTCTAAAGGAGAGGTTCAGCTCTGCCCCCATCCTTATGCAGCCTGATGTGACTAAGCCGTTTTTGGTTGAGGTTGATGCTTCTTCTGTGGGGGTCGGTGCGGTGTTGTCTCAGGAAATCAAGGATGGAGTACATCCCTGTGCCTTTTTTTCAAAAAAATTTTCTGAGACGGAACTTAATTACGATATTGGTAATCGGGAATTGCTGGCTATTAAACTCGCATTTGAACACTGGCGTCATCTCTTGGAAGGTGCTGAATTTCCCATTCAGGTTTTCACTGATCATAAAAATCTGATCTATCTTGATGCTGCCAAGCGCTTGAATACCCGTCAGGCTAGGTGGGCACTTTTTTTTTCGCGGTTTAATTTTTCCATTACTTACATCCCGGGTACCAAGAATGTTAAAGCTGATGCTTTGTCTCGCAGGTTTTCTCCCATGGTCGGTGCTGAGGAGGAGGAGAGCATTTTACAAGAAGGTGTTGTGATTGCTGCATTGGACTCCGTTTTGGAAGATGAGATTCTTAAAGCACAGGAGAATGCCCCATCTAACACTCCCCATGGGAGGTTGTTTGTGCCTAGGAACTTTAGGAGAGATTTGTTTGTTGAGTGTCATGAGTCTCGGTTGGCAGGTCATCCTGGAATTTCTGAGACCAAGAGACTTGTGGGTCGCAGTTTTTGGTGGCCTGGATGGCAGAAGGAAGTCATTAAGTGGGTTCGTCAATGTACTGTGTGTGCTAGATCTAAGTCTTCGCATGCTCCTGCTGCGGGGTTGCTTTGCCCTCTGGAGGTTCCTAGTGCACCGTGGACACATCTGGCTATGGACTTTATTACTGACCTTCCCCCCTCTGAGGGTTTCATGGTCATCTGGGTGGTCGTGGACCGTTTTAGCAAGATGTGTCACTTGGTTCCCTTCATCAAACTGCCCTGCGCTAAGACACTCGCTAAGGCCTTTGTCAAGGAGATTGTCAGACTCCATGGTCTTCCTACTGACATTGTTTCTGATAGGGGACCTCAGTTCGTGGCTCGTTTTTGGCGTGCCTATTGTGACAGGTTGGGAGTTCATTTGTCATTTTCATCTGGATATCATCCTGAGTCTAATGGCCAGACAGAAAGGAAGAACCAGGATGTTGAGCAGTTCTTGCGTTGTTTTGTGGCAGACAAGAAGGGTGGTCTGAGTTTCTGCCGCTTGCTGAATTTGCTCTTAACAACCATACATCCTCTTCTGCTGGGTGTTCGCCTTTTTTTTGTTGTTCTGGGAGACATCCGTCTTTTGGGTCATTCTCCAAATTGGTATCGGCTGTGCCTGAGGAGGAGAGTTTTTCCGGTGATTTGGAAAGAGTTTGGACGGATGTGCGTGGTAATCTGCAGGAGGCTAACAAAAAATCTAAGAGGTACTTTGACAGGAAACGTCAAGAGGTTTTGTTTACGGCTGGTGACATGGTTTGGTTGTCCTCTAAGAATCTGCGGTTGAGGATTCCTTCTAAATAATTGGGTCCCAAGTTTGTAGGGCCCTTTAAGGTGCTTCAGGTAGTTAACCAATCTGCTGTTAGGCTGGAGATTCCCATCTCCTGGAAGATTAATCCGGTGTTCCATGTTTCTCTATTGAAAAAAGCTGATGTATCTGATAGAGACGCCACTGCCACTGTTCCTCCGGTGGTGGAGGACGGGGAATATGAAATTTCCCGCATCCTTAATTCTAGACGGTATAGAGGGAGTTTGCAGTATCTCGTCGCTTGGAAGGGTTTCGGTCCCGAGGATAACTCATGGGTGAGGGCGGATGATGTTTCTGCTTCCAGACTTGTCAGAGCGTTTCACAGGAGGTTTCCTGATAAGCCTGGGCCTAGGGGATCCGGAGGATCCTCATAGAAGAGGGAGTACTGTTAGAACTCTCCTGTTAGGTTTTTTCTAGTTTGCTGGTCACATGACCTTTTTTGCCTATTTAATCCTGCTCCGCCCTTCTGGCCTTGCTGGACTTCATTGTAATTTCAACTCTTAAGCTAGCTAGGTGCTGTGTTACCTTACTCCGTCAGTTTAGCTAGGTCTCTTGACCTCTATTTTCTATTTTGTTTGTTTGTCTTTTTCTGCTACAATTTCTGCTAGGAGGTGTTCATCTTACTCCCAGTCCCTAGTTCTTGTAGGGATCCCTCCCTCACATCTATAGGTCTTCGTTCAGACTAGCCGAGGACTTTAGCAGGTCTGATCGCAGGATCAGGTTCCCCGTTACATCGTAGGGATCAAGCTTAGTTCTATTGTAGGGACAGATCTCCTGTCTTTCCTTAGTGCTTGTAGCAGATCATAACACAAAGTACTGACTCAGGGGGGCTGAATACAAATGCATGTCACAATTTTCAGATTTATATTTTTAAAATAATTATAAAACCATGTATCATTTCCTTTACACTTCACAAATGCTTGCTTCTTTGTGTTGATGTATCACATAAAATCCCAACAAAATACATTTAAGTTTGTGGGTGTAAAGTGAAAAAATGTGGAAAAGTTCACTAGGTATGAATACTTTTTCAAGACAATGTATTATCATATTACTGATCTCCAGAGTAATGTCTACAAATAGGCACCCGACTTCCATCGAACATGTATAGCAGTTGTCAGTAAGGGGTTATCTATACTTACACACAGCTTAAATCTGGGCCAACCAAGGATATTGACTTTAATGTCCCTCCTTCCATTTATATGTCGTCAATAAGGTCAAAAAGCTTGTGTTGGAATCACTTCAATAAATAAAGGGAACTTCCAACAACCCTAGTGACAAGTGAAGGTAGGGCCCACTTCAATTATCTAGAACTATGGCAGGCCATTCCAAACCTAGTTACAAATGGCAAATTCTTACATATTTTGCTTGTCCAGACTGTCAAGTACCCAAATGCCTGATAGTTGAGTGATGAACTCTAGTCCTGTTTGCTAAAGTAGCAATAAGTAATGTTTGTGAAAGAAATATATGCTAAAGAGAGTTTCCACTCACATCTTAAAATTGACCACATTTTGGTAAACAAGTCACAGCAAAAAGATAAACTTGTGTTTCTTTTATAGAGATGTTGGTAGCTTTTTGTCATAGGGGCATTTTTTCCAAAAGTAACAAGATGTGCTGCACTATGGATTGTTTCTTTTGTCCGCAGCCTAGCTGAATAATGTATGATCATTAAGAGTTTGAACTCACAGATCATGAAGACATGAGGCCCCAAACTCCATTGTATAAATGGAGGGGTGTGACCACTGCTCCATTCAGTCATTATTAATAGGAGTGGTAATTGCTACAATTGGGTAAATTTCTTTTTTCTTTACAAAAATCTGTATTCTCCAAAATACAGATTTTTTTTTGTAATTCACTGCATGAACATTCAGAAAAATTGTGGTCAACTGTGGTTGAGGAGAATGAGCGGCTCCAGAGCTGCGCTTACTGAGTGACAGGACACCGCTCCTGAGCTGCAGCGCCGGAGCCGCTCATTCTCCCCGGCTCCTCGGCAGCAGCGGTCACATGGATTACAGAGGGGGACACCTAGGAGAGGTGAGTCCATGGATTTTATTATTTTATTCTTATTTTTACAGGTGGGGACACCAGGAGCAGACACTACTACCCTCATCATGGTCCCTGCTGGTGCTGATCACAGCTCCGGCAGGGAACCATGATGAGGGCAGCGTTCAGCACCGGCGCTTGGGAACAGCGCCATTCCCAGGCTCCGGTACGTATCACACGGATGACACATGGATGTCCATGAAAACACACTGAGATGTGCACAGACCCATTCACTTGAATAGATCCGCGTGTGTCAGTGTCTCCGGTAAATATGGAAACTGTCAACACTCGTACTGGAGATGCTGACTTGAGAAAAAGTCCTAATACAGCAACTACAAAATCACTGCATTCTACTGATTGAAAAAAATGTGGACATGACCCATTAAATCCATATTACAAGAGTATTCTCCCCTCAAAGTATTCTATTTTAGTATGTCTTTGTAATTGGGTATTCTTCAGGGCACCACATGGCTGCACATGGAGTGCTACTGCTCTGTAGAATCTACCTGTGGAAGATAGCTTCTGCTATCGAAACGCGTCGTGGCGTTAGAGAGCGCATTAAACAATAAAAGGTTTGTGTTTTATAACCTTAATTCCCTGTCTAGTTGTTCTAGCGCTTCCCTAACACCGCACAATTCTTTCCTTCTTGACTGCTCTGTAGAAGGTTGAGACAGGGACTTCTTGTACCTCCATATTGCATCTTTGCACATTACTCTGTGTGCATGAGGACAAAATGGTTATTTTCATTACAAACATTAATAGCATAGCCACATTCCACTTAGTAGGACCACCATTTTCCTCTATACTTCTATTAATACTAGTACAAATATGACTTGAAATTCCTGTGATAAGTTATTAACAGCCTGAAGTCATATAACTATATAATATCGCTTTTAATTTCTTACAGGTATCAACAAAACAGAATGGATCTGGGACTTGTCGAGTTGTAAATCTAAGCAAATAAAGTCCAATGGAACGTTGGTGGAAATATCAAGCTCTGGTGTGTATACAATAGAAATCCAAGCATTCGCCACACACACGTTTGCTGATATTGAGTTGGAGATAGTTCCCAGCAGAAGAACATTTGTTTCAGGCTCATTCAACAGTTCAGTTGGAAATTCATATTATGCGATAATGAGTCAAACTTTTAAGCTAAATAAAGGAGATGGACTGAAGTTGACATTGAATGGTAATATAAAATACTTCTCAACTGTAGAAAAAACAACTTTCTGGAGGATATTTAAGAACAGGAATGTATGAAAATATGATGCACTCACATACTGTACAGATTTTAGCTCTATTGTCTCTCTATATTTGCATTATACATTGTGACAGTGATGTGATTTGCTATCAAACTAATCTGTTTTCAATAGTAATTTGTGCCTCGTGTTCAATTTTTGTCCAGCAACAAAAAAATTCTTCCTTGGTTTCATTAATATTTCTTAGTAGTGAAAAAAGAGGAGGATTCCAGCTTCTTAGCTCTGAGAAAGAACGCAGGTTGGAGCATTTGAAACACGTTGCTATTCCTGATATGACCATAGAAACTGTTTTTATGGAATAAAGTTCTGTTTGCTGCATCTAAGAAGCTGGAATCCTCTTTTTTTCACTTGAATTTGCACAACAAGTGGTTCTTCATTATTCTGTGCTTCAGGACGCCTGAGTCAGGGTGAGCTGGTGTTTTTTTTTTCTTTGTACCAAACTGCGATTTCTTGTTGGTGTCAATTTAGGACTAAACCCTTGGGATTTTATTGGATGTGGTTCAGATGTCTAATACTAAAGGGGGTCAATAATAATGGAAATATGCACTATGTTACAAAGTGCTATCACTGTGTAATATAGTTAGCGGAGACTAGCATATCTTTTGAACTTCGAATTCACCAACTTTGCAAAATTTGTCAGGAAACTCAATTTGCTGTCGATCAATTAAGGACCATTCTCTTTTTTTCTCAGACCCTAAGCTTCTTCACTGTTGTGCTGTTAGACACAAGCTGATCAATTTGTTCTGTGTGTTATGGCTTTCTCTCCCTATCTCTATGGCTGAGCTGCATACTGACTTCTGATTATTCAAATTCATCACTGAATGACTGCTGAATTTCCTGTTTCTGCTTTTATACAGGCTATGATAGTACTTCCTGATTGGCTGTGCTATACCATTTGATGTGTTAGCTACAAGGCATTATAGGGAAGACTATGTAAGGTCATGTGATCCTTCTTTGGCTGATGCAATCTTCTGCAATTTGGAAATCCTTGAAATGAATTGCAAATTTTGTTCACATTTGCCTGTTTCATTGGATTCCTAAAATTTCAACTCAAATTTGATTTGCATCGAATCGATTCACTCATCCCTAATAATTAGTGTTAAAGTTTAAGGTCGGCTAAGTTGGTTATGGTGAGATGCTGCATGTACAGGTCTAATTTCACTGAGATCTATTGAAACCAGAATGTAAAGTGGGGAAGATAAGTATTTGAAACACTGCCAATTTTGCAAGTTTTCCCTCTGCAAAGAATAGAGAGGTCTGTAATTTTTATCATCGGTACACTTCAACTGTGAAAGACAAAATCTTACAAAAAATCCAGAAAATCACATTGTATAATTTTTTAATACTGATAGTGTGACCATAGCCTATGAAGTTTTCTTTGCTTTGGCATCGATCTTATCTTACTCATAGGAGGTTTCTCCAACTTGTTAAAAAGTTTCTTAACTTAATTTTTTATGGTCTAGAATTTGTAGTAATGACAAATTTGCTTTGAAATCACTGTCATGGCCATATGTTTGCATTAAGGCACCGTTATTCTTTACTTGCTGATGTTGAAGTTATCATAGTAGAGAAAAATTAGACATTACATTTGACATGTGAGAAGTATGACCAGTTACCAAACCCTTCTTTGGTAGAAATCACAGCCCGTCATCATTCCTGTTACCAGTTCACCTTCTTTGAATTCCTACGGCATTCGTTTTTGCCCACTCTCCATCTCCAACTGCCTCCAGCTTAGATTCTTTGGTCGTCTTGCATTCAGTGTATATTTTCGATCCTTTCGCATATTTTCAATGTCTTGAGACTGTGAAAAGCATTCCAGAACCTTAATTGTCTTGCTTTGTGAAATAGTTTGTTTTGTTTTAAAGGGGTTTTCCTGTATAAACTTTAATCTCAGCACAAGCTTGTATACAGCTATAACTCACTTTCAACAAGTCCAGGACCAGGTCTAGCATTTCCTTGCTTCTTAAGTCTTTATTTACCGGTTGCAGCTGTGACGTCAGGACTACCCCAATATACCCACTGCAGCCAATCACCAATCGCATGGGCTCTTCTGATGTAGACAGCAGGAGCCGCTGAGCTCAGTGATTGCCTGTGATGTTCGCTGTAGTTATGACATCACCACTGCAGCCAGTGTGCAAGTTGTATGGAGCCATAAAATGGTCTAGATGTGATCTGAGCAATATTGTACTTGAATATTGCTCAGATTTTATATGGAGAACTGCAGAGGTTTTTTTCTGCATTTTTCAGAAAAAAAAGAAATTAGATATTATAGAACTATTGTACCCCAGAAGCATTATATAAAGGGGGGACATACCACTGTAATAAAGTAACTTAAGGAAGCACCAAACCCTATCTTACTTTCAATGAATCATAATACAATGCTTGTTTGTGTCTTTAAGTACATGGACTTAAAGGGAATCTGTCAGCAGGTGTTGTTATTGAATGTGAGTGCAGCATGATGAAGGGGCAGATAGCCTGATTCCAGCGATGTATCACTTACTGGACTGCTTGGTGCAGTTTTTATAAAATCCTTGTTTTTTCTGCTGTAGAAGTAGCTGTGCTATGAATGCTGAGCTCTGTATAACCCCGCCTACACACCCCTGATTGGCAGCTTCCTGAGTATACTGTGAATTATTCAAGCCGCCAATCAGTGGTGGGGGTGGAGTAACACAGATAAGCTGGACTGCCTGGCACTCTACACATGGTCTTGCATTGATAATCTACTGCTGATAAAACACTGATTGTATTGAAACTACAACAAGTATAAAAGTATAGTAAAACTTATACCTGTTAGTGTAATTTCAAAGAACACCTTTTAGTGACTGTATAGAATTCAAAATACTTGCTTACATTTGGCACAAAAGGAACATGTGGTTAGTGATAAATTTATTCATTTCGGGATATTGTAAATTGATACTCTTTACAGTTAAGAAAAAATAAATGTGTTTTTATTTACCCTACAACATGTATATTTTAGACACATATATATTTTAGATTACAGAGAAGTTCGACTTGAACATTATATATTCAGGCTTTCTTGTCGTCAAATAATCAGAATCTCTCTGTTCCTACTTTTTGGTGATTTGTACATATTAAATCAATTAATACTGTACTTTATACGTGCAACTACTGCATATTGTTGGTGCTTTATTTAGTAAATATGTATTTAAAGGGTTTTATTTTTTTAATATTTACTTATTTGGAAATAAATTATTGTAAATTTATTTTGATTTCTGAAAGCTTTGGATAGCTATATAGTTCAAATATTTTTTAATAAAAAAACAAAACTGAAAAGTACAAGATTGTAAAAATAATATGACCTTAATGAATGTATTGATAAAATATTATATATTTGTTTATTTAATGCCAGCTATATAAAGTGTAATATATATATATATATATATATATATATATATATACAAAAAAAGTCTGAGCCAAATAGTTTAGATCCTAATTTAGGGCCAGGCTTTCACAATGGTGGTGAGACTGGATTTGGGGGCTTGCCCTTTTAAAACAACAAAACCGTAAAAAGGTGATGAGCACGTGCAAAATCATCAATAAAATAAAATGTGAATTGTGTAAAAGGAAACATTATACATTTCAGTTCACAAGCAGCACTGTGTATGTTTCAAGCTGAAAAACATGAAAATACAAAATAAATATCGCAATATCCAAACACCTATTGTGCAAACCCTTGAAGTGGACTGATTAGTTAGTTAACTAATTTGTTTTCTATTACTACTTCTTGTGTACAGGGCGTATTTTCTAATTGCATTGAATGTTAATAGCTTTGCCACTTTTTATTGTCTCAATGTAACTGAAATTAAAAATAAAGCAACTTTGTAAACAGGTATGAATGCATTTTTTGACTTGGTCTAAAACTCCTATGCACAGCTGTATCTCTATTGTAACATGCAAGAAGCAACTCTTCTGTAGTCCGATCCTGTCATTCATCTGTCCATTCTCAAAATTCTCAGTTTACAGGTAACATCTACTGTACCTACTGTGAATACAGATTTTTACCAGAACTAAGATAGGATATGACAGTTGGTGCTCATAAAGTTCTATGGAGAACTGTAACTGTCTTTTCAAGAAAACCTGCATCAGAATATCTGTGTCTGCCTCTAGCTCCTGCCCTCTCCCCTCTATTATAGAATATTAAACACACCAACTGTCATCTATCTTATTAATGGGAAAGTCTGAACTTAATTGAATATAGATTTTACCCATAAATTGAGATTCCATGATCAGCGCAGAAGAGAAAAAAGCAGATTTCTTTGATAAGATATAATACAAAGTTGCATATTTTCAATCGTACTATTGATTTATAAAAATTGTAATTAAAACGACAGTTACGCTTTAAGGAAGACTGCTTGTAAAGTTGCATTATTTTTCATATTAAATGTGCTGGGCAAAAAAAAATGGTTGTGAGGGCTGGGACATTAATTATTAGAGATTAATTATTCCTTTTTTACGTGCACTAATTGTACAAATTTTCCATTTATTTCATGAGTAAGTTTTCTTACTTTTTTTTGTAATAAAATATTTTGCTGGAACTCATTGGATTGTTTCTCATTGTATAAAAAGCAGTTAAGATATTTTTATAATTTGTTTTTTATTTAAATATGCAAATTGTCTTTTCAGAGAGGAAAAAGACTTGACTCTAGTGCCACCTATTGGACGTAGCCATCCTAAAAATCAATATCAACCCTTTAACGAGCCTTGCCACATGACTTGTGATAAAAGCCAAACCAGGATCTCAATTTGCTGACAAGTGTTTCAGGGAGTTGACCCTCCCCAGTGCAAAGTACAGTACAGATCAAAAGTTTGGACACACCTTCTCATTTAAAGATTTTTCTGTATTTTCATGACTTTGAAAATTGTACATTCACACTGAAGGCATCAAAACTATGAATTAACACATGTGAAATTATATACTTACAAAAAAGTGTAAAACAACTGAAAATATGTCTTATATTCTAGGTTCTTCCAAGTGGCCACCTTTTGCTTTGATGACCGCTTTGCACACTCTTGGCATTCTCTTGATGAGCTTCAAGAGGTAGTCACCGGAAATGGTTTTCACTTCACAGGTGTGCCCTGTCAGGTTTAATAAGTGTGATTTCTTGCCTTATAAATGGGGTTGGGACCATCAGTTGTGTTGTGCAGAATTCAGGTGGATACACAGCTGATAGTCCTACTGAATAGACTGCTAGAATTTGTATTATGGCAAGAAAAAAGCAGCTAAGTAAAGAAAAACGAGTGGCCATCATTACTTTAAGAAATGAAGGTCAGTCAGTCCGAAAAATTGGGCAAACGTTGAAAGTGTTCCCAAGTGCAGTTGCAAAAACCATCAAGCACTACAAAGAAACTGGTTCACATGAGGACCGCCGCAGGAAAGGAAGACCAAGAGTCACCTCTGCTTCTGAGGATAAGTTTATCCAAGTCACCAGCCTCAGAAATCGCAGGTTAACAGCAGCTCAGATTAGAGACCAGGTCAATGTCACACAGAGTTCTAGCAGCAGACACATCTCTTCAACAACTGTTAAAAGGAGACTTTGTGCAACAGGCCTTCATGGTAAAATAGCTGATAGGAAACCACTGCTAAGGACAGGCAACAAGCAGAAGAGACTTGTTTGGGCTAAAGAACACAAGGAATGGACATTAGACTAGTGGAAATCTGTGCTTTGGTCTGATGAGTCCAAATTTGAGATCTTTGGTTCCAACCACCATGTCTTTGTGCGATGCAGAAAAGGTGAATGGATGGACTCTACATGCCTGGTTCATACCATGAAGCATGGAGGAGGAGATATGATAGTGTGGGGGTGCTTTGCTGGTGACACTGTTGGGGATTTATTCAAAATTGAAGGCATACTGAACCAGCATGGCTACGACAGCTTCTTGCAGCAGCATGCTATTCCATCCGGTTTGAGTTTAGTTGGACCATCAATTATTTTTCAACAGGACAATGACCCCAAACACACCTCCAGGCTGTGTAAGGGCTATTTGACCATTGAAGGAGAGTGATGGGGTGCTACGCCAGATGACCTGGCCTCCACAGTCACCAGACCTGAACCCAATTGAGATGGTTTGGGGTGAGCTGGACCGCAGAGTGAAGGCAAAAGGGCCAACAAGTGCTAAGCATCTCTGGGAACTCCTTCAAGATTGTTGGAAGACCATTTCTGGTGACTACCTCTTGAAGCTCATCAAGAGAATGCCAAGAGTGTGCAAAGCAGTCATCAAAGCAAATGGAGGCTACTTTGAAGAACCTAGAATATAAGACATATTTTCAGTTGTTTCACACTTTTTGTTAAGTATATAATTCCACATGTGTTAATTCATAGTTTTTATGCCTTCAGTGTGAATGTACAATTTTCATAGTCATGAAAATAAAGAAAAACCTTTAAATGAGAAGGTGTGTCCAAACTTTTGGTCTGTACTGTATGTGACAAAAAATACCCCAAAAGTGATACCATTTTCAAAACGCCACTCCTCAAACTGCTCAAAATCACATTCAAGAAGTTTATTAACCGTTCAGGTTTTTCACAGGAATCAAAGCAATTTGGAAGTAAAAAAAGAAAATGTTACTTTTTCCCACCAAAATGTTGCTTTAGCCCCAAATTTGGAATTCTCAGGAGAAAATGGACAGTACAATTTGTTTTTGGTACATCAATGCACCATATGTGGTGGAAAACCACTGTTTGGGCACGCGGCAGGGCTTGGAAGGGAAAGAGTGCCATTTGATTTTTGGAATTCAAAATTGGCTGGAATAAATAACGAACGCCATGTTGTGTTTGCAGGGCCCTTGATGTGCCTAAACAGTAGAAAACCACAACAAGTGACCCCATTTTGGAAACTACGCCCCTCAAGGAATTTATCTAGCTGTGTGGTGAGCACCTTGAACCCGCAGGTGCTTCACAGAATTTTATAACGTTGAACGGTGAAAAAAATAGATCAAATTTTTCTCACAAAAATGTTTCTTTAGCCCCAAATTTTGCACGTTCACAAGGGGAATAGGAGATAATGGAACTCAAAATTTGTTTATCAATTTCTCCTGAGTACACCAATACCCCATATGTGGTGGAAAACTACTGTTTGGACAGACGGTAGGGCTCAGAAGCGAAGGCACGCCATTTGACTTTTGGAGTGCAATATTGTCTGGAATAGATAGAGGACGCCATGTCACATTTACAGGGCTCCTGATGTGCTTAAACAGTGGAAACCCCCAACAAGTGACCCCAGTTTGGAAACTACACACCTCAAGTAATTAATTTAGAGGTGTGGTGAGCACCTTAAACCTGTGGGTGCTTCAAAGAAATTTCCTCCAAACACAGCGAGTTGAGTTAATGCCAAAGAACTCAATTTTTGTCTCATCTCACCGCAGCACCTTCTCCCAATAACTCACAGAATCATCCAGGTGTTCATTGGCAAACTTCAGACGGGCCTGCACATGTGCCTACTTGAGCAGGGGGACCTTGCGGGCATTGCAGCATTTTAAACCTTTAAGGCGTAATGTGTTACCAATGGTTTTCTTGGTAACTGTGGTCCCAGCTGCCTTGAGATCATTAACAAGTTCCCCTGTGTAGTTTTAGGCTGATCTCTCACCTTCCTCATGATCAAGGATACCCCATGATGTGAGATTTTGCATGGTGCCCCAGATCGATGTCGATTGACAGTCATTTTGTATTTCTTCCATTTTCTTACTATTGCACCAACAGTTGTCTCCTTCTCACCCAGTGTCTTACTTATGGTTTTGTAGCCCATTCCATCTTTGTGCAGGTCTATGATCTTGTCCCTGACATCCTTAGAAAGCTCTTTGGTCTTGCCCATGTTGTAGAGGATAGAGTCTGACTGATTAATTGGGTCTGTGGACAGGAGTCTTTTATACAGATGACAATGTAAGACAGCTGTCTTTAGTGCAGATAACAAGTTGATTAGGAGCATCTAACTGGTCTGTAGGTGCCAAAACTCATAGTGGTTTGTAGGGGATCAAATACTTATTTCTCACTGCAAAATGCAAATAAATGTATCTAATTTATACAATGTGATTTTCTTGATTTTTTTCAATATTCTATCTCTCAATATTAAAATTAACCTACCTTTAAATTATAGACTGATCATGTCTTTGTCAGTGGGCAAACTTACAAAAACTGCAAGGGATCAAATAATTATTTCCTTCACTGCATTCTGCACCTCAACACAAGTCACACACAACTTTGCAGGATTAGTATCGCAGGAAATTTAGCACACCTCAGATGGACTTGTTTCACTGCTTGCACTATATAGCGATGCTATTGCAATATACTAAGTCTGGCTGTATGCTTTTGATGTACAAATGGCAGAGTATAAATAGCGTATAATATTTCCCTGCTCAGAACAATATGCAGGATTAAGAGAAAAAGAATATCATTAGCCATGACAAGGGCTTTTGATATGAGTTGCAGCAGAAAGGACATTCAATGAACCCTATCCTGTCCTACACTATCCCTCTGGAACAATCTCACCCTAAGTGATGCTAACAGCAGTATTAATATTGATTATAATGAGCCCTAATTAGGGATGAGCGAGTATACTCGTTACTATTCGGTACTCGCTGAATAGTACGGTACTCGGGCTACTCGTTACTCCGCGAGTTTCCTTGTGATTACTCGCTAGGAGTAACGAATATAATGTAAGTCAAATGCGAGTGAATGCGAGGGAAATGCGAGTAAGCCGCATGATTGTTTAAAAGCCGGCAGTATAAAGCCGCTGGCTTTTAAATAATCAATCAGCCCCATACTGCTTCCCCGCAACCTCCCATCCCGATCCTCCGCTCCCCCCGCCGCCTCCCATCCCAATCCTAAGTTAGGACCGGGCGGGGAGCGCAGCACCAGGGAGCGGGGAGCGAAGGACCCAGGCGGGGAAGCCGGCAGTGAAAAGTCTTCACCGCCAGCTTTCCCGTTCAGTGCTGCTCTCCCCGCTCCCTGATGTACGCTCCCCGCTCCCTGGTGCTTCGCTCCCCGCCTGGTCCTAACTTAGGATTGGGATGGGAGGCGGCGGGGGGAGCGGGGAGCGCAGCACCGAATGGGAAAGCCAGCGGTGAAGTCTTTTCACTGCCGGCTTTCCCGCCGGTTATTTCAAATGATCAGCTGTTCATTTGAAGTAGCCGCGGTGCCCTCAGAGGGTTCATGTGAGTTCATGCTTGACTGCATGAACTCACATGAACTTTCCCACGGCCGCACAGCTCAGCTACACCTCTGGTAGAGAATACCTACCAGAGATGTAGCTTAGCTAAAGAAGAAGACTACATTGGACTACCTCGGACTGAAGATAATTTTTTTAATAAAGATGGAGTCTAAGTGCTTTTTTGTTTTATTTCTAATAAAATATTTTTTTTTTATGTGTTGTGTTTTTTTTAAATACTTTACTAGAAATTCATGGCGGTCATGTCTAATATTGGCGTGACCCCATGAATTTCGGGCTTTGGGCCAGCGGATAATGCAAAGCTGGCCCTAACCCCTTTATTACCCAGTGAGCCACCGCACCATGGCCCTGTATGAGTTGGGTACAGCGCCAGAAAATGGCGCTTCTATGAGCGCACCATTTTCTGGGGTGGCTGCGGACTGCAATTCTCAGTGGGGAGGGGGGCAGAAAGCTTGGGCCACCCTTTGCTGTGGAATCCAGCCCCCAGCTTCTTAGTTGTACCTGGCTGGACACAAAAATAGGGCGAAGCCCCACGTATTTTTTTTTTTAAATTATTTCATGAAATTCATGAAGTAATAATAAAAAAAAAGGGCTTCCCTATATTGTTTTGTCCGGCCAGGTTCAAATAGGCAGCTGGGGGTTGGGAGCAGCCCGTTCCTGGATGCTGTATCTGGGTGGCATACAAAAATATGGCGAAGCCCACGTCAAAATTTTTGGGAAAAATTAATTAAAAAAATTTAAAAAATAATAATTTAGGGACCCCCATTTTAATAGCTAGTAAAGGCTAGGTATTCAGCTGGGGGCTGATATTAGTAGCCTGGGAAGCTCCATGGGTATTACCCCCTTCCCAGGCTTCAAACATCTGCCCCAGCCGTCTGCTTAACCTCCGCTAAAGACTAAAATTATGGGGGATACCACGGCAATTTTTTTTTAATAAATCCTTTATTTTAACGCTAAATGACACTTGAGGGGTTAATAAAGATGCAGTCCCTAAATTATTATTATTATTTTTTTTTTTATTAAATTCTCCCAAAAATGTTGGCGTAGGCTTCGCCATATTTTTGTATGCCAGCCAGGTACAGCATCCAGGAATGGGCTGCCCCCAACCCCCAGCTGCCTATTTGTACCTGGCCGGACACAACAATATAGGTAAGCCCTTTTTTTTATTATTTAATGAATTTCATGAAATAATTAAAAAAAAAATACGTGGGGCTTCACCCTATTTTTGTGTCCAGCCAGGTACAGCTAAGCAGCTGGGGGCTGGAATCCGCAGCGCAGGGTGGCCCAAGCTTTCTAGGCACCCACCCACTGAGAATTGCAGTCCGCAGCCACCCCAGAAAATGGCGCGTTCATAGAAGCTCCATTTTCTGGCGCTGTACCCAACTCATCCAGGGCCCTGGTGCAGTGGCCCACTGGGTAATAAAGGGGTTAAGGCCAGCTTTGTATTATCCGCTGGCCCTAAGCCCGAAATTCATGGGGTCACGCCAATATTAGACATGACCGCCATGAATTTCTAGTAAAGTATTTAAAAAAAACACAACACAGTGAAAAAAATATTTTATTAGAAATAAAACAAAAAAACACTTAGAGACTCCATCTTTATTAAAAAAATTATCTTCAGTCTGAGGTAGTCCAATGTAGTCCTCTTCTTTAGCTAAGCTACATCTCTGGTAGATATTCTCTACCAGAGGTGTAGCTGAGCTGTGCGGCCGTGGCAAAGTTCATGTGAGTTCATGCAGTCAAGCATGAACTCACATGAACCCTCTGAGGGCACCGCGGCTACTTCAAATGAACAGCTCGTCAGCATCAGCTGATACCTCAGCTATTCATTTGAAATAACTGGCGGGAAAGCCGGCAGTGAAAAGACTTCACAGCCGGCTTTCCCGTTCGGTGCTGCGCTCCCCGCTCCCTGATGTGCACTCCCCGCTCCCCCCGCCGCCTCCCATCCTGATCCTAAGTTAGGACCGGGTGGGGAGCAAAGCACCAGGGAGCAGGGAGAGTACATCAGGGAGCACAGCACTGAACAGAAAAGCCGGCGGTGAAGTCTTTTCACTGCCGGCTTCCCCGCCCGTGTCCTTCGCTTCCCGCTCCCTGGTGCTGCGCTCCCCGCCCTCTCCTAACTTAGGATGAGGATGGGAGGTGGTGAGGGGGAGGCTGCAGGGAAGCAGTATGGGGCTGAGTGATTGTTTAAAAGCCGGCGGCTTTTTACCGCCGGCTTTTAAACAATCATGTGGTTTACTCGCATTTCCCATTGACTTACATTGGACTCGCTAGTCATAACGAATACCCGAGTATTGGGACCTACTCGTTATGAGCATAGCGAGTCTGATTATTTCACTACTCGCTCATCCCTAGCCCTAATAAGTGCTGTTGTTGCAGTTGAAAGAATTAAAAGGGATGCCTAATCCCTGCCTATACGCAGATAAAACTTTGTCCCTTCTCTGCCTGTTTCCGATGGTACTTAAATAGACCCGATGATGCTATGCGGCCAGCCACTACCAACATGGCTACGAAATTACAGTGACTGGCAGGCAACCCCCGCATTTTTATTGGCTGTCTAACAAGCTCCAAGTATGCGGAGCAGGAACCCGAGCTTAAGCAAGAATATTCAAAAATACTCGCAGAGTAACGAGCATCGCGAGCACCCTGATGCTTGAGCGACTATCGAGCAGTGACGAGCTCACTCGCTCATTACTAGTTTTGAACTTTAGGACCCAGCAGGTCAGAGCTACATTTTACCTTTTGGAATGCTGTAAAGGTGATTTTTATTAAAGATTAACCCCTTAACTACCGGTGATGTATTAGTACGCATATTTGCGTACTGCCCGTTCAGTGAGGGCTGCTGCGCTGAGCCCTCACTGAACGGAGCACATGTCAGCTGATTCTTACAGCTGACATGTGCCTGCAACAGCCCCAGGTGGAATCGCGATCCACCCGCGGCTGTTAACATGTTAAATGCCGCTGTCAATCTCCGACAGCGGCATTTAACGCGCGCTTCCGGGTAGCGTGTCATAAGCCCTGCCCACCAGCGACCCCGTCACGTGATCGCGGGTCGCCGATGGGTGGGCATGACAACCCAGGGTCTGCAGCAGACGCCTGTGGTTGTTATGATCTTGTCGCTATGAGTGCCACCTAGTGGTCGGCGCTCATAGCACAGGACCATTTCTGCTGCATGCAGATCGGCGATCGGACAGTTGCTGCTTCTAGTCTCCTATGGAGACTATAGAAGCATGCAAAAAGTAAAAAAAAAAAGTTTTTAAAAATATAAAAAAAATAAAAAAATATAAAAGTTAAATCACCTCCCTTTCGCCCCATTCAAAATAAAATATAAAAAAAAAACCCCACATACACATATTTGGTATCGCCGCGTTCAAAATCGCCCGATCTATCAATATAAGAAAAGAATTAATCCGATTGGTAAACGGCGTAACGAGAAAAAAATGCTAAACGCCAGAATTACGTTTTTTGGTCGCCGCAAAATTGCAATAAAATGCAATAACGGGCGATCAATACATCGGATCTACCCCAAATGTTATCAATAAAAACGTCAGCCCGGCGCGCAAAAAATAAGCCCTCACTCAGCCCCAGATCACAAAAAATGGAGACGCTACGGGTCTTAGAAAATGGCGCTATTTATTTTTATTTTTTTACCAAATTTTGGATTTTTTTTTCACCACTTAAATATAAAAGAACCTATACATGTTTGGTGTCTATGAACTCGTAATGACCTGTAGAATAAGAACGGCAGGTCAGTTTTAGCAGTGAACGTGGTAAAAAAATAAATAAAAAACAACTGTGGTATTGCACTTTTTTTGCAATTTTACCGCACTTGGAATTTTTTTCCCGTTTTCCCGTACAGGATATGGTAAAACTAGTAATGGCGTTGAAAAGTACAACTCGTCCCGCAAAAAATAAGCCCTCACATGAAAAAATAAATAAAAACGCTATGGCTCTGGGAACAAGGGGAGCAAAAACAAAAATGCAAAAACGAAAAATGCTCCAGGGCTTAAGGGGTTAATATTGTTTTTAAACTCTTCCAAAACATAGATTACCTATACATCTTGTAAGACAACAATTAAATAACATTTATTTTTCTTCTCTGCTTTACGCTCTGATGGTATTGCCTGGGCCTACAGGGCATTTTTGCCCATAACACAGTTTGCACGGCCAAAGATTGCTTGTATGTGTGTCACCCTGGCCTGGATGCCACTAATATAATAAAGCTGTGTCTGAGAGCAAGGGGGAGGTTCTCTAGTCAGGGGAACATTAGCATGCAATACCTCCTGTCTCAGGCCAGTAGGGGGAGCAGGCTGCCCCTATAAAAGCTGGAACTGGGGGCAGGGTTAGGGAGAACTGGACGACCTGTCTAAGCACTGAGAAGTGTCCCAGAGCAGAGGGTGACAGTTGTATTGCACCCTAAGAGGAAGTGTGGCAGTAGGAGAGCCACAAGCCAGAGACAAGAGGCAAAGTGAGCCTGTCTTGGCAGATAAAGAACTCAATTTACCAGACTTTGGTGTCTGAGGCTTTGAGGATTCCACATCCTCCAGCAGATAACCAGTCCGCAGGGGACTATATATTCCTTGGCCTAAGAAGCCTGAAGGCCCTGCCACAACTGAAGGGATCAGAAAAGCCGTACCAGGCCGGGAGCAGAAAGGAACCCACGTTGCAGGCCATACAGGCAAGAATACACGGAGAGCTCGGAAACGTGGGCTGTTACCCTATAAGGAGGAGATAGCCAGAAGGAGCGCAGAAAGCACGGTAGGCCTACACCCTCACCCTGACCAGGGCCAATTTCCCAATTGCTCTCAGACATCCAGGTCCCCTCCTAGCCGGGACTGTTTGTGGGTCAGTTTACCTGCTCTAGTAAAGACCCTGGACTTCAACCTGTTGTCTGTGTGCTCCTTGCTCCTCCAGCACTAACGGTACTGGGACGCCCTACACCATCACCCCCATCTTCCATTATACTGCCATGGGGCCGCACTCTTCCCGTGGGGAGTCACACCATCCCAGCTGCATACATCATCAGCCCCAGCAGTCTGCCTGGCAGCGGCGGTCTGCACTGACCGCAATCTATGGGTGGCGTAGTCGGACATACCAACAGCGCATCGCAGACTACCACCGGTCTGACCACCCTGAGCCACGGAACCGGGTAGCCACTACTACCCCCATCGTTCCCCTATTGCCGGGATGCGAGTGCCCCACGGCCCAGCTTTGGCGTAGTCGGCAGGATTGTGACCAACCCGTCACAAACAGGTATTGCGCACCTGAAAGAGACTGTACACGTACCTGAAAAGAGGTTTCCCGCCATCCGGAGCCGTTTCCCGCCATTTCTAGCTGTCTCCCGCCATCTTCCGTCGGTTCCCGCCATCTTCAGCCGTTTTCCTGCCATCGGACGCCATCTTCAGGACGCCGCGCGGGAAGAAGAGGGGTGTGGACGTCCAAACCGCGCGAGACCCGAAGCTCTGCCCCACGCACCGACGCTGCGCAAGGTCCTAGAAGGGAGAAAGAGCGATGCTGATGTCACCAGGACGCGACGCAAGGTCCTCGTCCGGAGCAGCATCAGCGGAGCCGCGGCCTACAGAAGAGGATCGTCGGAAGGTAGGCCACGCTTAACTAGGGGGGAGGAAGATGTCGGACACAGAGGCGCCCACTACCACCAACGCGGCTGCAGCAGCGGTGATGCCATTTTCCCTGCCCTACATCCCTGGAGCGGCCTGGCTGCCTAAGTATTCAGGGGAGCCCCATGCCCTAACTGACTTTAAGGAAAGGCTGTACAGTTTGTTCCAAGTCTACCCCCTGACAGAGGAACAGAAGGTCAGCATCTAACAGGGCAGTTAACTGGCGCAGCCCAAAGGGAGGTAAAATCATGGCCCACTGAGGAGAAAAGGACCGTGAAGGGTATTCTGGCCCAGCTGCAGGGTACCTTTGACACACGTACCTCCGCAGAAATTAAAATGAGGTTCTATGGATGTAAGCAGCGGGCACAGGACAGCATTAGAGACTATGCCCTAAATTTGCAGGAAGCCCTGAGGGCCATCCAACAAACTGACCCTGGCAGCATGCAGGAAACGGATAAACTGCTAACAGAACAATTCATAGAAGGTCTGCTGTCTAGAGCCCACAGGGCCCAGCTGCGCCTCATGTTCTTTCAGAACCCTGATCTGACCTTTGCCCAATTTAAGGACAGGGCCATAAGGGTGCTCCGTGAACCTGCAACCAGTGGCGCTATAAACCCCCGGCGCTCTGCTCTCACCTACCACCAGGAGGCGGCGCCCTCCTCTATGGACTCCGTGGGGGCTGATGCACAGGCCCTGAACCAAGCCCCGTCGAAAGACCTGCACCACCAAGTCCAGGACAGGAGCTGACCAGGAGTGTCACGGCGTTGACCAGGACCGTCCAGGCATTGCAAGTGGACCCGTCAAGACCCATCGAGTTGGCTTCAAGTCCGGAGGATATCCCGTGGCATCGACAGAGGAGGATCCCGTCGTTCCGAGGGAGGCCCACAGACAGCTACGCAGAGGATGGACAGCCCATTTGCCGTCAATGCAACCAGCCCGGACACATTTCCAGGTACTGTAATTTAAACGGGTCCAACCTGGGGCAGAGGGCCAACCCCCAGGCATAAGATCACCAGGCCCTTATAATTGGCGTGATAAGTACGTTGGGGGGCGCCCGGTTTTACCCGTGGTGCTGGACGGTATCCCCATGAGCGCCTTGCTGGATACTGGGTCGCAAGTAACCACTATCCCTTATGTACTTTTTAAGCAGTATTGGACTGATGCTGATATCACACGGTATCCAGACAGTAACTTGAGCATTATCGCCAGTAATGGCTTACCCGTGCCGCAGATGAGGTTCAAGGAGATGACCATTAAAATTGGTAAAGTTGAACTACCGGCACAGGGAGTGATTATCGTGGACATTGACCGTCGTCAAAGTCACCCTAAAATAACTGTGGGTACTAACGTGATTGAAAATTGTCTTTCAGAGGTAATTGTAATTCTACAACAGGTGGCGATGAATGCTAGTTCCAGCCAACAGGGAGTCCTCAACAAGGAGATAAAAGCCCTGATGAGACGGCAGCAGGTAGAACTGTCTGATGTTGAGATCGGTAGTGTAAGACTGAGTGACCTATTTCCCATTTCCATGCCTCCCAAAAGTGAAATGATGATCTGGTGTCAGACTGCAATCGGGTTGAGAGGTAGAGACTACCAAGCCATGGTAGAACCCGTGTACTCGGACAGCAGGCCCAACATTTTGACAGCTCGGGGGGTGGTTGATGTCCGTCATGGGAGGGTGCCCGTTCGCATTCTCAACATTGGGGAGAGGGAGGTACACTTACCCAGGTACGCTACACTCGCCAAACTGTTTGTTGTCGAACACAAAGCTATCAGGGCCGTGGAACCCTTGCCTCCATCTCCACAGGCGGAGGGTAATGGCTCCCAGAAACAAAGGGAAGACTGGTGCCAGAAACTCCATGTGGGTGCTGACTCCACTCCCCTGCACCAAAAACAAGGAGTCTACCGGGTGGTACAGGAGTACGAGAGAGTCTTTAGTAAGCACCCGCTAGAACACCACATCCCCACAGGGAGCCACCCACCAATAAAAGAGAGACACAGACCTGTACCCCCTGCACATTATCAGAATGCAAAGGGCATGCTAAGGGAAATGAAAGAAGCTGGGGTCATTAGAAAAAGCTGTAGCCCCTGGGCAGCCCCTGGGCAGCCCCCTTGGTTCTGGTAAAAAAGAAAGACGGCACCATGAGAATGTGCGTGGACTATAGACAAATCAACCGTATCACCCACAAAGACGCATATCCGCTGCCTAGAATAGAGGAGTCTTTAGCTGCACTAAAATCAGCTAACTTCTTTTCTACTTTGGACCTTACTAGCGGGTACTGGCAGTTTCCTGTGGCAAAGGCTGACAAGGAGAAGACCGCCTTCACCACCCCAATGGGACTGAGCGAGTTCAACTGTATGCCCTTCGGGCTCTGCAACGCACCAGGGACCTTCCAGAGGCTGATGGAATGCTGTCTAGGGCACCGAAACTTCGAGACGGTCCTCCTTTACCTGGACAACGTGATTGTCTATTCGAAGACCTACGAGGACCATCTAAAGCACCTGGCCGAGGTGTTCGAAGCCCTGGCAGGCTATGGCCTGAAGGTGAAACCATCAAAGTGTCACCTGTTGAAACCGAAGGTCCAGTACCTAGGGCACGTGGTAAGTGTGGAAGGAGTAGCCCCCGACCCTGACAAGGTCACGGCAATCAAGAGCTGGCCAAGCCCCTCGAACATCAAAGAGATGAGACAGTTTCTCGGGTTGGTAGGCTACTACCGAAGGTTCATCCTCGGTTCACTAAGATGGCAGCTCCTATGCAGGACCTCCTGATCGGACAGTCTAAGTCCAGAAGTCAAAAGCCACCCTTCAAGTGGGATAAACTGGAAGAGGAGTCCTTCCGCCAGTTGAAGATGTCCCTCACAGGGGATGAGATCCTGGCCTACCCTGATTATGGCCAGCCTTTTATTCTCCACACGGACGCCAGTAATGTGGGACTGGGAGCCGTAATGTCCCAAAACCAACAGGGCAAAGAAAGGGTGATTGCGTACGCCAGCCGGAAGCTGAGGCCCACCGAGAGGAACTCGGAGAATTACAGTGGTGTGGGCTGTGACGGAACGCTTCAAGCATTACCTGGCCTCCGCAAAGTTCACTGTGTACACGGACAACAACCTTTTTAACACACCTGGACAATGCAAGACTGGGTGCCCTAGAACAGCGGTGGATGGCGCGACTCTTGAATTATGACTTTCTGATCAAGTACCGGGCAGGCAAAACCAATGCCAACGCGGACGCCCTATCAAGAATGCCTCACTTACCTGAAGGTGACGAAGACCCAGAAGAGTTGGAGGAGGTAGAACTCCCCGCGTTTCACTGGTATGGAGCCGCTCAATACTCCCACCGCGTGAAGGAGGAGGTTCTAACAACCGTGATGATCAATCCCCTACCTCACCACAGCTGGGACGAGACTCAAGCTAGTGACCCTGCCATCCACCTGGTGAAAGATCTGCTGACCCAGGAAGAAGCCCGCATAGATCCGGATGCTCCAGAGGAAGCCAAGCAGCTATGGAAAGAGAAGAGCAAGCTGTTCCTCTACGAAGGCAAGCTGTGCAGAAGGATCGTCAACCACCGGACGCACGAGCTGACCTGGCAAGTCGTGGATCCAAGGCGGGATGCAGCTATGGTCCTGGGGGCTTACCATGACAGAGCGGGGCACTTCGGTTGGAAGAAACTGGAGTTCCTGCTAAGAGGACGGTTCTTTTGGGTCGGCATGAGAGGAGCTGTAGAGAAGTGGTGCAGAGACTGTGGCCCTTGCCACCTAAGGAGGAAGGACCGCACCAGCCAGAAGACACCCTTGAGGCCCATCGTCACCACGCAGCCTCTTGAGCTGATAGCACTGGACCACGTCAAATTGGCTCCAAGCCGGTCAGGATACATCTATGCCCTGACAATCGTGGACCACTATTCCCGTTTTCTAGTGGTGGTCCCGGTAAAAGACTTGACAGCCCAAATGGCGGCCAGAGCCTTCCAGCAATATTTCTGCCGCCCACACGGGTATCCAGAACAAGTCCTGACAGACCAGGGTCCAGCGTTCGAGGTTGAAATCTTCCAGGAATTCTGCAACCTCTATGGCTGTAAGAAGATTCGGACAACGCCTTACCACCCACAAACCAACGGGATGTGTGAGAAAATAAACAATATAGTTATTGATCTCCTGAAGACGTTGCCCCTGGAGGAACGCAGCATGTGGCCAGAAAAACTGCCGGACCTGATAGACCTATACAATCATATCCTGGTGAATGCTACCAACTGCACCCCGGCTTACCTGATGCGAGCCAGACCAGTTAAGCTGCCCGTAGACCTGGAGATGGGAGTCCTAACACCTGAGGACACCTCCCCGGATGCAGACTGAGATACGGAAAGGCAACTGCAGTACAAGAAGGTACAGGAGAGTGTGGAGAGGAGCCTGGCCCAAGTGAGAGAAAAGCAAGAAAGACTCTTCAACCAACATGCCCCTGCTGGTCCCCTAGAACCTGGTGAGCAGGTCCTGAAGCGAAAGAGAAGGCTACATAAGTTGGACGACCAGTGGGAAAAGGAACCCTACACCGTACTGCAGTCTGATCACGACAACCCGAAGGTGTGCGTGATCACCAAGGACGGAGGAGAAACCACTAGTACCGTCTCTAGAGACCACCTCAAAAGGTGCCCCGAGCAACTCCGTAGTGCAGAAGAGGATCAGAGTGACCTTGAGCCCGCAGAGGACGAGGAAGAAATGATCAGCACCGTTCTCGGAGAGTTCCCTCAGTCCTGGACTCGCATAAATGATGCCATAGTGGTACCCGTCCTGCATTTCCTGCAACCGGCACAGCAACAACCAACACCAGAGCCGGAAGGTGAACAGGAGCAATCAGTTCCAGAGGCAGAAGAGCCTGTACCAGCAGCCCAGGAGGATCAACCCTCTGCTGACAGTGAGCCTGCCATGCCTGCGGTAAGCCAAAGGACCCGCAGACAGCTGCCTGCCCTACCTGTACACCCAGCTGGTAGCTGTACCCCTAACGCTAGTGGGGAAAGCCAGGTCAGTCAACCACCAGACAGTGGGTTAAGGAGGTCAACCAAGAGCACAAAGGGACAGATACCCGCTCGCTGGAGAATATAGAGTGCACTAAAACTGTAAATAACCCTGTTGCCAAATGTTGAAATGTTTGCCAAGTTACCTGCATGATTATTAATTCAAATGTTGTCCCAAACTATCAGATCAGACAGATTCCAAACTATAATAATGTGGCACCCCAGGGGTCTGGTTTCCACAGTAACAGCAATGTTATGTCTGAGAGCAGGTGGGAGGTCTCTTGGTCAGGGATCCTATGCATGCCACACCTCCTGCCCAGTCCTGGGAGGGGAAGAACTTCCCCTATATAAACCTAGGGCTGAGGCAGGGTTAGTGAGTAGAGAAGAAGTAGAGACAGAGAAGAGAAGCAGATATAGGAAAAGAACATCAGGAGCTCTGTGGGAGCAGTGCTATAAGGGGTCAGGGGCTGGCAGCTGCAGAGCTCGCCTTGACTGAGAAGCTATCACCGGACCCGGAGTCCGAGGCTGTGGGAACTAATCTTTAACCAGCAGCAGAAACCGCCCGGCAGGGGATTTCAAGTCCTCTGGCCAAGAAACCCGAAGGCACGGTCACACGCGTGGGACCAGCACCGCCGTCGTGGAGCGGATGCCACTAGAAGGCCCCGAGTCACCGGCCATACGGGTGAGCACCACACGGTACACTCAGGGACGTGGGCTACTTTTACCCGCCTCTAGCAAGGTAGCCAGAAGAGTACAATTAGTTGGGGAGGCCTACAACTCCGCCTGGCCAGGGGAAATTCCATCTGCTCAATGACTGACCAGGCCCCGATCGCTAGCCAGTACTCCGGGAGGGTCTATCTTTATCACCAGTAAAGACCCTGAACTACACCGCATCGTCTCTGAGTGATTCCTGCTTCCCCCATCAGCCACGTCGGCTGCCCTGAGGCCATACCCCTCCCGTTGGGGGTGATACTATCACGCTGCACAATCCTACCACCGGCCTCAGCGGTCTGCCCTGCAGCGGCAGCTCCTTCGCTGCATTCAACGGGTGGCGTAGTCGTCCAACATCTACCGCTAATACATCGCCGCTCAGTTTGACTCCCTGGGCACGGACCGGGTCACCGCCACGAGACTACAACCCTCAACAGATCCGGCTCCGGGTAAGCTCCCGTGCGCGCGACGAAGACCCAGGGGCGCGGCAACTTTTGGCGTAGTCGGCAGGATCTCGTGCCCGCAACCACCGGGTACTGCGTGCCTGAAAAAGACTGTTCAAACTTACCAGTGGTGAAGATTCCCGCCATCCGTGGAGGTTTCCCGCCATCCGGCGCCATCTTCTACCTTCTTCCCGCCATCCGCGAAGTTTTCCCGCCATCCGGCGCCATCTTCTGCCTTCTTCCCGCCATCCGTGGAGTTTTCCCGCCGTTGGACGCCATCTTGAAGACGCCGCGCGGGAAGAAGAGGGGCGTGGACTCCGAAAGCGCGCGAGAACCGAAGCCCCGCCTCACGTCCGGACGTTGCGTAAGGTCCTGGAAGGAGTCCAGCAGACGCCGACGTCACAGGAGAGTGACGGAAGGTCCTCAACCCTGACGATCCACTGCGGAGCCGCGGCCTACGGAAGAGGATCATCGCAAGGTAGGCCACGGTCCACTAGGGGGGAGGAAGATGTCGGATACGGAGGAAAGCTTCACTGCCTCAACCCCCGCCAGCGCCACCGCTGCTGCAGTCATGCTTTTCACCATGCCCTATATCCCGGGAGCGGCCTGGCTACCCCAGTACTCAGGGGAGTCACATACCCTGCATGACTTTAGAGAAAAGCTGGATAGCCTCTTCCAGGTGTATCCCCTCACAGAAGAGCAAAAAGTGAGCATCCTGGTGGCCCAATTAACCGGGGCAGCCCAAAGGGAGGTAAAGTCCTGGCCACCTGGGGGGAGGACTGTTGCAGGGATACTAACCCGGCTGAGGGACACCTTTGATACCCGCACCTCAGCCGAGATCAAGCTTAGATTCTACGGATGCAAGCAGCGAGCACACGAGAGTATAAGGGACTATGCCCTGAACCTACAAGAGGCCCTGAGAGCCATTAAGCAGACCGACCCTGACGGCGTGGGAGACGAGGACAGGCTGTTGACTGAACAATTTATAGAGGGTTTATATTGCAATGCCCACCGAACCCAGTTGCGGGCAATGGCCTTACAGGACCCTCATCTGGGATTTGCACAGTTCAAGGACAGAGCCATCCGGGTGCTCCGAGAACCGGCACCAGGTGGCGTTGTGACCCACAGACGCCCCACTACCACTTACCACCAGGAGGCGGCGCCCTTGTCGGCAGGGCCTGTGGGAGCTGATGCGCAGGCTTTGAACAATGACCCGGCTCCAGACCTGCACCATCAGGTCCAAGAGCTAGCTAAAAGCGTTGCCGCGCTCACCCGAACTGTGCAGTCTTTACAGGTTTCCACTCCAGGGAAGATCCAGCTGGCATCCGGACCGGAGGACATCCCGTGGCGTCGACCAAGGAGGACCCCGCCGGCCAGAGGAAGACCCAGCGACCGATACAACGAGGACGGACAACCCATCTGCCGCCGCTGCAATCAACCCGGACATATGGCAAGGTACTGTCCTTTAAACTGGCACAACCTGGGGTAGAGGGCCAAACCCCAGGAAAAAGATCATCAGGCCCATCGAACTGGCGCGACAAATATGTGGGAGGACGTCCAGTCTTGCCTGTGGTACTGGATGGCATCCCTATGAGTGCCCTACAGGACACCGGGTCACAGGTTACCACTATCCCGTACGTGCTCTTCAAGCAGTACTGGAATGACTCGGATATCACCCGCTACCCTGACGACGATTTGAGTATCATCGCCAGCAATGGTCAGCCCGTGCCACAGATTGGATTTAAAGAGGTGACCATTAAAATCGGTAGAGTTGAACTGGCGGCACAGGGACTGATCATTGTAGACATTGACAAGCACGAGAGTCACCCAAAGATAACTCTAGGAACTAATGTAATTGAAAATTGTCTTGCAGAGGTGATTTTCCTTTTACAGCAGGTTGCCAAGAACGCCAGTTCCGGCCAGCAGCGAGTGCTCCAGAAAGAGATCCGGGCACTGATGCGACGGCAACAGATAGAATTCTCCGGTGGTGAGATTGGTAGCGTAAGAATGTGTGACCCTTTCCCTATTGCCATGCCCCCAAAAAGTGAAATGATGATTTGGTGCCGGGCAGCTATTGGTCTGAGAGGTAGAGATTACCAGGCAATGGTAGAACCAGTTTACTCAGACAGTAGGCCCACCATTTTGACAGCACGGGGGGTGGTCAATGTACGCCATGGGAGGGTGCCCGTTCGCATAATAAATATCGGGAAGAGGGAAGTGCACCTGCCCCGGTATGCCACGCTAGCCAAATTGTATACCATCAATCAAAACTCCATACAGTCTGTAGAACCCTTGCCTCCATCTTCCCCGGAGGAAAGTAACGGCTCTAAGGAAGCAATGGAGGACTGGTGTCAGCAACTACATTTGGGTACTGACTCCACTCCCTCACACCAGAGACAGGGAGTCTATCGGGTGGTTCAAGAGTACGAGAGAGTGTTTAGTAAACACCCGTTAGACTTCGGGCGAGTCAAGGGGGTAGAACACCGCATCCCCACGGGAGACCATCTTCCCATAAAAGAGAGGTATCGACCCGTACCCCCTGCACACTACCAACACGCCAAGGGGATGCTTAGGGACATGAAGGAGGCTGGGGTGATCAGGGATAGCTGTAGCCCCTGGGCAGCTCCACTAGTCTTAGTCAAAAAGAAAGACAACACCATGAGGATGTGTGTAGATTACCGGAAAATCAACCGTATCACACACAAGGATGCGTACCCCTTACCAAGGATAGAGGAGTCTTTGGCTGCTTTAAGATCTGCTAACTTCTTCTCTACCTTGGATCTCACTAGTGGGTACTGGCAGGTTCCTGTAGCAGAGGCGGACCGGGAGAAGACCAAATTCACCACCCCGATGGGACTTAGCGAGTTTACCTGCATGCCGTTCGGACTCTGTAACGCACCAGGAACCTTTCAACGATTAATGGAGTGCTGTCTGGGCCACAAAAACTTCGAGACGGTCCTGTTGTACCTGGACGATGTCATCGTATATTCCAAGACTTATGAGGACCACCTGAAACACCTGGCGGAAGTGTTCGAAGCTCTGGCAAACTACGGCCTAAAGGTAAAACCCTCCAAGTGTCACCTCCTAAAACCAAAGGTGCAGTACCTGGGACACGTGGTGAGCGCTGACGGAGTGGCTCCCGACCCTGATAAGATCACCGCAATTAAGGAATGGCCAAGTCCCTCCAGTGTAAAGGAAGTGCGGCAGTTCCTCGGGTTGGTAGGCTATTACCGCAGATTCATCCCCGGTTTCACCAAAAAGGCAGCTCCTATGCAGGACCTCCTGATAGGCCAGTCCCGGAAGGCCAAGAACCAGAAGCCGCCCTTCAAATGGGAGAAGTTAGAAGAAGAGTCCTTCCGCCAGCTGAAGATGGCCCTCACAGGGGATGAAATCCTGGCGTACCCTGATTACAGCCAGCCCTTTATCCTCTACACCGACGCAAGTAACATCGGGCTAGGAGCCGTACTGTCCCAGATCCAGCAGGGGAAAGAACGGGTAATCGCTTACGCCAGTCGAAAACTGCGACCCACCGAAAGAAACCCTGAAAATTACAGCTCATTTAAGCTAGAGTTCCTGGCAGTGGTGTGGGCAGTCACCGAACGCTTTAAGCACTACCTCGCTTCTTCCCGGTTCACCGTGTACACGGATAACAACCCGTTGACACACCTGGACACGGCAAGACTCGGTGCCTTAGAGCAGAGATGGATGGCCCGTCTGTCCAACTACGAGTTCACAATCAAATACCGGGCAGGACGCTCCAATACCAACGCGGACGCCCTGTCCAGGATGCCAAACCTACCGGACGTAGGAGAAGATTCAGAGGGACTGGAAGAAGTCGAACTCCCTGCTTTCCACCGTCATGGGACTATCCAGTATTCCCATCGGGTAAGGAGTAAGCAAGCCGCTACGTTTAACCCCTTGCCTCACTACAACTGGGAGGAAATGCAAGACAGTGACCCTGCCGTCCGACTGGTGAAGGAGATGCTGACTCGGCCAGAGGCTCGCCTTGACCCAGACACTCCGGAGGAAGCCAAACAACTGTGGGCTGAGAAGAGTCGACTGTTCCTTTACAAGGGGAAGTTGTGCCGCAGAATGGTTAATTCCCGGACGCATGAACTAATCTGGCAAGTAGTGGTGCCACGAAGAGACGCAGCCATGGTGATGGAGGCATACCACGATGGGGCTGGACACTTCGGATGGAAGAAGCTGGAGTTCCTGCTGCGCGGGCGGTTCCACTGGGTAGGCATGAGGGGAACCATCGAGAGGTGGTGCAGAGACTGTGGCCCGTGCAACCTAAGAAGGAAGGACCGTGCCAGCCAGAAGACCCCCCTTCAGTCCATCGTCACCAAGCAGCCGTTGGAACTGGTAGCCTTGGATCATGTAAAACTGACCCCAAGCAGAAGTGGCTACGTCTACGCGTTAACCATTGTGGATCATTACTCCCGGTTCTTGGTTGTCGTCCCCGTTAAGGACTTAACAGCTCAAACGGCAGCTAGAGCCTTCCAGCAGCACTTCTGCCGTCCACACGGGTACCCGGACCAAGTGCTGACGGATCAGGGACCTGCCTTTGAAGCGGAGGTCTTCCAGGAATTCTGCAATCTGTATGGCTGCCGGAAGATAAGGACGACACCCTATCATCCGCAAACTAATGGACTTTGTGAGAAAATGAACCAGGTGGTAATGGATCTTCTGAAAACGTTGCCCCTGGAAGAACGTAGTCTGTGGCCTGAGAAGCTGCCCGACCTGGTGGACCTATACAACTACATCCCTGTAGGTTCAACCAACTGTACCCCGGCTTACCTAATGGGGGCAAGGCCTGGTAAGCTACCTGTTGACCTGGAGATGGGAGTCCTGACACCCGAGGACACTTCACCGGAAGCAGACTGGGACACAGAGAGGCAGCAGCAGTACCGGAAAGTACAGGAGAGTGTGGAGCGAAGTCTCTGTCTCGCTAGGGAAAGACAAGAGAAAACTTACAACCAGTATGCTCCCACTGTTCCCCTGGTACCCGGAGAGCAGGTCTTGAAGAGGAAGAGACGGCTCCACAAGTTGGACGACCAGTGGGAGAAGGACCCGTACACCATACTGCCCTCAAGCCACGACAACCCGAAGGTTTGTACCATCAGTAAAGACGGAGGGGAAACCACAGCCATTGTATCCCGTGATCACCTGAAGAAGTGTCCCGAACAGCTACGGAACCCAGAAGGAGAGCAAGAAGACCCTCGACCCATAGAGGAAAGGGAAGATATGGTTAGTACTGTGCTCGGAGACTTCCCTCGGTCCTGGACTCAAGTCAATGGTGCAGTTGTGGTACCCGTCCTCACGTTCCTCCAACCAGCATCCCAAGTGCCTACGGAGCAACAGGTAGAGCTGGAAGAGCAGCCAGTCCAGGAGGCAGCAGACTCCACACAAGCAGAACAGGAGGATCAACCCTCTGCTCATAGTGAGCCTGCCGTACCCCTAGTGAGCCAAAGAGCCCATAGACAGCTGCCCAGTTTACCCTTGACAGCTCCTACACCCTGTAGTTCAGGGCCAGACAGTCAGCTCCGTAGGTCCACTAGGGCCACTAGAGGCCAGTTACCCGCACGTTGGAGGATTTGAAGTGTTTAAATTGTTTTATTTGTGGTCACCTGTCTGTTACTTGTAAATAATTATGTGTTTCTAGTTATTTTTAGGAGTCCTTGGTGGATTTACCGGGAATCCTTGTACAATTGGTTGGAGCGTAACCTAGGAATGGACTAAAGACTGTTAAGGACTCGGGGCAGGACAGACCCCTACCTGGTTACGTCTCCCTGTTTTGGTGAAATGGACACCTTTCTTTTCTTCCAAATTGCACCCGGTTGCGGACACGCCGTAACCATCTTTATGTGTTTTTCTTATTGTATTATAATTGGTTATACCTTGTTATGTTTTTCTAAAAAAAAAAATATGTTTAGTCCCGGAGTACTAAATTTCACTAGGGGGGAATGTGGCACCCCAGGGGTCTGGTTTCCACAGTAACAGCAATGTTATGTCTGAGAGCAGGTGGGAGGTCTCTTGGTCAGGGATCCTATGCATGCCACACCTCCTGCCCAGTCCTGGGAGGGGAAGAACTTCCCCTATATAAACCTAGGGCTGAGGCAGGGTTAGTGAGTAGAGAAGAAGTAGAGACAGAGAAGAGAAGCAGATATAGGAAAAGAACATCAGGAGCTCTGTGGGAGCAGTGCTATAAGGGGTCAGGGGCTGGCAGCTGCAGAGCTCGCCCTGACTGAGAAGCTATCACCGGACCCGGAGTCCGAGGCTGTGGGAACTAATCTTTAACCAGCAGCAGAAACCGCCCGGCAGGGGATTTCAAGTCCTCTGGCCAAGAAACCCGAAGGCACGGTCACACGCGTGGGACCAGCACCGCCGTCGTGGAGCGGACACCACTAGAAGGCCCCGAGTCACCGGCCATACGGGTGAGCACCACACGGTACACTCAGGGACGTGGGCTACTTTTACCCACCTCTAGCAAGGTAGCCAGAAGAGTACAATTAGTTGGGGAGGCCTACAACTCCGCCTGACCAGGGGAAATCCCATCTGATCAAAGACTGACCAGGCCCCGATCGCTAGCCAGTACTCCGGGAGGGTCTATCTTTATCACCAGTAAAGACCCTGAACTACACCGCATCGTCTCTGAGTGATTCCTGCTTCCCCCATCAGCCACGTCGGCTGCCCTGAGGCCATACCCCTCCCGTTGGGGGTGATACTATCACGCTGCACAATCCTACCACCAGCCTCAGCGGTCTGCCCTGCAGCGGCAGCTCCTTCGCTGCATTCAACGGGTGGCGTAGTCGTCCAACATCTACCGCTAATACATCGCCGCTCAGTTTGACTCCCTGGGCACGGACCGGGTCACCGCCACGAGACTACAATCCTCAACAGATCCGGCTCTGGGTAAGCTCCCGTGCGCGCGATGCCGCGCGACGAAGGCCCAGGGGCACGTCAATAACACAAAAGAGTCTATGGCGGCACATACCTGCCAGACAAGAAGAGATTCTGACAAAATATAAAAACAATATTTATTAATTCAAAAAAATAAAAAAACATAAAATTAGACAAGGGAAAACCTCCAAAAAAAAAAAAGGGGGGGGGATGGAAAACACAGAAGGATCCACAGCTAGCATATGTGATACATAAATATGTATACAGGATCACACATATAATTAGGTAAAATCCCAACGATAAGGAGATAAACCAAAAGGAGGACGACTGAATCCTAGTATAGCGCATGTGCCTCAAGGAAAGTAGTCCCTACTTAAATGTATATTAAATCCCAATAAGGCTAATATAGAACTTAACACCAGCAGATTAGTAATAAATGCAGAGTGAAAATAAAGGCAAAAAATCGCTGAGGCAGAAAAGAAGCCTAGTGGGAAACATAAATACCTGAACAAAAATGTGGATCCTGACAAGCTCAGACCAAAGTGTCCTCCCCCTACACCCGACGGACGCCGTTTCGCAATGTCGCTTCTTCCGGGGCGTGTCATACCAGGGGAGGGTGTGTGTGGGTATAAATGCCATAAGTGGCCAATGGGTAAGGAGGGAGGCCCCCCCTACCGACCAATAGAATCATGCCAGGGACGGGATGTGATTGACCTGCGTCATCGCTGACGTCGTGCAGCCAGGTCCCTCCTTCCTGTAAAATGGACTTCCGGAATCGTGCTCGGTGAACCGCATGTGGAACACACAGCGGTCACATGAAAAAGCACTTCCGGAAGTCACGGCGGATAAGGACCCAGCGCATGCGTACTGACGCTGGACAAGAACAGATGTGAGTGTCATAGAAAACAAGCGTGAAAGGTAACCCTGAATAGCACATAGGCTGGGCGGACATTGGATAAGATATCTAAATAGAAAAAAGAAGAAGTGCTATACAATGTAAACCAAACCCCAAGTGTGCATCATATATAATCCTATAAAGACCATGAGGATAATGTAAAGTCAAATAAACCTAATCCAAAAAGGTGTCTAATGGCCATGTAGACTATAAACATGGAAAATGTCCATGTTAACTAATATACTATCTAAAAAATAAAAAGCATAAATATTAAATATATACATAATAAAAGAAAACAACAAAACAGCCCTAGATAATAAGGACCCAAAGTATAAAATGTACAATAATAATACATCCCGGCAACAGAGAAATAGAATACGCGCCATAGAGTGAAGTGCAAAAGATGCAAATGGTGGTCAAAACTACTAAAGTGCCAAGTGCCTAAAAGGAAAATACAGAGAGAACGTGTAATTGAAATATATTTATTAGGGGGAGCATGTAAGGACATCAAAAAAGTGCAAGTGCATATACAAAGGTGCTTGTAAAGCCTCCAAAAATATATATATATATGGAGGATCCCATGAAAGGCTAATAAGCCAAGATAAAAGTTAAAAATGGACAAAAAGTGGAGTGACGAGTGTGAGCACATATATAAATATTGCTAAGGCCTGAATAGAAGGTTGCAAAAATGTAATAAAAGGCCAAAAAAAAAAAAAAAAGGGGGGGGAGTAACAAAAAAAGGGGGGGAGGGGCCTAAGCAGGAAAGGTCAAAGAGAAAGGGGGGGGGGCTAGGGAGGGAGGGGGGAAGGGGTGGGGGAAGGGCAACCAAAAGTCCATAGCCGGTCGATGTCAATGAAATCTTCATCGGAAAAGACGGGAGACCCATCTAGGTACCAAAGGGCGGGAAAAGGGAAGGAGGAGAGATCTTCATCCCGAAAACATTCTCCATGGCTTGGATTCAAACAGGGTCCTGCTCTTAAACCAGACAAACGGGCTCCCATCCGAGCGGCATCAGCATAATATATACCCATGGGTATGTGTACTAGAAATAACAAAAATAAAAACGTAAGACATACACAACATCTATTAAAAAGTATATGCATACCATAATTAAAAAACACCCTCCGAGTAGCTACAAAAAGGACCCAAAACCGAAGTTCTCATTGAGACCTTGTGGGGTCAGTGTACTCAAACGGTAGATCCATCGGCTCTCATATTGTGCCAAAAGTTTACCTAGGTCACCCCCTCTTACTCCCATTGTCACTTGGTCGATGCATTTGACCCTCAGGCCAACAGGATTGCAATTATGATACATCTTAAAATGACGTGGTAAAGTTTTTAACAGTTTTCAATCCTCTACGGTGATCGCCTTTTCAATGTCTCTAACATGTTCTCTAACCCTTACCTTCAATTCACGCGTGGTGAGACCTATATAAATCAGATTGCATGGACAGGTAGCATAATAGATGACTCCTTTAGACGAACATGTAAGATGTTTCCTAATTTGGAAATGCTTAGTTCCATTGAAATTGTCAAAACTGGCCGATTTATTCAGATTGAGGCAGGCTTTACATAGACCACACGGAAAAAATCCCATTTTCGGGCCCTGTGTTGTGGATTTCTTCACAGGGGCGTAATGACTATGCACCAGAAGGTCTTTTAAGTTCTGACTCCTCCTAGCCACCATGGATGGAGTAGGGGAGATTATTTTTCGAAGAATCGGATCCGTCTGGAGGACTTTCCAGTGTCTGGATAGTATCTCTCTTAAATCATCCCATCGATCACTATAAGTGGAAATGAAACGCACCTGATTTTCGCATTTTTTATCCTCATGCCCACCATAAATTAGTTTTTCTCTGGGTATATGTCGAGCTCTTTTGTATCCTTTGGTGATAGTACGTCGACTGTATCCCCTGTCTAGAAAACGATTTCCTAGATCTACTGCCTGGTTTTCAAAACCAGTGTCCTCTGAGCATATTCTTTTGGCCCTCAAAAATTGACCTATGGGTATTCCCCTGATAGTCGAAGGGGGGTGTGATGAAGTTGCATGGAGGAAAGAATTTGTGGAAGTTGGTTTCCTATACACGTCTGTGATAATCCTACCATCCTCAGAGACTCCAATTTTCAGATCTAAGAAATCCAAATCTCTTCCAAATTTATAGGTCAATTTGATGTTGAGATGATTATTGTTTAACCTAGTCATGAGTACCTCCAGGTCCGCAACTGAGCCCTCCCATACAAACAAAATGTCATCAATGTACCGCATCCAGCCCTGTATGAGGTCAATACCCACAATGTCGTCCCCCTGGAATATGTCCCTCTCCCACGCTCCCAAAAACAGGTTAGCGTATGAAGGGGCACAACAGGCCCCCATTGCAGTCCCCTGCAATTGGAGATATGTGTTATTATTAAAAGTAAAGATATTATGTTTTAGGACATACTCCAAGAGTGTGAGGATCAACTCCACCAGGGCCGGACGCAGATTACTGGATTTTAAATAGAAGGCTGCTGCTCTTAGTCCATCTTCGTGTTTGATAGATGTATACAGGGCCTCTACATCTGCGGTAACCATAACCATGTTTGTATCTAGGTAGAGATGATTTAGTCTCTGCAGAGCTGCTGTGGTGTCTTGTATGTATGACGGTAGGGAGGGCACCAATGGTTTTAAATAGTGATCTATAAACTGAGAGATGATCTCACACAAACCTCCATTCCCGGCTTCTATGGGTCTGCCTGGGGGATCAATTGGGTTTTTGTGTATTTTGGGAATGAGGTAAAAAGTTGGGAGTTTAGGTTGTAATTTGCTAATGCTATCCAGCATTTTCCTAGGAATAATTCCGTTGTCAAAGGCTTTTTGTAAGATAGATATTAATTCTGATTGAAAATTGATAAGAGGGTTAAAACTTAATTTCTTATAGCACTGAGGCATATTGAGAAGAATGTATGCTTGTTTTTCATACATCTGAGTGGGCCATAACACCAGATTTCCCCCTTTGTCAGCTGATTTAAAAATGACATTATCCAGGGATTGTAATTCTGTAATTGCCTTCCTTTCTTGTACTGTTAAATTAGAGGCCCAACCAGGTTTATGGCCCAAAGCCTCAATATCCGCTGTTACTAATCTAGTAAATACTTCCACTGCCGGACAAGTACATAATGGTGGAAATTTTTTTGATGTGGAAAACAGTGATGATGGAAAATCACTCACCTCATCATCGTTACTTTCCTCCAGTAGGGATTCTAATGCCTGAAGTGCCTCTTTTTCTTCTAAAGTAGAGAGAAAATTGCTAGGTTCATGTTTAGAATGTAGTTTTTTAAGGATTAATTTCCTTGCAAACAGATGTAGGTCTTTTACCGTCGTGAACGGATCTAAATGAGATGTGGGGGAAAAGGTTAGCCCCTTCTGTAATACTTCTAATTGGCAGGGTGTCAAAACATGTTCTGACAGATTGATTACCTTTTGACGATTGTCATGGGTCACCTGACCTTTAGATCTAGTGAAGATATCTGGAAGACGTTTGGCAGGTCCACCGCTCACACCCACCACTTCCATACTGGAGCTCTCATTATCACTTGATGACACATCCGTAACCGATGGACATGAACTCACAGAGGAACTTTTGCCGGAACCCCTCGCCTTTTTTACGTTCATATTCCTATGACCGGTTTTATTATTCTGTTTATTTTGCCAGCGGAAGATATTACCACTGTCATAGTCCTTACTATCTCTCTGATACTTTTTTAGTTTATTAGAACTTATTTCTTGTTCCCATTTGTCCACCTCTTTGTTGATCTCTACAATCATATTATCAAAATTGTCAACCGGAATATCTTTGATTAAAGTTTTCTCCAGCTCCTCGATTTCTTCATCAAGTTCCTTTAAAGACATAGAATTTTTATCAATAATAATTTGAATGAATTCCAAGGAACACGAGGTAGCTGCTGAAATCCATCTTTTAAGCAACGGTTCTTCGTCTAATTCAAATGAAGGAAAAAGCTGAACGCGTAAACCTCTTGGTATAATTTGTTTGTCCATATAATTTTCTAAAGAGGACCTGTTCCACCATAACCGTGTCTTCTTATAAAGTACCTTCTTATAATGTTTTATAAGATCCTTATAATTAGTAGCTACATCCGGAGTAACACCGGAGGCCCCTTGTCTAAACAAATCTGAGGCTTTAGATCGCCAGGAATTCTCTCTGGCTTTAAAGTCCATAATACCAGTACGTCGGACCGTCTGTTTACAAAAAACAGAAAACATCATTAATTCAAATGTAGTCCCAAACTATCAGATCAGACAGCTTCCAAACTATAATAACACAAAAGAGTCTGTGGCGGCACATACCCGCCAGACAAGAAGAGATTCTGACAAAATATAAAAACAATATTTATTAATTCAAAAAAATAAAAAAACATAAAATTAGACAAGGGAAAACCTCCAAAAAAAAAAGGGGGGGAATGGAAAACACAGAAGGATCCACAGCTAGCATATGTGATACATAAATATGTATACAGGATCACACATATAATTAGGTAAAATCCCAACGATAAGGAGATAAACCAAAAGGAGGACTACTGAATCCTAGTATAGCGCATGTGCGGCAAGGAAAGTAGTCCCTACTTAAATGTATATTAAATCCCAATAAGGCTAATATAGAACTTAACACCAGCAGATTAGTAATAAATGCAGAGTGAAAATAAAGGCAAAAAATCGCTGAGGCAGAAAAGAAGCCTAGTGGGAAACATAAATACCTGAACAAAAATGTGGATCCTGACAAGCTCAGACCAAAGTGTCCTCCCCTACACCCGACGGACGCCGTTTCGCAATGTCGCTTCTTCCGGGGCGTGTCATACCAGGGGAGGGTGTGTGTGGGTATAAATGCCATAAGTGGCCAATGGGTAAGGAGGGAGGCCCCCCCTACTGACCAATAGAATCATGCCAGGGACGGGATGTGATTGACCTGCGTCATCGCTGACGTCGTGCAGCCAGGTCCCTCCTTCCTGTAAAATGGACTTCCGGAATCGTGCTCGGTGAACCGCATGTGGAACACACAGCGGTCACATGAAAAAGCACTTCCGGAAGTCACGGCGGATAAGGACCCAGCGCATGTGTAGCACCCTGAGGATTCGGCTGCTACAGGGGTATTGCACCTCAACCCAGAGGTGTGATATTCCACTCCCGGGTAAGGATGGAGTGTGGAACTGGGCTCGGTAGGCTGCATGCACTACACACATCCCATTTCCGAGGAGCAGACCGACGGTACTCCCACTTAGAAATGTGCAGGTACGACCGAGTCTGTTCCTGGCTGGAGTGGGAGGGGGGTGGAACATCCCAAGTAGTGTAGGGGCAGATAGGGGGAGCAGCCTGGGTAAAGATAGGAGCTCATTGGGTGCTGGTCACCTGAGCTCACACATAGAGGGTGTATATAAGGTGGGCACCAACTAAGAACAGGGTCAGTCAGTCAGCCTTTGCAGAGAAGTCAGAGGAAGAGGAGCAGAGCAGACCCAGAGAGAGAGAGAGGAGAAAGCCAGAAAGACCCAGAGGGGGAAACAGAAAAGGAACTCTGAGAACCCAAAGTCCATCAGCGGGTGAAGAGTTGGCATTAGGGTACCGGAACCCAAGCTGGTGGGGGCAAAATCACACCCTAGCCAGAGACCGGAGGCCGTGGGCAGCGTCTGCCACGGCCACCCACCACATCCACCCCGAAGGCATACCACGTGGAGGGTCAGGGAACCCAAGGCCAAGGGTCTCCCAACAGAAGGCCCGAGGGAGCTGGACCTGGGTGGATCAATAGTGGGGACGGCCAGAGAAAGGACAGAAGGAGAGCTCAGGGTCACGCTCCGGACTCGCTTGGGGGTTGGCTGGATCCAGGACCTGGTGGATGCAGCACGGCTCGGGAGGTCACTTGAAGCTGGAGTGACCGGAACATCAGCAGTGAGTAAATACCCTAAACTGCACAACCCGACTCTGTCTTCCTTTAACACCTATGCTGCACCACCACAACCCCCATCCTCTGCACCTGACCCCCTGAGGCTATACCCCACCCGTTGGGGGTTATACCATCACAAGCTGCACCTACACCATCAGCCTCAGCGGACCCTGCTGCAGCGGCGGCCATAGTGATCGCAACACAACGGGTGGCGTAGTCGACAATAAAGAACTTATAACATCTGTAGGACTGCCACATACAACTGAGTTTGACACCCTGGGCACGGACCGGGTCACAGCCACTCGGAAGACTACAACCCCCATCTGATCCGGCTCCGGATATTCCCACTAACGAATATGGCCCAGGGGGCGCGTCAACTTTGGCGTAGTCGGCAGGATCACGTGCCCGCAACACCCGGGTACTGCGTGCCTGAAGAAAAGAACGAGTTTACCTCAAAAAGGAGTCTCCTGCCGGTTCCGGAGGGTCCCCGCCATCGGACTCCATCACAGGTCGATTCCCGCCAGTTGTCCGCCATTAACAGCGTTTTCCCGCCATCTGCAGAGTTTCCCGCCACTGGGAAGCGATTCCCGCCATTTCCAAAGGTTTCCCGCCTTGGAAGAGCGGACGCCATTATGGGCGTGCCAGAGGATGGCAAGAGGCCACCTCCCATCGTGGGCCAGGACCGAAAATGGCGCCAAAAGTGGAAACCGCCCCCACCAACAGAGACTGTGATGCTAGAGGTGTCTGTCGGCGTGAAAGAACAGCCCCTGGAGCTGACAGTCACCAAGTGGCCCCGGGACCGCCCTCGAAGGGGAAGGAGACGAAAGGAGAGAACAAAGATGGGTGTCGCTTGGAGCAGTCGAGAGCGAGTGCACCCGGAGGCAAGAAGCCTGGAGAAGAGTGTCGGAGGAGCTTACCCGGAGATGGCGAGAAAGCAGAGCAGCACCGGCCCGTTGGCCAGGAGCCTGCTAGAAACCGAGGAGGGAGAGCAGAGCAGCACCGGCCCGCTGGCCAGGAGCCTGCTGGAGACAACTGTAGGAGAGCAGAGCAGCACCGACCCGTTGGTCAGGAGCCTGCTGGAAACCACGACCCCACTAGGCCTAGTGGAGGTCCTCGCACAGCTCCCCCGAGACCGGGAGTGTGCACAGACTGCCCTGGAGGGCCTCGCATGGAGGATGGCCCGGGTACAGCGAGAGACATTGGCGGAGTGGAGCCGAGAGATGGCCCAGCAAACCAAGACCCGGAGCACGCCAGCCAAGATGAGGAGACAGACCGCCTCTGAGGATGGCGCGGGAGGATTGAAGGCCGGAGACGGCGCCGAGAAGGGAGCCGAACGAGTGGAGGCAGGTAAAGGGGACGTCTATACCCCAAACCAGGACACCGCTTGCCTGCCCCAGCTCCCCGTCGCAGAGCCCGAAAGTCCCCCTGCAGTGCCCGAAAACGCCATGTCACCGACGCAGACTAGGCCCCAACTGGAAGCCGCCGCCGCGACCCCTGTGACGCCATGCGCACCGACCCCGAGCGTGGCAAAACAGGAAGTAACACCAGCCTGGTCGCAGGGCCTAGAATTCCCGGGCGTCGCATCACCAACAGCGCCCCCTACCTCCGCGGAGCCTCCGGCCTGGCCGCAAGGCCAGGTAGCCCAGGGCGCCGCCGTCCTGACGGTGCCCTTCACCTTCCAGGTGCCCCAGGCCTGGCCGCAAGGCCTGGGCAACCCGGGCGCCACCACCACCGCGCCCGCACCCGTAAAACCAAGGGTGCCGCGTCTGGGAGAGGACTTGTTTGCCCAGCACACGTGGCCGGACGGGCAGCCTTTCATCTGGCCCCAGAGATATTATGAACTGGAGCACCAGAGGAGAGTTGGGGCCATGTGTGCACCCCTGATTCCGGCTCCGAAGCCCGTGATAAGGATCTCGCCCCCGCTTGAAGAGACCCAATTTGAGTGGGACCCCACCGGAGAAGACCTAATGGGGTTCACTCAAGAAACCAGGGCAGCTGCAGCGGAGCGTGCTGCGTGCTGCCGACAGCAGCTCGAGGAGTTTGCGAAGGAGCGGAGAGAGAGGCAGGTCCGGGAACAACAGGCCCAAATAAGGAGCGCCGAGCAGAAGAGCCGAACCAGGAGGGACCCCCGTGCAGCGCACAGTCCCCGCACCACCGGGACTGTAATTAAGTTCAACATGCAGCATGGGTGGGGCTTCATCAGAGACCACAACACCCCCGGCGACGTCTTTGTCACGCGCAGAGATGTGGAGTCCCATCTGCCGGAGGGGCACAGAGGTCGTGACCTTTATATCGGGGACGAGGTCACCTTTACCCGGCACAAGTGTGCCAAAGGACCTTACGCCCTCCAAGTGCATCGCCTGACAGAGGAGGAGCTGCGATGTGAGGAGGAGGAGCAAGAGGATCCGGACGGGTCTGAAGCTGAGATCCCCAAAGAAGGAGCAGGAGGAAGACGTTGTTGAGTACAGCGGAGTAGGTGCTGTAAATAGTTACCCGATCGGGGTATAAAGAAACTGTTACTGCAAATATAGTCCCCGTTGGGACCAGCTGAGTGAACTGTTTACCCGTTTACCCTTAATCCCACAGGCTGAGGACTGTGAGCAGCCATTCCCTTTCCCTCCTTAACTGGCCGAGGACTGAGAGCAGCCATATCCTTGTATATAGTTGCGCGTCCTAAAGCGCCCCCTACCGGTTTTATAGGGAAAACCAGTTTTCCAGAGAGACTGTCGCACTTTACCCGGTCACACGTTGCACAGTGACCGGAGGAGAAACAAGAGACGACGAGAATGTTTTATCTGAAAAGTTTTATATGATGTTTTATTATGTATATGTTATGCAAAAATTTTGTATGTTTTGTGATGTTTATGTCTTACAGCCCGAGGACGTGCTGTGATTTACCAGGGGGGAATGTAGCACCCTGAGGATTCGGCTGCTACAGGGGTATTGCACCTCAACCCAGAGGTGTGATATTCCACTCCCGGGTAAGGATGGAGTGTGGAACTGGGCTCGGTAGGCTGCATGCACTACACACATCCCATTTCCGAGGAGCAGACCGACGGTACTCCCACTTAGAAATGTGCAGGTACGACCGAGTCTGTTCCTGGCTGGAGGGGAGGGGGGTGGAACATCCCAAGTAGTGTAGGGGCAGATAGGGGGAGCAGCCTGGGTAAAGATAGGAGCTCATTGGGTGCTGGTCACCTGAGCTCACACATAGAGGGTGTATATAAGGTGGGCACCAACTAAGAACAGGGTCAGTCAGTCAGCCTTTGCAGAGAAGTCAGAGGAAGAGGAGCAGAGCAGACCCAGAGAGAGAGAGAGGAGAAAGCCAGAAAGACCCAGAGGGGGAAACAGAAAAGGAACTCTGAGAACCCAAAGTCCATCAGCGGGTGAAGAGTTGGCATTAGGGTACCGGAACCCAAGCTGGTGGGGGCAAAAACACACCCTAGCCAGAGACCGGAGGCCGTGGGCAGCGTCTGCCACGGCCACCCACCACATCCACCCCGAAGGCATACCACGTGGAGGGTCAGGGAACCCAAGGCCAAGGGTCTCCCAACAGAAGGCCCGAGGGAGCTGGACCTGGGTGGATCAATAGTGGGGACGGCCAGAGAAAGGACAGAAGGAGAGCTCAGGGTCACGCTCCGGACTCGCTTGGGGGTTGGCTGGATCCAGGACCTGGTGGATGCAGCACGGCTCGGGAGGTCACTTGAAGCTGGAGTGACCGGAACATCAGCAGTGAGTAAATACCCTAAACTGCACAACCCGACTCTGTCTTCCTTTAACACCTATGCTGCACCACCACAACCCCCATCCTCTGCACCTGACCCCCTGAGGCTATACCCCACCCGTTGGGGGTTATACCATCACAAGCTGCACCTACACCATCAGCCTCAGCGGACCCTGCTGCAGCGGCGGCCATAGTGATCACAACACAACGGGTGGCGTAGTCGACAATAAAGAACTTATAACATCTGTAGGACTGCCACATACAACTGAGTTTGACACCCTGGGCACGGACCGGGTCACAGCCACTCGGAAGACTACAACCCCCATCTGATCCGGCTCCGGATATTCCCACTAACGAATATGGCCCAGGGGGCGCGTCACATGCGTACTGACGCTGGACAAGAACAGATGTGAGTGTCATAGAAAACAAGCGTGAAAGGTAACCCTGAATAGCACATAGGCTGGGCGGACATTGGATAAGATATCTAAATAGAAAAAAGAAGATAATATAGTGCTATACAATGTAAACCAAACCCCAAGTGTGCATCATATATAATCCTATAAAGACCATGAGGATAATGTAAAGTCAAATAAACCTAACCCAAAAAGGTGTCTAATGGCCATGTAGACTATAAACATGGAAAATGTCCATGTTAACTAATATACTATCTAAAAAATAAAAAGCATAAATATTAAATATATACATAATAAAAGAAAACAACAAAACAGCCCTAGATAATATGGACCCAAAGTATAAAATGTACAATAATAATACATCCCGGCAACAGAGAAATAGAATACGCGCCATAGAGTGAAGTGCAAAAGATGCAAATGGTGGTCAAAACTACTAAAGTGCCAAGTGCCTAAAAGGAAAATACAGAGAGAACGTGTAATTGAAATATATTTATTAGGGGGAGCATGTAAGGACATCAAAAAAGTGCAAGTGCATATACAAAGGTGCTTGTAAAGCCTCCAAAAAATATATATATATGGAGGATCCCATGAAAGGCTAATAAGCCAAGATAAAAGTTAAAAATGGACAAAAAGTGGAGTGACGAGTGTGAGCACATATATAAATATTGCTAAGGCCTGAATAGAAGGTTGCAAAAATGTAATAAAAGGCCAAAAAAAAAAGGGGGAGTAACAAAAAAAGGGGGGGAGGGGCCTAAGCAGGAAAGGTCAAAGAGAAAGGGGGGGGGCTAGGGAGGGAGGGGGGAAGGGGTGGGGGAAGGGCAACCAAAAGTCCATAGCCGGTCGATGTCAATGAAATCTTCATCGGAAAAGACGGGAGACCCATCTAGGTACCAAAGGGCGGGAAAAGGGAAGGAGGAGAGATCTTCATCCCGAAAACATTCTCCATGGCTTGGATTCAAACAGGGTCCTGCTCTTAAACCAGACAAACGGGCTCCCATCCGAGCGGCATCAGCATAATATATACCCATGGGTATGTGTACTAGAAATAACAAAAATAAAAACGTAAGACATACACAACATCTATTAAAAAGTATATGCATACCATAATTAAAAAACACCCTCCGAGTAGCTACAAAAAGGACCCAAAACCGAAGTTCTCATTGAGACCTTGTGGGGTCAGTGTACTCAAACGGTAGATCCATCGGCTCTCATATTGTGCCAAAAGTTTACCTAGGTCACCCCCTCTTACTCCCATTGTCACTTGGTCGATGCATTTGACCCTCAGGCCAACAGGATTGCAATTATGATACATCTTAAAATGACGTGGTAAAGTTTTTAACAGTTTCCAATCCTCTACGGTGATCGCCTTTTCAATGTCTCTAACATGTTCTCTAACCCTTACCTTCAATTCACGCGTGGTGAGACCTATATAAATCAGATTGCATGGACAGGTAGCATAATAGATGACTCCTTTAGACGAACATGTAAGATGTTTCCTAATTTGGAAATGCTTAGTTCCATTGAAATTGTCAAAACTGGCCGATTTATTCAGATTGAGGCAGGCTTTACATAGACCACACGGAAAAAATCCCATTTTCGGGCCCTGTGTTGTGGATTTCTTCACAGGGGCGTAATGACTATGCACCAGAAGGTCTTTTAAGTTCTGACTCCTCCTAGCCACCATGGATGGAGTAGGGGAGATTATTTTTCGAAGAATCGGATCCGTCTGGAGGACTTTCCAGTGTCTGGATAGTATCTCTCTTAAATCATCCCATCGATCACTATAAGTGGAAATGAAACGCACCTGATTTTCGCATTTTTTATCCTCATGCCCACCATAAATTAGTTTTTCTCTGGGTATATGTCGAGCTCTTTTGTATCCTTTGGTGATAGTACGTCGACTGTATCCCCTGTCTAGAAAACGATTTCCTAGATCTACTGCCTGGTTTTCAAAACCAGTGTCCTCTGAGCATATTCTTTTGGCCCTCAAAAATTGACCTATGGGTATTCCCCTGATAGTCGAAGGGGGGTGTGATGAAGTTGCATGGAGGAAAGAATTTGTGGAAGTTGGTTTCCTATACACGTCTGTGATAATCCTACCATCCTCAGAGACTCCAATTTTCAGATCTAAGAAATCCAAATCTCTTCCAAATTTATAGGTCAATTTGATGTTGAGATGATTATTGTTTAACCTAGTCATGAGTACCTCCAGGTCCGCAACTGAGCCCTCCCATACAAACAAAATGTCATCAATGTACCGCATCCAGCCCTGTATGAGGTCAATACCCACAATGTCGTCCCCCTGGAATATGTCCCTCTCCCACGCTCCCAAAAACAGGTTAGCGTATGAAGGGGCACAACAGGCCCCCATTGCAGTCCCCTGCAATTGGAGATATGTGTTATTATTAAAAGTAAAGATATTATGTTTTAGGACATACTCCAAGAGTGTGAGGATCAACTCCACCAGGGCCGGACGCAGATTACTGGATTTTAAATTGAAGGCTGCTGCTCTTAGTCCATCTTCGTGTTTGATAGATGTATACAGGGCCTCTACATCTGCGGTAACCTTCTGTGTTTTCCATTCCCCCCCTTTTTTTTTTGGAGGTTTTCCCTTGTCTAATTTTATGTTTTTTTATTTTTTTGAATTAATAAATATTGTTTTTATATTTTGTCAGAATCTCTTCTTGTCTGGCGGGTATGTGCCATCACAGACTCTTTTGTGTTACTGCATGATTATTAATAGCGTATTTTAGTTTCTTGCAGTTACCGTATGGACTCAAAGGTTATGGACTATTTATAACCGGGACCTTGTATGGACTGCGTACGGAGCCTAACCCAGGAATGAACTAAGACTGTAAAGGACTTGGGGTAGGACAGACCCCACCTGGTTTAAGGCTCCCCGTTGTGTTGGTGATATGGACACTCGGTCGCAGACCACACTGTGACTTTAAGAACTCAAGCTGTGCGTCGTCTGTCTGTTAATGTTTTATGGTCATACATGTTAATCTTGTTTCCTGTTTAGTCCCGGAGTACTAAATTCTACTAGGGGGGAATGTGTCACCCTGGCCTGGATGCCACTAATATAATAAAGCTGTGTCTGAGAGCAAGGAGGAGGTTCTCTAGTCAGGGGAACATTAGCATGCAATACCTCCTGTCTCAGGCCAGTAGGGGGAGCAGGCTGCCCCTATAAAAGCTGGAACTGGGGGCAGGGTTAGGGAGAACTGGACGACCTGTCTCAGCACTGAGAAGTGTCCCAGAGCAGAGAGGGACAGTCGTATTGCACCCTAAGAGGAAGTGTGGCAGTAGGAGAGCCACAAGCCAGAGACAAGAGGCAAAGTGAGCCTGTCTTGGCAGATAAAGAACTCAATTTACCAGACTTTGGTGTCTGAGGCTGTGAGGATTCCACATCCTCCAGCAGATAACCAGTCCGCAGGGGACTGTATATTCCTTGGCCTAAGAAGCCTGAAGGCCCTGCCACAACTGAAGGGACCAGAAAAGCCGTACCAGGCCGGGAGCAGAAAGGAACCCACGTTGCAGGCCATACAGGCGAGAATACACGGAGAGCTCGGAAACGTGGGCTGTTACCCTATAAGGAGGAGATAGCCAGAAGGAGCGCAGAAAGCACGGTAGGCCTACACCCTCACCCTGACCAGGGCCAATTTCCCAATTGCTCTCAGACATCCAGGTCCCCTCCTAGCCGGGACTGTTTGTGGGTCAGTTTACCTGCTCTAGTAAAGACCCTGGACTTCAACCTGTTGTCTGTGTGCTCCTTGCTCCTCCAGCACTAACGGTACTGGGACACCCTACACCATCACCCCCATCTTCCATTATACTGCCCTGGGGCCGCACTCTTCCCGTGGGGAGTCACACCATCCCAGCTGCATACATCATCAGCCCCAGCAGTCTGCCTGGCAGCGGCGGTCCACACTGACCGCAATCCACGGGTGGCGTAGTCGGACATACCAACAGCGCATCGCAGACTACCACCGGTCTGACCACCCTGAGCCACGGAACCGGGTAGCCACTACTACCCCCATCGTTCCCCTATTGCCCGTCCGAGTGCCCCACGGCCCAGGGGGCGAGTCATATGAACTGCTATATCACAGCATAGTTCAAGTGAATGAGGACGCATTGTGACCCATTAGGTATCACCACCTGTGACACGCAAGTCAGAACCAGTTGGATTTTAGTGATTTTCTTGTCGCAGTACCTGGCGAGGTGCAATGACACCCCATTCACTTTCACCATGCTGCAATTTAGCCGCGGCATATACAATAGAGAAACAAGACGGATGAAGAATCAATGCCTTTGAAATGTAATGCAGGAGAATGATTTTATCAATACCATGAATGGCAAGAAGAACAAGCATATCAATTTTGGAACAAATAAAGCCAGACATGTCACTCGAAGCAAGGATCACTAAGCTATGACTTGCCTACTTTGGACACATCATACGAAGTGAGCAATCACTGGAGAAGGACTTCAAGGTTGGAAGAAAAGAAGGAACAAGGTGAAGAGGGAAATCAACAACCTAGGAAAAAGCCCTTCTCTGACCGTGGTCTGTGTCTGCCTGTCGGTGGAGGTTAGCACTCTAAAGTAACACAATGGCACCCCCACTCAATGGTGGCCTACCCTAAAGGCCCTTAGAAGCTCCTAGAATCGCTATAGTAGCAATTCCCTAAGGAAAAGAAGAATCACACATGATACCACTACAACCAACATAAACTACAGCCAAGTGAATGAATCCAACAAAGACTATCACCAGCAGGAAACACCAGCAGGGGAAGATATATAAAACTGCACCCAAAAGGTGATAGTGCAGACACATAGAGTAAATTAAAAATACATGGTACCCAAAAACGACAGACACAAAAATAACAGCACTAAAACACCCAAAGAAAAAGTATACCTGCTGTGGCTCAGTGGAAAGAGACACAGACCATTGGATAACGGGTTCAAATCCAGAAGCAAGAAACGGCAGAGAAGACCCTGGTGGACCTATTTAGGCTTGCACAAGAGCAATCTTCCTATAAATGGTTTATCCATCAAGTCACCATGGCTCGAGATCAAGCCTAAGGCTGTTAAAATAATATACACTGCTCAAAAAAATAAAGTTAACTCTCAAATAACACATCCTAGATCTGAATGAATGAAATATTTGTGACACCCCAGGGGTCTGGTTGCCACAGTGATAGAGATATTACGTCTGAGAGCAGGTGGGAGGTCTCTTGGTCAGGGATCCTATGCATGCCACACCTCCTGCCCAGTCCTGGGAGGGGAAGAACTTCCCCTATATAAACTTAGGGCTGAGGCAGGGTTAGTGAGTAGAGAAGAGGTAGAGAAGAGAAGCAGCATAGGAAGAAACTACAGGAGCTCTGTAGGAGCAGTGCAACAAGGAGTCAGGGGCTGGCAGCTGCAGAGCTCGCCCTGACTGAGAAGATTTCTCACCGGACCCGGAGTCCGAGGCTGTGGGGACTAACTCCTATCCAGCAGCAGAAACCGATCGGCAGGGGATTGCAGGTCCTCTGGCCCAGAAACCCGAAGGCACGGTCACACGCGTGGGACCAGCACCGCCGTCGTGGAGCGGAAGCTACTAGAAGGCCCCGAGTCACCGGCCATACGGGTGAGCACCACACGGTACACTCAGGGACGTGGGCTACTTATACCCGCCTCTAGCAAGGTAGCCAGAAGAGTACAGTCAGTTTGGGAGGCCTACAACTCCGCCTGGCCAGGGGAGATCCCATCTGCTCAAGGACTGACCAGGCCCCAATCGCTAGCCAGTACTCCGGGAGGGTCTATCTTTGTCACCAGTAAAGACCCTGAACTACACCGTACCGTCTCCGAGTGGTTCCTGCTACCCCCATCGTCCACGTCGGCTGCCCTGAGGCCATACCCCTCCCGTTGGGGGTTATGCTATCACGCTGCACAATCCTACCACCGGCCTCAGCGGTCTGCCCTGCAGCAGCAGCTCCTTAGCTGTACTCAACGGGTGGCGTAGTCGTCCAACATCTACCGCTGATACAGCGCCACTTAGTCTGACTCCCTGGGCACGGACCGGATCACCGCCACGAGACTACAACCCTCAAGAGATCCGGCTCCGGGTAAGCTCCCACGTGCGCAACGCAGCGCGACACAAGCCCAGGGGCGCGTCAACTTTTGGCGTAGTCGGCAGGATCTCGTGCCCGCAACCACCGGGTACTGCGTGCCTGAAAAAGACTGTTCAAACTTACCTGTGGTGAAGATTCCCGCCATCCGGCGCCATCTCCCGCTTCCTTCCCGCCATCGGTGGAGTTTTCCCGCCATCCGGCGCCATCTTCAGCCTTCTTCCCGCCATACGTGGAGTTTTCCCGCCATTGGACGCCATCTTGAGGACGCCGCGCGGGAAGAAGAGGGGCGTGGACTCCGAAAGCGCGCGAGAACTGAAGCCCCGCCTCACGTCCGGACGTTGCGTAAGGTCCTGGAAGGAGCACAGCAGACGCCGACGTCACAGGAGCGCGACGGAAGGTCCTCAACCCTGACGATCCACTGCGGAGCCGCGGCCTACGGAAGAGGATCATCGCAAGGTAGGCCACGGTCCACTAGGGGGGAGAAGGATGTCGGATACGGAGGAGAGCTTCACCGCTTCAACCCCCGCCAGCGCCACCGCTGTGGCGGTCATGCCTTTCACCATGCCCTATATATCCCGGGGGCACCCTGGCTACCCCAGTACTCGGGGGAGTCACATACCCTGCATGACTTTAGAGAAAAGCTGGATAGCCTCTTCCAGGTGTACCCCCTCACAGAGGAGCAAAAAGTGAGCATCCTGGTGGCCCAATTAACCGGGGCAGCCCAAAGGGAGGTAAAGTCCTGGCCACCTGGGGGGAGGACTGTCGCAGGGATACTAACCCGGCTGAGGGACACCTTTGATACCCGCACCTCAGCCGAGATTAAGCTTAGATTCTACGGGTGCAAACAGCGGGCACATGAGAGTAGAAGGGACTATGCCCTAAACCTACAAGAGGCCCTGAGAGCCATTAAGCAGACCGACCCTGACGGCGTGGGAGACGAGGACAGACTGTTGACTGAACAATTTATAGAGGGTTTATATTGCAATGCCCACCGAACCCAGTTGCAGGCAATGGCCTTACAGGACCCTCATCTGGGATTTGCACAGTTCAAGGACAGAGCCATCCGGGTGCTTCGAGAACCGGCACCAGGTGGCGTTGTGACCCACAGACGCCCCACTACCACTTACCACCAGGAGGCGGCGCCCTTGTCGGCAGGGCCTGTGGGAGCTGATGCGCAGGCTTTGAACAATGACCCAGCTCCAGACCTGCACCATCAGGTCCAAGAGCTAGCTAAAAGCGTTGCTGCGCTAACCCGAACTGTGCAGTCTTTACAGGTTTCCACTCCAGGGAAGATCCAGCTGGCATCCGGACCGGAGGACATCCCGTGGCGTCGACCAAGGAGGACCCCACCGGCCAGAGGAAGACCCAGCGACCGATACAACGAGGACGGACGACCCATCTGCCGCCGCTGCAATCAACCCGGACATATGGCAAGGTACTGTCCTTTAAACTGGCACAACCTGGGGTAGAGGGCCAACCCCCAGGAAAAAGATCACCAGGCCGATCGAACTGGCGCGACAAATATGTGGGAGGACGTCCAGTCTTACCCGTGGTACTGGATGGCATTCCTATGAGTGCCCTGCTGGACACCGGGTCACAGGTCACCACCATCCTGTACGTGCTCTTCAAGCAGTACTGGAATGACTCGGATATCACCCGCTACCCTGACGACGACTTGAGTATCATCGCCAGCAATGGTCAGCCCGTGCCACAGATTGGATTTAAAGAGGTGACCATTAAAATCGGTAGAGTCGAATTGGCAGCACAGGGACTGATCATTGTAGACATTGACAAACACGAGAGTCACCCAAAGATAACTCTAGGAACTAATGTAATTGAAAATTGTCTTGCAGAGGTGATTTTCCTTTTACAGCAGGTTGCCAAGAACGCCAGCTCCGGCCAGCAGCGAGTGCTCCAGAAAGAGATCCGGGCACTGATGCGACGGCAACAGCTAGAACTCTCCGGTGGTGAGATTGGTAGCGTGCGAATGTGTGACCCTTTCCCTATTGCCATGCCCCCAAAAAGTGAAATGATGATTTGGTGCCGGGCAGCTATTGGTCTGAGAGGTAGAGATTACCAGGCAATGGTAGAACCAGTTTACTCAGACAGTAGGCCCACCATTTTGACAGCACGGGGGGTGGTCAATGTACGCCATGGGAGGGTGCCCGTTCGCATAATAAATATCGGGAAGAGGGAAGTGTACCTGCCTCAGTATGCCACGCTAGCCAAATTGTATACCATCAATCAAGATTCCATACAGTCCGTAGAACCCTTGCCTCCATCTTCCCCGGAGGAAGGTAACGGCTCTAAGAAAACGATGGAGGACTGGTGTCAGCAACTACATTTGGGTACTGACTCCACTCCCTCACACCAGAAACAGGGAGTCTATCGGGTGGTTCAAGAGTACGAGAGAGTGTTTAGTAAACACCCGTTAGACTTCGGGCAAGTCAAGGGGGTAGAACACCACATCCCCACGGGAGACCATCCTCCCATAAAAGAGAGGTATCGACCCGTACCCCCTGCACACTACCAACACGCCAAGGGGATGCTTAGAGACATGAAGGAGGCTGGGGTGATCAGGGATAGCTGTAGCCCCTGGGCAGCTCCACTAGTCTTAGTCAAAAAGAAAGACAACACCATGAGGATGTGTGTAGATTACCGGAAAATCAACCGTATCACACACAAGGATGCGTACCCCTTACCAAGGATAGAGGAGTCTTTGGCTGCTTTAAGATCTGCTAACTTCTTCTCTACCTTGGATCTCACTAGTGGGTACTGGCAGGTTCCTGTAGCAGAGGCGGACCGGGAGAAGACCGCATTCACCACCCCGATGGGACTTAGCGAGTTTACCTGCATGCCGTTCGGACTCTGCAACGCACCAGGAACCTTCCAACGATTAATGGAGTGCTGTCTGGGCCACAGAAACTTCGAGACGGTCTTGTTGTACCTGGACGATGTCATCGTATATTCCAAGACGTATGAGGACCACCTGAAACACCTGGCGGAAGTGTTCGAAGCTCTGGCAAGCTACGGCCTAAAGGTGAAACCCTCCAAGTGTCACCTCCTGAAACCAAAGGTGCAGTACCTGGGACACGTGGTGAGCGCTGACGGAGTGGCTCCCGACCCTGATAAGATCACCGCAATTAAGGAATGGCCAAGTCCCTCCAGTGTAAAAGAAGTGCGGCAGTTCCTCGGGTTGGTAGGCTATTACCGCAGATTCATCCCCGGTTTCACCAAAAAGGCAGCTCCTATGCAGGACCTCCTGATAGGCCAGTCCCGGAAGGCCAAGAACCAGAAGCCACCCTTCAGATGGGAGAAGTTAGAAGAAGAGTCCTTCCGCCAGCTGAAGATGGCCCTCACGGGGGATGAAATCCTGGCGTACCCTGATTACAGCCAGCCCTTTATCCTCTACACCGACGCAAGTAACATCGGGCTAGGAGCCGTGCTGTCCCAGATCCAGCAGGGGAAAGAACGAGTAATCGCTTACGCCAGCCGAAAACTGCGACCCACCGAGAGAAACCCTGAGAATTACAGCTCATTTAAGCTAGAGTTCCTGGCAGTGGTGTGGGCAGTCACCGAACGCTTTAAGCACTACCTCGCTTCTTCCCGGTTCATCGTGTACACGGATAACAACCCGTTGACACACCTGGACACGGCAAGACTCGGTGCCCTAGAGCAGAGATGGATGGCCCGTCTGTCCAACTACGAGTTCACAATCAAATACCGGGCAGGACGCTCCAATACCAACGCGGACGCCCTGTCCAGGATGCCAAACCTACCGGACGTAGGAGAAGATCCAGAGGGACTGGAAGAAGTTGAACTCCCCGCGTTCCACCGTCATGGGACTATCCAGTATTCCCATCGGGTAAAGAGTAAGCAAGCCGCTACGTTTAACCCCTTGCCTCACTACAACTGGGAGGAAACGCAAGACAGTGACCCTGCCGTCCGACTGGTGAAGGAGATGCTGACTCGGCCAGAGGCTCGCCTTGACCCAGACGCTCCGGAGGAAGCCAAGCAACTATGGGCTGAGAAGAGTCGACTGTTCCTTTACAAGGGGAAGTTGTGCCGCAGAATGGTTAACTCCCGAACGCATGAACTAATCTGGCAAGTAGTGGTGCCACGAAGAGACGCAGCCAATGTGATGGAGGCATACCACGACGGGGCTGGACACTTCGGATGGAAGAAGCTGGAGTTCCTGCTGCGCGAGCGGTTCCACTGGGTAGGCATGAGGGGAACCATCGAGAGGTGGTGCAGAGACTGTGGCCCGTGCAACCTAAGAAAGAAGGACCGTGCCAGCCAGAAGACTCCCCTGCAGTCCATCGTCACCCGGCAGCCGTTGGAACTGGTAGCCTTGGATCATGTAAAACTGACCCCAAGCAGAAGTGGCTACGTCTACGCACTAACCATCGTGGATCACTACTCCCGGTTCTTGGTTGTCGTCCCCGTCAAGGACTTAACAGCTCGAACAGCAGCTAGAGCCTTCCAGCAGCATTTCTGCCGTCCACACGGGTACCCGGACCAAGTGTTGACAGACCAGGGACCTGCCTTTGAAGCGGAGGTCTTCCAAGAATTCTGCACTCTGTATGGCTGCCGGAAGATAAGGACAACACCCTATCATCCGCAAACTAATGGACTTTGTGAGAAAATGAACCAGGTGGTAATGGATCTTCTGAAAACGTTGCCCCTGGAAGAACGCAGTCTGTGGCCTGAGAAGCTGCCCGATCTGGTGGACCTATACAACCACATCCCGGTAGGTTCCACCAACTGTACCCCGGCTTACCTAATGAGGGCGAGTCCTGGTAAGTTACCTGTTGACCTGGAAATGGGAGTCCTGACACCCGAGGACACTTCACCAGAAGCAGACTGGGACACAGAGAGGCAGCAGCAGTACCGGAGAGTACAGGAGAGTGTGGAGCGAAGTCTCTGTCAGGCTAGGGAAAGACAAGAGAAAACTTACAACCAGTATGCTCCCGCTGTTCCCCTGGTACCCGGAGAGCAGGTCTTGAAGAGAAAAAGACGGCTCCACAAGTTGGACGACCAGTGGGAGAAGGACCCGTACACCGTACTGCCCTCAAGCCACGACAACCCAAAGGTCTGTACCATCAGTAAAGACGGAGGGGAAACCATGACCATTGTATCCCGGGATCACCTGAAGAAGTGTCCCGAACAGCTACGGAACCCTGAAGAGGAACAAGAAGACCCTCGACCCGTAGAGGAAAGGGAAGACATGGTTAGTACTGTGCTCGGAGACTTCCCTCGGTCTTGGACTCAAGTCAATGGCGCAGTTGTGGTACCCGTACTCACCTTCCTCCAACCAGCATCCCAAGCACCTACGGAGCGACAGGTAGAGCTGGAAGAGCAGCCGGTCCAGGAGGCAGAAGACTCCACACAAGCAGAACAGGAGGATCAACCCTCTGCTTATAGTGAGCCTGCCGTACCCCTAGTGAGCCAAGGAGCCGGTAGACAGCTGCCCAGTTTACCCTTGACAGCTCCTACACCCTGTAGTTCAGGGCTAGACAGTCAGCTCCGTAGGTCCACTAGGGCCACTAGAGGCCAGTTACCCGCACGTTGGAGGATTTGAAGTGTATAAATTGTTTTATTTGTGGTTACCTGTTTTTCTTGTTGCTTGTGTATAATTATGTGTTTCTAGTTGTTTATAGGAGTCTTTGGTGGATTTACCGGGAATCCTGTGTACATAGTTGGAGCGTAACCCAGGACGGACTAAAGACTGTTAAGGACTCGGGGCAGGACAGACCCCTACCTGGTTACGTCTCCCTGTTTTGGTGAAATGGACACCTTGCTTTTCTTCAAAGACTGCACCCGGTTACGGACATGCCGTGACCACCTTTATGTGTTTTTCTTATTGTATCATTGTTGTTATACCTTGTTATGTTTTTCCAAAAATATGTTTAGTCCCGGAGTACTAAATTTCACTAGGGGGGAATGTGACACCCCAGGGGTCTGGTTGCCACAGTGATAGAGATATTACGTCTGAGAGCAGGTGGGAGGTCTCTTGGTCAGGGATCCTATGCATGCCACACCTCCTGCCCAGTCCTGGGAGGGGAAGAACTTCCCCTATATAAACTTAGGGCTGAGGCAGGGTTAGTGAGTAGAGAAGAGGTAGAGAAGAGAAGCAGCATAGGAAGAAACTACAGGAGCTCTGTAGGAGCAGTGCAACAAGGAGTCAGGGGCTGGCAGCTGCAGAGCTCGCCCTGACTGAGAAGATTTCTCACCGGACCCAGAGTCCGAGGCTGTGGGGACTAACTCCTATCCAGCAGCAGAAACCGATCGGCAGGGGATTGCAGGTCCTCTGGCCCAGAAACCCGAAGGCACGGTCACACGCGTGGGACCAGCACCGCCGTCGTGGAGCAGAAGCTACTAGAAGGCCCCGAGTCACCGGCCATACGGGTGAGCACCACACGGTACACTCAGGGACGTGGGCTACTTATACCCGCCTCTAGCAAGGTAGCCAGAAGAGTACAGTCAGTTTGGGAGGCCTACAACTCCGCCTGGCCAGGGGAGATCCCATCTGCTCAAGGACTGACCAGGCCCCAATCGCTAGCCAGTACTCCGGGAGGGTCTATCTTTGTCACCAGTAAAGACCCTGAACTACACCGTACCGTCTCCGAGTGGTTCCTGCTACCCCCATCGTCCACGTCGGCTGCCCTGAGGCCATACCCCTCCCGTTGGGGGTTATGCTATCACGCTGCACAATCCTACCACCGGCCTCAGCGGTCTGCCCTGCAGCAGCAGCTCCTTAGCTGTACTCAACGGGTGGCGTAGTCGTCCAACATCTACCGCTGATACAGCGCCACTTAGTCTGACTCCCTGGGCACGGACCGGATCACCGCCACGAGACTACAACCCTCAAGAGATCCGGCTCCGGGTAAGCTCCCGCGTGCGCAACGCAGCGCGACACAGGCCCAGGGGCGCGTCAACTTCTCATTGAATACTTTGTTCTGTACAAAGTTGAATGTGCTGACAACAAAATCACGCACAAATCATCAATGGAAATCAAATGTATTAACTAATGGAGGCCTGGATTTGGAGTCACCCCCAAAATTAAAGTGGAAAAACACACTACAGGCTGATCCAACTTTGATGTAATATCCTTAAAACAAGTCAAAATGAGGCTCAGTATTGTGTGTGGCCTCCATGTGCCTGTAGGACCTCCGTACAATGCCTGGGCATGCTCCTGATGAGGTTGCAGATGGTTTTCTCTGGGATCTCCTCCCAGATCTGGACTAAAGCATCCGCCAACTCCTGGACAGTCTGTGGTGCAACGTGACGTTGGTGGATGGAGCGAGACATGATGTCTCAGATCTGCTCAGTCGGATTCAGGTCTGGGGAATGGGCAGGCGAATCCATAGCTTCAATGCCTTCATCTTGCAGGAATGGCTGACACACTCCAGCCACATGAGGTCTTGCATTGTCCTGCATTAGGAGGAACCCAGGGCCAACCGCACCAGCATATGGTCTCACAAGGGGTCTGAGGATCTCATCTCAGTACCTAATGGCAGTCAGGCTTCCTCTGGCGAGTACATGGAGGGCTGTGCGGCCCTCCAAAGAAATGCCACCCCACACCATTACTGACCCACTGCCTTCATGTTGAAGGATGTTGCAGGCAGCAGATCGCTCTCCACGGCATCTCCAGACTCTGTCACATCTGTCACATGTGCTCAGTGTGAACCTGCTTTCATCTGTGAAGAGCACAGGACGCCAGTGGCGACTTTGCCAATCCTGGTGTTCTGTGGCAAATGCCAAGCATCCTGCACGGTGTTGGGCTGTGAGCACAACCCCCATCTGTGGACATCGGGCCCTCATACCACACTCATGGAGTCGGTTTCTAACCATTTGTGACACATGAACATTTGTGGCCTGCTGGAAGTCATTTTGCAGGACTCTGGCAGTGCTCCTCCTGTTCCTCCTTGCACAAAGGCGGAGGTAGCGGTCCTACTGCTGGGTTGTTGCCCTCCTACGGCCCCCTCCATGTGTCCTGGTGTACTGGCCTTTCTCCTGGTAGCACCTCAAGCCTCTGGACACTATGCTGACAGACACAGCAAAACTTCTTGCCACAGCTTGCATTGATGTGCCATCCTGGATGAGCTGCACTACCTGAGCAACTTCTGTGGATTGTAGCGTCCATCTCATGCTACCACGAGTGTGAAAGCACAACCAACATTCAAAAGTGACCAAAACATCAGCCAGAAAGCACTGGTACTGAGATGTGGTCTGTGGTCCCCACCTGCAGAACCACTCCTTTATTGAGGTTGTCTTGATAATTGCCAATAATTTCCATCTATTGTGTATTCCATTTGCTCAACAGCATGTGAAATTGATTGTCAATCAGTGTTGCTTCCTAAGTGGACAGTTTGATTTCACAGAAGTTTGCTTTGCATGTAGTTATATTCTGTTGTTTAAGTATTCCCTTTATTTTTTTGAGCAGTATATACATATATGTTTGGCTGTGGGACCTGTATTGTGGTGTCACCTTGTAGACCCAGCTTTAATCATTTATATTTATTCCAAAAATGAACCTTCATATTCACGTAAAAATCCCTTTTTAAACTACTATGTTTTCTTCTAGTATTATACTTACACAGTGGCTCAGACAACATCTGCAACGAGTTTGTATGTTCTCCCTGTGTTTGTGTGGGTTTCTTCCAGGTGTTCCAGTTTCCTTCACACTCCAGAGACATACTGATAGGGAATTTAGATTGTGAGCCCCAATAGGGACAATGATGGTGAGGTCTGTAAAGCGTGAAGGAATTAAAGGCTCTATACAAGCAAGTAAAATAAATAAATGTGAGCACAGAATTTTTTGACGAGTTTAATGAAGAGATGGGGCAGCTCCTAAAAAAAGCCTGATAAATTGCTTAAAAAATACTTAAAATACTCTTTTTTTATTGATTTCTATTGTAAAACAACACTGCTGTTCTCAAGCTTGACACTTCTTTGATAGTGGCTTCTGGTGAAATCCACTCCAAGAGTATGAGCATTTTTACTGAATTTTCTGGTTCAGAAATTCTTCAAAAACACTAGGAGTTAAAAAAACACGAGTTTTACTGGGAAAGGTAGAATGCTTCTGTTCAGAAAACTCAGCAAAAAAACTTAGTGTGAACACAACCCAAAACTGCTTTAGGAAACAAAACAAAAAATTCCTCCAAAAACTTTCCAAAAGAAGGAGTTTCCTGAAGCGATTTCCACTCATTTATTTTCAGCATCAGAAAAAAAATCCTGTGCATTTAGCCTAAGATGATAATAATTCATGGAAATACATTTTTCAGCAATGGAAAGGTTGGCCATGTGTGGCAAAAAAAGGTACTCGGTATTGGGTGCGTTTACTATATTTGTGCTAAATTTCTCACTGTGTGCATTACAGTCTGCACTCTGTGCCAGAAAGTAGAAAGGTATTGTGTCTCACATTGCAGCCTATATTCTTCTAGGCAAGTTTGCTGCATATCACACGATAGCCCACACCCTCAAGAATCGCTATAGCAGCTCATCTAGCAAAGAATATATTCCGATATACAACTTTCTATGTAGTTGAAAAAATACAATGGACTGGATGAGCCCTAACTAGACAACACACACTTGACATCCGCATCTCTCTCTACAGCATAAAAACAATAAAAACAACAAAAATGCATATCTAAATATTTCAAAAGATGGTTCTGGAAAACGTTTCTTCTTTTACTTTGCGTTCGCTTTGGGGCAATTTTATATTTTAATGTGCAAATTTTTTTAAACATTTTTAAGTTGTTCTTGATGTGTCTTACGTGGACGTACCAAGTGAGTAAACATTTATCATAAAACTATTTTCTCTGTAGACACAAAAAGAAGCGTCCCAGTCACTAGAGAGCATAAATATCAGTTACGTGTTAAAATGTATACATCAGTTTCATATGCTCTAATTTTTCAAAGGGTGATAAACCCTTATCATCACTATGTACTGTCATAAGGCATGATTTCTACCTCTGTGGCTGAGACGAAAACTTCCAGTCACAAATCACAATATGATTCATTCAGATGAGTACTGTATAAAACTCTCACTTTTGTAAGTGCTTCAGTTTAATAAAACAGTCATATATGCTTCCGTAGAAACTAACATGAATAGTGCAATTTATGAATACCATACTATTTAAACAAGCTGCTTAATGAGTAGTGACCCTTCCAAATTTTAGTTTTAAGCTACATCTACATATTAGATGAAAGTTAGCTGAAGCCCAATTTTGGAAGGATTTGTCAATGATCTAATCTGCGTAGCGGTCTCCCAACAATTCCCTGTCATCAGATGGATTACAGATTTTAATTTAATTTATTGGAAAGAGGTAAAAAGAGTAATATAGATGTGACACCCCTTTAAGCCGTCTCCATGGGCAGGGCGTTTGGTAGTTCTCACCTCAATATAGAGCAGTGCCTCCCCCGAATCTAGCTAGGAGTTGTAGTGGGATGCAGGAGGGTCTTCCTCTTCTGCCAGGGGTCGACTCGGGAAACCCCTGTATACACTCCTTTATACACTCACAAAGAGATGAGGTTGAAAACTCAAACAGATTTAATGTGGAGGGAGGTAATTGGTAAGGATGGTAAGGGGGATGTTAGGTAACAATGAAACAACAGTACTCACAATTTACATATACTTATAGAATCATCTAAGTCGTTGCAATTAACTTGGGAGATAGGGAGGATACTCTCCCTTTAAATAGCCACAGACTCACTCCTAGCTAAAACTGTCTAACTATGACTGGCTGCAGCCTAAAACAATAACAAAGTTCAGTTGGGACCTCGGTTGCCACGGTAGTTGGAGCTCTTGGAGACTGTAGGTGCACATATTCAAAAAGCAAGCCTTCTTTCACAGACAGTCATATTATAGCTTCAATTGGGTGTGGAACCACAAGTCTCAGAAAGGTTCCGTTAAAGACAGTTTTTATACATTGGTCCACAGTGGAACCACACACCCCAGCAAGCTACTCACTCTTTGAAGTAGCTGTTCTGTAGTCCCACAGTCTTCCAGTCTGGGGCTTCAGGATTCAATCCTTTAGGCATGGGAGGCAGAATTCTCCTTCTTTCTGTGGAGCCAGGGGGAGGAGGGCATTCCAGGATCCTCTGGCTAGTCTGGGGTTCTGGTGCAATTACAAGGCTCACAGTCCTTACAGATTTAGCAAAAGCATCTGTCTGCTCCCCAGGCTCTGTTCCTGTAGTGGTCTTCTCTGTCCTTAGCAATGGCTGACAGCCCTCACATCACTGGCCTCGACTCTTCCCTCCTTCTTCTTCAGCTTGCCCAGCCAATCGATCTCTTCCTCTGTTGCTCCTCCTCTTATGTGATGTAGAGAGAAGGAAGTTGTAGTCCAAGTTAGTGCAGGAAGAGGTTCATTAAAGTCTGCTGCTGTGAATGTCTGTGCAGAGACTGGATATGCTGGAATACCACACATGGGCCTCACAACAGGTGTTACACTTTCCCCCTGGTGAGTTGCTGTAGGCTCCAAAGCGCGATATGACGGCTCACCACCTGCAATAAAAGTCTGGGGTAAAGCATCCTGACTATTACAACAGTCAGTCACACACAAATTATTTACAGGCCACATAGGAGCAGGGGGGAAATATGGCCACATATAATTGAAGTGAGGATGCACTACTCTGGAGACCTCAGAAGCCTGACTCATCTGGTCGTACGATAGCATCATGGGGGGGCCTAATGTCCCACTTGGGACGAGTGTGTACTACAGGGATTCCCTCATCTACCCCTAGCTCTTGACCTTTAGACTCAGGCCCCATGGCAGTCACTTCTCTTCCTGGTTCTTCGGCATTGGTAGTATGGCCCACATCCATCACTGGAATCACTCTCTGTACCTTCAGGAATAACCACAGGACTGGTCAATTTCCGATGCTGAAGACTCCTACGGGGAGAACGACTGATGGGATGAACTCCAGTGCCTTTTGGCTTCTGTAACTGGACGTTCTGCCCTACAGGCAACAAATGCTGACGATGATAAGTCTTGACTCTTCCACCTCCTTTCTCCGGCTTCACTCTGTAGACCGGGATGCCAGGCAACTTGTCTACTACATGAGATTCTAAACGCATCGATCAGCAAGCTTGTGTTTTCCAGGAAGGCCCAGCTGATGGATTAGGACCCTATCTCTGGGCTGCAAGACATGGTCCCTGACTTTACGGTCATAACGAGTCTTGTTTCGACTTCCCGATCAACCAGAAACCTGATCAGCCAGTCTGTAGGCCTCCTTCAATTCTTTAAGATCACAAATTCTTGATTCCATATATAAAAGGAATATCTTTTACCAACTAACACAAAAAGCCCTTTTATCTATTTATTATGAAAGATAATCTTTAATAGTCATATTTGACAAATATAGCATACATAAAGTGCCTGTAAAGTGCCCATAAAAAGTGACCTAGTGCAGGCAGAAATATACATTCATCATGATTAATTTTTCCTATTTTCACACCTTCTTACTGAAGACGATAATCTTTCACTACTTGATATATAATATATAGGTGTGAACTTGAACAAAAACAGCCTATACATAATAGGTCACTAATGTTAAAAACAGCATGAGAAGGTTATTGTAGGTGGGACTTATGAATACATATCTATTATTTCCCAAACTGCATCAATATACCACATACATGTCAAGGGCTCAACCCTATATATGGAGTCCTTAATCAGATGCTTTACACATATTACAGTATGATATTCACAAGGTTAACAGTGCTAATCCCCCTCACAGTTTGAGTTTATATGATAAGTAGTGTTGAGCGATACCTTCCGATATCGGGAAATATCGGATCGGATTGGATCGGACCGATACCGAAAAAGTATCGGATATCGCCGATTCCGATACCGGAAACCAATGCAAGTCAATGGGACATAAATATCGGAATTAAAATAAACCCTTTCTTTCCTTGTAGGTTATTTCTACATGAAGGAAAACAACTAAGAATAATGTAGAATGTATTGGGGGAGGTGGGGGAGACAATAAAGGCATAGAGGTTTAGCCCAGTCAAATGGAATAGCAGGAATTAATATTTTTTTATTATGTTCTGAGTTACGGAAATATTAACTATGTTAAGTATTTTTATATTTTGTCAGATATTTATGTTTCACTACTTCCATGCTCTTCACCTTCTTTTTTACTTCTCCCACACTTTCTCCTTCATCATCCTCAGCATCTTTTTCATCCACTTCTTCTTCACCTTCTTCTTCTTCACCTTCTTCGTATTATTCTTTTTTTTACATTCTTCATATTCTACTTCTTCATCTTCTTCATATTCTTCTTCTTCATCATATTCTTATTTGTGACAGGCATTCCTGTAGTTGTTATCTATAAAAGGTTGGACATTACACCTTTCGTTCTGCCCGTCACAAAAGATTTACAACAGGATTTGTCCGCGTTCAGTTTGGCCTGCAGCAGCAGGTCTTTTCCAGGGGCACCACGAGGAGGAACGGACTCACCCCCATACACTGCTTAGTCATCTTCTGCTTATAATTTAGATATTATCTTTTGCTCTGATTTTTAGTCTTATGCTTAATGTTCTTCCGCTTTTTGTTCTGCAGCTTCTTGTATTTCTGCTTCTTGGTTTTCTGTCTCTTGTTTTTCTGTATCTTGGTGCTTGTCTTCTCTTCTTTGTCTTCTTGGTCAACTTCTTCAGGGTCATCTTCTTGGTCTTCTTCGGGGTGGTCTTCAGGGTCGTCGTCTTCGGGGGTCCTCGTCTTCGGGGTCCTCGTCTTCTTCGGGTTGGTCTTCTGGGTCCTCGTCTTCGGGGTCCTCGTCTTCTTCGGGGTGGTCTTCAGGGTCCTCGTCTTCTTCGGGGTGGTCTTCAGGGTCCTCGTCTTCTTCGGGGTGGTCTTCAGGGTCCTCGTCTTCAGGGTCATTGTCTTCGGGGTCCTCGTCTTCTTAGGGTTGGTCTTCAGGGTCCTCGTCTTCAGGGTCCTCGTCAGGGAGATCCAGAGTGATTACCAAGAACCATTTCAAAAAGCTTGAACTTGGAAATGTAGCAGAAGGTACAAGAAAGCTGAGGAACTACCGAGGACCAGCTGACGGTACTGGAACCCGGATGGATAGCAGAAGGTACAAGAGCCAATGGAACTACCGAGGACCAGCTGATGTTACTGGAACTCGGTTACTAAGCAGGAGGTACCTGTGCCAGAAAGCACTACCAAGGACCAGCAGACGTTGGTGGAACTTGGATACCGAGAAGGAGGCACCTAATCCAAAGGCACTGCCGAGAACCAGCTGACGGTACTGGAACCCGGATGGGTAGCAGAAGGTACAAGAGCCAATGGAACTACCGAGGACCAGCTGATGTTACTGGAACCCGGATGGGTAGCAGAAGGTACAAGAGCCAATGGAACTACCGAGGACCAGCTGATGTTACTGGAACTCGGTTACTAAGCAGGAGGTACCTGTGCCAGAAAGCACTACCAAGGACCAGCAGACGTTGGTGGAACTTGGATACCGAGAAGGAGGCACCTAATCCAAAGGCACTGCCGAGAACCAGCTGACGGTACTGGAACCCGGATGGGTAGCAGAAGGTACCCATGTAAAAAAAAAGTTCAAGGCCGCGAGCCGGCCGCAGTTACCAAAACCCACAGTCCTACAGAGGGTGCTTGTCCTATTGGCACTATGGAACCAGCCTTCATTGCCAGATCCCGCAGCCCACATAGGAGTCACCTAAACTGCAGGCACCATAGAGTCGGCTAACCCGACCGCAACACGACAGGACAACGCATTGGAGGCAAAGTGACGTTGACACTACCCGGAAACAGCTGGCGTGCTGGAACCAGGCTGGGCAGGAGGGAGTACCCGTGCCAAAGACACTGCCGAGAACCAGCTGACGGTACTGGAACCCGGATGGGTAGCAGAAGATACAAGAGCAAATGGAACTACCGAGGACCAGCTGACGGTACTGGAACCCGGATGGGTAGCAGAAGGTACAAGAGCCAATGGAACTACCGAGGACCAGCTGATGTTACTGGAACTCGGTTACTAAGCAGGAGGTACCTGTGCCAGAAAGCACTACCAAGGACCAGCAGACGTTGGTGGAACTTGGATACCGAGAAGGAGGCACCTAATCCAAAGGCACTGCCGAGAACCAGCTGACGGTACTGGAACCCGGATGGGTAGCAGAAGATACAAGAGCAAATGGAACTACCGAGGACCAGCTGACGGTACTGGAACCCGGATGGGTAGCAGAAGGTACAAGAGCCAATGGAACTACCGAGGACCAGCTGATGTTACTGGAACTCGGTTACTAAGCAGGAGGTACCTGTGCCAGAAAGCACTACCAAGGACCAGCAGACGTTGGTGGAACTTGGATACCGAGAAGGAGGCACCTAATCCAAAGGCACTGCCGAGAACCAGCTGACGGTACTGGAACCCGGATGGGTAGCAGAAGATACAAGAGCAAATGGAACTACCGAGGACCAGCTGACGGTACTGGAACCCGGATGGGTAGCAGAAGATACAAGAGCAAATGGAACTACCGAGGACCAGCTGACGGTACTGGAACCCGGATGGGTAGCAGAAGGTACAAGAGCCAATGGAACTACCGAGGACCAGCTGATGTTACTGGAACTCGGTTACTAAGCAGGAGGTACCTGTGCCAGAAAGCACTACCAAGGACCAGCAGACGTTGGTGGAACTTGGATACCGAGAAGGAGGCACCTAATCCAAAGGCACTGCCGAGAACCAGCTGACGGTACTGGAACCCGGATGGGTAGCAGAAGGTACCCATGTAAAAAAAAAGTTCAAGGCCGCGAGCCGGCCGCAGTTACCAAAACCCACAGTCCTACAGAGGGTGCTTGTCCTATTGGCACTATGGAACCAGCCTTCATTGCCAGATCCCGCAGCCCACATAGGAGTCACCTAAACTGCAGGCACCATAGAGTCGGCTAACCCGACCGCAACACGACAGGACAACGCATTGGAGGCAAAGTGACGTTGACACTACCCGGAAACAGCTGGCGTGCTGGAACCAGGCTGGGCAGGAGGGAGTACCCGTGCCAAAGACACTGCCGAGAACCAGCTGACGGTACTGGAACCCGGATGGGTAGCAGAAGGTACAAGAGCCAATGGAACTGCCGAGAACCAGCTGGCGGTGCTGGAGCCCAGGGTAAATACTAAAAACAGAAGAGCCAGAGGTGTATTTGGAGGAGGTTTTAAATCCGTACTACAGTGGATGTGGACAAAGCAGGAGAATTTGCCGGACACACAGCTGGGGATCAGCTGACGTTACTGAATCCCAATAACACTGGAGCAAGCGTTGACTGTGCAGACGGCACTTCTGAGCAGCAACTAGCGGTATTGGAGCCCAGGGTAAATACTAAAAACGGAGGAGCCAGAGGTGTAATTGGAGCAAGTTTTAAATAAGTAGCACAGTGAATATGGACAGAGCAGGAGAAATTGCCGTGAACACAGCAGGGGAACAGCTGACGTTACCGAACCCCAATAACACCGCAGCAAGTGTTGACTGTGCAGACGGCACTTCCGAGCGCCAACTGGCGGTGCTGGAGCCCAGGGATAAGAATGAAAACAGAGGAGCCAGAGGTGTAATTCGAGCAACTTTAAAATGTGTAGTACAGTGGATGTGGACAAAGCAGGAGAAATTGCCGTCCGCACAGCAGGAGAACAGCTGACGTTACTGAACCCCAATAACACGGCAGCAAGTGTTGACTGTGCAGACAGCACTTCCGAGCGCCAACTGGCGGTGTTGGAGCCCAGGGTAAATACTAAAAACGGAGGAGCCAGAGGTGTAATTGGAGCAAGTTTTAAATAAGTAGCACAGTGAATATGGACAGAGCAGGAGAAATTGCCGTGAACACAGCAGGGGAACAGCTGACGTTACCGAACCCCAATAACACCGCAGCAAGTGTTGATTGTGCAGACGGCACTTCCGAGCGCCAACTGGCGGTGCTGGAGCCCAGGGATAAGAATGAAAACAGAGGAGCCAGAGGTGTAATTGGAGCAACTTTAAAATCTGTAGTAGTGAGAATGTGGACAGAGCAGGAGAAATTGCCGTCCGCACAGCAGGGGAACAGCTGACGTTACTGAACCCCAATAACATGGTAGCAAGTGTTGACTGTGCAGACAGCACTTCCGAGCGCCAACTGGCGGTGCTGGAGCCCAGGGATAAGAATGAAAACAGAGGAGCCAGAGGTGTAATTCGAGCAACTTTAAAATCTGTAGTAGTGAGAATGTGGACAGAGCAGGAGAAATTGCCGTCCGCACAGCAGGGGAACAGCTGACGTTACTGAACCCCAATAACACGGCAGCAAGTGTTGACTGTGCAGACAGCACTTCCGAGCGCCAACTGGCGGTGTTGGAGCCCAGGGTAAATACTAAAAACGGAGGAGCCAGAGGTGTAATTGGAGCAAGTTTTAAATAAGTAGCACAGTGAATATGGACAGAGCAGGAGAAATTGCCGTGAACACAGCAGGGGAACAGCTGACGTTACTGAACCCCAATAACATGGTAGCAAGTGTTGACTGTGCAGACGGCACTTCCGAGCGCCAACTGGCGGTGCTGGAGCCCAGGGATAAGAATGAAAACAGAGGAGCCAGAGGTGTAATTCGAGCAACTTTAAAATGTGTAGTACAGTGGATGTGGACAAAGCAGGAGAAATTGCCGTCCGCACAGCAGGAGAACAGCTGACGTTACTGAACCCCAATAACACGGCAGCAAGTGTTGACTGTGCAGACGGCACTTCCGAGCGCCAACTGGCGGTGCTGGAGCCAGGGATAAGAATGAAAACAGAGGAGCCAGAGGTGTAATTCGAGCAACTTTAAAATGTGTAGTACAGTGGATTTGGACAAAGCAGGAGAAATTGCCGTCCGCACAGCAGGAGAACAGCTGACGTTACTGAACCCCAATAACACGGCAGCAAGTGTTGACTGTGCAGACGGCACTTCCGTGCGCCAACTGGCGGTGTTGGAGCTCAGGGATAATACTGAAAACAGAGGAGCCAGAGGTGTAATTGGAGCAACTTTAAAATCTGTAGTAGTGAGAATGTGGACAGAGCAGGAGAAATTGCCGTCCGCACAGCAGGGGAACAGCTGACGTTACTGAACCCCAATAACATGGTAGCAAGTGTTGACTGTGCAGACAGCACTTCCGAGCGCCAACTGGCGGTGCTGGAGCCCAGGGATAAGAATGAAAACAGAGGAGCCAGAGGAGTAATTGGAGCAACTTTAAAATGTGTAGTACAGTGGATGTGGACAAATCAGGAGAAATTGCCGTCCGCACAGCAGGAGAACAGCTGACGTTACTGAACCCCAATAACATGGCAGCAAGTGTTGACTGTGCAGACGGCACTTCCGAGCGCCAACTGGCGGTGTTGGAGCTCAGGGATTACAGTTCAGGTGGTAGAAACATGAACAGAACAGGAGACCTGGATACTGTTGCCAACCAATTATTTATTCTGGAAGAGGACTGGCAAATTCATGAGAGATCCAGGCCTTGTTCATTTTGAGAAAAGTAAGCCGGTCAACGTTATCGGAGGATAGTCGCATGCGACGGTCTGTTAGTACACCACCTGCGGCACTAAAGACGCGTTCCGATAATACACTAGCAGCAGGGCAAGCTAGCACCTCCAGTGCATACTGACTAAGCTCTGGCCATGTATCCAGCTTACAGACCCAAAACTTGAAGGGAGAAGAGCCGTCTGGGAGTACACTAAGAGGGCAAGACATGTAGTCTGTCACCATCTGACGGAAACGTTGCCTCCTGCTGACTGGAGCTGTCTGTGATGGTGTAGACATTTGTGGCGGCGGGGACACAAAACTTTGCCACATTTCGGCCATACTGGTCTTGCCTTGTGCTGAGGCGCTGCTTCTGCTCCCTCTTTGTGCAGAGCTTCCTCCACTGCCTCGACGCACTGAGCTGCTTTGTAAAGCACTAGCAGCACTGCTCTCGGTTGGAATGGAGAACATGATGGAATGCACCAGTGCGTCTTGGTACTCCCGCATTTTACGCTCCCGGTTCAATGGTGTTATGAGGCTTTGTAAGTTGTCCCGGTAGCGAGGATCTAGGAGGGTGGACACCCAATAATCAGCCGTGTTGAGAATGTGGGCGATGCGGCGGTCGTTTCTGAGGCACTGCAGCATGAAATCAACCATGTGCTGCAGACTGCCAACTGGCCAAGAAACGCTGTCCCCTGCTTGAGGCGTGATCTCTGCCTGCTCTGCATCACCCCACCCTCGCTCTAGATACTGACTACTAGAGCATTGTGTACCTCCCTCCTCTGGACAGATGTCTTCCTCATCCATTGACTCCTCCTCATCCTCCTCACAAAGTGTCCCCTGCCTAGGCCTTTGTGAGGAACCACGTTGCGCAGACTGTAGAGAAGCAGATGGCATTTGTGACTCCTCATCCTCCACCTCTTCCAAAACCTCGTCCCTTAGTGCTTGCAGTGTTTTTTCAAGCAGGCAGATAAGGGGGATAGTCATGCTGACTAGTGCATCATCTGCACTCGCCATCCGCGTGGAATAATCGAAGGCACGCAAAACGTGGCAAATGTCCTTCATAGAGGCCCACTCAGTGGTGGTGAAGTGTGAACGGCGCGCACTGCGACTTGTTTGCGCCTGCTGCAGCTGGTACTCCATTACTGCTGCCTGCTGCTCACACAACCTCTCCAACATATGTAACGTTGAATTCCACCTGGTGGGTAGGTCACATATGATGCGATGTTCCGGAAGACATAATCGGCGCTGCAGAGCTGCAATGCGTGATCTTGCATTGCTGGAACGCCGCAAGTGAGCGCACTCTATGCGGACCTTGTGAAGCAGTGCATCAAGATCCGGATAGTCCCTCAAAAAACTCTGCACGACCAAGTTGAGCACATGTGCCAGACATGGGATGTGAGTGAGGTTGCCTAGGCCCAGAGCTGCCACCAGATTTCGGCCATTGTCACACACTACCATGCCTGGCTGGAGATTCGCTGGCACAAACCACACGTCACTCTGCTGCTTGATGGCATTCCAGAGCTCCTGCGCTGTGTGGCTTCGATTCCCCAAAGAAATTAATTTTAATACGGCCTGTTGACGTTTGGCCACGGCTGTGCTCATATCGGTCATCATAACAGGTAACCGTTCACGGGTCGATGTGGAGGTAGACCGTGACGGCTCCTGCAGCGCTGATTCAGAGGAACTGGAGTATGAGGAGGAGTCAATGTGTACAGACTGGATTCCTGCAATCCTTGGAGTTGGCAGAACACGTACAGCGCCACTCTCAAGATCTGTACCCGGCTCCACAACATTTACCCAATGGGCAGTGAGGGAAAGGTATCGTCCCTGTCCATGCTTACTGGTCCACGCATCAGTGGTCAGGTGGACCTTGCTACTGACGGCGTTTTGTAGCGCATGTTTAATTTTTCCCTCCACATGATGTTGCAGGGCAGGGACGGCTTGCCTGCTGAAATAAAAGCGGCTGGGCACGTTGTATTGTGGGACTGCCAATGCCATAAAGTTACGGAATGTGTCAGTCTCCACCAGCCTGAATGATAGCATTTCAAGGGCCAGTAGTTTAGCAATGCCAGCATTCAGAGCCTGTGCTCGGGGGTGGTTTGCCGAGTATGGGCGCCTTTTCTCCCATGCCTGTGCTAACGATGGCTGTAGACTGGCCTGGGAGTGTGAGGATGACTGGGAAAGTGGTGCTGTGGGTGGAATTACACTGTGTCTCTGTACAACAGTGCCAGAGATTCTTCCATGGCGATCCTGTGAGGAAGCCGAACCAGCTGTGTGTGAGCTGGAGGAAGAGGCTACAACACGAGCTGAAGAGGTGGTAGGTGGCGCTGTAGGTTGGCCTAGGTCTTCAGTGTGTTTGTGTAACTCCACCACGTGCTTGGTCCGCACATGTTTCCACATATTTGTGGTATTGAGGTTGCTGACACTTTTCCCTCTTTTCACCTTCTGATTACACAGCTTGCATTTGACAAAGCAAATGTCATCTGCAACTGTGTCAAAAAAGGACCAGGCACTGCAAGTCTTGGGAGCGCCCGCTTTGGATTTTGGAAGAGCCATGCTCCTAATGGGTGCCGAAGTGGAGGCTACAGGCAACCAAGTCTGCCCCCTCCCTCTCCCTCCTTTTTGGGCCGTTCGGGGAATCTCTTCCTCAGAGCTGCTCCCACCACCTTCCTGTCCCTCACGCCATGATGGGTCAAGGACCTCATCATCTACACCACCCTCTTCAAACAACTGCTTCTCCTGGGTAGTCTCGACAGCACAGTACGCACCAGAAAGTGGCACCTGAGTCTCATCATCAGATGCGTACTGAGGTGTGCTGCTGACCATAGGCACTGGCCCACCCGCCTCTTCAGATTCAGAGAGACAAAACGGTTGCGCATCACTGCATACTACCTCTTCTTCAAATTCTCGAATTCTGCTTGGCTGGCCCCCTCTTTCCAAGCCAAGAGATTCAGAGAACAGAAGTAGAGATGGCTCCTGTCCAGGGCTCTCTGACTGCCTGGGCAATTTGGCAGGTGGTGAAGAGACAGATGGGTGCTCTTCAGTGCTCAGGACCTGAGAGGATCTGGAACTAATTGAAGTCGATGCGTTAGCTGCCATCCATCCGACAACGGCTTCAATTTGGTCCTCGCGCAGCAGTGGGGTACGGCTAGCTCCTACAAAGCTGCGCATAAAGGACTGTTCCCTGGTAAAACTGGGGGATGCTGAGTCACTGGTGCCCGCAGCAGGCACAGAATCCCCACGTCCTCTCCCTGCAGGCACAGAATCCTCACGTCCTCTCCCTGCAGAAACTCCACGCCCACGCCCACGACCACGACCACATGCCTTACTCCCTGCCTTCTTCATCTTGGTAGACTGATAAAGATAGGCAGAAAAGTACTAAGGGCTTAGTGTGCTTATTCCTGAACAGCTGCTAACAGGTATAAGAAACACTAATTTTATAAAGTGTGGACTAGACTTTAATATGAGCTAATGTGGCCTACACAACTGTAAAGTGGAGTGTTTGGTGAACTTTATTTAGGTTTTTTTTGTCACAAAAAGACACTGGATGTGCCTAAAGATGTAATAACGATAGTATCACAAACTTTTTGTAGCTATTACAATGTAGGAAGGTAACCTACAATGCAATAGATGAGGCTGCAAAAAATAGGCTAATACTAATCTGGCTGGGGCTGCAGGGCCCAATGCTGCAGAAAGGCTCCTCTATCTACTCCTATATAGTGTGTTTGGAATCAATTTAGCTGAATATGGATGGAACCACCACACTAATAGGAGATATCAGGAAAAATTATGAATTGGCAATAAAGGACAATGTATGAGGCAGTGACACACACTGAGTGCACTACAACCAGACGGGGTTGAAGCACACACTACAGGGTGAGCTGCACTCACACACCAGACCTTGCAGACAGCGGTGAACAGTACAGATGCAGAGCACTGTGCACTAGTGCTGCAAGACGGAAAAAAAATTCTCTATCTACTCCTATATAGTGTGTTTGGAACCAATTTAGCTGAATACAGATGGAACCACCACACTAATAGGAGATATCAGGAAAAATTATGAATTGGCAATAAAGGACAATGTATGAGGCAGTGACACACACTGAGTGCACTACAACCAGACGGGGTTGAAGCACACACTACAGGGTGAGCTGCACTCACACACCAGACCTTGCAGACAGCGGTGAACAGTACAGATGCAGAGCACTGTGCACTAGTGCTGCAAGACGGAAAAAAATTTCTCTATCTACTCCTATATAGTGTGTTTGGAACCAATTTAGCTGAATACAGATGGAACCACCACACTAATAGGAGATATCAGGAAAAATTATGAATTGGCAATAAAGGACAATGTATGAGGCAGTGACACACACTGAGTGCACTACAACCAGACGGGGTTGAAGCACACACTACAGGGTGAGCTGCACTCACACACCAGACCTTGCAGACAGCGGTGAACAGTACAGATGCAGAGCACTGTGCACTAGTGCTGCAAGACGGAAAAAAATTTCTCTATCTACTCCTATATAGTGTGTTTGGAACCAATTTAGCTGAATACAGATGGAACCACCACACTAATAGGAGATATCAGGAAAAATTATGAATTGGCAAAAAAGGACAATGTATGAGGCAGTGACACACACTGAGTGCACTACAACCAGACTTGGCTGAAGCACACACTACAGGGTGAGCTGCACTCACACACACAGACCTTGCAGATAGCGGTGAACAGCACAGGGAACTGTGCACTAGCACTGCAAGGCACAGTGATTTAGAAAGTAGCTTGGGTAAAGCAGTATAGAGCAAATAGGTAGCTAAAACTGTCCCTCAGAACAACAGCGTCCTATCCCTAACTGAATTCACAGCAGAGTGAGCTCAAAATGGCGGCGGTGGCTTTTATAGTGCATCATGACATCATTTCAGCAGCCAATCACAGCCATGCCATTAGTTAAGATGCCTACATGCCTAACAGGATGTGCCCACACTTCTTAGGATCCTCATTGGCTGAATAAAATGAAAATGTCTCATTGCATTATGGGAACTTCCGATTCCGGTATACGATATTGCAATAGTATCGGAATTAAGTATCGGAATTCCGATACCGCGAATATCGGCCGATACCCGATATTTCAGTATCGGAATGCTCAACACTAATGATAAGCTGATACTCCATTCCAAAATACTTTTTCAAGACAATAACATGATCAAATATAGGACTTATCTGAAATATGTATTTAATCATGATGAATGTATATTTCTGCCTGCACTAGGTCACTTTTTATGGACACTTTACGGGCACTTTATGCATGTTATATTTGTCAAATATGACTATTAAAGATTATCTTTCATAATAAATAGATAAAAGGGCTCCTTCAATTCTTCCCTCAGCTGTGACACATACTTCAGGTAGTTCTTCCCAGATGAATGATCAGAGGACACTCCAAAACTAACATCCACTGGAAGTCTTGCTTCCCTTCCAAACATGAGGAAGTAGAGGGAGTACCCAGTGGACTCATTTTTGGTACAGTTGTAAGCATGCACTAATTGACATACAGTACAGACCAAAAGTTTGGAAACACCTTCTCATTTAAACATTTTTCTGTATTTTCATGACTATGAAAATTGTGCATTCACACTGAAGGCATCAAAACTATGAATTAACACATGTGGAATTATATACTTAACAAAAAAGTGTGAAACAACTGAAAATATGTCTTATATTCCAGGTTCTTCAAAGTAGCCACCTTTTGCTTTGATGACTGCTTTGCACACTCTTGGCATTCTCTTGATGAGCCTCAAGAGGTAGTCACCGGAAATGGTTTTCACTTCAAAGGTGTGCCCTGTCAGGTTTAATAAGTGTGATTTCTTGCCTTATAAATGGGGTTGGGACCATCAGTTGTGTTGTGCAGAAGTCTGTTGGATACACAGCGGATAGTCCTACTGAATAGACTGTTAGAATTTGTATTATGGAAAGAAAAAAGCAGCTAAGTAAAGAAAAACGAGTGTCCATCATTACTTTAAGAAATGAAGGTCAGTCAGTCCGAAAAATTGGGAAAACTTTGAAAGTGTCCCCAAGTGCAATTGCAAAAACCATCAAGCGCTACAAAGAAACAGGCTCACATGAGGACCGCCTAGAAAAGGAAGACCAAGAGTCACCTCTGCTTCTGAGGATAAGTTTATCTGAGTCACCAGCCTCAGAAATTGCAGGTTAACAGCAGCTCAGATTAGAGACCAGGTCAATGCCACACAGAGTTCTAGCAGCAGACACATCTCTTCAACAACTGTTAAGAGGAGACTTTGTGCAGCAGGCATTCATGGTAAAATAGCTGCTAGGAAACCACTGCTAAGGACAGGCAACAAGCAGAAGAGACTTGTTTGGGCTAAAGAACACAAGGAATGGACATTAGACCAGTGGAAATCTGTGCTTTAGTCTGATGAGTCCAAATTTGAGATCTTTGGTTCCAGCCACCGTGTCTTTGTGCGACGCAGTAAAGGTGAACAGATGGACTCTACATGCCTGGTTCCCACCGTGAAGCATGGAGGAGGAGGTGTGATGGTGTGTGGGTGCTTTGCTGGTGACACTGTTGGGGATTTATTCAAAATTGAAGGCATACTGAACCAGCATTGCTACCACAGCATCTTGCAGCGGCATGCTATTCCATTCAATTTGCGTTTAGTTGGATCATCAATTATTTTTCAACAGGACAATGACCCCAAACACACCTCCAGGCTGTGTTAGGGCTATTTGATCAAGTAGGAGAGTGATGGGGTGCTACGCCAGATGACCTTGCCTCTCCAGTCCTCCAGTCACGAGACCTGAATCCAATCGAGATGGTTTGGGGTGAGCTGGACCGCAGAGTGAAGGCAAAAGGACCAACAAGTGCTAAGCATCTCTGGGAACGCCTTCAAGATTGTTGGAAGACCATTTCTGGTGACTACCTCTTGAAGCTCATCAAGAGAATGCCAAGAGTGTGCAAATCAGTCATCAAAGCAAAAGGTGGCTACATTGAAGAACCTAGAATATAAGATATATTTGCAGTTGTTTCACACTTTTTTGGTAAGTATATAATTCCACATGTGTAAATTCATAGTTTTGATGCCTTCAGTGTGAATGTACAATTTTCATAGTCAAGAAAATGCAGAAAAATCTTTAAATGAGAAGGTGTGTCCAAACTTTTGGTCTGTACTGTATGTGTTGGCTTCACCGCCCTTTCTGTTTCGAATCCAAGGTGCCCAACATGTTAAGGAGGGTACAGTTGAACCTTTCAGGTTGGGGATCTCCCTGAGGATGAAAAGGGGTGGTTTTAGATTTCTTGATTTCACAAACCTCACACAATTCCTTAATTATTCGACTCTCAAAGTCTCTTCCTTGGTCAGATTGGATACGTGCTAGCAGCCCATAATGTACAAAGAATTTCTCCCACAAAGTTTTGGCCACGGTGGTTGCCCTCTGGTCTCTAGTGGTGTAAGCTTGAGCATATCTTGTGAAGTGATCAGTGTCTACTAGGAGGTTGCTGATGTTTCCCTCATCAGGCTCGATAAAGAGGAAATCGATGCACACCAGGTCAATGAGGCCATCACCCGGTAATGTTGACAAGGGGAGCGGACCGAGAAGGCAAAGTTTTCCTCAGGACACACCGCTCACTGGCTTTGCAGTAACTCTGAATGTCAGCTTCCTTTCGTAGCCAGTAAAACTGGTCTGCTATGAGACTAGTAGTCTTCTCGACACCCAGATGTCCATGGTCATCCTGCAGCTCTTTCATCATCATCTGCCGGAATCAAGTGGGAAGCATCAGTTGTCTTCAACGTTTCTGGTTCTAACACTTAACTTCTCTGGACAGCAACCCATTCTTCACAACCAGGGAGTCTAGCTGTCGACTCAGCAAAACAGATTCCTCGATTCTCCAGGTATTTCTCTCAGACGTTCAACCCCTTTTCACCCACCACCGAACAACCCCCACAGAAGAATCTTCTTGTTGGGCCTTTTCAACCTGAGTCTGGGTCAGCTGAGGCATGAAGCCGGTGTCCACTTTAATCAACTGACAGCACAAAGGTGAGGGAGCTTGCTTTGGAACTCTTAAGAAGATATTGCAATCCCTGGATCGAACAGTCTTCCCTCGGTGTTGATGGCACATGGCTTTCACCTCTGGGGCCGGGACTTCAATCCAAGCTTCTTCTTCTTCCCTCAACATCTACCTGGGCAGGTGGGACAAAGCATCCGTATCAATGTTGGTAGCGCCAGGTCGGTACTTCAGGCTGAAATCGTATATTGCCAATGCAGCGAGCTATCGATGAGCAGTAGCATCAAGCTTTGCTGTGGTCCTAACATAGGTCAGCGGATTGTTGTCAGTGTGAACTTCGAAAGGCACTCAATAGAGGTAGTCATGTTGCTTGTCCACCTTGGCCCACTTCAATGCTAGGAACTCAAGTTTGTGTGCTGGGTAATTGCGCTCACTTGGAGTCAATCCTCGGCTAATGTAGTAGACTGGTTGCAAGACTCCATCATGCTCTTGGTTCAAGACTGCTCCAAGCCCCTCAAAATAAGCATCCACGTGAAGTACATATGGTTTGTTGGGGTCCGCATAGGCCAACACTGGGGCCTGCGTCAAGGTTCTCAAAGGCCTCATCACACGCCGGCATCCATCTCTCTCCAAAGGGCTCATTCACTTTGAAGTATGCCTTGGATGCAGGCTTCTTGGAGCGAGCTGTCACTCGTAGAGGTGGATAGCCTTGGGTGTGAGCAGTTAAAAGCTTTGCTATTTTGGAATACTGTGGCATGAATCTTTGGTAGTACCCGCACAATCCCAGAAAACACCTGAGCTCCCCCAATATTGTGGGTTTGGGCCATTCCACCACAGCTTCTAATTTCACAGGGTCTGTAGAGATACCTTCTCGGCTGACAATGTGTCCCACATACCTCACAACCTTTTGGCAGAAACGACATTTTAATCCAGCTTCTTCTAGCCGACACCTCAAATAATCTCTTGTTGTGCTCTTCCAAGGTGTGTCCGAATGCAATCAGATCATCTAGGTAAACCAGGACTTCACAAAAGTTAATATCCCCCATCAATTTATCCATGCACCTCTGGAAGGTTGCTGGAGCCCCAGTCACTCCCTGGGGTACCCTCTGGAATTTATAGAACCCGATGGGGCAAATGAAAGCAGTTTTCTCTTGATACTTCTTTGGTTATCACTCACCAATTTCACAGGCTGTTGTTGGCTCTTGGCAGCTGCCTCAACAATCTCCTTTAGATGCTCTACTTCCAAAGCTTGGGCACTTAAAAGTTGGGCAATCTGTTCCCTTTGATTCTCAATGACCTTCAGGAGTTCTCCCTCTCGCTGGCTTGGCTCGGGATTCACAGCAACAGCAGCCACTTGCTTAGTCACTTGTTTTCTGTCAGGAATGATTCCTCCTGTCTCACTTCCTCCAGCAGCTGATGGAGGGACTTGGGAATCTGTTCTTTATCACAACACCTCAGTCATTGGTCAATGGGATTGTGAGTTGGGGCTCCTCGCAGCACTTGATCTAGGTGGCACTAGTCAACTTGTTCGGGCCTAATTCCACCCTTGGAAAGTATTCAATGCACCAGCTTATCCAGTCGATAGAGGTAATCTGACATCTTCTCACCAGGGTCCTGGTAAGTAGTGCAAAGATTATAAAGTAGATCTGTGGCATCCTCTGGGGACCCAAAAACATCTTTCAAAGCCATAATGTAGTCTTTAAAAGTCACTTCTCGCCGGCTTCTCCAAGCAGCCTGCACCACTTCCATAGGGGAACCTCTTAGACTTTCCACAATTCTCTGCTTCTTTGCAGCATCTGTGCACTGCCACTCCATTAGGTACTGCAGAGCAACATTCCTCCATGTATCATACCCCTCTTCGCCAGCTGGGGTTGGAGTGACACCTGAAAATTTTCTCAGAAGTCAATAGGCCCCCTCTGGATGCAATTTAGCAAACTGGGCAACTAACTTCTCCATGGCTGCCACCACTACGACTACAGAGTCAGTTTCTCCTAGCTTGTCCTGAGCAGGGAGGGAAGGTAGACTTCCACTAGACCTTCTGGGCTGTGTGCTTGGCTCTGGGTGTGATGCCTCTGCTGCAGACCGCTCAGGCCAGGTGATCCTACACGGCTGCCCTTGTTTTAAAAGTACACTAATGACTGATGGGAAGTACTCGCGTGCTAAGGTCCTTTCTGTAGTAATCAGGGTCGCTGACAATTGACCATCCCCCTCCTTCCGTCGGTCAATCAATCGGGGGTTAAAAATTCCCTTGATTCAGTCCACGCTCTGTAGCACCTCTTCATCAGGTGTATCAGTGAGTTCACCACGTAATGCAAAACTGCGTTCCGTTGCCACGCTCAACTTCCCACACCACATGGATACTTGTGCTTCAGTTAAAATTTCCATGATGGCGGTACCTGTTTTGTTCGATCTCGAGCAGTGCCTCCACTGTAACACCCCTTTAAGTCACCTCCATGGGCAGGGTGTTTGGTTGTTCTCACCTCAATATTGTGCAGTGCCTCCCCCGAATCTTGCTGGGAGTTGTAGTGGGATGCAGGAGGGTCTTCCTCTTCTGCCAGGGGTTGACTCGGGAAACCCCTGTATACACTCCTTTAAGCACTCACAAAGAGATTAGGTTGCAAACTTAAACAGATTTAATGTGGAGGGAGGTAATTGGTAAGGATGGTAAGGGGGATGTTAGGTAACAACGAAACAACAGTACTCAAAATTTACATATACAAATAGAATCAGCTAAGTCCTTGCAATTAACTTGGGAGATAGGGAGGACACTCTCCCTTTAAATAGCCACAGACTCACTCCTAGCTAAAACTGTCTAACTATGACTGGCTGCAGCCTAAAACAATAACAGAGTTCAGTTGGGGCCCGGTTGTCACGGTAGTTGGAGCTCTTGGAGACTGTAGGTGCACATATTCAAAAAGCAAGCATTCCTTCATAGACAGTCATATTATAGCTTCAATTGGGTGTGGAACCACAAGTCTCAGTAAGGCTCCCTTAAAGACAGTTTTTATACATTGGTCCACAGTGGAACCACACACCCCAGCAAGCTACTCACTCTTTGAAGTAGCTGTTCTGTAGTCCCACAGTCTTCAGGTCTGGGGCTTCAGGATTCAATCATTTAGGGATGGGAGGCAGAATTCTCCTTCTTTCTGTGGAGCCAGGGGGAGGAGGGCATTCCAGGATCCTCTGGCTAGTCTGGGGTTCTGGTGCAATTACAAGGCTCACAGTCCTTCCACAGAGTTTATCAAAAGCATCAGTCTGTCCTTAGCAATGGCTTACGTTCACTGGCCTCGACTCCTCCTTCCTTTTTCTTCAGCTTGCCCAGCCAATCGATCTCTTCCTCTGTTGCTCCTGCTCTTATGTGACGAAGAGAGAAGCAATGTCTACTGGGAGTTGTAGTCAAGTTAGTGCAGGAAGAGGTTTATTAAAGTCTGCTACTGTGAATATCTGTGCAGAGACGGGATCTGCTGGAAATTCACACATGGGCCTCACAACAGGTGTTATACAGAATTACTTCTGTATAAGGCACCATCAAGACATCAGTTTTTTTCAAGTACGAGAAACATGGACTGAATTTCATTTTTGATGTTCATCAGAGACTCATCGGATTTTCATCAGCGTGTCATCTGAGTTTGGTCAGAGTTTCATCAGTTTTTTTCATTGATGATGTGAGAGAAAATAATCCATTTTGAGTATGTGGTATCCATCTTGTCTTGTAACTTAAGTGTAATGGTGATCAAGTAACACTGATGGGCAGGGAGGTTTCACATTTCTATTCACTCCCCTTATGGTTACTATTGGTTCATAGGTCAAAGGGAACTATTCCTTTGTCTTTGACCCTATTTAAAGTCCCACATGTGTTAATAAAGAAGAAGCCTTTTCTAGTACACCATGCATGGCTGTGCTGTATTGATTTCCCGAGCGCTCGTAAAACAAATCTTATCAATTTGAAGTTCGGAAGGCATAGAAGAGAGCGTATTTCGCTCACAGAATTTGGTGCCGAAAAGTCCCGGGACTAGACACGCATTATACCATCCGGATCTAGAGTGAGGAGGACCCTGCAGTAAAAGTGAATTCAATTGCTGCAGCATAAGGTAAGAAGCTTATTCTTACAATTGTATTTCACTTTTACTGTGAGCTGGTTCACCTCCAATCCGGGTGAGTTATTTTTGCAATTAATAGTCTAGTCCAAGAACTGGGAAGAGTTACCTATGCCTTTTTGAACTGTATGCATGTGATGTGATCAGTGTATGAGTGTGATATCGTGGTACTTGTACTTAGAGGATTGTTGGTGTGGCTGTATCTTGTTTGACTGCGGAGACTAATCAACTCAGCAGGTAGGGTATCTTATGGACCATTTACTGGGTGTATTGTAGTATCAGTGGCTAAGTGCCTGACTACAGAATAATAGGATGTGTGTCTGTGTGGCCTGCCTATTGTACCCGTGGCTTTGTGCCTATTGTTGATATTGTGCTAGCACTGATTTTGAGGCAAGTATGGGAAACTTGTCGAGTAAATGGAGACAGAAACCCAACGGAAAGACTGCAAAAAGTAGAATGTTCAGATAACGTGAAAGCAAGGATGCCATAACGGATAGTAAAGGAATGCTGAAATGACTGAAATTCCCCACAGGGGGTCTGGTCTGTATGTGTTCAGGGAAAAGACTGAGCAGATAAAGAAAGTTGGCTCTGGAAGTAATTAGTGCAGAAAGTGTGAGAAAATGACTATAAGTAAAAGTATTGTGTGAGTGCTTTTGAAAATGGACTGAACAGCCTTAATGAGACAGAATTAACAGTACCTCCTCCTTATAATGGACCAGGACGTTGGACATGTACAGTATGTAGGGTACAGTATTTGGGATGGAAAAATAACTGTTCAAATTGCAAGACAACTACATTTAAATTAAATTCCCCAAATGCTCCTATTCTACGAGTTATAACAAAGACGCATGTGGTAGCTGATAGTACACCTCCTCCCCCAGAGCTAATTACACGGGATGGGGAGGGGGAAGAGAGCAGTGAGAGGAGGGGACTGATAGAGGATACTCTCACATACCAATGACCAGTACTCCTCACACTTCCTGACCCTGACGAGAAGCCTGTTCCTTTCTCTAGACAAATTCAACAGATACAGGTTACATACAATTATACATAGCAGGATTTAGAATCGTTAGTAGACGCAAAAGGAGGAGGAGATGTGACTGCACATTTTATAAAGCAAGAGACAGGACCATCAAAAGACTATCTGATTGACAGACCTGGAACAGAATATTTACAGACATTAGAGTCAGGGGAAGACAATTGTAAGATGTTGCAGCGTTGGGCATTGACAAACCAGAGAGGACAATCTATATCTTTAAATTACATAACTCAGGAAAAAGAGGAGACTGTAGAAAAATATTTTGCCCTTTTACAGATGACTTGGACAGGTATGGGATATTTACCACGGGACACTCTTAATATACGTATATAGGGTGATGCTATTGTGGAAGGGTTAAAGAAATCAATTAGAAAGGGACTTGTAAAAAAAATGCACCCAGAGTGGAGGGGGAAGGACCCAAAGGATTTGTTACAAGTAGCCAAAGGGGTGGAGCACGAGTTGATCCAAACTCGCAGAACAAAGAGAGTACGTTTTTTTCTTACCATAGAAAAAGGTGGGGGGGGACAGGAATGCAGCAGCCCCCACTCACATAGCAGATAGCTGGGAATGACTTTTTCCCCTTCATCCTAATTATTGAAAGCCACTAGATAAAAACTATAATGATAGAAATTAAAATTTTAGAGGTTCTATTTCAATGATTAAAATGAACTCCAGGCACATTTTTAAATTTTTATTTTTTTCCTTAATAGATACTGGGCAGCCGGGTCTGTATGCAATTAATGTTTTTCTTTGAGAAATCATCAAAGCATTTTATGGTGATTTACTTAGACAATGCGTTCTTTTCCGTGCCTCTGCACCCAGACTGCCGGTATTTATTTCTTTTTATTTATTTATTTTTCCTTGGTCATAAACAATTTACAAGGATGGTGCTATCACAAGGTGCTCGGAATTCACCGATAAAGTCTACTTTTGCAATGTTTTCTCATTTTGAAAATTTGTTGACTCCTCCATATTTGGAGGTTGTGATGCTTTAGTTTAGAGTATGTGGACGATTTATTACTTTGTCCTGATCAAGTCTCATGTCAGGAGTCTTCTATCTCACTTTTGTGCTCACTAGTAGAATGTCGATGAGAGACCTCTAAAAAGAAACCACAGGTTTATCACCAGAAGGTAGTCTTCTTAGGACATGGCATGTCACAATGCACCAGACATTTCACAGAGGAAAGAAAGGTCACAATACAGTAGGTTGCATTATCCAAAAACACGGACAACTACAAAGACCAGTGGTCTACTACTCAGCTAGGCTGGATCCTGTTGCCAGAGGTGCACCCTCTTGTGTTAGAGCCATTTCTGCCATTCAAGCCATGATTGAAAAGGCCACAGAAATAGTTCTTGGTTACAAGATCACACTTTACACTCAACAAGACATTCATGGTGGCCTCAGTCAGGTACATCCTAGACACATTTCAATGACCCAGCAACTTCGACTTTAATGTGCCCTCCTCATACCCCAAAATGTAAAACTCAAACGACGTACAGTTTTGAATCCAGTTACGCTTCTGCCATTGGATTCAAAAAGGGGGGAAAGATGGGGAAAAGGAACTATTTTTACATTCTCTGACAGAGGAGGAAATAGCCAACATACATACACCCCATGATTGTGTAGCTCTGATGTAGCAAGAGACGGCAGGGTTTGAATATGTCTCAGATGAACCCTTTGCTAATGCAGATTTTGAGTTTTTTGTAGATGGATCCAAATGCCAGGATGCTGGTCAGTGCTATACTGGATATGCTGTGATCACACAACATGAGGTAATAAAAAGCTGAACCACTCCCTCCTCACCTATCGGGACAGGAGGCTGAGCTGAAGGCACTCACTGAGGCGTGTAGAGCGGCAAAGAGTAAGACGGCCAAATGTGTATGTAGAGAGTAGATCTTGCCTAAAGTCACATGAAAAACCTATAAACCACAGAGAGCGTAAGGGCCCTGACGAAGGCTCTCCTGTTACCAACTAACCTTGGCATAGCGAAAATAAAGCTCACACTCGAGCTGACGCCAATGAAGGCAGAGGAAATGCTTGTGCAGATGCCACCGCCATGGAAGCAGCAAAGCGGCCTAGAGTTGAGAGTCTAGCAGCGTTACAGACCGTGAGCTCAGTGGCACCTGTCACTCCTGATATTCTTAAATCCCTGCAGAAACAGGCGGTTCAACAGGAAAAGAAGGAGTGGGAGACACAGGGAGCCCAGCTGACTGAGGAAGGTTTTTGGAAAAAGGGCAGTAAGCTCTGCCTGCCGCCAGCTCTTTACTCAGTGATGGCCCAGGTAACCCACGGACTAACACATTTGTTAAAAACAGCTATGTGTGCTTTGGTAGACTAGGTATGGGTGGCGCCAGGGTCCAGTACCCAGGCAGCCAGGCACACACAGTCTTGTATGACGTGTGCACAACAACGTAGGGAAAGCTGTGAAGACCCCGCAGAAACACACCCCTCGTCCGCTCTACCTGTTCCAGAGATTGCAGATTGACTATATACAACTGCCACGAGTAGGGGTATGAGTTCGTGCTTGTGTGTGTTGATCTCTTTTCAGGTTGGCCTGAGGCATATCCAGTGCTGAAAGCTACAGCAAAGGTTACTACTCATGAAGGACGTGGTATGTAGATTTGAGGCTCCTGAAGTGATTGAAAGTGATAGAGGTACACATTTCACTGGACAGATCATGAGAGAGATCTTAAAGTCTTTGGGAATTGAGCAGGGTTTACACACACCTCACCCTCCACAGCGTAGTGGGAAGGTAGAATGACTGAATGAGACATTAAAGTTAAAGATTCAGAAGGCAAAAGAGGAAACCAGCAAACCATGGACCGAATGCTTGCCTCTAGTTCTTTTCTCAATAAGGTATACTCCAGGTAGAAAAACAGGTCTCTCTCCATATGAGATACTTTTTGGTTCAGTACCAAGAACAGGGTTATATTTCCCACAGTCACTTCAGATGCTGAATGACAGCCTGACTAGCTATGTGCCAGCCTTGCATAATCGCCTAAACACTGTGATAAACTGGTGTATTCTTCCATTCCAGACCCTGAATCAGTGTCTGGAACACATGATATCAAGCCTGGAGACTGGGTGGTCCTAAAAAGACAGGTCAGAAAAAGCCTTGATCCAAGATTTGATGGGCCATTCCAAGTTTTTCTGACGACAGCAACTTCGGTGAAGCTTGAGGGAAAATCCACTTGGATACACGCCAGCCACTGTAAAAGAGTCACTCCACAAGCAGAATGATGACTTTTTGCCAGTTCTAATGGGGATAGTGGTGACATTACCTCTAGCAAAGACATTAAATGAGGTTCTAAATGATGACTGGGATAATAAATTCATTAGACATCACCAAGTACTTTTAAATGACATGAACACGAGTACATTACCAAAAGACTGTTGGATTTGCACTCACAGCCCTGTGAGCTCCAATACTATGCCTTATTTAGCCATTCCAGTGACTTTGAAAGAAATGTTCTATTTGAGTAACCGCACTTTTCCTACTAAGCTAGATAACAACAGGAAAGAGAGAGCTGTAGGTTTGCCTGTAGCTGCATGGGTGACTGAGCCGTGGTTGTTGTTCAACAGGAGTGGTCCGCTTCTAAGACAGACAGGAATGACTTGGGCTTCTAGTCGTGTCAACCTCTCCTGTTATCTGAACTTCACCTCTTGCAGCTGCATCCAGATAAGATCCAGAGACGTCGCTTTCTCTACAGCTGAGTATTCTGAGTGTAACGAGTCTGTACCGACATCACACAGTGTGTAGCTGAGTATTCTGAGTGTAATGGGTCTGTACCGACATCACACAGTGTGTAGCTGAGTATTCTGAGTGTAATGGGTCTGTACCGACATCACACAGTGTGTAGCGGTCGATGCCACGCTCAATCCTGAGGTTCACTGTGTAAACGTCACCTTGAAAAGACTGATATCAGGTATTATGTCAAATGACACTCAGTATCAGGAAGAGATGATGGACATATTAAGCTCCACCTTGTTGTCTAAATGGATTGCTAGTCTATTCAATAACACGGTTATGGGAGCACCAGAGAGTTTGTGCATTGTATGTGGACATCAGGCCTACAAGTGGTTACCCAATAACTTCACAGGGGTCTGCACAACGGCCTTCCTGACCCCATCAACCTTTATAGTGCCTCACACCAGAGTATATGTTAAAGCAATCCCTCTACACAAACTGTACAGACGAGCTGCAGACAACAATCCCAGACCCAATGGTAAATCTCATCTTGTAGTAATGGGATTGGCAAATAAGATTGTAAGCAATGTATTAATTTACCCATTCATAACGCAGATGTGGGATAAGCTGGTGGAGGCGACTGATTATCGAGATGACCAGATCTTCCAGGTGCTTGATGTCCTTAATGCATCTAATATAATACAGAAGCAGCTAATTGTAGTCACTGACAGCACCCCATAGTGCTGGACCACCTGACCGCTATGGAGGGATGTGTCAGATCATCGGTCCTGCATGTTGTCATTACATTGACGTTATGGGAAATCTCCAGGTTAGGACTGATATACAGAAGATAACTGAGATAAGGGATAAGTGGTTACAGGAACATGATGCAAACAAGGACTCCTGGTGGGAGAAACATTCTCTTTGCTGAATCCCAATAATTGGTTCAAGGGTCTAGGTGGGGGCTCTCATGGATTATACATACATGTATGCAATTATTATTATTCTGCTTGTTGATATATGTAGCCATAAAAGCGCTGATCTATGTTACACCTAAGTTACTCAGGTCTATATGTAAAGAAAACCGTGTCACAGAACCCCTGATTGTATACTATGGACCCCAGACAAGAAAAGATCCATTGTTGTGATACAATTATAGGTGTTTAGGTAGGGAACTGAAGTGAAGCAGGTAGGAAAGTCCCGAGGACGCGACTAGCGCTCTCCTATATACCTACTGAGATGCCATAATTGGTCACAAAAGGGGGGAAATGTGAGAGAAAAGAATCCATTTTGAGTATGTGGTATCCATCTTGTCTTGTAACTTCTGTGTAATGGTGATCAAGTAACACTGATGGGCAGGGAGGTTTCACATTTCTATTCACCCCCCTTATGGTTACTATTGGTTCATAGGTCAGAGGGAACTATTCCTTTGTCTCTGACCCTATTTAAAGTCCCACGTGTGTTAATAAAGCAGAAGTCTTTTCTAGTACACCATACATGGCTGTGCTGTATTGATTTCCCGAGCGCTCGTAAAACAAATCTTATTAATTTGAAGTTCGGAAGGCATAGAAGAGAGCGTATGTCGCTCACAATGAGTAAAAAAAAAAAAAAGCTTCTCCACTTTTTCCTATCTATCAGTCAGTGAAAAACAGACCATACACAGATGCCATTCAAGTGCTGTCTGATATTTTACATGGATACATAGGCTTTCATTCCCAGTTCGAGTCGACAATCGGTTCAATATTGGACATGTCTCAGCGATTTTGTACAAACTAGTGATGAGCAAATGTGCTCGCCATTGCTCGGTACTTGCCCGAGCATCACTGTGCTCGATGAGCTCGGCGAGTATGAGTATTTCCGGGTTGCCTGAGCGGGAACTCGGGTCCCCGCCCTGCATGTTTGGCGCTCTTTAGAGAGCAAATGAACATGCAGGGATTGCCTGCCACGCACTGTAATGCCGTAGCCATTTTGGTTGTGGGCATTACAGTAATTGGCTGGCCGTACAGCGTCATCAGGTCTATATAAGACCTGGCGCCGCTATGTTCGTCACAGTGTACCCCGGAATAAGTAAGAGTAGGGAGAGGTGCTGCTGCGTCAGGGAGAGATTTGCTTCTTTATAGTTAGTATAGGTATTCCACAACATATATACAGTATATATCCATTGGAACTAGCAGTCCTTCTGAGGACTAATCCAGCTGCATAAATTCAGTGGTGATAGCAGGAGTTAGGCAGGCAGGCAGTGTATGTGGCAGACTGCAGTGCATATAGTGCATAAGAGTGTCCAATGAACGTCCTGTTAGCATAGGTATTTCACAACATATATATATATATATATATATATATATCCATCTGAAATAACAGTCCTTCTGAGGACTAAACCAGCTGCATATAATCAGTGCTAGGCAGGTAGGCAGTGTATGTGGCAGACTGCAGTGTATGATACAGCACATTGAACGCCCTGTCTGCTGCTGTAATAATTACAGATATTTGTAGACATAGCCCCACATATCAGGGGCCAGGGCAATTTTTTTTTTATCTTAATCCTGTTTATTTGCTTAAAAAGCAATCCAGAGTACACAATTGTTCTGCTCCATTAGCTTGCTCTCACTGCAGCATGAAGCCAGATCTGTTCCATATTTCAGCGATAAAAATCCAGAAATTTAAACTGAACGTGGAAAATATTGGCCTCCTTTTCCATTCTGTTGCAGTATGTCGGTCAAGATATTCACACTAGGTGTCTGTGAAGAATATTATTAGTAAATTACAGGCCTGCTATTTAAAACCGTGGTTCTCTGTCAGACATAACACCTATAAGAGTGTTCCAAAATCAGCCATTTCTTCCATTTTTATTATGTTGCAGTGTGTTGGTCAAACTATTCATATTAGGTCTCTGTGTAGAATAGTATTAGTAAATTACAGGCCTGCTATTTAAAACCGTGGTTCTCTGTCAGACATATCACCTACAGTCATATGAAAAAGTTTGGGCACCCCTATTAATCTTAAGCTTAATGTTTTATAAAAATTTGTGTTTTTGCAACAGCTATTTCAGTTTGATATATGTAATAACTGTTGGACACAGTAATGTTTCTGCCTTGAAATGAGGTTTATTGTACTAACAGAAAATGTGCAATCTGCATTCAAACAAAATTTGAAAGGTGCATAAGTATGGGCACCCTTATCATTTTCTTGTTTTAAATACTCCTACCTACTTTTTACTGACTTACTAAAGCACTTTTTTTGGCTTTGTAACCTCATGGAGCTTTGAACTTTATAGCCAGGTGTATGCAATCATGAGAAAAGCTACTTAAAGTGGCCACTTGCAAGTTGTTCTCCTGTTTGAATCTCCTCTGAAGAGTGGCATCATGTGCTCCTCAAAACAACTGTCAAATGATCTGAAAACAAAGATTATTCAACATAGTTGTTCAGGGGAAGCATACAAAAAGCTGTCTCAGAGATTTAACCTGTCAGTTTCCACTGTGAGGAACATAGTAAGGAAATGGAAGAACACAGGGACAGTTCTTGTTAAGGCCAGAAGTGGCAGGCCAAGAAAAACATCAGAAAGGCAGAGAAGAAGAATGGTGAGATCAGTCAAGGACAATCCTCAGACCACCTCCAGAGAGCTGCAGCATCAACTTGCTGCAGATGGTGTCACTGTGCATCGGTCAACTATACAAGGCACTTTGCACAAGGAGAAGCTGTATGGGAGAGTGATGCGAAAGAAGCCGTTTCTGCAAGCACGCCACAAACAGAGTTGGCTGAGGTATGCAAAAGCACATTTGGAGAAGCCAATTTCTTTTTGGAAGAAGGTCCTGTGGACTGATGAAATCAAGATTGAGTTATTTGGTCATACAAAAAGGCGTTATGCATGGTGGCAAAAAAATACAGCATTCCAAGAAAAACACTTGCTACCCACAGTAAAATTTGGTGGAGGTTCCATCATGCTTTGGGGCTGTGTGGTCAATGCTGGCACTGGGAATCTTGTTAAAGTTGAGGGACGCATGGATTCCACTCAGTATCAGCAGATTCTTGACAATAGTGTTCAAGAATCAGTGATAAATATGAAGTTACAAAGTGGATGGATCTTTCAGCAAGACAATGATCCAAAACACCGCTCCAAATCTACTCAGGCATTCATGCAGAGGAACAATTACAATGTTCTGGAATGGCCATCTCAGTCCCCAGACCTGAATATCATTGAACATCTGTGGGATCATTTGAAGAGGGCTGTCCATGCTCGACGACCATCAAACTTAACTGAACTGGAATTGTTTTGTAAAGAGGAATGGTCAAAAATACCTTCATCCAGGATCCAGGAACTCATTAAAAGCTACAGGAAGCGACTAGAGGCTGTTATTTTTGCAAAAGGAGGATCTACTAACTATTAATGTCACTTTTCTGGTGAGGTGCCCATACTTATGCACCTGTCAAATTTTGTTTGAATGCAGATTGCACATTTTCTGTTAGTACAATGAACCTCATTTCAAGGCAGAAACATTACTGTATCCAACAATTATTACATATATCAAACTGAAATAGCTGTTGCAAAAACACCAATTTTTATAGAACATTAAGCTTAAGATTAATAGGGGTGCCCAAACTTTTTCATATGACTGTATAAGAGTGTTCCAAAATCAGCCATTTCTTCCATTTTCATTTCATTACAGTGTGTCGGTCAAGCTATTCACACTAGATCTCTGTATATCTATATTTCTCAACTGGTGCATATTATATATTAAATGAGACAAAATGACTCACACCTGAGGATGCTAATAAGGGTAAATCGCCAACCATAGAAACCTCATAGAAAAACAAAGCGATCAGAATGACCCAAGAGAATATTTATCAATATAAAAGACAACTTTTATTATATAAGATAGAATTAAAAATGCAATACACATATTTGACAGAAGTGGTGCAGATACATACACTATAGAAAATCCATCATGGTGTAGGACCGACGAGGTCCATTCTGTGAGAATCACAATAGCTCTATGGCCATGTGCACTGATATTGCGTTACCCACATTACCATATTACAGTCCCAATACAGATGTATATATTATTATTAGTGTCCAGGAAATTAGTACTGGTCTATAATAACAAGTGCATTAGCTAGTCACCATAAAGTTAAATATCCAGCTGACTACAGCAGGTGGAGATGAGGACAATTGAATAATTCATAACTGAACACGGGACGATATGGTGTGGGGGCTCACAGAAGGACCACGCGTCCACTCCAACGCGCGTTTCGGCGCTGCCTTCTTCAGGGGGCGTAAACCATCTCAAGAAGTGTGTGTCTTCAAGTGCTTGCCCAGCCAATGGGTGATGATGGGAGGACCCTGAATGACACATGTAGCGTCGTGGTTGCCGGGTCAACCCATGACATCGGCGTCATGTGGCGGATCACACGGAAGTCACGTGGGCCCACATGACCCCGCAGGTCCTTGCATAGAGACGCCAAAGACCACGGGACGACGCGCCAACCCGCGACGCGCATGCGTACAGGTCCTATCGACCCCAAATACCATGTAAATGCTCAAAGAAATGTGGTGCATAACTTGACTGAATGGCATACCACTTCACGTTATATGTCGCGTTATAGGTCTCTGTGTAGAATACTATTAGTAAATTACAGGCCTGCTATTTAAAACCATGGTTCTCTGTCACACATATCACCCATAAGACTGTTCCAAAATCAGACATTTCTTCCATTTTCATTCCATTGCAGTGTGTCGGTCAAGCTATTCACACTAAGTGTCTGTGAAGAATAGTATTAGCAAATTAAAGGCCTGTTATTTAAAACCGTGGTTCTCTGTCAGACATAACATCTATAAGAGTGTTCCAAAAGCAGCCATTTCTTCCATTTTCGTTTTGTTGCTGTGTGTCGGTCAAGCTATTCACACTAGGTCTCTATGTAGAATAGTATTAGTAAATTATAGGCCTGCTATTTAAAACCGTGGTTCTCTGTCAGACATATCACAAATAAAACTGTTCCAAAATCAGCCATTTCTTCCATTTCCATTCTGTTGCAGTGTGTCAGTCGAGCTATTCACACTAGGTCTTTGTGTGGAATAATATTAGTAAAGTACAGGCCTGCTATTTAAAATTGTGGTTCTGTCAGACGTATCACATATAACTGCGTTCCAAAATCAGCCATTTCTCGTGAATGTGGAAAATATTGTCCATTAAAAATAAAGTGGACGTGATGGTGATGGTGCATGCAAAGGCCGAGGCCGAGGACGTGGCCCTGGGCAAACTGAAATTGTGCCACAACAAACACCCACATCTTGTCGCTCGACCTTTCTGTTACAATTACTAGGGGACCGCAGTACACCACGATTGAACCCAGAGCAGTGTCAAAAGTTGTTGCTTGGATAGCAGATAATGCTTCCAGTCACTTTGCCACCAACACCACCACCCTGTCTTCCACACGATCAAGTCTCAGTAGCCATGAGTCTGTACCGCATTTTCCTCACCCTGATCCTCCTTCCTCCCACCATGCTGAGTGCCCGGAGACAACTGATCCCACACTTGGACACTTAGAAGAGCTGTTCAATTTTCCATTTGCAGATTCAGGCCTCTCTCCTGGCCAGCTTCAAGTGAGTCAAAAGGAGAACGCGTGTAGCGATACCCAAATATTGGAGCAGCCATGGTCACACGAAGGTGATGGTGGGAAAGTGCAATTACTGTCGCAAGAGGTGGATGATGATGATGATGAGACACAATTGCCAGAAAGTCAGGAGGAGGACCAGGGTGCGGAAGTGGAAGAAGAGGTGGTGGATGATATAGTAAATGACTCAACCTGGCAGGGGGACATACAGAGCGAGGACTGCAGCACCCAGCGGGAGGGAGGCGTAGCACCTCAACAGGCAGGAAGAAGCAGTGTGGTGGCCACAGACCCAAGGCGTGAAAGCGTTCCTCGTAACGCCAAGACGATGGAAAATGCCAGTACAACTATTAGGTCTTCCCGAGTCTGGTTATTTTTTAAAGACTCTGCAGATAACCCCCAAAAAGGCCATTTGCACCACCTGCCAGCCCAGCATCAGCAGGAGTAGCAAAACTAGCAGCCAGACCACCACCAGCATGATCAGGCACATGGCAGCAAAGCACCCGACTAAGTTGGCCGAACCCCAGGGTCCAGCAACAGTGTCTGCAGGTGACACCACTGCTTCTTGCGCTCTTATGTGTGCACAACAATCCCCTGTCCATGGGGCATGCCAAATTTGCCTCCCGCCCTGCACCTGTTGTTGAACACTCCCAACTAGCACCATCAGCAAGCATGTCCACGTCCTAGTCCCAGTGCTGCGTTCAGTTGTCCCTACTAGAGATGAGCGGTGTTCGAATCGAACTGTTCGCCAATCTCAAATTCGAGCTGTTTTGGGCGGTGTTCGAGCCGTTCGGCGAACACGAACGATTTGAAAAAAATTTGGCTGTTCGAGGTTATGTTCGATAACTGTTCGTGCACCAAAATCATAACTGGATTTTTTCTCAGTAATGCTGAAAATTAATGTTAATACGCAGTTTGAGTGTACAGCGGGGTGGGGGGAGGGGCAGGGGATGGATCTCTGCAGGAATAATGAAGATCTCCATTTTTTTTCTCTTTCTGCATTTACAGTGGGGAGGTGCAGTCTGTCAGCCTATCAGCAGCGCACACACGGAGCGAAGTGCTCTTTTTCACACAAGCAAGGGCATGTTTCATTGGCATTGTATGTCACATGTCCTTGCCCTATAAGACCCAGCCATTTCGCCCGTCGCCACCATTTTCTCACTGCTGCAGCTGCATGTTAGATGGCACCGCTGTTGCTGTGTGCTCTATACTTTGTTAATTTCAAGCCAATTTTCGCACAAATCTACAGATAGCTTGGGAGTAGGGAAGAGTTGTGATTGCAGTCCTTTTAAGGACTAGGTTACATCATTTCCTATGACTTTTATCAGGTTGGTCTGTGCTCTTAAATAGATAGGTTGGGAGAAAAGACTAATTGTAATTGCAGTCCTTTTCAGGGCTAGGTTACATCAGTTCCTATCACTTTTTGCCAGGCAGGTCTGTGCCAGTGCTGTGCAAGTTTTTTTCACAGCATTTGGCTAAATCTAGTAAAGCAAATCCTTTTTGGCCCATTGCAGAGTGTGTTAGTCAGTGGAGTAGCCTATCTTTGTTGCAAGCTACACCACCTGTGTACAGAATACAATTTTTTTTACTGCACCTAGTGAAGTAAAACCTTTTGGGCATAGCATCATTCTATTAGTCCATCTATACTAATCTCCAACAGGTTGCAAATTCAATATAATTTTTTTCTGCATCGAGCTCTGAAAAAATATTTAGGCTTCTAGCAGTGTGTGGGACTTGTTCTATTAGTCCATCTCTACTGACCTCCATCAGGTTGAAAATTCAATATAATTTTTTTCTGCATCTAGCTCTGAAAAAATATTTCAGCTTGTAGCAGTGTGTGGGACTTGTTCTATTAGTCCATCTATACTGACGTCCATAAGGTTGCAAATTCAATATAATTTTTTTCTGCATCTAGCTCTGAAAAAATATTTAGGATTCTAGCAGTGTGTGGGACTTGTTCTATTAGTCCATCTATACTGACCTCCATCAGGTTGCAAATTCAATATAATTTTTTTCTGCATCTAGCTCTGAAAAAATATTTAGGCATCTAGCAGTGTGTGGGACTTGTTCTATTAGTCCATCTATACTGACCTCCACCAGGTTGCAAATTCAATATAATTTTTTTCTGCATCTAGCTCTGAAAAAATATTTAGGCTTATTGCAGTGTGTGGGACTTGTTCTATTAGTCCATCTATACTGACCTCCATCAGGTTGCAAATTCAATATAATTTTTTTCTGCATCTAGCTCTGAAAAAATATTTCAGCTTGTAGCAGTGTGTGGGACTTGTTCTATTAGTCCATCTATACTGACCTCCATCAGGTTGCAAATTCAATATAATTTTTTTCTGCATCTAGCTCTGAAAAAATATTTCAGCTTGTAGCAGTGTGTGGGACTTGTTCTATTAGTCCATCTATACTGACCTCCATCAGGTTGCAAATTCAATATAATTGTTTTCTGCATCAAGCTCTGAAAAAATATTTAGGCTTCTAGCAGTGTGTGGGACTTGTTCTTTTAGTCCATCTATACTAACCTCCATAAGGTTGCAATTTCAATATAATTTTTTTCTGCATCTAGCTCTGAAAAAATATTTCAGCTTGTAGCAGTGTGTGGGACTTGTTCTATTAGTCCATCTTTACTGACCTCCATCAGGTTGCAAATTCAATATAATTTTTTTCTGCATCTAGCTCTGAAAAAATATTTAGGCTTATTGCAGTGTGTGGGACTTGTTCTATTAGTCCATCTATACTGACCTCCATCAGGTTGCAAATTCAATATAATTTTTTTCTGCATCTAGCTCTGAAAAAATATTTCAGCTTGTAGCAGTGTGTGGGACTTGTTCTATTAGTCCATCTATACTGACCTCCATCAGGTTGCAAATTCAATATAATTTTTTTCTGCATCTAGCTCTGAAAAAATATTTCAGCTTGTAGCAGTGTGTGGGACTTGTTCTATTAGTCCATCTATACTGACCTCCATCAGGTTGCAAATTCAATATAATTGTTTTCCGCATCAAGCTCTGAAAAAATATTTAGGCTTCTAGCAGTGTGTGGGACTTGTTCTTTTAGTCCATCTTTACTGACCTCCATCAGGTTGCAAATTCAATATAATTTTTTTCTGCATCTAGCTCTGAAAAAATATTTCAGCTTGTAGCAGTGTGTGGGACTTGTTCTATTAGTCCATCTTTACTGACCTCCATCAGGTTGCAAATTCAATATAATTTTTTTCTGCATCTAGCTCTGAAAAAATATTTAGGCTTATTGCAGTGTGTGGGACTTGTTCTATTAGTCCATCTATACTGACCTCCATCAGGTTGCAAATTCAATATAATTTTTTTCTGCATCTAGCTCTGAAAAAATATTTCAGCTTGTAGCAGTGTGTGGGACTTGTTCTATTAGTCCATCTATACTGACCTCCATCAGGTTGCAAATTCAATATAATTTTTTTCTGCATCTAGCTCTGAAAAAATATTTCAGCTTGTAGCAGTGTGTGGGACTTGTTCTATTAGTCCATCTATACTGACCTCCATCAGGTTGCAAATTCAATATAATTTTTTTCTGCATCTGGCTCTGAAAAAATATTTCAGCTTGTAGCAGTGTGTGGGACTTGTTCTATTAGTCCATCTTTACTGACTTCCATCAGGTTGCAAGTTCAATATAATTTTTTTCTGCATCTAGCTCTGAAAAAATATTTCAGCTTGTAGCAGTGTGTGGGACTTGTTCTATTAGTCCATCTATACTGACCTCCATCAGGTTGCAAATTCAATATAATTTTTTTCTGCATCTAGCTCTGAAAAAATATTTAGGCTTCTAGCAGTGTGTCGGACTTGTTCTTTTAGTCCATCTATACTAACCTCCATAAGGTTGCAATTTCAATATAATTTTTTTCTGCATCTAGCTCTCAAAAAATATTTCAGCTGGTAGCAGTGTGTGGGACTTGTTCTATTAGTCCATCTTTACTGACCTCCATCAGGTTGCAAATTCAATATATTTTTTTTCTGCATCTAGCTCTGAAAAAATATTTCAGCTTGTAGCAGTGTGTGGGACTTGTTCTATTAGTCCATCTATACTGACCTCCATCAGGTTGCAAATTCAATATAATTTTTTTCTGCATCTAGCTCTGAAAAAATATTTAGGCTTCTAGCAGTGTGTGGGACTTGTTCTATTAGTCCATCTATACTGACCTCCATCAGGTTGCAAATTCAAAATAATTTTTTTCTGCATCTAACCCAGCCAATAGTTTTGGCCTAATACCACAGTTTGGCCACTCAGCTCTGCTCGGTTCCCATCCATAGTTTTTTTGTGCAAACAACTCCAGAGTTGTGAATTAGTTAACCAACAAAATGAGTGGAAAAAGGCCTGCTGCTGGTGGAAAGGGGAATAGGCGTGTTGGGAAGGGGAAAAAAGGTTGTGTCCGTGGGGTAGGTGTTAAAGCAACAGTACATCTGCAGAAGAAAGACCATCTTCCAGCCAAACTAAAATGTCTACTTCTTTTAGCGGACAATGTGATAAGATCCCTTTCTTACGGCCACGCCAATCGCTACAAATTCCAGATGAGGCACAAAAACAGCAGGTGCTTCAACGGATATCAAGTGCTCCTTTAAGTGGGCTCTCCTCCACATCAACTTCAACATCACAAATACTCCAGTCCTCAAAGGTGTCACCCAAATCGCACTTGCTTCCTCACAGCTCCCAAATCTCCAGCTGCCCGTCTGAGTATGAGGTAGAACAGATGGTTGAGTCTGCAGAGCTGTTTACTCATACTATAGCCTGGGAATCAGAGGTCGACTCCAGCGCTTCTGTGAATCCAGACGAGGAAATGATCTGCACTGATGCCCAGAATCTTTATGAGTCGGATCCAGGACCAGACGCAGAAGGTTCTGACCATAATGTAGACCCTCATTCCCAAACTGTAACTCCTGTTGGTGGAGACAATGAGGAAGACGATGATAAGACTCAAATACCTGATTGGAGCGACAACTTTAGTTTTTTGTCAGGGCAGGAACAGGTTGGCTCTGAGGACGACGGGTGTGATAACGCACAGGGTGATGATGATGAGGTTGGAGATCCCACTTACTGTCAACCCACAGTCAGCCAAGAGATGAGGTCAGCAGAGGAGGTGGAGGAAGATGCTAGTGACGACGAGGTCAGGTTGCACCTTCCTGGACAGAGACGTAGTACTGGAAGCACGTCAACAACTGCATCCTCAAACACAACTCTGCCTCTCACCACAAGTCGTGGTGGCTCTTCAGGTCGCATGGGTGCTAAGCCTTGCATAGCCTGGGCATTTTTTCAGATCGATAAAGATGACCCAACTCGTGTTATCTGTAACATTTGTCAGCAAAAGCTAAGTAGAGGCCAAAAAATACATAGTTTGAGTACTTCATGCATGAACCGGCACATGGACATGAAGCATAAGTTGCAGTGGGAAGCTCAGTGTGCTACAATGCGGCCTAGCCGGCCGGGCCAACCACCGTCTGCCATATCTTGTGCATCCGCGGCCTCTTCATCCTCTGTGACTGGGGGGACAGCAGTCACACCTGTTTTGGGGCGCAGACCTGCCACCTCTTTACCCGCAACAGCCAGCGTGATTGGCAGGTCATCATTTTCTTTGGAGGTGGTAACACCAGCTGGTGTTGAGCGCTGTCCGACATCGATAGCACCACCTTTGGATCAAGGCAACCTAACATGTCCGCCTGCATCTTCCTCACAGACCGGCAGTTTGCCGGGGACACCCTTATCAACCCCGTCTAAGCACAATAGCCAGCCCTCGGTCCCTCAGATGTGGACAAGTAAAAGACCATTTCCTCCTAGCCATGAGAAAGCTAAGAGGTTGAATTTCACCATCTGCAAGCTCTTGGCTACAGAAATGCTGCCTTTCCGCCTGGTGGACACAGAGGATTTTCGAGACCTTATGTCCGTCGCAGTGCCCCAGTACCAGATGCCCAGTCGGCACTACTTCTCAAAGAAAGGTGTGCCTGCGCTCCAACAGCATGCCGCACATAACATCACCGCTTCTTTGAGAAACTCTGTGTGTGACAGGGTGCATTTCACCACAGACACTTGGACGAGTAGGCATGGACAGGGGCGTTACATGTCGCTGACTGGGCACTGGGTAACTATGGTGACAGCAGGACAAGGGGCTGCTGTCCAAGTCTTGCCGTCCCCACGAGTTGTGCGTCAATCCTCTTTATGTCAAAGTTCCTCCACTGCTTCTGCCTCCTCAACCTCCTCTCGGTCTTCCACCCGCACCCAAAGCCTGTCTGGTCATGCCACAAGCTTTCTAACTGCGCAGAAGGGATCCTGCACACCTCCTTACTATGCTGGCAGTAGGGCTCAACGTCATCAGGCGGTTTTTACATTGAAATGTCTGGGAAATGTGAGTCACACAGCTGAGGAGTTGTGGTCAGCTCTGGAGAACCAATTTCATGAATGGTTGTCTCCACTGGACCTGAAACCAGGGAAGGCCGTGTGCGACAATGCTGCAAACCTGGCTGCGGCCCTTCGCCGGGGCAATGTCACACACGTGCCTTGTATGGCTCACGTGTTGAACCTGGCTGTCCAGCAATTTTTAGCCCACTATCCCAGACTAGATGGCCTTCTGCAGAGGGCACGGTCGCTGTGTGCTCACTTCCGCCGTTCGCATCCCGCAGCTCAGCGACTTACATCTCTACAGAAGTCGTTGGGCCTGCCACTTCACCGGCTAAAATGCGATGTGCCTACCCGGTGGAATTCAACTCTGCACATGTTGCAGCGACTGTGGCAGCACCGACAAGCCCTGGTGCAATACGTTCTGACGTATAGCCTGGGCCAACGAGATTCAGAGGTGGGGCAAATCACGCTGGAGGAGTGGTCTCAGATCAGGGACCTATGCACCCTTCTGCACAGTTTTGAAATGGCGACGAAGATGTTTAGTGCTGACGATGCCATTATCAGCATGACTATTCCGGTGATTTACATGCTGGAGCACATGTTAAACAGAATTCGGAGTCAGGTGGTGGCACAAGAGGAGGTGGAGGGAGTAGAGGAGGAGGAGTTGTATGCGGAAGGGCTAACATCTGCAAGGTCCAGACGGTCGGCAGCACCAAGGCGGCAGGCATGTGAGGGTGGGGGAGATGGTTTTACCAGGGCGCATGGTAGCAGCCAAACTAGTGAGGAAGGTGCAGGAGCCCAGGAAGAAGTGGAGGACGAACTGATGGAAGACTCATCACATGAGGGAGACCTTGATCACATTTCTGTTGTGCGAGGTTGGGGGGAGAGGACAGAGGAAGGAAGCATGATTGTTACCTCGCCACCAACAGAACAGGGACTTGGTGCTCCTGGATGCGCAACACACATGAGTGCCTTCTTGCTGCACTACCTGCAACATGACCCTCGAATTGTGAGAATTAGAAATAATCCTGACTACTGGGTTGCCACACTGTTAGATCCCCGGTACAAAAGTAAATTTGCAGAAATTATTCCTGCCATAGAAAGGGATGCACGCATGCAGGAGTATCAGCAGAGACTGTTGCAGAATCTTACATGTGCTTTTCCACAAAATACCAGTGGTGCACGTAGTGAATCTCACAGTTCCAACTTGCCAACCGTGGGACCGTCAAGTGTTCAGCACTCAAACCGTAACAGAACCACAGTATCTGCTGGTAACATCAATTTTGCGGAATCATTTCACCACTTTTTTAGCCCATCCTTTGCAAGGCCACAGGAGACAAGAAGTCTGACACATAGTCAACGCCTAGAGACGATGGTACAGGAGTATCTCCAAGTAAACATTGAAGCCACGACTGTGTCACTGGACCCTTGCTCTTTTTGGGCTTCCAATCTGGATAAATGGCCGGAGCTAGCCACTTACGCCTTGGAGATCTTGTCATGCCCCGCAGCCAGCGTTCTGTCTGAACGTGTGTTCAGCGCTGCTGGTGGTGTGCTGACAGATAAGCGCACGCGGCTCTCCACTGATAATGTAGACAGACCCACGTTCATAAAGATGAACAAATCATGGATCCGAAACGACTTTTCTACCCCTGTGTCATCCTGGGGAGAGTAAAAGCTTGATGATTGGTTAAAATCACCCTACCAACCGTTTTAAGCTTTCAAATTACTAATCATGTTTATCTGTATCTTGACTGGAAAATAATTTGGGCTTTGTAGCAGTGTGCAGCACTGATCCTATTAGGCCATCTATACTAAAGCTTCACCAGATTTAAAATGAAAAATAATTTTTAGCTGCATCTAGCCCGGAAAATAATTTTGGGGCTCCGAGATGCGCAAGGCACATAAGTGCCTTCTTGCTGCACTACCTGCAGCATGACCCTCATATTGTCAGAATTCGAAGTAATCATGACTACTGGGTTGCCACACTCTTAGATCCCCCAAACTTTTCGATCAACCTTTTCATTTTAATAAAGACCAAAAAATTGGTCATTTTTGAAATTATAAGCATTAGCAGGTTGTTAGAAACTGAAATCAAACAGTTTTCAACTCAAAACTTTATTCTAGGTGATGTTACATTTTCACATAGGACCCCTTGTTCGAAAGGAGCTTCTGAACTCTCTCGTCCATTGAATTTGTCAGGTTTTGGATGGTTTCTGCTTCAATTGTTTTGCATGAGGACAGAATACCCTCCCAGAGCTGTTGCTTAGATGTGAACTGCCTCCCGCCATCATAGACACTCCTTTTAATGATGCTCCAAAGGTTCTGAATGGGGTAGAGGTCAGGGGAGCATGGGGGTCACACCATAAGTTTGTCCCCTTTTATGCCCATATCAGCCAGAGATGCAGATGTTTTATGTGCAGCATGAGATGGTGCATTATCATGCAGAAAAATGATCTTGCTGTGAAATACACGGTTCTTCTTCTTGAACCATGGCAGGAAGTGCTGTTTGAGAAAATCCACATACATTATGGAGTTCATCTTTAGCGCCTTCAGGGATCCTAAAGGGGCCGACAATCTCTCTCCCCATGATTCCAGCCCAAAACATTACTCCACCTCCTCCTTGTTGGCGCTGTAGCCGTGTTTGCGTGGGGTGTCCATCAACCAGCCATCCTCCACTCCATCCATCTGGACCATCGAGCGCTGCTCGGCACTCATCCGTGAACAAAACAGTTTTGAAATCAGTCTTCATGTAATGTTTGGCCCACTGGAGCCGTTTCTGCTTGTGTGAAGTGGATAGAGGAGGTCGACAGGATGGCGCATGCACAGCTGCAAACCTCTGAAGGACCCTGCATCTTGTTGTTCGGGGGACGTTGGAGGCACAAGCAGCTTCAAAAACTTGTCTGCTGCTATGACAAGGCTTTTTTGCCGCTGCTCTTTCAACCTGACGTAATTGCCTGTAGGAAAGAGTCCTCAATTTGCCCTTATCAGCACGCACACGTGTGTACTGTGAATCAGCTACATACTTCTTGATTGCCAAGACACTTCATCCTGATCATCGCACAATGTTGATTGTAGTCATGCCTTGACCTAAACACTCCACAATTTGTTGCTTCTCAGCAGCCGACACATCCTTTTTCTTTCCCATTTTGGCAGAAAATGTAGGCTGCTTAATAATGTGAGAGAGCCTTCTTAAGTAGTCTTGCCTTTCATTGGACACACCTGCCAAACTAATTAGCACAGGTGTCTGCAATTGCTTACAGTGATATAAAGAGCCCTGACACACATCACCATCAATGAGTTTAACTGACAAACAAACAAATTCTTCCCTTATCACTCCTAAACACTTTTTGCATAATAATTTGGAACGCAGTGTACATGTGCTTTTCCACAAAACACCAGTGGTTCACGTAGTGAATCTTACAGTTCTAACTTGCCAACCGTGGTCTGTATGGAGTTGTTCAATAAAGGGCACAAAATTAAGATAACATAGATGGGAGAGGTCTCTATGAATAGGAATTCCTAAGTATTTGATACCCTGTGAGGGCCAGGCAAAGGGAAAGTTGGACTGGATGGAATCCTATTAGGATTTGGGAAGGGAGACATCGAGGGCCTCAGACTTCGCTGCATTGATTTTAAAATTTTACCATGTAACAAAGTGATCTATTTCAGCCATAACAGCATGGATGGATATATGTGATTGAGTGATATATACTAGGACATCATCAGCAAATAGAGAGCACTTGTACTCGGTGCCTCCCACCTCAATCCACCTAATATTGGGGTTATGGCGAATTGATGAGAGCAGGTGCTCCGTCACTAGGATGTATAAGAGAGGGGACAGAGGACATCACTGCCTTGTCCCATTGGTGATTGTGAAAGGTGATGAAAATGTTCTGACGCACCCCCTGGGCCTTGGGACACCCGGAGCCGGACCCTTTTTGGTGGATGCTGGTGGTTGTAGTCTTCGTGGCGGCGACCCGGTTCCGTGGCTCAGGGCGGTCAAACCAGTGGCGGAACTATTTATGTGGTTTTGATGTTTAAATGTCCGACTACGCCACCCGTGGATTGCGGTCAGAGTGAACCGCCGCTACAGGGCAGACCGCTGAGGCTGGTGTTGTGGGTGCAGCAGAGCGTAGCATAACTCCCCACGGGAGGAGTATAGCCTCAGGGCAGTGTATGCGGAGGATGGGGCTGATGGTGCAGGGCAGCAGCAGTAACGACACGGAGTCAGTGATGCAGTTCAGGGCCTTTACTCACAGTTCTTATTATCCAGACCACGTCTGCAGGTAACGGCTGCCCACGTCGTACTGTGCTCACCAGGTGAGGGGCTCAGACAACTCCCAGATAACTTTGGAGCACTTCACAGGACCCCCTTTGTGTGTCCTTTGTCTGGCCTTTCTTACCAACACTTCTGTCCGGCTGCCTCGGGCCTCCTCTTGGTAAACTTGGCGCCAGTTTCCCTGACCCTATGTGGTGCCTTCCTAGCGGGTGTAGCGAGGGGCTGCGCCACATAAAATGTCAGAGCCTCCGGTTTCTAGCTGAGGGTCGTTTCCTGCCTCCACTAGTTCGGGGACCGGTCTCCCCCTTTGGCCTGACCCCTCCACGCAGGTGGATTCGGGCGTGCGGTGGCGACTCGCCCGTCCGCACCCCTGGGATCCCTTCATTCCTCGTTCCTGGAGCCTTCTCCGCTCCTCTTCCTTCCTTCTCCCTCTTCCAGGCCTGGGCCTCTGTTACTAGGCCCGCCTCCGGAGCAGAGCTCATGCAGAGCCCCTGCTCCCTGCCACTTCTGCTCAGACTTCTCTGCACTGAACTAAGATGGTGCCCACCTTTTATACTCCCTTCTCAATGCACCCAGGAACTGCTTCCTCCCTGCTCCTGCACTACAGGGTTCCCCTTCCTCAGTGTTCCCTCCCCCCACTCCAGCCAGGGACAGGGACTGTCGTGCCCATCTCAGGGGCATATTGGTCGCCCTGCCCCACGGCAATGTGGTGTAATGCATGCAGGTGTCGGGTCCTGATCCACACTCCATCCTTACCTGAGAGTGAGATATCACACCTCTGGGTGAGGTGCAATACGTCTGTAGCAACCGAGCCCTCAGGGTGCTACAGTTCCATTTATCTTCAGCCTAGGTGACGTATTGCGATACAGGGCCGTGATTTTGGCTATAAAAGGGTCCCCTAGACCCCTACCCCAAGCTTTTTAAGAGAATCATATATGGCGTGCCAGGAGACTCTATGGAATGCTTTCTCAGCATCCAATGAGAGAATCTAATTACAAATTTTTAACTGCATCTAGCCCAGGAAATACTTTGTGCCTAGTAGCAGTGTCTGCTAGTCAGCGGATTATCCCGGCTGTTAAGCAAGCTGCACCACCTGTAGTTTAGACACTTAATTTTTTCAAAGGAAATGCTTTGGGACCATGGGATACTTAGTGAAGAGCATCAGGAGGCACCCCAAGGCATAGGGGCTGGGACTGGCAGTAGGATGCCTTGCGGTGGACAGCCGAGCTCGATCCTTATAAAAGCTTTTTAACTGCAGCAGCTTTAGTGGACGCTACTGGAGCTGGAATTACCGCGGCTGCTGGCATGAGACTTGCCCTCCAATAGATCCTTGTAAATGGATTTAAAGTGTATTCATTCAAATTAGAGAGACAATTTAAATTAAAAAGCTTAGAGCTGCCTCCACCACAGGGGGGCTCGCTCGACCCACCAGCGGACAGGCAACAGTGCGGCAGGCAACAGTATTGGGAGAGGGGGGCTGGCCGTCAGGGTTCACCGCGGCTCTGGCACAAACCCGGCGACACGGAGGTGGCACGGGCAGGAGCGGACTGGCCGTGTCGGCTTCTCACTTTTTGGATTTTAGAAGGGCATGACATGCCTATATCTGTGTCTCCCCCTCCTTTTACTCCTCCACCTCTTTTATTTTCGCATGACTATATGTACTTGTCACTTTTCCATGTGTTAGTTATGTCTTCTGAGCAGTTTGTCAGCTTTTGGACACCTTTGAAGGTGTTTTCTATGTGTTTCTATGTGTTTTTGTTTGCCTGCCATTGGTTTTAACGGTGTTCGAAGGTGTTCGACGAACAGTTCGATGAACAGTTCGGCGAACACATGGGTGTTCGACGAACCGAACCGAACTCGAACACTACGGGGGTGGCTCAACACTATTAGAGACATCTCTTAATTAAAATTGCTACAAAAACATATACCATGTAATTAAGGCGAATACCTATGGGCTTAAATGCCTTTATAAACACCAGTGCCTTGACATGCCCCCTCTAAACTCTGCTACTTATATGGGGATACCTAACAGAGAGTGCGCATGCACGCGTGAACGGGCCTGTCTGACTTCCGGTCCTGCGCAACAGACACTGCATGCGTTCCACTGCATGCGTGTCAGGCACAGCGATTCCGTAATTCCCATTTGCTTACAGGACACCTATGTAACTGCCGCATGCGCAGCAAGCAATCTGATCTATCAAACAAATCACATACAGCTGGTGGGAGGAGTACATAAACGGTACATCGTGAACACAAACTAACGCCCCCTATTGAAGAAGCCCAAGGCAAAACGACGTCGTCGGGGTAAATCACAGTCTCATCTTCAGGAGCTAGACATTGAGCCATGTAAGTACTCCCCTTAGAACCATTATGCCTGCTATCTGTGAACTCTGAATGAATTTGCCTCCATATGCATAGCACCTTATCGATGAAATTAACTAATTGTTGCTGGTTTTATCCCCCATTTTTTGACATTACCTTGTCTGAAAAATACAAAATACAACCAAAAATTCATGTACTTGTATAGCTATCAATATATTTATATTTATATACCTTTCAACACAGAGAGAAAAAGCTTTTTTGAACTTGCACTTTATGTTTCTGAATTTTTGAGTAGGGGGATTTAATTTATATTAAAAACTTATTTTTCAGCACTTTATTATTAGGGAATGAGTGCAATAGAAATGGAGTAGAGTATCTTGACACGATTTATTAAAGGAGATAACTTACTATAATAATGCAAGCTTGTAATTGAGATTTGACTTTTTGATCTTTGAAAGTACCTGTTTTTTATATATAAAAAAATCTTTTTAACAAATTATTGGAAATAAAAATGAGTTAATTTTAATAATTGTATTAATATCTTCCTTGAAACTGGGCTGATTCAGCTTGAGTTTGTTTGTTGATGCTTTATCAAGGTGTGCAGTATTATTAAGGAGCAAAATGGGCCAAAAAGAGATTTAACTGACTCCGAAAAGTCAAAAATTGTTGAAAGTCTTACAGGGGAATGCAGCACTCTGGAAGTTGCCAAGTTGTTGGGGCATGATTACATAACCATCCAAAGTTTTGTTGCAAATAGTCAACAGGATCGTAAAAAACTTGTTGAGAAAAAAAGACATACATTATCTGCTAAAGGTTTGAGAACAATGAAACGCGAAGCAACCAGGAAGCCATTATCCTCCAGTGCTGCCATATTCCAGAAGTGCAACCTCTCTTGATTGCCCAGAAGTATAAAGTGTTCAGTGCTCAGAGACATGGCAGAGGTAAGGAGGGCTGAAACCTTACCACTACTGAGCAAGACAGAGAAGGTGAAACGTCAAGACTGGGCCAAGAAATGTCTGAAGACAGATTTTTCAAAGGTTTCATGGACTGATGAATTGAGAGTGACTCTTGACAGACCAAATGGATGGGCCTGTGGCTGGATCAGTAACGGGCACAGACCTCTACTTCCACTCAGACGCTAAACAAGATGGAGGTGGGGAACTGCTATGGGTTGGTATTATTAAAGATGAGCTAGCTGGACCTTTTTGGGTTGAAGACAAACTCAAAATCAACTATCAAACCTACTGCCAGTTGTTAGAAGACACTTTTTTCAATCAGTTGTACAGTAACAAGTCTGTATCTTTCAAGAAAACCATGCTTTTTTTGCAGGACAATGCTCCTTTGCACGCATCAAAATACGTCACTGCTTAGCTAGCTGTCCTTAAAGATGAAAGAATAACGAGACCGTAGGTGCACATTACCAAGGACTTTGCTGCAATTCTCACAAGATTTCTTTCCATTTCTGCCATTTCTTTCCAATTCATTTATTATGACTTTGGCTCTAAAAACTTCATAAAAAAAACTCTACAAATGGTTCCAAACATAGCATTGTAAGTAAGTCATAAATCTTACTACAGATACCATCTGCATACAACTTTTACAGATCAGAAAAAAACATTAAAATTCTTCCAATAAATGTCACACAAGTTTATTGGTAAACTATAACATATTATTTGGGAATTCTACAGACACATTTTTCCTGTGTAGATATATTTAGTTATGAGGCACAAAAATTCTTCCAATAAATGATGTCACACGAGTTTATAGGTCAACTATAACATATTATTTGGGAATTCTACAGACATATTTTTCCTTTGTAGATAATCATGAGCCACATTTTTCAGCACTATTTCTAATTGTTATCCAAAAACACTATTTCCACCCCCGCCACCCTCACAGCAGTGACACTGGCAGCTAACCATTAAGGCCACGCTCTCATATTCAGTATTTGGTCAGTATTTTACATCAGTATTTGTAAGCCCAAACCAGGAGTGGAAGTTAGCTCTCTTTTTCACTTTTAAGCTGGAGTCACAAGAGCGTATGTTGTCTCATGCGAGAGAATCGGGCCAAATATGCAAATGCAACTCGGCTCACACTCTATCAGAGTTTGAGCTGAGTGTCAGTGTGTGAGGGGCACAGGGTTGTAGTCATGGCGAGGGGCTGCTGTTCTCCTCCCAGACCTTATTGTCACTGCCATTAGCAATAGCTGGTGATGGTTGCCTGACAAAGGGTTTCTTCTTTCTTTAGAAAAACTACTTCAATTTTTGATGCTGTTATTGAACTCAGTGAAAAAGTGGATTTATGGGAATATAAAATACACCAAAATTTCTCATTCCTGCTGGATCATCATCTAGCCTTAGTTCAAAAACCTTACTAGAAGCTTTAGATCTAAATAATAATATAATAATAGTGGGTGTCAAATTACCTTGATTCTGGAAATACAAAGTTTTTGATGCCTAAGAGACAGAAGTACTGTACATCTAGCAGGAAGTAAAAGTCCTCTCTATAAATTTCCAATCTCTTTCGAATCTACAATACAGGTGGTCTCTTATATCTGTCTTACAGACGACTGATAGTTACAATTAGTGATGAGCGAATATGTTCGAAATCCGATCTCCAAACTTAAATTTGACACGAATATGGTACATTCGGATTCATGATTGGGAAGGCGAGCATTTTTAATTCAATTTGGGAAAATCGGTAACGTTCAGTGAATAAGTGTGGGAAAATTATTGCGGGGCAACTACAGTGTTTTTAACAGTTTGGCTAGCATAGTGCTTGTGTATGATGAGTGGGGGGGACGTGTGTGATGAGTGGAGGGGCTATGGAGATCTCAGCTGTATGCAGACTCTGCAGAGCTCCTGAGTGCAGAGCACAAAACTTTTTTTTTCATTTGCTAAGCAAGCTATAGTAGCCCACTTAGCTGTATGCACAGTAAAAAAAAATTTTTTTTCTGTTGCTAGCAAGACTGCAAAAAATATTTTTATCTATTGCAAACGTGATACACTCTGCTAAAAGCCACCTATTATTTTAGTGGCGTTGAACTTCAGCTGTTTTCAGAGTAAAAAAATATATTTTTTCTGTTGCTAGACAGACTACAAAAAATATTTTTTTCTTTTGCAAAAGTGTTACACTCTGCTCTAAGCCACCTACTCATTTAGTGGCGTTGAACTTCAGCTGTTTTCAGAGTAAAAAAAATGATTTTTAAAGTTGCTAGACAGACTACAAAGTAGCATCAATTTGACTAGAGTAGAAGTAGTATAATGGGGACCCACACATTTTTTAGACCAGATTGTGCACCAGCACAACAGAATACAAGTTTGACACGTGGTGAACGACTGGAGAGGATGGTGCACTCCTGATTGAGTCTTCATCTGCTGGGTTGGCTGTAGTGGAAAACGTGTGGGTCCCCATTATACTACTTCTACTCTAGTCAAATTGATGCTACTTTGGTGGTTTTAGTCCCTAATTTTTTAAAATGTGAACACTCTTGATTGAGTCTCCATCTATTGGGTTGGCTGTAGTGGAAGAGTTGTCCTTCCTAATTCCACAATTTCTACTGTACTAAAATTGATGCCACTTTGGTTGTGTTTGCCACTAATTTTTTGAAATGTGAGGAATCCTGATTGAGTCTCCATCTATTGGGTTGGCTGTAATGGAAGAGGTTTTGGTCTCCTTTACAATAGTTATACTCTAGTGAAATTGATGCCACTTTGGTGGTGTTAGGTCCTAATTTAGGGAAATGTGAACACTCGTGGTTAGGTTTACATCTCCTGGGTTGGCTATAGTGGAAGAGGTGTCAGTCATAATTACACTATTTCTACTATAGTGAAATTGATGCCACTTTGGTGGTGTCTGCCACTAATTTTTGGAACTGTGGAGAATCCTGATTGGGTCTCCATTTATTGGGTTGATTGTAGTGGAAGAGGTTTTGGGCTCCTTTACAATAGTTAAACTCTAGTGAAATTGATGCCACTTCGGTGGTGTTAAGCTCTAATTTAGGTAAATGGGAACACTCTTGGTTAGGTCTCCATCTATTGGGTTGGCTGTAGTGGAAGAGTTGTTGGTCCTAATTACACTATTTCTACTATAGTGAAATTGATGCCACTTCGCTGGTGTCTGCCATTAATTTTTGGAACTGTGGGGAATGCTGATTAGGTCTCCATTTATTGGGTTGGCTGTAGTGGAAGAGGTTTTGGTTTCCCTTTCAATAGTTATACTCTAGTGAAATTGATGCCACTTTGGCGGTGTTAGGCCCTAATTCAGGGAAATGTGAACACTCCTGGTTAGGTCTCCAGCTCTTGGGTTGGCTGTAGTGGAAGAGGTGTCAGTCCTAATTACACTATTTCTACTGTAGTGAAATTGATGTCACTTTGGTGGTGTCTGATTGGGTCTCCATCTACTGGGTTGGCTGTAGTGGAAGAGTTGTTGTAGCATCGGCATCTCTGCCTTCTGCTGGACAGAGATGCCGTTCCCCTCACCACTGCGGTCCCGGTCCGGCATCTTCCTGCTCCCCTTCTGCTGCTGTGACGCGCACCGCGCGCAGCTTCCCGGGCACTGTGCTTAGGGCGCGCTCCCTCCCTCTTAAAGGGGCCACGGGTGCTGTCCGAAAGAGTCCCGGCCAATGGCCGGAGGACCTCCCCTATATAAAGGACCACCTCCAAAATGGAGGTGTCTGTGCAAGGTTGTTGTTTTGTGTGCTAACACTTTCCTCAGCCCTCGGGTCCCGCAACCTGTCAGCCTTGCCTGCCAGTCTGTCTAACAGTCCTGCCCACCAATCTGTCTAACAGTCCTGCCCGCCAGTCTGTCTATCAGCCGTGCCTACCAGCCTGCCTACCCGGAGCACCTGCCAGTTACCTGCCGTGCCCGCCAGCCTGCCTGCCTGGAGCACCTGCCAGTTACCAGCCGTGCCCGCCTGCCTGCCTACCTGGAGCACCTGCCAGTTACCTGCCATGCCCGCCAGCCTGTCTACCTGGAGCACCTGTCTGGCTATCTGCCGTACTCGCCTGCTTGCCTACCCGGAGCACCCGTCTGGCTATCTACCATGGTCACCACCTTGCCTACCCGGAGCACCTGTCTGGCTATCAGCCGTACCTGCCTGCTTATCTACCCGGATCACCCACCAGCCTTCCTGCTGTGATCATCCACTGTACCGATTAGCTCCAGCCATCTGACCCGAGGAAGTCACCTGCTCTCACACAAGGTCGGTTCCAGAGTGGCACCTTGTTCACCTGCCCGCTCCCTCCCTGGCCCCCGTAGTCAACTAAGCCGCTGTGTGACCTGGGTCGGTCCGAGTAGGCCCCTAGTTACGCCCCTCTGGTCCCTCCTTGCACCGAAGCACAAAGGTTCAACCACCCAGACCTGTAACAGTTTTTCACAGGCCATGGAATCCGGTGACTCTCAGGCTCCTTCGCTCTCTGACCTGTACCAGGAGTTCTCTCGTCAGCGATCCCAACAGGAAACTATCCTGTCCTATATGCGGACAGTCAACTCCCACCTGGACACGCTATCCACCTCAACTGTGTCCGTCTCTAACCGAGTGGCACCTGCTCCAGTGGCACCTCAACCCAGTGGCTCTGTGGCACCCGGCTTTGGACCCCGGCTCTCTGCGCCTCCACGTTTTGGTGGTGACCCTGTCTTTTGTCAGGGCTTCATAAATCAGTGCATGCTGCACTTTAAACTCCTGGAACACCAGTTCAACTCCGACCGGGCCAAGGTGGCGTTCATCATATCTCACCTCACTGGGGAGGCGTTTGCATGGCTTAACCCTCTGTGGGAAAGAGGGGATCCTCTGGTGTCCGATCTTCTGGCTTTCCTCGCTGCCTTCTGGAAGGTATTTGATGAGCCCGGACGAAAATCTTCTACTGCCTCCTCACTTCTCCGTCTTTGCCAAGGGAGTCTCACTGTGGGCCAGTATGCCGTACGTTTCCGAACCCTCGCATCTGAATTTGCCTGGAACAATGAGACCCTGGTGTCCACATTTTGGGAGGGCCTTTCCAGACGGATCAAGGATGAGCTAGCCAGTCATGACATCCCTTCCACCCTGGACAACCTGGTGTCATTAGCTACTCAGATTGACATCCGTTTTCTGGAACTTGCTAACGAGACGACCCGGGAGAGAAGATTTCCGCATCTCGCTCCAACATTCCAAAGGCCAGTGTCGCAACCAGCAACCCCCCAGCATGTTCGTCAGAGCCTATGCAAATTGACCAAACCAAGATGGTCAAGTCTAGCCTGGAAACACGCCGAGCCAAGGGAAGTTGCTTTTACTGTGGCAGAATAGAGCATCTGATCCGTTCCTGCCCAGTGAGGCCGGGAAACTCCAGTGTCTAGGACCGCTCAGAAAGGTCGTCCTAGGCAAGAGTAAATGCTCTCCATCCTTGACTCTGTCTGTTTCTATTTTCAGTGGTGAGACCTACTTCTTCGAGACTGCCCATCAGGATTCCGGAGTCGCTGGGAACCTTATTCAACAGGCCGTTGTGGAGCGTTATCAGATTCCTACCGTACGTCTGGCTGAAACGTTGGTGGTTGCCTTCATGGATGGGAGGCTTCTTCCTGAAACCATCTTGCTTGTCACAGGGCCTGTAACCCTTCAGGTGGGAATTCGGCACTCGGAGCAGATCTCCTTTCATGTGCTGTCCAGTCTCTCTCACTCCCTCTTGCTTGGTCTACCCTGGTTACAAAGACATGAGCCCGTCCTGAATTGGAGATCTGGTGAAGTGCTCCGTTGGGGTCAGGAATGCCATGAGTCCTGTCTGATTCCGGTTCATCCTGCTCGACCCCTGTCTACTCCGGCTAATCTACCTGGTCTACCGGCACCCTACTGGTCCTATGCGAACGTCTTTGACAAAAAGGAAGCGGAGACACTACTCATAGGCCGTATGATTGCCCCATCAACCTGGTACCCGGTGCTTCTACTCCCCGCGGGCGAATATACTCTTTGTCGCTGGCCAAAACCCGTGCCATGTCTGAGTACATAGAGGAGAATCTTGCTAGGAGATTTATCCAGAAATCTACCTCCCCGGCTGGAGTAGGATTCTTCTTCGTCAAGAAGAAAAACGACTCTCTATGTCCCTGAATCGATTATAGGGGCCTTAACCAGATTACCATAAAAAATAAGTACCCCCTGCCTCTCATCTCGGAGCTGTTTGATCGCCTTAAAGGTGCGAGGATCTTCACCAAGCTCGATCTTCGTGGGGCGTACAATTTGGTCCGGATTCGCCAAGACGAGTGGAAGATGGCATTCAACACCCGGGACGGTCACTACGAATACCGCGTGATGCCCTTTGGTCTCTGTAATGCTCCAGCCGTCTTCCAGGAGCTGGTTAACGACATCTTCCGTGATCTCCTGTATTCTTGCGTGGTGGTGTACCTGGACAATATCTTGGTTTTTTCTCCGGATCTGCTCTCTCACCAGAGGGATGTTCGTCAGGTTCTGCTGAGGCTCCGGAAGAATCGCCTGTACGCTAAATACGAGAAATGGCTCTTTGAGCCTCTCTGCTGTTCCTGGGTTACATTATCTCCGAGACTGGTCTGCGAATGGATCCCGAGAAGGTGTCTGCTGTCTTAAAGTGGCCCCGACTGGAGGGGTTGTAGGCGATTCAACAATTCCTGGGCTTCGCCAACTATTACCGCCTCTTCGTTCTTCATTTCTCCTCCTGGACTGCTCCCATCTCTGCGCTCAACCATAAATGAGCAAATCCCAGGGAATGGACTTCTGTCAGCCTTGCCCACCAGTCTATCTAACAGTCCTGCCCGCCAGTCTATCAGTCGTGCCCACCAGCCTGCCTACACGGAGCACCTGCCAGTTACCTGCCATGCCCGCCAGCCTGCCTACCTGGAGCACCTGCCAGTTACCTGCCGTGCCCGCCAGCCTGCCTGCCTGGAGCACTTGCCAGTTACCTGCCGTGTCCGCCAGCCTGCCTACCTGGAGCACCTGCCAGTTACCTGCCATGCCCGCCAGCCTGTCTACCCAGAGCACCTGTCTGGCTATCCGCCGTACCCACCAGCTTGCCTACCCGGAGCACCTGTCTGGTTATCAGCCATACCTGCCTGCTTATTTACCCGGATCACCTGCCAGCCTTCCTGCCGTGATCATCCGCTGTACCAGTCAGCTTCTGTCATCTGACCCATGGGAGTCACCTGCTCTCACACAAGGTCGATCCCAGAGTGGCACCTGGTTCACCTGCCCACTCCCTCCCTGGTTCACAGAGTCGACTAAGCCACCATGTGACCTGGGTCGGTCCGAGTAGGCACTTAGTTACGCCCCTCTGGTCCCTCCTTGCACCGAAGCACAGAGGTTCCACCACCTGGACCCGTAACAGTTGTCTTTCCTAATTCTACAATTTCTACTGTACTGAAATTGATGCCACTTTGGTGGTGTCTGCCACTAATTTTTGGAACTGGAGAATCCTGATTGGGTCTCCATCTATTGGGTTGGCTGTAGTGGAAGAAGTTTTGGTCTCCATTAAACTACTTCTACTCTGGTGAAATTGATGCCACTTTGGTGATGTTAGGTCCTAATTTAGGGAAATGTGAACACTCCTGATTGAATCTCCATCTACTGGGTTGGCTGTAGTGGAATAGGTGTTGGCCCCCATTAAAATTGATACACTCTATTGAAATTAATTCTATGGTGTAGATATTGTTTTCACAGGGGTACACATGATAAAACAGAAATTGGTTTTCTTTCTACCGTGGAATATAAAACAGGCTATATTTCATCTTTTAATTCTTTGGTGCAGATATTGTTCTCCACACAAGAGTACACAGACATGATAAACTCAAAATTGGTATAGAAAGCAGACTACATCTGAGCTTAATATTCTTTGAGGCCAATATTGTTCTCCATATAGGGGGAAAAAAAAGTTGGTTGCAAGGAGCTTCCTGACCTTTATCCCCAGACATTAACCCCTCCGTGGGGGGAGGTGATCATGAAGAGACTCAGAAACCCGAGGGTCACGCGGACTGTACTGTGTTGTCAGGGCAAGAAGAGGAGGAGGGTGACTCTCAGGGTGAGGAATGGGATAACATTTTGGATGATGGTGAGGTTGTGGCTTCCACTTGGTGCGAACCTAGAGGCACGCAGCTGAGTAGGTCATCTGAGGAGGTGGAGGAGGAGGAAGACAAGGAGGTTACATTGTGTCCTACGGCACACACATGGAGTGATGCAACCATGATGAGCACTGCATCCTTAGCCACAACTGTGGCTGTGGCCAGCAGCGGTTGCGGGTCTGCAGCTCGCAGGGGTAGCAAGGGTTGCCTAGCTTGGGCATTTTTTTAGACCGCAAAGGAAAGGCCAACTCACTTTATCTGAAAACGTTGCAAGAAAAAACTCAGTAGAGGGAAAAAGTGAAATAATTTGACTACTACATTCATGAACCTTCACATGCGCAATCAACATGCTTTACACTGGCAATCTCACTGAGAAAAAATGTGGACGAGCAGACCTCAACAACCATCAGCCACCCCATCAATTGCATCTGCTGCTTATTCTTCCTCCTCTGTTATGGTGCCAAGCATTGTCAAGCAGGTCTCTGCCCGCAGAACCTCCGTTTTTTTATCCGATCCAGTCAGGCTGAGTGACAGCTCGTCAGCTGTAACGGAAGTGGATATGTCTACTGTGTTTTTTTCACCGATGACACCACATGTTTTTCAATCTACCGTAACATCTCCGCCTGCACCTCACTTATGGTCCAGCAGTTTGTCCAGTTCACTGTACTCTGCCCTCTCTCAACAATGGAGTCAGGCCTCGGTCCCGTAGTTGTGGTCATGTAAAAGATAATTTTCTCCTACATATAACAAAGCTAAGAGATTAAACTCCACCATCTCCAATTAGTTGGCCACGGTAATATTGGTGTTAGGCCTTAATTTTTTGAAATGTGAACACTCCTGGTTGGGTCTCCATCTGCTGGGTTGGCTGTGGTGGAAGAGTTGTTGGTCACTATTATACTCATTCAACTCTAATGAAATTAATTCTTTGGTGCAGATATTGTTGTCACAGGGGTACACATGATAAAATCAAAATTGGTTTTCTTAGTACCGTGGAATATAAAGCAGGCTATATTTCATCTTTTAATTCTTTGGTTCTGATATTGTTCTCAATACAGGGGTACACATTTATTAATGAGAGAGCACTAAATGTGCTCAACTTAGTGGTTCAGCGGTTTCTCAAAACCTACCCAGATCTGCCAGAGCTACTTGTGAAAATACAACGCATGTGTGCCCATTTCAGAAAGTCTATAGTGGATTAAATAAAAAGTGGTCTATGGAGCGCTAAAGAAATTAACACTGGAGATAACAGATTTGGGCTAAAAAATAAAATGTAATGAGCCCTTTCCACAATGCGTTTCGATAGTAAACTATCTTCCTCAGGTGGTACAAGGGTATAAATACAACATAAGACATATATAGACAAAACTTCACAGTAATTGGTTAATACTAATTAGTTAACCTGGGTCCAATTAAAGAGACCCTTCATGTGCTGATGCATGGTGCCTCTATTGGTTTAACATGAGTCACCTTCACATAGATAAAAACTCAAGAACATATTGGATAAGGTATGAAATATGGCAATACATATTAGTAATATGGCATATGGCAATACATATTAGTAAACAATATTGGATAAGGTATGAATTATGGCAAGACATATTAGTAAACAATTATACATCGAAAAAATTCCATCAGTCATAAAAATTTATGAATAAAAATGCTAGACATATATTCACCATTATAAACATACACTTCACCAATGCGGAGTACAAAAACGTTGCTATATAATGACGTATTGCAAATTGGTGATAAGCAAAAGAGAAAAGATTCATTTAAAACATGTCCCTAAGAACTGGTTACATTTTCAAGAGCTAGATTCAGACCTTTCTGGGGCTAGCGTTCCCAATTTGAAGATTCAAAAGCTCTCTTTATTAATTAAATTCGCCATTCGGTCAGGGACAGTATCGGGTATATGGTCAATAATAGTAAGCCTCATATCTCCTGGATCTTTTTGGTGGACAATACTAAAGTGTTTAGATACACTATGTAATTGATAACCTATCTGAATGTTGTGTCTATGTTTATTTAGACGTGCGTGCATGGTTTTTATTGTTCGACCCACGTACTGGAGGTTACATGTACATTCAAGTAGATAAATCACATGTCGATTGGCAATTCACATTATGTTTGATGTAAAAAAAATTTCCTGTAGTGTATGATGAAAAATTCTTTTGATTACCATTTTGAATGACTCGATAACATAAACATTTAGGCGTATTACATGGAAGACACCCCAAACACATGCCCTCTTGCAAAGGTTGTGTTTTAGACCTCAAGGATGTACTACTTGGTGCTATCATGTTTTTGTTCTTCCTGTAAATGATACTTGGCTTATTGGGTAGGAAGGGTCCTAAAATAGGATCACCCTTCAAAATAAACCAAAATTTATTCAAAATTTTTTGGATGGTAACCCTCGATTGGCTGAACGTAGTGACCATGCTCCATTTGGTCAAATCCGATGCCACTTTATTCCTACCCTTATTTTTGTCAGTGGATAACTCAATCCTATCAAGGCACATATTTTGGGTAAGGGTCCTAGTTTTGGAAAAGGCATCCATCAATAATTTTTTCGGTTAGCCTCTTTGTAATAATCGTTTTCTTAATATTTTTGATTCCACTAAAAATTCAGAGTCCCTTGTGCAGTTTTTCCGGATCCTCCAATATTGCCCATAAGGGACATTGGTGATCCATTTTGGGAGATGTCCACTATCAAACCTTAGATAGCTGTTGACATCCACAGATTTAAAAAAGGTTGATGTGAATAATCTTCCCATCGAATCAAACTGCACCATAAGATCCAAGAATTGTAAGGCAGCTTTAGAAAAAGTCGCTATGAAGGATAAACCCCATGAGTTGGAGTTGAGTTCTTCAACAAATTTCAATGCACTCTCACTCGTACCCTTCCACAAAAGGAATAAATCATCTATGAAGCAGCGGTAAAACACTACATAATTAGCTGCCATGGGGGACAGTGCAATGAAGATGGACTCAAAGACCCCCGTAAACAAATTTGCTTACCTGGGGGCGAATCTCGTCCCCATCGCACAGCCCCTTATCTGACGATAGACCACCCCTTCAAATGTGAATACATTGTTGTTTAATATAAACATAACAGATGTTTTAAGAAATTTCTTTTGCTCGATCGGAATATTAGTGTCCCTCGACAAAAATTAATCAATTGCTCGCAACCCCAGCTCATGGGATATATTGCTATAAAGAGCACTGACATCAAGTGTCAAGATGAGACAGTCATTCATAGGGGGGAGGGTTTTAAAAAGTTTAATCAATTGAGAAGAATCTCTCAGATAGGAATCAAGCTTGAGGACATATTTTTGAAGGAAAAGGTCAACATAATGTGAAAGATTACTGGTAATGGAACTAATTCCCGAAATGATAGGGCGGCCCGGGAGATTGGTATAGCTTTTGTGTATCTTGGGGAGGAAATAGAAAAAAGGAACCCTAAATGTTGTTATATCTAAGAATTTTTTTCTCTTTTTTATTTAAAAGACCATTTGCATGCACGGCCCTAATGTGCTCCTTATATTTTAAGAATATGGAAACCGACGGATCATGGGATAACATTTCATAATAGTCATGGTCATCCAAAATTCTTTTTCCCTCCCCAAGATACCAGCCTCTGTTCATGAGTACTACGCCACCACCTTTATCAGCGCTCTTAATGAAATGACTGCTCGTCTCTCACCGGGACTTAAATTGTCTCTAGTTTTTTGATGTTCAAAAGACCGAATATCTTTTAAAATAAGTTGTTGGAATGTTTCAATATGAGAGCCTTTATGATGTAATGGATAGAATTTACTCGAATGTCCATGCACATCTACATGCACCGGTTCATTCTCTAGGTCAGTAGCAAGAGAGGAGTTTTGTAAAGGTGAAATTATAGTTTTTCCTCTCCTTTCTTCTAGTAAAAAATGCCGTTGTATAGTTAGTTTTTTAAAGAAATCATTAAGATCAAGGTATAAAGAAAACACATTAGTTGGGGAGTTAGGGCAGAAAGACAAACCCCGTTCGAGTAATCGGACCTCATCATCAGTTAGATTGTGGTCCGACAAATTGAAAATTCCTAAATTCCCATTCATGTTCTTATGTTCTAATTGGCCTTTGTCCTCTTTTGTAATATGTCTAGTAGAGGTATTGGGTCTGCAGAGGGTTCGTCCACTCCCTTTGCAGCCCCGTTTTCTCTTTTTGTCTTTGGGTGACGCCCGGGGGCAACCCGAAAAAAGTGTGTAATTTTTGAATCCCTCAAACTGGGATTCTGATTATTAATGACATTTTTCTCATTCGAAGGAAAAGGAGGATAAGCCCTAATTGACGATTCCTGTACCGATGGAGTTAAGTCAATAGTCGAAGAGAAATTACAAAAATCTAATGAAGGAGCTGAGGAGTGGGTGATATTAACAGTGTCAGGTTCCTTGATCGGAGAAGTGCAGGTCCCATCCACAACAGGTGTTTCACAAGGAAAATCACTGTTGATTGGATGGTGATCAGTTTGTGAAGGTGTATAGTTGTGCACTGTCAGCAAGGATAGATTCTTGGAGTCAAAATGGACTTCCATTTGTGTGGATATAGCTATAGGTGAAGAATTGATTTCAAAATCTAGTGGAAGCTGGACTAAGTCTTTATCTAGAGGTTGAACTATTGGGGCCACAACAAAAGATATGGGATTTCAGTCCAAAGAGGACTGCATAGTCTGGATGCTATCTAGGTTTTTTATATCAATTGAAACCTTCTTATTATTTTCTGATCTATTTTCATTCACCACAGATTTTGTGACTCCCAATTTTACAGAGGCAATTGACAAAGTTTTTTTATGCTGTTCGTAAAAAATTTTTTGTTTAGTAGATTTAAGACATTTCAAAGATAGACTTTTCCTTCTGTCGGGGGATTCAACTGTAGTGGACAAAGGGTTTGAAATTGTAGTGGGAACGGATTTTGATCCATGAGTGATATTAACTGGTTCCTGTCGGGATAGGATAGAAGAACCAGCAATTTCATCTATTGTACATATATCCTTCCTATCACGTAGTAATTTTGCTGCTTTTTTTCTTATAATATCCTCTTCAAATTTAATTAATCTGAATTTGAGATTTATTTCTCTCTCATTAAACTCTACAAAGGGAACAAATGAGTCAAGGTTCCTTCTGAGTGATCTGAGTTCCTCTAAGGTCTGTTGCGCTAGAAGGATTCTTTTGGCAATGAGAAGGTTCATCATACCAAGACAACAATTCAGCGAGTAATCATCCCATTCTTTAGTAAATGCCAGGTCTTGTGGGAAAGAAGATTTTTGTGTTAACCTCAGACCTCTAGGTACAATTTTTTCAGCTATATAACGTCTTAGGAATAAAGTATCCACATGATTTATAATCTCAATCTTACTCTTATTTTCATAATCTAAGAAAAGTTTTAACATCTGTTGCCTATCTATTTCAGTAAAGGGTTGAAGATTGATATTGATATTCAATGATGAACTATTATTTGGAAGACCCAATATTTCAGATATGAGGTGTTCTCTGTGACATTCCCGATTAGTATAAAAAAATTCCATATTGCTCTGCAAATTTAAACCATATAGATTGACAAAATTGCAATATCTGTGATTACAGGGTCTTGTAAGGCCCAATTAATTTATTTTTTTTTATATATAAATAAAATGATCCCAAAAGGGGACAAAGAGAATTGTCAAGCCAATAAAAATTGTTAAAGTAGATAAACAAGGTTCTGACAATGAATCATAATGATGTAATGAAACTAAATATCAAAAATCAGTTTTTTCCTTTTTTTTCCAATGACAAAAAACACACAAAATTCATATATGCACAGTATTCAGCAAGTCCAAATGATTAATGGAAGATAATTCCATGATTAAATACCAATTTGTATCCAATGGATTATAGATGAAGTTCATCAGATTAAGGATGATGGGTGGATGCAGGAACATCACACAGCAGCAGCTCTGCGGGAATGATCCCATGCCGGTCAGCGTCAGAGTATAGGAGAGAAAAGAAGAAGAGCGCCTATGTGAAGGACCTGATAGATTGATGTGGCAAAACTAGCCAAGGAGCCACTCACCTATTGGGGTTGTGCACCCCTGTTGTGCACCCCTGCACATCCTTTCAACCAACAGGACCTGTGATGACGCGCACCTGATCCCGAGTCACGTGGTCTGTGGGCCGTCACGTGGTCCGCAACTTGCAACCCGGAAACGGTGAACACGAACGGCGGTTTGCAACACACTGCACGTGGCCTGTCCAGCCACCTGCACCGCACGGTGAGACTTGCCTGTTCCCTCCATCTTCACATTACCAACGGGGTTGCGCAGGGGTGCACAACCCCAATAGGTGAGTGGCTCCATGGCTAGTTTTGCCACATCAATCCATCAGGTCCTTCACGCTCTACTTCTTTTCTCCCCCATTTCAGAAAGTCAGGTCCAGCTTCCGCCACTCTGCCAGTGCTTCTGCAGCATTTGCAACTTCCAGCTCACCGACTGAGGTGCAATGTCACCACACGTTGGAAATCAACACTGCAGATGTAGGGAAGGATTTGTGAGCAGCAGAGGCCAGTTGTTGAGTATCAGCATCCACACACCCATTGGAACTCAGGTCAGCCTCCGCACATAAGAGCTGTTGAGTGGGCATGGATGTCTGACATCTGTGCCATCCTCCAAAACTTTGAGAACTCCACCAAGATGGTAAGCAGCGATGATGCCATAATTAGCTTCACCATCCCTCTTCTCTGTCTACTGAAACGCTCGCTGCTCACAGTTAAAGAGGAGGCATTGCAGGCGGAGCAAGGAACTATACAGCCCAGCCTCATCTCATCTCAATGTATATTTGGTAATAAGGAGGAGGAGGAGAACATGGACAGTTGTTCTCTTGGTGAGGACAGGGAAGTCTTGGCTGTCTTGGAAGTCTTCATACCCCTCTTTCAGTCTGTGGGAAAGCTGTATGAGTTTCGCTTAATGATGACGTTGAGTGGCCTAAACCGTGGCTTTGCTTATGCAAGTTATTCCTCAAAAAGCATTGCAGATCAGGCCATTGCCCAACTCTGTAGTCATGAAATTCAAGGTGCAAATAAAGATCTTTGTGTGTCGAAGCACCACCAAGAAGTGTGAGCTGATGTTGGATGGAACAAGCTGCATTAGAGGACTTTCCTGGGAGAAATGACAGCTGGAGTAGATACGGTTTCCCTCTCCTTTCACTGAGCTAAAGAATGTGGCTGAGGTGAAATACAACTGTCACCGAGAACAGTGTAAGACTGAAGAACACTGGGCCCACCAGAGCATTTGATTCTGAGGAACCACTTTTCTCCCCCTCTCAAGAGCCCCATAGCAGCTGCAAGATTTGCACTATGAACTCTCCAGAAGGAGAAGCCAGGGCCCATCGGACGAGTTTCTGGTTCTCTTTTGGGTCCGTCCAACCCTGCCAAGAAGCAACCCTGGCTAAGAAAAGTCTGTGTGAAGGGTCCCGGACACTCTATGGCTGCTTTTTTAATGTAGACTGGCTCCAGCAATCCATAAGATTGCAATCTATAAGATCCCTTCACTGGCTCCCAATTGCCCAGCGTATCCAGTTCAAACTACTAACACTGACATACAAAACCATCCATAAACTTTCTTCTCTGTATATCTCTGAACTAATCTCCTGATATATTCCCTTACATAATCTACGGTCCTCCCAAGACCTCCTTCTCTCCTCCACACTTATTTGTTCCTCATCCAATCGCCTCCAAGACTTCTACCAAATATCCCCCATCCACTGGAATTCGGTGCCTCAACATGTCCGATTAGCCATCACATTCGGATCCTTCAGACATAACCTGAAAACCCATCCCTTCAAGACAGCCTACAGCGTGCCATTGCTTCGCTGCCACCTCAACACCACCGAAGCTAATGCAACTGTACAACCTACTGTCTCATTCCTCACCATCCTATAGAATGTAAGGCCGCAAGTGCAGGGTCTATAAGACTTAAGATGCAATATTTCACCTTGGCAAAGCCCAGTTATGGTCTCCCTCTGATATCTAACAATAACAAACAGGTCATGCTGGAGAAACTTGCACCTACTGCCACTCAGCGTCTTCAGCTCCTTTGTGAGAAACTAATGTTTGGGCAGCCAGTCTACCAAATAAAATTGCTGAGATACGGAAATTGTGGATGGCTTCGCTTCTGGTACTGGGTGCAAATACAAAACAATGGCGTGCCATTCACTGGATATTCCTGGCTGGTTGGAGACAAGATCATTCCCTCAGAAAAGTAGATGGTGGCCTCTTTCATCATGATGGAGTTTTCTCTACTAGTAGTCTGGTTTTTATACTAAAGATCCTGCCAATTTTTATAGTTTAGGTGAGCACACAAAGACCGTGGATTCTGCAGCAGTGTATCCAGGCTGGGATAGTGGTGAAGAAATTGATGTACAATCAGGTTGAGGATGCGAGCCATGCAAGGCACGTATGTGAGGTTGCCCCGGCGTAGGGCCGCCACCAGGTTTGCACCGTTATCGCACACGTCCTTTCCTTGCTCCAGGTTCAGTGGAGACAGCCATTGCTCAAACTCGGCCTGGAGAGCTGTCTACAACTCTTCAGCTGTATGACTGTGATCTCCAAGGCATATTAATTTCAACACTGACTGATTGTGGTGAGCCCTGGCTGCGCAGTACGGAGGCGGGGGGGATTCTCTATCTACTGTTGGAATGTGTGTCTCATTAAGGCAGAGGTTGAGGGTGCAGGTGGAGGCCCTAGAGGAGGTGGAGGAGGCAGAAGCACTGGAGGAAGTGTAAGATACAGAGGTTTGGCCTTGGGGATTCCAACACTTGCTGTCTAGTGACACCTTGGTGTCTAGTGGTTAAGTTCTTCATCCCCTGGTGTGTAGTAGTTTAGTTCTCCAACCCTAGCTGTTTAGTAGTTTAGTTTCCCAACCCCTGTTGTCTTATTAGTTTAGTTCTCCAACCCCTGTTTTCTATTAGTTTAGTTCTCCATGTTTTGGTGTATATTTGTTTCATTCTCCAACCTTAGCTGTTTAGTAGTTTAGTTCTCCAACCCCTATTGTCTATTAGTTTGGTTCTCCATCTTCTGGCGTCTAATGGTCTAGTTCTCCATCCCCTGGTGTGTAGTAGTTTAGTTCTCCAACCCTAGCTGTTTAGTAGTTTAGTTTTCCAAGCCCTGTTGTATATTAGTTTAGTTCTCCATGTTCTGGTGTGTATTTATTTCGTTCTCCAACCTATCCATGCCCACCCCCACGGGTTAACATCTGGTGCTGAGGTATTGGATTCTTCTCTGACCCTACTTCGTCCGGGCACAGATCAACTGAAAAAAATTTTGGGCATCGCTACACATGCTTTCCCCCTCTTGAGTCTGTGAAGCTTTGGATCAGACCTCTGATGCCCCAGAATGGAATGTGTGAACAGCTCTGCAGACTCACCCATCTGTGCTTCCCCACAGTCAGTCTACAGTTGGAGAGTTGTGATGCTGGTGAAAACAAGGGTAATTGGGGTGCCACCTCTGAGGACTGTATTGTGTGTGACGTTAAGGTGGAAGAAGAGGAGCAGTGGCCACTTGATGCAGTGCTTGTCATCCACTGGAGCACATGTTCTTCCTGGCCTTCATCTACAAGGCATGCCATTGTTCTCACTGCAGCAAATAAATGAGTCGGTCGACAGGGGTAGGGGTACTCGGCTATTGGGATGGATGGGTTACTTCTGTGAGGATCACGGTTGGTCGTTTCCCAGTTCCGTGCCCTGGACCGTCAGTAAAGGGATGGGGGTGAGGATGATGGGAGTATTGTGTCCTGAGTCTCCTAACGCCTCCTGTGGTAACTGGTAAAATCAGTTACCAGCGCTGTGTATGGTTGCTGAGGTGATCGGCATACGGCTTGTACGAACGCTATAGACAGTAATGTCAAAGTAGGCACACACACACATTAAGTCTTTTGTTTCAGTTCCTTTCTTTTACTGGTGTCCGGTAACAGGTACAGTTCAGGAGGGTAACCAGGTTTTCTGTGCAGGTAGAGATATTCACTCTGGAGATTTGTGAGGCCTCCTCTAACAATGTGTGCGTTGTTTGGGATCAGTCCTGCCTTAAGCTGAACCTGCCACCTTTTACTTTCTTTGGGGTCCTTCTCCACAACTGACAATGAGGACCTTTCCTTGGGGCTACCAATTCTCTTTCTGGGCCCCTGGTCCTATACTTGGTCAAGTTTGGCAACTCTTTCCCCTTCTTCTTCAGGGGGAGTAGATCCTCCTGACCTGTCCGGGTTTTCTATGCTATTCCTGAATTAATAGCAATCTTGGACTCCGGTGTCCGGGTGAGCTAAAGGGCTAATAGTTTTATCTCTTTCTTTCTCCTTCTAGCCTCCGTCCCTCTCTCTAGGGCGCTTCACAACACAGACCTGTTTCCTAGTTCAGGGCTTAACTGGTCCCCGGCCAACAGCTCTCTGTCTCTCCCTCCTCCTTCACCCGTCTCAAGACTAACTCCGGTTTGCTGTCTCCCTGGAAACTGACTCCTCCCCTCAGACCTGGGGTGGAAGGTGTTGTGTGTGCCCAAGTGTACATCTCTCCCTGTACCTATGGATCCTGTGGTAATCCCCTGCAGGGGTGCCACATAAGCATACTTCTCATCTCTCATATCATATGTGTCTGACAACCCAAAACAACTATTAAATACTTTCAAGTCTCTCCTCTGTCCAACAGCTCCCCCTCCCTCTCATCTCAGCTGAAGACTTAGCCTCATTCTTCAATGGCACCGTATGGCAAAACTTTTGCTTAAAATCCCAACAGCCCCTCCTCATAACTACTCAACTCTCCTCCTCCAAAACCAGCTTCTCCACCATCACAGAAATCATCTTTACTTTCCAAATCACATCTCACCACCTGTGAACTTGACCCAATACCATCCCATCTCATTCCAAACCATACCAAATTCTTCATCCCAAACCTAACCCTCCTTTTCAACCTGTCACTAACAACTGGTGTCTTCCCCTCATGATTCAAACCTACCTCAATCACACCCATCCTCAAAAAGCCCTCCCTTGACCCATCCTATGTCTAGCTATCGCCCCATCTCTCTTCTCCCCAATTCCTCCAAACTACTGGATCAACGCGTCCATTTTGGCCAGGATATGTCCATCTGAAACAACGGATACTGGCAGCCTGTACTAGCATTTATTTTGCGGTGTTGCTATCAGTGTGTCAAAAGTGGGAGAAGAGGGTTGCATTGACAATCCAACACAATGGGCAGCACTTTGAACACATTTTATAAGTGGTCATAAACTTGTAAAAAACTCATGACAGAAAAAAGTTATGCTAAAACCAAGCACACCATTGTTTTTCTTATGAAATTCTCAATAAGTTTGATGTGCCAAATGACCCTATTCCCATTGAAAAAAATAAAGTTGGATCCAAAATGGCAGACTTCAAAATGGCTGCCATGGTCACCACCCATCTGGAAAAGTTTTCCCCCTCCCATATACTAATGTGCCACAAGCAAGAAGTTGATGTCACCAACCATTCCCATTTAATTTAGGTGTATTCATATTGACAAGCCCAGGGGAATGGGGATAACTCGGTATCCGGGCCTTTAGCCTGGCCTTTAGGGATGTCGCGGTGGTGGGCTCCCGTGCCCGTACCCTGGGGTCGCTCTTTAAAAAGGGGGTTGATATTTGTAAAGTTTATAAAAGAAAGAGTTCGTGACGCCACCTGTGGCTTCTGGTGAGGATCACCAGCGCTGCGCAGTCCACTGAGGCCGGTGATAAGGCAGCTTGATGGTATAGCTCTCCACAGGTAGAGCTGGGCCTCAGGGCAGTATAGGAACGGGGATGCAGGACAAAGAGACTCTGCCGGGCCAGAGCAAGAACAGGGACTGACACGATAGTCACTTCAATACCTTTTACTGGTGGAATTTCAGGCACTCCCCAGGGCACTGTAGGGTGAAGGGTGTATGTCTGGATCCTCCCCAATGACCAGGTTTTGGGCCTCCTGGTTCTGGCTTCTGCGTAGTAAGTTTCTGACCTGCCTGGAGCTAGGCCTAACTTTGTCTCTGTCCTGCGCTGGCTGACCTTGTGGTAGGGCCTTCTCTTGGAGTGCACGCTCCCGACTTACGGGGCCTATGTGTCTCCTGGCTCTGGTACGTAGCAGCACTTTAGCACTCCTGGGACCTGTAGTTCTCCAGGGATTCCGGTTTATCTTACTGGGTCGTGGAGATCCCGGCAAGCTTCGGACCCGGTGTTCGGTGACTACTTCTTCTTCGGGGTGAGCTAATTAAGCTCCTCTGCCCCCTATGAGCTAACTCTCTACTCTTTTGCCTTCGGCCTACTCGGACCCTCAATAGGCTACTCACACTAACGGCAGCGTGCAGCACTTCACCGATCTTATAGCGCCGGCACACCTGAAGCTCACCTCACCGAGCTACGCCGAGTCTTGATCTGGATAAGCTCCACTGCAGGATAGCAATTGCAGGAGCTGGAACAGGCTTTTGTCCTCTGAGGTAACTCTTCTCAGACTGCACTGTACTCACTGCTAAACCAGAATAGACTCCAGACTCCAACTAACTGCTGCCTAACTCCACCTTCCCTTATATATCTCCCTAACGGGCTCCCTCTGGTGGTCTGAGGTGGAAGGTGAAGATGTGTGAATGGTTATGGGGGCCTCTTGTGGAGGAATCCTTCAATACACCTTTCTAGGATCTGTGATACCAAGCACAGCTGGGCTTCACATTCCCCCCTAGTTAAAGTCAGCACTCCCGGGCTGAAGTACATTTTATAAAAAACAGTAACAATAGGAAACATAAACAATACTAGAACATTCTTCCCTTTATGGGAGGCACGAATCTTAAACGTTGCATAACCAAAATAGTTACAGAATGTCCTCAGAATCCAAGTCTCTTGTGGTGAGGTTCCCAAGAAGGATGTCCATCTCACAAGGTAGAGTACTTTGGTGGTTTTGAGGGACCTGTCCTAAACCCTCTACGTAGGCCCTGGGGTGGCTGCAAGGCATGAAGATCCCGAGTTGGACCTCCAAAAGAGCCACTCCAGACAGGTTTTTCTTCTGAGGCCACCTGAAAGGGGCACTCCAGGGAGAACAATTATATACTTAAAGAGTTTTTGGGCTGCACACAGTCCTCAGCCACGCAGTTCATTATGTAAATAAAGAATTAATAGGAAAAAGCACAAATTAATAAACGTATGCATGAAAACACACAATTATGCAGTACATTACAATTTAATACACAATACCCCAGGGGTAACTATATATATTTTCAGAAACTTTGACTATTTACTGAGTGTACCTAACTGGAGGTTTACCTCTTGTGCTGCGTACTGATCTGCGTAGTGCAATAGGTGGTGGGGTGTCAGTGTCTATATCCTCAGTTACTCTACCAGTTCTACGTGTAGCCATGTTGTAAAACTGCCTTAACCTCTCTCTTGGACTGGCAAGTCTACCATTGGCTGGGACCTCTTGCTCCGCTCCTGCCAGGGATCCTTCATCCGGGGATACTTCTTGAGCTGGCTCTTCTACAGCCCTTACAGGTTCAACTTGCTGTGGAGGGTTTTCTGGCTGTTCATAGAATTGAAGTACTGGAATGATTACTGCACCTCCTATTTGAGGCCAATCCACTGGGAAGACTCCTAGGTCAGTGTGGATCACTGTTTCTTTAGGTTCTTCCTGGGTTGTGAGAGAAACTTCTTCCTGAGTCTTTAGTAGATGTGGACACAATTTTAGATGGTCCCTGGACACTGTAGCAGATGTTTTTCCTCCATCTCGACTAATTATGCAGGTCTTTTTGTTGTCAAACCGTGACGGTAAAACAGTGTAGGGTTCTTTTTCCCACTGGTCGTCGAGTTTGTGGTTGCGTCTTTTCCTTTTTAGTACTATTTCACCAGGTGTGAAAGGTTCTGCGGGTGCGTTTTTGTTGTATTGAATTTCCTGTTTTTCTCTCACCCGAGTAAGACTGTCCTTGACACAAGCTTGTACCCTTCTGTACTGCTCTTGTCTGGTGGTGTCCCAGTCCTCAGTAGTCATATCAGCTTCAGGTTCTACCACACCAAGCTCCAGGTCCATGGGCAACTTCCCAGGTCTTGCCCGCATGAGATATGCCGGAGTGCAATTGGTGGAACTTACTGGTATGTGATTATACAGATCTACTAGGTCAGGTAGTGGGTCTGGCCACTGGTTTCTCTCTTCGAGTGGTATGGTCTTCAGTAGGTCGATGATGATGTTGTTCATCTTTTCACAGAGACCGTTAGTTTGTGGGTGGTACGGTGTAGTCCTGATATTTTTACACCTGCACAGATGGCAGAACTCTTTGAACAATTCAGCCTCAAAGGCCGGGCCTTGGTCAGTCAATACTTGCTCAGGATATCCATGGGGTCTGCAGAAGTACGCTTGGAACGTCTTTGCTGCTGTCTCTGCTGTCAGGTCTTTGACAGGGGCGACCACCAGGAAACGTGAGTAATGATCCACCATAGTCAGAGCATAGGTGTACCCTGACCTGCGGGGGGAGAGCTTGACATGGTCCAGGGTTACGATCTCCAGGTGTCGAGTCATCTTGATGGGTTGCAGGGGTGCCTTCTGGCTGCTGAAGTCTTTTCTTCTTAGGCCACAGGGTCCACAGTCCCGGCACCACCTTTCAATGGAGCTGCGCATTCCTATCCAATAGAATCGACACTTCAGCAGGGTCTCTAGCTTTTTCCAGCCAAAGTGCCCCGCCTGATCGTGGTAGGCCTCCAACACCATCTGAATGTCCGTCTTGGGGACTACTATCTGCCACACCATCTCGTGCGTTTTGGGATTGACGTACCTCCGGCACAACTTCTCCTGGTAGATAAACAGCCGGCTCCTCTCGTTCCACAGCTGCTTTGCTTGGAGAGACACATCCTTCTCCAGAGAGGCACCTTCTTGGGTTATCAGCTGTTTAATGCGGGTGACAACCGGGTTAGTGTCCTGGGTCTCTTTCCAGCTGTGATGAGGCAGGGGGTTTAACGTTTTTCCACACGGCTTCCTGGAGGCTCGTTGCTCGTGGATCATCCCATTCCGGTGAAAGGCAGGTAGCTCAATCTCTTCCAAGTCATCCACTTCTTCCTCCGTGTCTGACTGGTGAGGCATCCTGGATAAGGCATCGGCGTTGGCGTTCTTGCGGCCCGCCCGGTACTTTATGGTGAATTGGTAATTTGACAGCCGAGCCATCCATCGTTGTTCCATGGCTCCCAGCTTGGCTGTTTCAAGATGAGTTAAGGGATTATTGTCAGTGTAGGCAGTGAACTTGCTGGAGGCTAAGTAGTGCTTGAACCTTTCTGTGATGGCCCAGACCAAGGCCAGGAACTCTAACTTAAAGCTGCTATAGTTCTCTGGGTTCCTCTCAGTCGGGCGGAGCTTCCTGCTTGCATACGCGATGACTTTCTCTTGCCCATTTTTCTTCTGACTCAAGACAGCTCCCAGTCCTTCGTTGCTGGCATCTGTATACAGCAGGAAAGGTTGACTGTAGTCAGGGTAGGCTAGGATTTCATCACCTGTCAGGATCTCCTTCATTTCTTGAAATGATTCTGCCTGTTCTTTACCCCAATGAAATGGGGGGTTTTTGCCTTTGGCTGACTGCCCTACCAGGAGGTCTTGCAGAGGAGCTGCCTTCTTAGTGTAGTCCTTTACGAACCTCTGGTAGTATCCTACTAGTCCCAAGAACTGACACACCTCCTTGAGGTTCTTTGGCTCCGGCCATTTCTGGATGGTAGTGACCTTCTCCGGGTCTGGTGCTACCCCTTCCGGACTGACAATGTGCCCCAGGTACTGTACCTTTCTCTTGAGCAGGTGGCACTTTGAGGGCTTCAACTTCATCCCGTACCGGGACAGTGACTCAAATACCTCTGCCAGGTGTTTCAGGTGGTCCTCGTGTGTACCTCGTATGTTCTGGAGTACACAATTACATCGTCCAGGTAAAGTAACACAGTCTCAAAGTTGCGGTGTCCCAGGCAGCACTCCATCAGTCTCTGGAATGTTCTGGGGGCATTGCAGAGTCCAAACGGCATACTGTTGAACTCGCAGAGTCCCATCGGGGTGGTGAAGGCCGTCTTCTCCCGATCCTCCTCAGCCACAGCGACTTGCCAGTACCCACTAGTGAGGTCAAGGGTAGAAAAGTAATTTGCAGACTTTAAGGCAGCTAGGGACTCCTCTATGCGTGGCAAAGGGTATGCATCTTTATGTGTAATGCGATTTACTTGACGGTAATCTACACACATTCTCATGCTCCCATCCTTCTTCCTAACCAGCACTAGGGGAGCCGCCCAGGGACTACAACTATCCCTTATTACTCCCGCCTTCCTCATGTCATGCAGCATTTCTTTTGCCTTCTGGTAGTGAGCTGGGGGTATAGGCCTATTGCGTTCTTTGATTGGGGAATGGTTGCCTGTGGGGATATGATGTTGAACCCCCTTAACCCTCCCAAAGTCAAGTGGATGTTTACTGAACACCTGCGAGTATTCTTGAACCACCCGGTGTACACCCTGTTTTTGATGGGCAGGAGTGGTGTCTGTCCCAACATGGAGCTTTTGACACCAATCCTCCACCTGGGTTGCAGGGTCATTATCCTCCACTTCTTCTGGTGAAGTTAAGGACTCCGCCTCATGGATGCAGTTGTTGTTGACAGCATGTAATTTAGCAACAGTGGCATAACGTGGCTGTTTAACCTCATCTTCCCCTAAATTGAGAAGACGGATGGGCACCCTCCCATTACGTACGTCTACCACTCCTCTGGCGGTTAAAAGCGTGGGTTTGTGCTCAGAACAAAGGGGTTCTACTACCACCTGGTAGCTTTGTCCTCTAAGACCTATGGCAGCTCTACACCAGATGAGCATTTCACTCATTGGGGGAACGACAATGGGTATTGGGTCTGTTACCCTCACGTTACCGATTTCACCATCTGTTAACTTTACTTGCTGTTGATACATCAGGACGCGGATCTCTCTCTGCAGCGCCCTCCTCTGTCTCGGTCTGGCAGTGTCAGCGATCTGTTGGCGCAAGAACACAACCTCTCCCAAACAGTTACCAACAACATTAGTGCCTAGTACCATATATGGGTTGCTGTCATCGGGGTTGGTCTCCACTACAATTAGCCCCTGGTCCTTCAGCTCCACTCTCCCCACCTTTACAGTCACATTCTTAACCCCAAGTAGGTTAAGGGGGAGTCCATTTGAAGCATATACTGACAAATTTGGAGCTGGCGGACGTAGGTCGTCCATGGACCAGAACCTCTTGTAGAGGACTTCAGGCATGATGGTTACCTGAGATCCTGTGTCCAGCAGGGCATGCATCAGGATCCCGTCCAACACAATGGACAGGAAAGGTCTTCCTCCGACGAACCTGTTGTACCAGTCTGATGGTCCTGGTGAGTCTACTCCTGGGTGTCGGCCCTCGGATCCAGGGTTTTCTCGTTTAAAGGACACTTCTGGGCGAGGTGTCTGGTCTTACGGCATCGGTAGCAGGTTGGTTCCCTAGGTGGGCGGCGCTGGTCACTGGTCCTTGGCGAGGGTGGTGTTGGCCTCCTCCTCCTCCGCATCCAGGGGACATCCTCAGGGCTGTCGGCTAGCAGGATCTTCCCTCCTTCCTCGGGCTCCGTCCGCAGCTGAAGGGCACTCAGCACGGTGGTCAGGGTTTTGCTCATCTGACGCACCTCACAGCGCAGACTGTCCAGTTCTTTAGGGGACGTTGCTGGGACTTTAGCCTCAGCAGCCACTGGGGAAAAGGTGGGTGTAGCAGGCTCTGGGGCAGCCCCACCCTGGTAATGTTGGATGGCATTTGTTTCCAGGGGCTGCAGTCCTTTTATAGCCATGTCCTTGAGATTGTCAAAGGTGGCATCTGGATGATCCAGGGACCACCAACGCACAGTCCTGCTCTCCTCTGGAGACCTCAGTCCCTGGACAAACTGTTCCTTCAGCATTTTGTTCTGATTTTCAACGCTGGCTGGGCTAACCTGGTTCAGAGCCCGCAGGGCCCCTTGAAGACGCCAGGCGTAGTCCCGAATATTGTCCTCTGGTTGTTGGGAACAGCTGTGGAACCTCATCTGGAGGTCTGCCTCAGTAAGGTCCTCAAAGACAGTCTGTAGTTTTTGGAATATTGCGGACACTGTCTCCCGGTCTGCGGCCGACCATGTTTCCACTTCCCGCTCCGCAGCACCGGTCAGTTTTCCTAATACAATGGCGGCTCTTTGTTTGCCGGTCATAGAGTACATGTCCAAAATACCACATATCTTCCACTTGAATCCAGACAGGGTATCTGGTTTGTCGCTGTACTGGGGGAGCCACTTTGCTCCAGGAATGTACGGTAAAGTCATAGGAATAACGGGTGTTACAAGCGCTGCTGGTGAAGCGGCTGCTTCGGCCTGCCCATTATCGGGCGCGGGCTGAACTTCAGGGACTTGGACCGGTAGTTCGGCGTTCTGCTGCTCGACGGACATCTTTGCGCCCCCCTAGTTAACCGTGGCCTACCTTCTGGTTTTTCTTCCAGTAGGCCGCAGCCCCGCAGGTGATGGCTGTCTTCAGGACCTTGCGTTGCTTGCGTCCTACGTCAGAGCGTTCAGCGATGCTCCTTTCAGGACCTGGCGCTTCCTGATTTGACGTTGAGGCGTGGGGCGTGTCCGGGACTTCGCGCTCTTTTGCAGGTACGCCCCTTATTTTCCCGCGGTTACGCCCTTCTTCTCACTCAACGGCCCAACAATGGCGGCTATCTTCACCACAACTTTACGTACACAGTTCAAAATAAAGGCGCACAGTACCCGGTGGCAACGGGCATAACACTTCGTCGTTGCAGCGGGCATGCAATCCTGTTCGTGACGCCAGGAAAAAGATGACCAGCCCAGGGGAATGGGGATAACTCGGTACCCGGGCCTTTAGCCTGGCCTTTAGGGATGTCGCGGTGGTTGGCTCCCGGGCTCGTACCCTGGGGTCGCTCTTTAAAAAGGGGGTTGATATTTGTAAAGTTTATAAAAGAAAGAGTTCGTGACGCCACCTGTGGCTTCTGGTGAGAATCACCAGCGCTGCGCAGTCCACTGAGGCCGGTGATAAGGCAGCTTGATGGTATAGCTCCCCACAGGTAGAGCTGGGCCTCAGGGCAGTATAGGAACGGGGATGCAGGACAAAGAGACTCTGCCGGGCCAGAGCAAGAACAGGGACTGACACGATAGTCACTTCAATACCTTTTACTGGTGGAATTTCAGGCACTCCCCGGGGCACTGTAGGGTGAAGGGTGTATGTCTGGATCCTCCCCAATGACCAGGTTTTGGGCCTCCTGGTTCTGGCTTCTGCGTAGTAAGTTTCTGACCTGCCTGGAGCTAGGCCTAACTTTGTCTCTGTCCTGCGCTGGCTGACCTTGTGGTAGGGCCTTCTCTTGGAGTGCACGCTCCCGACTTACGGGGCCTATGTGTCTCCTGGCTCTGGTACGTAGCAGCACTTTAGTGATCCTGGGACCTCTAGTTCTCCAGGGATTCTGGTTTATCTTACTGGGTCGTGGAGATCCCGGCAAGCTTCGGACCCGGTGTCCGGTGACTACTTCTTCGGGGTGAGCTAATTAAGCTCCTCTGCCCACTATGAGCTAACTCTCTACTCTTTTGCCTTCGGCCTACTCGGACCCTCAATAGGCTACTCACACTAACGGCAGCGTGCCGCACTTCACCGATCTTATGGCGCCGGCACACCTGAAGCTCACCTCACCGAGCTACGCCGAGTCTTGATCTGGATAAGCTCCACTGCAGGATAGCAATTGCAGGAGCTGGAACAGGTTTTTGTCCTCTGAGGTAACTCTTCTCAGACTGCACTGGACTCACTGCTAAACCAGAATAGACACCAGACTCCAACTAACTGCTGCTTGGCTCCACCTTTCCTTATATATCTCCCTAACGGGCTCCCTCTGGTGGTCTGAGGTGGAAGGTGAAGATGTGTGAATGGTTATGGGGGCCTCTTGTGGAGGAATCCATCAATACACCCTTCTAGGATCTGTGATACCAAGCACAGCTGGGCTTCACAATATAAATGGCCCACTCTGTATTGTATGGAGAACTATGTGGGGCCATTATACTGTATGGAGCACTATGTGGGGCCATTATTCTTTATGGGGCACTATGTTTGGGCCATTATACTGTATGGAGAACTGTGTGGGGTTCATTGTATTATATACTGGTTGGCCCTCGACTTTGTCCAAGTTTTTAATTTTGGCCCTCTGTGTATTTTGAGTTTGATATCCCTGATCTACAGTAACAACAGTAAGAACTTCCGTCATCTCCTTATCATTGTTAAGGTCATAGTGGGAGTTTCCTAGTTATGTGATACAATTATATGTGCCAGCGACTGACTTGACATTTTAGTTGATCACTGTGCTAATATTGGTGCTGTATTAATATACTGATAATTGCTCTAGTGCTGTAATCATGTACTGATGGAGGTTTTGATTATGCATTTTTGTCGTGTTGATGATTTGGGTGCTGTATTCATGTACTAATGTTGGTTCTTGTGCTGTATTCCTGTACTGATGTAGGTTCTGATGTTCTATTCAAAACTGATGATGGTTCTGGTGATCAGAGGGGCTGAATTATCTGAGAGGTAAGTATGTAAAATAGCTGCAGTATGCAAGAGGCTGGAGGCATTATTTATTTATTTATTTTACTTTACTTATACAGCGCCATTAATTCCACAGAGCTTTACAGACATCAGCATTGCTGTCGCCATTGTGGCTCACAATCTAAATTCCCTATTAGTATGTCTTTGGAGGGGTTGTCCTGTGGTAGACAAGCCAAATAACATAAAAAGGCCCACTGATGAAAAAATGAAAAACACCAATTCTTTACATGTTTTCTGGCAGAAGTGTAAGGTAAATTAGAAATATATCTCTAATAAACATTTTTATTTAGTAAATTAAAGTTATTTCCCGACCAAAATACAAAACATTTGTATTTGGAATTTTTTAAAGCAACAAAGAATTGAAACTAAAATATTATAAACTGTGTGAAGACTTTCAGAGACAAAATAAGGAAAATAAATTATTTTGAATCCATCATCCCTCTACTGATAGCTAGATAAGCAGATAAGACCAAATCTAGAGATATGATGAAAAGTGCATGTAAATTGCTTGTTACCAAATGTGCTAATAGTTATATATTAGGACACAGAGCAGCTACATTTACACCAGGTCAAAATTATTTTTATATTTTATTCATTCCGGGGTTTTTTTTGCTGATTTCTTTTTAATCCACCACAGTGCATCATCAGAGTAACATAAAGATATTCATGGGCTCCAATGGTGAGATGACTGAAGAGCTTTACGTCATCGCTTATTTACAACATTATCAGCCACCACTGTAATGTATATTATAGGTAACTTGTCGCTAGGTTTTTCCCATATAATGTATGGCCTTTCCCATTAGTGTCTCTTTTACAGCATACTAGACTGCTGTAAAAAAGTCCCCAATGTACTCTGCAGATCCCAAAAAGACCTTATATTATATTCACAGATGGCGTGGTCCAGTTCAATGGGCATCTCAGTTCTTGATTTGGCGCCTCCTCTCTTCTTATGATCACTGTCCTCCTTCCCTGTCCTCTGTGTGGACACATCATCCACACAGTGTCCCCATCACACTCCTGCACAAGAGCACTCCTCTCTGCCCTGCCGAGGACAGAACAAAGTAATGTAGTTCACATGTGCCGGCATTACCAATGGGTCATAGGTCGTGATGAGCGAGCATACTCGCAAGTACTCGTTACTCACCCAAGCATCTCAGTACTCGAGAGGCTCGAGCTCACAGAGTGCTTGCGAGATGATCAGGCGGACGATCGGGTCCCCTCCCTGCATGCTTGGCGCTCTTTAGCGTACCAATAAACATGCAGGGATTGCCTGCCACTCACTGTAATTCCACAGCCATGTTGGTTGTGGCATTACAGTGATGGGCTGGCCGCACAGCGTCATCAGATCTATATCATACCTAGCGCCGCTGTGCTCGTCAGTCTACTCCGCAATCAGGCAGTGTAGAGAAAAGTGCTGCTGCGTCAGGGAGAGATTTGCTTGTGTATTAGCTAGTGTAGGGAGAAAACAAGTACATTACACAAATCCATCTCAGCAAACAGTCCTTCTGCGGACTAATACATATCAGGCAGGCAGTGTATATACGCAGGCAGTGTATATAGCAGACTGCAGTGCATATAGCACAAGAGGCTCCATTCTAGTTCTGCCTTCTGCTGCTGTTAGATATTTCTAGACAAAGGTCCAGTTCTCAGGGGCCAAAAATATTTTTTTTTGGATCTTAATCCTCATTATTTGCTTAAAAAGCAATCCAGAGAACACGCACCATTTGCTTGTTGGCACTGCAGAATACAGCCAGGTCCTTTCCATATTACAGCACTAAAAATCCTGCTATTTAAAACTGTGGTTTGTCTGTCACACAGATCACATATAATTGCGCTGAAAATACTGCCATTTTTGTCTTCTATTCAAATTTTTTTTCAGTGTGTCAGCAAAGTTTTTGGCACCGGTTTGCTGTTCAAAATAGTTACCTACAGGCTAAGTATTTAAAACTGTGGTTTGTCCATCACACGGATCACATATACATTTTCTGGCCTCCATTGTAATTTTTTTTCAGTGTGTCAGCAAAGTATTCGACACAGGTTTGCTGTTCAAAATAGTTACCTACAGGCCAGGTATTTAAAACTGTGGTTTATCTATCACACGGATTACATATAGCTTCGCTCCAAATTCAGCCATTTGTAGTGAGTGTGGAAGATATTGTCCTCCATTTAAAATGGGCAAGGCGTGTGGCAAGTTACGAGGAACTGGACGTGATGGTGATGGTGCATGCAGAGGCCGAGGACGTGGGCAAGCTGGAATTGTGCCACAACAAACATCCACATCTTCTCGCCCGACCTTCCTGTCCCAATTCCTAGGGGACCGCAGCACACCACTATTGAACCCAGAGCAGTGTCAAAAGGTTGTTGGTTGGATAGCGGGTAATGCTTCCAGTCACTTAGCCACCATCCTGTCTTCCACACGGTCAAATCTCAGTAGCCGTGAGTCTGGACTGCATATTCCTCACCCTGATCGTCCTTCCTCCCACCATACCGAGTGTCCAGAGACAACTGATCACACACTTGGACACTCTGAAGAGCTGTTCACTTTTCCATTTATAGATTCGGGCCTCTCGCCTGGTCCACTTGAAGCAGGGCAAGAGGAGATTGCATGTAGCGATGCCCAAATATTTGAACAGCCACGGTCACAAGATGGCGATGGTGGGAAAGTGTCACAAGAGGTGGATGATGATGAAACACAATTGCCAGAAAGTCAGGAGGAAGACCAGAGTGCGGAAGTGGAAGACGAGGTGGTGGATGATATAGTAACTGACCCAACCTGGCAGGAGGACATGCAGAGCAAGGACAGCAGCACACAGGGGGAGGGAGAGCACCCCAACAGGCAGGAAGAAGCAGTGTGGTGGCCGAAAACAGAAGGCAGGCAACCGTTCCTCGTAACACCAACACAAAGGAAGTTGCCAGTACAACTGTTAGGTCTTCCCGAGTCTGGTTGTTTTTTAAAGACTCTGCTGATAACCCCAAAAAAGCCATTTGCACCATCTGCCAGGCCAGCATCAGCAGGGGTGGCAAAATGACCAGCCTGACCACCACCAGCATGATCAGGCACATGGCAACAAAGCACCCAACTTTGGGGGCCGAGCCCCAGGGTCCAGGAACAGTGTCTGCGGGAGGCACGATTGCTTCTTCCGCTGTTGTGCATGCAAGCCAATCCCCTGTCCATGGTGCATGTAAAGATGCCTCCTGCCCTGCAACTGTAGTTGCACACTGTCAAGTAGCAGCATCAGGAAGCACGTCCACGTCCTTGTCCCAGCGCAGCGTTCATTTGTGCATACCCCAGTCCTTGGAACGCAAGCGCAAATACGCAGTCAATGCCCCACGGGCCACACTACTACATTCCCACATTTCACGGCTACTTGCGCTCGACATGTTGCCTTTTAGGCTCATGGAGACGGAAGCATTCCGCAACCTGATGGTGGCGGCCGTTCCTCGGTACTCGGTCCCCAGCTGCCACTATTTCTCCTGGTGTGCCGTCCCCGCATTACACAAGCACGTGTCCCAAAACATTAGCCATGCCTTCAACAACGCCATTACCGGGAAAGTCCACTTAACCACGGACACGTGGACAAGTGCTTGTGGGCAGGGACAGAACATCTCACTGACGGCACACTGGGTTAGCATAGTGGAAGCAGGGACCCAGTTAGACCTTGGGAGGGAACAAGTCCTCCCGATGCCAAGGATTGCGGGCCCTAGGTCAATCAGAGTTGTTCTCACAGTCTACAGCTCCTGCACCTCATCCTCCTCAGCCTCCTCCTCCTCTTCAGCCCCCATCTCCAAAATGACCACATCAGTCACAAGCTGGAAGCACTGCAGGACTGCCTCGGCCAAGCGGCAACAGAATGTACTGAAGATAATATGCTTAGGTGACAAACCGCACAATGCTGAAGAGTTGTGGACAGCTCTGAAAGAGCAGGTAGACTGTGGCTCACAACACTGAACCTACAGCCAGGCATGGTCGTGTGTGACAATGACCGGAACCTGGTGGCAGCTCTGAGGCGAGGTGAGCTCACACACGTACCATGCCTGGTCCATGTGCTTAACCTCATGGTTCAGCGGTTTCTTAAATCCTACCCGGAGCTGCTGGATCTGCTTGCTAAAGTACGCTGCCTGTGTGCCCATTTCAGAAAGTCAGCTATAGCTTCCGCCGCCTTGCAGTGTTTCAGCAGCGTTTGCAGCTTTCGGCTCACAGACTGGTGTGTGATGTCCCCATGCATTGTAACTCTACACTGCAGATGTTGGGAAGGATTTGTGAGCAGAAGAGGGAAGTTGTTGAGTACCAGCATCAACAAGGCCGTCGGTATTCAGTTCAGACTCCACATGTTAGAACCCTCCTGTTTGTTTTTTTTTCCATCTTGTGTTTTGCGGTCACGTGACTATCTGCCTTTATATTCCAGCTCCGCCGTTATGGCTGTGCTGGACTTCAGTGTTTGACTGTTTCTCTAGTCTGGTGCTTCGGTGCCTTTCTCTGTCATGTTCGCTTGGTCCTTCTGGGATCTCTAGTAGTGTTGAGCCACCCCCGTAGTGTTCGAGTTCGGTTCGTCGAACACCCGTGTGTTCGCCGAACTGTTCGTCGAACTGTTCGTCGAACACCTTCGAACACCGTTAAAACCAATGGCAGGCAAACAAAAACACATAGAAACACATAGAAAACACCTTCAAAGGTGTCCAAAAGCTGACAAACTGCTCAGAAGACATAACTAACACATGGAAAAGTGACAAGTACAAATAGTCATGCGAAAATAAAAGAGGTGGAGGAGTAAAAGGAGGGGGAGACACAGATATAGGCATGTCATGCCCTTCTAAAATCCAAAAAGTGAGAAGCCGACACGGCCAGTCCGCTCCTGCCCGTGCCACCTCCGTGTCGCCGGGTTTGTGCCAGAGCCACGGTGAACCCTGACGGCCAGCCCCCCTCTCCCAATACTGGTGCCTGTCCGCTGGTGGGTCGAGCGAGCCCCCCCTGTGGTGGAGGCAGCTCTAAGCTTTTTAATTTAAATTGTCTCTCTAATTTGAATGAATACACTTTAAATCCATTTACAAGGATCTATTGGAGGGCAAGTCTCATGCCAGCAGCCGCGGTAATTCCAGCTCCAGTAGCGTCCACTAAAGCTGCTGCAGTTAAAAAGCTTTTATAAGGATCGAGCTCGGCTGTCCACCGCAAGGCATCCTACTGCCAGTCCCAGCCCCTATGCCTTGGGGTGCCTCCTGATGCTCTTCACTAAGTATCCCATGGTCCCGAAGCATTTCCTTTGAAAAAATTAAGTGTCTAAACTACAGGTGGTGCAGCTTGCTTAACAGCCGGGATAATCCGCTGACTAGCAGACACTGCTACTAGGCACAAAGTATTTCCTGGGCTAGATGCAGTTAAAAATTTGTAATTAGATACTCTCGTTGGATGCTGAGAAAGCATTCCATAGAGTCTCCTGGCACGCCATATATGATTCTCTTAAAAAGCTTGGGGTAGGGGTCTAGGGGACCCTTTTATAGCCAAAATCACGGCCCTGTATCGCAATACGTCACCTAGGCTGAAGATAAATGGAACTGTAGCACCCTGAGGGCTCGGTTGCTACAGACGTATTGCACCTCACCCAGAGGTGTGATATCTCACTCTCAGGTAAGGATGGAGTGTGGATCAGGACCCGACACCTGCATGCATTACACCACATTGCCGTGGGGCAGGGCGACCAATATGCCCCTGAGATGGGCACGACAGTCCCTGTCCCTGGCTGGAGTGGGGGGAGGGAACACTGAGGAAGGGGAACCCTGTAGTGCAGGAGCAGGGAGGAAGCAGTTCCTGGGTGCATTGAGAAGGGAGTATAAAAGGTGGGCACCATCTTAGTTCAGTGCAGAGAAGTCTGAGCAGAAGTGGCAGGGAGCAGGGGCTCTGCATGAGCTCTGCTCCGGAGGCGGGCCTAGTAACAGAGGCCCAGGCCTGGAAGAGGGAGAAGGAAGGAAGAGGAGTGGAGAAGCCTCAAGGAACGAGGAATGAAGGGATCCCAGGGGTGCGGACGGGCGAGTCGCCACCGCACGCCCGAATCCACCTGCGTGGAGGGGTCAGGCCAAAGGGGGAGACCGGTCCCCGAACTAGTGGAGGCAGGAAACGACCCTCAGCTAGAAACCGGAGGCTCTGACATTTTATGTGGCGCAGCCCCTCGCTACACCCGCTAGGAAGGCACCACATAGGGTCAGGGAAACTGGCGCCAAGTTTACCAAGAGGAGGCCCGAGGCAGCCAGACAGAAGTGTTGGTAAGAAAGGCCAGACAAAGGACACACAAAGGGGGTCCTGTGAAGTGCTCCAAAGTTATCTGGGAGTTGTCTGAGCCCCTCACCTGGTGAGCACAGTACGACGTGGGCAGCCGTTACCTGCAGACGTGGTCTGGATAATAAGAACTGTGAGTAAAGGCCCTGAACTGCATCACTGACTCCGTGTCGTTACTGCTGCTGCCCTGCACCATGACCCCCATCCTCCGCATACACTGCCCTGAGGCTATACTCATCCCGTGGGGAGTTATGCTACGCTCTGCTGCACCCACAACACCAGCCTCAGCGGTCTGCCCTGTAGCGGCGGTTCACTCTGACCGCAATCCACGGGTGGCGTAGTCGGACATTTAAACATCAAAACCACATAAATAGTTCCGCCACTGGTTTGACCGCCCTGAGCCACGGAACCGGGTCGCCGCCACGAAGACTACAACCACCAGCATCCACCAAAAAGGGTCCGGCTCCGGGTGTCCCAAGGCCCAGGGGGTGCGTCAGAACATTTTCATCACCTTTCACAATCACCAATGGGACAAGGCAGTGATGTCCTCTGTCCCCTCTCTTATACATCCTAGTGACGGAGCACCTGCTCTCATCAATTCGCCATAACCCCAATATTAGGTGGATTGAGGTGGGAGGCACCGAGTACAAGTGCTCTCTATTTGCTGATGATGTCCTAGTATATATCACTCAATCACATATATCCATCCATGCTGTTATGGCTGAAATAGATCACTTTGTTACATGGTAAAATTTTAAAATCAATGCAGCGAAGTCTGAGGCCCTCGATGTCTCCCTCCCCAAATCCATATAGGATTCCATCCAGTCCAACTTTCCCTTTGCCTGGCCCTCACAGGGTATCAAATACTTAGGAATTTCTATTCATAGAGACCTCTCCCATCTATGTTATCTTAATTTTGGGCCCTTTATTGAACAACTCCTTACAGACCACGGTTGGCAAGTTAGAACTGTAAGATTCACTACGTGAACCACTGGTGTTTTGTGGAAAAGCACATGTACACTGCGTTCCAAATTATTATGCAAAAAGTGTTTAGGAGTGATAAGGGAAGAATTTGTTTGTTTGTCAGTTAAACTCATTGATGGTGATGTGTGTCAGGGCTCTTTATATCACTGTAAGCAATTGCAGACACCTGTGCTAATTAGTTTGGCAGGTGTGTCCAATTAAAGGCAAGACTACTTAAGAAGGCTCTCTCACATTATTAAGCAGCCTACATTTTCTGCCAAAATGGGAAAGAAAAAGGATGTGTCGGCTGCTGAGAAGCAACAAATTGTGGAGTGTTTAGGTCAAGGCATGACTACAATCAACATTGTGCGATGATCAGGATGAAGTGTCTTGGCAATCAAGAAGTATGTAGCTGATTCACAGTACACACGTGTGCGTGCTGATAAGGGCAAATTGAGGACTCTTTCCTACAGGCAATTACGTCAGATTGAAAGAGCAGCGGCAAAAAAGCCTTGTCATAGCAGCAGACAAGTTTTTGAAGCTGCTTGTGCCTCCAACGTCCCCCGAACAACAAGATGCAGGGTCCTTCAGAGGTTTGCAGCTGTGCATGCGCCATCCTGTCGACCTCCTCTATCCACTTCACACAAGCAGAAACGGCTCCAGTGGGCCAAACATTACATGAAGACTGATTTCAAAACTGTTTTGTTCACGGATGAGTGCCGTGCAGCGCTCGATGGTCCAGATGGATGGAGTGGAGGATGGCTGGTTGATGGACACCCCACGCAAACAAGGCTACAGCGCCAACAAGGAGGAGGTGGAGTAATGTTTTGGGCTGGAATCATGGGGAGAGAGATTGTCGGCCCCTTTAGGATCCCTGAAGGCGCTAAAGATGAACTCCATAATGTATGTGGATTTTCTCAAACAGCACTTCCTGCCATGGTTCAAGAAGAAGAACCATGTATTTCACAGCAAGATCATTTTTCTGCATGATAATGCACCATCTCATGCTGCACATAAAACATCTGCATCTCTGGCTGATATGGGCATAAAAGGGGACAAACTTATGGTGTAACCCCCATGCTCCCCTGACCTCTACCCCATTCAGAACCTTTGGAGCATCATTAAAAGGAGTGTCTATGATGGCGGGAGGCAGTTCACATCTAAGCAACAGCTCTGGGAGGGTATTCTGTCCTCATGCAAAACAATTGAAACAGAAACCATCCAAAACCTGACAAATTCAATGGACGAGAGAGTTCAGAAGCTCCTTTCGAACAAGGGGTCCTATGTGAAAATGTAACATCACCTAGAATAAAGTTTTGAGTTGAAAACTGTTTGATTTCAGTTTCTAACAACCTGCTAATGCTTATAATTTCAAAAATGACCATTTTTTTGGTCTTTATTAAAATGAAAAGGTTGATCGAAAAGTTTGGGGGATCTAAGAGTGTGGCAACCCAGTAGTCATGATTACTTCGAATTCTGACAATATGAGGGTCATGCTGCAGGTAGTGCAGCAAGAAGGCACTTATGTGCCTTGCGCATCTCGGAGCCCCAAAATTATTTTCCGGGCTAGATGCAGCTAAAAATTATTTTTAATTTTAAATCTGGTGAAGCTTTAGTATAGATGGCCTAATAGGATCAGTGCTGCACACTGCTACAAAGCCCAAATTATTTTCCAGTCAAGATACAGATAAACATGATTAGTAATTTGAAAGCTTAAAACAGTTGGTAGGGTGATTTTAACCAATCATCAAGCTTTTACTCTCCCCAGGATGACACAGGGGTAGAAAAGTCGTTTCGGATCCATGATTTGTTCATCTTTATGAACGTGAGTCTGTCTACATTATCAGTGGAGAGCCGCGTGCGCTTATCTGTCAGCACACCACCAGCAGCGCTGAACACACGTTCAGACAGAACGCTGGCTGCGGGGCATGACAAGATCTCCAAGGCGTAAGTGGCTAGCTCCGGCCATTTATCCAGATTGGAAGCCCAAAAAGAGCAAGGGTCCAGTGACACAGTCGTGGCTTCAATGTTTACTTGGAGATACTCCTGTACCATCGTCTCTAGGCGTTGACTATGTGTCAGACTTCTTGTCTCCTGTGGCCTTGCAAAGGATGGGCTAAAAAAGTGGTGAAATGATTCCGCAAAATTGATGTTACCAGCAGATACTGTGGTTCTGTTACGGTTTGAGTGCTGAACACTTGACGGTCCCACGGTTGGCAAGTTGGAACTGTGAGATTCACTACGTGCACCACTGGTATTTTGTGGAAAAGCACATGTAAGATTCTGCAACAGTCTCTGCTGATACTCCTGCATGCGTGCATCCCTTTCTATGGCAGGAATAATTTCTGCAAATTTACTTTTGTACCGGGGATCTAACAGTGTGGCAACCCAGTAGTCAGGATTATTTCTAATTCTCACAATTCGAGGGTCATGTTGCAGGTAGTGCAGCAAGAAGGCACTCATGTGTGTTGCGCATCCAGGAGCACCAAGTCCCTGTTGTGTTGGTGGCGAGGTAACAATCATGCTTCCTTCCTCTGTCCTCTCCCCCCAACCTCGCACAACAGAAATGTGATCAAGGTCTCCCTCATCTGATGAGTCTTCCATTAGTTCGTCCTCCACTTCTTCCTGGGCTCCTGCACCTTCCTCACTAGTTTGGCTGCTACCATGCGCCCTGGTAAAACCATCTCCCCCACCCTCACATGCCTGCCGCCTTGGTGCTGCCGACCGTCTGGACCTTGCAGATGTTAGCCCTTCCGCATACAACTCCTCCTCCTCTACTTCCTCCACCTCCTCTTGTGCCACCACCTGACTCCGAATTCTGTTTAACATGTGCTCCAGCATGTAAATCACCTGAATAGTCATGCTGATAATGGCATCGTCAGCACTAAACATCTTCGTCGCCATTTCAAAACTGTGCAGAAGGGTGCATAGGTCCCTGATCTGAGACCACTCCTCCAGCGTGATTTGCCCCACCTCTGAATCTCGTTGGCCCAGGCTATACGTCAGAACGTATTGCACCAGGGCTTGTCGGTGCTGCCACAGTTGCTGCAACATGTGCAGAGTTGAATTCCACCGGGTAGGCACATCGCATTTTAGCCGGTGAAGTGGCAGGCCCAACGACTTCTGTAGAGATGTAAGTCGCTGAGCTGCGGGATGCGAACAGCGGAAGTGAGCACACAGCGACCGTGCCCTCTGCAGAAGGCCATCTAGTCTGGGATAGTGGGTTAAAATTGCTGGACAACCAGGTTCAACACGTGAGCCATACAAGGCACGTGTGTGACATTGCCCCGGCGAAGGGCCGCACCCAGGTTTGCAGCATTGTCGCACACGGCCTTCCCTGGTTTCAGGTCCAGTGTAGACAACCATTCATGAAATTGGTTCTCCAGAGCTGACCACAACTCCTCAGCTGTGTGACTCACATTTCCCAGACATTTCAATGTAAAAACCGCCTGATGACGTTGAGCCCTACTGCCAGCATAGTAAGGAGGTGTACAGGATCCCTTAGGCGCAGTTAGAAAGCTTGTGGCATGACCAGACAGGCTTTGGGTGCAGGTGGAAGACCGAGAGGAGGTTGAGGAGGCAGAAGCAGTGGAGGAACTTTGACATAAAGAGGATTGACGCACAACTCGTGGGGACGGCAAGACTTGGACAGCAGCCCCTTGTCCTGCTGTCACCATAGTTACCCAGTGCCCAGTCAGCGACATGTAACGCCCCTTTCCATGCCTACTCGTCCAAGTGTCTGTGGTGAAATGCACCCTGTCACACACAGAGTTTCTCAAAGAAGCGGTGATGTTATGTGCGACATGCTGGTGGAGCGCAGGCACACCTTTCTTTGAGAAGTAGTGCCGACTGGGCATCTGGTACTGGGGCACTGCGACAGACATAAGGTCTCGAAAATCCTCTGTGTCCACCAGGCGGAAAGGCAGCATTTCTGTAGCCAAGAGCTTGCAGATGGTGAAATTCAACCTCTTAGCTTTCTCATGGCTAGGAGGAAATGGTCTTTTACTTGTCCACATCTGAGGGACCGAGGGCTGGCTATTGTGCTTAGACGGGGTTGATAAGGGTGTCCCCGGCAAACTGCCGGTCTGTGAGGAAGATGCAGGCGGACATGTTAGGTTGCCTTGATCCAAAGGTGGTGCTATCGATGTCGGACAGCGCTCAACACCAGCTGGTGTTACCACCTCCAAAGAAAATGATGACCTGCCAATCACGCTGGCTGTTGCGGGTAAAGAGGTGGCAGGTCTGCGCCCCAAAACAGGTGTGACTGCTGTCCCCCCAGTCACAGAGGATGAAGAGGCCGCGGATGCACAAGATATGGCAGACGGTGGTTGGCCCGGCCGGCTAGGCCGCATTGTAGCACACTGAGCTTCCCACTGCAACTTATGCTTCATGTCCATGTGCCGGTTCATGCATGAAGTACTCAAACTATGTATTTTTTGGCCTCTACTTAGCTTTTGCTGACAAATGTTACAGATAACACGAGTTGGGTCATCTTTATCGATCTGAAAAAATGCCCAGGCTATGCAAGGCTTAGCACCCATGCGACCTGAAGAGCCACCACGACTTGTGGTGAGAGGCAGAGTTGTGTTTGAGGATGCAGTTGTTGACTTGCTTCCAGTACTACGTCTCTGTCCAGGAAGGCGCAACCTGACCTCGTTGTCACTAGCATCTTCCTCCACCTCCTCTGCTGACCTCATCTCTTGGCTGACTGTGGGTTGACAGTAAGTGGGATCTCCGACCTCATCATCATCACCCTGTGCGTTATCACACCCGTCGTCCTCAGAGCCAACCTGTTCCTGCCCTGACAAAAAACTAAAGTTGTCGCTCCAATCAGGTATTTGAGTCTTATCATCGTCTTCCTCATTGTCTCCACCAACAGGAGTTACAGTTTGGGAATGAGGGTCTACATTATGGTCAGAACCTTCTGCGTCTGGTCCTGGATCCGACTCATAAAGATTCTGGGCATCAGTGCAGATCATTTCCTCGTCTGGATTCACAGAAGCGCTGGAGTCGACCTCTGATTCCCAGGCTATAGTATGAGTAAACAGCTCTGCAGACTCAACCATCTGTTCTACCTCATACTCAGACGGGCAGCTGGAGATTTGGGAGCTGTGAGGAAGCAAGTGCGATTTGGGTGACACCTTTGAGGACTGGAGTATTTGTGATGTTGAAGTTGATGTGGAGGAGAGCCCACTTAAAGGAGCACTTGATATCCGTTGAAGCACCTGCTGTTTTTGTGCCTCATCTGGAATTTGTAGCGATTGGCGTGGCCGTAAGAAAGGGATCTTATCACATTGTCCGCTAAAAGAAGTAGACATTTTAGTTTGGCTGGAAGATGGTCTTTCTTCTGCAGATGTTACTGTTGCTTTAACACCTACCCCACAGACACAACCTTTTTTCCCCTTCCCAACACGCCTATTCCCCTTTCCACCAGCAGCAGGCCTTTTTCCACTCATTTTGGTGGTTAACTAATTCACAACTCTGGAGTTGTTTGCACAAAAAAACAATGGATGGTAACCGAGCAGAGCTGAGTGGCCAAACTGTGGTATTAGGCCAAAACTATTGGCTGGGTTAGATGCAGAAAAAAATTATTTTGAATTTGCAACCTGATGGAGGTCAGTATAGATGGATTAATAGAACAAGACCCACACACAGCTAGAAGCCCAATATTTTTTCAGAGGTAGATGCAGGAAAAAAATATATTCAGTTTGCAACCTGATGGAGGTCAGTATAGATGGACTAATACAACAAGTCCCACACACAACTAGAAGCCCAAATATTTTTTCAGAGGTACTGTAGATGCAGATAAAAATTAGTTTTAATTTGCAACCTGATGGAGGTCAGTATAGATGGACTAATAGAGAAAGTCCGACACACTACTAGAAGGCCAAATATTTTTTCAGAGCTAGATGCAGAAAAAAATTATATTCAGTTTGCAACCTGATGGAGGTCAGTATAGATGGATTAATAGAACAAGACCCACACACAGCTAGAAGCCCAATATTTTTTCAGAGGTAGATGCAGGAAAAAAATATATTCAGTTTGCAACCTGATGGAGGTCAGTATAGATGGACTAATACAACAAGTCCCACACACAGCTAGAAGCCCAAATATTTTTTCAGAGGTACTGTAGATGCAGATAAAAATTAGTTTTAATTTGCAACCTGATGGAGGTCAGTATAGATGGACTAATAGAGAAAGTCCGACACACTACTAGAAGGCCAAATATTTTTTCAGAGGTAGATGCAGAAAAAAATATATTCAGTTTGCAACCTGATGGACGTCAGTATAGATGGACTAATAGAGAAAGTCCGACACACTACTAGAAGGCCAAATATTTTTTCAGAGCTAGATGCAGAAAAAAATTATATTCAGTTTGCAACCTGATGGAGGTCAGTATAGATGGATTAATAGAACAAGACCCACACACAGCTAGAAGCCCAATATTTTTTCAGAGGTAGATGCAGGAAAAAAATATATTCAGTTTGCAACCTGATGGAGGTCAGTATAGATGGACTAATACAACAAGTCCCACACACAGCTAGAAGCCCAAATATTTTTTCAGAGGTACTGTAGATGCAGATAAAAATTAGTTTTAATTTGCAACCTGATGGAGGTCAGTATAGATGGACTAATAGAGAAAGTCCGACACACTACTAGAAGGCCAAATATTTTTTCAGAGCTAGATGCAGAAAAAAATTATATTCAGTTTGCAACCTGATGGAGGTCAGTATAGATGGATTAATAGAACAAGACCCACACACAGCTAGAAGCCCAATATTTTTTCAGAGGTAGATGCAGGAAAAAAATATATTCAGTTTGCAACCTGATGGAGGTCAGTATAGATGGACTAATACAACAAGTCCCACACACAGCTAGAAGCTCAAATATTTTTTCAGAGGTACTGTAAATGCAGATAAAAATTAGTTTTAATTTGCAACCTGATGGAGGTCAGTATAGATGGACTAATAGAGAAAGTCCGACACACTACTAGAAGGCCAAATATTTTTTCAGAGGTAGATGCAGAAAAAAATATATTCAGTTTGCAACCTGATGGAGGTCAGTATAGATGGACTAATAGAGAAAGTCCGACACACTACTAGAAGGCCAAATATTTTTTCAGAGCTAGATGCAGAAAAAAATTATATTCAGTTTGCAACCTGATGGAGGTCAGTATAGATGGATTAATAGAACAAGACCCACACACAGCTAGAAGCCCAATATTTTTTCACAGGTAGATGCAGAAAAAATATATTCAGTTTGCAACCTGATGGAGGTCAGTATAGATGGACTAATACAACAAGTCCCACACACAGCTAGAAGCCCAATATTTTTTCAGAGGTAGATGCAGAAAAAAATATATTCAGTTTGCAACCTGATGGAGGTCAGTATAGATGGACTAATACAACAAGTCCCACACACAGCTAGAAGCCCAAATATTTTTTCAGAGGTACTGTAGATGCAGATAAAAATTAGTTTTTATTTGCAACCTGATGGAGGTCAGTATAGATGGACTAATAGAGAAAGTCCGACACACTACTAGAAGGCCAAATATTTTTTCAGAGCTAGATGCAGAAAAAAATTATATTCAGTTTGCAACCTGATGGAGGTCAGTATAGATGGATTAATAGAACAAGACCCACACACAGCTAGAAGCCCAATATTTTTTCAGAGGTAGATGCAGGAAAAAAATATATTCAGTTTGCAACCTGATGGAGGTCAGTATAGATGGACTAATACAACAAGTCCCACACACAGGTAGAAGCCCAAATATTTTTTCAGAGGTACTGTAGATGCAGATAAAAATTAGTTTTAATTTGCAACCTGATGGAGGTCAGTATAGATGGACTAATAGAATGATGCTATGCCCAAAAGATTTTACTTCACTAGGTGCAGTAAAAAAATTGGTATTCTATACACAGGTGGTATATCTTGCAACACAGATAGGCTACTCCACTGGCTAACACACTCTGCAATAGGCCAAAAAGGATTAGCTTTGCTAGATTCAGCCAAATGCTGTGAAAAAAATTTGCACAGCACTGGCACAGACCTGCCTGGCAAAAACTGATAGGAACTGATGTAACCTAGTCCTGAAAAGGACTCCAATTACAATTAGTCTTTACTCCCACAACCTATCTATTTAAGAGCACAGACCTCCCTGATAAAAGTCGTAGGAAATGCTGTAACCTAGTCCTTAAAAGGACTGCAATCACAACTATTCCCTACTCCCAAGCTATCTGTATATTTGTGCGAAAATTGGCTTGAAATTAACAAGGTATAGCGCACACAGCAACAGCGGTGCCGTCTAACACGCAGCTGCAGCAGTGAGAAAATGGTGGCGACGGGGAAAATGGCTTGGTCTTATAGGGCAAGGACATGTGACATACACTGCCAATGACACATGCCCTTGCTTGTGTGAAAAAAAGCACTTCGCTCCGTGTGTGCGCTGCTGATAGGCTGACAGATTGCACCTCCCCACTGCAAATGCGGGAAAGAGAAAAAAAAATGGAGATCTTCATTGTTCCTGCAGAGATCCATCCCCTGCCCCTCCCCCCACCCCGCTGTACACTCAAACTGCGTATTAACATTAATTTTCATCATTACTGAGAAAAAATCCAGTTATGATTTTGGTGCACGAACAGTTATCGAACATAACCTCGAACAGCCGAATTTTTCTCAAATTGTTCGTGTTCGCCAAACGGCTCGAACACCGCCCAAAACAGCTCGAATTTGAGATTGGCGAACAGTTCGAGTAGAACAACGCTCATCTCTAATCTCTAGTACATTTTTGTCAGTTTGTCTTTTTGTGTTTCTGCAACAACTCCTCTGTTTAGGAGGTGTCCCATTTTTTGTCCCAGTCCTTAGTTCTTTTAGTGGCCCCTTCCTTATTGCTATAGGTCTTCGTTCAGACTAGCGGAGGACAAAGGCGGGTCTGTACGCTAGGAACAGGCAGCCCGCTACATCGTAGGGATTCAGTTTAGTCTTACTGTAGGGACAGCTTTCTCCTATCTTTCCTTAGTACTTGTTGCAGATCATAATAGTAAGTCCAGCCCAAAAAACTAAAGGGAAAGAAATTCGGGGATCAGTATGGTTTCCATCCAGGATTTGGCTCAACGCTTGCAAGGATTGTCTCTGGAGGTGGCCGAGCTACAGCAGCACGTGAGTAGCTGTTCTGGAGCGCATTTTGTGGAACCTAAGGTAGGACTGCCTGATGTTTTTTGTGGTAAACAGCAAGATTGTTTTTCCTTTAAAAATGCTTGTTTGTTATATTTTCATTTGAGACCAAGGTCCTCTGGGAATGAATCACAGTGCATTGGTTTTATTATGTCACTTTTTTCTGCTATGGGGCTGTTATATGACGATCCTGATCGAATCTCATCTGCTGAAGCAGAACTCAGGTGTTTGAATCAGGGGTCAGATGATGTTGAAAATTATTGCACACACTTCAGGATATGGGCTTCAGAAGTTAAATGGAATGATCCTGCACTGAGATGTTTATTTCTTGCTGGTCTGAGTGAAAGGGTTAAGGATTTGCTAATTGCATTCCCTGCACCTGAGACTCTGCAGGATGCCATGCAGTTAGCTGTTCGTGTAGACAGGAGACTGAGGTGCAGGCTTAATGAGGTAAAGACTCCTGTAATGTCAGTTCCTAGTCCCCAGAAAATCTGCTCAGACGGCGGAGAACCGATGGAGGTTGGGGCAATGCCACTCCGCTCTCAGGAAAGAGACCAGAGATTTGCCAAGGGATTGTGTCTTTATTGTGGTAAAGCTGACCATTTGATTAAGTATTGTGAGCGTCTTTTAAGTAAAGAAAAAAAAAAGGTCAGTTATGCCCGTATAGCTTGTTTACGCTCTGCAGGAGTATTTTTTTCTGGGAGTACTACTTTGCAGGGAGATTTGATTGAATTTCAGGAATTTGTGGATTGTGGTTCAACACTTAATGTGATTGATAAAGGGTTTTTAGAAAACCTTAAATTGAAATCCAAACCTTTGTCATCACCTATTTCTGTGATTGCAATTGATAACACTCCCTTGAAATGTATTACTCACAAGGTTGCTGCATTTCCCCTCACTATCAATGCAGTTCACCAAGAAATTTTGGACTTGGTTGTTTTAGAAAATTTACCCTCTCCGGTTGTTCTAGGATTGCCTTGGTTAAAACGGCACAATCCTGTATTGGACTGGTCTACTAATGTGATTAAGTCTTGGAGTCCGAAGTGCTATGATAAATGTTGTAATGGTCGCATTGCGTCTGTGGAAAAAGGGGAATTACCGGTACCTATTCAAGATTTTTGAAGGGTTTTTTCGGAGGAGGGGTCGCAAGTCTTAACTCCTCATAGGGATTATGATTGCGCCATTGAGTTTGTTCATGGAGCTACTCTTCCTAAGAGTCGCTTGTTTAATCTGACTATCCCTGAAAGAAAGGCCTTGGAGGAATACATACAGACTAGCCTGGCTGCTGGTCACATTAGACCTTCTAAGTCGACTGTGGCAGTTGGATTTTTCTTTGTTAAAAAAAAGGACGGGGGTTTACGTCCATGTCTGGATTTTCGTGAAATTAATAAGATTACCGTACGCAATTCCTTCCCATTGCCGTTAATTACTGACTTGTTTAACCAGTTAGTGGGGGCCAAGTGGTTCTCCAAAATTGATCTCCGGGGGGCATACAATTTGTGAAGGAGGGTGATGAATGGAAAACTGCTTTTAACACTCCGGTAGGTAATTTTGAGAGTCTGGTGATGCCTTTTGGTCTTACCAATGCACCTGCATTTTTTCTGAACCTTATTAATGACATCCTGAGACCTTTGATTGGTAAGAATGTGGTTGTGCATTTGGATGACATTTTGATTTACTCAAATTATAAGCAAGGTAGTTAAAATATAAAGTTTATTAGATATATATTAAAATTTCTTTATATAAAAAACCCAAAGAGCCATATATTGAACCCTGGGTCTTCTGAATTACCATCAACAGCTTATAGCTGTATATACATGCAAACCACACCTCAAAATGCCAAGTACCAAGTATATAGGGTTTAGAAGAGTCAGCCTCAGTTCATCCAGAACATAGAGGATCATATAATTAAATATTACCCTTACTAATGTTGGTTGACATTTTTAGTAACAATCATATAGAGATACCATGTATGCGCTCAAAAAGATGTATAATAGGTCAAGATAATATTCACCAACCTAGCACATATATAAATCCTGCGACTCATCTCACAGGAGTGTGCAATACATTATCAATAACCTTAGTATACAATGAAATCCCACATGCCCTTTAACAAAAAGGTACCATGGACTATACAGTGAAATCCCACATGCCCTTTATTCAAAAAAGGTACCGTGGACCATGTCAACAAAGCCTCACTAAAAGAATCCTTCTGGTTATTGTTTTACAAAGCATAATGAAACAATCTCACCCAATCCTATAGTGAATCATGGCTTGATTCATCCTGGTATAATGTCATCCTATTATTCAAGACCAAGGAGTATTGGAGGTATCCTGCTCCCAACGCGTTTCCTCACAAATAGATTAATCAGGGGAGACTGAAAAGAGGGCTGAGGGTCTCCACCATTACAATCAGCCCTTATCCTCCCCTCAGAAGACCCAGGTTTTCACCTCGCACTTCCTACACGATGTCTCCTTTAAATGGCCGCACTAACAACACGCCGCTACGTCACATCCGGTCACGTGGGCTGGTATATCCGGTATTTGGAACGCATCCACCATCCAGGTGGAACACATACAGCATCTCGCTGACATCACATCCGGTGACGTCCTCCCTATTTCTGGTTACTGGAACGCATGTATGCATTAATGAAGCGCATCCTGAACACTACACTAGCGCTTCAAAGAAACCAAAACCGCTGATCCTAATCTGGATTTTACAGAGCGGTGGTTGGGGAGGGAGGAGGAAAAAAGCAATCCACTACCAAAGTCAAAATACTGGGGGATATAGTACACCTCCTCACCTCCATTCAGATATATTCGCCACTTTAATCATGCAGCAAAATATCAAATAATGGGACCAACTTATTTATAGCAAATCGACTTTTAAGAAAAAGGAAGCATCTGTCGTCCCACCCCTTAAGGGTTAAGCATGGCCTCCCACCATAGGGTTATCTTCACCAGACAGCTAAGCAGGCATAAATAGAAGGCTAAGACCCACATACATTTGTCCACAACGAACCATTTGGAACATTACCCAAAAGGTTAAACCAAAGGTCAGCATCTGAAGTACGGGGTAGAGAAAAAAACACACACAATGGGGCAGGCAAATGAATGGTATATTTCTAAAAAAAATATAGGAAACCCTGGCGAAATGGAAGCCCTATATAAGAGGCCGAAAGGATACAGAATGGCACACCAGATCTTTTCTACACTGACCCTAGGTCCTCATCCCTACCTAAAAGCAGAGGTTGGCACCCTAGACCTGCGCAGTGGCGCCCCCACTCAACGGCGGCTGTCCCTACACTCCTTTCCCTAGATTGTCCCTCAACCTATAGGAAACATTTATATGAGATTTGTTCATTAAGTCCACTAGGTGCCAGCGTACGTAGATAATGTATCCATTTGGCCTCTCTTTCAAGTAGAGCCTTATCCCAATCCCCACCTCTCTGTGGAAACTTGACCTTATCAATACCTATGAACCTGACCGAATCAACTCTGCCCTCGTGCATGGTGTTAACATGTTTAGCTAAGGGTGTGTCCTTTTTATTAACAATCTCACGCAAATGTTCACCTATACGCCTCCTGAGTTCTCTTTTCGTTTTACCCACATATTCGATATTACACTGACATGTGGCTTTGTAAATAATCCCTTTAGATCTGCAATTTATGAAGGAATTAATATAGTGTATTTCTCCAGTCACCTTACTCTCAAAAGTTTTACTCTGTGTGATCACCTTACATGCTACACATCCACTACATTTAAAGCACCCCTTGCCAGTTGATCTAAGCCATTCGGTACCCGCTCTACCAACGTAGTGGCTGTGTACAAGCCTATCTTGAAGGGATCTACCCCTACGGTATGTAATCTGTGGGGTGGACTTTACACAGCTCCCTATATCTTCATCCATCTGAAGGATCTTCCAGTGTTTCTGTTAGTCAGTGGGGGCCAAGTGGTTCTCCAAAATTGATCTCCGGGGGGCATACAATTTGTTACGAGTGAAGGAGGGTGATGAATGGAAAACTGCTTTTTGGGGTTATCTGGACAGTCTTTAAAAAAGAGCCAGACTCTGAAAGACCTAACAGTTGGACTGGAAACTTCCCTCCCCTGTTGGTGTTTCGGGGAACAGTTGCCCGCTTCTGTCTGTGGCCACCCCACTGCTTGTTCCTGCAAGTTGTGGTGCTATGCCTCCCTCCCCCTGTCCTCGCTATGCATGTCACCTTGCCAGGTTGGGTCAGTGACTTCATTGTTCCCCACCTCATCTTCAACGTACGCACCCTGGGCATTCTCCTGACTTTCTGGCAATTGTGCCTCATCATCATCATCCACCTCTTGTGACAATAATTGCAGTTTCCCACTGTCGCCTTCATGTGACTGTGGCTGCTCAAATATTTGGGCATCACCTCATGCGATCTCCTTTAGGCCCACTTGAAGCGGGCCGGGCTAGAGGCTCGACTCTATAAATGGAAAAGTGAACAGCTCTTCGGAGTGTCCAAGTGTGGGATCACTTGTCTCCGGGCACTCAGCATGGTGGGAGGAAGGAGGATCAGGGTAAGGAATATGTGGTCCATACTCACGGCTACTGAGACTGGACCGTGTGGAAGACAGGGTCGTGGTGGTGGCAAACTGACTGGAAGCATTATCTGCTATCCAACCAACAACCTTTTCACACTGCTCTGGCATCAAAGGAGGTGTTCCACGGCCCCCTAGAAATTGGGACAGGAAGGTAGTTCGACATGATGTGAGTGTTTGTTGTGCTCCCTTAGCAGGCACAGTTTCATCTTGCCCATGGTCTCGGTCTCTGTGTGCACCATCAGCATCACGTTCAGTTCCCCATCCCTTCCCTCACGCCTGGCCCATTTTAACTGGAGTGTAATATTTGGCACGCTCCAAAAAATGTGACGATTATTACCGCAGTAATATCGGATCACGTCTGATGACCACGGTTTTAGGCAGTGGCCTTATAGATGTGGTATTGGTCAGCGACCAAGTTTGAATAGGTTGAAAAATACACAACTGGCAGACTTTACATGGAGTGTAATATTTGGCACGCTCCCAAAAAATTCTGCATTATTACCCCAGTAATATCTGATCCGGTCTGATGACCATGGTTTTAGGCAGTGGCCTTGCAGTATGGTATTGGCAATGGTAAGTAACCAAGTGTGAATAGTTTTGAACAACACACAACTGGCAGACTTTAAATGGAGTGTAATATCTGGCACACTCCCAAAAAATTCTGGATTATTAGCGCAGTAATATCGGATCACGTCAGATGACCAAGGTTTTAGGCAGTGGAGTTAGAGATGTGGTATTGGTCATAGACCAAGTGTGAGTAGGTTGAAAAACACGCAACTGGCAGACTTTAAATGGAGAGTAATATTTGGCGAGTTCCAAAAAATTTGAAGATTATTACCTCAGTAATATTAGATCACATCTGGTGACCACGGTTTTAGGCAGTGGCATTACAGATATGGTATTGGTCAGCGACTAAGTAGGAATAGGTTGAACAACACACAACTGGCAGACTTTAACTGGAGTGTAATTATTTGGCAAGCTCCAAAAAATGTGAAGATTATTTCCGGAGTAATATCAGATCACGTCTGATGATGGACAAGTTTCTCTGCTTCCACAATACAGCAATGCGAATAAAATAAAAAAAATCTGTCTGTATTCTGCTAACAAGTAAATGTAGCAGTAAAATGGTGTACTGTATTGCTTTTTAACCCCTTTACAACCCAAGGTGGTTTGCACGTTAATGACCAGGCCAATTTTTACAATTCTGACCACTGTCACTTTATGAGGTAATTACTCTGGAACGCTTCAACTGATCCCCCTGATTCTCAGAATGTTTTTTCATAACATATTTTACTTCACGATTGTGGTAAAATTTCTTCGATATCACTTGCGCTTATTTGTGAAAAAACAGAAATTTGGCGAAAATTTTGAAAATTTTGCAATTTTCAAAATTTTAATTTTTATGCCCTTAAATCAGAGAGATATGTCACACAAAATAGTCAATAAATAACATTTCCCACATGTCTACTTTACATCAGCACAATTTTGGAACCAAAATTTTTTTTATTGGGGAGCTATAAGGGTTAAAAGTTGACCAGCGATTTCTCATTTTTCCAAAAAAATTTACAAAACCATTTTTTTAGGGACCACGTCATATTTAAAGTCTCTTTGAGGGGTCTTTATGACAGAAAATACCCAAAAGTGACACCATTCTAAAAACTGCACCCCTCAAGGTGCTCAAAACCACATTTAAGAACTTTATTAACCCTTCAGGTGCTTCACAGAAATTTTTGGAATGTGGAAGAAAAAAATGACCATTTAACTTTTTTCACAAAAATGTTACTTTAGACCCAGTTTTTTTTATTTTTGCAGGGGTAACAGGAAAAAATGGACCCCAAAATTTGTTGTGCAATTTCTCCTGAGTAAGCAGATACCCCATATGTGGGGGAAAACCACTGTTTGGCCGCACGGCAGGGTTTGGAAGGGAAGGAGCGCCATTTGACTTTTTGAATGTAAAATTTGCTTGAATAATTAGCGGATGCCATGTTGCATTTGGGGAGCCCCTGATGTGCCTAAACAGTGGAAACCCCTCACAAGTGACACCATTTTGGAAACTAGACCCCTCAGGGAACTTATCTAGATGTGTGGTGAGTACCTTAACCCCCAGGTGCTTCACAGAAGTTTATAACATTGAGCTGTAAAAATAAGATTTTCACATTTTTCCCACAAAAATGTTTTTCAGCCCCCACTTTTGCATTTTCATAAAGGTAACACAAGAAATTGCACTATGCAGTTTGCTGTGCAATTTCTCCTGAGTTAGCAGATACCCCATATGTGGGGGGAAACCACTGTTTGGGCGCGCGGCAGGGTTCGGAAGGGAAGGAGCGCCATTTGACTTTTTGATTGTAAAATTTGCTTGAATAATTATGGGATGTGCCCCTGATGTGCCTAAACAGTGGAAACCCCCCACAAGTGACACCATTTTGAAAACTAGACCCCTCAGGGAACTTATCTAGATGTGTGGTGAGAACCTTGAACCCCCAAGTCCTTTACAGAAGTTTATAACATGGAGCTGTGAAAATAAAAAAAATCAAACTTTTTCCACAAAAATGATGTTTTAGCCCCAATTTTTTTATTTTCACAAGAGTAAGAGGAGAAAATGGACCTCAACAACTTTTGTTCAATTTCTCCTGAGTATGCCAATACCCCATATGTGGGGAAAATAGAGTGTTTGGGCGCACGGCAGAGTTCAGAAGGGAAGGAGCACTGTGTGACTTTTTGATCGCAAAATCGGCTGGAATCGAGAGCGGACGCCATGTCACGTTTGGAGAGCCCCTGCCTAAATAGTTGAAACCCCCCACAAGTGACCCCATTTTGGAAACTACACCCCTCAAGGATTTTATCAAGGGGTATAGTGAACATTTTGAACCCAGAGGTACGACACAGAATTTGATGACATTAGGTCATCATATTGAATAAGTTGTCATTAGTCTTGAGTGCAAGTGCTCGCTACTTGAGTTTGCATCGGGTACTCAGGTATGCACCATGTATCACGGGTGCTCAAGTGAAATGCTCGAGTCCCCGCCCGCATATTTCACGGTTATTAGACACCCAAAAAAAAACATGCGGGGATAGCTCGTGCATGGCAGGCAATCCCCGCGAGGTTTTTTTGGCCACGAAGCATATGAGGCGGAGACTCGAGCACCCGCGATACTCAATGCATACCCAAGCACCCGATGCAAACTCAAGTAGCGAGCACTTGCGTTCAACACTAGTTGCCATATCGTCATCTTTTTTTTTTTTTTACTTTTGAAAAAAAACAACAACCCTAACATTAGCACAACTCTAACCCCAACCCCAGCACTAGCGTTTATTTTTTACGCCTTTCCAAGTGTGATATAAGTGATTAGACGACCTCATTCTTCGGGTCCGTGCTACTACAGAGATACCAGAAGGATATCGGGTTTTTATGATTGACAGCTGTCACACACTAAAACACACATATTTTGTAAAATCTAGTTTTTGCATCGCCATATTTTGAGAGCTATAATTTTTCCATATTTTGGCCGACAGAGTCATGTGACAGCTTGTTTTTTGCGGAATGAGTTGACATTTTTATTGGTGCCATTTTCAGGCACGTGACATTTTTTGATTGCTTTCTATTCCAGGTTTTGGGAGGCAGGAATTGTTTTTTTTAAAAAAATTTTTATTCTACTCCGCGTGTGGTAAAATTGAGAAGGTAGCTTTATTCTTCAGGTCAGTACGTTTACAGCGGTACCACATTTATATTGTTTTTCTATGTTTTGGCGCTTTTACACAATAAAAGCTATTTTATAGAAAAAATTATTTTTTTGCATCGCTTTATTCTGAGAGCTATAACTTTTTGATTTTTTGGATGATGGAGCTGTATGGCAGCTTGTTTTTTGCGGGACAAGATGACGTTTTCAGCTGTACCATGTTTATTTATATTAGTCTTTTTGATCGCGTGTTATTCCATTTTTGTTTGGCAGTATGATGATAAAGCATTGTTTTTTGCTTCGCTTTTTATTATTTTTTTTTACCATGTTTACTGAAGGGGTTAACTAGTGGGACAGTTTTATAGGTCAGGTCGTTATGGACACGGCGATACCAAATATGTGTACTTTTATTGTTTGTTTTTGTTTTTTTCATAATAATATTTATTGATGGGTACATTATATTTTTATTTTTGGTGGATTTTTTTTTAATTTTTTTTTATATTTTTACAAATTTTTTTTTATTTTTTTTTCACTTTCTGAAAGTTTTTTTTACTTTTTTACTTTGTCCTACTTTAGGACTTTCACTTATTTTATTCTGATCGCCTGCATAGCATAAGGATGGAGCACCATCCCTGTGCCATCAGGCAGTCAGCGCTGCACAGTGAGAAGATTGTTTGGTCATGCACTGCGCATGACCAAAAAATCTTCCTGCTGTCTGGTGACCCGGATGTTGTCATGACGACATCGGGTCATCATGGCAATGACGCGCCCCCTGGGCCGTGTGTGTAGGGGAATACCCGGAGCCGGGTCTCTGTGTAATGCTGGGGGTTGTAGTCTCCGTGGCGGCGACCCTGTCCGGATTCAAGAGGAAGATATGCGGCATACTGGACATGTACTCTATGACTGGCAAGCAGAGAGCCACTGTAGTATTGGGACAATTGACTGGTGCCGCTGAGCGAGAAACTGAAACCTGGCCAGTCGCAGACCGAGAATCAGTGTCCACCATCTTTAACAGACTGCAAACCGCGTTTGAAAACCACACTGAAACAAATCTCCGGATTAGGTTCTACCATTGTGTCCAAAAACCTGAGGACAGTATCCGGGACTATGCCTGGCGCTTACTGGAGGCCCTGCGGTCCCTGAAACAGGTTAGTCCAGCCAGCATCCATGATGAAAATAAAATGCTGACGGAACAGTTCATCCGGGAGTTACAGTCCCAAGAAGAGAGCAGAACTGTACCGTGGTGGGCCTTAGACCATCCAGATGCCACCTTTGACACCCTTAAGGACATGGCTATAAAGGGCCTGCAGCCCCTGGAAACCGCAGACACTGCTATCTATCGTTACCAGGGTGGGGCCACCCCAGTGCCTGCGGCACCCACCGCTCCTTCACTAACCGCTGAAACAAGGATGCAAACAGTGCCCCCTAGCGAGCTGGACAGCCTACGCTCTGAAGTGCGCCAGTTAAGCAAAACCCTGGCCACTGTCATGAGTAAAGATGAGCGTTGTTCTACTCGAACTGTTCGCCAATCTCAAATTCGAGCTGTTTTGGGCGGTGTTCGAGCCGTTCGGCGAACACGAACAATTTGAGAAAAATTCGGCTGTTCGAGGTTATGTTCGATAACTGTTCGTGCACCAAAATCATAACTGGATTTTTTCTCAGTAATGATGAAAATTAATGTTAATACGCAGTTTGAGTGTACAGCGGGGTGGGGGGAGGGGCAGGGGATGGATCTCTGCAGGAACAATGAAGATCTCCATTTTTTTTTCTCTTTCCCGCATTTACAGTGGGGAGGTGCAATCTGTCAGCCTATCAGCAGCGCACACACGGAGCGAAGTGCTTTTTTTCACACAAGCAAGGGCATGTGTCATTGGCAGTGTATGTCACATGTCCTTGCCCTATAAGACCAAGCCATTTTCCCCGTCGCCACCATTTTCTCACTGCTGCAGCTGCGTGTTAGACGGCACCGCTGTTGCTGTGTGCGCTATACCTTGTTAATTTCAAGCCAATTTTCGCACAAATATACAGATAGCTTGGGAGTAGGGAATAGTTGTGATTGCAGTCCTTTTAAGGACTAGGTTACAGCATTTCCTACGACTTTTATCAGGGAGGTCTGTGCTCTTAAATAGATCGGTTGTGGGAGTAAAGACTAATTGTAATTGCAGTCCTTTTCAGGACTAGATTACATGAGTTCCTATCAGTTTTTGCCAGGCAGGTCTGTGCCAGTGCTGTGCAAGTTTTTTTCACAGCATTTGGCTGAATCTAGCAAAGCTAATCCTTTTTGGCCTATTGCAGAGTGTGTTAGTCAGTGGAGTAGCCTATCTGTGTTGCAAGATATACCACCTGTGTATAGAATACCAATTTTTTTACTGCACCTAGTGAAGTAAAATCTTTTGGGCATAGCATCATTCTATTAGTCCATCTATACTGACCTCCATCAGGTTGCAAATTAAAACTAATTTTTATCTGCATCTACAGTACCTCTGAAAAAATATTTGGGCTTCTAGCAGTGTGTGGGACTTGATCTATTAGTCCATCTATACTGACCTCCATCAGGTTGCAAACTGAATATATTTTTTTCTGCATCTACCTCTGAAAAAATATTGGGCTTCTAGCTGTGTGTGGGTCTTGTTCTATTAATCGATCTATACTGACCTCCATCAGGTTGCAAACTGAATATATTTTTTTCTGCATCTACCTCTGAAAAAATATTTGGCCTTCTAGTAGTGTGTCGGACTTTCTCTATTAGTCCATCCATACTGACCTCCATCAGGTTGCAAACTGAATATAATTTTTTTCTGCATCTAGCTCTGAAAAAATATTTGGCCTTCTAGTAGTATGTCGGACTTTCTCTATTAGTCCATCTATACTGACCTCCATCAGGTTGCAAATTAAAACTAATTTTTATCTGCATCTACAGTACCTCTGAAAAAATATTTGGGCTTCTAGCAGTGCGTGGGACTTGTTCTATTAGTCCATCTATACTGACCTCCATCAGGTTGCAAACTGAATATATTTTTTTCTGCATCTACCTCTGAAAAAATATTGGGCTTCTAGCTGTGTGTGGGTCTTGTTCTATTAATCCATCTATACTGACCTCCATCAGGTTGCAAACTGAATATAATTTTTTTCTGCATCTAGCTCTGAAAAAATATTTGGCCTTCTAGTAGTGTGTCGGACTTTCTCTATTAGTCCATCTATACTGACCTCCATCAGGTTGCAAACTGAATATATTTTTTTCTGCATCTACCTCTGAAAAAATATTTGGCCTTCTAGTAGTGTGTCGGACTTTCTCTATTAGTCCATCTATACTGACCTCCATCAGGTTGCAAATTAAAACTAATTTTTATCTGCATCTACAGTACCTCTGAAAAAATATTTGGGCTTCTAGCAGTGTGTGGGACTTGTTCTATTAGTCCATCTATACTGACCTCCATCAGGTTGCAAACTGAATATATTTTTTTCTGCATCTACCTCTGAAAAAATATTGGGCTTCTAGCTGTGTGTGGGTCTTGTTCTATTAATCCATCTCTACTGACCTCCATCAGGTTGCAAACTGAATATATTTTTTTCTGCATCTACCTCTGAAAAAATATTTGGCCTTCTAGTAGTGTGTCGGACTTTCTCTATTAGTCCATCTATACTGACCTCCATCAGGTTGCAAATTAAAACTAATTTTTATCTGCATCTACAGTACCTCTGAAAAAATATTTGGGCTTCTAGCAGTGTGTGGGACTTGTTCTATTAGTCCATCTATACTGACCTCCATCAGGTTGCAAACTGAATATAGTTTTTTCTGCATCTACCTCTGAAAAAATATTGGGCTTCTAGCTGTGTGTGGGTCTTGTTCTATTAATCCATCTATACTGACCTCCATCAGGTTGCAAACTGAATATATTTTTTTCTGCATCTACCTCTGAAAAAATATTTGGCCTTCTAGTATTGTGTCGGACTTTCTCTATTAGTCCATCTATACTGACCTCCATCAGGTTGCAAACTGAATATAATTTTTTTCTGCATCTAGCTCTGAAAAAATATTTGGCCTTCTAGTAGTGTGTCGGACTTTCTCTATTAGTCCATCTATACTGACCTCCATCAGGTTGCAAATTAAAACTAATTTTTATCTGCATCTACAGTACCTCTGAAAAAATATTTGGGCTTCTAGCTGTGTGTGGGACTTGTTGTATTAGTCCATCTATACTGACCTCCATCAGGTTGCAAACTGAATATATTTTTTTCTGCATCTACCTCTGAAAAAATATTTGGCCTTCTAGTAGTGTGCCGGACTTTCTCTATTAGTCCATCTATACTGACCTCCATCAGGTTGCAAATTAAAAATAATTTTTATCTGCATCTACAGCACCTCTGAAAAAATATTTGGGCTTCTAGCTGTGTGCGGGACTTGTTGTATTAGTCCATCTATACTGACCTCCATCAGGTTGCAAACTGAATATATTTTTTTCTGCATCTACCTCTGAAAAAATATTTGGCCTTCTAGTAGTGTGTCGGACTTTCTCTATTAGTCCATCCATACTGACCTCCATCAGGTTGCAAACTGAATATAATTTTTTTCTGCATCTAGCTCTGAAAAAATATTTGGCCTTCTAGTAGTATGTCGGACTTTCTCTATTAGTCCATCTATACTGACCTCCATCAGGTTGCAAATTAAAACTAATTTTTATCTGCATCTACAGCACCTCTGAAAAAATATTTGGGCTTCTAGCTGTGTGTGGGACTTGTTGTATTAGTCCATCTATACTGACCTCCATCAGGTTGCAAACTGAATATATTTTTTTCTGCATCTACCTCTGAAAAAATATTTGGCCTTCTAGTAGTGTGTCGGACTTTCTCTATTAGTCCATCTATACTGACCTCCATCAGGTTGCAATTTCAAAATAATTTTTTTCTGCATCTAACCCAGCCAATAGTTTTGGCCTAATACCACAGTTTGGCCACTCAGCTCTGCTCGGTTACCATCCATTGTTTTTTTGTGCAAACAACTCCAGAGTTGTGAATTAGTTAACCACCAAAATGAGTGGAAAAAGGCCTGCTGCTGGTGGAAAGGGGAATAGGCGTGTTGGGAAGGGGAAAAAAGGTTGTGTCCGTGGGGTAGGTGTTAAAGCAACAGTAACATCTGCAGAAGAAAGACCATCTTCCAGCCAAACTAAAATGTCTACTTCTTTTAGCGGACAATGTGATAAGATCCCTTTCTTACGGCCACGCCAATCGCTACAAATTCCAGATGAGGCACAAAAACAGCAGGTGCTTCAACGGATATCAAGTGTTCCTTTAAGTGGGCTCTCCTCCACATCAACTTCAACATCACAAATACTCCAGTCCTCAAAGGTGTCACCCAAATCGCACTTGCTTCCTCACAGCTCCCAAATCTCCAGCTGCCCGTCTGAGTATGAGGTAGAACAGATGGTTGAGTCTGCAGAGCTGTTTACTCATACTATAGCCTGGGAATCAGAGGTCGACTCCAGCGCTTCTGTGAATCCAGACGAGGAAATGATTTGCACTGATGCCTAGAATCTTTATGAGTCGGATCCAGGACCAGACGCAGAAGGTTCTGACCATAATGTAGACCCTCATTCCCAAACTGTAACTCCTGTTGGTGGAGACAATGAGGAAGACGATGATAAGACTCAAATACCTGATTGGAGCGACAACTTTAGTTTTTTGTCAGGGCAGGAACAGGTTGGCTCTGAGGACGACGGGTGTGATAACGCACAGGGTGATGATGATGAGGTCGGAGATCCCACTTACTGTCAACCCACAGTCAGCCAAGAGATGAGGTCAGCAGAGGAGGTGGAGGAAGATGCTAGTGACGACGAGGTCAGGTTGCGCCTTCCTGGACAGAGACGTAGTACTGGAAGCACGTCAACAACTGCATCCTCAAACACAACTCTGCCTCTCACCACAAGTCGTGGTGGCTCTTCAGGTCGCATGGGTGCTAAGCCTTGCATAGCCTGGGCATTTTTTCAGATCGATAAAGATGACCCAACTCGTGTTATCTGTAACATTTGTCAGCAAAAGCTAAGTAGAGGCCAAAAAATACATAGTTTGAGTACTTCATGCATGAACCGGCACATGGACATGAAGCATAAGTTGCAGTGGGAAGCTCAGTGTGCTACAATGCGGCCTAGCCGGCAGGGCCAACCACCGTCTGCCATATCTTGTGCATCCGCGGCCTCTTCATCCTCTGTGACTGGGGGGACAGCAGTCACACCTGTTTTGGGGCGCAGACCTGCCACCTCTTTACCCGCAACAGCCAGCGTGATTGGCAGGTCATCATTTTCTTTGGAGGTGGTAACATCAGCTGGTGTTGAGCGCTGTCCGACATCGATAGCACCACCTTTGGATCAAGGCAACCTAACATGTCCGCCTGCATCTTCCTCACAGACCGGCAATTTGCCGGTGACACCCTTATCAACCCCGTCTAAGCACAATAGCCAGCCCTCGGTCCCTCAGATGTGGACAAGTAAAAGACCATTTCCTCCTAGCCATGAGAAAGCTAAGAGGTTGAATTTCACCATCTGCAAGCTCTTGGCTACAGAAATGCTGCCTTTCCGCCTGGTGGACACAGAGGATTTTCGAGACCTTATCTCCGTCGCAGTGCCCCAGTACCAGATGCCCAGTCGGCACTACTTCTCAAAGAAAGGTGTGCCTGCGCTCCACCAGCATGTCGCACACAACATCACCGCTTCTTTGAGAAACTCTGTGTGTGACAGGGTGCATTTCACCACAGACACTTGGACGAGTAGGCATGGAAAGGGGCGTTACATGTCGCTGACTGGGCACTGGGTAACTATGGTGACAGCAGGACAAGGGGCTGCTGTCCAAGTCTTGCCGTCCCCACGAGTTGTGCGTCAATCCTCTTTATGTCAAAGTTCCTCCACTGCTTCTGCCTCCTCAACCTCCTCTCGGTCTTCCACCTGCACCCAAAGCCTGTCTGGTCATGCCACAAGCTTTCTAACTGCGCAGAAGGGATCCTGCACACCTCCTTACTATGCTGGCAGTAGGGCTCAACGTCATCAGGCGGTTTTTACATTGAAATGTCTGGGAAATGTGAGTCACACAGCTGAGGAGTTGTGGTCAGCTCTGGAGAACCAATTTCATGAATGGTTGTCTCCACTGGACCTGAAACCAGGGAAGGCCGTGTGCGACAATGCTGCAAACCTGGGTGCGGCCCTTCGCCGGGGCAATGTCACACACGTGCCTTGTATGGCTCACGTGTTGAACCTGGTTGTCCAGCAATTTTTAGCCCACTATCCCAGACTAGATGGCCTTCTGCAGAGGGCACGGTCGCTGTGTGCTCACTTCCGCCGTTCGCATCCCGCAGCTCAGCGACTTACATCTCTACAGAAGTCGTTGGGCCTGCCACTTCACCGGCTAAAATGCGATGTGCCTACCCGGTGGAATTCAACTCTGCACATGTTGCAGCGACTGTGGCAGCACCAACAAGCCCTGGTGCAATACGTTCTGACGTATAGCCTGGGCCAACGAGATTCAGAGGTGGGGCAAATCACGCTGGAGGAGTGGTCTCAGATCAGGGACCTATGCACCCTTCTGCACAGTTTTGAAATGGCAACGAAGATGTTTAGTGCTGACGATGCCATTATCAGCATGACTATTCCGGTGATTTACATGCTGGAGCACATGTTAAACAGAATTCGGAGTCAGGTGGTGGCACAAGAGGAGGTGGAGGAAGTAGAGGAGGAGGAGTTGTATGCGGAAGGGCTAACATCTGCAAGGTCCAGAAGGTCGGCAGCACCAAGGCGGCAGGCATGTGAGGGTGGGGGAGATGGTTTTACCAGGGCGCATGGTAGCAGCCAAACTAGTGAGGAAGGTGCAGGAGCCCAGGAAGAAGTGGAGGACGAACTGATGGAAGACTCATCAGATGAGGGAGACCTTGATCACATTTCTGTTGTGCGAGGTTGGGGGGAGAGGACAGAGGAAGGAAGCATGATTGTTACCTCGCCACCAACACAACAGGGACTTGGTGCTCCTGGATGCGCAACACACATGAGTGCCTTCTTGCTGCACTACCTGCAACATGACCCTCGAATTGTGAGAATTAGAAATAATCCTGACTACTGGGTTGCCACACTGTTAGATCCCCGGTACAAAAGTAAATTTGCAGAAATTATTCCTGCCATAGAAAGGGATGCACGCATGCAGGAGTATCAGCAGAGACTGTTGCAGAATCTTACATGTGCTTTTCCACAAAATACCAGTGGTGCACGTAGTGAATCTCACAGTTCCAACTTGCCAACCGTGGGACCGTCAAGTGTTCAGCACTCAAACCGTAACAGAACCACAGTATCTGCTGGTAACATCAATTTTGCGGAATCATTTCACCACTTTTTTAGCCCATCCTTTGCAAGGCCACAGGAGACAAGAAGTCTGACACATAGTCAACGCCTAGAGACGATGGTACAGGAGTATCTCCAAGTAAACATTGAAGCCACGACTGTGTCACTGGACCCTTGCTCTTTTTGGGCTTCCAATTTGGATAAATGGCCGGAGCTAGCCACTTACGCCTTGGAGATCTTGTCATGCCCCGCAGCCAGCGTTCTGTCTGAATGTGTGTTCAGCGCTGCTGGTGGTGTGCTGACAGATAAGCGCACGCGGCTCTCCACTGATAATGTAGACAGACTCACGTTCATAAAGATGAACAAATCATGGATCCGAAACGACTTTTCTACCCATGTGTCATCCTGGGGAGAGTAAAAGCTTGATGATTGGTTAAAATCACCCTACCAAACGTTTTAAGCTTTCAAATTACTAATCATGTTTATCTGTATCTTGACTGGAAAATAATTTGGGCTTTGTAGCAGTGTGCAGCACTGATCCTATTAGGCCATCTATAATAAGCTCCACCAGATTTAAAATTAAAAATAATTTTTAGCTGCATCTAGCCCGGAAAAAATTTTTGGGGCTCCGAGATGCGCAAGACACATAAGTGCCTTCTTGCTGCACTACCTGCAGCATGACCCTCATATTGTCAGAATTCGAAGTAATCATGACTACTGGGTTGCCACACTCTTAGATCCCCCAAACTTTTCGATCAACCTTTTCATTTTAATAAAGACCAAAAAAATGGTCATTTTTGAAATTATAAGCATTAGCAGGTTGTTAGAAACTGAAATCAAACAGTTTTCAACTCAAAACTTTATTCTAGGTGATGTTACATTTTCACATAGGACCCCTTGTTCAAAAGGAGCTTCTGAACTCTCTCGTCCATTGAATTTGTCAGGTTTTGGATGGTTTCTGCTTCAATTGTTTTGCATGAGGACAGAATACCCTCCCAGAGCTGTTGCTTAGATGTGAACTGCCTCCCGCCATCATAGACACTCCTTTTAATGATGCTCCAAAGGTTCTGAATGGGGTAGAGGTCAGGGGAGCATGGGGGTCACACCATAAGTTTGTCCCCTTTTATGCCCATATCAGCCAGAGATGCAGATGTTTTATGTGCAGCATGAGATGGTGCATTATCATGCAGAAAAATGATCTTGCTGTGAAATACACGGTTCTTCTTCTTGAACCATGGCAGGAAGTGCTGTTTGAGAAAATCCACATACATTATGGAGTTCATCTTTAGCGCCTTCAGGGATCCTAAAGGGGCCGACAATCTCTCTCCCCATGATTCCAGCCCAAAACATTACTCCACCTCCTCCTTGTTGGCGCTGTAGCCGTGTTTGCGTGGGGTGTCCATCAACCAGCCATCCTCCACTCCATCCATCTGGACCATCGAGCGCTGCACGGCACTCATCCGTGAACAAAACAGTTTTGAAATCAGTCTTCTTGTAATGTTTGGCCCACTGGAGCCGTTTCTGCTTGTGTGAAGTGGATAGAGGAGGTCGACAGGATGGCGTATGCACAGCTGCAAACCTCTGAAGGACCCTGCATCTTGTTGTTCGGGGGACGTTGGAGGCACAAGCAGCTTCAAAAACTTGTCTGCTGCTATGACAAGGCTTTTTTGCCGCTGCTCTTTCAACCTGACGTAATTGCCTGTAGGAAAGAGTCCTCATTTTGCCCTTATCAGCACGCACACGTGTGTACTGTGAATCAGCTACATACAGTACAGACCAAAAGTTTGGACACACCTTCTCATTTAAAGATTTTTCTGTATTTTCATGACTATGAAAATTGTACATTCACACCGAAGGCATCAAAACTATGAATTAACACATGTGGAATTATATACTTAACAAAAAAGTGTGAAACAACTGAAAATATGTCTTATATTCTAGGTTCTTCAAAGTAGCCACCTTTTGCTTTGATGACTGCTTTGCACACTCTTGGCATTCTCTTGATGAGCTTCAAGAGGTAGTCACCGGAAATGGTTTTCACTTCACAGGTGTGCCCTGTCAGGTTTATTAAGTGGGATTTCTTGCCTTATAAATGGGGTTGGGACCATCAGTTGTGTTGTGCAGAAGTCTGGTGGATTCACAGCTGATAGTCCTACTGAATAAACTGTTAGAATTTGTATTATGGCAAGAAAAAAGCAGCTAAGTAAATAAAAACGAGTGGCCATCATTAATTTAAGAAATGAAGGTCAGTCAGTGCCAAAAATTGGGAAAACTTTGAAAGTGTACCCAAGTGCAGTTGCAAAAACCATCAAGTGCTACAAAGAAACTGGCTCACATGAGGACCGCCCCAGGAAAGGAAGACCAAGAGTCACCTCTGCTTCTGAGGATAAGTTTATCCGAGTCACCAGCCTCAGAAATCGCAGGTTAACAGCAGCTCAGATTAGAGACCAGGTCAATGCCACACAGAGTTCTAGCAGCAGACACATCTCTTCAATAACTGTTAAGAGGAGACTTTGTGCAGCAGGCCTTCATGGTAAAATAGCTGCTAGGAAACCACTGCTAAGGACAGGCAACAAGCAGAAGAGACTAGTTTTGGCTAAAAAACCCCGCAAGGAATGGACATTAGAGCAGTGGAAATCTGTGCTTTGGTCTGATGAGTCCAAATTTGAGATCTTTGGTTCCAACCACCGTGTCTTTGTGCGACGCAGAAAAGTTGAACGGATGGACTCTACATGCCTGGTTCCCACCATGAAGCATGGAGGAGGAGGTGTGATGGTGTGGGGGTGCTTTGCTGGTGACACTGTTGGAGATTTATTAAAAATTGAAGACATACTGAAAGACCATGGCTACCACAGCATCTTGCAGCGGCATGCAATTCCATCCGGTTTGCGTTTAGTTGGACCATCATTTATTTTTCAACAGGACAATGACCCCAAACACACCTCCAGGCTGTGTAAGGGCTATTTGACCAAGAAGGAGAGTGATGGGGTGCTACGCCAGATGACCTGGCCTCCACAGTCACCAGACCTGAACCCAATCTAGATGGTTTGGGGCGAGCTGTACCGCAGAGTGAAGGCAAAAGGGCCAACAAGTGCTAAGCATCTCTGGGAACTCCTTCAAGATTGTTGGAAGACCATTTCCGGTGACTACCTCTTGAAGCTCATCAAGAGAATGCCAAGAGTGTGGAAAGCGGTCATCAAAGCAAAAGGTGGCTACTTTGAAGAACCTAGAATATAAGACATATTTTCAGTTGTTTCACACTTTTTTGTTAAGTATATAATTCCACATGTGTTAATTCATAGTTTTGATGCCTTCAGTGTGAATGTACAATTTTTATAGTCATGAAAATACAGAAAAATCTTTAAATGAGAAGGTGTGTCCAAACTTTTGGTCTGTACTGTACTTCTTGATTGCCAAGACACTTCATCCTGATCATCGCACAATGTTGATTGTAGTCATGCCTTGACCTAAACACTCCACAATTTGTTGCTTCTCAGCAGCCGACACATCCTTTTTCTTTCCCATTTTGGCAGAAAATGTAGGCTGCTTAATAATGTGAGAGAGCCTTCTTAAGTAGTCTTGCCTTTCATTGGACACACCTGCCAAACTAATTAGCACAGGTGTCTGCAATTGCTTACAGTGATATAAAGAGCCCTGACACACATCACCATTAATGAGTTTAACTGACAAACAAACAAATTCTTCCCTTATCACTCATAAACACTTTTTGCATAATAATTTGGAACGCGGTGTACATGTGCTTTTCCACAAAACACCAGCGGTTCACGTAGTGAATCTTACAGTTCTAACTTGCCAACCGTGGTCTGTATGGAATTGTTCAATAAAGGGCCCAAAATTAAGATAACATAGATGGGAGAGGTCTCTATGAATAGGAATTCCTAAGTATTTGATACCCTGTGAGGGCCAGGCAAAGGGAAAGTTGGACTGGATGGAATCCTATATGGATTTGGGGAGGGAGACATCGAGGGCCTCAGACTTCGCTGCATTGATTTTAAAATTTTACCATGTAACAAAGTGATCTATTTCAGCCATAACAGCATGGATGGATATATGTGATTGAGTGATATATACTAGGACATCATCAGCAAATAGAGAGCACTTGTACTCGGTGCCTCCCACCTCAATCCACCTAATATTGGGGTTATGGCGAATTGATGAGAGCAGGTGCTCCGTCACTAGGATGTATAAGAGAGGGGACAGAGGACATCCCTGCCTTGTCCCATTGGTGATTGTGAAAGGTGATGAAAATGTTCTGACGCACCCCCTGGGCCTTGGGACACCCGGAGCCGGACCCTTTTTGGTGGATGCTGGTGGTTGTAGTCTTCGTGGCGGCGACCCGGTTCCGTGGCTCAGGGCGGTCAAACCAGTGGCGGAACTATTTATGTGGTTTTGATGTTTAAATGTCCGACTATGCCACCCGTGGATTGCGGTCAGAGTGAACCGCCGCTACAGGGCAGACCGCTGAGGCTGGTGTTGTGGGTGCAGCAGAGCGTAGCATAACTCCCCACGGGAGGAGTATAGCCTCAGGGCAGTGTATGCGGAGGATGGGGGTGATGGTGCAGGGCAGCAGCAGTAACGACACGGAGTCAGTGATGCAGTCCAGGGCCTTTACTCACAGTTCTTATTATCCAGACCACGTCTGCAGGTAACGGCTGCCCACGTCGTACTGTGCTCACCAGGTGAGGGGCTCAGACAACTCCCAGATAACTTTGGAGCACTTCACAGGACCCCCTTTGTGTGTCCTTTGTCTGGCCTTTCTTACCAACACTTCTGTCCGGCTGCCTCGGGCCTCCTCTTGGTAAACTTGGCGCCAGTTTCCCTGACCCTATGTGGTGCCTTCCTAGCGGGTGTAGCGAGGGGCTGCGCCACATAAAATGTCAGAGCCTCCGGTTTCTAGCTGAGGGTCGTTTCCTGCCTCCACTAGTTCGGGGACCGGTCTCCCCCTTTGGCCTGACCCCTCCACGCAGGTGGATTCGGGCGTGCGGTGGCGACTCGCCCGTCCGCACCCCTGGGATCCCTTCATTCCTCGTTCCTGGAGCCTTCTCCGCTCCTCTTCCTTCCTTCTCCCTCTTCCAGGCCTGGGCCTCTGTTACTAGGCCTGCCTCCGGAGCAGAGCTCATGCAGAGCCCCTGCTCCCTGCCACTTCTGCTCAGACTTCTCTGCACTGAACTAAGATGGTGCCCACCTTTTATACTCCCTTCTCAATGCACCCAGGAACTGCTTCCTCCCTGCTCCTGCACTACAGGGTTCCCCTTCCTCAGTGTTCCCTCCCCCCACTCCAGCCAGGGACAGGGACTGTCGTGCCCATCTCAGGGGCATATTGGTCGCCCTGCCCCACGGCAATGTGGTGTAATGCATGCAGGTGTCGGGTCCTGATCCACACTCCATCCTTATCTGAGAGTGAGATATCACACCTCTGGGTGAGGTGCAATACGTCTGTAGCAACCGAGCCCTCAGGGTGCTACAGTTCCATTTATCTTCAGCCTAGGTGACGTATTGCGATACAGGGCCGTGATTTTGGCTATAAAAGGGTCCCCTAGACCCCTACCCCAAGCTTTTTAAGAGAATCATATATGGCGTGCCAGGAGACTCTATGGAATGCTTTCTCAGCATCCAACGAGAGTATCTAATTACAAATTTTTAACTGCATCTAGCCCAGGAAATACTTTGTGCCTAGTAGCAGTGTCTGCTAGTCAGCGGATTATCCCGGCTGTTAAGCAAGCTACCTGTAGTTTAGACACTTAATTTTTTCAAAGGAAATGCTTCGGGACCATGGGATACTCAGTCCCAGCCCCCAAGGCATAGGGGCTGGGACTGGCAGTAGGATGCCTTGCGGTGGACAGCCGAGCTCGATCCTTATAAAAGCTTTTTAACTGCAGCAGCTTTAGTGGACGCTACTGGAGCTGGAATTACGCGGCTGCTGGCATGAGACTTGCCCTCCAATAGATCCTTGTAAATGGATTTAAAGTGTATTCATTCAAATTAGAGAGACAATTTAAATTAAAAAGCTTAGAGCTGCCTCCACCACAGGGGGGCTCGCTCGACCCACCAGCGGACAGGCACCAGTATTGGGAGAGGGGGGCTGGCCATCAGGGTTCACCGCGGCTCTGGCACAAACCCGGCGACACGGAGGTGGCACGGGCAGGAGCGGACTGGCCGTGTCGGCTTCTCACTTTTTGGATTTTAGAAGGGCATGACATGCCTATATCTGTGTCTCCCCCTCCTTTTACTCCTCCACCTCTTTTATTTTCGCATGACTATATGTACTTGTCACTTTTCCATGTGTTAGTTGTGTCTTCTGAGCAGTTTGTCAGCTTTTGGACACCTTTGAAGGTGTTTTCTATGTGTTTCTATGTGTTTTTGTTTGCCTGCCATTGGTTTTAACGGTGTTCGAAGGTGTTCGACGAACAGTTCGGCGAACACACGGGTGTTCGACGAACCGAACAGAACTCGAACACTACGGGGGTGGCTCAACACTAGTCATGAGCGCCCTACAGCTGCGGACGGAGCCTGAGCCGGAAGGAAGGATCTTGCTAGCCGACAGCCCTGAGGATGTCCCCTGGATGAGGAGAAGAAGGAGGACAACACCACCCCGGAGGGGGACAATGCCACCCCGTGGAAGGATCAACGACCAACGGCGCCCTCCAGAGGACTTCATCTGCTACCGCTGCTATAAAGCAGGCCACACCACGAGGAGGTGTCCTTTAAACGAGAAAACCCTGGGGCCGAGGGCCGACACCCAGGAGTAGACCAACCAGGCCCAACAAACTGGTACCGTCGGTTCGTGGGAGGAAGACCTTTCCTGTCCATTGTGCTGGACGGCATCGTGACCCCTGCCCTGCTGGACACAGGATCTCAGGTAACCATCATGCCTGATGTCCTCTACAAAAGGTTCTGGTCCATAGACGAACTGAGCCCGCCAGCTCCAAACCTTTCCATGTGTGCCTCCAATGGCCTTCCCCTTAACTTAGTCGGGGTTAAGGATGTGGCAGTAAAGGTGGGAAGAGTGGAACTGAAGTACCAGGGACTAATTGTAGTAGAGACTAATCCTGATGATACAGACTTGTATATGGTACTTGGCACAAATATTGTTAGTAACTCTTTGGGAGAAGTGTTGTTCTTGCTCCAACACATGGCTGACACCGCCAGACGAGGGCAGAGGAGGGTGCTCCAGAAAGAGATCCAAGCCCTTATGTACCAGAAACAGGTAAAACTATCAGGTGGTGAAATTGGTAATGTACGGGTGACAGATCCGACACCCATTGTGATTCCCCCAATGAGTGAAATGCTGATTTGGTGTAGAGCAGCAATAGGTCTCAAAGGACGGAGCTACCAGGTGGTAGTAGAGCCCCTTAGCTCAGAGCATAAACCTACACTCTTGACTGCCAGAGGGGTAGTGGATGTACGCAATGGGAGGGTGCCTGTACGCCTCCTAAACTACGGGGAGGACGAGATTAGATTACCACGCCACGCCACTGTTGCTAAACTGTACACAGTAGATAACAACTCCATACACACGGCGGAGTCCTTAACCTCACCAGACGAAGTGGAGGATAATGACCCGGGAACCCAGGTGGAGGATTGGTGTCAACAGCTCCATGTTGGGACAGACACCACTCCTGCCCATCAGAAGCAGGGTGTACACTCGGTGGTTCAGGAATACAAGCAGGTATTCAGTAAATACCCACTTGACTTTGGGAGGATTAAAGGGGTACAACACCATATCCCCACAGGTGACCATCCACCCATCAAAGAACGTTACAGGCCAATACCACCAGCACACTACCAGAAGGCGAAGGAGATGTTGCACGACATGAAGAAGGCAGGGGTAGTAAGGGATAGTTGTAGTCCCTGGGCAGCTCCCCTAGTTTTAGTGAGGAAAAAGGATGGAAGCATGAGAATGTGTGTAGATTACAGACAAGTAAATCGCATTACACAAAAAGATGCATACCCTTTACCACGTATAGCGGAATCCCTGGCTGCCTTAAAGTCTTCAAATTACTTCTCCACCCTTGACCTCACTAGTGGGTACTGGCAAGTAGCTGTTGCTGAGGAGGATCGGGAGAAGACGGCCTTCACCACCCCGATGGGACTCTGCGAGTTCAACAGTATGCCGTTCGGACTCTGCAACGCCCCCCAGAGCGTTACAGAGGTTGATGGAATGCTGCCTGGGACACCGCAACTTCGAGACTGTGTTACTATACCTGGATGACGTGATAGTGTACTCCAGAACGAATGAGGACCACTTGAAGCACCTGGCAGAGGTATTTGAGTCGCTGTCCCGGTATGTGATGAAGCTGAAGCTCTCAAAGTGCCACCTGCTCAAGCGAAAGGTACAGTACCTGGGGCACATCGTCAGTCCAGAAGGAGTAGCACCAGACCCGGAGAAGGTCACTGCCATCCAGACATGGCCGGAGCCGAAGAGCCTCAAGGAGGTACGTCAGTTCCTGGGACTAGTTGGGTATTACCGGAGGTTTGTGAAGGACTATACCAAGAAGGCGGCGCCTTTGCAAGATCTCCTGGTAGGACAGTCCGGGAGAGGCAGAAACCCCCCGTTCTAGTGGGGTACGGAGCAAGCTGAATTCTTTAAGGTGATGAAGGAGATCCTGACCGGCGAAGAGATCCTAGCCTACCCTGACTACAGCCAACCGTTCCTGCTGTACACAGATGCCAGCAACGAGGGATTAGGAGCTGTGTTAAGTCAGAAGCAGAATGGCCAAGAAAAGGTGATCGCCTATGCAAGCAGGAAGCTCCGCCCGACCGAGAGGAACCCAGAGAACTATAGCAGCTTCACGTTGGAGTTCCTGGCCCTGGTCTGGGCCATCATCGAGTGGTTCAAACACTACCTAGCCTCCAATAAGTTCACTGCCTACACAGACAATAACCCCTTGACTCATCTGGAAACAGGCAAGTTAGGAGCCATGGAACAACGATGGATGGCTCGGCTATCAAACTACCAATTCACTATTAAGTACCGGGCGGGCCGCAGGAACGCCAACGCCGATACCCTGTCCAGGATGCCTCACCAGTCAGACACTGAAGAAGAAGTGGATGACCTGGATGAGATTGAGCTACCTGCCTTCCACCGTAATGGAATGGTCCATGAGCACCAAGCCTCCAGGAGGCATCGCGGTAAGACGCTAAACCCTCTGCCTCACCAGAGCTGGAAGGAGACCCAGGACAGCGACCTGGTTGTCAGCCGCATCAAGGAACTGATAACCCAGGAAGGTTCTTCCCTGGAGAAGGGAGGGTCTCTACAAGCCAAGCAACTGTGGGGTGAGAGAAGCCAGCTGTTCATCTATAGGGAAAAGCTGTGCCGAAGGTACATCAACCCGAGGACCCATGAGATGGTGTGGCTGATCGTAGTGCCCAGGACGGACATCCTGATGGTGTTGGAGGCCTACCACGATCAAGCGGGGCACTTTGGCTGGAAGAAGCTAGAAACCCTGCTAAAAGGTCGGTTTTACTGGGTTGGAATGCGGAGCTCCATAGAGAGATGGTGCCGAGACTGTGGACCCTGTAGCCTCAGAAGGAAAGACTACAGCAGCCAGAAGGCACCCCTGCAACCCATCAAGACAACTCGACATTTGGAGATCGTGGCCCATGATCATGTCAAGCTGTCACCCAGCAGGTCAGGATATTCCTATGCCCTGACCATGGTGGATCGCTACTCCCGGTTCCTGGTGGTCGCCCCCATCAAGAATCTGATGGCAGAAACTGCGGCAAAGACGTTTCAGGCGTACTTCTGCAGGCCCCATGGATACCCGGAGCAGGTGCTGACAGATCAAGGGTCAGCCTTTGAAGCCGAATTGTTCAAAGAGTTCTGCCATCTGTACGGGTGTAAAGAGATCCGGATTACACCGTGCCACCCCCAAACCAACGGTCTCTGTGAAAAGATGAATAACATCGTCATCGACCTGCTGAAGACCTTACAATTAGAGGAGAGAAATCAGTGGCCAGACCTACTACCTGACCTAGTAGATCTGTACAACCACATACCTGTGAGTTCCACCAATTGTACTCCAGCATATCTCATGCGAGCCAGACCTGGAAAGTACTGGGACACGACCAGACAGGAGCAGTACAGAAGAGTACAGGCCTGTGTCGAAGACAGTCTGAATAGGGTAAGAGACAAGCAGGAAGCTTACTACAATAAAAGTGCACCAGCAGAACCCTTCACACCAGGAGAAGTGGTGTTAAAGAGAAAGAGAAGGAACCATAAACTTGATGACCAGTGGGAGAGAGAACCCTACAATGTGTTAAAGTCAAGATTAGAGATGAGTGTTGTTCTACTCGAACTGTTCGCCAATCTCAAATTCGAGCTGTTTTGGGCGGTGTTCGAGCCGTTCGGCGAACACGAACGATTTGAGAAAAATTCGGCTGTTCGAGGTTATGTTCGATAACTGTTCGTGCACCAAAATCATAACTGGATTTTTTCTCAGTAATGATGAAAATTAATGTTAATACGCAGTTTGAGTGTACAGCGGGGTGGGGGAGGGGCAGGGGATGGATCTCTGCAGGAATAATGAAGATCTCCATTTTTTTTTCTCTTTCCCGCATTTACAGTGGGGAGGTGCAATCTGTCAGCCTATCAGCAGCGCACACACGGAGCGAAGTGATTTTTTTCACACAAGCAAGGGCATGAGTCATTGGCAGTGTATGTCACATGTCCTTGCCCTATAAGACCAAGCCATTTTCCCCGTCGCCACCATTTTCGCACTGCTGCAGTTGCGTGTTAGACGGCACCGCTGTTACTGTGTGCGCTATACCTTGTTAATTTCAAGCCAATTTTCGCACAAATCTACAGATAGCTTGGGAGTAGGGAATAGTTGTGATTGCAGTCCTTTTAAGGACTAGGTTACAGCATTTCCTACGACTTTTATCAGGCAGGTCTGTGCTCTTAAATAGATAGATTGTGGGAGTAAAGACTAATTGTAATTGCAGTCCTTTTCAGGACTAGGTTACATCAGTTCCTATCAGTTTTTGCCAGGCAGGTCTGTGCCAGTGCTGTGCAAGTTTTTTTCACAGCATTTGGCTGAATCTAGCAAAGCTAATCCTTTTTGGCCTATTGCAGAGTGTGTTAGTCAGTGGAGTAGCCTATCTGTGTTGCAAGATATACCACCTGTGTATAGAATACCAATTTTTTTACTGCACCTAGTGAAGTAAAATCTTTTGGGCATAGCATCATTCTATTAGTCCATCTATACTGACCTCCATCAGGTTGCAAATTGAATATAATTTTTTTCTGCATCTAGCTCTGAAAAAATATTTGGGCTTCTAGCAGTGTGTGGGACTTGTTCTATTAGTCCATCTATACTGACCTCCATCAGGTTGCAAATTGAATATAATTTTTTTCTGCATCTAGCTCTGAAAAAATATTTGGGCTTCTAGCAGTGTGTGGGACTTGTTCTATTAGTCCATCTATACTGACCTCCATCAGGTTGCAAACTGAATATAATTTTTTTCTGCATCTAGCTCTGAAAAAATATTTGGCCTTCTAGCAGTGTGTGGGACTTTCTCTATTAGTCCATCTATACTGACCTCCATCAGGTTGCAAATTCAAAATAATTTTTTGTCTGCATCTAGCTCTGAAAAAATATTTGGCCTTCTAGCAGTGTGTGGGACTTTCTTTATTAGTCCATCTATACTGACCTCCATCAGGTTGCAAATTCAAAATAATTTTTTGTCTGCATCTAGCTCTGAAAAAATATTTGGCCTTCTAGCAGTGTGTGGGACTTTCTCTATTAGTCCATCTATACTGACCTCCATCAGGCTGCAAATTAAAAATAATTTTTATCTGCATCTACCTCTGAAAAAATATTTGGCCTTCTAGCAGTGTGTGGGACTTTCTCTATTAGTCCATCTATACTGACCTCCATCAGGTTGCAAACTGAATATATTTTTTTTCTGCATCTACCTCTGAAAAAATATTGGGCTTCTAGCTGTGTGTGGGACTTGTTCTATTAATCCATCTATACAGACCTCCATCAGGTTGCAAACTGAATATAATTTTTTTCTGCATCTACCTCTGAAAAAATATTTGGGCTTCTAGCTGTGTGTGGGACTTGTTCTATTAGTCCATCTATACTGACCTCCATCAGGTTGCAAATTGAATATAATTTTTTTCTGCATCTAGCTCTGAAAAAATATTTGGCCTTCTAGCAGTGTGTGGGACTTTCTCTATTAGTCCATCTATACTGACCTCCATCAGGTTGCAAATTCAAAATAATTTTTATCTGCATCTACCTCTGAAAAAATATTTGGCCTTCTAGCAGTGTGTGGGACTTTCTCTATTAGTCCATCTATACTGACCTCCATCAGGTTGCAAACTGAATATATTTTTTTTCTGCATCTACCTCTGAAAAAATATTTGGCCTTTTAGCAGTGTGTGGGACTTTCTCTATTAGTCCATCTATACTGACCTCCATCAGGTTGCAAACTGAATATATTTTTTTTCTGCATCTACCTCTGAAAAAATATTGGGCTTCTAGCTGTGTGTGGGACTTGTTCTATTAATCCATCTATACAGACCTCCATCAGGTTGCAAACTGAATATAATTTTTTTCTGCATCTACCTCTGAAAAAATATTTGGGCTTCTAGCTGTGTGTGGGACTTTCTCTATTAGTCCATCTATACTGACCTCCATCAGGTTGCAAATTCAAAATAATTTTTTGTCTGCATCTAGCTCTGAAAAATATTTGGCCTTGTAGCAGTGTGTGGGACTTTCTCTATTAGTCCATCTATACTGACCTCCATCAGGTTGCAAATTAAAAATAATTTTTATCTGCATCTAGCTCTGAAAAAATATTTGGCTTTCTAGCAGTGTGTGGGACTTTCTCTATTAGTCCATCTATACTGACCTCCATCAGGCTGCAAATTAAAAATAATTTTTATCTGCATCTACCTCTGAAAAAATATTTGGCCTTCTAGCAGTGTGTGGGACTTTCTCTATTAGTCCATCTATACTGACCTCCATCAGGTTGCAAACTGAATATATTTTTTTTCTGCATCTACCTCTGAAAAAATATTGGGCTTCTAGCTGTGTGTGGGACTTGTTCTATAAATCCATCTATACAGACCTCCATCAGGTTGCAAACTGAATATAATTTTTTTCTGCATCTAGCTGTGAAAAAATATTTGGCCTTCTAGCTGTGTGTGGGACTTGTTCTATTAGTCCATCTATACTGACCTCCATCAGGTTGCAAATTGAATATAATTTGTTTCTGCATCTAACCCAGCCAATAGTTTTGGCCTAATACCACAGTTTGGCCACTCAGCTCTGCTCGGTTCCCATCCATTGTTTTTTTGTGCAAACAACTCCAGAGTTGTGAATTAGTTAACCACCAAAATGAGTGGAAAAACGCCTGCTGCTGGTGGAAAGGGGAATAGGCGTGTTGGGAAGGGGAAAAAAGGTTGCGTCCGTGGGGTAGGTGTTAAAGCAACAGTAACATCTGCAGAAGAAAGACCATCTTCCAGCCAAACTAAAATGTCTACTTCTTTTAGCGGACAATGTGATAAGATCCCTTTCTTACGGCCACGCCAATCGCTACAAATTCCAGATGAGGCACAAAAACAGCAGGTGCTTCAACGGATATCAAGTGCTCCTTTAAGTGGGCTCTCCTCCACATCAACTTCAACATCACAAATACTCCAGTCCTCAAAGGTGTCACCTCAATCGCACTTGCTTCCTCACAGCTCCCAAATCTCCAGCTGCCCGTCTGAGTATGAGGTAGAACAGATGGTTGAGTCTGCAGAGCTGTTTACTCATACTATAGCCTGGGAATCAGAGGTCGACTCCAGCGCTTCTGTGAATCCAGACGAGGAAATGATCTGCACTGATGCCCAGAATCTTTATGAGTCGGATCCAGCACCAGACGCAGAAGGTTCTGACCATAATGTAGACCCTCATTCCAAAACTGTAGCTCCTGTTGGTGGAGACAATGAGGAAGACGATGATGAGACTCAAATACCTGATTGGAGCGACAACTTTAGTTTTTTGTCAGGGCAGGAACAGGTTGGCTCTGAGGACGACGGGTGTGATAACGCACAGGGTGATGATGATGAGGTTGGAGATCCCACTTACTGTCAACCCACAGTCAGCCAAGAGATGAGGTCAGCAGAGGAGGTGGAGGAAGATGCTAGTGACGACGAGGTCAGGTTGCGCCTTCCTGGACAGAGACGTAGTACTGGAAGCACGTCAACAACTGCATCCTCAAACACAACTCTGCCTCTCACCACAAGTCGTGGTGGCTCTTCAGGTCACATGGGTGCTAAGCCTTGCATAGCCTGGGCATTTTTTTAGATCGATAAAGATGACCCAACTCGTGTTATCTGTAACATTTGTCAGCAAAAGCTAAGTAGAGGCCAAAAAATACATAGTTTGAGTACTTCATGCATGAACCGGCACATGGACATGAAGCATAAGTTGCAGTGGGAAGCTCAGTGTGCTACAATGCGGCCTAGCCGGCCGGGCCAACCACTGTCTGCCATATCTTGTGCATCCGCGGCCTCTTCATCCTCTGTGACTGGGGGAACAGCGTTCACACCTGTTTTGGGGCGCAGACCTGCCACCTCTTTACCCGCAACAGCCAGCGTGATTGGCAGGTCATCATTTTCTTTGGAGGTGGTAACACCAGCTGGTGTTGAGCGCTGTCCGACATCGATAGCACCACCTTTGGATCAAGGCAACCTAACATGTCCGCCTGCATCTTCCTCACAGACCGGCAGTTTGCCGGGGACACCCCGTCTAAGCACAATAGCCAGCCCTCGGTCCCTCAGATGTGGACAAATAAAAGACCATTTCCTCCTAGCCATGAGAAAGCTAAGAGGTTGAATTTCACCATCTGCAAGTTCTTGGCTACAGAAATGCTGCCTTTCCGCCTGGTGGAAACAGAAGATTTTCGAGACCTTATGTCCTTCGCAGTGCCCCAGTACCAGATGCCCAGTCGGCACTACTTCTCAAAGAAAGGTGTGCCTGCGCTCCACCAGCATGTCGCACACAACATCACCGCTTCTTTGAGAAACTCTGTGTGTGACAGGGTGCATTTCACCACAGACACTTGGACGAGTAGGCATGGACAGGGGCGTTACATGTCGCTGACTGGGCACTGGGTAACTATGGTGACAGCAGGACAAGGGGCTGCTGTCCAAGTCTTGCCGTCCCCACGAGTTGTGCGTCAATCCTCTTTATGTCAAAGTTCCTCCACTGCTTCTGCCTCCTCAACCTCCTCTTGGTCTTCCACCTGCACCCAAAGCCTGTCTGGTCATGCCACAAGCTTTCTAACTGCGCAGAAGGGATCCTGCACACCTCCTTACTATGCTGGCAGTAGGTCTCAACGTCATCAGGCGGTTTTTACTTTGAAATGTCTGGGAAATGTGAGTCACACAGCTGAGGAGTTGTGGTCAGCTCTGGAGAACCAATTTCATGAATGGTTGTCTCCACTGGACCTGAAACCAGGGAAGGCCGTGTGCGACAATGCTGCAAACCTGGGTGCGGCCCTTCGCCGGGGCAATGTCACACACGTGCCTTGTATGGCTCACATGTTGAACCTGGTTGTCCAGCAATTTTTAGCCCACTATCCCAGACTAGATGGCCTTCTGCAGAGGGCACGGTCGCTGTGTGCTCACTTCCGCCGTTCGCATCCCGCAGCTCAGCGACTTACATCTCTACAGAAGTCGTTGGGCCTGCCACTTCACCGGCTAAAATGCGATGTGCCTACCCGGTGGAATTCAACTCTGCACATGCTGCAGCGACTGTGGCAGCACCGACAAGCCCTGGTGCAATACGTTCTGACATATAGCCTGGGCCAACGAGATCCAGAGGTGGGGCAAATCACGCTGGAGGAGTGGACTCAGATCAGGGACCTATGCACCCTTCTGCACAGTTTTGAAATGGCGACGAAGATGTTTAGTGCTGGCGATGCCATTATCAGCATGACTATTCCGGTGATTTACATGCTGGAGCACATGTTAAACAGAATTCGGAGTCAGGTGGTGGCACAAGAGGAGGTGGAGGAAGTAGAGGAGGAGGAGTTGTATGCGGAAGGGCTAACATCTGCAAGGTCCAGACGGTCGGCAGCACCAAGGCGGCAGGCATGTGAGGGTGGGGGAGATGGTTTTACCAGGGCGCATGGTAGCAGCCAAACTAGTGAGGAAGGTGCAGGAGCCCAGGAAGAAGTGGAGGACGAACTGATGGAAGACTCATCAGATGAGGGAGACCTTGATCACATTTTTGTTGTGCGAGGTTGGGGGGAGAGGACAGAGGAAGGAAGCATGATTGTTACCTCGCCACCAACACAACAGGGACTTGGTGCTCCTGGATGCGCAACACACATGAGTGCCTTCTTGCTGCACTACCTGCAACATGACCCTCGAATTGTGAGAATTAGAAATAATCCTGACTACTGGGTTGCCACACTGTTAGATCCCCGGTACAAAAGTAAATTTGCAGAAATTATTCCTGCCATAGAAAGGGATGCACGCATGCAGGAGTATCAGCAGAGACTGTTGCAGAATCTTACATGTGCTTTTCCACAAAACACCAGTGGTGCACGTAGTGAATCTCACAGTTCCAACTTGCCAACCGTGGGACCGTCAAGTGTTCAGCACTCAAACCGTAACAGAACCACAGTATCTGCTGGTAACATCAATTTTGCGGAATCATTTCACCACTTTTTTAGCCCATCCTTTGCAAGGCCACAGGAGACAAGAAGTCTGACACATAGTCAACGCCTAGAGACGATGGTACAGGAGTATCTCCAAGTAAACATTGAAGCCATGACTGTGTCACTGGAACCTTGCTCTTTTTGGGCTTCCAATCTGGATAAATGGCCGGAGCTAGCCACTTACGCCTTGGAGATCTTGTCATGCCCCGCAGCCAGCATTCTGTCTGAACGTGTGTTCAGCGCTGCTGGTGGTGTGCTGACAGATAAGCGCACGCGGCTCTCCACTGATAATGTAGACAGACTCACGATCATAAAGATGAACAAATCATGGATCCGAAACGACTTTTCTACCCCTGTGTCATCCTGGGGAGAGTAAAAGCTTGATGATTGGTTAAAATCACCCTACCAACCGTTTTAAGCTTTCAAATTATGATGCGCCCCTGGGCCTGTGTCGCGCTGCGTTGCGCACGCGGGAGCTTACCCGGAGCCGGATCTGTTGAGGGTTGTAATCTCGTGGCGGTGACCCGGTCCGTGCCCAGGGAGTCAAACTGAGCGGCGATGTATCAGCGGTAGATGTTGGACGACTACGCCACCCGTTGAGTACAGCTAAGAAGCTGCTGCTGCAGGGCAGACCGCTGAGGCCGGTGGTAGGATTGTGCAGCGTGATAGTATAACCCCCAACGGGAGGGGTATGGCCTCAGGGCAGCCGACGTGGATGATGGGGGTAGCAGGAACCACTCGGAGACGGTACGGTGTAGTTCAGGGTCTTTACTGGTGACAAAGATAGACCCTCCCGGAGTACTGGCTAGCGATTGGGGCCTGGTCAGTCCTTGAGCAGATGGGATCTCCCCTGGCCAGGCGGAGTTGTAGGCCTCCCAAACTAACTGTACTCTTCTGGCTACCTTGCTAGAGGCTGGTATAAGTAGCCCACGTCCCTCAGTGTACCGTGTGGTGCTCACCCGTATGGCCGGTGACTCGGGGCCTTCTAGTAGCTTCCGCTCCACGACGGCGGTGCTGGTCCCATGCGTGTGACCGTGCCTTCGGGTTTCTTGGCCAGAGGACCTGGAATCCCCTGCCTGACGGATTCTGCTGCTGGGTAGGAGTTAGTCCCCACAGCCTCGGACTCCGGGTCCGGTAAGAAATCTTATCAGCCAGGGCGAGCTCTGCAGCTGCCAGCCCCTGACTCCTTGTAACACTGCTCCCACAGAGCTCCTGATGTTCTGTTCCTATATTTGCTTCTTTTCTCTGTCTCTACTTCTTCTCTACTCACTAACCCTGCCTCAGCCCCAGTTTTATATAGAGGAAGTTCTTCCCCTCCCAGGACTGTGCAGGAGGTGTGGCATGCATAGGATTCCTCACCAAGAGACCTTCCACCTGCTCTCAGACGTAATATCTCTATCACTGTGGCAACCAGACCCCTGGGGTGTCACATTCCCCCCTAGTGAAATTTAGTACTCCGGGACTAAACATATTTTAGAAAAACATAACAAGATATAACAATAACAATACAATAAAGAAACACATAAAGGTGGTCACAGCATGTCCGTAACCGGGTGCAGTCTTTGAAGAAAGCAAGGTGTCCATTTCACCAAAACAGGGAGACGTAACCAGGTAGGGGTCTGTCCTGCCCCGAGTCCTTAACAGTCTTTAGTCCGTCCTGGGTTACGCTCCAACTATGTACACAGGATTCCCGGTAAATCCACCAAGGACTCCTAAAAATAACTAGAAACACATAATTATTTACAAGTAACAGACAGGTGACCACAAATAAAACAATTTAAACACTTCAAATCCTCCAACGTGCGGGTAACTGGCCTCTAGTGGCCCTAGTGGACCTACGGAGCTGACTGTCTGGCCCTGAACTACAGGGTGTAGGAGTTGTCAAGGGTAAACTGGGCAGCTGTTTACGGGCTCTTTGGCTCACTAGGGATATGGCAGGCTCACTGCAAGCAGAGGGTTGATCCTCCTGATCTGCTGGTGTGGGGTCTTCTGCCCCCTGGACCGGCTGTTCTTCCAGCTCTACCTGTTGCTCCGTAGGTGCTTGGGATGCTGGTTGGAGGAAGGTGAGTACGGGTACCACAACTGCACCATTGACTTGAGTCCAAGACCGAGGGAAGTCTCCGAGCACAGTACTAACCATATCTTCCCTTTCCTCTACGGGTCGATGGTCTTCTTGTTCCTCTTCAGGGTTCCGTAGCTGTTCAGGACACTTCTTCAGGTGATCCCGGGATACAATGGCTGTGGTCTCCCCTCCGTCTTTACTGATGGTACAGACCTTCGGGTTCTCGTGGCTTGAGGGCAGTACGGTGTACGGGTCCTTCTCCCACTGGTCGTCCAACTTGTGGAGCCGTCTTTTCCTCTTCAAGACCTGCTCTCCGGGCACCAGGGGAACAGCGGGAGCATACTGGTTGTAAGTTTTCTCTTGTTTCTCCCTAGCCTGACAGAGACTTCGCTCCACGCTCTCCTGTACTTTCCGGTACTGCTGCTGCCTCTCTGTGTCCCAGTCTGCTTCTGGTGAAGTGTCCTCGGGTGTCAGGACTCCCATTTCCAGGTCAACAGGTAACTTACCACGTCTCGCCCTCATTAGGTAAGTCGGGGTACAGTTGGTGGAACCTACCGGGATGTGGTTGTATAGGTCCACCAGATCGGGCAGCTTCTCAGGCCACAGACTGCGTTCTTCCAGGGGCAACGTTTTCAGAAGATCCATTACCACCTGGTTCATTTTCTCACAAAGTCCATTAGTTTGCGGATGATAGGGTGTCGTCCTTATTTTCCGGCAGCCATACAGATTGCAGAATTCCTGGAAGACCTCCGCTTCAAAGGCAGGTCCCTGGTCCGTCAGCACTTGGTCCGGGTACCTGTGTGGACGGCAGAAGTGCTGCTGGAAGGCTCTAGCTGCTGTTTGAGCCGTTAAGTCCTTGACGGGGACGACAACCAAGAACCGGGAGTAATGATCCACGATGGTTAACGCGTAGACGTAGCCACTTCTGCTTGGGGTCAGTTTTACATGATCCAAGGCTACCAGTTCCAACGGCTGCCGGGTGACGATGGACTGCAGGGGAGTCTTCTGGCTGGCACGGTCCTTCCTTCTTAGGTTGCACGGGCCGCAGTCTCTGCACCACCTCTCGATAGTTCCCCTCATGCCTACCCAGTGGAACCGCCCGCGCAGCAGGAACTCCAACTTCTTCCATCCGAAGTGTCCAGCCCCGTCGTGGTATGCCTCCATCACCATGGCTGCGTCTCTTCGTGGCACCACTACTTGCCAGATTAGTTCATGCGTCCGGGAGTTAACCATTCTGCGGCACAACTTCCCCTTGTAAAGGAACAGTCGACTCTTCTCAGCCCACAGTTGTTTGTCTTCCTCCGGAGCGTCTGGGTCAAGGCGAGCCTCTGGACGAGTCAGCATCTCCTTCACCAGTCGGACGGCAGGGTCACTGTCTTGCGTTTCCTCCCAGTTGTAGTGAGGCAAGGGGTTAAACGTAGCGGCTTGCTTACTCCTTACCCGATGGGAATACTGGATAGTCCCATGATGGTGGAACGCGGGGAGTTCGACTTCTTCCAGTCCCTCTGGATCTTCTCCTACGTCCGGTAGGTTTGGCATCCTGGACAGGGCGTCCGCGTTGGTATTGGAGCGTCCTGCCCGGTATTTGATTGTGAACTCGTAGTTGGACAGACGGGCCATCCATCTCTGCTCTAGGGCACCGAGTCTTGCCGTGTCCAGGTGTGTCAACGGGTTGGTATCCGTGTACACGACGAACCGGGAAGAAGCGAGGTAGTGCTTAAAGCGTTCGGTGACTGCCCACACCACTGCCAGGAACTCTAGCTTAAATGAGCTGTAATTCTCAGGGTTTCTTTCGGTGGGTCGCAGTTTTCGGCTGGCATAAGCGATTACTCGCTCTTTCCCCTGCTGGATCTGGGACAGCACGGCTCCTAGCCCGATGTTACTTGCGTCGGTGTAGAGGATAAAGGGCTGGCTGTAATCCGGGTACGCCAGGATTTCATCCCCCGTGAGGGCCATCTTCAGCTGGCGGAAGGACTCTTCTTCCAACTTCTCCCATCTGAAGGGCGGCTTCTGGTTCTTGGCCTTCCGGGACTGGCCTATCAGGAGGTCCTGCATAGGAGCTGCCTTTTTGGTGAAACCGGGGATGAACCTGCGGTAGTAGCCTACCAACCCGAGAAACTGCCGCACTTCCTTTACACTGGAGGGACTTGGCCATTCCTTAATTGCGGTGATCTTATCAGGGTCGGGAGCCACTCCGTCAGCGCTCACCACGTGTCCCAGGTACTGCACCTTTGGTTTCAGGAGGTGACACTTGGAGGGTTTCACCTTTAGGCCGTAGCTTGCCAGAGCTTCGAACACTTCCGCCAGTTGTTTCAGGTGGTCCTCATAAGTCTTAGAATATACGATGACATCGTCCAGGTACAACAGGACCGTCTCGAAGTTTCTGTGGCCCAGACAGCACTCCATTAATCGTTGGAAGGTTCCCGGTGCGTTGCAGAGTCCGAACGGCATACAGGTAAACTCGCTAAGTCCCATCGGGGTGGTGAATGCGGTCTTCTCCCGGTCCGCCTCTGCTACAGGAACCTGCCAGTACCCACTAGTGAGATCCAAGGTAGAGAAGAAGTTAGCAGATCTTAAAGCAGCCAAAGACTCCTCTATCCTTGGTAAGGGGTACGCATCCTTGTGTGTGATACGGTTGATTTTCCGGTAATCTACACACATCCTCATGGTGTTGTCTTTCTTTTTGACTAAGACTAGTGGAGCTGCCCAGGGGCTACAGCTATCCCTGATCACCCCAGCCTCCTTCATGTCTCTAAGCATCCCCTTGGCGTGCTGGTAGTGTGCAGGGGGTACGGGTCGATACCTCTCTTTTATGGGAGGATGGTCTCCCGTGGGGATGTGGTGTTCTACCCCCTTGACTCGCCCGAAGTCTAACGGGTGTTTACTAAACACTCTCTCGTACTCTTGAACCACCCGATAGACTCCCTGTTTCTGGTGTGAGGGAGTGGAGTCAGTACCCAAATGTAGTTGCTGACACCAGTCCTCCATTGTTTTCTTAGAGCCGTTACCTTCCTCCGGGTGAGATGGAGGCAAGGGTTCCACAGATTGTATAGCATTTTGGTTAATGGTATATAATTTGGCTAGCGTGGCATACCGGGGCAGGTACACTTCCCTCTTCCCGATATTGATTATGCGAACGGGCACCCTCCCATGGCGTACATTAACCACCCCCCGTGCTGTCAAGATGGTGGGCCTACTGTCTGAGTAAACTGGTTCTACCATTGCCTGGTAATCTCTACCTCTCAGACCAATAGCTGCCCGGCACCAAATCATCATTTCACTTTTTGGGGGCATGGCAATAGGGAAAGGGTCACACATTCTCACGCTACCAATCTCACCGCCGGAGAGTTCCACCTGTTGCCGTCGCATCAGTGCCCGGATCTCTTTTTGGAGCACTCGCTGCTCGCCGGAGCTGGCGTTCTTGGCAACCTGCTGTAAAAGGAAAATCACCTCTGCAAGACAATTTTCAATTACATTAGTTCCTAGAGTTATCTTTGGGTGACTCTCGTGTTTGTCAATGTCTACAATGATCAGTCCCTGTGCTGCCAGTTCGACTCTACCGATTTTAATGGTCACCTCTTTAAATCCAATCTATGGCACGGGCTGACCATTGCTGGCGATGATACTCAAGTCGTCGTCAGGGTAGCGGGTGATATCCGAGTCATTCCAGTACTGCTTGAAGAGCACGTACGGGATGGTGGTGACCTGTGACCCGGTGTCCATTAGGGCACTCATAGGAATGCCATCCAGTACCACGGGTAAGACTGGACGTCCTCCCACATATTTGTCGCGCCAGTTCGATGGGCCTGGTGATCTTTTTCCTGGGGGTTGGCCCTCTACCCCAGGTTGTGCCAGTTTAAAGGACAGTACCTTGCCATATGTCCGGGTTGATTGCAGCGGCGGCAGATGGGTCGTCCGTCCTCGTTGTATCGGTCGCTGGGTCTTCCTCTGGCCGGTGGGGTCCTCCTTGGTCGACGCCACGGGATGTCCTCCGGTCCGGATGCCAGCTGGATCTTCCCTGGAGTGGAAACCTGTAAAGACTGCACAGTTCGGGTTAGCGCAGCAATGCTTTTAGCTAGCTCTTGGACCTGATGGTGCAGGTCTGGAGCCGGGTCATTGTTCAAAGCCTGCGCATCAGCTCCCACAGGCCCTGCCGACAAGGGTGCCGCCTCCTGGTGGTAAGTGGTAGTGGGGCGTCTGTGGGTCACAACGCCACCTGGTGCCGGTTCTCGGAGCACCCGGATGGCTCTGTCCTTCAACTGTGCAAATCCCAGATGAGGGTCCTGTAAGGCCATTGCCCGCAACTGGGTTCGGTGAGCATTACAATATAAACCCTCTATAAATTGTTCAGTCAACAGCCTGTCCTCGTCTCCCACGCCGTCAGGGTCGGTCTGCTTAATGGCTCTCAGGGCCTCTTGTAGGTTCAGGGCATAGTCCCTTATACTCTCTTGTGCTCGCTGCTTGCACCCGTAGAATCTAAGCTTGATCTCGGCTGAGGTGCGGGTATCAAAGGTGTCCCTCAGCCGGGTTAGTATCCCTGCGACAGTCCTCCCCCCAGGTGGCCAGGACTTTACCTCCCTTCGGGCTGCCCCAGTTAATTGGGCCACCAGGATGCTCACTTTTTGCTCTTCTGTGAGGGGGTACACCTGGAAGAGGCTATCCAGCTTTTCTCTAAAGTCATGCAGGGTATGTGACTCCCCTGAGTACTGGGGTAGCCAGGCCGCTCCCGGGATATAGGGCATGGTGAAAGGCATGACTGCAGCAGCGGTGGCGCTGGCGGGGGTTGAGGCAGTGAAGCTCTCCTCCGTATCCGACATCCTCCTCCCGCCTAGTGGACCGTGGCCTACCTTGCGATGATCCTCTTCCGTAGGCCGCGGCTCCGCAGTAGATCGTCAGGGTTGAGGACCTTCCGTCGCGCTCCTGTGACGTCGGCGTCTGCTGGGCTCCTTCCAGGACCTTGCGCGACGTCCGGACGTGAGGCGGGGCTTCAGTTCTCGCGCGCTTTCGGAATCCACGCCCCTCTTCTTCCCGCGCGACATCTTCAAGATGGCGTCCAACGGCGGGAAAACTCCACGGAAGGCGGGTAGAAGGCTGAAAATGGCGCCGGATGGCGGGAATCTTCACCGATGGCGGGAAGAAGGCTGAAGATGGCGCCGGATGGCGGGAATCTTCACCACAGGTAAGTTTGAACAGTCTTTTTCAGGCACGCAGTACCCGGTGGTTGCGGGCACGATATCCTGCCGACTGCGCCAAAAGTTGACGCGCCCCTGGGCCTGTGTCGCGCTGCGTTGCGCACGCGGGAGCTTACCCGGAGCCGGATCTGTTGAGGGTTGTAATCTCGTGGCGGTGACCCGGTCCGTGCCCAGGGAGTCAAACTGAGCGGCGATGTATCAGCGGTAGATGTTGGACGACTACGCCACCCGTTGAGTACAGCTAAGAAGCTGCTGCTGCAGGGCAGACCGCTGAGGCCGGTGGTAGGATTGTGCAGCGTGATAGTATAACCCCCAACGGGAGGGGTATGGCCTCAGGGCAGCCGACGTGGATGATGGGGGTAGCAGGAACCACTCGGAGACGGTACGGTGTAGTTCAGGGTCTTTACTGGTGACAAAGATAGACCCTCCCGGAGTACTGGCTAGCGATTGGGGCCTGGTCAGTCCTTGAGCAGAAGGGATCTCCCCTGGCCAGGCGGAGTTGTAGACCTCCCAAACTAACTGTACTCTTCTGGCTACCTTGCTAGAGGTATAGGTATAAGTAGCCCACGTCCCTCAGTGTACCGTGTGGTGCTCACCCGTATGGCCGGTGACTCGGGGCCTTCTAGTAGCTTCCGCTCCACGACGGCAGTGCTGGTCCCATGCGTGTGACCGTGCCTTCGGGTTTCTTGGCCAGAGGACCTGGAATCCCCTGCCTGACGGATTCTGCTGCTGGGTAGGAGTTAGTCCCCACAGCCTCGGACTCCGGGTCCGGTAAGAAATCTTCTCAGTCAGGGTGAGCTCTGCAGCTGCCAGCCCCTGACTCCTTGTAACACTGCTCCCACAGAGCTCCTGATGTTCTGTTCCTATATTTGCTTCTTTTCTCTGTCTCTACTTCTTCTCTACTCACTAACCCTGCCTCAGCCCCAGTTTTATATAGGGGAAGTTCTTCCCCTCCCAGGACTGTGCAGGAGGTGTGGCATGCATAGGATTCCTCACCAAGAGACCTCCCACCTGCTCTCAGACGTAATATCTCTATCACTGTGGCAACCAGACCCCTGGGGTGTCACAATTACTAATCATGTTTATCTGTATCTTGGCTGGAAAATAATTTGGGCTTTGTAGCAGTGTGCAGCACTGATTCTATTAGGCCATCTATAATAAGCTCCACCAGATTTAAAATTACTAATCATGTTTATCTGTATCTTGACTGGAAAATAATTTGGGCTTTGTAGCAGTGTGCAGCACTGATTCTATTAGGCCATCTATAATAAGCTCCACCAGATTTAAAATTACTAATCATGTTTATCTGTATCTTGACTGGAAAATAATTTGGGCTTTGTAGCAGTGTGCAGCACTGATTCTATTAGGCCATCTATAATAAGCTCCACCAGATTTAAAATTACTAATCATGTTTATCTGTATCTTGACTGGAAAATAATTTGGGCTTTGTAGCAGTGTGCAGCACTGATCCTATTAGGCCATCTATACTAAGCTCCACCAGATTTAAAATTAATAATAATATTTAGCTGCATCTAGCCCGGAAAATAATTTTGGGGCTCCGAGATGCGCAAGACACATAAGTGCCTTCTTGCTGCACTACCTGCAACATGACCCTCATATTGTCAGAATTCGAAGTAATCATGACTACTGGGTTGCCACACTCTTAGATCCCCCAAACTTTTCGATCAACCTTTTCATTTTAATAAAGACCAAAAAAATGGTCATTTTTGAAATTATAAGCATTAGCAGGTTATTAGAAACTGAAATCAAACAGTTTTCAACTCAAAACTTTATTCTAGGTGATGTTACATTTTCACATAGGACCCCTTTTTCGAAAGGAGCTTCTGAACTCTCTCGTCCATTGAATTTGTCAGGTTTTGGATGGTTTCTGCTTCAATTGTTTTGCATGAGGACAGAATACCCTCCCAGAGCTGTTGCTTAGATGTGAACTGCCTCCCGCCATCATAGACACTCCTTTTGATGATGCTCCAGAGGTTCTGAATGGGGTAGAGGTCAGGGGAGCATGGGGGTCACACCATAAGTTTGTCCCCTTTTATGCCCATATCAGCCAGAGATGCAGATGTTTTATGTGCAGCATGAGATGGTGCATTATCATGCAAAAAAATGATCTTGCTGTGAAATACACTGTTCTTCTTCTTGAACCATGGCAGGAAGTGCTGTTTGAGAAAATCCACATACATTATGGAGTTCTTCTTTAGCGCCTTCAGGGATCCTAATGGGGCCGACAATCTCTCTCCCTATGATTCCAGCCCAAAACATTACTCCACCTCCTTCTTGTTGGCGCTGTAGCCGTGTTTGCGTGGGGTGTCCATCAACCAGCCATCCTCCACTCCATCCATCTGGACCATCGAGCGCTGCACGGCACTCATCCGTGAACAAAACAGTTTTGAAATCAGTCTTCATGTAATGTTTGGCCCACTGGAGCCGTTTCTGCTTGTGTGAAGTGGATAGAGGAGGTCGACAGGATGGCGTATGCACAGCTGCAAACCTCTGAAGGACCCTGCATCTTGTTGTTCGGGGGACGTTCAAAAACTTGTCTGCTGCTATGACAAGGTTTTTTTGCCGCTGCTCTTTTAACCTGATGTAATTGCCTGTAGGAAAGAGTCCTCAATTTGCCCTTATCAGCACGCACACGTGTGTACTGTGAATCAGCTACATACTTCTTGATTGCCAAGACACTTCATCCTGATCATCGCACAATGTTGATTGTAGTCATGCCTTGACCTAAACACTCCACAATTTGTTGCTTCTCAGCAGCCGACACATCCTTTTTCTTTCCCATTTTGGCAGAAAATGTAGGCTGCTTAATAATGTGAGACAGCCTTCTTAAGTAGTCTTGCCTTTCATTGGACACACCTGCCAAACTAATTAGCACAGGTGTCTGCAATTGCTTACAGTGATATAAAGAGCCCTGACACACATCACCATCAATGAGTTTAACTGACAAACAAACAAATTCTTCCCTTATCACTCCTAAACACTTTTTGCATAATAATTTGGAACACAGTGTACATGTGCTTTTCCACAAAACACCATTGGTTCACGTAGTGAATCTTACAGTTCTAACTTGCCAACCGTGGTCTGTATGGAGTTGTTCAATAAAGGGCCCAAAATTAAGATAACATAGATGGGAGAGGTCTCTATGAATAGGAATTCCTAAGTATTTGATACCCTGTGAGGGCCAGGCAAAGGGAAAGTTGGACTGGATGGAATCCTATATGGATTTGGGGAGGGAGACATCGAGGGCCTCAGACTTCGCTGCATTGATTTTAAAATTTGACCATGTAACAAAGTGATCTATTTCAGCCATAACAGCATGGATGGATATATGTGATTGAGTGATATATACTAGGACATCATCAGCATATAGAGAGCACTTGTACTCGGTGCCTCCCACCTCAATCCACCTAATATTGGGGTTATGGCGAATTGATGAGAGCAGGTGCTCCGTCACTAGGATGTATAAGAGAGGGGACAGAGGACATCCCTGCCTTGTCCCATTGGTGATTGTGAAAGGTGATGAAAATGTTCTGATTCACCCCCTGGGCCTTGGGACACCCGGAGCCGGACCCTTTTTGGTGGATGCTGGTGGTTGTAGTCTTCGTGGTGGCGACCCGGTTCCGTGGCTCAGGGTGGTCAAACCAGTGGCGGAACTATTTATGTGGTTTTGATGTTTAAATGTCCGACTACGCCACCCGTGGATTGCAGTCAGAGTGAACCGCCGCTGCAGGGCAGACCGCTGAGGCTGGTGTTGTGGGTGCAGCAGAGCGTAGCATAACTCCCCACGGGAGGAGTATAGCCTCAGGGCAGTGTATGCAGAGGATGGGGGTGATGGTGCAGGGCAGCAGCAGTAACGACACGGAGTCAGTGATGCAGTCCAGGGCCTTTACTCACAGTTCTTATTATCCAGACCACGTCTGCAGGTAATGGCTGCCCACGTCGTACTGTGCTCACCAGGTGAGGGGCTCAGACAACTCCCAGATAACTTTGGAGCACTTCACAGGACCCCCTTTGTGTGTCCTTTGTCTGGCCTTTCTTACCAACCCTTCTGTCCGGCTGCCTCGGGCCTCCTCTTGGTAAACTTGGCGCCAGTTTCCCTGACCCTATGTGCTGCCCTCCTAGCGGGTGTAGCGAGGGGCTGCGCCACATAAAATGTCACAGCCTCCGGTTTCTAGCTGAGGGTCGTTTCCTGCCTCCACTAGTTTCGGGGACCGGTCTCCCCCTTTGGCCTGACCCCTCCACGCAGGTGGATTCGGGCGTGTGGTGGCGACTTGCCCGTCCGCACCCCTGGGATCCCTTCGTTCCTCGTTCCTGGAGCCTTCTCCGCTCCTCTTCCTTCCTTCTCCCTCCTCCAGGCTTGGGCCTCTGTTACTAGGCCCGCCTCCGGAGCAGAGCTCATGCAGAGCCCCTGCTCCCTGCCACTTCTGCTCAGACTTCTCTGCACTGAACTAAGATGGTGGCCACCTTTTATACTCCCTTCTCAATGCACCCAGGAACTGCTTCCTCCCTGCTCCTGCACTACAGGGTTCCCCTTCCTCAGTGTTCCCTCCCCCCACTCCAGCCAGGGACAGGGACTGTCGTGCCCATCTCAGGGGCATATTGGTCGCCCTGCCCCACGGCAATGTGGTGTAAGGCATGCAGGTGTCGGGTCCTGATCCACACTCCATCCTTACCTGAGAGTGAGATATCACACCTCTGGGTGAGGTGCAATACCTCTGTAGCAACCGAGCCCTCAGGGTGCTACAATTCCATTTATCTTCAGCCTAGGTGACGTATTGTGATACAGGGCCGTGATTTTGGCTATAAAAGGGTCCCCTAGACCCCTACCCCAAGCTTTTTAAGAGAATCATATATGGCGTGCCAGGAGACTCTATGGAATGCTTTCTCAGCATCCAATGAGAGTATCTAATTACAAATTTTTAACTGCATCTAGCCCAGGAAATACTTTGTGCCTAGTAGCAGTGTCTGCTAGTCAGCGGATTATCCCGGCTGTTAAGCAAGCTACACCACCTGTAGTTTGGACACTTAATTTTTCAAAGGAAATGGTTCGGGACCACGGGATACTCAGTGAAGAGCATCAGGAGGCACCCCAAGGCATAGGGGCTGGGACTGGCAGTAGGATGCCTTGCGGTGGACAGCCGAGCTCGATCCTTATAAAAGCTTTTTAACTGCAGCAGCTTTAGTGGACGCTACTGGAGCTGGAATTACGCGGCTGCTGGCATGAGACTTGCCCTCCAATAGATCCTTGTAAATGGATTTAAAGTGTATTCATTCAAATTAGAGAGACAATTTAAATTAAAAAGCTTAGAGCTGCCTCCACCACAGGGGGGCTCGCTCGACCCACCAGCGGACAGGCACCAGTATTGGGAGAGGGGGGATGGCCGTCAGGGTTCACCGCAGCTCTGGCACAAACCCGGCGACACGGAGGTGGCACGGGCAGGAGCGGACTGAACGTGTCGGCTTCTCACTTTTTGGATTTTAGAAGGGCATGACATGCCTATATCTGTGTCTCCCCCTCCTTTTACTCCTCCACCTCTTTTCTTTTCGCATGACTATATGTACTTGTCACTTTTCCATGTGTTAGTTGTGTCTTCTGAGCAGTTTGTCAGCTTTTGGACACCTTTAAAGGTGTTTTCTATGTGTTTCTATGTGTTTTTGTTTGCCTGCCATTGGTTTTAACGGTATTCGAAGGTGTTCGACGAACAGTTCGACGAACAGTTCGGCGAACACACGGGTGTTCGACGAACCGAACCGAACTCGAACACTACGGGGGTGGCTCAACACTAGTCAAGATTCGATAGCAGGAAGACCTGTCTAATTACCAAGGACGGAGGAAGAACAACTGCAGTGGTATCAAGAGACCTGCTAAAGCCCCAGGAGGAAGTGCCTCTCACTGAATCGGAGGAGCTCAAAGAAGCAGTGATACACACTGAGTTAGGAGATTTCCCGGCAGATTGGCCCCAAATAGGAGGAGCGGTGATAAAACCTGTAATCCCCTTCTTCCAACAGCCAGAAGACCCTCCACAGCAAGAAGAACCTGTAAGTGCTCCAGAAGAGCCTGCTCAAGAAGAATCCCCGGAAGAAGGATCCCCGGTTGGAGCAGAGCAAGAAGGCCCAGCCAATGGTAAACTTGCCAGTCCCATGGAGAGGTTAAGGCAGTATTACAACCTACCCACACATAGAACTGACAGGGTAACAAATACAGATACCATCCACACTCCCGTACTACGTAGATCCACACGTAGCACCAGAGGCCAGGCCCCTGTTAGGTTTAGCGAATAAGCAGAGATACCTACAGTATAAATAGTTGCCCCTGGGGTGTATTATAATTGTGAAATTGCCATGTATTTAATTAATGTTTTGTTTTGACTTGCTTATGGACAATATAGGTGACATGGACACTTTTCTATTGTATTTAGTTACCCGTAAGGGTATATATAAAAAGACTCTGTGGCTGAGGACTGTTAGCAGCCCAAAAACTATTCATGTACATAATTGCACTCCCTGGAGTGCCTTGTTACTCACCACTGAACAAAAACCCGTTTGGCGTGGCGGAAGACGTGGTCCATCACCTGGATCACCTATGCCCTGCAGCCACGCCCAGGGCCTACGTGGAGGGTTTGCGGACGGGTCCCTCATGCTACTTATCTACTTTTGGTGAAAAGGACACCAGGTTACGGGATTTGCTGTAACCTTATTATTGCAAATATTAATGTAATTGTTATTATTGTTGTTTAACTTGCTTTTGCAAAAAAATGCTTCAGTCCAGGAATACTGAGTTTTACTAGGGGGGAATGTGGCGCCCTGCTGCGCATGGTGCCACAGAACCCAGAAGGCTGCACGGACGGATTTCTCCACAAGAGGCCCTCACTACATGCAAACACCTCCACCTTCCACCTCATACCAGCAGAGGGAGCCCCGTTAGGGATATATATAGGGAAGGTGGAGCCAGGCAGCTCAGTTTAATCTAAAGTTAGTGCTCAGAGTGAGAGGAGCACGCAGGCTGCTGTGTGAGGCAAGCTAGGCCTCCAGCAGCACTGAAGCCTAGTGAGGGCCCCGAGCGTGGCCGAAGGTGAGAGGAAGGAAGGAGTGATAAAGGGGGCTGAGGAGCATAGTAAGCTCACCCCGATATATATACCGGACACCGGGTCCGAGCCTACAGGGACCCTTTACACCCAGTAGGGACAACCGGAATCCCTGGAGAACTAGGTCCCAGGAACACCAAGCTGAACTGATATATAGGACTAGGAATCACGAAGGCCCCAGCATCCAGGGAGAGTGATTGCCAAAAGAAAGTCCTACTACCAAGTCAGCAGGTGAAGGAGAGATCTAGCATAGAAGCCAGGCCTAGCTCCAGGAAGGTCAGGAGCTTACACAGAGGCAGACACGGATCAGGAGGCCTTATACCCGCTCCCTGGGGAGAAGTCCAAAAGTGCGCCCTTCACTTAGAGTACCCTGGACCATATCTACCAGCTGTACCTAGTAAAGGTAACGAAGCAAAACCCCCTGTCTCTGTCCTTTACTTCGGCCGCGCCATTATATCTCTGCCTGCACCACAACGCCCGGCGCACCCACCATCTATCTATCTACACTGCCCTGAGGCCCGCTCCACCTGTGGAGCGCTGTACCATCTTTAGCTGCCTTGTCACCTGCCTTAGAGGACTGCTGCAGCGCTGGTGACCTTCACCAGACACCACAGGTGGCGTCACGAATTTCTCCGAACTTTATTAGTAATCGCTACCCCTTTTGTGCACTGTCCGCCCTGGTCCAGCCACCATGATATATATATATATATATATATATATATATATATATAAATATATTTATATACTGTTCCCAAACAGTAAGGCCCTCGGGGGCGCGACAAGAGGACACCGCCAGAGAAGTAAGTATTATGTTTTTTTTTATTCTTTACGTTTTAATTCTTTTTTTTTTATTATTGATGCTGCATTTAAAGCAGCATAAGTTGGTCACACAATATAAATCCATGCCAGTTGCATGGATTTATATTGTGTGACCAACTAGTCAAGCACTTTTCCAAGTGGTGCTCAAAATCGCTTGGAAAAGCACTTGAGAAAACGCATGCGAAAATGCATGCAAAAAAGCTTAAAAAAAACACTTCTTCCTGGCAGAAAAAACGCATGTAAAATCCGCATGCATTTTTATTTCTGCCAGGGAGAGGCAGAAACGCTCAGGAAAAATCTGCATCAATTCAGCATCGTGGGCACTTAGCCTTATTCTAACTTACTTCTTCCTGGACTACAATGCCCTCTGCTGTATTCACAATCATAGCTACACCTATTACCCTATCTTATCCTTATATCAAAATCCTAATTCCTTAGCCTAACACTTTCCCTAATCTTGTCATAGTATCATAAAACATGTATGGTAATAAACATAAGTCATCCAAAATATTAAGTTATAAAAACGGTCATAAAAATAAACATGTTCTACAACAATGTGAACATTACAAGAGGGTACTCAATTCAGAAGGAAGGGAGGGATAAAGGGCATGAATTGCCCCAGACTCACCCTTACATGTGCACTTTTTCTAAATAGGATTTCATACAGAATGAAATACAGGACTTCTATGACCGCTCTAGATCCCTCGGGTAATGTCCAAAGAGACCCTTTTCAGTGCCATAATTTGGAAGAGCATTCTATGATTACACTGGAAAGGAGCAGCTGCAGGCCTAAGTACTTCCATAAAAGGTGAAGGATCCAGCTTCTAATATACATATATAAAAACATCAAATTTTATTTAATCCATTAAAAAAAGTGAAAAAATATACAGTACATACTTTATAAAAAGTTGAAGTGAATACCCTCCATAAAGAAACAACGCGTTTTGAAAGCTGTAGGGTTCTTAGTTCTGGTACAACCAAGTTGGTTCACTCACCATGTACCAGGACTAAGAACGCTACAGCATTTGAAAAGAGTTGTTTTCTATGGAGGGTATTTATTCACTTCAACTTTTTGTAAAGTACTGTATGCATATTTTTTCACTTTTTTAATGGATTAAATAAAATTTGATGTTTCTATATATATTGGAAGCTGGATCCTTTACCGTTTTTGGAGATATCTATCTAAAACGCCATGCAGTGTGATGCTTTCCGGACTTCCCCACTGACTGGATTAATCTTGGAAAGGATGAGCCGGATCATTTTGTTTATTGGAACTCTAATTCCATACAACATTTTTTTTGTAAGAGCCAAATATGCAGAATGTCTGATACTTTGGGTGTGTATAAATTGCTAACAAATTAGCTAATCCCACAGGATGAATGGATTTGGCAATTGCAATATTCTAGGGAATATGTCGATGCTAAACGTACAACATCTGATTGTAAACCAAACTTGTAACAGTCTTGAATATAATATTATAGTAATTGAAGTGAATATGAAACAATTTATATGTCCAGTAACCTAATAGGAAATTATAACCTTTTTCAGGTCGCACTTATTTTAAAGCTTTATGACTTATTTAATGTGTTTTTTTCATAATTCAATCCAAGAGCTATGACTTTTTATTTTTTCTGCTAATATAAAGACATACGAGGACTTGATTTTTTTGTGGGATGACTTGCAAGAGTTAAAATCTTTAAACCTGTCCCAAAACGTGATATACAGGTACTTCATATGTCAGGTCGCCTTGTATGAGGCAGTTTCAGGAGCTTAAACCGCATCACACCTGGAGGAAGACAAAGATGGCAGCAATGGGTGTCTTCAGCAGCTCCACAGCTGCCATGTAACCCATCAAATCCCTGCGATCATGTTGTGGGCTGCCCATGGGAGCTAGTGTGATTTCGGTATATAATTGTTACTGTTAGAGACTGACGGCGGCATTTAAATAGTTAAATAACCACTAGTGTTGAGCATTCCGATACTGTAATATCGGGTATCGGCCGATATTCGAAGTATCGGAATTCCGATACTTAATTCCGATACTTTTACAATATCGAATACCGGAATCGGAAGTTCCCATAATGCCTGCGCTCTGCAGTGTCTGTGAAGGATGACAAGCTGGATGGCAGCGCGATCCAGCCTGTCATCAGAATGCCATCCCAGCGGGGGAGAATTCTCCTGATTGTTTAAAAGCCGGCGCGCGGTAAAAAGCCGCCGGCTTTTAAACAATCACACAGCCCCATACTGCTTCCCCGCAGCCTCCCACCCCGATCCTCCGCTCCCCTCGCCACCTCCAATCCCAATCGTAAATTAGGACCGGGCGGGGAGTGCAGCACCAAGGAGCGAAGGACCCGGGCGGGGAAGCCGGCAGTGAAAAGACTTCACCGCCGGCTTTCCCGTTCTGTGCTGCGCTTTCCCGCCGGTTATTTCAAATGAACAGCTGAGGTATCAGGTGATGCCGATCAGCTGTTCATTTGAAGTAGCCGCGGTGCCCTCAGAGGGTTCATGTGAGTTCATGCTTGACTGCATGAACTCACATGAACTTTCCCACGACCGCACAGGTCAGCCACACCTCACAGACCATCAGACCGGTCATGATTAGTGTGTGTGCGGGGTGTCTGTGCGGGGTGTCTGTGTGCGGGGTGTCTGTGTGCGGGGTGTCTGTGCGATGTTTGTGCGGGTGTCTGTGCGGGTGTCTGTGCGTGCAGGCAGACATAGGCCGATGTGACACTACTACTCCCATCGGCCTATGTCTGTCCCCCGTCCACTCGTGCCAGCAGGATCAGCTCGATGGGAGCAGTAGTTCCCATCAGTCTGATCCTGCTATTTAAATTGCCCTACTGTGCCCCAATAAATGTTAAATACATGTCATTGGTGGCCAGTGGTTACCTACAATAAATTAGTTCATACATTACCTGTCCCCGCCGATCGCCACCTAAAATAAAGTAAAAAATAAAAAACTACACCTATACTCACCTAGACACCTAATTCCCCGAAGCCATCGATCTCCTGTAATAAAATATAAAATAATAAACCACAACCTTATCCTTACCCCTCCGGAGTAGTCCACGAGTGTCCCACGAAGATCTCCAGTTCAGAGCAGCCACATAGAATGTGACCGCTCTGAACCGCTGCCGCCGCTAGAATGATGGGGCCGTAAAGCAGCCCTGTCATTGCATAAGCGGGTTCACCGGAGTTCAGGCAGCGCTGCTCCGGTTAGCTGCTTTACGGCCCTGCTGTATCGTGAGAAATTCCCACGGTACAGCACTGCCGTAAAGGAGGTCTCCGGAGCTGCGCTGCCTGAATGCACTCCGGTGACCTCAGTCAGTGGCTCCCGCTGCCGGGAGCGGACGTGTTCCCGGCAGTGTGAGCTTACAGCAGCCATGCACAGCTGTCACCATCTCCAGATGTGACAGCTGTGCATGGGAGATCAGCACAGGAACGTGGACAGGTAACTATTATTTTTAGTGAACTAAGAATTAAATAAAATGGTGTGTTTTATTTCAAATAAATTATTTTTTTCTGGGTGTAGTGTGTTTTTTCTTTTTAACACTTTGTAGGTTAGTAATGGGGGTGTCTTATAGACGCCCATCATTACTAACCTGGGCTTCATGGCAGCTGGCGCTGACATGAACCCCACCACTATTACCCCCTGCCACCGCACCAGGGCAGCGTGGAAGAGCGAGGCTAAGTGCCAGAATTGGCGCATCCTACGGATGCGCCATTTCTGGGGCGGCTGACGGCTGGTGTTTCTAGCCTGGGAGGGGGCCATTATTCATGGCACCCTTCCTGGGCTATTAATATCAGCCCCCAGCTGTCTGCCTAGCCTTTGCTAGCTATTAAAATAGGGGGGACCCCACGTCATTTTTTTGGGGGGGGTCCCCCATTTTAATAGCTAGTAAAGGCTAGGTATTCAGCTGGGGGCTGATATTAGTAGCCTGGGAAGCTCCGTGGGTTTTACCCCCTTCCCAGGCTTCAAACATCTGCCCCAGCCGTCTGCTTAACCTCCGCTAGAGACTAAAATTATGGGGGATCCCACGCCATTTTTTTTTTAAATAAATCCTTTATTTTAACACTAAATGACATTTGAGGAGTTAATAAAGATGCAGTCCCTAAATTATTATTTATTTTTTAATTAATTTTTCCCAAAACTTTTGACGTGGGCTTCGCCATATTTTTGTATGCCAGCCAGGTACAGCATCCAGCTTCTATGAACGCGCCATTTTCCGGGGCGGCTGCGGACTGCAATTTTCAGCGGGGGGGGGGGAGGGGGGCAGAAAGCTTGGGCCTCCCTGCGCTGCGGATTCCAGCCCCCAGCTGCCTAGTTGTACCTGGCTGGACACAAAAATAGGGAGAAGCTCCACGTTTTTTTTTTTTTTCATTATTTCATGAAATTCATGGAATAATTAAGAAAAAAAGGGCTTCCCTATATTGTTGTGTCCGGCTAGGTACAAATAGGCAGCTGGTGGTTGGGGGCAGCCCGTTCCTGCCTGCTGTACCTGGCTGGACACAAATATAGTGCAAAGCCCCACGTCAATTTTTTTTAATTATTTCAGGAAATTCATGAAATAATTTAAAAAAAATTGACGTGGGGCTTCGCTCTATATTTGTGTCCAGCCAGGTACAGCAGGCAGGAACGGGCTGCCCCCAACCACCAGCTGCCTATTTGTACCTAGCCGGACACAACAATATAGGGAAGCCCTTTTTTTCTTAATTATTCCATGAATTTCATGAAATAATTAAAAAAAAAAAATGCGTGGGGCTTCGCCCTATTTTTGTGTCCAGCCAGGTACAACTAGGCAGCTGGGGGCTGGAATCCGCAGCGCAGGGAGGCCCAAGCTTTCTGGGCCCCACCCGCTGCAAATTGCAGTCCGCAGCCGCCCCGGAAAATGGCGCGTTCATAGAAGCGCCATCTTCTGGCGCTGTACCCAACTCATCCAGGGCCCTGGTGCGGTGGCTCACTGGGTAATAAAGGGGTTAAGGCCAGCTTGGCATTATCAGCTGGCCCTAAGCCCGAAATTCATGGGGTCACGCCAATATTAGACATGACCGCCATGAATTTCTAGTAAAGTATTTAAAAAAAACACAAACACCCAGAAAAAAGTCCTTTAATTGAAATAAAGACACAATTCTTTATTGTTCTAAATTAAACCATACTTACCGTCACGCCCATTCCAGCTGAAGCCAACGATCTCCTGCAATAAAAGTAAAATAATAAAGCAACCTCATCCTTACCTTTCCATGGCTCCCACGACAGCTTCAGCTCTGCTTCATCGAGATGACAGCCTGGATCGCAGCAGAAAGTTGCCATCCAGCCTGTCATCCCGCAGACACTGAGAAGCGCAGGCATGCTTGCGCTCCTCAGTGTCAGGCTGTGACGGCATCCCGATAAGCCGAGTCTCTCACGCTCACCGCATGCGCAGGAGAATTTTCCCACGCTGTCAGTGACGTGCATGAGGTGAGCTGAGTTCATTGGACATGACCTCGGCTCATCTGGATGCCGTCACAGCCAGACACTGAGGAGCGCAAGCATGCCTGCGCTTCTCAGTGTCTGCGGGATGATAGGCTGGATGGCAGCGTTCTGCTGCGGTCCAGCCTGTCATCTCGATGTAGCAGAGCTGAAGCTGTCGTGGGAACCATGGAAAGGTAAGGATGATGTTGGTTTATTATTTTTCTTTTATTTCAGGAGATCGTTGGCTTCAGCTGGAATGGGCGTGATGGTAGGTATGGTTTAATTTAGAACAATAAAGAATTGTGTGTTTATTTCAATTAAAGGACTTTTTTCTGGGTGTTTGTGTTTTTTTTAAATACTTTACTAGAAATTCATGGCGGTCATGTCTAATATTGGCGTGACCCCATGAATTTCGGGCTTAGGGCCAGCTGATAATGCCAAGCTGGCCTTAACCCCTTTATTACCCAGTGAGCCACCGCACCAGGGCCCTGGATGAGTTGGGTACAGCGCCAGAAGATGGCGCTTCTATGAACGCGCCATTTTCCGGGGCGGCTGCGGACTGCAATTTGCAGCGGGTGGGGCCCAGAAAGCTTGGGCCTCCCTGCGCTGCGGATTCCAGCCCCCAGCTGCCTAGTTGTACCTGGCTGGACACAAAAATAGGGCGAAGCCCCACGCATTTTTTTTTTTTAATTATTTCATGAAATTCATGGAATAATTAAGAAAAAAAGGGCTTCCCTATATTGTTGTGTCCGGCTAGGTACAAATAGGCAGCTGGTGGTTGGGGGCAGCCCGTTCCTGCCTGCTGTACCTGACTGGACACAAATATAGGGCTAAGCCCCACATCAATTTTTTTTAATTATTTCATGAATTTCCTGAAATGATTTTAAAAAAATTGACGTGGGGCTTCGCACTATATTTGTGTCCAGCCAGGTACAGCAGGCAGGAACGGGCTGCCCCCAACCACCAGCTGCCTATTTGTACCTGGTTGGACACAACAATATAGGGAAGCCCTTTTTTTCTTAATTATTTCATGAATTTCATGAAATAATTTAAAAAAAAAATGCGTGGGGCTTCGCCCTATTTTTGTGCCCAGCCAGGTACAACTAGGCAGCTGGGGGCTGGAATCCGCAGCGCAGGGAGACCCAAGCTTTCTGGGCCACCCCCGCTGCAAATTGCAGTCCGCAGCCGCCCCAGAAAATGGCGCGTTCATAGAAGCGCCATCTTCTGGCGCTGTACCCAACTCATCCAGGGCCCTGGTGCGGTGGCTCACTGGGTAATAAAGGGGTTAAGGCCAGCTTGGCATTATCAGCTGGCCCTAAGCCCCAAATTCATGGGGTCACGCCAATATTAGACATGACCACCATGAATTTCTAGTAAAGTATTTAAAAAAACACAACACCCAGAATAAAGTCCTTTAATTGAAATAAACACACAATTCTTTATTGTTCTAAATTAAACCATACATACCATCACGCCCATTCCAGCTGAAGCCAACGATCTCCTGCAATAAAAGTAAAATAATAAAGCAACCTCATCCTTACCTTTCCATGGTTCCCACGACAGCTCCAGCTCTGCTACATCGAGATGACAGGCTGGACCGCAGCAGAACGCTGCCATTCAGCCTGTCATCCCGCAGACACTGAGAAGCGCAGGCATGCTTCCACTCCTCAGTGTCTGGCTGTGACGGCATAAAGGTGAGCCGAGGTCATGTCCAATGAACTCAGCTCACCTCATGCACGTCACTGACAGCGTGGGAAAATTCTCCTGCACTCAGCACTTCAGCGTGAGAATTTTCCCACGCTGTCAGTGAAGTGCATGAGGTGCGCCGAGTTCATTGGACATGAGCTCACCTCATGTACGTCACTGACAGCGTGGGAAAATTCTCCTGCACTCAGCACTTCAGCGTGAGAATTTTCCCACGCTGTCAGTGACGTGCATGAGGTGAGCTGAGTTCATTGGACATGAGCTTACCTCATGCACGTCACTGACAGCGTGGGAAAATTCTCCTGCACTCAGCGCTTCAGCGTGAGAATTTTCCCACGCTGTCAGTGACGTGCATGAGGTGAGCTGAGTTCATTGGACATGAACTCGGCTCATCTGGATGACGTCACAGAGAGACACTGAGGAGCGCAAGCATGCCTGCGCTTCTCAGTGTCTGCGGGATGACAGGCTGGATGGCAGCGTTCTGCTGCGGTCCAGCCTGTCATCTCGATGTAGCAGAGCTGAAGCTGTCGTGGGAACCATGGAAAGGTAAGGATGAGGTTGCTTTATTATTTTTCTTTTATTGCAGGAGATCGTTGGCTTCAGCTGGAATGGGCGTGACGGTAAGTATGGTTTAATTTAGAACAATAAAGGATTGTGTCTTTATTTCAATTAAAGGACTTTTTTCTGGGTGTTTGTGTTTTCTTTTAACTTTGACTATGGGGTTAGTAATGGGGGTGTCTTATAGACGCCTCTCCATTACTAACCTGGGCTTGATGTCAGCTGGCATTATAAGCTGACATCAACCCCAGCCCTATTACCCCACTGCCACCGCTACAGGGCAGTGGGAAGAGCGAGGCTAAGTGCCAGAATTGGCGCATCCTATGGATGCGCCATTTCTGGGGCGGCTGACGGCTGGTGTTTCTAGCCTGGGAGGGGGCCAATATTCATGGCACCCTTCCTGGGCTATTAAAATCAGCCCCCAGCTGTCTGCCTAGCCTTTGCTAGCTATTAAATTAGGGGGGACCCCACGTTATTTTTTTGGGGGGGTCCCCCATTTTAATAGCTAATAAAAGCTAGGTATTCAGCTGGGGGCTGATATTAGTAGCCTGGGAAGCTCCGTGGATATTACCCCCTTCCCAGGCTTCAAACATCTGCCCCAGCTGTCTGCTTAACCTCCGCTAGAGCCTAAAATTAAGGGGAACCCCACGCCAATTTTTTTTTAAAATAAATCCTTTATTTTAACAGTAAATGACAAGTACAGTAATCAACACTGTCACTGTACTTCATATATATGTGACTGACATGTTTCTATCTATCTAATCTATGTGTGATTCTCTATTCTTTCTATTCTAAATTGTCGGGTACAGATGCTGAATTGCCGGCCGGCTTTTTTAAAGAGACGGTGCATGAAAACACTATAATTTTTTAAATAAATCCTTTACACTAAATGACAAGTACAGTAAGCAACACTGTCACTGTACTTCATATATATGTGACTGACATGTTTCTATCTATCTAATCTATGTGTGAAGCTCTATTCTGTCTGTTATAAATTGTCGGGTACCGCTGCTGAATTGCCGGCCGGCTTTTTTAAAGAGACGGTGCACGAAAACACTAATATTTTTTAAAATAAATCCTTTACACTAAATGACAAGTACAGTAAGCAACACTGTCACTGTACTTCTTATATATGTGACTGACATGTTTCTATCTACCTAATCTATGTGTGAAGCTCTATTCTTTCTGTTGTAAATTGTCGGGTACCGGTGAATGCCGCTGATGAATTGCCGGCTTTTCATGTCATTCTACATTATTCTTAGTTGTTTTACTTCATGTAGAATTAACCTACAAGGAAAGAAAGGGTTTATTTTCATTCCGATATTTGTGTCCCATTGACTTGCATTGGTTTCCGGTATCGGAATCGGCGATATCCGATACTTTTTGGGTATCGGCCCGATCCAATCCGATACGATATTTCCTGATATCGGAAGGTATCGCTCAACACTAATAACCACTATCAGAGAAAGTTCCAGTGATATTTTAACAATTTAAATGCCACTCTGAACAGCCAGGTATGAACAGAGTATTCATGCGCACCTTCACTCCATTTATTCGTAAGGGAACCATCAGAGTTGCTGAACGCTGCTCTCGCCTGTTCTTCGGCACCCACATAAGAATGAATGGAATTGAGGTACATGTGATTGACCACTGCTCCATTCACATGAAAGTCTTCAGAACAGGGGCATACATAGAAATCATGAGGCCCCAAAGCAGAAGTCCTAATTGCCCCCCACCCTAAAAAAAATAGTAATATTCAGCAGGGTCACAAAAGAGCATATGTCAAAACTTTTCAGCCCTTGCAAAGTAATTTTGCCCCTTATTGAAGCCCCTTAGTGTTCTCAGGCACTGAGATACCCATTTCATGGCCTCCATAAAATATGATGCCAACAAATGTGCCCTCCAAGAACAGTAAGACAACCCCACAGTGAATTCCTCCACAATACCCTCCACACGCACAGTATGATGATCCTACAGTACCACTACCCTCTGAAAAGTATTATACCCCCACATTGACCCCACACAGCATGATGGTGCACAAAGTCACCCACACACAGTATGATAGCCCTGACCTTCCTCACAATCATGGCCCCCACACAGCCATTCAAACAGTATGTTGGACTTGCATACAGTATGTTGCCCCCACAACCCTCCACACTGTATAATGGCCCACCCACATTATAATGGCCCCCACTAACCCTTCAAACTGAAGAAAGGCCCCCACAAAGAGCTGCAAACAGTATCATAGCCCCCACACAATCCTTCTCACAGTATAATGGTCCTTGTGTGGCGCCCCTGAGGGTTCAGTCGCCACAGAGGTACTGCACCTCACCCAGAGGTGTGGTATCTCCTTCTCTCAGGTAAGGAGGGAGTGCTGCCCGGAACCCCAACACCCACATTCAACACTACACTACTCCAGACCGGCTGGAAGGGCAAGATGCATTGTGTTTCCTGCAGAGCCCCGTCCCTGGCTGGTGTGGGGGGAACTAAAGGTAGGGGGAACCAGTAGTGGGTGTGGGTGGAGGAAGTAGGGTAGGAGAGCACCATTGTAGAAGGTATATAAAGGGAAGCCATCTTAGGGTGGCAGGTCAGTCAGTAAGAGGAGAGAGTGAAGACAGTCGGGGAGCAGAGTCTCTTTAGGAGCTCTGCTCCACAAGTGGGGCCTAGTGATAGAGGTCCAGGAGGGGAGCAGAGGAGGAAGGCTCCGTTCTACTGAAGGGATCCCAGGGGGTACGGTGAGTGCAGGACGGCACCTGTACGCCCCGAATCTGCCAGGTGTCGGAGGGATCAGGCCACAAGAAGGGGACCGGCCCCTGGACCAGCCGTGTTACTCCAGGTCTCGGCTGGAAAAAACAGAGGCTTCTGACTTTTATAGTGCAGTTGCCACAGCCTCATCCTAGCCACCGTGAGGGTCAAGCAGGTCCGGGAACTCCAGGTTGCCCAGAGGGACTTCAGAGCACCCGATCGGGACTGTGAGTGGGGAAGCGCAGGGCAGGAGGGAGAAGACCCAGCGTGAAAAGTCGGTCTAGCAAGGAACATAAGGAAAGCGTGGTTCCGTCAAGCACTCGTGACACATCTGAGGAAGAGCTGAACCCCCGGTCTGGTGAACGCAGCGCGACGTGGGAGGCTGACACCCGTACAGTGTACCTGTGGACCTTACATAAGAACTGTGAGTAAAAACTCAGATGACTGCACTGCACTGCCTCCGTCAATTATTTCAGCTGCGCCATCTCTCCCTCTGCACTACAAGTCCCAGCATCACCACCCACCATCAAACTCTACACTGCCCTGAGGCCCAGTCCACCTGTGGGGAGCTGTTCCATCCTAGCTGCCTATCAACTGCCTTAGAGGTCTGCAGCAGTGCTGGTACAAATTACCAGAAACCACAGGTTGCGTCACGAACTCTATAAATCCCCTATAAATAGAAAGCCCCCCTTTTTATTGACTGCCCTGGGTCATGGACTGGGTCACCGCCACTGTGATATCAACCCCTGCATCTACTGGCCCGGCACCGAGTACCCCACGGACCAGGGGTCGCGTCAACTTGGCGTCATAAACAGGATTTCGTGCCCGTTGCCACCGGGTACTGTGCGCCTTAAAGAACTGTGTTATTTTACTGAATATGGCGCCCGCCCCAGAAGAACGGGCGCCATTATGTGCGTGATCAGAAACAACAATATGGAACCTCCCATTGTGGGCCAAGTCCCAGAATGGCGCCAAAAGCACAACCTGCCCCTTGCAACTGTGACTGTCCGCATAGATGTGTCTGTCAAGGGAGGGAGGACGTCTCAGGGAGTGACAGACAGCATGCTGCCATGGGAACACCCCTGAAAGGGGAGGGGAGAAGGAGAGAAGGAATGGAGACAGGGTGTGGTCTTAACCAGTCTAGACAGACCGCACCCGGCAGCCAGCATGGACGGAAGCAAGGATCCAGCCTCCGCCTCTGGCCTGCAGGAGAAAGTGCCTTCCCTCACCCTGGAGGGAACGACAAATGAACTTTCCCCGGAGGATGCGGAATTCCTCCAAAGCGAGATCCTGGAGCTGAGCCAGCAGGTGGAACGGGCCCAGAAAGCAGCGGTCACCAGGTGGAAGAGCGAGCAGCTGGAGAAGATAGCAGCTCGGCGGTAGCCAGCACCGGGTACCATCAGCGGCACCCCAGCCCCGGCGGAGCCCGATGAACACCAGGAGGCCATTTGCTGCACAGGAGCAGGTAGGAAGAGTTCCCCTGTCGCAGGTGCTGCAAGCGCTGACCTGCTTCTAGGCCTCCTGCACCAGTAGTCCCAGTACCCCACCATGTACCCCCTGGAACAGCTGCTAAGCCCGGAACCTCTACTCCCGGGTGCTGACTCCGAAGACCTCCTGCTTGGCTCCCTCCCGGAATCTTCACCCCCGGGCGCTATCTTCACGGGCCCGTTGCTCAGCTCCCTCCCGGAACCGCCACCTCCAGCACCCGAATGGGTGTATGGAGTGCCCTCCTTTGATTGGTCCGCGAGGTTTGAGGACCAGCAGCAGCACCCGCTACTCCCGACACCAGCACTCCCGGTTGCCTGCCTCAGCGGAAAAGAGTTTAGTTGGGACAACCGGGGGCAGGGACCTGATGGGGTTCCCGCAGGAGACCCAAGCCCAAGCCCTGCAGAGAAAGGAATTCTGTAGGCGGGCGCTCCTGCAGCTGGAGAAGGAGCGGCGCACCTGGCGGGCGCACTGCGAGCGGATGGAGACCCGGAACAAGGCAGCAAAAGCTCAGGTCTGTCAAGCGGAATCGGCCCATCCTTGTCCCCGCGAAGATGGACTGGTCGTAAAGTTTGATTTCAAAGCTTAAAAGCAGGATGGAGCTTTATCCGCGATCCCAATTTCAGCAGGGATATCTTCGTGAACCGGCGGGATGTTGAGCCCTATCTGGAGCAGGGCCACCCCGACCGGAACTTGTACCCCGGTGACCGTGTCACCTACACTCGACACCACGGGGAATGCGGGTGGTATGCCCTCCAGGTGTACTGCGTGATTGAGGAAGGAGAGGACACGCCTCCGCAGTTCATGGCTGATGACCCGGCTGGGTCAAGCAAGAATCTGAAATACCCCCAGCGGGGACCCCACTACTAGGTGCAGTAAGTGGGACTGGAAACTGTGTAAATAGTCACCCTTAGGGGTACAGAAATTTAAACTGTGTTTTGTTTGTATAATTACCCGTCAGGGTATACAGACTTCAGGCTGAGGACTGTGAGCAGCCGAGAGCTGATTGTGTATATAGTTTTGCACTTCTTAAAGTGCTCTCTATTGGTTTTATATTTGTAACCAAGAGACCTCAGAACATAAACCCGTTTGGCGTGGCGGAAGACGTGGTCCAGCACCAGGATCACCTAACCCCTGCAGCCACGCCCAGGGCTTACGTTGAGGGTTTGCGGACGGGTCCCTCATTCTGCTGACTTTGCACCTTACTAAGGGAAATGGACACCCGGTTGCAGAGTGTGCTGTAACCTGTTGAAGAATGTTATTAAAAGTGTTTTACAATGTTATGGTAACGTGTAACGTTTAAGTGATGTGCCTCCCATAAAGGTAAGATAGTTTTATTATCTTATATGCGAATGCATTCTTAAAATTTTGCATGTCTAATACACCGTGTTTTTGCTTAGTTCCAGCCCGCGGACGTGCTGTGTTTTACCAGGGGGGAGTGTGGCGCCCCTGAGGGTTCAGTCGCCACAGAGGTACTGCACCTCACCCAGAGGTGTGGTATCTCCTTCTCTCAGGTAAGGAGGGAGTGCTGCCCGGAACCCCAACACCCACCTTCAACACTACACTACTCCAGGCCGGCTGGAAGGGCAAGATGCATTGTGTTTCCTGCTGAGCCCCGTCCCTGGCTGGAGTGGGGGGAACCAAAGGTAGGGGGAACCAGTAGTGAGTGTGGGTGGAGGAAGTAGGGTAGGGGAGCACCATTGTAGGAGGTATATAAAGGGAAGCCATCCTAGGGTGGCAGGTCAGTCAGTAAGAGGAGAGAGTGAAGACAGTCGGGGAGCAGAGTCTCTTTAGGAGCTCTGCTCCACAAGTGGGGCCTAGTGATAGAGGCCCAGGAGGGGAGCAGAGGAGGAAGGCTCCGTTCTACTGAAGGGATCCCAGGGGGTACGGTGAGTGCAGGACGGCACCCGTACGCCCCGAATCTGCCAGGTGTCGGAGGGATCAGGCCACAAGAAGGGGACCGGCCCTTGGACCAGCCGTGTTACTCCAGGTCTTGGCTGGAAAAACCGGAGGCTTCTGACTTTTATAGTGCAGTTGCCACAGCCTCATTCTAGTCACCGTGAGGGTCAGGCAGGTCCAGGAACTCCAAGTTGCCCAGAGGGACTTCAGAGCACCCGATCGGGACTGTGAGTGCGGAAGCGCAGGGCAGGAGGGAGAAGACCCAGCGTGAAAAGTCGGTCTAGCAAGGAACATAAGGAAAGCGTGGTTCCGTCAAGCACTCGTGACACATCTGAGGAAGAGCTGAACCCCCGGTCTGGTGAACGCAGCGCAACATGGGAGTCTGACACCCGTACAGTGTACCTGTGGAACTTACATAAGAACTGTGAGTAAAAACTCGAATGACTGCACTGCACTGCCTCCGTCAATTATTTCAGCTGCGCCATCTCTCCCTCTGCACTACAAGTCCCAGCATCACCACCCACCATCAAACTCTACACTGTGCTGAGGCCCGCTCCACCTGTGGGGAGCTGTTCCATCCTAGCTGCCTATCAACTGCCTCAGAGGTCTGCAGCAGCGCTGGTACAAATGACCAGAAACCACAGGTGGCGTCATGAACTCTATAAATCCCCTGTAAATAGAAAGCCCCCCTTTTTATTGACCGCCCTGGGTCACGGACCGGGTCACCGCCACTGTGATATCACCCCCTGCATCTACCGGCCCGGCACCGAGTACCCCACGGCCCAGGGGTCGCGTCACTTGCATAACCCTCCACACTGTATAATGGCCCCTACAGGCCCTCAGAACAGTATAATAGCCCCCGCACAGCCGTCCAAACAGTATAATGCCCACCACTCAGCTCTCCAAACAGTATAATGGCCCCCACACAGCCTTCCAAACAGTATATCAGGCCCCTATACAGCTCTCCACACAGTATAATTGACCCTCACACTGCCCTCAAAGCAGTTTGATGGCTCCCACACAACCATCCAAACTGTTTACCTGGCACCCACACAGCTCTCCAAACAGTATAACTGGCCCCCACACAGCCTTTCAAATAGTATAATTTGCCCTCACACAGCCCTCCAAATAATATAATGGCCTCCACATAGTCCTCTATATAGTATGATGGGCCCATATAGACCTCCAAATAGTATGATGCCCCACCAAGTAGCCCTCCAAATAGTATGATGGTCCCCCACCTAACCCTGAAAATAGTATGATGGCCCCCAAATAGTATGATGCCCCCCATATAGCCCTCAAAATAGTATGATGGCCCCCAAATAGCCCTCCAAATAGTATTATGACCCCATATAGCACTCCAAATATTATGATGACCCTCAACATAATACTCCAAATAGAATGATGGCCCTCCAAATAGTATAGCCCTCCAAATAGCATGATGGTCTCACACGTAGCCCTCCAAATAGTATGATGGCCCCCCAAGTAGCCCTCCAAATAGTATGATGGCCCTTAAGTTTGTCTCCAAATAGTGTGATAGCCCTCACAATGTACTAATTGATTTAAAAAAAAACCTCACCTCTCCTCATTCCCCCGCTTGTCCTGTCTCTGCAGCGTGGAGTCTGATCCTCTGCACTGCTTGGCACAGCAGGCACGATGTAGTGACGTCATTGTGCCCGCTGGCTGTGATGTCAGAAACACAAGAATAATGATGAAGGGGTGAGCGTTAGCTGATGCTTCCTATTCCGTCATTACTTTCAACTGTATTTGCACCCAGGATGCAGATTCAGTTGAAAATAGGATGCCGGATGGAGGGGAAGCTCAATTCCAGGGCTGGCAATGGCCCACCCTCCCCCGAACACATAGTGGCCGAGTGGTCTGCCACTATTAGCGGTACACCACTGCTTCAGAGCCGTTGTTCTCGGAATCTGTGGAAGCCCAGGTTCTCGGACCCCAAGCGATTAGGAAATTATTTTTCAAACTTCAGAATACCCCTTTAATAAATATGAAACTTGCATATTTTTAACTTGCATTACAAGCCTACAAAAAAATGTGAGAAAACATTAAGTTCACATAGTATTTGTAGACAATGAGAGACTAGACAGTGAATCAAGTCCAAAACGCAAAATTCAGACCACATGTTTAATGGAATAAGCTGCAATCGATCTAGGAAGGAGATCAAACCTAAAACGGAACTATTTTAGACTGTTTTTCATTTTCAGACAGTAAGAAAATAAATAAATTAGGGATTGTCAGTTTGCTTTATTGAATTTCCCCAAGAGAACCCTTACAGCGAAACATTCCCTGCTGTCTGACAAGTGTTTTATAACCCACATTTGTCTCCTCCTGTCAAACACAAAGCCGTCCCCACCAGTTTTCAAAAGTGTAGCTGACCCATCAGACTGAGGTTGGAGACCTATATGTGTGACTTCTGGTAATGAGAAAGCATATCCTGTGTCTGACACGCCAGACATGAAGAATTTGTAAAGGAAGGGGTGTATGGGGTTATTGCTAACATGTCAGACAGCACAGAGAACATTGCCAAGTCAGGTTCTGTTAGTGAATAAGCAGAACTTTTACAGTAACTAAAGCAGCCATAATCATTTCATTGTGATCACTCATGGCCAAGAACATGTGATTACACATGGACATGTACACTCTGGCTAGAAGGTGTAATTTCTGAAGCAATATCCACCACTCACTCTATTTTAATAAGTCCCCTACATTAGGTGCAGCGTCTCATGGTGACCAGAGCAACAGAGCACCTGTATGAGCAACCAGCCAGCCATAAGCATCCTGACAAGTCCCCAGGACTTATGGCTCTGTACACACGTTGCAGATTTGGTGCGTTTTTGCCATGCAGATTTGCTAGCAAAACCTGATGCAAACCTGATATATACCTGTTATATAAATAGACAGACCGAACTACATGGATGTGTAGCATAACTATGGTCAGGGTACTCCCAAACTAAATATGTAGCCTACAAAATTGGAGTATTCCAATGGGACATGTAAACATAATAAACGTGGCAGTAGGTAATGTATGGAGTTTAAACAGTCTCCCTAAGGTAGGTGCCTCCACACAAAGAATAACAGTCAAAAAAGGCCATATGCTGCACATAACACATCTGCATCTCTGGCTGCTATGGGCATAAAAGGGGACAAACTTATGGTGTGACCCCCATGCTCCCCTGACCTCAACCCCATTGAGAACCTCTGAAGCATCATCAAAAGGAGTGTCTATGATGGCGGGAGGCAGTTCACATCTAAGCAACAGCTCTGGGAGGGTATTCTGTCCTCATGCAAAACAATTGAAGCAGAAACCATCCAAAACCTGACAAATTCAATGGACGAGAGCGTTCAGAAGCTCCTTTCGAACAAGCGGTCCTATGTGCAAATGTAACATCACCTAGAATAAAGTTTTGAGTTGAAAACTGTTTGATTTCAGTTTGTAATAACCTGCTAATGCTTATAATTTCAAAAATGACCATTTTTTGTTGTTTATTAAAATGAAAAGGTTGAAAACTCTGCTGTGCATAATAATTTGGAACATGCATTTTGAGTGCAGTTTGAGTTTTTTATTTTTTTAAAAATATACTGTTATCATAGGCAGTTTGTACAAAAACCTTTCAATTGTACTCTAATAGTTATTTGACTGGAAAATTACAATGACTGCAATTCATATAGGTAATTTGGGAAAATCTGAGAAAATATTATTTGCATAATAATTTGGAACACAGTGTATGTAGTGGTGTATCGCCAATGGCAGCAGGCCACACAACTGCTATGGGACCCGTGAGCCGCACCTCACTGGGCCCTGCTTCCGCCTGTTAGCACCCGCACTGCCCGGCCGCTCTCCCGCATAGAATAATGGGAATGGAAACGTCTTCTGATGCTCCCTCGTCCATCATCATTGCTCGCGCAGACAGTCGGAGGGGGGAGGGGCCCAGTGAGAGCAATGATTATGGAGGAGGGAGCGTCAGAAGACGTTTCCATTACCATCATTCTTACTCGACGCATGATGTCATTAAAGGGTGCTCGCTGCTATGAGATGTCCGGCACTTCACACTGCACGCTGAGGGGACTGGAGCATCGGCTGAAACCAGGAGAGGTGAATATTGTATTTATTTGACCGATGGCCATAATACAGTATGAGGACTGCATTATACTGCATGGAGGACCAGGGGGTGCATTATACTGCATGTAGATCCATGGGAGTGCATTATACTACATGGAGGACCATGGGGGTGCATTATACTACATTGAGGACCATGAGGCTGCATTATACTGCATGGAGCACCATGGGGGTGCATTATACTGTATGGAGGACTATGGGGAGTGCAGTATACTGTATGGAGGACTATGGGGAGTGCATTATACTGTATGGAGGACTCTGGGGAGTGCAGTATACTGTATGGAGGACTATGGGGAGTGCATTATACTGTATGGAGGACCAGGGGGTGCATTATACTGCATGTAGATCCATGGGAGTGCATTATACTACATGGAGGACCATGGGGGTGCATTATACTACATTGAGGACCATGAGGCTGCATTATACTGCATGGAGCACCATGGGGGTGCATTATACTGTATGGAGGACTATGGGGAGTGCAGTATACTATATGGAGGACTATACGGAGTGCAGTATACTGTATGGAGGACTATGGGGAGTGCAGTATACTGTATGGAGCAGGGCTTCGGAGCCCATTTTGGTGGAGTCTAAGTCGGTATAAAATAGACCAACTCAGACTCCGTTTAAGATTCCGTCCTATGAAAATAATATTTTTTTGAGGACAGATCTAGAACCAGCTGCTGGAAGCAGCAGTTATTCCTGGAGGAATGTACAGGTGATACACTCCAAATGAATGAGCTAACATACATGATATATGGACTGACTGAGGAATCATGGCCAAAGAAGCTGATCAATCTTACTGAAAGGGGACCTGTCATTTTGAAAATGGTAACTGATCAGCACACGGAATGTTTTGGAGCAGGGAAAGCTAATCAGATTGATATACATTTTCTGGGAAAAGTTTCATTAACACTTGCATTTTGTTCATTAATATCCTTGAAATGTGAATGGATATCAATCTAGTGAGAGGACCTATTTACTGATTGATAGCTATATCTTTTTATATAGGGACGACTGTCAGTCACGGAGCAGGACCACCCACTGGGCTCATATGCATACAAATATCTGGGATTTCAATGCATTAAATGTAAATTACACTAAATCTTTTCCAATAAACTAGTATATTCTGCTAAGCTTCTCCTTCTCCCCTTCTCTATACCGTGCTGTCCACAGGCTTGACTGCAAGTACAACGTGACACGTTCCCTTTAACATGGATGTAAGGGTCATTGGTATACCTGGGCTAGAAAGAGACCACAGCAAAGCTATGCCACCTTTGGTGAGGATTCTTCCAAGCATATAGCCCTATGATAGTAGTACAACTGAACCCAATGTCTAAAACATAATAAATTTGACAGGTGCCATGTGAATAGTGCTGTGTGAACAATTTTGGAATAATTTAAAACAATTCTGGGCCATGATTCTTAGTATATCTTCAATAATATACACCACTTTCAGTGATAAATATTCTAAAAGTGACTGTCACCAAGTTTTTTACCACCTAATCTGAGCATAGCATAATGTAGAGACGGAAACCCTAATTCCAGCAATGTCACTTTCTGGGCTGCTTTCTGTACCTTTGATAAGATCACTGTGTTATCAGCAGGAGAGTATCACTAGAGGACTAATAAACCTGCTTCCATGTAGTCCTCCATATTTATGATATCAAGCTCTGTATTACCACACCTCCACCACGGATTGGCAGGTTTTTGCCTATGCACAATGTACACAGAAATTTGCCAATCAGTGGTGTGGGTGGGGATATACAAAGCTCAGATTTCAGAGAACTGGTAGATCTGCAAAAGATAAACTGCAATTTTATCAAAACTGCAGCAACCAGTAAAGTAAGTGACACTGTGAGGCTAGTCACTACTTATGGAGAAGCCATGAGGCTGGGTAGTCAATAGGTCCAGAGTCAGATACCAAGAGGGCTCGTCATAAACAAAGGGGTAAGGCGAAGGCGTAGTCAGGTCACAGTCCAATATCAAAATTCTTGGGAAGGTAGCAGATTGATACAAAAGGGCAAGGCAAATGGATGTGTGGCACCCCAGGGGTCTGGTCTCCACAATAATAGCAATATTATGTCTGAGAGCAGGTGGGAGGTCTCTTGGTCAGGGATCTTATGCATGCCACACCTCCTGCCCAGTCCTGGGAGGGGAAGAACTTCCCCTATATAAACCTGGGGCTGAGGCAGGGTTAGAGAGTTCAGAGGGAGAGTGCAGCCAGGAGGGCTGACAGGGAGCTGTGGCTCCGGCTGGGCCCAGCTCCTGGGCCATGCCAGAAGTAGAGAAGAGAAGCAGCATAGGAAGAAACAACAGGAGCTCTGTGGGAGCAGTGTTACAAGGAGTCAGGGGCTGGCAGCTGCAGAGCTCGCCCTGACTGAGAAGATTTCTTACCGGACCCGGAGTCCGAGGCTGTGGGGACTAACTCCTACCCAGCAGCAGAATCCGTCAGGCAGGGGATTTCAGGTCCTCTGGCCAAGAAACCCGAAGGCACGGTCACACGCATGGGACCAGCACCGCCTTCATGGAGCGGAAGCTACTAGAAGGCCCCGAGTCACCGGCCATACGGGTGAGCACCACACGGTACACTCAGGGACGTGGGCTACTTATACCCGCCTCTAGCAAGGTAGCCAGAAGAGTACAGTCAGTTTGGGAGGCCTACAACTCTGCCTGGCCAGGGGAGATCCCATCTGCTCAAGGACTGACCAGGCCCCGATCGCTAGCCAGTACTCCGGGAGGGTCTATCTTTGTCACCAGTAAAGACCCTGAATCACACCGCATCGTCTCTGAGTGATTCCTGCTACCCCCATCATCCACGTCGGCTGCCCTGAGGCCATACCCCTCCCGTTGGGGGTTATACCATCTACGCTGCACTATCCTACCACCGGCCTCAGCGGTCTGCCCTGCAGCGGCAGCTCCATAGCTGCATTCAACGGGTGGCGTAGTCGTCCTACATCTACCGCTGATACAGCGCCACTTAGTCTGACTCCCTGGGCATGGACCGGGTCACCGCCACGAGACTACAACCCTCAACAGATCCGGCTCCGGGTAAGCTCCCGCGTGCGCAACGCTGCACGACACAGGCCCAGGGAGTCAGACTAAGTGGCGCTGTATCAGCGGTAGATGTAGGACGACTACGCCACCCGTTGAATGCAGCTATGGAGCTGCCGCTGCAGGGCAGACCGCTGAGGCCGGTGGTAGGATAGTGCAGCGTAGATGGTATAACCCCCAACGGGAGGGGTATGGCCTCAGGGCAGCCGACGTGGATGATGGGGGTAGCAGGAATCACTCAGAGACGATGCGGTGTGATTCAGGGTCTTTACTGGTGACAAAGATAGACCCTCCCGGAGTACTGGCTAGCGATCGGGGCCTGGTCAGTCCTTGAGCAGATGGGATCTCCCCTGGCCAGGCGGAGTTGTAGGCCTCCCAAACTGACTGTACTCTTCTGGCTACCTTGCTAGAGGCGGGTATAAGTAGCCCACGTCCCTGAGTGTACCGTGTGGTGCTCACCCGTATGGCCGGTGACTCGGGGCCTTCTAGTAGCTTCCGCTCCATGAAGGCGGTGCTGGTCCCATGCGTGTGACCGTGCCTTCGGGTTTCTTGGCCAGAGGACCTGAAATCCCCTGCCTGACGGATTCTGCTGCTGGGTAGGAGTTAGTCCCCACAGCCTCGGACTCCAGGTCCGGTAAGAAATCTTCTCAGTCAGGGCGAGCTCTGCAGCTGCCAGCCCCTGACTCCTTGTAACACTGCTCCCACAGAGCTCCTGTTGTTTCTTCCTATGCTGCTTCTCTTCTCTACTTCTGGCATGGCCCAGGAGCTGGGCCCAGCCGGAGCCACAGCTCCCTGTCAGCCCTCCTGGCTGCACTCTCCCTCTGAACTCTCTAACCCTGCCTCAGCCCCAGGTTTATATAGGGGAAGTTCTTCCCCTCCCAGGACTGGGCAGGAGGTGTGGCATGCATAAGATCCCTGACCAAGAGACCTCCCACCTGCTCTCAGACATAATATTGCTATTATTGTGGAGACCAGACCCCTGGGGTGCCACAGATGATCAAAGACACAGTCCAAGGTCGAGCAACAAAGATCAAATACAGGAACACAGAGAACAGAGCAAGTGGACACCATTTGAGCTAAGTTACAACTGGCACTAATTGGAGGCAGAGAGCCAGATAAATAGCCAAGTAATAACTCGAATAGCATACCATGGAGGGAGCCCAGGCATGCCCCGGCCCTAATTCGAGGACGAACTGTCACTCAACACACTGACCGCTCAGCAAGCCCCAGCATCCGATTGGACAGCTGAGCTGTCCACCACCATACTGAAAACTCAGCCCAGCCCTGTCCTAGATTGGATAGCTAAACTGTCACTGCTTCCAGACACATGGATAGGCAGAAGCGTGACAGACACGTCGCTGAAATCAGGGTCTCTCAGCCCGTACATTATGATGCTCTCAGATACGGTAGCAAAAATCTGATGAGAGATTCTTTTTAAAATCTTCCTTTTAAGAGGATATTTCACCAGTTTGAGCATGTTAAATTGGCCACATCACGGTGGCTGCAGAGCTAAGTTAAGTATACCTTTTATTTTTTTATTTTACCTCTCCATTGTAGAGATATTAGCTTGTAAAGTTTAGGTTTTAATTTATAAGTCAAAGGGGTATTACCAGAGATTTGTTTCTGTGGGCATGTACTTCTTACCCTGCATAAAGTTGACTAATCATTGGTAGGAGGTGTCATGAAGTGGGGGGGGGGAACATACTCCCCAGTAGCTTAGAACAGGCTTTCTCCTGTGTATAACATGTACAGACAGGCAGTCTAATCTGATCTCACTGTAGATTGCAACATATCTTGTGAAGCACAGAGAGGAGAGTAATTACTAACAACTTTCAGCTTTCCTGTCATGGCAGTCATTGTGTGGAAAAGGGGATTTATTAGAGCTTACAGCACTGTGAGAAAAGAGCTGCAGACATGTTTAAAATTAGACAAATGTCTGCTGCTCTGCCTCTCCTTCCATACAGAGAAGAATGTCTGTCATTACATTTCTCACACAGGACAAAGCCTGTTCTATGCTATTGTGAGAGTGTGTTGTTTTTTCCCTATATATTCCTGCTTGCTATGATTGGTCAACATCATACAGGAGATGAAGTACACACCCCCAGAGAAGAATCTCTGTTATCGCCCTGTTAGACTTAAAATAAATCATAACCTACACCTTACAAACTAATATTTCTATAACAGAGAGGAGAATGTTAGGAATCATGGCTCTGTGCTCCCACCTTGGAATGGAGCTGGTCTGGTGCTATGCTACTTCGGTCGCAGGCGCCGCCATTATCCTGACCCTGGAGACAGAGCTATTACATGTGCATGGAGACTGTCCCAAACTTTTGGAACATCGCATTCTGGTGTTGTAGGATGTCTGGGGTTCTTACAGAGGTATTCACCTAGTTCTTAACTAGGCACCAGCCGCGTCACCAGACGCCAGCTGTCCGGCGACAGTGGAACTGGGAAGGGCTCTGACAGAGTCTCCCTCCCATTTACTGGAAGCTGGGTGAAGAGTATTCCCGGTCCTCAAGGGCTCGCCTAGCTGGGCAGCTTGTGCCAAGTGCGTCTGTGGCTGCGCCTTTGTTGGTTTGGTGTCAGTCTTGCTGAGTACCTCTGCACAGCGCATAACAGAATAAACAGCCATATATATATTTATATTTAAAAAAAATGGATCCGGTCATGCAGGGTCTTCTGGGAATGTTCCTGGATTTGACAGGCACCGTGAACCAGCACAGCCAGAGACCTTGGCTCAGGGGGTTCCCCCGACATGGGCAAGCTCTAACCCCAGTCCTGCAGTGGGGGTCATTCCCATAGAACCTAAGCTTCCCCTGCCTATTTTTTTTGAAGGAGATCAGAAACAATTAAATCATTTTTAGGAGGGGTGCAAATTATATTTCCAATTTCACCCTGTTTCTTCAAGAATAAAGGTACTTGGGTGGGTCTTGTTATTTCCCTTCTTAGAAGGGATTCCTAGTCTTGGGCATTTTCATTACCCTCAGGTTCACCCATACTCTCATCAGTGGATGAGTTTTTTAAGGCTACAGGGAAGATTTATGATGAACCGGACCGGGTGGCCTTAGCTGAATCCCATCTTATGTCATTGTGCCAGTGGGACCTCACTGCGGAGGACTACTGCTCCCAGTTTCGTAGGTGGGCCATAGAGACTGGGTGGAACGATACCGCTCTTCGTAGTACTTTCCTGTCTGGACGTAATGAACATATTAAATATATGCTAGTGCACCACTCTCCTCCCTGGTCGTTAAAGGCCGCCATGACTTTAGCTGTGCGACTTGATCGGAGAAGATGGGAGAGATGTCGGGAAAAATTGTCCCTCGGGGGGAGTTCATCCATACTCTCTCCTGGTCCTGAGGCTGAGAGAGAACCCATGCATATGTAGTTGGTACCTTTTGGGAGTCAAGGCAGCAAAGATAGCATTAGTGACAGTGTCTTTTTTGTGGTTCCTCCCACCATCTGGTTTGTGAATGTCCACGTCTGGAGCCGGTAGGAAACGACCGTGCCTAACCGGGTTTGGGGATCCCCAGTTAGGTGCTCAGGTAGCCCTAGCACAGAAATTACTTTTACCTATTGTTATCACATTTAACGTTAAGAGTGTGGAAGGCTATGCTTTTGTTGATTGCGGGGCTGAGATAAGTTTTTTAAATGCTGCCGTGGCCAAGGAGTTGGAGGTTCCTCTTATTTCCTTGGATGCTTTTATAACATTCTCTCTTGATAATTCTCTCATTGCCCAGATTATTGGGTATCCACCACTGAACCAGTATCTATCACCACAGGATGTCTGCATAAGGAAGAGGCATACTTTTTTATTTTACACCATCTTCCTACTGCTGTGGTGTTAGGTCTCCCTTGGCTTCGCACTCATAACCCTATTATTGACTAGCAAAAGGTTGATATTGTTAAGTGGTCCTCCAACTGCCAATCCCTCTGTATTATCAAGCCTCCTAAGATAGCAGGTTCCACCTCCCAGGTCCTGTGGTATGTGGCAGAGTTCCCACAGGTGTTCTCCGAAGATGCCTCCCACAAAATTACCTCCACATAGAACTTATGACTGTTCTTTCTTTGGGTTTATCCGACCTTCTAATCCCCAGTTGGAGCAGAGTTCTTTTTTGTGGCCAAAAAGGATGGTTGTTTGAGACCGTGTATTGACTATCGTGAGCTCAATCGCATAACTGTACATAATCAGAACCCTCTCCCACTCATCCTTGACCTCCACTAACTGGTGGGGGCAAGTTGGTTTTCTAAACTCGATCTCGTAGGGGCTTACAATCAGGTTTGCATCAAGGAGGGGGATGAATGGAAAACAGCCTTCAATATCGCCGATTGTCATTATGAGTATTGCGTCATGCCCTTTGGGCTCTGTAATGCTCCAGCTGTGTTTCATACGCTTGTAAATAATATTTTCTGTGATCTTTTGGGTATTTGTGTCATTGTTTATGTGGCACCACAGGAGTCCGGTTGCCACAGTGGCATTGCCTCCCTCACAAGGGGCGATGCCATGCCTGGAAGCAAGGAGGGGTCCCCTAATCAGGTTTTGCTAGCATGCAACACTTTCATAGCTCCAGACCAGCAAGGGGAGCTCCTCCCCTTAGCAACTGGGATCTGGAGGCATGGTTAGTTAGTGTGAGGAGAGCAGAGAAAAGTTGAAGTCAGAACGTCGACGAGGAAAGACCTAGGGAGTGGAGCTGCACGGCAGTTCACCCCAGAGGAGAGAAGCGCAGAAGAACCGGACACCGGAGTCCGAGGTTGTGGGGCACTGAAGGCCCAGCAGCAGAAACTGGAGGGAAGGAGACTGCCGGTCTCCTGGCCCGATTAGACGCCCAGAGGCTCAGCAGCACGATAGGGCCCAGCACCGCCATGTGGGAGCAACACTCCAGGAAGGCCCGAGCTGCCTGCTATACGGGTGAGCACAAGGACGTTTTACTCAGGGACGAGAGCCACAACATAGCTACAAGCAGCAGGGTCAAAGAGATTAGTGCAAAGGGAAGGCCTACAACTTCACCTGGCGAGGTGGATTCCCAACTTGCTTCCAGGCCGCCCGGACCTCTACTACCAGCTAGTACCCATGCCCCGGTTTGCCTAACCACCGCAAGTGAAGATAAGAGGAAACCGCCATTAAGTTGTGGGCTGATTATTATCTGTGCCATCCTCTGCACTACACCACACAGCAACATCTATAAAATCACCACTTCCTGCCCTGGAGCTAAGCTCTGCGTGTGGAGAGCTGAACCACCTCTGCTGCATCATCATCGGCTCCAGAGGTTCTGCACTGCAGCGGCGGCTTCATATAGCCGCATACCACAGGTGGCATCACGAACATTACAGTGCTGGCCAAAAGTATTGGCACCCCTACAATTCTGTCAGATAATACTCAGTTTCTTTCTGAAAATGATTGCAATCACAAATTCTTTGGTATTATTCTCTTCATTTAATTTGTCTTCAATGAAAAAAACACAAAAAGAATTGTCCTAAAGCCAAATTGGATATAATTCCACACCAAACCTAAAAAAGGGGGTGGACAAAAGTATTGGCACCGTTTGAAAAATCATGTGATGCTTCTCTAATTCGTGTAATTAATAGCACCTGTAACTTACCTGTGGCACCTAACAGGTGTTGGCAATAACTAAATCACACTTGTAGCCAGTTAACATGGATTAAAGTTGACTCAACATCTGTCCTGTGTCCTTGTGTGTACCACATTGAGCATGGAGAAAAGAAAGAAGACCAAAGAACTGTCTGAGGACTTGAGAAACCAAATTGTGAGGAAGCATGAGCAATCTCAAGGCTACAAGTCCATCTCCCAAGACCTGAATGTTCCTGTGTCTTCCATGCGCAGTGTCATCAAGAAGTTTAAAGCCCATGGCACTGTGGCTAACCTCCCTAGATGTGGACGGAAAAGAAAAATTGACGAGAGATTTCAACGCAAGATTGTGCGGATGGTGGATAAAGAACCTTGACTAACATCCAAACAAGTTCAAGCTGCCCTGCAGTCCGAGGGTACAACAGTGTCAACCCGTACTATCCGTCGGCGTCTGAATGAAAAGGGACTGTATGGTAGGATACACAGGAAGACCCCACTTCTTACCCCGAGTCATAAAAAAGCCAGGCTGGAGTTTGCCAAAACTTACCTGAGAAAGCCTAAAACGTTTTGGAAGAATGTTCTCTGGTCAGATGAGACAAAAGTAGAGCTTTTTGGCAAAAAGCATCAACATGGAGTGTACAGGAAAAAAAAGAGGCATTCAAAGAAAAGAACACAGTCCCTACAGTCAAACATGGCGGAGGTTCCCTGATGTTTTGGGGTTGCTTTGCTGCCTCTGGCACTGGACTGCTTGACCGTGTGCATGGCATTATGAAGTCTGAAGACTACCAAAAATTTTGCAGCATAATGTAGGGCCCAGTGTGAGAAAGCTGGGTCTCCCTCAGAGGTCATGGGTCTTCCAGCAGGACAATGACCCAAAACACACTTCCAAAAGCACTATAAAATGATTTGAGAGAAAGCACTGGAGACTTCTAAGGTGGCCAGCAATGAGTCCAGACCTGAATCCCATAGAACACCTGTGGAGAGATCTCAAAATGGCAGTTTGGAGAAGGCACCCTTCAAATATCAGGGACCTGGAGCAGTTTGCCAAAGAAGAATGGTCTACAATTCCAGCAGAGCATTGTAAGAAACTCATTGATGGTTACCGGAAGCGGTTGTTCGCAGTTATTTTGGCTAAAGGTTGTGCAACCAAGTATTAGGCTGAGGGTGCCAATACTTTTGTCCGGCCTTTTTTTGGAGTTTTGTGTGAAATGATCAATGATTTGATTTTTGCTTCATTCTCTTTTGTGTTTTTTCCTTGCAAGCAAATTAAGTGAAGAGAATAATATCAAAGAATTTGTGATTGCAATCATTTTCAGGAAGAAATTGAGTATTATCTGACAGAATTGCAGGGGTGCCAATACTTTTGGCCAGCATTTTATATAAAAACTATAATCCCCTTTCTCAAATTCCCCTTTTATTGACCGCCCTGGGTCACGGACCGGGTCACCGCCACTGTGACATCTCCCCTAGCAACGACTGGCCCGGCTACCGAGTACCCCACGGCCCAGGGGGCGCGTCAACTTGACATCACGAACAGGATTCAAGAAGCCCGGTATAACCGGGTCCTGTGTGCCATAGACTGTACTGAACTGTGTTATCACGTCATTTGCCGTCAGCCGGGTGGAAGCAGGAGGCCCCGATCCGGAACTGCTGGCTAAGAGATCCTTCCGCCTGCAGAGCAGCATACTGATACGTCAGCAGACACCCAGGACCTGGCTGAGGTTCACTAGGGGGGAGGAGGATGCCCAACCGAGGAGAGGACTCAGCCGCGGCCGCCGCCACTGTAATGCCATTATCAATGCAGTATATACCAGGGGCGGCGTGGTTTCCCCAGTTCTCAGGGGAGTCACACACCCTAAACGACTTTGAGGAGGGACTGCGCAGTTTGTTTAAAGTGTACCCCCTGTCTGAGGAGCAAAAAGTCAGCATCCTCATAGGCCAGCTAATCGGTGCAGCCCAGAATGAGGTGAAGTCCTGGCCAGGCAGGGACAAAGGCACTGTTAAGGAAATACTGGCCCGGTTGAAGGATACGTTTGACACCCGCACCGCAGCAGAAATTAAGATGAAGTTCTACGGGTGCAAACAAAGGGTGCAGGACAGTGTACGGGACTATGCTCTAAACCTGCAGGAGGCGCTGCAGGCTATTAGACAGGTAGACCCCGACAGTGTGCGAGACGAGGACAGATTGCTAACTGACCAGTTTATTGAGGGGCTCCTGTCTAATGCTCACCGGACACAGCTGCGCATTATGGCTCTGCAAAACCCTGTCTGGACTTTGCGCAATTTAAAGACCGAGCCATCCGAGTGCTACAAGAACCAACCCCAGGTGGCACTGCATCCCTCCGGCGCCAGCTATTACATACCACCAGGAGGTGGCGTCCTTTTCCCCGGCACCTGTGGAGGCTGACGCGCAGACCCTAGATAATGACCCGTCTGCAGACCTACACCTTCAGGTCCAGGAGCTGACCAAAAGTGTGGCTACACTAACCAAAACCGTGCAGGCCATGCAAGTGTCTCCAAAGAAAAAGATCCAGCTGGCTTCCAGTCCAGATGACATCCCGTGGCGACGACAGAGAAGAATTCCACCGACCAGAGGGAGAAACAGCGATCGCTAAGACCAGAACGGACAACCCATCTGCCGCCGCTGTCAAAAAGTGGGGCACTACGCAAGATTCTGTAATTTAAACGAGCAACCCCTGGGGCAGAGGTCCAACCCCCAGGAGTAAGACGACCAGGCCCAGAAAGCTGGCGAGACAAGTACGTGGGAGGACGACCGGACCTACCTGTCATGCTTGATGGCATCCCGATGAACGCACTTGCTGGACACTGGGTCCCAGGTGACAACGATGCCATATATCCTTTATAGACAATACTGGACTGATTCAGACATTACCCGCCGTCCAGATGAACATCTTAGTATCTATGCCAGCAATGGTCAGCCCTTGCCTCAGGTGGGGTATAAAGAGGTGACCATAAAAGTTGGCCGAGTAGAACTGCCATCACAAGGAATGATTATTGTTGATATTGATCGCCGAGAAAGTCATCCTATGATAACTATAGGCACCAATGTGATAGAGAATTGTCGCAGGGAAATTATTCTTTTGTTGCAGCAGGTCGCAGAGACTGCCAGTTCCAGTCAGCAGCGAGTTCTGCAGAAGGAGATCAGAGCCCTGATGAAAAGACAATAGGTAGAGCTGTCTGGTGGAGAAGTCGGCAGTGTCAGGATGAGCGATCCATTCCCCATTGCAATGCCCCTTAGGAGTGAAATGTTAATATCGTGTCGGGCAGCAATCGGTCTCAGGGGTCAAGATATCAGGCCCTGGTAGAACCCGTGTACTCTGATAGTAGGCCCACCATCTTGACAGCCAGGGGGGTAGTTGATGTCCGCAAGGGGAGAGTACCGATATGCATCCTGAATTGTGGGGAGAAAGAGGTCCATTTACCCCGGTATGCCACCCTTGCTAAGCTGTTCACTGTCAGTAACAATGCAATAAAGGCAGTGGAACCCTTGCCTACATCCAAACCGGCGGAGAACAACGGCTCCAAGGGGCAGATGGAGGATTGGCGTCAGAAGCTACAAGTAGGCACTGACTCCACCCCTTTGCACCAAAAGCATGGAGTATACCGGGTGGTCAAAGAAGATGAGCGAGTCTTCAGCAAACACCCACTAGACTTTGGGCAGGTGAAAAGGGTCCAACATCATATCCCCACAGGAGATCATCCGCCCATTAAAGAGAGGTACCGGCCTGTACCCCCAGCTCACTATCAATGTGCCAAAGGAATGTTACGGGAGATGAAGGAGGCTGGGGTGATCAGAGATAGTTGTAGCCCCTGGGCAGCTCCATTAGTTCTCGTTAGAAAGAAAGATGGTACAATGAGGATGTGTGTTGATTACAGGCAGATAAACCGCATTACACATAAGGACGCCTACCCATTACCCAGAATTGAGGAATCATTAGCAGCATTGAGATCAGCTAACTATTTCTCCACTTTGGATCTTACCAGTGGGTACTGGCAGGTTCCTGTGGCAGGGGCGGAGAGAGAAAAGACCGCGTTTACAACACCAATGGGCCTCAGCGAGTTCAACTGCATGCCATTCGGGCTCTGCAACGCCCCAGGAACCTTCCAGGGGTTAATGGAGTGTTGCCTAGGACACAAAAACTTCGAAACCATCCTGCTGTACCTAGACAACGTAATCGTCTACTCAAAGACATATGAAGACCACCTGGAGCACCTGGCCGAGGTGTTCGAAGCCCTTTCTGGTTTTGGTCTGAAGGTAAAGCCATCCAAGTGCCACCTGTTGAAGCCCACGGTGCAGTACCTAGGTCATGTGGTAAGCGCCGAACGTGTAGCACCAGACTCTGAAAAAGTCACTGTGATAAAGGACTGGCCATGACCCTCCACTATCAAGGAAATGCGGCAGTTCCTCCGGCTGGTAGGCTACTACAGTAGATTTATCAAGGGTTTCACCAAGATAGCGGCACCCATGCAGGACCTCTTAGTAGGCCATTCCAAGAAGGCCAAGAACCCGAAACCTCCGTTCAAATGGGGTAAATCAGAAGACGAATCTTTCACTCAACTGAAAATGGCTCATACTGGAGACGAAGTCCTGGCTTACCCCGACTATGGCCAACCATTTGTACTCCATACGGATGCCAGCAACGTGGGATTGGGAGCGGTGCTGACCCAGGTACAGCAGGGAAGAGAGAGTGATTGGCTACGCCAGCAGGAAGCTTCGTCCAGCGGAGAGCAACCCCGACAACTATAGTTCCTTCAAGTTTGAGTTTTTAGCCATAGTCTGGCCTGTAACCGAGCGCTTCAAATACTACCTCGCCTCCTCCAGATTTACAGTCTTCACAGACAACAACCCGCTGACGCACCTGGAGACTGCAAAGCTTGGTGCCTAGAGCAACGATGGATGGCCCGACTGTCTAACTACGAGTTTACCATCAAGTATCGAGTGGGGCATAAAAACACTAATGCTGATGCGCTGTCCAGGATGCCCAACTTGCCAGATGGGGGGGGAGATCTGGAGGAGATAGAGCTACCCGCTTTCCATCATCACGGGGTGACCCAGTGCGCCCACTGTGTGAGGGACAAGCGCTCCGCCAGCAGAGAGGCCACGTTCAACCCATTGCCCCATCATGGATGGGCAGAAATGCAGGATAGCGACCCAGCTGTCCGCCTGGTAAAGAAGTTGCTGACACAAGCTGACTGGCACCCTGATCCAGATGCTCCACAGGAGACCCAACAGTTGTGGAAGGAGAAGGGCAAACTGTTCATCTATGAGGGAAAGCTGTGTCGAAGAAGTATCAACTCCCGGACTCACGAACTGGTCTGGCAGGTGGTAGTCCCTAGGCGGGATGCGTCAATGGTCTTAGAAGCATACCACGATGGAGCAGGACACTTCGGGTGGAAGAAGTTGGAAGCCCTGCTACGTGAGCGATTCTACTGGGTTGGCATTAGGAAAGCAATCGAGAGATGGTTTCGAGAATGTGGTCCATGCAACTAGAGACGGAAAGACTGTGATAGCCAGAGGGCTCCCCTGCAGCCCATAATCACCAAACAACCACTTGAACTGGTAGCCTTGGACCACGTGAAGCTAGCCCCAAGCTGGTCAGACTATGTCTATGCTCTCACCATAGTAGACCACTACTCCGGTTCTTGGTAGTAGTGCCAGTGAAAGATCAGACGGCTCAGACGGCAGCCAAAGCATTTCAACAACACTTTTGTCGCCCACACGGTTACCCTGAACGAGTGCTTACCGATGAAGGTCCAGCGTTTGAAGCAGAAGTGTTCCAGGAATTCCGTAACTTGTATGGCTGCAAGAAAATCAGGATGATGCCATATCATCCCCAGACCAATGGGTTGTGTGAGAAGATGAACCAAGTGGTAATAGACGTGTTGAAGACGTTGCCCCTTAAGAACGTAGCCTGTGGCCAGAGAAGTTACCAGATTTGGTGGACCTATATAACCACATCCCGGTGAACTCCACCAACTGTACACCCGCTTACCTGATGAGAGCAAGACCTGGCAAGCTACCCATTGACTTAGACATGGGAGTATTAACACCAGAGACGACATCACCAGATGCAGATTGGGATACAGAGTGGCAGCAACAATACCGCAAGGTGCAAGAATGCGTGGAGAGAAGTTTGTCCCAGGCGAGACAGAAGCAGGAGAAAACTTACAATCAGAACGCACCTGCAGTTCCCTTGTCACCTGGAGAACAAGTACTCAAGAGGAAGAGGCGAGTCCATAAATTAGATGACCAGTGGGAGGTTGAGCCATACACCATCCTACCCTCGAATTACGATAACACCAAAGTGTGCCTCATCAGTAAAGATGGAGGGGAAACTTCAGCGGCAGTCTCAAGAGACCACTTGAAGATATGTCCTGAACGGTTGAAACACAAAAAAGAAGACCAAGACAGCCCTCAGCCCACAGAAGAGGTGGAAGAAACGGTCCAGACAGTCCTTGGAGCATTTCCCCGGTCTTAGACACAGGTGAACAGAGCAATTGTGGTACCGGTCCTGACCTTTCTCCAAGCGACCTCACCGGAAGCTGCAGAGGCTCCAGAACATCTGGAAGACCAGTCAGCCCCAGAGACAGATGATTCATCAGCAGCAGTTCAGGAGAATCTACCCTCTGCTAGCAGTGAACCTGTCGTACCCAGGGTGAGTCAAAGAATTCGTAGTAGATTACCCAGTCTACCGGTGTTACCTCAGACACCCCGTAGTGTAGTTCACACTGAACCCACCACACCAGGGGTAGACACTAGGGACCAGGGTAGGTCAGTGATGACAAATGTACTACGTAGATCGACCCGGAGTACTAAAGGTCAGCTCCCTGCCCGCTGGAGGAACTTAAGTGTAAGAGAATAAAAGTGTATGTTATATATAGTTGTAATCATTAAATAATGCTAGATATATATGTATTTGTTACATTTATGGACAATTGGACCACAGTACTAGGTGTGGTCAGGACAATATTGAAAATAGTTAGTAAGTGGCCTTGAGAATAAACCGCAGGTGTGGCTGAAGACCAGGCCCACCGAAAGAGTGCCCTGAAGCCACGCCCAGGGACGATACACTAAGTGGGTTGATGAGGTTTCCACCAGCCAAATTTCAACTATCCGGAAAAAGACAATCCCAGGATTGTGGTGTAAAGACTAAGCACTGCAGTGACTGCTGTACGTTTTTGCTTGGGTTTTTTGTAGTTTTTGCCTTTTGAGATTTTGTAAACTGTTTGTAATGTGAATTGTTATTGTTAATTGTTAATTTTAAAAGGTATCCTCAGTCCGGGAGTACTGAAGTTAACTAGGGGGGAATGTGGCACCCCAGGAGTCTGGTTGCCACAGTGGCATTGCCTCCCTCACAAGGGGTGATGCCATGCCTGGAAGCAAGGAGGGGTCCCCTAATCTGGTTTTGCTAGCATGCAATACTTTCCAGGCTCCAGACCAGCAAGGGGAGCTCCTCCCCTTAGCAACTGGGATCTGGAGGCGTGGTTAGTTAGTGTGAGGAGAGCAGAGAGGAGTTGAAGTCAGGACATCGATGAGGAAAGACCTAGGGAGTGGAGCTGCATGGCAGTTCACCCCAGAGAATAGAAGCGCAGAAGAACCGGACACCAGAGTCCGAGGTTGTGGGGCACTGACGGCCCAGCAGCAGAAACCGGAGGGCAGGAGACTGCAGGTCTCCAGCCCCATCAGACGCCCGGAGGCTCAGCAGCATGATAGGGCCCAGCACCACCACGTAGGGGCGACACTCCAGGAAGGCCCGAGCTGCCTGCTATACAAGGACGTTTTACTCAGGGACGAGGGCCACAGCATAGCTACAAGCAGCAGGGCCAAAGAGATTAGCGTAAAGGGAAGGCCTACAACTTCACCTGGCGAGGTGGATTCCCAACTTGCTTCCAGGCCGCCCGGACCTCTACTACCAGCTAGTACCCATGCCCCGGTTTGCCTAACCACCGCAAGTAAAGATAAGAGGAAACTGCCATTAAGTTGTGGGCTGATTATTAACTGCGCCATCCTCTGCACTACACCGCACAGCAAAATCTATAAAATCACCACTTCCTGCCCTGGAGCTAAGCTCTGCGTGTGGAGAGGTCAACCAACTCTGCTGCGTCATCATCGGCTCCAGAGGTTCTGCACCGCAGAGGCGGCTCCATATAGCCGCATACCACAGGTGGCGTCACGAACATTATATAAAAACTATAATCCCTTTTCTCAAATTCCTCTTTTATTGACCGCCCTGGGTCACGGACCGGGTCACCGCCACTGTGACATCTCCCCTAGCAATGACCAGCCCGGCTACCGAGTACCCCACGGCCCAGGGGCGCGTCATTTACATCGATGATATCCTCATCTTCTCCATAGACCTGGCTGCACATATTGACCATGTGCGCACCATCTTGAAAAGACTGAAGGATCATTTTCTTTATATCAAAAAAGAAAAATGTGTTTTCGAAGTTGGGGTTCCTGGGACTCATTCAGTCCCCCACGGGGTTTCAGTTGGACCCTGAGAAGGTACGGTAATGGTGGAGTGGGCACAACCGGTTAACATCAAGGGATTGCAGCGTTTTTTGGGGTTTGACAATTATTACCAGAGGTTTATTAAGGGTATTTCCAAGGTGGTGAAAATCCTCTCAGATCTTACCCATAAGGGGGCAGACATATCTAATTGGGGACTAGAGGCCACTAAGGCCTTTAATATACTTAAGAAAGCCTTTTCTTCTGTTCCAGTTTAAGTCTAGCCTGATGTAAATAAGCGTTTTGTGGTGGAAGTGGATGCCTCTGAGGTAGGGGTGGGAGCAGTGCTCTCCCGGGGTTCCACTCTAATGTATTTGAGGCCTTGTGAATATTTTTCTGGGAAATTCTCTCCTGCAGAGCTCAATTATGACATCGGCAATCGTGAACTTCTTTCCATAAAGTTAGCTTTGGAAGACTGGAGGCATCTCCTTCAGGGGGCTAAGTACTCATTCATGGTGCATACTGACCATAAGAATCTGTTTTTTTTAGAGAATGCTAAGAGGCTGAATTCGAGACAAGCCAGATGGGTTTTGTTTTTTACCAGATTCAATTTTTAGATCTCTTACCTCTCTAGAACCAAGAATGTAGGTAGGGGCAGATGCTCTCTCTTGGAGTCTTTGTCCTAGTGAGTCCGAAATTACGGAAACTGATTTCATTCTTCCAAAGAGTATTTTTGTCTCTTCTGTCAGTTTAAATTGGAAGGTGGTTAAGGCTCATGGATGTCTCTGTCCAGCACACCTCATGATAAATTATTTGTTCCGGTGCAATTACGGTTGGGCTTACTCAAAGAGTGTCATGACTCGGTCACAGTGGGCCACCCAGGCATTAAAGGGACCTGTCACCTGTTGAGCAGAAAGTATTGGTGGCCATCCTTGGGTAAGGATGTTGAAGCTTATGTTAAGGCATGCTAGATCTGTGCCAGGAACTAGGTGTTTCGCATAGCCCCAGCAGTAAAATTTCTCCCTTTGCCCTTTCCTGTATTTCCTTGGTCCCACATATCCATGGACTTCATTACAGATCCCCTGACTCCAGGGGTATGACTATGGTATGGGTTATTGTGGACCAATTTTCTAAACAATGCCATTTGGTTCCTTTGGCCCAGTTGCCCAGTGCGCAGGACATTTGTTCCTTGTTCAGATGGTAAGATTACATGTGATTCCTATGAATATTGTAACCGATCATGGGTCCCAATTTATCTCCATATTCTGGAGGGCTTTCTGTAAATGCCTCGGGTCGGAACATTCTTTTTCATCTGCATACCATCCTTAACCCCTTAAGCCCCGAGGGTGGTTTGCACGTTAATGACCAGGCCAATTTTTACAATTCTGACCACTGTCACTTTATGAGGTAATTACTCTGGAACGCTTCAACGGATCCCCCTGATTCTGAGATTGTTTTTTCATGACATATTGTACTTCATGATTGTGGTAAAATTTCTTCGATATCACTTGCGTTTATTTGTGAAAAAAACGGAAATTTGGTGAAAATTTTGAAAATTTTGCACTTTTCAAAATTTGAATTTTTATGCCCTTAAATCAGAGAGATATGTCACACAAAATAGTTAATAAATAACATTTCCCACATGTCTACTTTACATCAGCACAATTTTGGAACCAAAATTTTTTTTTATTAGGAAGCTATAAGGGTTAAAAGTTGACCAGCGATTTCTCATTTTTCCAACAAAATTTACAAAACCATTTTTTAGGGACCACATCACATTTGAAGTCACTTTGAGAGGTCTTTATGACAGAAAATACCCAAAAGTGACACCATTCTAAAAACTGCACCCCTCAAGGTGCTCAAAACCACATTCAAGAACTTTATTAACCCTTCAGGTGCTTCACAGGAATTTTTGGAATGTGGAAGAAAAAAATGAACATTTAACTTTTTTCACAAAAATGTTATTTTAGACCCAATTTTTTTTATTTTCACAGGGGTAACAAGAAAAAATGGACCCCAAAATTTGTTGTGCAATTTCCCCTGGGCATGCAGATACCCAATATGTGGGGAAAAAACACTGTTTGGGCGCACGGCAGGGCTCGGAAGGGAAGGAGCTCCATTTGACTTTTTGATTGTAAAATTTGCTTGAATAATTAGCGGACGCCATGTTGTGTTTGGAGAGCCCCTGTGTGCCCAAACATTGGAGCTCCCCCACAAGTGATCCCATTTTGGAAACTAGACCCCCCAAGGCACCTATCTAGATGCATAGTGAGCACTTGGAACCCCCAAGTGAAAAAAAAAACACTTTTCCATTTTTATGAATCAATTTTTGAAGCACCTGGGGGTTCCAAGTGCTCACTATGCATCTAGATATGTGCACTGTGGGGTCTAGTTTCCAAAATGGGGTTACTTGTGGGGGAGCTCCAATGTTTGGGCACGCAGGGACTCTCCAAACGCAACATGGCGTCCGCTAACAATTTGAGCCGATTTTCCATTCAATTTGTTAGCGGACACCATGTCGCGTTTGGAGAGCCCGTGATGTGCCTAAACAGTGGAGCTCCCCCACAAGTGACCCCATTTTGGAAACTATACCCCTCAAGGATTTTATTAAGGTGTATAGTGAACATTTTGAACCCAGAGGTACGACACAGAATTTGTTTACATTAGGTCATCATATTGAATAAGTTGTCATTAGTCTTGAGCGCAAGTGCTCGCTACTTGAGTTTGCATCGGGTACTCAGGTATGCACCATGTACAGCGTGTGCTCGAGTGACATGCTCGAGTCCCTGCTCCGCATGTTTCACGGTAATTAGACACCCAAAAAAAAACATGCGGGGATCGCTCGTGCATGACAGGCAATCCCCGTAAAGTTTTTTTGGCCGCGAAGCATATGGGGCAGAGACTCGAGCAAGTCACTCAGATACCCACGATACTCAATGCATACCAGAGCACCCAATGCAAACTCAAGTAGCGAGCACTTGCGCTCAACACTAGTCGCCATATCGTCATCTTTTTTTCTTACTTTTGAAAAAAATCCCAACCCCATCACAACCCTAACCCCAACCCTAACCCCAACCCCAGCCCTAACCCTAGCACAACCCTAACCCTAGCACAACCCTAACCCTAGCACAACCCTAACCCCAAACCCAGCCCTAACCCTAGCCCAATCCTAACCCAAGAGTTTATTTTTGACGCCGTTCCTCGTGCGGTATAAGTGATTAGACGACTTTATTCTTCGGGTCGGTGTGATTACAGCAATACCAGAATCATATGGGGTTTTTATGACTGACAGCTGTCACACACTAAAAGACGCATTTTTTGTAAAATCTAGTTTTTGCATCGCCATATTTTGAGAGCTATAATTTTTCCAGATTTTGGCAGACAGTCATGTGACGGCTTGTTTTTTGCGGCATGAGTTGATGTTTTTATTGGTGCCATTTTCAGGCACGTGACATTTTTTGATCGCTTTCTATTCCGATTTTTGGGAGGCAGAATAAACAAAAACCAACAATTCAGGAATTGTTTTTTTTTTTTTTTTTTATTCTGTTCCGCGTGTGGTAAAATTGATAAGGTAGCTTTATTCTTCGGGTCAGTACGTTTACAGTGGTACATTTATATCGTTTTTCTATGTTTTGCACTTTTACATAATAAAAGCAATTTTATAGAAAAAAATATTTTTTAGCATAGCTTTATTCTGAGAGCTATAACTTTTTTATTTTTTGGCTGATGGAGCTGTATGGTGGCTTGTTTTTTGCGGGACGAGATGACGTTTTCAGCGGTATCATGTTTATTTATATTTGTCTTTTTGATCGCGTGTTATTCCATTTTTTGTTTGGCGGTATGGTGATAAAGCATTGTTTTTTGCTTCGGTTTTTTTTTCGTTTTTTTTTTTACCGTGTTCACTGAAGGGGTTAACTAGTGGGACAGTTTTATAGGTCAGGTTGTTCCGGACGCGGCGATACCAAATATGTGTACTTTTATTGTTTTTTTTTATTTTTTATAATAATATTTATTGATGGGTACATTATATTTTTATTTTTGATGGATTATTTTTTTATTTTTTTTTATATTTTTGCAATTTTTTTTTTTTTCACTTTCTGAAAGTTTATATACTTTATTACTTTGTCCCACTCTGGGACTTTCACTTTTTTTTCTCTGATCGCCTGCATGGCACAGGAATGCAGCACCATCCCTGTGCTATGCAGGCTGTCAGCGCTGGACAGGGAGAAGATTGTTTGGAGATGCACTGCGCATGTCCAAACAATCTTCCTGCTGTCTGGTGACCCGGATGTTGTCATGACGACATCGGGTCGTCATGGCAACACCCGGGAAGCCTTTGCAGACAGCGCTGGAAGCCGGAAGAGAAGGTGAGTATCTGCGATCACCTCCCCTTGCCCCCGCAATGCTGCAATCGACTTCGATCGACTTTGATCGCAGCATCGCGGGGGTTAATGTGCTGGGAGCGGTGAAGGACCGCTCCCTGCACATAGTATCGGGTGTCAGCTGACACTCGGCGGCAATCGCGCCCGCACAGCCTGTGTGCGCGCGTGATCGCCATGACGTACTAATACGGGTATGGCTCTTAAGTCCCAGGGCACAGACGTGTATTAGTACGTCAAATGTTGTTAAGGGGTTAAACTAATGGGCAAATGGAGCGAACCAACCAATGTCTTGAGTCATATCTAAGATGTTTTTGCTCCCATATTCAGCATGATTGGGGATCATACTTAGCCTTGGCAGAGTCCGCCCTAAACAATAGACACCACGAGGGCTTGGGATTGTCTCCCTTCTTCTGTAACCTACTATTCCATCCTAGGTCTCCTTATTTTGATGGAGGGGATGATGAAGTTCCGGTGGTCTCTGCTACTCTCCACCGCCTCTGGAGGGTTTTGGGGGAAGCCCGTATCCATCTCAAGAAAGCAGGGAAGAGCATGAAGAGGCAAGCCGATAAGCATCATCAGCAAGGTTGCAAACTCACAGTGAGGGAAAGAGTTTGGGTGTCTACTAAGAATCTCAAGATTAAGGTAACATCTCCTAAGCTCTCACCCAGCTTTATAGGACCATCTCCCATTATCAAGGTTGTCAATAGAGTGGTTTTTCTGGTAGGTCTGCCTTCCTCTATGTGGGTTCCCAATGTTTTTCACAAGACAATATTAAAAAAGGTGGTTCCCCCGCTTGTGACCCAGGATCCTCTTCCTCCTATTCTGGTAGATAATACTGAGGTATTACATATTTGTCATATCCTTAATTTTCTTTTGTCTGTTGTTTCTGTTGACCTTGCCTTACATAATTACTGATGACACGGCTCTTGTACTTCACTGGTTCATCTCTGTGACCTTGTGACATCACTCCTGCTGTATGAAAACCACTGTGCTTGTCTTGTCATATACTTTGATTATAACGGACTGTTATGACATCACTTAAAAAGGGTTTGTCCACTAGCTATTCTAATGAGTAGGAGCTGATCTGCAGTACCCGAAAGCAGCCACTAAGTAGAGCTCCAGTGCAGGGATGTACAGACATGTGGTCTGCTACTAAGGATGCTCGCTGCTCAGTATACTGTTTACATCCCCCTGCTGCTGGAGCTGGTCGGGGGTGAGCAATATCATAGATCATATCATAGTAGTTGAAATGTTATTCTCCTAAATGTCTATACAAATGTAAAGGTGTAATAAAAAAATAAATAAATAATAAGGTAAACAATCCTCAGTGGTTTTAATTACCTTTTACAGTTGGCTATTAAAATTGACCAAGACTCTAAATTTTTATTATTTTTTTCTATGCTCTGACTAACACAGTACAAAGATATATTTTTCTTGTAACTAGAGTCTAAATATTAAATGCCTGCAATATGATATGCTGCCACTAGATGTCCCTATAGTGACATAGATTATAAAAGCCTTTTGGCCTCATTCACAAATTGCAGATTTTGTCATTATTTTGCATTGGCATTTTGAGCAAAAATCAAAAAAAAAATGCAAAGATGAAAAGAAGTATCAATCTTTCCATTATATTCCCCTATTATTACAATCCTGTCTTGGTTTTAGTTTACAAATACTAACAAAAAATACTGACAAACATGGGCATTCCCCGCATGTTTTGTGGCCGTCTAACAGCCGCAAAACATACGGCCGCCAGGACACAAACATGTCATTCGAGCACCCGCGATACTCGGTGTATACCCGAGCACCGTCGACAAACGAGCACTAATCACACGATCTTGAGCACTGCAGGACGGGCTTCTCCCCAGTGGCTGTCCTATGTGATATGATGAGATAGGCAATCAAAAGGGACAATCATAGCCTGTAAAAGATTACATTCTCACGATGAGTATTTGGTGCATTTTTCATGTTACAGATTCTTTGTACCATTTCTGCACAAATTAACTTATTCAGGTTACTTTCATTTTTTTTATTGAGTGCGGGGTTTATTTATGCGTTGTTTCAGCTGCGGTGTTTGTCTTCTTTTCAATATGTCATGTTTTAAATAAATCTGTTTTGTTTAGGAAACCTTCTGTTACTGGTCTTTGATAAAACTTAAAAGTCATGTGCCGATTACATGTGTTTATACTGTGTTTCCACTGCGGAAATGCAATGAAAATGCATAGACGTTTTTCTCTGCAGTTTTTCCTCATCTCATTCAAGTCTATGGGCAAATAAAACGCACGCATATTTACCGCAAGACAGATTGATATGTTGTGGATTTAAAAAATGCCCCTCAGGTCAGTTTAAACTGCGTAAATAAAATAAAAAAACACAGTGGGCATGACATTTTATAAATCTCCATCCACTTTGCTGGAGTTGTATGATAATGAGTTTTTGCTCAGCGAAAATACACAACATAAAAAATGCACTAAATACTCATTGCTGGAACTCAACCTAAAACATAAGCAACAAATGCAGCAGTCATTTTGTGGGAATATGGATAGTGAGGGGACGTCACAGCTTTGCCATAGAGACATAAATTATGTTTTTTTCTGAAAACCTGTTGTGATTCAGAAAAATTATACCTAACTGCAATTTTGCAGCCAGGATCTGACTGATGGTCTGTGGTTTGGTCAGCATGAATCAGCTGACAGGATCCCTCTAAAAATACATAGTAAACAGTCCATCAGTACCGAGATTGACCAAGACATATTTATCTATCTTTATACACTGCATGGGGAGTGCAATAATGCATTTGGCCTGAGCAAATTATTGACCAAGACCTTCAAAACATAATGAGCATATTGTGCCTCTTTGATGAGGCAGAGAGTGTCTGGATTGGAGTGGTGGAGTAGGGATCAGAAAACGTGAAGGCAAGATTTGTGAGGAACTGCAAGGAGAGGTCGTCTGTTGAAGCAAGAGTTGACCTAGAAGTAGAAGACTGGTCCATGAATAAAGTTGACGCGCCCCCTGGGCCATGTTGTTGGGGGGGATACCCGGAACCGGATCAGATGGGGGTTGTAGTCTCCGAGTGGCGGTGACCCGGTCCGTGCCCAGGGTGTCAAGCTCAGTGTGTGGCAGTCCTTACAGATGTTATTAGTGTTCTCTGTGTCGACTACGCCACCCGTTGATTTGCGGTCAAAAGGCCGCCGCTGCAGCAGGGTCCGCTGAGGCTGTTGGTATGTGTGCAGCTTTGGTAGTATAACCCCCAACGGGAGGGGTATAGCCTCAGGGGGTCAGATGTAGAGGATGGTGGTTGTGAAGGTGCAGGATGAATCAGCAAGAAGACTCAGAGCCGGGCTGTGCAGTTCAGGGGTTTTTACTTACGGGTGTTCTTATGGTCACTCTGGCCTGAAGCGACCACCCGAGCCGTGCTGCGTCCACCAGGTCCTGGACTCGGCTAACCCCCAGGCAGTTCTGGAGCGTGGTCCTGAGCTCCTGTCTGACTTTCCCTCTCTTCTGGCCGTTCTCACCAGGGATCCACCTATGTCCGGCTCCCTCGGGTCTCTTGGTGGGTACACCTCCTCTGGGTTCCCTGACCCTATACTTGGTCTGCCTTCCTGGTGGATTTGGTGAGGGTCGTGGCAGATCCTGCCCACGACCTCCGGTCTCTGGCTAAGGTGTGCTTTTCTCTCTGCCAGCTTGGGATCCGGTACCCTAGGTGCCAACCCTTCACCCTGTGATCTAATTTTGGGTTCTTGGAGTTCCTGCTTGTTTTCTCTGGGTCCTTCTGACTCCTCTCTCTCTCTTGGCCTTGGAGCTGCTCTTCTCCTCTGCTCTCTTCCTCTGACTCTGCACAAAGACTTCTCTACAAAAGACTGACCCTGTCCTAAGATGGTGCCCACCTTATATACTCCCTCTATGTGTGAGCTCAGGTGACCAGCACCCAATGAGCTCCTAGCTTTACCCAGGCTGCTCCCCCTATCTGCCCCTACACTACTGGGATGTTCCACCCCCCTCCCACTCCAGCCAGGAACAGACACTGTCGTACCTGCACATTTCTCTAGTGGGAGTACCATCGGTCTGTTCCCCGGAAATGGGATGTGTGTAGTGCATGCAGCTAACTGAGCTCAGTTCCACACTCCATCCTTACCCGGGAGTGGAATATCACACCTCTGGGTTCAGGTGTAATACCCCTGTAGCAGCCAAGTCCTCAGGGTGCTACATTCCCCACTGGTAAATCACAGCACGTCCTCGGGCTGTAAGAGAACAAAAACATCCAAACATACAATTTTTTTTCATAAAACATAAACATATAAAACATCATATATTATCAGCATAAAACTTCTTCATATAAACATTCTTGTTCCTCCGGCCACGGTGCAACTTGTGACCGGGTAAAGTGCGACAGTCTCTTTAGTAAAAACAACAGTTTCCTATAAAACCGGTAGGGGGCGCCTTAGAAAGCGCAACTATATACAAGGGGAATATGGCCGCTCTCAGTCCTCGGCCAGGTATTAGGAAGGAATGACCGCCCTCAGTCCTCGGTCAGTGGGAATAGGGACACACGGGTTTCAGTTCAATTGGCTGGTCCCAACGGGGACTATATTTTAACTAGAACAGTTCTTATACCCTGACGGGTAACTATGTACAGTCTCTCTCTACCGTACTTCAACGACGGCGTCCTCCTGCTCTTTCTTGTTGGTTGGTTTCAGTTTCAGACCCGTCCGGGCCCTCTTGCTCCTCCTCACACCGCAGCTCCTCCTCCGTCAGGCGATGCACATGGAGGGCGTAGGGTCCTTTGGCACACTTGTGCCGGGTGAAGGTGACCTCGTCCCCTACGTACAGGTCACGACCTCTGTGTCCCTCCGGCAGATGGCTTTCTACGTCTCTGCGGGTCACAAAGACGTCGCCGGGGGTATGATGGTCTCTAATAAAGCCCCATCTGTGCTGCATATTGAATTTTATCACAGTCCCGGTGGCACGGGGACCATGAGCTGCACGGGGTTTCCTCCTGGTCCGGCTCTTCTGCTCCGCGCTCCTTATCTGCATTTGCTGTTCCCGAACCCGCCTCTCTCTCCGCTCCCTCTCGAAGACCTCGAGCTGCTGGCGGCAGCACTCTGCACGCTCCGCTGCGGCCGCCCGAGTCTCCTGAGTGAACCCCATGAGGTCTTCTCCGGTGGGGTCCCACTCGAACTGTGCCTCCTCCAGCGGGGGCGAGGTCCTCTTTACGGGCTTCGGAGCCGGAATCAGGGGCTGGCACATGGGCCTTGCTCTCTGGAGTTCCAGCTGAATGTACTCCTGGGGCCATATGAAGGGCTGCCCATCCGGGCACGTATGGTGGGCAAATAGATTTTCACCCAGGTGCGGCACTCTAGATGTTGAGGGCGCGTTGATGGTAGCGGCGCCCGGGTTAACCAGGCCTTGCGACCAGGCTTGGGGCACCCTAAAGGCAAAGGGCACCGTAAGAACGGCGGCGCCCTGGGTTACTCGGCCCTGCGACCAGGCCAGTGGCTCCGCGGAGGTAGGGGGCGCTGTTGGTATTGCGGCGCCCGGAGGTACTAGGCCTTGCGACCAGGCCGATGGTATTTCCTGTTTGGTCGCGCTCGAGGTCGAGGCGTGTGACGTCACAGGGGTCGCGGCTGCGGTTTCCGGTTGAGGCCTAGTCTGCGGCGGTGACGATGCAGCGACGGGCACGGCAGGGGGAATTTCGGGCTCTGTGACGGGGAGCTGGGGCAGGCACGCGGTTTCCCGGCTCGGGGTAGAGACGTCCCCTTTACCTGCCTCCGTCCGTTCAGCTCCCTTCTCGGCGCCGTCTCCTGCCTTCATTCCTCCTGCGCCATCCTCAGAGGCGGTCTGTCTCCTCATCTCGGGTGGCGTGCTCCGCTGACGGATTTCGGTCTGCTGGGCCATCTCTCGGCTCCACTCCGCCAACGTCTCTCGCTGTACCCGGGCCATCCTCCGTGTGAGGCCCTCCAGCGCAGTCTGTGCACACTCCCGGTCTCGGGGGAGCTGTGCTAGGATCTCCAGCAGGCCTTCTGGAGTGGCGACCTGCAACAGGCTCCTGACCACTGGGTCGGTGCTGCCTGACTCTCCCTCCATCTCCGGGTAGGCTCTCTCTGGACTCTCCTCCAGACGTCTTGTCTCCGGGTGCGCTCTCTCCAGACTGCTCCAGGCTGCACCCATCTTCGTTCTCTTGTTCTGTCTCCGCCCACATTGAGGGTGGTCCCGGGGCAACTTCAGTTCCAGGGGCAGTTCTCTCACGCTGATGGACACTTCCAGCATCACAGTCTCTGCTGGTGGGCGCGGTTTCCGCTTTTGGCGCCATTCTTCGACCTGGCCCACGATGGGAGGTGGCCTTTTGCCACCCTCTGGCACGCCCATAATGGCGTCCGCTCCCCCAAGGTGGGAAATCTTCGGAAATGGCGGGAATCGTCTCCCAGTGGCGGGAAACTCCATGGATGGCGGGAAAAAGCTGCAAATGGCGGACAACCGGCGGGAAACGACCTGTGATGGGGTCCGTTGGCGGGGACCCTCCGGAACCGGCGGGAGACTTCTTTTTGAGGTAACGGTGAATTTTTCTTCAGGCACGCAGTACCCGGTTGTTGCGGGCACGTTATCCTGCCGACTACGCCAAAGTTGACGCGCCCCCTGGGCCATGTTGTTGGGGGGGATACCCGGAACCGGATCAGATGGGGGTTGTAGTCTCCGAGTGGCGGTGACCCGGTCCGTGCCCAGGGTGTCAAGCTCAGTGTGTGGCAGTCCTTACAGATATTATTAGTGTTCTTTGTGTCGACTACGCCACCCGTTGATTTGCGGTCAAAAGGCCGCCGCTGCAGCAGGGTCCGCTGAGGCTGTTGGTATGTGTGCAGCTTTGGTAGTATAACCCCCAACGGGAGGGGTATAGCCTCAGGGGGTCAGATGTAGAGGATGGTGGTTGTGAAGGTGCAGGATGAATCAGCAAGAAGACTCAGAGCCGGGCTGTGCAGTTCAGGGGTTTTTACTTACGGGTGTTCTTATGGTCACTCTGGCCTGAAGCGACCACCCGAGCCGTGCTGCGTCCACCAGGTCCTGGACTCGGCTAACCCCCAGGCAGTTCTGGAGCGTGGTCCTGAGCTCCTGTCTGACTTTCCCTCTCTTCTGGCCGTTCTCACCAGGGATCCACCTATGTCCGGCTCCCTCGGGTCTCTTGGTGGGTACACCTCCTCTGGGTTCCCTGACCCTATACTTGGTCTGCCTTCCTGGTGGATTTGGTGAGGGTCATGGCAGATCCTGCCCACGACCTCCGGTCTCTGGCTAAGGTGTGCTTTTCTCTCTGCCAGCTTGGGATCCGGTACCCTAGGTGCCAACCCTTCACCCTGTGATCTAATTTTGGGTTCTTGGAGTTCCTGCTTGTTTTCTCTGGGTCCTTCTGACTCCTCTCTCTCTCTTGGCCTTGGAGCTGCTCTTCTCCTCTGCTCTCTTCCTCTGACTCTGCACAAAGACTTCTCTACAAAAGACTGACCCTGTCCTAAGATGGTGCCCACCTTATATACTCCCTCTATGTGTGAGCTCAAGTGACCAGCACCCAATGAGCTCCTAGCTTTACCCAGGCTGCTCCCCCTATCTGCCCCTACACTACTGGGATGTTCCACCCCCCTCCCACTCCAGCCAGGAACAGACACTGTCGTACCTGCACATTTCTCTAGTGGGAGTACCATCGGTCTGTTCCCCGGAAATGGGATGTGTGTAGTGCATGCAGCTAACTGAGCTCAGTTCCACACTCCATCCTTACCCGGGAGTGGAATATCACACCTCTGGGTTGAGGTGTAATACCCCTGTAGCAGCCAAGTCCTCAGGGTGCTACAAATGCATAAACGGTGAGCTAGCAATGGGCCAGCAGTGGACTAGAGCTTACAGAGTAATGCTGTGTAAGAAATGGACCTGCGAGTGCTCCATATGAGCTCTTGCTTACTAGTTTGCTGGAGGCTGCGGAAACTATTCACCCATGAGGAATGAGTGTGGGTGAAGATGGAGAGATGTTAGAGGCTGTCGTCAGGGACTGTGGAGGGGTTGAGAGAATGATTATGGGCTAATAAGCATTGAAGTAGAGGTTTGATTGCCTCATAAGACTAAGAATTGAACTGAAGGCCATATCCAGGTAAGGGTCTAAGTCAGGGGTCTCAAACACACGGCCCGCGGGCACAGACCCCTTGATGATCCCGACCAGGTCCAGGAGGAGCCGCCGACAGCAGCGCTGCATTGCCGCACAGAGACTGTTTCCCAGCACTGCATTTCCAATGCCAGCCGCCGGCCAATCAGAGGCCAGCAGCTGATATCTGCGTGTCGGCGCAGCGAGTATGACGTCATTGCCATATGCAGATGTCAGCTGCTGGCCTCTGATTGGCCGGCGGCTGACATTGAAAATGCTGTGCTGGGAGACAGTCTCTGTGCGGCAATGCAGCGCTGCTGTCGGCGGCTCCTCCTGGACCAGGTCGGGATCGTCAAGGGGTCTGACTCTGTGGTGCCTGCGGGCCACATCTGCAGGAAGGCCGCCGAGGGAACGGAGGACAGGTGAGAATCATCTTTTTTTTTTTTTATGTGTGTGAAGAACAGCACAGGGGGCACATAGCCACAAGAGGGGACCTGGATGGGGTACATAGCCACAGGATGGGGACCTGGATGGGGCACATAGCCACAAGAGGGGACCTGGATGGGGCACAGAGCCACAGGATGGGGACCTGGATGGGGCACATAGCCACAGGATGGGGACCTGGATGGGGCACATAGCCACAAGAGGGGACCTGGATGGGGCACATAGCCACAGGATGGGGACCTGGATGGGGCACATAGCCACAAGAGGGGACCTGGATGGGGCACATAGCCTCAAGATGGGGACCTGGATGGGGCACATAGCCACAAGAGGGGACCTGGATGGGGCACATAGCCACAGGATGGAGACCTGGATGGGGCACATAGCCACAGGATGGGGACCTGGATGGGGCACATAGCCACAAGAGGGGACCTGGATGGGGCACATAGCCTCAAGATGGGGACCTGGATGGGGCACATAGCCACAAGAGGGGACCTGGATGGGGCACATAGCCTCAAGATGGGGACCTGGATGGGGCACATAGCCACAAGATGGGGACCTGGATGGGGAACATAGCCACAGGATGGGGTCCTGGATGGGGCACATAGCCACAAGATGAGGACCTGGATGGGGCACATAGCCACAAGATGGGGACCTGGATGGGGCACATAGCCACAAGATGGGGATCTGGATGGGGCACATAGCCACAAGATGGGGACCTGGATGGGGCACATAGCCACAAGATGGGGACCTGGATGGGGCACATAGCCACAGGATGGGGACCTGGATGGGACACATAGCCACAAGATGGGGACCTGGATGGGGCACATAGCCACAAGATGGGGACCTGGATGGGGCACATAGCCACAAGATGGGGACCTGGATGGGGCACATAGCCACAGGATGGGGACTTGGATGGGACACATAGCCACAAGATGGGGACCTGGATGGGGCACATAGCCACAAGATGGGGACCTGGATGGGGCACATAGCCACAAGATGGGGACCTGGATGGGGCACATAGCCACAAGATGGGGACCTGGATGGGGCACATAGCCACAAGATGGGGACCTGGATGGGGCACATAGCCACAAGATGGGGATCTGGATGGGGCACATAGCCACAAGATGGAGACCTGGATGGGGCACATAGCCACAAGATGGGGACCTGGATGAGGCACATAGCCACAGGATGGGGACCTGGATGGGGCACATTAGTACAAGATGGGGACTTGGATGGGGAACATTACTACAAGATGTTTGCCATTATTACTATATGATGCTAATTGTAAGACAATATTACTGAATGTGGCCAATTGGGGGAAACAAAATTGTAAAAATCAAAAAAATAAAAATAAAGCATGAAAAAATATTGGGCACTAAAAATGTTGTTTTATATGTAAACTAAAGTAAACACAAAAAAGTGCACGTTTATTATCGCCACATCCATAATGACCCAAGCCATAAAAAAATAAACACGGAAAAAATGTTCAAAAGGTGTATACAAAAAAAAAATGGTATCACTAAAAATGTCACATTGAACAAAGAATGCGGCCCCCCAAATTCAAATTTTTTCCATGTGCGGCCCATATACCCAGCCGAGTTTGAGACCCCTGGTCTAAGTGGAAGTCTGCCTAGCTGTTGGAGGCTGGATGGTCTAGAAAGCCTATAGTGAGCCTGCATGCAGGGCATAATTGGGCATAAGTAGATGTAACTAGTCTGCTTACATCACCATTTAATCAAGCAGGTGTCTCCTGTAATAACATGTTGTAGGTCTCTGCCCACATCACGTTTAGATGTTGCCCCACTCAACGTAACCCTCCTTTTTTAGGCTTCAGCATACACCAGGGTATATGCATACAGTAGGATACATTGCTGAGTGGCTCTAACTGTGAAAAATCATGTATCACACAGTAATGGAATAGCGTAGTTTAATGCTACTTCATCTTGCAAAATAAAAAGTAGACGTAAGTATACCATAGAATGGGGGCCAATAAGAATTGGGTGAAGCCCAATGGATATGATTCGATGTGTACGAATGTGATGCAATCTGTGCCTTACCCAAATTAAGACAAATGTGAAACACTTTTAATAGCGCAAATAATTCCTTAAGTCAATCAATTCCTTGGTTAACTACTGTACAATGTAATCATCAACCAATAAGGAAAATACAAAATGTCATGTGTAGAGAAACTCTAAAGTAAGAAGGAAATAATGGTCATAAAGATTTGCATTTTACAATTGGCTGGTTAAGCCACAGACGAGCCTCTTCAGTAACACATTAAAGTCATTCAGTTACATCCTGTCAAAATACTTTACAATGTAGAGAACAGAAACTCAGATGAATTTCATACAGTTACATCACAATATCTAAGCAAGGAATCACCAGCAGCTCTGGATAAGAAAAGCTTTGATCAATACACTTCAAAGCAATTATATGCCTATTATAAACTAAAGTGATGTCTGTATACTGTACATGCTTATAGCACTGTACTCTATTGAAAATTGCAATTCTCATTTGAATAAGGTGTAATAAAGGGTTTGTCCCATGCTCACTACTGCTGTATGATGTCCTCCAAATAGAACTGTTAATAGTTTATTTTTAGTTTTGAGTCTGGACTACATATTCCTCACCCTGATCCTCCTTAATCCCGCCATGCCGAGTGCCCGTAGACAAGTGATCCCACACTTGGACACTCTGAAGAGCTGTTCACATTTCCATGTATAGATTAAAATATAAAGTGCTGCGGAAAATGTTGACGCTATAGAAATAAAAATGATTATTATTATTAATCTGGCCTCTCGTTCTGTCCGCTTCAAGCGGGGCATGAGGTGATCGCTTGCAGCAATGACCAAATTTTTCAGTAGCCACAAGAAGGCGACAGTAGGAGAGTGCAATTACTGTCGCAAGAGGTGGATGATGATGAGAAACAATTGTCAGAAAGTCAGGAGGAGGATCGGGGTGCGGCCGTGGAAGACAAGGTGGTGGATTATGTCACTGACACAACTTGAGAAGCATAGCAAGGACAGCAGCGCAGGGGGGAAGGGAGCCGTAGCACCACAACAGGCAGGAACAAGCAGTGGGGTGGCCACAGACAAAAGGCAGGCAACTGTTCCCCAGGACACCAACACGAGGTTAACTGCTAAGTCTTCCAGAGTCTGGCTCTTTTTTAAAGACTGTCCGGTTAACCCAAAAAAGGCCATTTGCAACATCTGCTATGCCAGCATCAGCAGGGGCAGCAAAACTACCAGCCTGGCCACCAACAGCATGCTCAGGCACATGACAGCAAAGCCACGACTAGTTGGGTCGAACGCCAGGGTCCAATAACAGCGCCTACAGGTGACACCACTGCCTGTTCCGCTGTTTTGCGTGCACAACAATCCCCTGTCCATGACGCAGGTGAAGATACCTCCCACCCTGCACCTGTCATTGCACACTTGCAACCACTGTCAGCAACCACGTCCACGTCCTTGTCCCAGCACAGCATTCAGTTTTCCCTACCCCTGTACTTGGAACGCAAGCGCAAATGCTCAGTCACCCACCCACAGGCCACAATACTAAAATGCCACATTTCCAGACTGCTTGCACTGGAAATGTTGTCTTTTAGGCTTGTGGAGATGGAAGCTTTTCGCAACCTCATGGCGGCGGACATCCCTCGGTACTAGGTCCCCAACCGCCACTATTTCTCCTGGTGTGCCGTCCCCGCCTTACACAAGCACGTGTCCTAGAACATTACTCGTGACCTCACCAATGCAGTTACTGGTAAGGTCCACCTAACCACGGACACATGGACAAGTGCTTGTGACCAGGGATGCTACATTTCACTAACGGCACACTGGGTGAATATTGTGGAAGCCGGGACCCATTTGGACCCTGGAACGGAACACGTGCTACCTACGCTGAGGATTCCGGGCCCAGGTTCAATCAGGGATGCCCCCACCTTTTACAGCTGTTCCTGCACCTCCTCCTCCTCTTCAGCCTCCATCTCCAAAATGACCACATCAGTCGCAAGCTGGAAGCACATCAGCACTGCCTCGGCCAAGCGGCAACAGGTTGTGCTGAAGCTAATCTGCTTAGGTGACAAACCACACACCGCTACAGAGTTGCAGAAAGCTGTAACAGAGCAGGCAGATCTGTGGCTCTTACCCTAGAACCTACAACCAGGCATGGTCGTGTGTGACAATGGCCGTAACCTGATGGCATAACCTGATGGCAGCTCTGAAGCTTGGCAACCTCGCACATGTACCATGCCTGGCCCATGTGCTCAACTTAGTGGTTCAGCAGTTTCTCAAAACCTATCCTGATCTGCCTAAGCTACTTGTGATAATAAGTTGCATGTGTGTCCATTTCCGCCCTCCCCGTGCTTCAGCAGTGTTTGCAGCTTCCAGCTTATCGACTGGTGTGCGATGTCACCACGTGTTGGAACTCAATATTGCATATATTGGCAAGGATTTGTGAACAGCAGAGGGCAGTTGTTGAGTACCAGCTCCAACACTCCCATTGGTATTCCGGTCAGCCTCTGCACATAAGAGCTGATGAGTGGGCATGGATGTCTGACATCTGTGCGGTTCTCCAAAACTTTGAGGACTCCACCAAGATGGTTAGCGGTGATGACGCCATAATTAGCATCACCATCCCACTTCTCTGTCTACTGAAATACTCGCTGCTCACAATTAAAGAGGAGGCTTTGCAGGCGGAGCACAATGAGAAGGCACAGGGAACTATACAGGGTGATGCTACACATCCCAGACACATCTCATCTCAATGCAGATTGGGTGATAAATGATAATGAGGAGGAGGAGGAGGAACAGGAGCTGGTTTCCTGTGCTACAGACGGTACTACCCACACCACATTCATCCCGTCTGTTCAGCATGGATGGCCTGAAGAGGGGGAGGAGAGGAAGGATGAGGAGGAGGACAAGGAAGAGGATGAGGAGGAGAACATGGACAGTCGTCCTCTTGGTGAGGACAGGTAAATCTTGGCTGTTGGCAGTCTGGCACACATGGCTGACTTTATGTTCCACAGCCTTTCCCATGATCCTCACTCTGTACGCATTTTGGGCACCATTAATTACTGGTTGGTCACACTCCTAGACCCGTGCTACAAAGAGAACTTTCCATCTCTCCTTGCCATGGCGGCAAGGTCTAAAAAAATGTTGCAGTACCAGAAGGCCCTAGTTGAAGAATTATTCAAAAATTCCCATCTGACAACGCTGGTGGCAGAGGTCACAGTTCCATGGACAACCAAGGAGTGCAGGCGAGAGAGAGACAAACTAGATGCAGCAGAAGCAGGGGAACACTGTCAAAGGTCTGGGAAAAATTTCTCAGACCCTCCCAGCCCCCAGGCCCTGATGCATGGGGTACTCTGACAAGTAGTGGAAAGTTTTGGAAGATGCTGAAGGAATGCCTTGGCGACTGTACCAGCGTCCTTTGTAATTCCTCTGTGCCTTACAACTATTGGGTATCCAAGCTAGAGACGTGGCATGAACTGTCTCGCTACACCTTAGAGGTCCTGGCCTGCCCTTCTGCTAGTGTTTTGTCACAGCGGGTTTTTAGTGCCGCCGGAGGTATTATAACAGACTTCTCAACACCACTGGATGACAGCAGCGGAACATAAACTCAAATTCATTTTTTTTTATTTTGGTCTATTCCCGTGCACCCCTTCACACCCAGGTATACACTTCAGGATTTCGTCTTTTTTACGTTGTCCTCCTCCTTCTCCTTCTCCTCATCCTTCACCACCATATCAACAGGGTGACCATCTTGCAACACCAGCATTAATTTTTTAAGAGTGTTTATGATGCCCATAGAAACAATTTTTAGAGGCCTACCTCTAACATTGCAGAGCATATTATGACTTACAGAAGTAGTGCTGTTGCTTCAAAAGCATCCTGCAACTATAAGAGTTAACACAGTCACAAGAGACAGGAAGTGTTGTGCTTCAGAAGCATCCAGCAACTAGAGGCGTTAACACAGTCACAGGAGAGAGGGAGTGTTTAGCAGAGCCCCAGGGGGATTGTGGGGAACTTGTTATTGTAGTCTGGCTGAAGCCGAAGAGAAAGGTAGTGTGTTATCTGTATCTGACAGAAGGCAACTGAACAGGATTCAGATCAGGAGAGAAACTAAACACAAGTCAGATAAACTCCCTGAACTAACAGTGCAGAGTATTATCGGGCAGGAAGATAAGGACTAGAAGGAATTGTGTCACAGGGATCATCTCCCTCATCAAACCCTCCCCCCCTCCATCTCAATGCAGGATAAAGAATGCTGTGCACTATTGTGTCCTCACAAAGGAAAAGCCTGTGGTTGTGTATGTATTTAAGTGTGCTGCTAAGAGATCTAATCTATGCTGAATTATGCTACTGAAGAGACTGTAATACTGTGCCTTGTCAAGAAACTACTGTATTGTTAATGGAGCTGGTTGCTCAAGAAACTCAGACTGTACTGTAATGAAGATTGTGCTGTAATATCCCTGATTTGCACTGGCCGTGCTTCAGATTAAATTACACTGTTAAACTGTTGAAAAAGACTCTTGTCAGATATATCTGGTCAGCAATTGAATCTGTTGTGTGCCTGAGAGAAGCTACAGCCTATGGTCGCCCTGAATAATGGTTCCCCCAGGATTCCAAAGAATTCATGAAACCCGTCTCGCCCTATCTAAACCTAGCGGCGTGCGTGTAACAATATATACTCTATATATACACCCCCTTAGTGAATGGACATTCCTGCTTAATAATGGGGAAATTTTTTTTACTGAGACTCTCCACTACGTCTCTTCAAAGTGGTATTGGAGTGCGTCCTAATTTTTGGTAGCCCTTGCACTTACTGCATATGTAATAACTGTATAGGACATCCACTCCTTAATAATTTTTGATGCAACTTTTCTGAGGCCCTTCACTATGTCTCGTCAAAGTGGTATTGGAGTGCATCCTATTTTTTGGCAGCCCTTGCACTTACTGCATATGTAATAACAGTATAGGAGATCCACTCCTTAATAATTTTTAATGCAACTTTTCTGAGGCCCTTCACTATGTCTCTTCAAAGTAGTATTGGAGTGCATCCTAATTTTTGGCAGCCCTTGCACTTACTGCATACGCAATAACAGTATAGGATACTACCCACTCCTTAATAATGGGAACACCAATTCAAATCGATTCTATATTCTACAATATTACCTCTCTTATCTGCAATTCGCGTACGGGTAAGCTATCGCACTAGGGATAGCGTATTACACGCATCCAGCCAGGGATTATTGCTATAATCCTTGCTGCTGCAACCAAACAAAAAAATATATATATTCTATTCCCTTTTGATACTTCTGCTAGCTGCATTTACAATAGGGACAGGTGCTGGTGGTAACAGCGGCTGGAAATAAGTGTTCATTCTGGTTACATACATCTCTTCCACAATCCATAACTTGATTGCTTTTTTCCAAAAATCATTGACAGATTCATGTTTTTTAATATAATCTGCACTCAGAAATTCATCAAAGCAGGCAGGGTTGCTTGCGTTCCTTCACAGTTTAGAGCTGTCACGTCCAAAAAAAACAAACCTTCGGGGCCGGTTAAAATCTATTTTATATTCTACAATATTACCTCTCTTATCTGCAATTCATGTATGGGTGAGCTATCGCACTATGGATAGCGTGTTACATGCATCCAGCAAGTGATTATTGCCTTATCTTCCTTGCTGCTGCAAGCAACCCCAAAAAAAATTATATTCCCTATTAATACCGCTGCTGTGAGCTGCATTTAGAATAGGGACAGGTGCTAGGTGGTATCATCAGCTAGAAATGAATGTTCATTCTGGCCGCATACATCTTTTCCACAGTATATAACTTGATTGATTTCTTCCATGCACTCATTGACCGATTCTTAATTTTTAACGGTGATCTGTACTCACAAATTCATGAAAGCAAGCAGGGTTGTTTGTAATCCTTCACAGTTTGGTGCTGTCACATCCAAAAAAGACCCCTTCAAGGCCGGTTAAAATCTATTTTATATTCTACAATATTACCTCTCTTATCTGCAATTCGTGTACGGGTGAGCTATAGCACTAGGGATAGCATATTACAGGCATCTAGTCAAGGATTATTGCCTTATACTCCTTGCTGCTGCAACCAAAAAAAATCTATTCTACTCCCAATTGATACCGCTTTTAACTGCATTTACAATAGGGACAGGTGATAAGTGGTATCATCTGCTGGAAATGAGTGTTCATTCTGGTCATCTCTTCCACTAGATTGATGTTCTCCATACACTCATTGACAAATTCATAATTTTTATGGTGATCTGTACTCAGAAAATCATCAAAGTTGACAGAAATGTATTATAGTTGACAGAAATTCATCGAAGTTGTCAGAAATTTTTCTAATTTGACAGAAATTATTCAAAGTTAACAAAATTGAATGATTTAATGTGTTATTCTCAGTTTCTCTACAGCTTTTGTATGTAAGAGATAGTGGTGAGAGACTTGACGCTACTGGAGCTGGAATTACCACTTCAGAACTCTCTAGTGCTTTATTTCCATCTATTTTTGGGTGCTTCTTGAAGTATGTTTGGGGTCATTGTCCTGCTGGACCTAGGATGCAAATCCAGCTTCATGACACTGTGCACTATATTGCGACCCAAAATCCTTTGGAAATCTTCACATTTCAGGATGCCTTGCACACAGCCAGGGCACCCAGCGCCAGAGGCAGCAAAACAACCCCTAAATATCTATGAACCTCCACCATATTTGACTGTAAGTACTGTGTTCTTTTATTTGTAGGCCTCATTCCATTTTCAGTAAACAGTTGAAAGATATGCTTTACCAAAAAGCTCTATCTTGGTCTCATCTGTCCCCAAGATGCCTGCTGGCCCTCTAAAAATAGTGGAGGCTGCCTGCTGGCACTCTATAAATTGGGAGGGCCACCTGCTGGACATCCAAGTTTCAAACTTTACAGAATATATAGGAAAAAGAAAATTTGACCACCTCAGATGGATATGTTATATTGCAGTAGCAATATATGGCCATGTAAAGAATAGCAGCCTGCTGGCCCTCCAAGTTTCAAAGTTTACAGCATTAATACGAAAAAGAAAATTTGCCCACCTCAGATGGATAAATTATATTGCAGTAGCAATATAAGGCTATGCAAAGCAGGCTGCTGGCCCTCTAACAAAAGTAAGAGCCGCCTGATAGCACTCTACAAATAGTGAGGGCCACCTGATGGCCCTGTAAAAGTATGCTTTGTGACTTTCAGAGTCCCTTCTTCATAAATGACACAGGATGTGTCTGATCATTTCTCACACACCACATGGCCAGATAAGGTAGTAAAATGTTAATATTACATTTACTGGTGAATGTATTTTTCACCATTGAAAGCAATGTGAACATGCAAAACGGGGCAAAAACACTTTGTGTGAACATAGCCCAACGTGTGTAGCAGCATTTTTTTTCTGTTATTTATTTTGCTTTATATACAAGTCATTATACTGGAAAGAATGTTTCTTAACATTTTTTCCAGGAAAATCCCTTTTATCGTTGTTTGTGTATGTTTTGTTGTCAGTCTGTAAAAGTGGCGTAATACTCTGACAACATTGTTCACAGCAGCGACCTGGGATTCATGACTTCCCCATGCTATTCCCATGCCATTTCAGGGCTGTTTTCATCGATTTGACCAATTTTTAGACCCCCTCTAGACCTCAAGGGGGGGCACCGGAAAAATGATGGAGTTTCCCATTGACTTCCATCATACTACTTACTCGGGTTGACACCCGAGCATTACAATTTGCTTGACCCGAATAATGAGTACCCGAGCATTTTAGTGTTCGCTCATCACTAGTATTTAGTCATATGAAAAACTAAATATCTTATTGGAATTATTTGATTTTATGTATCAGGTTATAATAAAAAATCATACGGTTCTTCAAAGGTCTTAAATTAAGCAAATACAACCGCAGATGAACAGCACATGAAAAGTTTCACCATATCTTTATATATTTAATGATAACTAGGCTAAAATGCAGAAGTGTAAAATATTAAGAAAATCCCATGCATAAATAGATTGTAGAACTATCTTTAACAGCAATAACTTGAAGTAAATGTTTTCTGTATGACTTTTCAGTCTCTCACATCATTATGGAGGAATTTTGGCCAATTCTTCTTTCTAAAGTAAGTTATTTACGCACCACTCTCTTATCGATCCATCCTGCTGACTCACCCCCTGGGCCAGTGCTGTAGTGCGGCGCGCGTGCGTGCGGGGGATACCCGGAGCCGGATCCGATGGGGGTAGTAGTCTTCATGTGGCGGTGACCCGGTCCGCGCCCAGGGTGGTCAAACTTAGTGGCGGTTATTGGTATGATGGTATTAGTGTCCGACTACGCCACCCGTTGAATGCGGTTATGAAACCGCCGCTGCAGGGCAGACCGCTGAGGCCGGTGGTATAGGTGTGCAGCAATGTTGATATAACCCCCAACGGGAGAGGTATGGCCTCAGGGCAGCGGATGTGGATGATGTTGGGAGTGATGGTGTGGATGTCCCAGCACTAACGGTGCGACAAGGAAGCACGGAAACGCGAGGGTACAGTTCAGGGCCTTTACTGATGGTACAAGGCAAATTCCCCCGGGAGTACTGGCTAGTAGTTGGGGCCTGGTTAGTCTGCGAGTAAGCCGGAGTTCCCCTGGCCAGGTGGAGTTGTAGGCCTTCCCGTTAGTCTGTACCCTTCCTGGCTACCCTGCTTTCGGCGGTTACAAGTAGCCCACGTCCCTGGGTATACCGTGTGGTGCTCACCCGTATGGCTGGTGACCTGGGGCCTCCTGTTAGCCTCCGCTCTGGGATGGCGGTGCTGGTCCCTTCGTTGTGACTGAGCCTCCGGGCTTTTATGGCCAGAGGACCTGGAATCCCCTGCCGGATGGATTCTGCTGCTGGGTATATCTTAGTCCCCACAGCCTCGGATTCCTGTGTCCGGTTTTAGTACCTTCTCCCAGGGCGAGCTCTGCACAGCTCCAGCCCCTGGCGCTTTTCCTTGGCTCCTACAGAGCTCCTGAGGTCTATCTGTCCCTGTTTCTGCGTGTCCAGACCAGACTCCGTCTCTGTCTGGAACTCCTCTCTCTAACCCTGCTTCAGCCCCAGTTTATATAGGGGAAGTTCTTCCCCTCCCAGGACTGGGCAGGAGGTGTGGCATGCTTAGGATTCCTGCCCAGGAGACCTCCCACCTGCTCACAGACGTAATACTGCTATTACTGTGGAAACCAGACCCCTGGGGTGCCACATTCCCCCCTAGTGAAATTTAGTACTCCCGGACTAAACATAACAGGGTATAAACAATAACAATTAAATACATGAGATGGTCACGGCGTGTCCGTAACCGGGAAGCAATAAGGGTGTCCATTTCACCAAAGAACAGGGAGCCGTAACCAGGTAGGGGTCTGTCCTGCCCCGAGTCTTTAACAGTCTGTAGTCCATTCCTGGGTTACGCTCCAAACATATTTACAACAGAGTTCCGGTTACTCACTGTCCATAACCTGTCAGTCCATATAAAGAAACCTGTAACTGAAAAACATAATTAGCAACGGCTACAACAAAACAGGTAAACATAAAATAGTTAAAGCAACTAGCCAACTTAGATTCTCCAACGTACGGGCATCTGGCCTCTGGTAACCCTAGTGGACCTACGGAGCTCACTAACTGGTCCTGCACTACAGGGTGTAGGAGGTGTTATGGGCAGGCTGGGCAGCTTTCTGCGCACTCTTTGGCTCACTAGGGGCACGGCAGGCTCACTACTAGCAGAGGGTTGATCCTCCTGTACTGCTGGTGTGGACTCTTCTGCCTCTTGGGCCGGCTGCTCTTCCAGCTCTACTGGTTCTTCTGTAGGCACTTGCGGGGCTGGCTGGAGAAAGGTGAGGACGGGTACCACGACAGCACCGTTTACTTGTGTCCAAGACCGGGGGAAGTCTCCGAGTACAGTCCTGATCATTTCTTCCCTTTCCTCTGCGGGTCGAGGGTTTTCTTGATCTTCTTCTTCAGGGCTTTGCAGCTGCTCGGGACACTTCTTCAGGTGGTCTCTGGAGACAACGGCTGTGGTTTCTCTTCCATCCTTACTGATCACGCAAATCTTTGGGCTCTCATGGCTTGATGGCAGTACGGTGTACGGGTCCTCCTCCCACTGGTCGTCCAACTTGTGGAGCCGTCTTTTCCTCTTCAAGACCTGCTCTCCAGGTACCAGGGGAACAGCAGGAGCATACTGATTATAAGCCCTCTCTTGCCTTTCTCTAGCTTGAGACAGACTTCGCTCCACGCTCTCCTGCACTTTCCGATACTGCTGCCGCCGCCCTGTATCCCAGTCTGCCTCTGGCGAGGTGTCCTCGGGCGTCAGTACTCCCATATCCAGGTCGATAGGCAGCTTACCAGGTCTCGCTCTCATTAGGTAAGCCGGGGTACAGTTGGTAGAACCTACAGGGATGTGGTTGTATAGGTCCACCAGATCAGGCAGCTTCTCAGGCCACATACTGCGTTCTTCCAGGGGCAATGTTTTCAGGAGGTCTATCACCACCTGGTTCATCTTCTCGCAGAGTCCATTAGTTTGTGGGTGATAGGGCGTTGTTCTTATCTTCATGCAGCCATACAGGTTGCAGAACTCCTGGAAGACTTCCGCTTCGAAGGCTGGCCCTTGGTCTGTCAGCACTTGGTCCGGGTACCCGTGTGGACGGCAGAAGTGCTGCTGGAAGGCTCTAGCTGCTGTTTGAGCCGTTAAGTCCTTGACCGGGACCACCACCAGGAACCGGGAGTAATGATCTACGATTGTGAGGGCGTAGACATACCCAGATCTGCTTGGAGCCAGTTTCACATGGTCCAGGGCTACCAGTTCCAGTGGCTGTCGGGTGATGATGGGCTGCAAGGGAGTCTTCTGGCTGGCACGGTCCTTCCTTCTTAGGTGGCACGGTCCACAGTCTCTGCACCACCTCTCGATGGCTCCTCTCATGCCTACCCAGTAGAACCGTTCACGCAATAAGAACTCCAGCTTCTTCCACCCGAAATGTCCTGCTCTGTTGTGGTACGCCTCCAGAATCATAGCCGCGTCTCGTCTGGGGACCACTACCTGCCAGGTCAACTCATGCGTTCGAGAGTTAACCATTCTCCGGCACAACTTCTCCCTGTAGAGGAACAGCCTACTTTTCTCCTTCCACAGTTGCTTAGTCTCCTCTGGGGCATCTGGGTCCAGACTGGCATCGGCTTGGGTCAGCATTTCCTTCACCAGGCGGACTGCAGGATCACTGTCTTGCGTCTCCGCCCAGTTGTAGTGGGGCAAGGGATTGAACGTCGCGGAGCACCTGTCCTTCACACGGCTGGAATACAGGGTAATCCCGTGACGGTGGAACGCAGGGAGCTCAACTTCTTCCAGATCTTCTGGATCTTCCCCTACGTCCGGTAAGTTCGGCATTCTAGACAGGGCATCCGCGTTGGCATTTGAGCGTCCTGCCCGGTATTTGATGGTGAATTCAAAGTTGGACAGGCGGGCCATCCATCTCTGTTCCAGGGCACCGAGCCTTGCAGTGTCCAGGTGTGTCAACGGGTTGTTATCCGTGTACACAGTGAATTTGGAGGAGGCAAGGTAATGCTTGAAACGTTCGGTCACTGCCCACACTACTGCCAGGAACTCCAGCTTAAATGAGCTATAATTCTCAGGGTTCCTCTCCGTGGGCCGTAACTTTCGGCTGGCGTAAGCGATTACCCGTTCTTTCCCCTGCTGGATCTGGGACAGTACGGCTCCTAGCCCGATGTTGCTTGCGTCCGTGTGGAGGATAAAGGGCTGGCTGTAGTCTGGATATGCCAGGATTTCATCCCCCGTGAGGGCCATCTTCAGCTGGCAGAAGGACTCCTCTTCCAGCTTTTCCCACCTGAAGGGCGGCTTCTGGTTTTTGGCTTTCCGAGATTGACCTATCAGGAGGTCCTGCATAGGGGCTGCCATTTTGGTGAAACCGGGAATGAATCTTCGGTAGTAGCCTACCAACCCGAGGAACTGCCGCACTTCCTTTATGCTGGAGGGTCTTGGCCAGTCCTTAATTACGGTGATCTTATCAGGGTCGGGAGCCACTCCGTCAGCACTCACCACGTGTCCCAGGTATTGCACCTTTGGTTTCAGGAGGTGACACTTGGAGGGTTTCACCTTTAGGCCGTAGTTTGCCAGAGCTTCAAACACTTCCGCCAGGTGTTTCAGGTGATCCTCGTAGGTCTTGGAATAGACGATGACATCGTCCAGGTATAACAGGACCGTCTCGAAGTTCCGGTGTCCCAGACAGCATTCCATCAACCGTTGGAAGGTTCCTGGTGCGTTGCAGAGCCCGAACGGCATACAGTTAAATTCGCTGAGACCCATCGGGGTGGTGAATGCGGTCTTCTCCCGGTCTGCCTCTGCTACAGGAACCTGCCAGTACCCGCTAGTGAGATCCAAAGTAGAGAAGAAGTTAGCAGATTTTAATGCAGCTAAGGACTCTTCTATCCTTGGTAACGGGTACGCATCTTTGTGTGTGATACGGTTGACCTTCCTGTAGTCTACACACATTCTCATAGTGTTGTCCTTCTTTTTCACTAAGACTAGTGGAGCTGCCCAGGGGCTACAGCTGTCCCTGATTACCCCGGCCTCCTTCATGTCTCTAAGCATCCCCTTGGCGTGTTGGTAGTGTGCAGGGGGTACGGGTCGGTATCTCTCCTTTATGGGAGGATGGTCTCCCGTGGGGATGTGGTGTTCTACCCCCTTTACTCGCCCGAAGTCTAACGGGTGTTTACTAAACACTCTCTCGTACTCTTGAACCACCCGATAGACTCCCTGTTTCTGGTGTGAGGGAGTGGAGTCAGTACCCAAATGTAGTTGCTGACACCAGTCCTCCATTGGTTTCTTAGAGCTGTTACCTTCCTCTGGTTGAGATGGAGGCAAGGGTTCCACGGCCTGTACAGAATTCTGGTTTATGGTGAACAATTTAGCTAGCGTGGCATACCGGGGCAGGTGTACTTCTCTCTCACCGATATTTATGATGCGAACGGGCACCCTCCCATGGCGTACATCGACCACCCCCCGTGCTGTCAAAATGGTGGGCCTACTGTCTGAGTAGACGGGTTCTACCATTGCTTGGTAGTCTCTACCTCTTAGACCAATAGCTGCCCGGCACCAAATCATCATCTCACTTTTTGGGGGCATGGCAATAGGGAACGGGTCACACATTCTCACGCTACCTATCTCACCACCAGATAGTTCCACCTGTTGCCGCTTCATCAGTGCCCGGATCTCTTTTTGGAGCACACGCTGCTGGCCGGAACTGGCGTTCTTGGCAACCTGCTGTAAAATGAGAATCACCTCTGCAAGACAATTTTCAATTACATTGGTTCCCAGGGTGATTCTAGGGTGACTCTCATGACGGTCTATGTCCACTATAATCAGTCCTTGTGCCGCCAGTTCGACTTTACCGATTTTAATAGTCACCTCCTTGAATCCCACCTGCGGCACGGGCTGACCATTGCTGGCGATGATACTCAGGTCATCGTCTGGGTAGCGGGTTATGTCCGAATCATTCCAGTACTGCTTGAAGAGCTCGTACGGGATGGTGGTGACCTGTGACCCAGTGTCTAGTAGGGCACTCATAGGAATGCCATCCAGTACCACAGGCAAGATTGGACGTCCCCCTATGTATTTATCACGCCAGTTTGATGGGCCTGATGGTCTTATGCCTGGGGGTTGGCCCTCTACCCCAGGTTGTGCCCGTTTAAATGACAGTACCTTGCCACATGTCCGGGTTGATTGCAGCGGCGGCAAATAGGTCGTCCGTCCTCGTTGTATCGATCGCTGGGTCTTCCTCTGGCCGGTGGGGTCCTCCTTGGTCGGCGCCACGGGATGTCCTCCGGTCCGGATGCCAGCTCGATCTTCCCTGCAGTAGAAACCTGTAAAGACTGCACAGTTCGGGTTAGCGCGGCAACGCTTTTAGTTAGCTCTTGGACCTGATGGTGCAGGTCTGTAGCCGGGTCACTGTTTAAAGCCTGCGCATCAGCTCCCACAGGCCCTGCAGACAAGGGCGCCGTCTCCTGGTGATAAGTGATAGCAGGGCGCCTGTGGGTCACAGCGCCACCTGGTGCCGGTTCTCGGAGCACCCGGATGGCTCTGTCCTTGAACTGTGCAAAGTCCAGGTCAGGGTCCTGTAAGGCCATTGCCCGCAACTGGGTTCGGTGGGCATTGCACAGTAGACCCTCAATGAATTGTTCAGTCAACAGCTTATCTTCATTTCCCACGCTGTCAGGGTCTGCCTGCTTAATGGCTCTCAGGGCCTCTTGTAGGTTTAGAGCATAGTCTCTTATACTCTCATGTGCCCGTTGTTTGCACCCATAAAATCTTAGTTTTATTTCGGCTGAGGTGCGGGTGTCAAATGTGTCTTTCAGCCGGGTTAGTATGTCTGACAGTCCTCTTCCTCCCAGGTGGCCAGGACTTTACCTCCCTTTGGGCTGCCCCGATTAATTGGGCCACCAGGATGCTCACTTTTTGCGCCTCCGTGAGGGGATACACCTGGAAGAGGCTATCCAGCCTTTCTCTGAAGTCATTTAGGGTATGTGACTCCCCTGAGTACTGGGGTAGCCAGGCTGCCCCCGGGATATAGGGCATGGTGAAAGGCATGACCGCAGCAGCGGTGGCGCTGGCGGCGGCTGTGGCGGTGAAGCTCTCCTCCGTATCCGACATCCTCCTCCCCCCTAGTGGACCGTGGCCTACCTTGCGATGATCCTCTTCCGTAGGCCGCGGCTCCGCAGTGGATCGTCAGGGTTGAGGACCTTCCGTCGCGCTCCTGTGACGTCGGCGTCTGCTGGGCTCCTTCCAGGACCTTACGCAACGTCCGGACGTGAGGCGGGGCTTCAGTTCTCGCGGGCTTTCGGAGTCCACGCCCCTCTTCTTCCCGCGCGGCGCCCTCAAGATGGCGTCCAATGGCGGGAAAACTCCACGGATGGCGGGAAGAAGGCAGAAGATGGCGTCGGATGGCGGGAATCGGCTCCAGATGGCGGGAAACGACTCCGGACGGCGGGAAACTTCACCACAGGTAAGTATAAAAGTGTCTTTTTTCAGGCACGCAGTACCCGGTGGTTGCGGGCACGTAATCCTGCCGACTACGCCAAAATTGACTCACCCCCTGGGCCAGTGCTGTAGTGCGGCGCGCGTGCGCGCGGGGGATACCCGGAGCCGGATCCAATGGGGGTAGTAGTCTTCGTGTGGCGGTGACCCGGTCCGCGCCCAGGGTGGTCAAACTTAGTGGCGGTTATTGGTATGATGGTATTAGTGTCCGACTACGCCACCCGTTGAATGCGGTTATGAAACCGCCGCTGCAGGGCAGACCGCTGAGGCCGGTGGTATAGGTGTGCAGCAATGTTGATATAACCCCCAACGGGAGAGGTATGGCCTCAGGGCAGCGGATGTGGATGATGTTGGGAGTGATGGTGTGGATGTCCCAGCACTAACGGTGCGACAAGGAAGCACGGAAACGCGAGGGTACAGTTCAGGGCCTTTACTGATGGTACAAGGCAAATTCCCCCGGGAGTACTGGCTAGTAGTTGGGGCCTGGTTAGTCTGCGAGTAAGTCGGAGTTCCCTTGGCCAGGTGGAGTTGTAGGCCTTCCCGTTAGTCTGTACCCTTCCTGGCTACCCTGCTTTCGGCGGTTACAAGTAGCCCACGTCCCTGGGTATACCGTGTGGTGCTCACCCGTATGGCTGGTGACCTGGGGCCTCCTGTTAGCCTCCGCTCTGGGATGGCGGTGCTGGTCCCTTCGTTGTGACTGAGCCTCCGGGCTTTTATGGCCAGAGGACCTGGAATCCCCTGCCGGATGGATTCTGCTGCTGGGTATATCTTAGTCCCCACAGCCTCGGATTCCTGTGTCCGGTTTTAGTACCTTCTCCCAGGGCGAGCTCTGCACAGCTCCAGCCCCTGGCGCTTTTCCTTGGCTCCTACAGAGCTCCTGAGGTCTATCTGTCCCTGTTTCTGCGTGTCCAGACCAGACTCCGTCTCTGTCTGGAACTCCTCTCTCTAACCCTGCTTCAGCCCCAGTTTATATAGGGGAAGTTCTTCCCCTCCCAGGACTGGGCAGGAGGTGTGGCATGCTTAGGATTCCTGCCCAGGAGACCTCCCACCTGCTCACAGACGTAATACTGCTATTACTGTGGAAACCAGACCCCTGGGGTGCCACACTGCCACAGTATTTCAGCTAGGTTGAAATCTGGACATTGGGTCATTGCAATACCTTGATTGTTACTTTTACAACCATTCTGATGTGGATTTGGTGGTGTGCTTTCGATTATTGTCCTGTTGCGTGATTCAACTTTTGCCAAGCTTTAGCTTTGTATAGGCCACCTCACACTTTAGTATAGAATGTTTTGAATACAGAGGAGTTCATGGTTGACTCACCGATTACAAGGTGTCTAGTGATCCTTTGGCTACAAAACAAGCCCAAAATCATCATCCTTCCACCAACATGATTGACAGTTGGTAGAAGGTGTTTATGTTGATAGGTTTTGTTTGGTTTTTGCCAAATGTGGTGCAGGGCTGTTAGGCCGGTACGCAGGAGAAGGGCTTTCTCGCGGCGTCCGGCCAGGCCCTTTCCTGCTGGTCAGTAATTGTCAGCATTTAGGTTCCGTTCTAGGGATTCTAAGTGTGGTTTCTGCGTTTCTGCTCATGTGCCGCTAAGCCACGCCCCATTGTGGTCATGTGCCGATAAGCCACGCCCCTTGTGGTCATGTCCCGCTAAGCCACACCCCCTGCTGTCTGGTACAGCGTGGTTGGTTGTCCTGGGGGGCTGGGGCTGTCTCTAGTGTATTTAAGGGCTCTGTGGGCTCTGCCGGGGTGCCTAGTCTATCTCTTTCTAACCTGGGGTGAGGTCTCTGGCAGTAAATGCAGTGTGTGAGAGTCGTTGTCAAGGGTTCCTTCTGTGTGCTCCCTAGTCATCCTAGCCATCAATTAGGGCTAGGGGAATGCTGTGAGCAGCACACTCTACTGTGTAGGTTCACCGGTTGGTGGCCACGCCACGGAGACGTCCTCGCTACGGATCCAGCATTCCTGGTCTCCACCATTGTATGTGTGGTCAGTGCTCAGGCGTTTTTTGCTGCCAAATCCTTCCTGCTCTGCACAGCGGTGTCTTGCAGTGCAGAAGTTTATGAGTTTTGTTTCTGGAGTGTTGCTAACTCCTAGCATAGTACCATGTTTAGTTACTACTTGTATGTGCACTTAACACACTAGTTTATTTCTTTCTCTGTGCTTAGCTGAACATTCCTCTGGGACTCAGCTGCTGCAGCTCCTCTGCAGTCCGGTGGACCCCGACGTGTCCTTTAGGTTTTATTTTATCTTATTAAAGGACACGCCAGCATAACATTAGACTAGGCCAGGGTCTGGCTGAGTATGTCGGCTACTGCACAGAGTTAGAACGGCTTATCCTCGATGCAACGCTATATCCAGCAGCTGGAGTCTCGGTTGCAACGAGTAGAACAATGTGCTCCGACTTTGGACATTCCAACTCTGACCGTTCAGGCTGTGGGCCAGACGGTAGCCGCCCTAATACCCTCCCCTGTCCCAGCTCCTCGCCTAGTGCTTCCAAATAAGTTTTCTGGGAGCACTCGGACCTGTCGGGGGTTTCTCAATCAATGTGCGGTGCACTTCGAGTTGCAACCGCAGGTGTACCCCACCGATAGGTCTAGGGTGGGATATATTTTTTTCCTGCTCTCCGAGCGGGTGCTGGAATGGGCTACTCCACTCTGGGAATGGTCGGATCCCGTTGTGCAGACTGTAGCTGATTTCACAACAGCCCTCAAACAGGTCTTTTTGGGTCCTGAGGTCACCAATGACACTGCCATGCGTCTTCTCGCTCTTAGTCAGGCTACATCATCCGTAAGTGACTATGCGGTGCGTTTCTGCACCCTAGCAGCAGAGTTGGATTGGCCAGACAAAGCTCTGATTCCCATTTTCTGGAGAGGTCTGGCCTCCCATGTAAAAGATGCGTTAGCTACCCGAGAGGTGCCAGTAACAATTGAGGCATTGATTAATCTTTCTACCAGAATTGACCTTCGGTTTGCCGAGAGGCGACTGGAGGTGACTGCTGAGAAGCTACGGGAGCGTGCTTCTCCAGCCTTCTCAGTGCCTCTGAATGAGGGTTCGGGCAATTACGACCCCTCTGTGCCCATGGAGGTGTCACGCACGGAGGGTCTTCGTCTTCCCAAACGGTCAATAAAATCCGGTCTATTGTCCCACACTCTTCGGGGGTCTAGGCGATGCACCAGTCGCTCTCCGCATGTTCAGGGAAACGGGGAGTTCTAGTGTCTGTTGGAGGCGAGTCACTAGAGAATGAATTTGTTTCCTCCAAAATTCTGTTGCCTTCTTCAGTCATTCTTGATCAGAAGATTGTGGAGATAGGAGCCTGTGTGGACTCGGGAGCAGAGGCAAACTTTATGTCTGCGTCTTTCACTCAGAGCCACTCAGTTCCATTAATTTTACTCCCTAATCCTGTTAAGATCCGAGTAGTTAACGGGTTTGTTCTGCCTAAGGAGGTTACCCATCATACTGAGGCTATACAACTCCAGATAGGAACTAGCCATTATGAATCTATTTCTTTCCTGGTGATGGAGGAGGGGGTGGATTCGGTACTTTTGGGTCTGCCCTGGCTCCGGAGGCATTTCCCCCATCTGGACTGGTCGACTGGTCAGGTTATACAGTGGAGCTCTTTGTTATGATCTGCAACAAGAAATAAGGAAAGATAGGGGAAAGCTGTCCCTACAGTAAGACTAAGCTGAATCCCTACGATGTAGCGGGCTGCCTGTTCCTAGTGAACAGACCCGCCTTCGTCCTCGGCTAGTCTGAACGAAGACCTATAGAATTAAGGGAGGGGTCCCTAAAAGAACTAAGGACTGGGACAAAAATGGGACACTTCCTAAATAGAAGTTGTTGTAGAACACAAAAGACAAACTGACAAAAAGGTACTAGAGGTCCCAGAGGACCAAGCGAACTGACAGAGATAGGCACCGAAGCACCAAGCTAGCAAGACAGTCAAACAACACTAAAGTCCAGCAAAGCCAGAAGGGCGGAGCTGGAATATATAGGCAGATGGTCACGTGACCGCAAAACACAAGATAGAGAAAACTAGCAGGAGGGTTCTAACAGTACCCCTTCCTTTATGAGGATCCTCTGGATCCTCCAGGCCCAGGCCTATCCGGAAACCTCCTGTGGAAAGCTTTAACAAGCCTAGGAGCAGAGACATCATCCGTCCTTACCCAGGAGTTGTCTTCGGGACCGAAACCCTTCCAGGAGGCTAGATACTGTTATCTCCCTCTATGCCATCTAGAATTCAAGATACGCGAAATCTCAAATTTGCCGTCTTCCACCACAGGAGGAACTGTGACAGTGACGTCCCTATCAGAAACGTCAGCCTTTTTCAACAAGGAAACATGAAACACAGGATTAATCTTCCAGGAAGTAGGGACATCCAACCTAACAGCAGACGGGTTAACAACCTGAAGCACTTTAAATGGACCCACAAACTTAGGACCCAGTTTTTTAGAGGGAATCCTCAACCGCAGGTTCTTCGAGGACAACCAAACCATGTCACCCACAGTAAACAAAACCTCTTTACGTTTCCTGTCAAAATACTTCTTGGATTTCTTGTTAGCCTCTTGAAGGTTGCAACGAACATTAGTACAAACTCTCTCCAAATCACAGGAAAAATTCTCCTCCTCCGGCACCGCCGACCCTAATTTAGAGAACGAACCAAAAGACGGATGTCTCCCTGTACAACAAAAAAAAGGAGAACACCCAGCAGAGGAGGATGTATGATTGTTAAGAGCAAATTCTGCGAGAGGCAGAAACTCAGACCACACCTCTTGATTGTCTGCCACAAAACAACGCAAAAACTGTTCAACATCCTGGTTCTTTCTTTCAGTCTATCCATTAGACTCAGGATGATAACCAGACAAAAATGACAAATGGACTCTCAACCTGTCACAAAAAGCACGCCAAAAGCTAGCCACAAACTGAGGTCCTCTATCAGAAACAATATCTGTGGGAACGCCATGGAGTTTGACAATCTCCTTAACAAGCGCCTTAGCAAGTGTCTTGGCGCAGGGCAACTTAATGAATGGAACCAAGTGACACATCTTACTAAAACGGTCCACGACTACCCAGATGACAGTAAAACCCTCGGACACAGTAAGATCAGTAATAAAATCCATTGTGAGATGCGTCCAAGGCACACTAGGAACTTCCAGAGGGCAAAGCAACCCCACAGCAGGAGTATGTGAAACCTTTGACCTAGCACACACAGTACACTGACGCACCCACTTTATGACTTCCTTCTGCCATCCAGGCCACCAAAAACTGCGACTGATAAGTCTCTTAGTTTCCGAAATTCCTGGATGACCTGCCAACCAAGACTCATGACACTCCACAAACAAATCTCTCCTAAAGGCTCTAGGCACAAACAACCTCCCATGGGGAGTGTTAGATGGAGCATCATCTTGAGGTTTCAGAATCCCATTCTCCAAAAGGGAGTCCAAAGCCGCCACCACAACTCCTTTCTGTAAAATGCTCTCCTCCTCCTCGGCACCGACCATAGGAGAGAAACTGCGAGACAAAGCATCAGCTTTAACATTCTTAGTACCAGGGATATAGGTAACAGAAAAATTAAACCGAGAAAAAAAAAGTGCCCACCTAGCTTGATGGGCATTCAAGAGCTTGGCAGCATCCAGATAGATCAAATTCTTATGATCTGTGAAAACCTGAATAGGAAATCTAGCGCCTTCCAAAAAATGACGCCAATCTTCAAACGCAAGTTTAATAGCCAGCAACTCCCGATTTCCAACATCATAATTCAGTTCGGTTTCTGAAAATTTCCTTGAAAAGAAGGCACAAGGATGTACTCCCCCCTTGTTCTCCTGAGACAAAACTGCTCCGACCCCCACCGATGAAGCATTGACCTCGACCAAAAAAGGCTTGGTCTCATCAGGCTGCATAAGTATAGGGGCAGAACTGAACCTCTCCTTGAGATACTCAAACGCTTCAATGGCCTCAGTAGTCCACTGGGCCGTATTCGCACCTTTCTTGGTGAGATCGGTTAGATGTTTAACAATTACAGAAAAATTCTTAATGAATTTCCTGTAATAATTGGCAAAACCCAAAAATCTCTGTATAGATTTCAAACCAATAGGCCTAGGCCATTCCTGCACAGCTTGAACCTTCACAGGGTCCATCTCAAAACCCTCGCTGGAGACAATGTAGCCCAAAAAACTAATTTTCTGCACAGCGAACTCACATTTCTCCAGCTTAGCAAAGAGTGAATTATCACTCAATAACTGCAAAACTTCACGTACACTCTGCCAATGGGACTCCAGATCTGGCGAATAAATCAAAATGTCATCCAAATACACAACCACATTCTTACCAATCAAAGGTCTCAGGACTAGTGTTGAGCCACCCCCGTAGTGTTCGAGTTCGGTTCGGTTCGTCGAACACCCGTGTGTTCGCCGAACTGTTCGTCGAACTGTTCGTCGAACACCTTCGAACACCGTTAAAACCAATGGCAGGCAAACAAAAACACATAGAAACACATAGAAAACACCTTCAAAGGTGTCCAAAAGCTGACAAACTGCTCAGAAGACATAACTAACACATGGAAAAGTGACAAGTACATATAGTCATGCGAAAATAAAAGAGGTGGAGGAGTTAAAGGAGGGGGAGACACAGATATAGGCATGTCATGCCCTTCTAAAATCCAAAAAGTGAGAAGCCGACACGGCCAGTCCGCTCCTGCCCGTGCCACCTCCGTGTCGCCGGGTTTGTGCCAGAGCCGCGGTGAACCCTGACGGCCAGCCCCCCTCTCCCAATACTGGTGCCTGTCCGCTGGTGGGTCGAGCGAGCCCCCCTGTGGTGGAGGCAGCTCTAAGCTTTTTAATTTAAATTGTCTCTCTAATTTGAATGAATACACTTTAAATCCATTTACAAGGATCTATTGGAGGGCAAGTCTCATGCCAGCAGCCGCGGTAATTCCAGCTCCAGTAGCGTCCACTAAAGCTGCTGCAGTTAAAAAGCTTTTATAAGGATCGAGCTCGGCTGTCCACCGCAAGGCATCCTACTGCCAGTCCCAGCCCCTATGCCTTGGGGTGCCTCCTGATGCTCTTCACTAAGTATCCCATGGTCCCGAAGCATTTCCTTTGAAAAAATTAAGTGTCTAAACTACAGGTGGTGCAGCTTGCTTAACAGCCGGGATAATCCGCTCACTAGCAGACACTGCTACTAGGCACAAAGTATTTCCTGGGCTAGATGCAGTTAAAAATTTGTAATTAGATACTCTCGTTGGATGCTGAGAAAGCATTCCATAGAGTCTCCTGGCACGCCATATATGATTCTCTTAAAAAGCTTGGGGTAGGGGTCTAGGGGACCCTTTTATAGCCAAAATCACGGCCCTGTATCGCAATACGTCACCTAGGCTGAAGATAAATGGAACTGTAGCACCCTGAGGGCTCGGTTGCTACAGACGTATTGCACCTCACCCAGAGGTGTGATATCTCACTTTCAGGTAAGGATGGAGTGTGGATCAGGACCCGACACCTGCATGCATTACACCACATTGCCGTGGGGCAGGGCGACCAATATGCCCCTGAGATGGGCACGACAGTCCCTGTCCCTGGCTGGAGTGGGGGGAGGGAACACTGAGGAAGGGGAACCCTGTAGTGCAGGAGCAGGGAGGAAGCAGTTCCTGGGTGCATTGAGAAGGGAGTATAAAAGGTGGGCACCATCTTAGTTCAGTGCAGAGAAGTCTGAGCAGAAGTGGCAGGGAGCAGGGGCTCTGCATGAGCTCTGCTCCGGAGGCGGGCCTAGTAACAGAGGCCCAGGCCTGGAAGAGGGAGAAGGAAGGAAGAGGAGCGGAGAAGGCTCCAGGAACGAGGAATGAAGGGATCCCAGGGGTGCGGACGGGCGAGTCGCCACCGCACGCCCGAATCCACCTGCGTGGAGGGGTCAGGCCAAAGGGGGAGACCGGTCCCCGAACTAGTGGAGGCAGGAAACGACCCTCAGCTAGAAACCGGAGGCTCTGACATTTTATGTGGCGCAGCCCCTCGCTACACCCGCTAGGAAGGCACCACATAGGGTCAGGGAAACTGGCGCCAAGTTTACCAAGAGGAGGCCCGAGGCAGCCGGACAGAAGTGTTGGTAAGAAAGGCCAGACAAAGGACACACAAAGGGGGTCCTGTGAAGTGCTCCAAAGTTATCTGGGAGTTGTCTGAGCCCCTCACCTGGTGAGCACAGTACGACGTGGGCAGCCGTTACCTGCAGACGTGGTCTGGATAATAAGAACTGTGAGTAAAGGCCCTGAACTGCATCACTGACTCCGTGTCGTTACTGCTGCTGCCCTGCACCATCACCCCCATCCTCCGCATACACTGCCCTGAGGCTATACTCCTCCCGTGGGGAGTTATGCTACGCTCTGCTGCACCCACAACACCAGCCTCAGTGGTCTGCCCTGTAGCGGCGGTTCACTCTGACCGCAATCCACGGGTGGCGTAGTCGGACATTTAAACATGAAAACCACATAAATAGTTCCGCCACTGGTTTGACCGCCCTGAGCCATGGAACTGGGTCGCCGCCACGAAGACTACAACCACCAGCATCCACCAAAAAGGGTCCGGCTCCGGGTGTCCCAAGGCCCAGGGGGTGCGTCAGAACATTTTCATCACCTTTCACAATCACCAATGGGACAAGGCAGTGATGTCCTCTGTCCCCTCTCTTATACATCCTAGTGACGGAGCACCTGCTCTCATCAATTCGCCATAACCCCAATATTAGGTGGATTGAGGTGGGAGGCACCGAGTACAAGTGCTCTCTATTTGCTGATGATGTCCTAGTATATATCACTCAATCACATATATCCATCCATGCTGTTATGGCTGAAATAGATCACTTTGTTACATGGTAAAATTTTAAAATCAATGCAGCGAAGTCTGAGGCCCTCGATGTCTCCCTCCCCAAATCCATATAGGATTCCATCCAGTCCAACTTTCCCTTTGCCTGGCCCTCACAGGGTATCAAATACTTAGGAATTCCTATTCATAGAGACCTCTCCCATCTATGTTATCTTAATTTTGGGCCCTTTATTGAACAACTCCATACAGACCACGGTTGGCAAGTTAGAACTGTAAGATTCACTACGTGAACCACTGGTGTTTTGTGGAAAAGCACATGTACACTGCGTTCCAAATTATTATACAAAAAGTGTTTAGGAGTGATAAGGGAAGAATTTGTTTGTTTGTCAGTTAAACTCATTGATGGTGATGTGTGTCAGGGCTCTTTATATCACTGTAAGCAATTGCAGACACCTGTGCTAATTAGTTTGGCAGGTGTGTCCAATGAAAGGCAAGACTACTTAAGAAGGCTCTCTCACATTATTAAGCAGCCTACATTTTCTGCCAAAATGGGAAAGAAAAAGGATGTGTCGGCTGCTGAGAAGCAACAAATTGTGGAGTGTTTAGGTCAAGGCATGACTACAATCAACATTGTGCGATGATCAGGATGAAGTGTCTTGGCAATCAAGAAGTATGTAGCTGATTCACAGTACACACGTGTGCGTGCTGATAAGGGCAAATTGAGGACTCTTTCCTACAGGCAATTACGTCAGGTTGAAAGAGCAGCGGCAAAAAAGCCTTGTCATAGCAGCAGACAAGTTTTTGAAGCTGCTTGTGCCTCCAACGTCCCCCGAACAACAAGATGCAGGGTCCTTCAGAGGTTTGCAGCTGTGCATGCGCCATCCTGTCGACCTCCTCTATCCACTTCACACAAGCAGAAACGGCTCCAGTGGGCCAAACATTACATGAAGACTGATTTCAAAACTGTTTTGTTCACGGATGAGTGCCGTGCAGCGCTCGATGGTCCAGATGGATGGAGTGGAGGATGGCTGGTTGATGGACACCCCACGCAAACACGGCTACAGCGCCAACAAGGAGGAGGTGGAGTAATGTTTTGGGCTGGAATCATGGGGAGAGAGATTGTCGGCCCCTTTAGGATCCCTGAAGGTGCTAAAGATGAACTCCATAATGTATGTGGATTTTCTCAAACAGCACTTCCTGCCATGGTTCAAGAAGAAGAACCGTGTATTTCACAGCAAGATCATTTTTCTGCATGATAATGCACCATCTCATGCTGCACATAAAACATCTGCATCTCTGGCTGATATGGGCATAAAAGGGGACAAACTTATGGTGTGACCCCCATGCTCCCCTGACCTCTACCCCATTCAGAACCTTTGGAGCATCATTAAAAGGAGTGTCTATGATGGCGGGAGGCAGTTCACATCTAAGCAACAGCTCTGGGAGGGTATTCTGTCCTCATGCAAAACAATTGAAGCAGAAACCATCCAAAACCTGACAAATTCAATGGACGAGAGAGTTCAGAAGCTCCTTTCGAACAAGGGGTCCTATGTGAAAATGTAACATCACCTAGAATAAAGTTTTGAGTTGAAAACTGTTTGATTTCAGTTTCTAACAACCTGCTAATGCTTATAATTTCAAAAATGACCATTTTTTTGGTCTTTATTAAAATGAAAAGGTTGATCGAAAAGTTTGGGGGATCTAAGAGTGTGGCAACCCAGTAGTCATGATTACTTCGAATTCTGACAATATGAGGGTCATGCTGCAGGTAGTGCAGCAAGAAGGCACTTATGTGCCTTGCGCATCTCGGAGCCCCAAAATTATTTTCCGGGCTAGATGCAGCTAAAAATTATTTTTAATTTTAAATCTGGTGAAGCTTTAGTATAGATGGCCTAATAGGATCAGTGCTGCACACTCCTACAAAGCCCAAATTATTTTCCAGTCAAGATACAGATAAACATGATTAGTAATTTGAAAGCTTAAAACGGTTGGTAGGGTGATTTTAACCAATCATCAAGCTTTTACTCTCCCCAGGATGACACAGGGGTAGAAAAGTCGTTTCGGATCCATGATTTGTTCATCTTTATGAACATGAGTCTGTCTACATTATCAGTGGAGAGCCGCGTGCGCTTATCTGTCAGCACACCACCAGCAGCGCTGAACACACGTTCAGACAGAACGCTGGCTGCGGGGCATGACAAGATCTCCAAGGCGTAAGTGGCTAGCTCCGGCCATTTATCCAGATTGGAAGCCCAAAAAGAGCAAGAGTCCAGTGACACAGTCGTGGCTTCAATGTTTACTTGGAGATACTCCTGTACCATCGTCTCTAGGCGTTGACTATGTGTCAGACTTCTTGTCTCCTGTGGCCTTGCAAAGGATGGGCTAAAAAAGTGGTGAAATGATTCCGCAAAATTGATGTTACCAGCAGATACTGTGGTTCTGTTACGGTTTGAGTGCTGAACACTTGACGGTCCCACGGTTGGCAAGTTGGAACTGTGAGATTCACTACGTGCACCACTGGTATTTTGTGGAAAAGCACATGTAAGATTCTGCAACAGTCTCTGCTGATACTCCTGCATGCGTGCATCCCTTTCTATGGCAGGAATAATTTCTGCAAATTTATTTTTGTACCGGGGATCTAACAGTGTGGCAACCCAGTAGTCAGGATTATTTCTAATTCTCACAATTCGAGGGTCATGTTGCAGGTAGTGCAGCAAGAAGGCACTCATGTGTGTTGCGCATCCAGGAGCACCAAGTCCCTGTTGTGTTGGTGGCGAGGTAACAATCATGCTTCCTTCCTCTGTCCTCTCCCCCCAACCTCACACAACAGAAATGTGATCAAGGTCTCCCTCATCTGATGAGTCTTCCATCAGTTCGTCCTCCACTTCTTCCTGGGCTCCTGCACCTTCCTCACTAGTTTGGCTGCTACCATGCGCCCTGGTAAAACCATCTCCCCCACCCTCACATGCCTGCCGACTTGGTGCTGCCGACCGTCTGGACCTTGCAGATGTTAGCCCTTCCGCATACAACTCCTCCTCCTCTACTTCCTCCACCTCCTCTTGTGCCACCACCTGACTCCGAATTCTGTTTAACATGTGCTCCAGCATGTAAATCACCGGAATAGTCATGCTGATAATGGCATCGTCAGCACTAAACATCTTCGTCGCCATTTCAAAACTGTGCAGAAGGGTGCATAGGTCCCTGATCTGAGACCACTCCTCCAGCGTGATTTGCCCCACCTCTGAATCTCGTTGGCCCAGGCTATACGTCAGAACGTATTGCACCAGGGCTTGTCGGTGCTGCCACAGTCGCTGCAACATGTGCAGAGTTGAATTCCACCGGGTAGGCACATCGCATTTTAGCCGGTGAAGTGGCAGGCCCAAAGACTTCTGTAGAGATGTAAATCGCTGAGCTGCGGGATGCGAACGGCGGAAGTGAGCACACAGCGACCGTGCCCTCTGCAGAAGGCCATCTAGTCTGGGATAGTGGGCTAAAAATTGCTGGACAACCAGGTTCAACACGTGAGCCATACAAGGCACGTGTGTGACATTGCCCCGGCGAAGGGCCGCACCCAGGTTTGCAGCATTGTCGCACACGGCCTTCCCTGGTTTCAGGTCCAGTGGAGACAACCATTCATGAAATTGGTTCTCCAGAGCTGACCACAACTCCTCAGCTGTGTGACTCACATTTCCCAGACATTTCAATGTAAAAACTGCCTGATGACGTTGAGCCCTACTGCCAGCATAGTAAGGAGGTGTGCAGGATCCCTTCTGCACAGTTAGAAAGCTTGTGGCATGACCAGACAGGCTTTGGGTGCAGGTGGAAGACCGAGAGGAGGTTGAGGAGGCAGAAGCAGTGGAGGAACTTTGACATAAAGAAGATTGACGCACAACTCGTGGGGACGGCAAGACTTGGACAGCAGCCCCTTGTCCTGCTGTCACCATAGTTACCCAGTGCCCAGTCAGCGACATGTAACGCCCCTGTCCATGCCTACTCGTCCAAGTGTCTGTGGTGAAATGCACCCTGTCACACACAGAGTTTCTCAAAGAAGCGGTGATGTTGTGTGCGACATGCTGGTGGAGCGCAGGCACACCTTTCTTTGAGAAGTAGTGCCGACTGGGCATCTGGTACTGGGGCACTGCGACGGACATAAGGTCTCGAAAATCCTCTGTGTCCACCAGGCGGAAAGGCAGCATTTCTGTAGCCAAGAGCTTGCAGATGGTGAAATTCAACCTCTTAGCTTTCTCATGGCTAGGAGGAAATGGTCTTTTACTTGTCCACATCTGAGGGACCGAGGGCTGGCTATTGTGCTTAGACGGGGTTGATAAGGGTGTCCCCGGCAAACTGCCGGTCTGTGAGGAAGATGCAGGCGGACATGTTAGGTTGCCTTGATCCAAAGGTGGTGCTATCGATGTCGGACAGCGCTCAACACCAGCTGGTGTTACCACCTCCAAAGAAAATGATGACCTGCCAATCACGCTGGCTGTTGCGGGTAAAGAGGTGGCAGGTCTGCGCCCCAAAACAGGTGTGACTGCTGTCCCCCCAGTCACAGAGGATGAAGAGGCCGCGGATGCACAAGATATGGCAGACGGTGATTGGCCCGGCCGGCTAGGCCGCATTGTAGCACACTGAGCTTCCCACTGCAACTTATGCTTCATGTCCATGTGCCGGTTCATGCATGAAGTACTCAAACTATGTATTTTTTGGCCTCTACTTAGCTTTTGCTGACAAATGTTACAGATAACACGAGTTGGGTCATCTTTATCGATCTGAAAAAATGCCCAGGCTATGCAAGGCTTAGCACCCATGCGACCTGAAGAGCCACCACGACTTGTGGTGAGAGGCAGAGTTGTGTTTGAGGATGCAGTTGTTGACGTGCTTCCAGTACTACGTCTCTGTCCAGGAAGGCGCAACCTGACCTCGTCGTCACTAGCATCTTCCTCCACCTCCTCTGCTGACCTCATCTCTTGGCTGACTGTGGGTTGACAGTAAGTGGGATCTCCGACCTCATCATCATCACCCTGTGCGTTATCACACCCGTCGTCCTCAGAGCCAACCTGTTCCTGCCCTGACAAAAAACTAAAGTTGTCGCTCCAATCAGGTATTTGAGTCTTATCATCGTCTTCCTCATTGTCTCCACCAACAGGAGTTACAGTTTGGGAATGAGGGTCTACATTATGGTCAGAACCTTCTGCGTCTGGTCCTGGATCCGACTCATAAAGATTCTGGGCATCAGTGCAGATCATTTCCTCGTCTGGATTCACAGAAGCGCTGGAGTCGACCTCTGATTCCCAGGCTATAGTATGAGTAAACAGCTCTGCAGACTCAACCATCTGTTCTACCTCATACTCAGACGGGCAGCTGGAGATTTGGGAGCTGTGAGGAAGCAAGTGCGATTTGGGTGACACCTTTGAGGACTGGAGTATTTGTGATGTTGAAGTTGATGTGGAGGAGAGCCCACTTAAAGGAGCACTTGATATCCGTTGAAGCACCTGCTGTTTTTGTGCCTCATCTGGAATTTGTAGCGATTGGCGTGGCCGTAAGAAAGGGATCTTATCACATTGTCCGCTAAAAGAAGTAGACATTTTATTTTGGCTGGAAGATGGTCTTTCTTCTGCAGATGTTACTGTTGCTTTAACACCTACCCCACGGACACAACCTTTTTTCCCCTTCCCAACACGCCTATTCCCCTTTCCACCAGCAGCAGGCCTTTTTCCACTCATTTTGGTGGTTAACTAATTCACAACTCTGGAGTTGTTTGCACAAAAAAACAATGGATGGTAACCGAGCAGAGCTGAGTGGCCAAACTGTGGTATTAGGCCAAAACTATTGGCTGGGTTAGATGCAGAAAAAAATTATTTTGAATTTGCAACCTGATGGAGGTCAGTATAGATGGACTAATACAAATAGTCTCACACACTGCTAGAAGCCCAAATATTTTTTCAGAGGTACTGTAGATGCAGATAAAAATTATTTTTAATTTGCAACCTGATGGAGGTCAGTATAGATGGACTAATAGACCAAGTCCCACACACTGCTAGAAGCCCAAATATTTTTTCAGAGCTAGATGCAGAAAAAAATTATTTTTAATTTGCAACCTGATGGAGGTCAGTATAGATGGACTAATAGACCAAGTCCCACACACCGCTAGAAGCCCAACTATTTTTTCAGAGCTAGATGCAGAAAAAAATTATATTCAATTTGCAACCTGCTGGAGGTCAGTATAGAAGGACTAATAGAACAAGTCCCACACACTGCTAGAAGCCCAAATATTTTTTCAGAGCTAAATGAAGAAAAAAATTATTTTTAATTTGCAACCTGATGGAGGTCAGTATAGATGGACTAATAGACCAAGTCCCACACACCGCTAGAAGCCCAAATATTTTTTCAGAGCTAGATGCAGAAAAAAATTATTTTTAATTTGCAACCTGATGGAGGTCAGTATAGATGGACTCATAGACCAAGTCCCACACACTGCTAGAAGCCCAAATATTTTTTTCAGAGCTAGATGCAGAAAAAAATTATTTTTAATTTGCAACCTGATGGAGGTCAGTATAGATGGACTAATAGACCAAGTCCCACACACCGCTAGAAGCCCAACTATTTTTTCAGAGCTAGATGCAGAAAAAATTATATTCAATTTGCAACCTGCTGGAGGTCAGTATAGAAGGACTAATAGAACAAGTCCCACACACTGCTAGAAGCCCAAATATTTTTTCAGAGCTAAATGAAGAAAAAAATTATTTTTAATTTGCAACCTGATGGAGGTCAGTATAGATGGACTAGTAGACCAAGTCCCACACACTGCTAGAAGCCCAAATATTTTTTCAGAGCTAGATGCAGAAAAAAATTATTTTTAATTTGCAACCTGATGGAGGTCAGTATAGATGGACTAATAGACCAAGTCCCACACACTGCTAGAAGCCCAAATATTTTTTCAGAGCTAGATGCAGAAAAAAATTATTTTTAATTTGCAACCTGATGGAGGTCAGTATAGATGGACTAATAGACCAAGTCCCACACACTGCTAGAAGCCCAAATATTTTTTCAGAGCTAGATGCAGAAAAAAATTATTTTTAATTTGCAACCTGATGGAGGTCAGTATAGATGGACTAATAGACCAAGTCCCACACACCGCTAGAAGCCCAACTATTTTTTCAGAGCTAGATGCAGAAAAACATTATATTCAATTTGCAACCTGCTGGAGGTCAGTATAGAAGGACTAATAGACCAAGTCCCACACACTGCTAGAAGCCCAAATATTTTTTCAGAGCTAGATGCAGAAAAAAATTATTTTTAATTTGCAACCTGATGGAGGTCAGTATAGATGGACTAATAGACCAAGTCCCACACACCGCTAGAAGCCCAACTATTTTTTCAGAGCTAGATGCAGAAAAAAATTATATTCAATTTGCAACCTGCTGGAGGTCAGTATAGAAGGACTAATAGAACAAGTCCCACACACTGCTAGAAGCCCAAATATTTTTTCAGAGCTAAATGAAGAAAAAAATTATTTTTAATTTGCAACCTGATGGAGGTCAGTATAGATGGACTAATAGACCAAGTCCCACACACTGCTAGAAGCCCAAATATTTTTTCAGAGCTAGATGCAGAAAAAAATTATTTTTAATTTGCAACCTGATGGAGGTCAGTATAGATGGACTAATAGACCAAGTCCCACACACTGCTAGAAGCCCAAATATTTTTTCAGAGCTAGATGCAGAAAAAAATTATTTTTAATTTGCAACCTGATGGAGGTCAGTATAGATGGACTAATAGACCAAGTCCCACACACCGCTAGAAGCCCAACTATTTTTTCAGAGCTAGATGCAGAAAAAAATTATATTCAATTTGCAACCTGCTGGAGGTCAGTATAGAAGGACTAATAGAACAAGTCCCACACACTGCTAGAAGCCCAAATATTTTTTCAGAGCTAAATGAAGAAAAAAATTATTTTTAATTTGCAACCTGATGGAGGTCAGTATAGATGGACTAATAGACCAAGTCCCACACACTGCTAGAAGCCCAAATATTTTTTCAGAGCTAGATGCATAAAAAAATTATATTCAGTTTGCAACCTGATGGAGGTCAGTATAGATGGACTAATAGAATGATGCTATGCCCAAAAGATTTTACTTCACTAGGTGCAGTAAAAAAATTGGTATTCTATACACAGGTGTTATATCTTGCAACACAGATAGGCTACTCCACTGACTAACACACTCTGCAATAGGCCAAAAAGGATTAGCTTTGCTAGATTCAGCCAAATGCTGTGAAAAAAACTTGCACAGCACTGGCACAGACCTGCCTGGCAAAAACTGATAGGAACTCATGTAACCTAGTCCTGAAAAGGACTCCAATTACAATTAGTCTTTACTCCCACAACCTATCTATTTAAGAGCACAGACCTCCCTGATAAAAGTCGTAGGAAATGCTGTAACCTAGTCCTTAAAAGGACTGCAATCACAACTATTCCCTACTCCCAAGCTATCTGTATATTTGTGCGAAAATTGGCTTGAAATTAACAAGGTATAGCGCACACAGCAACAGCGGTGCCGTCTAACACGCAGCTGCAGCAGTGAGAAAATGGTGGCGACGGGGAAAATGGCTTGGTCTTATAGGGCAAGGACATGTGACATACACTGCCAATGACACATGCCCTTGCTTGTGTGAAAAAAAGCACTTCGCTCCGTGTGTGCGCTGCTGATAGGCTGACAGATTGCACCTCCCCACTGCAAATGCGGGAAAGAGAAAAAAAAATGGAGATCTTCATTGTTCCTGCAGAGATCCATCCCCTGCCCCTCCCCCCACCCCGCTGTACACTCAAACTGTGTATTAACATTAATTTTCATCATTACTGAGAAAAAATCCAGTTATGATTTTGGTGCACGAACAGTTATCGAACATAACCTCGAACAGCCGAATTTTTCTCAAATTGTTCGTGTTCGCCGAACGGCTCGAACACCGCCCAAAACAGCTCGAATTTGAGATTGGCGAACAGTTCGAGTAGAACAACGCTCATCTCTACTCAGGACGTCGTTAATAAGGTTCTGAAAAAATACAGGTGCATTGGTAAGACCAAAAGGCATCACCAGATTCTCAAAATGACCTACCGGAGTGTTAAAAGCAGTTTTCCATTCATCACCCTCCTTCACTCGTAACAAATTGTATGCCCACCGGAGATCAATTTTGGAGAACCACTTGGCTCCCACTAACTGGTTAAACAAGTCAGGAATTAACGGCAATGGGTAGGAATTGCGTACGGTAATCTTATTGATTTCACGAAAATCCAGACATGGATGTAAACCGCCATCCTTTTTTTTAACAAAGAAGAATCCACTGGCGACTTAGAAGGTCTAATGTGACCAGCAGCCAGGCTAGTCTCTATGTACTCCTCCAAAGCCTTTCTTTCAGGGATAGTCAGATTAAACAAGCGACTTTTGGGAAGAGTAGCACCCCGAACAAACTCAATGGCACAATCATAATCCCTATGAGGAGGTAAAACTTGCGACTCCTCCTCTGAAAAAACTTCCAAAAATCTTGAATAGGTACAGGTAATTCCCCTTTTACCACAGCCGTAATGCGACCATTACAACATTTATCATAGCACTTCGGACTCCAAGACTTAATCACATTAGTAGACCAGTCCAATAAAGGATTGTGCAGTTTTAACCAAGGCAATCCTAGAACAACTGGAGAGGGCAAATTATCCAAAACAACCAAGTCCTAAATTTCTTTGTGAACTCCATTGATAGTGAGGGAAAATGCAGCAGTCTTGTGAGTAATACATTTCAAAGGAGTGTTATCAATTGCAACCACAGAAATAGGTGATGACAAAGGTTTGGATTTCAATTTATGGTTTTCCAAAACCCTTTATCAATCACATTAAGTGTTGAACCACAATCCACAAATACCTGAAATTCAATCAAATCTCCCTGCAGAGTGGTACTCCCAGAAAGAAATACTCCTGCAGAGCGTAAACAAGCTATACGGGCGTAACTGACCTTTTTTTTTCTTTACTTAAACGACACTCACAATACTTAATCAATTGGTCAGCTTTACCACAATAAAGACACAAACCTTCGGCGAATCTCCGGTCTCTTTCCTGAGAGCGGAGTGGCATTGCCCCCACCTCCATTGGTTCTCCACTGTCAGAGCAGATTTTCTGGGAACTAGGACCTGACGTTACAAGAGTTTTTACATCATTCACCCTGGACCATAGTCTCCTGTCCACAGGAACAGCTAGCTGCATAGCCTCCTGCAGAGTCTCAGGTGCAAGGAATGCAATTAGCAAATCCTTAACCCTTTCACTCAGACCAGCAAGAAATAAACATCTCAGCGCAGAATCATTCCATTTAACTTCTGAGGCCCATCTCCTGAAGTGTGTGCAATAATTTTCAACATCATCAGACCCCTGATTCAAACGTCTAAGTTCTGATTCAGCAGATGAGATTCGATCAGGATTGTCATATAATAGCCCCATAGCAGAAAAAAATTCCTCAACAGACCCCAAACACGGATCATTAGGTTGGAGAGAAAAGGCCCACCCCTGTGGTTCCTTGCGCAAAAGTGACATAATAAAACCAATGCGCTGTGATTCATTCCCAGAGGATCTTGGTCTCAAACTGACAGAGATAGGCTCCGAAGCACCAGGCTAGCAAGACAGTCAAACAACACTGAAGTCCAGCAAAGCCAGTATGGCGGAGCTGGAATATATAGGCAGATGGTCCCGTGACCGCAAAACACAAGATAGAGAAAACTAACAGGAGGGTTCTAACACTCTTCCTGCCAGGGTAATTGTATTTGTCCGGTGCTTCCGGTTTCTCATTCTGAGTTACCTCCGGAGCTGTCAGCGTTACCCGTTCAATACGCGGAGTATGCAGATGTTTTCTCCAAAAAGGCTGCAGTGACTCTACCACCTCACCGGTCGTATGATTGCACCATAAACTTACTACTGGGTTCTGAACCCCCAAGAGGCAGGGTATATCCTTTTTCGGTCCCTGAGACAAAAGCAATGTCAGAATACATTGCAGATAATCTGGCAAGGGGATTTATCCGTAAATCTATATCCCCAGCAGGGGTTGGATTCCTTTTTGTCACTAAGAAGGACGGGTCTTTGCATCCTTGCATTGACTATCGTGGTCTAAATGCGGTGACAGTAAAGAATAAATATCCTTTGCCTCTGATTACAGAGCTGTTTGATCGATTTCAGGGTGCGACAATTTTCTCTAAATTGGATCTCCGCGGGGCATACTGGCCTTTGAGGAATGGAGACACCTACTGGAGGGTGCGATCCATCCTTTTCATGTGTACACTGACCACAAAAATCTTTTGTACCTTCAGACGGCACAGCGCTTAAATCCCAGACAGGCAAGGTGGTCCTTGTTCTTCTCTAGATTTCACTTCTCTCTCCATGGGCAGATGCTCTGTCTCGCTCTTTTGACCCCCTGGGTGAAGAGTCGGAACCGCGACTTATTGTCCCATCCGAGAGATTACTCTCTGTGAACCCTGTCACCTTGCAGGGACTTCCGCCTGGGAGGACCTTTGTGCCATAGTCTCGTAGGCAAGAGGTTCTCCATTGAGGTCACTCCTCCAAGATTGGAGGGCACTTTGGGGACAAACGGACCAAAGAGTTAATTTCTCGGTCCTATTGGTGGCCCAAGATGTCTACTGATATCTCTCATTTTGTCGCCGCCTGCTTTCCTTGCGCGCAAAATAAGCCATCTAGGGAACAGCTGGCGGGGCTTCTAATGCCTCTTCCCGTGGCTGATAGGCCATGGGAGATGATTGCGATGGATTTTATTATGGATTTGCTGCTTTTCACAGGGTAACACGCTGATTTGGGTGGTTATGGACTACTTCTCTAAGATGTCCCACCTGATTCCTCTGCCCGGTCTTCCATCTTCCCGAGAGCTTGCTCAATTGTTTGTTGCCCATATCTTCCGCTTGCATATTATGCCTGATCGGATTGTGTCTGACCGGGGTCCTCAGTTCGCCTCTAGATTTTGGCGAGACTTTTGCAGCCTCCAACAAATCGAGTTGTGCTTTTCCTCCTCGTATCATCCCCAAACTAACGGTTTGGTTGAGAGGACTAATCAGACATTGGCAACTTATTTGCGACATTTTGTGTCTGCCCGCCATGATTCTTGGGCATCGTTGCTACCCTGGGCGGAGTTTACCTTAAACAACTCTGTGGCAGATTCTACGGGGCAGACGCCATTCTTGATGAATTTCGGACAACATCCTCGGGTCCCGATGCCCGTACCTGGTACTAATCCTCTTCCCGCTGTGGAGGATTGGGCAACTAATGCCAGGGATATCTGGGATAACACTCAGGAGTCTTTGCGTGCTTCTAAGGAGCGTATGAGGGTCACGACCGATAGGCATCGGCGTCCTGCTCCAAGTTATGCTCCGGGGGACTTGGTGTGACTTTCTGCACGCAATATTCGCCTCCGGGTGGTTTCGACTAAATTTGCTCCCCGGTATTTGAGGCCATTTAAAATCTTGGCCAAAGTGAATGATGTGACCTATCGGCTGAAATTGCCGGCCGCTTGGAGAATTTCTAACACCTTCCAAGTTTCTTTACTCAAGCCGGTTACTCTCAATGAATTCTCTGGTTCCTTTTGAATCAGAATCTGCACAGGATGACTTTGAGGTAAATGAAATCATTGCTTCTAAGGTGGTTAGGGGCAAGAAGTTTTATTTGGTGGACTGGCGGGATTATGGTCCGGAGGATAGGACTTGGGAGCCGGTAGACAATATCAATGCTCCGGATCTTATTGCCGCTTTTGAGCGTATCCATAATTCCGGGGGGGGGGGAGCCCTAGAGAGGGGGGTAATGTTAGGCCGGTACGCAGGAGAAGGGCTTTCTCATGGCGTCCAGCCAGGCCCTTTCATGCTGGTCAGTAATTGTCAGCATTTAGGCTCCGTGCTAGGGATTCTAAGTGTGGTTTCTATGTTTCTGATCATGTGTCGCTAAGCCACGCCCATTGTGGCATGTGCCACTAAGCCACGCCCCCTTGCGGTCATGTGTCGCTAAGCCACGCCCTCTGCTGTCTGGTACAGCGTGGTTGGTTGTCTTGGGGGGCTGGGGCTGTCTCTAGTGTATTTAAAGGCTCCATGGGCTCCGCCCCGGTGCCTAGTCTATCTCTTTCTAACCTGGGGTGAGGTCTCTGGCAGTAAATGCAGTGTGTGAGATTCGTTGTCAAGGGTTCCTGCTGTGTGCTCCCTAGTAATCCTAGCCATCAATTAGGGCTAGGGGAAGGCTGTGAGCAGCACGCTCTACCGTGTCGGTTCACCGGTTGGTGTCCATGCCACGGAGGCGTCCTCGCTACCGATCCAGCATTCCAGGTCTCCGCCATTGTATGTGTGGTCACACTGCCTATTTTACACCCATCTGTTGGGGGCTGCAGAGATCCTCCTCCTCTTTAGGAACTTAGGTTCCAGGCCTTTCCTGGCCTGCAGCTATCTGCAGCTCTATACGCCGCCATCTAGTGCTCAGGCGTTTCTTGCTGCCAAATCCTTCCTGCTCTGCACAGCGGTGTCTTGCAGTGCAGAAGTTTATTAATTTCGTTTCTGGAGTGTTGCTAACTCCCAGAATTGTACCTTGTTTAGTTACTACTTGTGTGTGCACTTAACACACTAGTTTATTTCTTTCTCTGTGCTTAGCTGAACATTCCTCTGGGACTCAGCTGCTGCAGCTCCTCTGCAGTCCGGTGGACCCCGACGTGTCCATTAGGTTTTATTTTATTTTATTAAAGGACACGCCAGCATAACAAGTGCATTCTAGCCTTACATCTCCACTTTTATCCCATCTTCCCAGAGGAGATTGTTCCAGAATCCATGTGGTTTGTTCAGATACAACTTTGCAAACTTTAGCCATGCTACTATTTTCTTTTTTAAAAAAATGAATCTTTCTCCTGGCAAACCTTCCCAACAAGTCATTCTTGTTCAGTCTTTTTCTCATTGTACTGTCATGAACTTGAACATTTAACGTGCTAAGGCCTTTAGAGTCTGAGCTTTAGCTCTTGGATTTTTTGCAATTTTTCTGAGCAGTGCACGTTCTTACCTTGAGGTGAATTTACTTTGATTCCCAGTCGTGGGAAAATTGTCAACTGTCTTGAATGTTTCCACTTTCTCACTGTAAAATGATAAATCCCAAATTATTTGTAAATAGCCCAATAATCCTCCTCAGATTGATGGTTAGCAAGAATTTCTTTGCTAAAATCAATGCTTGATATTTTTCCTCATTGGCATTGTGTTAATACATGCCCAAAATTACCAGACCAGCAAACGGTCAAAACTTCTGCTTTTATATAGGTGGTCACACTTGCTGATGAATAATCACCTGGCTGCTCCTTACTCTCCTAATTCTTATAGAAGGAGCAAGGGTGTACTTAATTTTTCACACAATCCTTCTGCATTTTGGCTTAGTTTTTGTTAACAAATTAAATTGTGTTATTATTTATTTTTGTGCAGTTGTTCATCTGAGGTTGTATTGTTGCAATTTTAAAACTTTCTAAGCAACAGCTAATGTTTTTATTACATTCTGATGCATAAACCCATAGAATTCTAAGAGGGTTACTTCGTTTTTCTCATTACTGCAGATATAAAATATATATGTTCAGGTTCCAAAAATCAGAATGCATTCATGTCATAATAATAGTTCACAGGCTGACTACTAATTTGCCACAAACACCTCACTGTTGCTGTTTCCTGCATCCTCTTGCACAATAGCTATCACCATCAGAATGAAACCTTTGAGAGGTCAGTGACAACCTAAGTTTCATTTATTTGAGTTTAGGCAGACAAAACTTTTGATTTTATAAATTTGATTTAGATATTGTATTTATATAACTCTTTAATAAAATATACAGCCAATACTGAAAAAAAAAGTCATTATACAAGAGTTGGAGAAAAAAACTCTACAGCCAATACTAGGAAAAAATTCTTATATGGCTTTATTAAAGTAAAAATGAAAAAGCTACAGATCTTGGAAAGTGGCGCCCCAGAATTTTTCTTTCTTCAGTAAAATATAAATTAATAAATAAAAAATTACTGTAGCAAAACACAAAAAAACTCTATAAAGTTGGTAATGCTGTAACTTTCCTGGTTCAAATAATAAAATTACCATGTTATTTTGTTGCATAGTCAATGGAGTAAAGAACAATTACAAAAATTTTCATTTCACTCCCCTCCCAAAAAAAACAATAAAGTCATTCAATTAATTAGGTGTACCTCAAAAGGGTGTCTATAAAAAGTAAAATTCAAGTGATAGAGAAAATCAAAAAAAAAATTAAATCACTTGGTCTTGAAGGCTCAATATAGTCTGTTTCTTAAGGGAGTTAAACAATCCACCAAGTTAAAATAGGATGATATTCCATTTCAGTACAGCATTGTCTGATGGCCCGGAATATTAAGAATATCTATGAGGCATTTTCCATCTCCAGGCGTTGTGGGAAGGAATGATCCATAATTCTGCTGGAAGTAGTGTTTGCACCATAGGAATTGCTCTACAACCTTGAAACCACTCCAGAGGACAACATCTTTGATAGGACCATCCCTAATCTAGAGAAAGATTATCAATTCCCTTTTGAGTAGTTTTCTTAAAGACGTTTTACTCCATTTTCACATTGAACTAATACGTGCATTGTGCAATGTAAAGTGTTAATGATTGGTCTCATGATAACATTTTCTCATAAATGTCTCCGTGTGGGTTTTGCACAAAGGAAATTAAGCCCTTGATTATCAGTGAAATGTTGTCTTTTAGCAAGATGTGCACACAGGGAGCATCTGAACAGTTCTCGGCTGTGGGTGTGATTGCAGTGGTTATGGTACTGAGGAGTCTGTACACATGTGGTAGTGAGCGGTCGCCTACACGTATGGAACATCCCTGTCAGTGTAATAAGAGGCGGCAGTATCAGCCGATTTTATAGCTAATATATATTACATTTTGCCCCCACTAAAAAGGAAAAAAGAAAAGCAGAGACACAAGTATCCACAGCTGATACTTTAACTCCAGCTGTTGAATGTAGGGTAGATTACATTCTAAATTACACTTAGGACATTATATACACCATATGTAAAAAAAAAATATTGGGACATTACACCTACAGGAGCTTTTATGGCATCCCATTCTACATCCTGAGGCGTTAATATGGAGTTGGTCCCCACTTTGCAGCCTTAACAACTTCCATACTTTTAGGAAGCCTTTCTACATGACTTTGTCACTGACACTGATGTTGGACTAATGGGAAATCTCCATTCTAGTGCATCCCAGAAGTGTTCGATGTGTTTGAGGACAGGGCTCTATGTGAGCCAGTTCTTGTTTTTTTACATTGGAACAGAGTCTAAAGAACAGAAAAAGGCCATTACCAAAACTGTTTCTAAAGAATTGAAAACATACAACTCTCCAAAATGTTTTGGCATGCCAAAGCAGTAAGATAACCCTTCACTGGAACTAAGAGACCAAACTCTGAAAACCAACCCCATAGTTTTATCTTTCCTCCACCAAACTTTAAAGCTGGCACACTATAGACAGACAGGTAATGTTCTCATAGGATTCAGCAAATCCAGACTCTTCCATCATATGGCAGATAGAGAAACGTGATTTAACACATTTCTACTGCACAAGAGCATAGTGGTGCCTTGCTTTACCCCATTCCATCCGACGCTTGACATTGAGCTTACTGATGTGAGACTTGCTTGCAGATAAATGGAAACCCAGGCCATGAGGCTCCCAATGCACAGTTCTATGCTGGAGGAGGTTTGGATGTCACAGTCATCAGAGCATTGGTGACCCTTAAATGGAAGATAAATAATATGGCGTTCTGCTCCATACATCAGCGTAATCCTTACTCTGCTCAGCTATTAGTTGATCAGTAAAATGTTGGACCCCCACCAGATAATTCATTAATATCTTAGTGCCATGCAACTCCTTTAAAATAATAAAAATGAAATTATAATATTTATTTAACCCCCCCAAAAATACCATATTGCTGTGTTGATGCCAAAATAAATCATTTCTGGTTCTGAAATACAAAATTTTGTGTAGCCCCATAGGTCAAAGAACATCTAGATCTAGAAGGAGATTTACTGATGTTCCTGTAGGAAGGCTTAGGGTATGTGCACACGATCAGTGTTCACTGCGGATTGGACGCAGCGCAAGTGTGCTGCGTGCAATCCGCAGTAACCAGATGTTACAGCATAGTGGATAGAATTTATACAAATCCCATGCCTACTATGCGTTCCCATTCTCCTGCGGCTCACCCGATAACGATGTCTCAGTCCTGAGCCTTTAGTTTCTAGTGCATCACAGTCAGTCTCCTACTTATCACTATGTCGCAGTAACAATAACAGTACAAGCTCTAACGGGAGCCAGTGGTACTACTCTGTTGGGCCGCAAGTCTCTTAGAAATCAGTCTCTTCAGCGATGCGTTTACTCTGGTTGCATCCATCTCCTTAAGCATGGCCCCGTATCCCTCTGTACCGTAATTTACACCACAGTCACAGCTTACACGATTGTCCGTATTACTCTCTCTGGTCATCTCTCACTGTTCTGGTTCCGCTCACTTGTCTTTGGTTCCGCTCACTTGGCTCTGGTTCCGCTCACTTGTCTCTTGTTCCGCTAACTCAGCTCTCTCTCATTAGGATCACTCTTCCTCACTTAGGGCTCAGGATTCCCTTCACTGGTTTGCCCGTGCTTGTAATTGAGGCTACAAGTCAGCTAAGCTGCTTCCATAAGTCTGCCCTGATACAGGCTCAGGTGTCAATCCCCCGCCTTCTCTGCCCTCCTGGGCATCTATAATTCCTAACTGCGACACAGCTATCACCTGAACTGGTGTCTTCTCTAGTTTCTCCCCTCAGGGAACATGCACTTCTCTCATCTGTTCATGTCAATGCAATTCTCTTTGCTTTCCCCTTTCTTATAATCTTTGACCAGCAAATGGTGGTGTTCACTTGCGGACACTGTGTTATACATTAACTGTTCGAACGTCTCATTTTTCCATCTCCTTACAGCTATGTTTTTGCACAAAGGAATGAGAGACTTCAGGGTACCTGTTACAGGAGAGGACTGACAAGACTCAGGAGGAGTCTGGTATTAGATTGGGGCATTACTTTGCCAATCTTGGTCTTGAAAGACTTTTACAGAGCAGACGGTGAGCTAGTGTAGTAAGCAGTATTTGTCTGTGGTTGATAGGGTTAGGCCACATAGGAGTTGGACCTGCGAGTGTTCCATGTAGTCTACCACCTAAATGATAATGACTGAAATGTATTGTAACTAATTATTAACTCGTATAGTCCACTGGAACTGTTGGGAAAACATTGGCGCAAAACCAAGAGAGGCTGTAGTTGAAGACTGTAAAGGTGGTTAAGAAAATCGATGTTAGCCAGTAGAAAATACAGTGAGGTCTGGTTGTCCTCTAGACTTAAAGGGGTTGTCCTCTTTCAGGATATTAAACCCCACAATCTGCAAAATACCTAAAACAACAAATTTAGCTGATACTCATCCTCCCTGGGTCCAGTGCTGGCCCCTGCTGTTCAGTGTTTTGGCTGCAGCGATGATGTCACATCAACAGTGAAGGTCACTGCTCTGGCTGGTCGGCAAGCTCAGTGACATGTGCACTGAGATCAGTGGCACATACTGCCAACCTTGGCACCGCCGCTGAGCTCAGTACACAAGCTGATGAACTCAGTGACTGGCAAGCGCTTATATCACATGTTGCTGAGCTCACTTCCTGGGTAGAGTAGTGACCCATGCTGTTGTCAAGACGTCAGTGAGAACACCAAGACTGTAGCTGTGGTGGGGAGCCAAGGATGGGTGAACACCTGATGAATTTGCTATTTTATGTGTTTTACAGAGTTTAGACCCACTTTCCTGCAAATGAACAACCCCTTCAAGGTGTGGCCCAGTATTATAGCCATGTACTAGGAGCAGTAAACAGTGGAAGAGGTGGGATTTTTTTATATTGAGGGCCAAAGAGGGAACACTGTCTTACTGTAAGTGTGAGTGGGCCTGAAATGTGGCCAGATTTTCCCATAAAAAGACTACCTGCTGCACAGAACCAAAAAAATGAATGTACTGTATTTGTGGACAGGGTCTAGGTTCAAGGCTTAAAAACACAAACATACTAGACATGCTAGACATACTAGACGTACTAGACATACTAGACGTACTAGACGTACTAGACATACTAGACATACTAGACATACTAGAGTATGTTTGAGAGAATGTTGGCTGAATCATGGCAAACATTGGTGTGAGAGACTGTGTAAGCTATCAGTGTTATTGGGGTCTCTGTGAGTAGAACAGAGATCTTAAAGGTGTTGTCCACTACTTGGACAATGCCGTTTCGTAGAAGCTGCTGGGGAAATTCCTTTTGGGCATAATAGTTGTGTTGTCCCTAACAGCTGTTTATTTAGAGGGAACAGGGAATATGGGTTTTTAGTCTATTATGATCATTCACTGCTAGCACATTGTACCTTGGTATAGTTTTAAATATTTTTAATTCTTTGTGTGATCTAATAAAATTGTATTTTGGGGAGGAGAATCCTCACTATTTCTATTAGTATTACATACAAAAATGTTTTCAAATTTGATCTAATTTTAAGTTTTTAAGTACTATTTTGATTTTGGGTATACTCTGCTGTACATCTCTAATAATTGCTATATTTTTCTTTTTTTAACTCCTATGTGCCAAATGCTCGACAATAAGTTCAAACATTGTGATACTCCATTAACATGAGAAAAAGTCATATAAAGTAACCTTTGACCAAAAATATAATATTAGACCAGATATTTATAAAACAAACTAGCAACCTCACCATATAAATATTATATATGGTGCGTATTAAATATAATTTGTATTTTTTGTAATGATTAAAATAGACTTTTTTAAATCACATCTACTACAGTATTACTCCTCTAAGAATACTGTATTTTCTTTACTATTGCTAAATATCTAAAATTAAGATATATACTTTTAGTACAATACCGGATACTCACAGGGACTCCCTCCACCCACTAGTGAGTTTCAGAAAAAATGTCTTGATCTCTACATAAATAAGTGAAAATTGAAGATTCCCCTTACAAAAGCAAAATATTTTAATGCTGCAGTTTGAAGCTTGTGATTCAATGATTCCAAACATAACAGACATGCAAATCCCATGCAAGTACAGATGATGTACAACATTTCCTAATTGATTTACAAATAGGGTGAGTGCTTAGGAAAATGCTACAAAATATAATAGCAAAACACATGATAGATAAATAGATAGATAGATAGATAGATAGATAGATAGATAAATAGATAGATAGATAGATAGATAATTGGAACTTGTGATTTCAATGATGATACTTTATAATAGGCTAGATAGATAAATGATGAAAAAAATAAAAGAAAGGCAGCACTTCCATTCCGTTCAAGTGGAAAAATAGAAATATCAGAAAATCTGTTGTTCCCACCAGTTCATGTTTTCAATTGACAAGAGCTTGGACATGTAGAAGTAGCAATGAAATAATGTTTCTCTTGCATGCATTGTTCCATAGGTCATGAATATCTTTAGCTGAAGAACCTTATAACCTATAAAGGCATTGAGAATCAGTCTTGGGTTATGTTCACACTTATACAGTGCTCTACACTGAGCATAACATTGGGTTTTCCATCAGAGTCTGCAAAAAATAGTTTTCTGGCTGGAACCCAACATGGCTCTACAGTATTGAGGTTCCATTGGATAACAGTTTGTATGGATACCGACAGAAACCCCAAACTTGTGCCCAGCAGAAAGGACTGTGTATGTAAGTGTCAGGCTGAGTTCACACGATGCGTATTTCATGCGTTTCCGCGGCGTTTTTGCAGTTGCGTAAACGCCGCGGAAACGCATGAAAAACGCATGGTAGAAGGGAAGCAATGTTCCCCAAAGGAAATCCGCATGTGCTGTGCCCATGATGCGGATTTTTCCGCAGCGTTAACGCTGCGGTCAAAAATCCGCAGCATGTCAATTAATTTTGCGGAAACGCGGCGATTTCGCCGCCATTGACTTGCATTAGACCGCGCCAATTCCGCAAGACAGCATTTGTACTTGCGTTATTGGCGCGTTCTAATATGCGGATGGTACCCGGGTGTGGAGGAGAGGAGAGTCTCATCCACACCCAGGTACCATTAAAAAAGCTGTAAAAAAAAGAATAAAATAAAAAATAAATGTATTCTTACCTTCTGTCGGCCCGCGCACCGCTCCCGCTTGGTTCCCGGCACTTGCAGTGAGTTGTAGGACCTGATCTGACGTCAGAGTCATGTGACGGGTCACATGACGCTGACGTCGGCAGGTCTTTCAATTCAAAGTTGCCGGCGAGGGAGAACAGATTGAGCAGGACAGCGCGGGCCATCGGAGGTAAGTATATACACTCTCTCGGGTCACACTATATAAATCCATGCTGTTTGCATGGATTTATATAGTGTGACCTAGTTGTCAAGCACTTTCCAGGTGATGCTAACATCGCCTGGAAAGCGCTTGTCAATCTGCATGCGGAAACGCATGTGAATCTGCATGTGGATCCGCATGTATTCCGCAGGAAAAACGCATGCACAATCTGCATGCGTTTTTTCTGCCAGGGAGATGCAGAAATGATGCAGAAATTTTCTGCTTCATTTCTGCATCGTGTGCACATACCCTGAAAATAATCTAAGTATAATCTATTACATCTTCTGCACAGATTTGGCTGTTAAAAAATTGACTGGTCGATAATATATCATGCCGCTTCTATAGGTCACTTACAAATAAATCATTGCTATACAGTATATGCGCTTACTAGTTTTCAGGACCACTCAATGTATGGATATTTACAGATTGCAGAACTGACATAGATACTGTATGTGTCCACTATCCTGCTACTGATTGTGTCCCTCACAGCATCCCCAGCACTCAGATTCTGATTTTACTAATCTGGTGACACAATTGAGAACAGATGTGATGGCGCTCACAGAAAAGTATATACAATCGAGACCCACATTTTACTAAAAGTAATTTGATTTTAACCTTTTGACACTGCCTCTCTTGAGATAATGGTGCAATTTTCACTATTTTGTGTACCATGTTTGATGGTAATGCTAGTTCCTGTGCACAGTACCATCTTCTAGTCTGAGTTATTATGATAGACCAACCCTGTAATGCAAAATATAATTTTTGCGTCTGTAAAACTGTTGAAGAGGACACTCAAGTAAAACTACAATATAGTTCTTGTTTTCATAGCACTATTGTCTTTGTACATTGGATTTTACATATTTAGAAGAATAGGGGAAATATTTTAGTGAGTGTATATTACAGATTGAACCAACTAGCTCAAAAAAAGAAAATGTGTATTTTTTCCCCATTTCTGCTCAATTATTATGACAAAAAAACTACAAAATAAATAGATACAGTGGGGAAAATAAGTATTTGATATGACGCGCCCCTGGGCCTGTGTCGCGCTGCGGTGCGCACGCGGGAGCTTACCCGGAGCCGGATCCGTGGAGGGTTGTAATCTCGTGGCGGTGACCCGGTCCGTGCCCAGGGAGTCAAACTAGACGGCAGTCTATTAGTAGTAAATAGTTGATGACTACGCCACCCGTTGAGTGCAGCCAGGAAGCTGCTGCTGCAGGGCAGACCGCTGAGGCCGGTGGTAGGATTGTGCAGCGTGATAGTATAACCCCCAACGGGAGGGGTATGGCCTCAGGGCAGCCGACGTGGATGATGGGGGTAGCAGGAACCACTCAGAGACGGTACGGTGTAGTTCAGGGTCTTTACTGGTAACAACGACAGACCCTCCCGGAGTACTTGCTAGCAAACGGGGCCTGGTCAGTCTTTGAGCAGATGGGATCTCCCCTGGCCAGGCGTAGTTGTAGGCCTCCCAAACTGACTGTACTCTTCTGGCTACCTTGCTAGAAGCTGATGTAAGTAGCCCACGTCCCTGAGTGTACCGTGTGGTGCTCACCCGTATGGCCGGTGACTCGAGGCCTTCTAATGGCTTCCGCTCCACGATGGCGGTGCTGGTCCCACGCGTGTGACCGTGCCTTCGGGCTTCTGGGCCAGAGGACCTGAAATCCCCTGCCCGACGGATTCTGCTGCTGGGTAGGAGTTAGTCCCCACAGCCTCGGACTCCGGGTCCGGTAAAGAATCTTCTTAGTCAGGGCGAGCTCTGTAGCTGCCAGCCCCTGACTCCTTGTAACTCTGCTGTTTCCTATGCTGCTTCTCTTCTCCACTCTCCTTGTCTGACTCACCCTGCCTCAGCCCCGGGTTTATACAGGGGAAGTTCTTCCCCTCCCAAGACTGGGCAGGAGGTGTGGCATGCACAGGATCCCTGACCAAAGGACCTCCCACCTGCTCTCAGACATAATATCTCTATCACTGTGGCAACCAGACCCCTGGGGTGTCACATTCCCCCCTAGTGAAATTTAGTACTCCGGGACTAAACACATTTAGAAAAACATAACAAAGTATAACAATAACAATACTATAAGAAAAACACATAAGATGGTTACGGCGTGTCCGCAACCGGATGCAGTCTTTGAAGAAAAGCAAAGGTGTCCATTTCACCAACACAGGGAGACGTAACCAGGTAGGGGTCTGTCCTACCCCGAGTCCTTAACAGTCTCTAGTCCATCCTGGGTTACGCTCCAACTATATACAAGGATTCCCGGTAAATCCACCAAGGTTTCCTAAAAATAACTAGAAACACAAAATTATACACAAGCAACAAGACACAGAAAAACATAAATAAAACAATTTATACACTTTAAATTCTCCAGCGTGCGGGTAACTGGCCTCTAGTGGCCCGAGTGGACCTACGGAGCTGACTGTCTGGCCCTGAACTACAGGGTGTAGGAGCTGTCAAGGGTAAACTGGGCAGCTGTCTACCAGCTCTTTGTCTCACTAGGGGTACGGCAGGCTCACTATAAGCAGAGGGTTGATTCTCCTGTTCTGCTTGTGTGGAGTCTTCTGCCTCCTGGACCGGCTGTTCTTCCAGCTCTACCCGTTGCTCCGTAGGTTCTTGGGATGATGGTTGGAGGAAGGTGAGTACGGGTACCACAACTGCACCATTGACTTGAGTCCAAGACTGAGGAAAGTCCCCGAGCACGGTACTAACCATATCTTCCCTTTCTTCCACGGGTCGATGGTCTTCTTGTTCCTCTTCAGGGTTCCTCAGTTGTTCGGGACACTTCTTCAGGTGGTCCCGGGATACAATGGCTGTGGTTTCCCCTCCGTCTTTACTGATGGTACAGACCTTCGGGTTCTCGTGGCTTGAGGGCAGTACGGTGTACGGGTCCTTCTCCCACTGGTCGTCCAACTTGTGGAGCCGTCTCTTCCTCTTCAAGACCTGCTCTCCGGGTACCAGGGGAACAGCGGGAGCATACTGGTTGTAAGTTTTCTCTTGTCTTTCCCTAGCCTGACAGAGACTTCGCTCCACGCTCTCCTGTACTCTCCGGTACTGCTGCTGCCTCTCTGTGTCCCAGTCTGTTTCTGGTGAAGTGTCCTCGGGGGTCAGGACTCCCATTTCCAGGTCAACAGGTAACTTACCAGGTCTTGCCCTCATTAGGTAAGCCGGGGTACAGTTGGTGGAACCTACCGGGATGTGGTTGTATAGGTCCACCAGATCGGGCAACTTTTCAGGCCACAGACTGCGTTCTTCCAGGGGCAACGTTTTTAGAAGATCCATTACCACCTGGTTCATTTTTTCACAAAGTCCATTAGTCTGCGGATGGTAGGGTGTCGTCCTTATCTTCCGGCAGCCATACAGATTGCAGAATTCCTGAAAGACCTCCGCTTCAAAGGCAGGTCCCTGGTCCGTCAGCACTTGGTCCGGGTACCCGTGTGGACGGCAGAAGTGCTGCTGGAAGGCTCTAGCTGCTGTTTGAGCCGTTAAGTCCTTGACGGGGACGACAACCAAGAACCGGGAGTAATGATCCACGATGGTTAACGCGTAGACGTAGCCACTTCTGCTTGGGGTCAGTTTTACATGATCCAAGGCTACCAGTTCCAACGGTTGCCGGGTGACGATGGACTGCAGGGGAGTCTTCTGGCTGGCTCGGTCCTTCCTTCTCAGGTTGCACGGGCCACAATCTCTGCACCACTTCTCGATGGTTCCCCTCATGCCTACCCAGTGGAACCGCTCGCGCAGCAGGAACTCCAGCTTTTTCCACCCAAAGTGTCCAGCTCCGTCGTGGTATGCCTCCATCACCACGGCTGCGTCTCTTCGTGGCACCACTACTTGCCAGAGTAATTCATGCGTCCGGGAGTTAACCATTCTGCGGCACAACTTCCCTTTGTAAAGGAACAGTCGACTCTTCTCTGCCCATAGTTGTTTGGCTTCCTCCGGAGCGTCTGGTTCAAGGCGAGCCTCCGGCCGAGTCAGCATCTCCTTCACCAGTCGGACGGCAGGGTCGCTGTCTTGCGTTTCCGCCCAGTTGTAGTGGGGTAAGGGGTTCAACGTAGCAGCCTGCTTACTCCTTACCCGGTGGGAATACTGGATAGTCCCATGACGGTGGAACGCAGGGAGTTCAACTTCTTCCAGTCCCTCCGGATCTTCTCCTTCGTCCGGCAGGTTGGGCATCCTGGACAGGGCATCCGCGTTGGTATTGGAGCGTCCGGCCCGGTATTTGATTGTGAACTCGTAGTTGGACAGACGGGCCATCCACCTCTGCTCCAGGGCACCGAGTCTTGCCGTGTCCAGGTGTGTCAGCGGGTTGTTATCCGTGTACACGGTGAACCGGGAAGAAGCGAGGTAATGCTTAAAGCGCTCAGTGATTGCCCATACTACGGCCAGGAACTCTAACTTAAATGAGCTGTAATTCTCGGGGTTCCTTTCGGTGGGTCGCAGTTTTCGGCTGGCGTAGGCGATTACTCGTTCCTTCCCCTGCTGGATCTGGGACAGTACGGCTCCTAGCCCGATGTTACTGGCGTCGGTGTAGAGGATAAAGGGCTGGCTATAATCCGGGTACGCCAGGATTTCGTCCCCCGTGAGGGCCATCTTCAGCTGGCGGAAGGACTCTTCTTCCAGCTCTTCCCATTTGAAGGGCGGCTTCTGGTTCTTGGCCTTCCGGGACTGGCCTATCAGGAGGTCCTGCATAGGTGCTGCCTTTTTGGTGAAACCGGGAATAAACCTTCGGTAGTAGCCTACCAACCCGAGGAACTGCCGCACTTCTTTTACGCTGGAGGGGCTTGGCCATCCCTTAATTGCGGTGATCTTATCGGGGTCGGGAGCCACTCCGTCAGCGCTCACCACGTGTCCCAGGTACTGCACCTTTGGTTTCAGGAGGTGACACTTGGAGGGTTTCACCTTTAGGCCGTAACTCGCCAGAGCCTCGAACACTTCCGCCAGGTGTTTCAGGTGGTCCTCATACGTCTTGGAATATACGATGACATCGTCCAGGTACAACAGGACCGTCTCGAAGTTTCTGTGGCCCAGACAACACTCCATTAGGCGTTGGAAGGTTCCTGGTGCGTTGCAGAGTCCGAACGGCATGCAGGTGAACTCGCTAAGTCCCATCGGGGTGGTGAATGCGGTCTTCTCCCGGTCCGCCTCTGCTACAGGAACCTGCCAGTACCCGCTAGTGAGATCCAAGGTAGAGAAGAAGTTAGCAGATCTTAAAGCAGCCAATGACTCCTCTATCCTTGGTAAGGGGTACGCATCCTTGTGTGTGATACGGTTGATTTTCCGGTAATCTACACACATCCTCATGGTGTTGTCTTTCTTTTTGACTAAAACTAATGGGGCTGCCCAGGGGCTACAACTATCCCGGATTACCCCAGCCTCCTTCATATCTCTAAGCATCCCCTTGGCGTGTTGGTAATGTGCAGGGGGTACGGGTCGATACCTCTCTTTTATGGGAGGATGATCTCCCGTGGGGATGCGATGTTCTACCCCCTTGACTCGCCCGAAGTCTAACGGGTGTTTACTAAACACTCTCTCATACTCTTGAACCACCCGATAGACTCCTTGTTTCTGATGTGAGGGAGTGGAGTCAGTACCCAAATGTAGTTGCTGACACCAGTCCTCCATGTCTTTCTTAGAGCCGTTACCTTCCTCCGGGTGAGATGGAGGCAAGGGTTCCACAGATTGTATAGAACTTTGATTAGTGGTATATAATTTGGCTAGCGTGGCATACCGGGGCAGGTACACTTCCCTCTCCCCGATATTTATTATGCGAATGGGCACCCTCCCATGGCGTACATTGACCACCCCCCGTGCTGTCAAAATGGTGGGCCTACTGTCTGAGTAAACTGGTTCTACCATTGCCTGGTAATCTCTACCTCTCAGACCAATAGCTGCCCGGCACCAAATCATCATTTCACTTTTTGGGGGCATGGCAATAGGAAAAGGGTCACACATTCTTACGCTACCAATCTCACCGCCGGAGAGTTCCACTTGTTGCCGTTGCATCAGTGCCCGGATCTCTTTCTGGAGCACCCGCTGCTCGCCGGAGCTGGCATTCTTGGCAACCTGCTGTAAAAGGAAAATCACCTCTGCAAGACAATTTTCAATTACATTAGTTCCTAGAGTTATTTTTGGGTGACTCTCATGTTTATCGATATCTACAATGATCAGTCCCTGTGCGGCCAGTTCGACTCTACCAATTTTGATGGTCACCTCTTTAAATCCGATCTGTGGCACGGGCTGACCATTGCTGGCGATGATACTCAAGTCGTCGTCGGGGTAGCGGGTAATATCCGAGTCATTCCAGTACTGCTTGAAGAGCACGTACGGGATGGTGGTGACCTGTGACCCGGTGTCCAGTAGGGCACTCATGGGAATGCCATCCAGTACCACAGGCAAGACTGGACGTCCTCCCACATATCTGTCGCGCCAGTTCGATGGGCCTGGTGATCTTTTTCCTGGGGGTTGGCCCTCTACCCCAGGTTGTGCCCGTTTAAAGAACAGTACCTTGCCATATGTCCGGGTTGATTGCAGCGGCGGCAGATGGGTCGTCCGTCCTCACTGTATCGGTCACTGGGTCTTCCTCTGGCCGGTGGGGTCCTCCTTGGTCGACGCCACGGGATGTCCTCCGGTCCGGATGCCAGCTGGATCTTCCCTGGGGTGGAAACCTGTAAAGACTGCACAGTTCGGGTTAGCGCAGCAACGCTCTTAGCTAGCTCTTGGACCTGATGGTGTAGGTCTGGAGCCGGGTCATTGTCCAAAGCCTGCGCATCAGCTCCCACAGGCCCTGCTGACAAGGGCGCCGCCTCCTGGTAGTAAGTGGGGCGTCTGTGGGTCACAACGCCACCTGGTGCCGGTTCTCGGAGCACCCGGATGGCTCTGTCCTTGAACTGTGCAAAGTCCAGATGGGGATCCTGTAAGGCCATTGCCCGCAACTGGGTTCGGTGGGCATTGCAATATAAACCCTCTATAAATTGTTCAGTCAACAGCCTGTCCTCGTTTCCCACCCCATCAGGGTCGGTCTGCTTTATGGCCCTCAGGGCCTCTTGTAGGTTTAGTGCATAGTCCCTTATACTCTCATGCGCTCGCTGCTTGCACCCGTAGAATCTAAGCTTAATCTCGGCTGAGGTGCGGGTATCAAAGGTGTCCTTCAGCCGGGTTAGTATCCCTGCGACAGTCTTCCTCCCAGGTGGCCAGGATTTTACTTCCCTTTTGGCTGCCCCGGTTAGTTGGGCCACCAGGATGCTCACTTTTTGCTCTTCTGTGAGGGGGTACACCTGGAAGAGGCTATCCAGCTTTTCTCTAAAGTCATGCAGGGTATGTGACTCCCCTGAGTACTGGGGTAGCCAAGCTGCTCCCGGGATATAGGGCATGGTGAAGGGCATAACTGCAGCAGCGGTAGCGCTGGCGGGGGTTGAGGCAGTGAAGCTCTCCTCCGTATCCGACATCTTCCTCCCCCCTAGTGGACCGTGGCCTACCTTGCGATGATCCTCTTCCGTAGGCCGCGGCTCCGCAGTGGATCGTCAGGGTTGAGGACCTTCCGTCGCGCTCCTGTGACGTCGGCGTCTGCTGGGCTCCTTCCAGGACCTTACGCAACGTCCGGACGTGAGGCGGGGCTTCAGTTCTCGCGCGCTTTCGGAGTCCACGCCCCTCTTCTTCCCGCGCGGCGTCCTCAAGATGGCGTCCAATGGCGGGAAAACTCCACGGATGGCGGGAAGAAGGTCGAAGATGGCGCCGGATGGCGGGAAAACTTCGCGGATGGCGGGAAGAAGGTAGAAGATGGCGCCGGATGGCGGGAAACCTTCACCACTGGTAAGTTTGAACAGTCTTTGCTTTTCAGGCACGCAGTACCCGGTGGTTGCGGGCACGAAATCCTGCCGACTACGCCAAAGTTGACGCGCCCCTGGGCCTGTGTCGCGCTGCGGTGCGCACGCGGGAGCTTACCCGGAGCCGGATCCGTGGAGGGTTGTAATCTCGTGGCGGTGACCCGGTCCGTGCCCAGGGAGTCAAACTAGACGGCAGTCTATTAGTAGTAAATAGTTGATGACTACGCCACCCGTTGAGTGCAGCCAGGAAGCTGCTGCTGCAGGGCAGACCGCTGAGGCCGGTGGTAGGATTGTGCAGCGTGATAGTATAACCCCCAACGGGAGGGGTATGGCCTCAGGGCAGCCGACGTGGATGATGGGGGTAGCAGGAACCACTCAGAGACGGTACGGTGTAGTTCAGGGTCTTTACTGGTAACAACGACAGACCCTCCCGGAGTACTTGCTAGCAAACGGGGCCTGGTCAGTCTTTGAGCAGATGGGATCTCCCCTGGCCAGGCGTAGTTGTAGGCCTCCCAAACTGACTGTACTCTTCTGGCTACCTTGCTAGAAGCTGATGTAAGTAGCCCACGTCCCTGAGTGTACCGTGTGGTGCTCACCCGTATGGCCGGTGACTCGAGGCCTTCTAATGGCTTCCGCTCCACGATGGCGGTGCTGGTCCCACGCGTGTGACCGTGCCTTCGGGCTTCTGGGCCAGAGGACCTGAAATCCCCTGCCCGACGGATTCTGCTGCTGGGTAGGAGTTAGTCCCCACAGCCTCGGACTCCGGGTCCGGTAAAGAATCTTCTTAGTCAGGGCGAGCTCTGTAGCTGCCAGCCCCTGACTCCTTGTAACTCTGCTGTTTCCTATGCTGCTTCTCTTCTCCACTCTCCTTGTCTGACTCACCCTGCCTCAGCCCCGGGTTTATACAGGGGAAGTTCTTCCCCTCCCAAGACTGGGCAGGAGGTGTGGCATGCACAGGATCCCTGACCAAAGGACCTCCCACCTGCTCTCAGACATAATATCTCTATCACTGTGGCAACCAGACCCCTGGGGTGTCACAGATACACTGCTGATTTTGCAAGTTTTCCCACCTACAAAGAATGGAGAAGTCTAATTTTTATCGTAGGTACACTTCACCCGTGAGAGACAGAATCTAAAAAAATGCAGAAAATCACATTGTATGATTTTTACATAATTAATTTGCATTTTATTTCATGAAATAAGTATTTGATACAATAAAAAAACATAACTTAATATTTGGTACAGAAACCTTTGTTTGCAATTACAGAGGTCAGACGTTTCCTGTAGTTCTTGACCAGGTTTGCACACACTGCAGCAGGGATTTTGTCCCTCTCCTACATACAGATCTTCACCCGATCTTTCAGGTTTCAGGGCTGTCATTGTGCTAGGCCACTACAGGACCATGAAATGCTTCTTACGGAGCCATTCCTTAGTTGCCCTGGCTGTGTGTTTCGGATCATTGTCATGCTGGAAGACCCAGCCATGACCCATCTTCAATAATCTTACTGAGGGAAGGAGGTTGTTGGCCAAAATCTTGTGATACTGTACAATTGTCTGAACATAGCCTGTGTTTCCAGATGATGTCAAGGGGATAGCTTGTGTGGCGCCCTGCTACGCACAGGTGCCACAGAACCCAGTAGGGTGCATGGATGGACTTCTCCACAAGAGGCCCTCACACATCCACACACCTCCACCCTACCACCTCAGACCACTAGAGGGAGCCCTGATAGGGATATATATATGGAGGGTGGAGCCAGGCAGCTCATTTTAGTGCAGAGTTTAGCCTGAGAGTGTGCTGGCACTTAGACCGTGAAGACGCAGCTCGGTTGCTGCTGAGTAGTGAGGGCCCTGAGTGTGGCCGAAGGCGAGAGGGGAGAAGAAGCAACGAGGGGGCAGAGGAGCGTACCAGGTTCACCCCGAACTATACACCGGACACCGGGTCCGCGCCAACAGGGTCCCTTTATACCCAGTAGGGACCACCGGATACCTGGAGGACTACAAGTCCCAGGTCGACCAACGCTGACTACTGTACTAGGGCTAGGAGTCACGGAGGCCCCAGGGTCCAGGGAGAGTGATCTCCAAGAGAAGGCCCTACCATCAGGTCAGCAGGTGCAAGAGAGAAAGAGAGACAGTAATAAAGCCAGGCCTAGCTCCAGGCAGGTCAGAAGCTTAGCAAGTGAAAGCAACGGATCAGAAGGCCCTATACCCGCTCACTGGGGAGAGTCCAGAAGTGCACCCTTCGTACCAAGTACCCTGGACCATACCTGCATCTACACCAGTAAAGGTACCGAAGCGAACCCCCGTGTGAGTGTCTGTCATTTCTCCCTGAACCGTCCTGGCCATCTCTCACCCGTACCACCATCCATTTTCCCACGCTGCCCTGAGGCCCGCTCCACCTGTGGGGAGTCGTTCCATCATAAGCTGCCCTAACATCTGCCTCAGAGGACTGCTCCGCAACGGCAGCTCCCTTTGGCCGCATTCCACAGGTGGCGTCACGAACACTTTACAAATCCCCTATAAATAATTCCCCATTTTGATAACCGCCCTGGGCCACGGACCAGGCCAGCCACCGTGATATTCTCCCCCTACCGGCAACCACAGGCCCGGCTGCCGAGTACCCCACAGCCCTGGAGGCGCGTCAACCTCTGGCGTCACGAACAGGATTCCGTGCCCGTTGCCACCGGGTACTGTGCGCCTTAAAAGTCTGTAACACTTACTGTGGTGAAGAATTCCCGCCATTTCCGAGGTTTCCCGCCATTATCCGCCATTTTCCCGTCGAAGTGCGGGAAGAAGAGGGGCGTAACCGCTAGAAGCGCATGAAACCCAGGACACGCCCCACCCTTGATGTCGAACCAGGAAGCGTCAGGTCCTGGAAGGAGTCCAGTGGACGCTCTGACTTCAGACGCGAGCGACACAAGGTCCTGCAAGAAGACCGTCGCCCGCGGAGCTGCGGCCTACCTGATTAAAAAAGTGAAGAAGGTAGGCTACGATTTACTAGGGGGGCGCAACCATGGCCGACGACCAGCAAGACACCGGAGCACCGGTTAACGCTCCTGATGCCCAACTTGCGCCCGGTGCTGCTCAGGCCGGAGAGGCCGCCCCACCAGCAGGCCCTTCATACCCATGGCCCTGCCGTATATACCTGGAGCAAAATGGCTTCCCCAGTATGATGGCAAACCAGACACCCTGTCTGGGTTCAAGAGAAAAATATGCGGTGTACTGGACATGTATTCTATGACTGGTAAGCAGAGAGCCGTTGTTGTGCTGGGACAATTGACTGGTGGAGCGGGAAGTTGAAACCTGGCCAGCCGCCGACCAGGAATCGGTATCCACTATCTTTAAGAGACTGCAAACTGTGTTTGAAAACCGCACTGAGACAGATCTCCGGATGAGGTTCTACCACTGTGTCCAGAAACCTGAGGACAGTATCCGGGACTATGCCTGGCGCCTACAGGAAGCCCTGCGGGCCCTGAAACAGGTTAGTCCAGCCAGCATACAATATCAAAATAAAATGCTAACGGAACAATTCATCTGGGGGTTGAGGTCCCAGGAGGAGAGCAGAACTGTACGGTGGTGGGCTTTAGATCATCCAGACGCCACCTTTGACACCCTGAAGGACGTGGCTATTAAGGGTCTACAGCCCCTGGAAACATCAGGGACTGCTATCCAGCATTACCAGGGTGGGGCCACCCCAGTGCCCGCAGCACCCACTGCTCCTTCATTGACGGCTGAAACAAAAATGCAAACAGTGCCCCCTAGCGAGCTGGACAGCCTGCGCTCTGAAGTGCGCAAGCTAAGTAAAACCCTGGCCACTGTCTTGAGCACCCTGCAGCTACGGACGGAGCCCAAGCCGGAAGGAAGCAGCCTACTCGCCGATAGCCCTGAGGATGTCCCCTGGATGAGGAGAAGAAGGAGGACAACGCCACCCCGGAGGAGGACAACGCCACCCCGTGGGAGGACCAATGACCAACGCCGCCCTCCAGGAGACTTCATCTGCTACCGTTGCCACAAGGCAGGCCACGCAGCGCGGAACTGTCCTTTAAACGAGCAAACCCTGGGGCCGAGGGCCGACACCCAGGAGTAAATCAACCAGGCCCATCAAGCTGGTACCATTGGTTCGTAGGAGGGAGGCCTTTCCTGTCCATCGTGCTGGACGGCATTGCTACACCTGCGTTACTGGACACCGGCTCACAGGTAACCATCATACCTGTCTTCTACAAAGGGTACTGGTCCGTAGATGAACTACGCCCGCCAGCCCCGAACCTCTCTGTGTATGCCTCTAACAGCCTTCCTCTTAACCTAGTCGGAGTTAAGGACGTGACAGTGAAGGTGGGGAGAGTGGAACTAAAGGACCAAGGACTGATTGTAGTAGAATCTAACCCTGGTGATACAGACTTGTATATGATACTTGGTACGAATATTGTTGGTAACTGTTTGGGAGAAGTGTTGTTTTTGCTCCAACAGATTGCTGACACTGCCAAACCAGGGCAGAGGAAGGTGCTCCAGAGAGAGATTCGAGTCCTCCTGTACCAGCAACAGGTAAAGCTAACAGGTGGTGAGATTGGTAATGTACGGGTGACAGACCCGATACCCATTGTGATCCCCCGAATGAGTGAGATGCTGATTTGGTGTAGGGCAGCAATAGGTCTCAAGGGGCAGAACTACCAGGTGGTAGTGGAGCCCATTAGCTCAGAGCACAGACCTACACTCTTAACTGCTAGAGGGGTAGTTGATGTACGCAATGGGAGGGTACCCATACGTCTCCTAAATTGTGGGGAGGAGGAAGTTAAATTACCAAGATATGCCACTGTTGCCAGAATGTATACTGTGAATGATGACGCCATACACACAGTAGAGTCTTTAACCTCATCAGACACAGTGGAGGGTAATGACTCAGAAACCCAGGTGGGGGATTGGTGTCAACAGCTCCATGTTGGGACTGACACCACTCCTGTCCATCAAAAACAAGGTGTACACAGGGTGGTCCAGGAATACGAACAGGTATTCAGCAAACACCCACTTGATTTTGGGAGGATCAAAGGGGTACAACACCATATACCCACAGGTGACCATCCATCCATCAAAGAACGTTACAGGCCCATACCACCAGCACACTACCAGAAAGCTAAGGAAATGTTGCATGACATGAAGAAAGCAGGGGTAATAAGAGATAGCTGTAGCCCCTGGGCAGCTCCCCTGGTCCTGGTCAGGAAAAAGGATGGAAGCATGAGGATGTGTGTAGATTACAGACAGGCAAAGCTCATAACATATAAAGATGCATACCCTTTGCCCCGTATAGAGGAATCCCTGGCTGCACTAAAGTCTGCAAATTACTTCTCTACCCTTGACCTCACTAGTGAGTACAGGCAAGTAACAGTTGCTGAGGAGGACCGGGAGAAGACGGCCTTCATTACCCCGATGGGGCTCTGCGAGTTCAACAGTATGCCGTTTGGACACTGCAATGCCCCTGGAACGTTCCAGAGATTGATGGAGTGCTGTTTGGGACACCGTACCTTCGAGACCGTGCTGCTATACCTGGATGATGTGATAGTGTACTCCAAGACGTATAAGGACCATTTGAAGCACCTGGCAGAGGTATTTGAAGCATTGTCCCGGTATGGGATGAAATTGAAGCCTTCCAAGTGCCACCTGCTCAAACAGAAGGTTCAGTACCTAGGGCACATCATCAGTCCAGAAGGAGTAGCACCAGACCCGGAGAAGGTCACTGCCATCCAGAAATGGCCGGAACTGAACAATCTCAAGGAGGTACGTCAGTTCCTGGGACTGGTCGGGTATTACCGGAGGTTTGTAAAGGACTACACCAAGAAGGAAGCTCCTTTGCAAAATCTCCTGGTAGGAAAGTCCAACAGAGTCAAACCCCCCCCTTCCAGTGGGGTAAAGAGCAGACTGAGTCCTTTGCAGTGATGAAAGAGATCCTGACTGGCGAAGAAATCCTGGCCTACCCTGACTTCAGCCAACCTTTCCTGCTGTACACTGATGCCAGCAACGAGGGACTAGGAGCTGTGTTAAGCCAGAAGCAGTATGGCAAAGAGAAGGTGATTGCCTATGCCAGCAGGAAGCTCCGTCCTACCGAGAGGAATCCAGAAAACTATAGCTCCTTCAAGTTGGAGCTCCTGGCCTTGGTCTGGGCCATCACTGAAAGATTCAAGCACTACCTGGCCTCCACTAAGTTCATGGCCTATACTGACAACAACCCCTTGACACATCTAGAGACAGCCAAGTTGGGAGCCATGGAACAGCGTTGGATGGCCCGACTGTCAAACTATCAGTTCACCATCAAGTACCGGGCAGGCCACAAGAACGCCGATGCCCTATCCAGAATGGATAGGGTCAGTGGATGACCTGGAGGAGATTGAGCTACCTGCCTTCCACAGAAATGGGATGGTCCACGAGCAGCGCACCTTCAGGAGGTATCGTGGTAAGACACTAAACCCTTTACCTCATCATAGTTGAAAGGAGACCCAGGACAGCAACCCGGTTGTCAGCCGTATCAAAGAACTGATAACCCAGGAAGGTTCCTCCCTGGAGAAGGACGCTCCTCCACAAGCCAAGATACTGTGGAATGAGAGAAGCGGCTGTTCATCTATAGAGAGAAGCTGTGCCGAAGGTATTTCAACCCTAGGACCCATGAGATGGTATGACAGATCGTAGTGCCCAGGACAGACATCCAGATGGTGTTGGAGGCCTACCACGATCAAGCAGGGCACTTTGGCTGGAAGAAGCTTTAAACCTTCCTGAAGAGTCGGTTTTATTGGGTTGGAATGCGGAGTTCCATAGAGAGGTGGTGCCGGGATTGTGGACCCTGTAGCCTCAGAAGAAAAGACTACAGCAGCCAGAAAGCAACCTTGCAGTCCATCAAGACAACCCAGCCCCTGGAGATCGTCGCTCTGGATCACGTCAAGCTGTCACCCAGCAGGTCAGGCTACTCTTATGCTCTGACCATGGTGGATCACTACTCCCGGTTCCTGGTGGTAGCCCCCGTCAAGGATCTGACGGCAGAAACTGCAGCAAGGAAGTTCAAAGCATTCTTCTTCAGGCCCCATGGATACCCGGATAAGGTGCTGACGGATCAAGGCCTTGCCTTTGAAACCGAGCTGTTCAAAGAGTTTTTCCATCTGTACAGGTGTAAGAAGATTCGGACTACGCCGTACCACCCTCAAACTAATGGTCTATGTGAAAAGATGAACAATATCGTCATAGACCTGCGGAAGACCTTACCTCTAGAAGAAAGGAATCAGTGGCCAGACAAACTACCTAACCTGGTAGATCTGTTCAATCATATACCTGTGAGTTCCACCAATTGTACTCCAGCGTACCTCATGAGAGCAAGACCCAGAAAGTTGCCCATGGACCTTGAGCTTGGAGTGGTAGAGCCAGAAGCAGACATGTCTACTGAAGACTGGGATATGACCTGACAGGAGCAGTACAAGAGAGTACAGGCCTGTGTCAAAGAGAGTCTAAATAGGGTGAGAGATAAGCAGGAAGCACAGTACAACAAGAGTGCACCTGCAGAACCCTTAACACCTGGAGAAGTTGTACTGAAGCGAAAGAGAAGAAACCACAAGCTTGATGACCAGTGGGAAAGAGAGCCTTACACTGTGTTGGATTCCAGGTTTCGACAATAGAAAAACCTGTCTAATCAGTAAAGATGGAGGTAAGACAGCTGTAACAGTTTCAAGAGACCACTTGAAGTTGTGTCCTTGTCTATTGAAGCCACAGGAAGAAGTACCTCTTATAGTGACTGAAGAACCCAAAGAAGATGTACTCCATACTGTCTTAGGGGATTTCCCGGCAGATTGGCCTCAACTGGATGGAGCCGTAATAATACCCATGATGCACTTCTACCAGCAGCCAGAAGACCCGCCACTGCAATTAAGACCTGTAAGTGCCCCAGAAGAGCCTGCTCAGGAAGAAGGATCACCAGTAGAAGCAGAGCCAGTAGGCCCAGCAACAAGTGTACTTGCCAGTCCCATCGAGAGGTTAAGACAGTTCTACAATTTGCCCACACGTAGATCTGACAGGGTATCAGACAGTGCAAACACAGACATCAACAACACCCCAGTACTACGTAGGTCAACACGCAGTACAAAAGGCCAGATCCCTGCCAGGTATAAGGAATAAGTTAGAAATACCTGCCGTGTAAATAGTTACCCAGTGGGGTATTGCCTACTAATGTTTATTGTATAAACTGAAATTAAATATATGTGTTTAGTTACCCGTAAGGGTATAAAGACTCGTAGGCTGAGGACTGTGAGCAGCCCAAAAACTGTTCCTATACATAGCTGCACTACCTGGAGTGCCCCGTAAGTGACCACAGAACAAAAGCCCGTTTGGCGTGGCCGAAGACGTGGTCCAACACCTGGATCACCTATGTCCTGTAGCCATGCCCAGGCCCTACGTTGAGAGTTTTCAGGTGGGTCCCTCATGGTCTTTCTTCGGTGAAATGGACACCAGGTTGCGGGACTTAATGTAACTTTATTAATGTTGTCATACTTGTTGTTATTATAATTGTTATTTGTTAACCTGTTACAAAATGCTTCAGTCCAGGAGTACTGAATTGTACTAGGGGGGAATGTGGCGCCCTGCTATGCACAGGTGACACAGAACCCAGTAGGGTGCATGGATGGACTTCTCCACAAGAGGCCATCACACATTCACATACCTCCACCCTACCACCTCAGACCACCAGAGGGAGCCCTGATAGGGATATATATATGGAGGGTGGAGCCAGGCAGCTCAGTTTAGTGCAGTGTTTAGTCTGAGAGTGTGCTGGCACTTAGACCAGTGAAGACGCAGCTCGGTTGCTGCTGAGTAGTGAGGGCCCTGAGTGTGGCCGAAGGCGAGAGGGGAGAAGAAGCAACGAGGGGGCAGAGGAGCGTACCAGGCTCACCCTGAACTATACACCGGACACCGGGTCCGCACCAACAGGGTCCCTTTATACCCAGTAGGGACCACCGGATACCTGGAGGACTACAAGTCCCAGGTCGACCAACGCTGACTACTGTACGAGGGCTAGGAGTCACGGAGGCCCCAGCGTCAAGGGAGAGTGATCTCCAAGAGAAGGCCCTACCATCAGGTCAGCAGGTGCAAGAGAGAGAGAGAGACAGTAATAAAGCCAGGCCTAGCTTCAGGCAGGTCAGAAGCTTAGCAAGTGAAAGCAACTGATCAGGAGGCCCTATACCCTCTCACTGGGGAGAGTCCAGAAGTGCACCATTCGTACTGAGTACCCTGGACCATACCTGCATCTACACCAGTAAAGGTACCGAAGCGAACCCCCGTGTGAGTGTCTGTCATTTCTCCCTGAACCGTCCTGGCTGTCTCTCACCCGTACCACCATCTATTTTCCCACGCTGCCCTGAGGCCCGCTCCACCTGTGGGGAGCCGTTCCATCATAAGCTGCCCTAACATCTGCCTCAGAGGACTGCTCTGCAGCTGCGGCTCCCTTTGGCCGCATTCCACAGGTGGCGTCATGAACACTTTGCAAATCCACTATAAATAATTCCCCTTTTTGTTGACCGCCCTGGGCCACGAACCGGGCCAGCCACCGTGATATTCTCCCCCACCGGCATTCATAGGCCCGGCTGCCGAGTACCCCACAGCCCTGGGGGGCGTCACTTGTATTAGTAAGAACTCTGTCCAAGCCAAAGGTTAGAAGAGGCTTCTGTGTCCAGACCAGTGTCAGACTCGGGTGCCAAGAACACTCCAGTAACATGGACTCTAGGGGTTCACTGTTCATTTACATGCAAATGTTACATTATCTTATTTCACAAGTTTACCTATGTTACTATATAATAATAAGCTAGGCAGTTTGTTAGGTGAATAGTGAGATGCTGCTTCTGTCTGTACATAGTGAATCAAGTGTATTGTACCAACTACTGCTCGTATCGTGGGGTGGGTGGCCTCTCTTGCACTGAGGCCTACTGGGGGATTCACCTGTTCTCCGATGGGCCAGTCCGAGTCTGCTTCAGGCTAACGGCAGGTAGCCTAAGAGGCAAAAGTAATTACAATTTAGAGATAAAGTGCGGAATACAAAATAAGAGACACTGTCCAGGCCTTTTTATAGAGGCACTATATGACAATATTCATAAAGGTACTGTGTTTTGCACAAGGTGTATTTAGGGAGGTTTATGAAACTGTCCAACTGCCCAGTTTTCCTAATTGTGCCTCAATATTCATCTGGGCAGAGTTGAAAAATTGTCTGTATCTGGACAACACGTCACTACTGTATATTTCCATTTATATAGTATTATATTACATAGAAAAAAATATTTATATAGAAACACTTGTCTGATAATAATTCACGTATTCAGTAGAAGTGAAGCCATAATGGAATCGCAGCAATAAATAGAAAGGTTATCTAATTCTACTACCCATTTGTCTAAGAATCGAGATGACTCAGCTTTTCTATAAACTGTCTTCGAAAATGAAAGAGCCTCAACTCAGTTCTACCTCATAGACTAATATCGGTCCACCGAAAAACTTCGCTTGAGGGGTGTGAAACAGCCATGTACTTCTCAGCAAAGCTCTAAGTGACCACAAAGATTCCAGGAAGCCCAATGTAAAATACATTAACTTTTTCACTTCAGGTAAAGTTCTTGCTGTCAAAAGTCGGTGACACAACTTTAGGATACAGGGAAAAATAAATTTCAGTATAAATTAATTTATTATCCCAAGCAATAATGTGTTATGTCATGACCTTTTTCAGCCATTGTATGTTACGATCTCTCTCTATCTCCTTGTACAGTGTTGATGTGTTACACACTTGATTTTCACGGGCAGCATGGTGGCTCAGTGATTAGCACTGTAGCAGGCAGGTGGCTCGGTGGTTAGCACTGTAACCTTGCTGCGCTGGTGTTCTGGGTTCAAATCCCACAACGGACAACATCTGTAAGGTTTTTGTATGTTCTCCCTGTGTTCCTGTGTTTGCATGGATTTCCTCCATGTTCTACTGTTTCCTCCCACACTCCAAAGACATAATGATCTAGAATTGGATTTGGAATCTAGATTGTGAGCCCCAATGGTGACAGTAATGATGGGCTCTGCATAGTGCTGTGGAATTAACAGCGCTATGGCCACTGATTAGCTGCGGAGGACATGTGACTCAACAATGTCACAACATCTACTGGGAATAGTGCCACAGCTGTGAGAGGTTAGCATCCATTGCTTTTATTATAACTGGGTTTCTTAATTGATTAAGCAGGGATGGTCCAGTATTGGGAAAACCGCTTACTGTTATAAATTATGCCTGTTAACCAAATATTCTTACAGTCAAACACTGCAACATGTTGCTTTTTCACGTGTATATATTGTGGTAACGCGACTTGCTCAGCTATCCAGACGCAGACACATTACACACAGTTCGGGCTAAACTTCCTGCGGGTTTATTGAGCGGCATAAACTCCAACAGCGTCCCATAAAAATAAACACTCCCTCTCGGGGTTAACGGGAAAACAAAAGATAAAGTATAACAGAGTCCTTTAACCAGCGAGGCTCTGCCTGCTGCAGGTAGCACAGTGAAGTCTCAGCAACACCAGTCCTCACAGCCCAACACAGCTTGGAGACTTCCCTCTCCAGACCACATACTCCAGCCAGGAAACAAAATTGACTGAGCAGTTAAACCTTGCTCCGCCACATCCTGAGGGGAGGTAGGGGGAATGGCTTCCCACCCTCTTTGCCATTCCCTTAAAACCACACCCTTTAAGAGAGTTAACCCCCAGCATATAACATGCTGGCAGAAATTTAGTAGGCTTCAGTTCACACAGGAGAGCAACCTGAGTGACGCATACCTTCCCTCGTACATCACACCAGTGACTCTGTCAGAATATATACAAGTGCTTCTAATTAGAATATCATCAAAAAGTTAATTTATTTCAGTTCTTCAATACAAAAAAGTGAAACTCATATGGTACATAAATTCTTTACAAACAGAGTGATCGATTTCAAGTGTTTATTTCTGTTAAAATTGATGATATGTACCTGGGGGACTTTTTTGCACCAAAACATTTTTTGTGCTGTTCCCTATTTTTGTTTCTTGTCTATTACCTGCCTGGAAGCGTGCACAATGTTTGGATATGGCTACTGCTAAACTGGATATGCCTGATGTTTTTTGTTATACCATGGAAGATGAGGAGAGGACCCTTGGAGGAATAAAGGGAGAGGCGACGTTCCTGGACACACCGTCTTCTTCAGATTTGAAACACAAGTATAGCGTAGAAACAAAATTATTACTCACACTCCAACTCCATTTAATGACTTTGAAAGAATATTTTAAAAACAGAAGAATTCCTAGAGGTCTAAGATCTAATATTCATCCAAATTTATTTATGAACAATAGTGTTTTTCGTGATAAATTTTTGTCTCTATCTAACAAATAGGCTACGGATATATTACTTCTGAATATGGAATTTTTACAAGAGGAAATTTCAATCTTGAGTGTTAGTGTTTTGGATATAGAGATTAAATTAAAGGAACTGGTGAATCCTGAGACATGGTCGAAATTTAAAGAGGCAGTTGATGCACGGCTACAAAAATTAAAACTGATTTAGAAGAAACTAAGAGACATAAGTAGACCAGGGATGTAGAGGACTACCGATTGGGTAACATCTATGTCTGGCAGAAAAGTGGAGGCAGAACTGTCTTTGATAAAATATCATACAATAGATCAGGTGGTTATACTCTCTCTAGGAACAGTCTTGATGTTTATAATACCTTATATTTTTCAAACCATATTTCCAGAAAAAGTGATGGAAACGGAAGACAACGGAGGACAAGAAGAGGTGGAAGGAAACACAATTGTGGAGAAAAGAGAAACAAGACAAAGGGTGAATCCATTAAAACAGACAACCATGAGGACAAAGGAACAGAATTGGGAGTTAATCTCTCTTCTAAAACCCTGTCTAGGGATGCGATTGATGATTTGTCCAAGGGTTTATCATTTCGTTTTAATACTCATGTGGAATGGTTTTAACTTGAAACTGAATTATCTAAGTTTGTCAGATCCATAAAATTAAAATATTGGTATGGTAGAAGTGATAAAAAAAAAAAATCGATATCACCAAAAGTGTTTTAAGGTTACACGATGTGAAGCTCAGCAACAGGAGTGATTTTGTACCTTTAGTTAATGTGCCCGGCATAGAAGCCTATATTACCGCAGTAAATAGAGATATTGAGGATTTGAAACGGTCTTACACTAGGAATACTTTTAGTCATCCAAATTTTACCAAGAATGATTATAAAGCATTAGATTCCTTGATCCATGATGGCAACCTCACGATTAAACCCACTGATAAGGGGGGGTGGGCAGTCGTCGTCATGGATACAGTTAAATATATAGCTGAAATAGAGAGACAATTGTCAGACACTGAGGTTTATGAGGAATTAAATGAGGATCCTAAGTATGTGATTATGAGGAAAATTAAATCTATCTTGGATGAAGCTATCCATCAAAACATCATAGATGAAGATTTGTATAAATTTCTTATGCATGATAATCCGGTGACATCGGTGATATACATGCTTCCTAAAAAGTTTGCCCAATTTTTCGGACTGACTGACCTTCATTTCTTAAAGTAATGATGGCCACTTGTTTTTCTTTACTTAGCTGCTTTTTTCTTGCCATAATACAAATTCGAACAGTTTATTCAGTAGGACTATCAGCAGTGTATCCACCAGACTTCTGCACAACACAACTGATGGTCCCAACCCCATTTATAAGGCAAGAAATCACACTTATTAAACCTGACAGGGCACACCTGTGAAGTGAAAACCATTTCCGGTGACTACCTCTTGAAGCTCATCAAGAGAATGCCAAGAGCGTGCAAAGCAGTCATCAAAGCAAAAGGTGGCTACTTTGAAGAACCTAGAATATAAGACATATTTTCAGTTGTTTCACACTTTTTTGTTAAGTATATATTTCCACATGTGTTAATTCATAGTTTTGATGCCTTCAGTGTGAATGTACAATTTTCAAAGTCATGAAAATACAGAAAAATCTTTAAATGAGAAGGTGTGTCCAAACTTTTGGTCTGTACTGTATGTGTCCCACCACTTCAAACATGTCCGGGGGTGGTGGAGATACATAGATGATGTCCTCCTCCTATGGTCTGGATCTATGGAGGAATTGGTGGAATTCCATGTCTTTTTGAATTACTTGGATAATGATATCAAATTTATGCTTTTGAGCTCAGAGGCAGAGATACAATTCTTGGATGTCCTAATTAAGTATGAGAATCATAAGTTGAGTACAGAGTTATTTGTTAAACTGACAGACAGGAATAATATGGTACGGTATGATAGTCATCACCCACGTAGAATGGTGGACTCCATACCATACAGTCAGTTGTTAAGAGTTAGGAGAATTGTAAGTAACAAAGATAGACTTGGGACTGCTTTGGATTCTATGGTCGACAGATTTAGGGAGAGAAAGTATCCCAAAAAACTGTTGAATAAGATAAGAGAGATAAGGTTGATCGTACTAACCTTTTGGATAAAAAAATCAGTGGGAATACTATCTTGGAGAGAGTTCCATTGGTGACCACTTTCTGTGAGCAGAGTAAGTGTGTGGCCAGTATTGTCAAAAGACATTGGCCTATGTTAAATAAATGTTTGCCGGAAATTGAGGAGTTCAAAATGCCCCCGTTTATTTCATATAAGAGTGCTAAGAACATTAGAGACAGGTAATAAGGGTGGATGTTGGTCCTCAGAGGGTAATAACTCAAGGGTCACTAACTGGGAAGCAGAGATTTTGTTGTTTCCCATGTCTCAATTTTGTCAATTGTCCAAATATGCTAAAAGGGGATAAAGTTCAACATCTAACAAGTGGAGTAATGTATACAATTAAACATTATCTCACATGTTCTTATGATCACATAATTTATCTATTACAGTGCCCATGTAGTTTGCAATATATCGGTGAGATGACTATAGATTTTAAGACCAGGATGACCAATCATAGACATTCTATTAGGAAGAAAAGACTCGATTTACCGGTTTCTAAACACTTTACAAGAAGGGACATCTTGAGAAACAATTGAAGTTTAGGATTATTGACCATATACCCCCACTTAGAAGAGGAGGAGACAGGGTGCGCCTTCTCAAGATTAGGGAACTTGAATGGATTAGTAGACTCAGCACTTTGAAACCACGTGGTCTTAATGTTGACTTTAAATTGAGTGTGATCCTCTAGGAACAGTCATTTGCCTAATATTCTCTCTTTTGGTGAATTTTTTTGTTAAGCATTGTATAAGTTTTAGTTGTTTTTACTAATTATTATTTTTTCTTTGATTTTTAGATCAGCTGTTGTTGTGGGACAATGGAGGACATGATTCATAGTCGTTCACCATCCAATGTTCACCATCCAACCTGACGGAACTGGAGAGGATCTGCAAGGAAGAATGGCAGAGGATCCCCAAGTCCAGGTGTGAAAAACGTGTTGTATCTTTCCCAAGACTCATGGCTGTACTAGCTCAAAAGGGTGCTTCTACTCAATACTGAGCAAATAGTCTGAATACTTATGACCATGTGTGTAGCGTCGGCGTCCCTGCCTCCTGCTAGGCAGGGACTTCGTTCCCCTCACCTCTCCGCTCCGTGCCCGGCGTCCTCCTCCCGCTCTGCTGGCAGCGCGCGCTGCTTCCCGGTCAGCGTGCTTAGGGCGCGCGCTCCCTCTCTCTTAAAGGGGCCGCGCGCGCCGTCCTAAGGAGTCCCCGGCCAATGGCCGGAGGATCTCACCATATATAAGGCACCTCCTCCAAAATGGAGGTGCCCGAGCAATGTTGTTGCAAAGCCTTTCAACTCTGCTTCAGCCCTCAGGTCCCATTGCCAGCTTGTTTTCCAGTGCTGTCTACCTGCTTGCAATCCTGCGGTCCGACAGTCTGCCTACCAGCATCTGCCAGTCTGTCTATGGATCAGTCCGCCTGCGGACCAGGAAGCACCTGCCAGATACCTGCCTGATACCTGCCTGATACCCGTCTACCTGCTTGTAATCCTGCAGTCCGACAGTCTGCCTACCAGCACCTGCCAGTCTGTCTATGGATCAGTCCGCCCGCGGACCAGGAAGCACCTGCCAGATACCTGCCTGATACCTGCCTGACACCTGCCTGCCTGCCAGCCTGTCCAGAGACTCTTACCCGCTCACTTGGGAGCGCTCACCTGCTACCCGCCTGCTAGCCTACCTGGAGGCTTAGCCGTCACTTGCTGTGACCACCTGCCTGTCCAGAGACTCTTACCCTGCTGTCACTTGCCGTGACCACCTGCCTGTCCAGAGACTCTTATCCTGCTGTCACTTGCCGTGACCACCTGCCTGTCGAGAGACTCTTACCCTGCTGTCACTTGCCTTGACCACCAGCCTACACAGTCCCAGATGCTAAAGAAAATGAATATTCACTGCTCCCCACGCCCATGGGGCGTGGGGAGCACTGAATATTCATGCTCCTTAATAGCAGCACACAGTGCAGCTGCAGCGCGGCTCCTGCTGCTGCCGGAATCGCCTGTGCCCGCTGTTAAAGGGCATGAATATTCAACTTCTCTCCACGCCCGTGGGGAGGGGGTGAATATTCATGCCCTTCAATAAGCGGGCACACGCGATAGCCTGGCAGCAGCAGGAGCCGCAGCTCGGCTACGCTGTGTGCCGGCTATGAAGGAGAGTGAAGTCATTGCTCCCCGCGCACACAGTCCCGGCGTGGGGAGCAGTGACTTCCGGCAGCTGATCTCTCCATGTGAGCCGCGCATGGCAGAGACGCCATGCGTGGCTCGCATGGAGAGATCAGTGCGGGCAGACCGGACGCAGCGCTGGAGGAGAGAAGAAAGGTGAGTAGGAGTGTTTATTTTTTTTTATGTGCAGCCTGATGGGGATTAGGGGGACCATGCATACTAGGATAAGGATGAGGAATGCCATGCATACCAGGATAGGGATTAGGGGTGCCATGCATACCAGGATAGGGATTAGGGGTGCCATGCATACCAGGATGGGGATTAGGGGTGCCATGCATACCAGGATGGGGATTAGGGGTGCCATGCATACCAGGATGGGGATTAGGGGTGCCATGCATACCAGGATGGGGATTGTGGGTGCCATGTATACCAGGACAGGAATGAGGGGTGCCATGCATACCAGGAAAGGGATGAGGGGTGCCATGCATACCAGGACAGGGATGAGGGGTGCTATGCATACCAGGATGGGGATTGCTGTGCCATGCATAACAGGATAGGGATTGCTGTCCATGCATACCAGGATAGGGATGAGGGGTGCCATGCATACCAGGACAGGGATGAGGGGTGCCATGCATACCAGGATAGGGATGAGGGGTGCCATGCATACCAGGATAAGGATGAGGGGTGCCGTGCATACCAGGATGGAGGGGTTCCATGCATACCAGGATGGAGGGATGCCAGGCATACCAGGATGGGGATGGGGACCACGTATAAAAGGAAGGAGGGGGCATATATATCAGGATGGGGGATATTGTCAGAATTGGGGGACATTACCCCTATACCAGTGTCAGCACAAGACCGCCTCCCCCTTAAAAGTGCATCATGAACACATTTTTTGCTTACATTTTTTTTTTTTATTTTCCTCCTCTAAAACCTAGGTGCGTCTTATGGTCCGGTGCGTCTTATAGTTAGAAAAATACGGTACTTTAACGAGAAAAAAAAATAACTCTTCAGAATTTACCAAATGGCTGCAATGAAACAAAGTGTGAAAAATTTAAAGGGGTCTGAATATTTTCCGTATCCACTGTGTATATATATATATTTATACATATTGTGACAGAGCCACAGGCAGAATACTGGAGGAGAGATATCTGTCATTGAGGCTATTAGCTTCAGTGATGTGAAACATGGAAGTTTCTCCTGCACATTAGGTGCAGAGAGGGTTAATAGCCAGGTTTACAAGGGCATGCTTTACAGGTGGATGACTGAGTGCTGGGAGGGCATCATCTACCCTATCTCTTCTCCATGGCGTAGTTTGGGGCTATAAAGAGCCAGCCTTTTGACTCAGGAGGTGTTCAGTACCTGGAGGCCAGCTCCAGAGAGAGGAGCTCGTGTTTATTTGTGCTAAGCTGAACCGTGTAGGTTTCTTTTGCTGATCCTGAGTGGCGGGACCCCGGCCGGTGCAAGGACTTTGCTGGACACTTTCTTAGTTTGTTTTGCCATTATGCCAGACGGGCTATCTTTATGTTTCATGAACTTTGCATAGGTTTATGCTACTAAATAAACCAACTGAAAATTTAAAGAGACAGCATAACTCCCAGCGAACACATGTGACTGTTACAAGAGGTGCTGCATGTCCTGGGTGAAGGCGGCCGTAATCCAGCAAGTGACGCTGAACAAATTGGAGGATCTGCTTAAGTATTTGTTGCAGGCACAGCAAATGCAGCACCAGCAGAGCATGCAGCAGCACCTGCATAGCCAGCAGAACATGCAGCAGCAGCACTGGGAGCAGCTGCAGAGCCAGCAGAACATACAGCAGCAGCAACGGGAGCAGCAGCATGAGATAAATAAACTTCTGATGCCGCAAATCCAACAGCAGGAAAGACAGATGGAACTCCTAGCAGAGCAGATCCGTGGCAGGATAACTTCTCCACTCCCAGATCCACGTGAAGAGCATTACAAAAGAAGACCCGGGGGGGTGACACTGAGGCCTTCCTGACTGCCTTTGAAAGGGTGGCGGAGCAGGAGAGCTTGCCTCCGGAGCAGTGGGCAGAGGTGCGGGCACCATATTTAACAGGGGAGCCACAGAAGGCCTACTATCACCTGGCGTTGCAAGACGCAAAAGAGTATTCAAAGATAAAAACTGAAATTTTGGCCTGCTTGGGGGTAACAATGTCTGTCAGAGCACAGCATGTCCACCATTGGGCATATCACCGCGAGAAACCCCCTCGCTCCCAAATGTTTGACTTACTGCACCTGGTCCAAAAATGGCTGCAGTCTGAGTCCTCTACACCTGCGCAGATGGTTATGGACCGGTTTGTACATTTTCTGCCAAAACCAATACAGGCTTGGGTTGCCCAGGGTGATACCCGGGACACTGATGAACTGATCGAACTGGTTGAGAGGTAACAGGGGGCCGAGGTTTCCTTGGGAAGGCAACCTACTCCTTACTGGGGAACTCATTAGGGGGCAGAGGCCCAAAAAGGGGTGGGGTGTCCAAGATCCAAAGGGCCGAGGGAGATGGTGCCCAAGGTCCCTACAGGAGAGATTATTTGTGAAGGTGTCACGGCCCCGGCCATATAGCTGCCCGCTGCCCTCTGACCTCTGAACAAATGGACTGTAGCCTGGGACGCCGCTGTTCCTACTATGCCTACCCCGCCTGCAGTGTGGACTATCAGCCTGGTGAGGGGCCACAGTCATGTCCCGTGACCATTAATGAGGTACTGGTGGCAGGACTCCAGGACTCAGGGAGTTTGGTGACTTTGATAAGGGCCACACTCCCCCACCAGTTGATCCCCGGGAAAAACGTGGGTGTCTGCTGTATTCACAAGGACGCCAAAGACTACCCTGTTGCCAGAGTGACTATAAAAAATTACTGTGGCGCCGAGTCCCATGAGGTGGGAGTAGTTAAGGACTAGTGATGAGCGAGCACTAAAATGCTCGGGTACTCGTTGCTCAGGTCAAGTAACGAGTACAAGGTAAGTCTATGGGAAACTCGAGCATTTTTCCGGGGGCCTCCCCCCGGCGGTCTGCAGAGGGCTTAAAAATTGCCCAAATCTCCTATAGTGGTAATGCCCATGCAGTGACTGCAAGGGCTGCCAAAATTTTGAAAAAAAAAACAATAAAAATTTAAATACATATAGAGGTGGGCCTCAGTAACAACATGTTCCCATTAGAAAGGAGTGGGTCTGGTATACAGTGTTAGGGTATGTAGTGAATCCAACGGCTGACAAAATTTAGGAAACCCAATAACAATTTAAAGACACATAGAGCAGGGCCACAGTAACGGCATGTTTCCATTAGAAAGGAGTGGGTCTCCCATACTGTTCTTGCTTATGCAGTGACTGCAACAGCTGCCAAAAATTTTCGAGGAACTCCAATGCCCCTTGCAAGAGACATAGAGGTCAGAGGGCCTCCTTAAAACAATGTTCCCATTATTAGGAAATGGGTCTCACATACTGTTTGCCTATGCAGTGAATGCAATGGCTGGCAAAAATTTGGAGGAACTCCAACGCCCCTTGCAAGAGACGTAGAGGTCGGAGGGCCTCCTGAAAACAATGTTCCCATTATTAAGAAGCGGGTCTCCCATACTGTTTGACTATACAGTGACTGCAACAGTTGGTAAAAAATTGGAGGAACTCCAATGCCACTTGCAAGAGACGTAGAGGTCGGAGGGCCTCCTGAAAACAATGTTCCCATTATTAGGAAGTGGGTCTCCCATACTGTTTGCCTATGTAGTGAATGCAATGGCTGCCAAAAATTTGGAGGAACTCCAATGCCCTTGCAAGAGACGTAGAGGTCGGAGGGCCTCCTGAAAACATTGTTCCCATTATTAGGAAGTGGGTCACTCATACTGTTTGCGCATGCAGTGGCTGCAATAGCTGCCAAAAATTTGGAGGAACTCCAATGCCCCTTGCAAGAGACGTAGATATGGTGATATGGTAGATATGGTGGTGGAGGATGAGGATGAGGAGAAGGAGGAGGACACAAGTAAAAAGACAAAATCAGGAAGCGTATAACCATGTTTGGGTGTGAAGACAGAGGTGCATGGGAATAGAGTTAGACCTCTCAAAAAAAAGACACTGTATTTGTGTTTATGTTATGCTGCTATCATTTGGTGGCGTTGAGTCGGGCCCAATCCAGCCCTTGTTCATTTTTATAAGAGTCAGCCTGTCAGCAATTTCAGTTGACAGGCAGATGTGCCTATCAGTTATAATGGTATAATATCAGTTGTACCAGCGGCACTAAAAACCCGCTCTGACAAAACGCTAGCGGCAGGGCAGGCCATGACCTCCAAGGCATAGAGAATCAGTTCATGCCACGTGTCCAGCTTGGATACCCAGTAATTATAAGCCACAAAGGAATCATGGAGGACGTTGGTACGGTCAGCCAGGTACCCCCTCAGCATCTTCTGAAACTTTTCCCTCCTTGTGAGAGTACCTGCGCCTCAAGGCCTGTGCGATGGAAGGGTCTGAAAAAACTGTCCCAGAACTTTGACAGTGTTCCCCTGCCTCTGCTGGATTGGATTTGTGTCTCTCTCGCTTGTACTCCTTGGTTGTCCAACGAACTATGACCTCTGCCGCCAGCGTTTTCAGATGGGAATTTTTTTAATAATTCCGCAACAAGGACATTCTGGTACAGCCCCTGTCCGGCGTGGGAATAAGAGACAGAAAGTTCTCCTTGTAGCGTGGGTCTAGAAGTGTCACCAACCAGTAATAACTGTCACCCAAAATGTGGAAACTAGCTCCTGTTTTTCCTCCTCCTCCTCCTCTTCCTCATTGTCACTCAATCCACGTTGGCATGAGATGAGGCTGAGCTGTGTGGAATCACCCTGTATGGTTCCTTGCTCCATCTTATCGTGCTCCACCTGCAATGCATCCTCTTTAATTGTGAGCAGAGAACATTTCAGAAGACAGAGAAGCGGGATGGTGACGCTAATTATGGCGTCATCGCTGCTCATCATTTTGGTGGAGTCCTCAAAGTTTTGGAGGATGGTACAGATGTCTGACATCCATGTCCACTCCTTAGGTCTTATGTGTGGAGTCTGACCTGAATACCTACGGCCTTGTTGATGCTGGTAATCAACAACTGCCCTCTTCTGCTCACAAATCCTTCCCAACATCTGTAATGTAGAGTTCCAACGCATGGGGACATTGCACACCAGTCAGTGAGCTGGAAGCTGCAAACGCTGCTGAAGCACAGCAAGGGCGGCGGAAGCTGTAGCTGACTTTCTAACATGGGCACATATGCGGCATACTTTGGCAAGCAGATCTGGCAGATCCAGGTAGGTTTTGAGAAACTGCTAAACCACGAGGTTAAGCACATGGGCCAGGCATAGTACATGTGTGAGATCGCCTCGCCTCAGACTCGCCATCAGATTCCGGCCATTGTCACACACGACCATGTCTGGCTGTAGGGTCAGCGGTGGGAGGCACAGATCTGCCTGCTCTCTCAGAGCTGTCCACAACTCTTCAGCATTGTGCGGTTTGTCACCTAAGCATATTAGCTTCAGCACAGCCTGTTGCCTCTTTGCCGAGGCAGTGCTGCAGTGCTTCCAGCTTGTGACTGATGTGGTCATTTCGGAGATGGAGGCTGAAGAGGAGGAGGAGGCTGAGGAAGATGAGGTGCAGGAGCTGTAGACCGTGGGGGCAACCCTGATTGACCTAGGGCCCACAATCCTTGGCATCGGGAGGACGTGTTCCGTCCCAAGGTCCGACTGGGTCCCGGGTTCCACTATGTTAACTGTAGCATCGGCGTCTCTGCCCCCTGCTAGGCAGAGACGCCGTCCCTCTCACCTTCCTGCTTCGGGCGCGGTGTCCTCCAGCGCTCCTTCCCACGCTGCTGCCGGCACACGCTTCTTCCCGGACACTGTGCTTAGGGCGGGCGTGCGCGCGCTCCCCCTCTCTTAAAGGGACCGCGCGCGCCATCCTAAGGAGTCCAATTGCCGGAGGACCTCCCATATTTAAGGCACCTCCTCCAAAATGGAGGTGCCCGAGCAAAGTTGTTGCAAAGCATACCCACCTCTGCTTCAGCCCTCAGGTCCCATTGCCAGCCTGACTTCCAGTCCTGTCTAAGACTGTCTAAGACACTATGAGTACCGTGTGATGCCCTTCGGTCTCTGCAATGCTCCCGCCCTCTTCCAAGAACTGGTCAACGACATCTTCCGTGACCTCCTTTACTCCTGCGTGGTGGTATACCTGGACGATATCTTGGTCTTCTCTCCGGATTTTCCCACACACCGGAGGGATGTTCGTCAGGTCCTGCTTAGGCTCAGGCAGAACCACCTTTATGCCAAATACGAGAAGTGCCTCTTCAAACAGACCTCCCTTCCATTCTTGGGCTATGTTATCTCCCAGACAGGCCTGCGAATGGATCCCGAGAAGCTCTCTGCCGTCCTAAAGTGGCCCCGTCCAGAGGGGTTGATACAGCGATTTCTGGGTTTCGCCAATTACTATCGTCTCTTCATCCCACACTTCTCGTCCCGGACTGCTCCAATATCTGCGCTCACCCGTAAGGGGGCAAATCCCAAGGTGTGGCCGCTCGAAGCCGAGGAAGCCTTTCTTTCCTTAAAGCAAGCCTTCGCCTCTGCCCCAGTCCTGCACCGTCCGGACTGCAATAAACAATTCTACCTGGAGGTTGATGCCTCCTCCTCCGGAGCCGGAGCGGTACTCACCCAAAAATCTTCTTCCGGGAGAATGGAAACTTGCGGCTTCTTCTCCAAAATCTTCTCCTATTCTGAGCGCAACTACTCCATAGGAGACCGTGAATTGCTAGCCGTAAAATTGGCACTGGAGGAGTGGCGCTATCTGCTTGAAGGGGCTCTTTACCCGGTGATCATCTATATGGATCACAAAAATCTGGCATATCTCCAAAATGCCCAGAGACTTAATCCGCGTCAGCCCCGATGGTCCTTGTTTTTTGCCCGCTTCGACTTCATCCTACATTTCCGCCCGGCGGACAAGAATGTCAAAGCTGATGCCTTGTCCCGATCCTTCCTGTTCTCCGATCAAGAGGAGGAGCCTATGCACATCATCGACCCCTCTAAAGTGATGAATGTGGCCCTCTTGGATCTGACTCGTCTTCCACCCGGAAAAACGTTTGTAGCAATTCCTGATCGTGAGAAGGTTCTTCACTGGGGTCATCCTTCTAAACTAGCTGGCCATGCTGGCCAAAATAAGACCTTCCTGCTCATTACCCGGCATTACTGGTGGCCGACCCTGCGTAAGAATGTTGTAGACTTCGTCACGGCCTGTTCTTCTTGTGCCCGCAACAAAGTTCCCAGACATCTACCAGCCGGCCATCTCCTGCCCCTTCCCGTACCTGCTGCTCCATGGCATCACATAGCAATGGACTTTATCACCGATCTTCCTGTTTCTGCCGGGTGTACGGTCATTTGGGTGGTCGCTGACCGCTTTTCTAAGATGGCCCACTTTATTCCCCTGCCTGGTCTCCCATCTGCACCCGAGCTGGCTAAAGACTTTATCCGTCACATCTTCCATCTCCATGGCCTACCCCTCCACATCGTGTCGGATCGTGGGGTTCAGTTCACCTCTTGCTTCTGGAGAGCCACATGTAAGCTGCTAGATGTCACACTGGATTTCTCCTCCGCTTACCACCCACAGTCCAATGGTCAAGTGGAGCGGATCAATCAGATTCTTACTAGCTACCTCCGGCACTTCGTTAATGCCCACCATTCCGATTGGGTGGATCTCCTTCCATGGGCCGAGTTCTCTTACAATAACCATGAGAGCGAATCCTCTTCCAAATCCCCGTTCTTTATAGTCTGTGGCCAACATCCCTGGATTCCGGTTCCCATCTCCGCTTCTGTGGACAACCCTGCCGCGGAGTCTCTTGTCAGCGAATTTTCTACCATTTGGGAGAGTACTAGGTCCGCTCTTCTTCAGTCCTCCGAGCGGATGAAGAGATATGCTGATAAGAGACATCTGGATCCACTGCAATTCCGTCCAGGAGACAAGGTTTGGCTCTCCTCCAAACATGTGCGGCTCAAAGTACCCTCCTACAAGTTGGGCCCTCGATTCATCGGACCCTTCGAAGTCCTCAGGCAAATTAACCCTGTAGCCTACAAATTAAAACTCCCGGCCACCCTACGCATTCCCAACTCCTTCCACATATCCCTCCTCAAACCCATTGTCCTTAACATTTTTTCCAACAATCCAGGTACTCCTCCTGCTCCGGTTTCTGCTGAGGACATCTTTGAGGTAGAGAGTATTCTGGCCACCAAGAGGGTAAGAGGGAGAACCTTTTTTCTGGTGGATTGGAAGGGGTTTGGTCCTGAGGAAAGAACTTGGGAACCCAGGGAGAACATCAACGCCTCACTTCTCCTTGAATTCAATGTGTTCGACCCCAAGGCTGTAGGTCTGGTGGGGGGAGAAACAAAAAACAGGCGCAGATCTAAGTGTAGATGTATATATATATATAGAAACAGAAAAAAAATGAACTGCTCACCTTTAGTAGATCTTGTACCAAGGCTTATCGACCAATTCTGGTCTAATGTGGGTAGCTGGTCCACTGGTATGCAGCTTCTATCTGGATTAAACGGATCTCCCAGCTGGAGTCCGTAAGAATAGGGTTCAGAGTATGTATCCAGCCAATTGAGCGCTCCCAGGGTCACAAGGAATGATTATCCAAAAAAAGGATTTAATTCTTCAGAAGATTTATTCAGGTTGGTAAATAGATAAAACTTATAAATAAAACAACGCGTTTCGGCTATTAAAATTAAAGATATATAGCCTTCCTCAGGTCTAATGTAAGAGAGTCAATATTGGTGGTTATATAGTCACTATAAAAACCTACCTAGTGAAATAATTATCCTAATCACATGTAAATTGGTTTGAGTTGGAACGCCCAAATCCCATTCAATAGAGACTCAGCTTTCTCAGAGTTAGGATTTTCCAGCTTTTTCCTCTGATTATAGAATAAACAAATTATAGAGCAGCTAAATTTGTCATAATAAAATTTGTCATAATAAAATTTTCCATAATAAAATTTTGGTAATGAAGATATTATACTTTCTCCTTCTCTTTCTTTCCTTTCTTTTTCTATCCCTTTAAGAGGAGAAAATAAGTGCATTAGTAGAAAAATCTATACCATGAACCTGAATTTAAGAAGATTTTCATTCAATAGGTATATCAATGAAATTCAGATAAGGGGAGCATAATTCACATGGATATATATGCCAAAGGTAGTAAAACGGAGAGAGAGAGAAGAAAAAACAAAACAAAACAAAACAAAAAACGCATAAAAACGCATAAAAAAAGCAACAAAAAATGCAAGAGAAAAAAAAGAAGAGAGAAAAAAAAAAATAAATAAAAAATAAAAAATAAAAAAAATAAATAAAAAATTAAATAAATAAATAAAAAATTAAAAAAAAAACGCATAAAAACGCAACAAAAAACGCGGGAGGGAAAAAAAAAAAAAAAAAAAGGAGAGAGGTTATTATTATACATAGTGAATGAAACATTAATTGTGGAGATATCTCCGTGAACTCTATACATTCTCCAATTTATCATTGAACTCTATACATTTTCCAATTTATCATTGAGGCCATCAGGATACAAACAACGTAGTCTATATATCCAGAAGGCCTCCTTCTTGTTAAGTTGTTGGATCCTGTCAGGAATATCAGCTGGGATCTGCTCCACCGGTGTAAGTCTCACTTTAAATTTTTTGTTGTGGGTAGTAAGATGTCTGGTGAGGCTGTGTGTTGATAAGCCATTTTTGGCATTGTATCTGTGGGCATTGAGTCGGGATCTCACCATTTGTGTGGTCCTACCCACGTACTGGAGACCGCAATCACATGTAATAACATAGATTACATAGTCACTAGTACAGGTCAGGTGATCCTTGATATTAAAAGTCTCGCCTGTGCTATTCGATGTAATGGAATGGGACCCATGAGTAATTATATGACAGCACTGACATTTTTTCTGAGAGCACGTATAAGTGCCATTCTGTGTGAGTCTATTTGTACTAATCAAGGGACAAATGTTTTTAGATTGAGAAAACCCTGGTTGGCCTCCTGGTTTCCATTTTTTTAAACGGCTAGGTGCGAGGAGGTTTCTTAGAGTTTTTCCTCTCCTAAATGTAATGCCAGGTATTTTTGGCAATATATCTCGTAGGAGAGGATCTTGTTTCAAGATATGCCAATGCTTTTGCAAAATATTCCTAATCAATTGGTTCCCCTTATTATAAGAGGTGATAAAATTATGTTTCCATTTATTCATATTCCTAGTGTCACTATCCCTGGATTCCTTATGGGGCAATTCATCCCCATTCCCCAAACAATCAGTTTGGGTTTTAGTCAAATTTATACGATATGCCTCATCAATAATTTGCTTGGGGTACTTTTTCTCTTTAAATCTCTTCTTGAGTATATCCGATTGTCTGATATAATCCGAATCCTTAGTATTATTTTTTCTAATTCGATGAAATTGGCTGAAAGGGATGTTATTTTTCCATTTGATGTAATGGGCACTTTGATAGTCTAAGTAGCCATTCACATCAACAGATTTGAAATGAGTTTTCGTTATTATTTTTTTTTCTTCATGTGAAATTTCTAAATCAAGAAAAACAGCTATTTTTGATTCGATACTAGAAGAAAAAGTAATGCCCCAGGTATTCTCATTCAATTCATTGACTAGAGACTGAGCATCCTCTCTACTGCCCCTCCATATCACAAATAGATCATCTATATAGCGCTTGTACAGTACTATATTATTGCTATATTTAGGGGAGCATAGGGGCGACTGGGACTCGAATAGCCCCATGAATAAATTAGCAAAACTTGGGGCTACCCGAGTCCCCATCGCGGTACCAAGCCTCTGTAAATAGAGGTGTCCCTCAAATTCAAAAAGATTATGTTTGAGGATAAAATTCAAGCCTCTCAAAAGGAAATCTACCTGACCTTGTGGCATATCTTTATCCTGCTGTAAAAAAAAATTTCACTGCATTTATACCTAAATCGTGACCAATATTTGAATAAAGTGCATTAACATCCATTGTAATCATGAGATAATTATCTTCCCATTGTAGTGCATTCAATTCAAAAATAAGTTGATTAGAATCTTTTAAATAGGAGGCGAGAGATTTTACATATTGCTGAAGGTACAGATCTATAAAGTGGGAGAGTGGACTAGTAAGGGAATTAATTCCTGAAATGATAGGTCGTCCAGGAGGACTATTACAATCCTTGTGAATTTTCGGCAAGTGATAAAAGAATGCCAATGATGGTTCTTTATTGTTTAAAAAGGTTTTTTCTTTTTTTGTAAGGATACCTGCTGTGTAGGCATAATTGATCAGGTCATGGTATTCCCTTGTGAAATCCTTTGAGGGATCCACCTCTAGCCTTTCATAATATTTAGTATCTGATAAAATGTTATATGCTTCCTTAATATAGGTCTCCCTATCTAGGACTACCACGCCCCCTCCTTTATCAGCTTCCCTAATAATAATATTCCCAAATATTACAAATAACGATAACAGTTTTTTTTATTTGAATGACCTTACAACACACAGCATAGATAACTCCCCATGCACATTTGTTACTGTGCTTCCAGCACCCGCTCCGTCACCCACTTCTTCTAGTTCCCATATCTCTTTTTTAGAGATTGGCCCGATACGCCCACTCCCTTTAGTGGAAACGATTGTCCCTGCAATCCTAAGACACTCAGAATTCGTACCCTCCGTGACACCGCCAGAAGAAGTGATTCCATGTTCCCAACCCCAGATCACGAGATACTTCGCCCCAATGACTACCCTCCCAAAGAAAAGAAAGGAGGTCCAGAGGGACTAGAGCAGATAGAAGCACCCAAAAAAATAGGGATAAATACAAAAAACCTTGTCAATCTACCTACACTGATGACATAGGATCGCAGACTGTAAGAACAATCTGTAAACCACCAACAAAAGAACCTAATAGGATCTTCAACTTATCCAAATACCCTTTGGATGAGGTTGAACAAAAAGTCCTTACTAAGGGTCTTAATTTTTGCCCAAGTCAAGAAACGAATCACTTTGATCTCTTTGTTGACTTGAATAAGTTTGTGAGACGTGTTACTCTTACAAGGTACTTTGAATTGAAAAAGAAAAATGCAGAGAAACCCACTACAAAAACAACATCAGATTTGATAATACCCCCTGACAATAGTATGGAACTTGATAAAAATATACATCTGGAGATCAAAACCCATTCAAATTTTAATCCAGTACACCATAGGGGTAGTTATATAGAAACTTTCCTAGCACTAGTTAATGAAGATTTTCGTACCCTAGATTCAACAAAATTTTCTAAAAATCAATTAACAATAAAAAATAGGGACAATATTAATAAGAAAGGTGCATTCCAAATGCGGAGACCAAATATTACTAAAAGAGAGAGAATAGCCATTACTAAATTAAAAAACAATGGGGATATTATTATTAGGGAAGCTGATAAAGGAGGGGGCGTGGTGGTCCAAGATAGGGAGACCTATATTAAGGAAGCATATAACATTTTATCAGATACTAAATATTATGAAAGGCTAGAGGTGGATCCCTCAAAGGATTTCACAAGGGAATACCATGACCTGATCAATTATGCCTACACAGCAGGTATCCTTACAAAAAAAGAAAAAACCTTTTTAAACAATAAAGAACCATCATTGGCATTCTTTTATCACTTGCCGAAAATTCACAAGGATTGTAATAGTCCTCCTGGACGACCTATCATTTCAGGAATTAATTCCCTTACTAGTCCACTCTCCCACTTTATAGATCTGTACCTTCAGCAATATGTAAAATCTCTCGCCTCCTATTTAAAAGATTCTACTCAACTTATTTTTGAATTGAATGCACTACAATGGGAAGATAATTATCTCATGATTACAATGGATGTTAATGCACTTTATTCAAATATTGGTCACGATTTAGGTATAAATGCAGTGAAATTTTTTTTACAGCAGGATAAAGATATGCCACAAGGTCAGGTAGATTTCCTTTTGAGAGGCTTGAATTTTATCCTCAAACAGGGCCGGCGTCAGCACCCGGCGCACCCAGGCAAATGCCGGGGCCCTGAGCAGGCAGAGGGGCCCACTTGCGGTCGCGCACCCCGCTGGGCTATGGGCGGAGGAGAGCGGTGTCAGCGCCCGCCCTTCTCCGCCGCTTGCTCAGGGCCCCGGCAGCCCGATACTTACCTCTCCCCGTGCCTCCGCAGATCAGCTGTCTTCCTGCTCTGCGCTCCCTGTGACGTCTCAGGTCAGAGGGCGCGGTGACATCTTTACACCGCACCCTCCCCTGAGCCGTCACAGGGAGCTCTGAGCGGGAAGACGCCGACAACGCTGGAGTTCGGACCCGAGCAGCTGCAGCAGGTAGCAGGTGAGGAGAAGGGAGGTGAGTATTTGATTTTTTTTTTTTTTTTAATGTATGTAGGCATGGGGCATTATAAAGAGGGGAGGGGGGGCATCCTGCAGAGGGCATTATAAAGAGGAGGGGTGACAGCCTGCATGGGGCATTATAAGGTGGGGAACAGCCTGCATGGGGCATTATAAAGAGGGGGGGATTCCTGCTTGGGGCATTATAATGAGGAAGGGTGACAGCCTGCATGGGGCATTATAAGGTGGGGACCAGCCTGCATGGGGCATTATAAGGTGGGGACCAGCCTGCATGGGGCATTATAAGGTGGGGAACAGCCTGCATGGGGCATTATAAAGAGAGGGGGGGACATCCTGCATGGGGCATTATAAAGAGGAGGGGTGACAGCCTGCATGGGGCATTATAAAGAGGAGGGGTGACAGCCTGCATGGGGCAGTATAAAGAGGAGGGGTGACAGCCTGCATGGGGCATTATAAAGAGGAGGGGGTGACAGCCTGCATGGGGCAGTATAAAGAGGAGGGGTGACAGCCTGCATGGGGCATTATAAAGAGGAGGGGGTGACAGCCTGCATGGGGCAGTATAAAGAGGAGGGGTGACAGCCTGCATGGGGCATTATAAGGTGGGGAACAGCCTGCATGGGGCATTATAAAGAGGGGGGGATTCCTGCTTGGGGCATTATAATGAGGAGGGGTGACAGCCTGCATGGGGCATTATAAGGTGGAGACCAGCCTGCATGGGGCATTATAAGGTGGGGAACAGCCTGCACGGGGCATTATAAAGAGAGGGGGGGACATCCTGCATGGGGCATTATAAAGAGGAGGGGTGACAGCCTGCATGGGTCAGTATAAAGAGGAGGGGTGACAGCCTGCATGGAGCATTATAAAGAGGAGGGGTGACAGCCTGCATGGGGCATTATAAAGAGGGGGGGCAGCCTGTATGGGGCATTATGTGGGGGGTAAAAGCCTGCATGGAGCATTAAAAGGGGGGGGGCCTGTATGGGGCATTATGTGGGGGGGAACAGCCTGCATGGAGCATTATAAGGGGGGGGGGCAGCCTGTATGGGGCATTATGTGGGGGGGAACAGCCTGCATGGAGCATTAAAAGGGGGGGCCTGTATGGGGCATTATGTGGGGGGGAACAGCCTGCATGGAGCATTATAAGGGGGGGCAGCCTGTATGGGGCATTATGTGGGGGGTAACAGCCTGCATGGAGCATTAAAAAGGAGGGGCCTGTATGGGGCATTATGTGGGGGGTAACAGCCTGCATGCAGCATTATATGGGGACCGGTATCCTGTATGGAGCGTTATATGGGGGCCAGTATCCTGTATGGAGCGTTATATAGGGGCCAGTATCCTGTATGGAGCGTTATATGGGGGCCAGTATTCCGTATGGAGCCTTATATGGGGGCCAGTATTCCGTATGGGGTCTTATATGGGGGCCAGTATTCCGTATGGGGCCTTATATGGGGGCCAGTATTCCGTATGGGGCCTTATATGGGGGCCAGTATTCCGTTTGAAGCGTTATATGGGGGCCAGTATTCCGTATGGGCGTTATATGGGGACCAGTATTCCGTATGGAGCCTTATTTGGGGGCCACTATTCTGTGTGGAGCGATTCACCGGTTTCTGAGCTATTGTGGAATTTACAATAGATATCACTCATGAAGTGAAATCTTTGCATTGTACTATATATATATATTTCTCCGCCGTATCTCTGCATCATGAATCGTGGTATGTGTTAAAGGGGCCCACTGAGACTCTTTCGCCCGGGGCCCAGAAAAACCTGGAGCCGGCCCTGTCCTCAAACATAATCTTTTTGAATTTGAGGGACACCTCTATTTACAGAGGCTTGGTACCGCGATGGGGACTCGGGTAGCCCCAAGTTTTGCTAATTTATTCATGGGGCTATTCGAGTCCCAGTCGACCCTATGCTCCCCTAAATATAGCAATAATATAGTACTGTACAAGCGCTATATAGATGATCTATTCGTGATATGGAGGGGCAGTAGAGAGGATGCTCAGTCTCTAGTCAATGAATTGAATGAGAATACCTGGGGCATTACTTTTTCTTCTAGTATCGAATCAAAAATAGCAGTTTTTCTTGATTTAGAAATTTCACATGAAGAAAAAAAAATAATAATGAAAACTCATTTCAAATCTGTTGATGTGAATGGCTACTTAGACTATCAAAGTGCCCATTACATCAAATGGAAAAATAACATCCCTTTCAGCCAATTTCATCGAATTAGAAAAAATAATACTAAGGATTCGGATTATATCAGACAATCGGATATACTCAAGAAGAGATTTAAAGAGAAAAAGTACCCCAAGCAAATTATTGATGAGGCATACCGTATAAATTTGACTAAAACCCAAACTGATTGTTTGGGGAATAAGGATCAATTGCCCCATAAGGAATCCAGGGATAGTGACACTAGGAATATGAATAAATGGAACCATAATTTTATTACCTCTTATAATAAGGGGAACCAATTGATTAGGAATATTTTGCAAAAGCATTGGCATATCTTGAAACAAGATCCTCTCCTACGAGATATATTGCCAAAAATACCTGGCATTACATTTAGGAGAGGAAAAACTCTAAGAAACGTCCTCGCACCTAGCCGTTTAAAAAAACGGAAACCAGGAGGCCAACCAGTGTTCTCTCAATCTAAAAACGTCTGTCCCTTGATTAGTACAAATAGACTCACACAGAATGGCACTTATAGGTGCTCTCAGAAAAAATGTCAGTGCTGTCATATAATTACTCATGGGTCCCATTCCATTACATCGAATAGCACAGGAGAGACTTTTAATATCAAGGATCACCTGACCTGTACTAGTGACTATGTAATTTATGTTATTACATGTGATTGCGGTCTCCAGTACGTGGGTAGGACCACACAAATGGTGAGATCCCGACTCAATACCCAGAGATACAATGCCAAAAATGGCTTATCAACACATAGCCTCTCCAGACATCTTCTTACTACCCACAGCAAAAAATTTAAAGTGAGACTTACACCGGTGGAGCAGATCCCAGCTGATATTCCCGACAGGATCCAACAACTTAACAAGAAGGAGGCCTTCTGGATATATAGACTACGTTGTTTGTATCCTGATGGCCTCAATGATAAATTGGAGAATGTATAGAGTTCAATGATAAATTGGAGAATGTATAGAGTTCACGGAGATATCTCCACAATTAATGTTTCATTCACTATGTATAATAATAACCTCTCTCCTTTATTTATTTATTTATTTTTTTCCCGCGTTTTTTGTTGCGTTTTTATGCGTTTTTTTTATTTTTTTAAATTTTTTATTTATTTATTTTATTTTTTTTTTATTTTTTTTTTCTCTCTTTTTTTTCTCTTGCGTTTTTTGTTGCGTTTTTTGATGCGTTTTTATGCGTTTTTTTATTTTTTAATTTTTTATTAATTTTTTTTATTTTTTATTTTTTTTTTTTTTTTTTTTTTTTTCTCTCTCTTCTTTTTTTCTCTTGCATTTTTTGTTGCGTTTTTTGATGCGTTTTTATGCGGTTTTTTTTTTGTTTTGTTTTTTCTTCGCTCTCTCTCCGTTTTACTACCTTTGGCATATATATCCATGTGAATTAAGCTCCCCTTATCTGAATTTCATTGATATACCTGTTGAATGAAAATCTTCTTAAATTCAGGTTCATGGTATAGATTTTTCTACTAATGCACTTATTTTCTCCTCTTAAAGGGATAGAAAAAGAAAGGAAAGAAAGAGAAGGAGAAAGTATAATATCTTCATTACCAAAATTTTATTATGGAAAATTTTATTATGACAAATTTTATTATGACAAATTTAGCTGCTCTATAATTTGTTTATTCTATAATCAGAGGAAAAAGCTGGAAAATCCCAACTCTGAGAAAGCTGAGTCTCTATTGAATGGGATTTGGGCGTTCCAACTCAAACCAATTTACATGTGATTAGGATAATTATTTCACTAGGTAGGTTTTTATAGTGACTATATAACCACCACTATTGACTCTCTTACATTAGACCTGAGGAAGGCTATATATCTTTAATTTTAATAGCCAAAACGCGTTGTTTTATTTATAAGTTTTATCTCTTTACCAACCTGAATAAATCTTCTGAAGAATTAAATCCTTTTTTTGGATAATCATTCCTTGTGACCCTGGGAGCGCTCAATTGGCTGGATACATACTCTGAACCCTCACTTCTCCTTGAGAAATTTCTCTCTGGCCTGAAAAAGGGGGGGCCTAAAGGGAGGGGTACTGTAGCATCGGCATCTCTGCCCCCTGCTAGGCAGAGACGCCGTCCCTCTCACCTTCCTGCTTCGGGCGCGGCATCCTCCAGCGCTCCTTCCCTCGCTGTTGCCGGCGCGCGCTCCTTCCCGGGCACTGTGCTTAGGGCGCGCGCGCGCTCCCCCTCTCTTAAAGGGACCGCGCGCGCCGTCCTAAGGAGTCCCCGGCCAATTGCCGGAGGACCTCCCATATTTAAGGCACCTCCTCCAAAATGGAGGTGCCCGATCAAAGTTGTTGCAAAGCATACCCACCTCTGCTTCAGCCCTCAGGTCCCGTTGCCAGCCTGACTTCCAGTCCTGTCTGCCTGCTTGTCTTCCCTTCAGCCCGACAGTCTGTCTCCTGCATCCGCCAGTCTGTCTATGGGCAAGTCCACTTGCGGAACAGGAAGCACCTGCCAGTTACCTGCTTGCTACCTGCCGTATCTGCTAGCCCGCTCACCTGGGAGCGCTCACCTGCTACCTGCCTGCCAGCCAAGAGACTCTTACCCGCTCACCTGGGAGCGCTCACCTGCTACCCGCCTGCTAGCCTACCTGGAGGCTTCGCCGTCACTTGCCGTGACCACCTGCCTGTCAGCCAAGAGACTCTTACCTGCTCACCTGGGAGCGCTCACCTGCTACCCGCCTGCTAGCCTACCTGGAGGCTCCGCCGTCACTTGCCGTGCCCACCTACCTGCCTGCCAAGAGACTCTTACCCGCTCAGCCGTCACTTGCCGTGACCACCTGCCTTCCCGCTAAGAGACTCTTACCTGCTCTTCCGTCACTTCCCGTGACCACCCGCCTGCTCACCTAGAGACTGCTACCTACCTGTTGTGTCCACCCGCTACTCCGGTCAGTCCCAGCTATCTGACCCGTGGGAGCCACCTGCACTCTACAAGGTCATCCCCAGAGTAACTTCTGGGTCCCCCCTTGCACCGCGGCACAGAGGTTCCACCACCCGGACCCGTTACATTAACCCAGTGTGCCGTCAGACTGCGTTGTTGAGGGCACAGCTAATGATTTGGGACACGTGCTTGTGTAATGCGGGAACGGCACACCGGGAGAAATAGTGGTGGCTGGGGACGGAGTACCAAGGGACGGCCGCTGCCATCAGGTTGTGGAATGCTTCTGTCTCCATGAGCCTAAAAGACAACATTTCGAGTGCAAGCAGTCGTGAAATGTGAGAATTTAGTAGTGTGGCCTGTGGGGCATTGGCTGCATATTTGCGCTTGAGTTCCAAGGACTGGGGTATGGACAACTGAACGCTGCGCTGGGACAAGGACATGGATCTGCCTGCTCTTTCAGAGCTGTCCACAACTCTTCAGCGTTGTGCGGTTTGTCACCTAAGCATATTAGCTTCAGCACAGTCTGTTGCTGCTTGGCCAAGGCAGTGCTGCACTGCTTCCAGCTTCTGACTGATGTGGTCATTCTGGAGATGGAGGCTGAAGAGGAGGAGGAGGTGCAGGAGCTGTAGAATGTGGGGGCAACCCTGATTGATCCAGGGCCCACAATCCTCAGCGTCGGGAGGCCGTGTTCTGTCCCAAGATCCGACTGGGTCGCGGCTTCCAGTATATTAACTCAGTGTGCCATCAGCGAGATGTACCGTCCCTGCCCACAAGCACTTGTTCAAGTGTCCGTGGTTAGGTGGACTTTCCCAGTAACTGCGTTGTTGAGAGCATGGCTAATGTTGTGGGACACGTGCTCATGTAATGCGGGCACGGCACACCAGGATAAATAGTGGCGGCTGGGGACCAAGTACTGAGGGATGGCCGCCGCCATCAGATTTCAGAAAGCTTCCATCTCCACGAGCCTAAAAGACAACATTTTGAGCGCAAGCATTCGCGAAATGTGTGAATTTAGTAGTGTGGGCTGTGGGGCGTTGGCTGCATATTTGCACTTGCGTTCCAAGGACTGGGGTAGGGACAACTGAATGCTGCGCTGGGACTAGGATGTGGATGTGCTTACTGATGGTGCTAGTTGAGAATGTGCAATGATACGTGTAGGGCGGGAGGCATCTTGACATGCGCCATGGACAGGGGATTGGTGTGCACGCAGAACAGCAGAACAAGCAGTGGTGTCACACGCAGACACTTTTTCTGGACCCTGGGGTTCGGCCCACTTAGTCGGGTGCTTTGCTGCCATGTGCTTAATCATTTATAATCAAAGAACCATATTCATCCTACACATACAAATGGAGTTGCTGACACAACATAACCATTAATACCATATAATTTGGTCCAAATCCGATAAATACACCGAAGACCAAATTAATTCAGCAAACACGAAATTTTATTAATGTTAAATATACACTGTGTGCAGAATTATTAGGCAAATGAGTATTTTGATCACATGATACTTTTTATACATGTTGTCCTACTCCAAAATGCATAGGCTTGAGAGCCACCTACCACTTAAGTAAATCTGGTGATGTGCATCTCTGTAATGAGGAGGGGTGTTGACTAATGACATCAACACCCTATATAAGGTGTGCTTAATTATTAGGCAACTTCCTTTCCTTTGGCAAAATGGGTCAGAAGAGAGATTTGACGGGTTCTGAAAAGTCCAAAATTGTGAGAGGTCTTGCAGAGGGATGCAGCAGTCTTGGAATTTCCAGACTTTTGAAGCGTGATCACCGAACAATCAAGCGTTTCATGGCAAATAGCCAAGAGGGTTGAAAGAAGCGTGTTGGCCAAAGAGGCACAAAATAACTGCCCATGAATTGAGGAAAATCAAGCGTGAAGCTGCCAAGATGCCATTCACCACCAGTTTTGCCATATTTCAGAGCTGCAACGTTACTGGAGTATCAAAAAGCACAAGGTGTGCGATACTCAGGGACATGGCCAAGGTAAGCAAGGCTGAAAAACGACCACCTTTGAACAAGAAACATAAGATAAAATGTCAAGAATGGGCCAAGAAATATCTCAAGGCTGGGTGCCCACGTAGCGTTTTGCAAGCGTTTATGCTGCAGAATTTCCGCAGCATAAACGCTTGGGAAACGCTTGGTAATCCACCCCCCATGGTCCCCAATGACAAACCGCACTTTCAATGCCCATGTTGCGGATTTTTCCGCAGCGTTTATGCTGCGCTCAAAAATCCGCAGCATGTCCATTAATTTTAAGGACACGCAGCGTAATCGCCGCCATTGACTTGCATTGGACCGCGTGACATCCGCATCACTGCATTTGCACATGCGGATATCACATGGTTCAATGTGCGGATGGTACCCAAGTCTGGAGGAGAGAAGACTCTCATCCAGACCTGGGTACCATAGAAACTGTAAAAAAAGAATTTAAAATAAAAAATAAAGTTTATACTCACCTTCCGATGTCTTCCCGGTGTTTTGTCTGCTCCATCCGGTGTCTTGCAATGTTCGCGTTGATGTGAAGGACCTGCCATGACGTCACTGAGTCATGTGACCCATCACATGGCTCAATGACGTCACCGCAGGTCCTTCACACCCCCGCAAGCAGTGCAAGACACCGGACGGAGCAGACAAAACACCGGGAAGACATTGGAAGGTGAGTATAAACTTTATTTTTTTTATTTTTCACCATTCTTATTCTTTTTTTTAACTAACTTGGTCACACTACTATAAATCCATGCCTGTTGCATGGATTTATATAATGTGAACAAGTTGTCAAGCACTTTTCCAAGTGATGCTAAAATCGCTTGGAAAAGCGCTTGATAACCCGCATGCAGAAATGCATGCAAAGACGCTTCACAAATGCTTCTACCTGGCGGGAAAACCGCATTTAAAATCCGCATGCGTTTTTCCTGCCAGGGAGAAGCGTAAAAAATATGCAGCATTTCTGCATCGTGGGCACTTAGCCTTAGACTGATTTTCCAAAGGTTTTATGGACTGATGAAATGAGAGTGACTCTTGATGGGCCAGATGGATGGGCCAGAGGCTGGATCAGAAAAGGGCAGAGAGCTCCACTCCGACTCAGACGCCAGCAAGGTGGAAGTGGGGTACTGGTATGGGCTGGTATCATCAAAGATGAACTTGTGGGACCTTTTCGGGTTGATGATGGAGCGAAGATCAACTCCCAGACCTACTGCCAGTTTCTGGAAGACAACTTCTTCAAGCAGTCCATCATAAAATGTGAGATCTACAGGGAGGGAAAACAGTACACCTCTCGGAACAGTGTCTGGGAGGCTGTGGTGGCTGCTGCACACAATGTTGATCGAAAACAGATCAAGCAACAGACAGAATCTATGGATGGAAGGCTGTTGAGTGTCATCATAAAGAAAGGTGGCTATATAGATCACTAATTCTTTTTGTTTTTGCATGTCAGAAATGTTTATTTCTAAATTTTGTGCACTGATATTGGTTTACCTGGTGAAAATAAACAAGTGAGATGGAATTATATTTGGTTTTTATTAAGTTGCCTAATAATTCTGCACAGTAATAGTTACCTGCACAAACAGATATCCTCCTAAGATAGCCAAATCTAAAAAAAACCCACTCCAACTTCCAAAAATATTAAGCTTGGATATTTATGAGTCTTTTGGGTTGATTGAGAACATAGTTGTTGATCAATAATAAAAATAATCCTCTAAAGTACAACTTGCCTAATAATTCTGCACACAGTGTACATACACATGAAAAGTATAAAAAAGTACGTCCGTACTGTGAGGGACCACAGATTGCATAAAATCCAAAAATATATGTGCCTGCTTAGAGTGTGCTAATGTTTCAAAAGTATGTTATGGCGCAGCCAGTAAACCATATATTAGACCATAATAAAATACAATACAAATATCAGTAATCAAATAGTAAATAATGGTAACATACCACAGAGCCACTACAGTGCAGGCTCCGCTGTAATGCAGAGTCCCTCGTCCCCTACACACATTTCATCAGTTGACTTCCTCAGGGGGCGTGATAATACAGGGGAAGTAGGCTAGTTTTATGTGTGGTCTGAACCAATAGTTGCGGTGGAAAATGTCATGGGACCTATTCATCAACTGCTGTTGACGGCGCATGCTAACCCCGCCCGCACTTCCTGATTACGTGACTTCCGGTTTCCGGCCCGTGGAACGCACGCTGTGAGCATCCCCATGGATACATGAAGTATGCTGCACGTGCGCTCCCACTATGGCCAGATTCCCCGAAGTCTGGAGTGCAGACATAGGGCGCATGCGCTCTAACAGATGGTGCGTGTTGATGAGAATGTGCATTATGCCCTACATGTAATGCACATTCTCATCATCACGCACGCACCATCTGTTAGAGCGCATGTTGGTGGTGGTCAGGTTGCTAGTTTTGCTACCTCTGCTAATGCTGGCCTGGCAGGTGGTGCAAATGGTCTTTTTGGGGTTAGCAGCAGAGTCTTTAAAAAACAACCAGACTCGGGAAGACCTAACAGTTGTACTGGCAATTTCCGTTGTGCTGGCGTTATGGGAAACGTTTTCCCACCTTGTGTCTGCGGTCACCACACTGCTTCTTCCTGCCTGTTGTGGTGCTACGCCTCTCTCCCCCTGTGTGCTGCTGTCCTCGCTCTGCATGTCCCTCTGCCAGTTTGGGTCAGTTACAATATCATCCACCACCTCGTCTTCCACTTCTGCACCCTTGTCCTCCTCCTGACTTTCTGGCAATTGTGTCTCAACATTATTATCCACCGCTTGCGACAGTAATTTCACTTTCCCACTATTGCCTTCGTGTGACCGTGGCTGCTCCAATATTTGGGCATCGCTACACGCGTTCTTCTCTTGACTCGCTTGAAGCTGGCTGGGCAAGAAGCCCGAATCTACAAATGTTAAAGTGAACAGCTCTTCTGAGTGTCCAAGTGTGGGATCGGTTGTCTCCGGCCACTGGGCATGGTGGGAGGAAGGAAGATCAGGGTGAGGAATATGCGGTCTAGACTCATGGCTATTGAGACTTGACCATGTGGAAGACAGGGTGATGGTGGTTGTGGCAAAGTGACTGGAAGCATTATCTGCTATCCAACCAACAACCTTTTGACACTGCTATGAGTTCAATAGTGGTGTTGTACGGTCCCCTAGTAATTGGGACAGGAAGGTCGAGCGACAAGATGTTGGTGTTTGTTGTGGTACAATTCCAGCTTGCCCATGGCCTCGGCCTTTGCATGCACCATCGCCATAATGTCCACTTCTCCGTTCCTTGCCATGCACCTTGGTCATTTTAAATGGAGGACAATATTTTCCACGTTCACGAAAAATGGCTGATTTTGGAATGCAGTTATATGTGATATGTCTGACAAAGAACCACGGTTTTAAATAGTAGACCTGTAGTTTACTAATACTATTCTTCACAGAGACCTAGTGTGAATAGCTTGACCGACACACTGCAACAAAATGAAAATGGAAGCCAGAAATGGCTGATTTTGGAAAGCAGTTATATATGATATGTGTAGCGTCGGCGTCCCTGCCTCCTGCTAGGCAGAGACGCCGCTCCTCTCACCTCCCTGCTCCGTCCTCGGCGTCCTCTTCCCGTGCTGCTGGCAGCGCTCGCCGCTTCCCGGGTACTGTGCTTAGGGCGTGCGCGCGCGCGCTCCCTCTCTCTTAAAGGGGCCGCGCGTGCCATCCTTAGGAGTCCCCGGCCAATTGCCGGTGGAGCTCCCATATATAAGGCACCTCCTCCAAAATGGAGGTGCCCGAGCAAAGTTGTTGCAAAGCCTTTCACCTCTGCTTCAGCCCTCAGGTCCCGTTGCCAGTCTGCTTTCCAGCTCTGTCTACCTGCTTGTATTTCTGCGGTCCGACAGTCTGTCTACCTGCATCCGCCAGTCTGTCTATGGACCAGTCCGCCTGCGGATCAGGAAGTACCTGCCTGATACCTGCCTGATGCCTGCCTGATACCTGCCTGACACCTGCCTGACTCCTGCCTGACACCTGCCTGATACCTGCCTGATACCTGCCTGAGACCACCTGCCAGCCAGCCGAGAGACTCTTACCCGCTCACCTGGGAGCGCTCACCTGCTACCTGCCTGCTAGCCTACCTGGAGGCTCTGCCATCTCTTGCCGTGACCACCTGCCTGTCTAGAGACTCTTACCCTGCTGTCACTTGCCGTGACCACCCGCCTGTCAAGAGACTGTTCCCGTCACTTGCCGTGAGCTCCTTCCCTTCTACCCAGAGACTGTTCCTGTCACTTGCCGTGACTACCTGCCCGCTTTCCCTGGGAGCCACCCGCTTCCTTACAAGGACTGCCCTTTTGTATAGTAGCTCAGAGGTTCCACCTCCCAGACCCGTTACAGTTTGCTCGGGCCATGGAACCCGGTGGCACCCAAGCTCCCTCGCTCTCGGACCTATGTCATGAACTTTCCCGTCAGAGGTCCCAACAGGACTCCATCTTGGGCCACCTGCGAGTGTTTACTCCCGCCTGGACACACTGACTGCCTCGTCGGGAGCTGCTTCCACTCGCACAACTACTACCCCGGCAGCGCCGCTGCCCATCAATACCATGGCATCTCTTCCCAATCCCCGCCTTACCGCCCCGCCTCGTTTTGGTGGAGATCCCGGTCAGGCACGGGGCTTCATTAACCTGTGCACCCTGCACTTCGAACTTTTGGCACACCAGTTTTCCACCGACCGAGCCAAAGTGGCCTTCATCATGTCCCATCTCACTGGGGAGGTGCTGGCTTGCTAAATCCTCTATGGGAGAGAGGAGACCCCCTGGTGTCCAACCTGCCAGCCTTTCTCACGGCCTTCCGGAAAGTCTTCGACGAACCAGGATGAAAGACCTCATCCGCCTCATCTCTGCTACGCCTCCGTCAAGGGAGTCTCACCATGGGCCAATATGCCATACGGTTCCGTACCCTTGCTTCTGAGTTGGCTTGGGATAACGATGCCCTGGTGTCCGTCTTCTGGGAGGGTCTAACCGGCCAGATTAAAGATTAACTTGCCGGTCAGGACATTCCTACCACTCTCGACGACTTAATAACACTTGCCACCCGGATTGACATCCGGTTCCAGGAGCGTACCAAAGAGGTCACCCGTGAGAGGAGGTTTCCTCGCCTTGCTCCTACCTTCCAGAATCCCGTCACTTCCTCTGTTACTCCCCAGGCGCACTCACCCGAGCCTATGCAGGTCGACCAGACCAAGATGGTCAAGACCCGTCAAGAGTCACGCCGTGCCGAGGGGAGCTGCTTCTACTGTGGCAGTAAGGAGCACCGGATCCGTTCCGGTCGGGAAACGCCTGTGTCTAGGATCGCTCAGAGAGGTCGTCCTAGACAAGAATAAACCCTCTCCATCTCTGATGCTGTCGGTCTCTATCATCTGCGGGGAGAACCGTTATTTTGAACTAGCTCAACTTGATTCTGGAGCTGCCGGAAATCTCATTTCTCAGTCCCTGGTAGAGAAATACCGCATTCCCACCAAACCTCTGGTCGAACCCTTATCTGTCGCCTCCGTGGACGGGGGTCTCTTATCGCATCCCATCCAACTTATCACCAAATCCATAACTCTGCAGGTGGGAATGCTGTACTCTGAGAGCATCTTCTTTCATGTTCTACCTGGACTCTCTCATGCCCTTTTGCTTGGCCTACCTTGGCTTACAGAGACATGCACCCGTGCTTGATTGGCAGACCGAAGAAGTCCTTCGCTGGGGACAGGACTGCCATAAGACTTGTTTAGTTCCCGTTCGTCCTGCCCGTCCTTCTCCTCCCCCAGCCAATCTACCCGGCCTGCCGGTACCCTATTGGTCTTATGCTGATGTCTTTAATAAAAAGGAAGCAGAGACATTACCTCCTCATAGACCATACGATTGCCCTATCGACTTGGTATCCGGAGCTACACCGCCCCGAGGGCGTATCTACCCTTTGTCCGCTGCTGAGACCCGGTCCATGTCTGAATATCTTGAGGAGAACCTTGCCCGGGGGTTTATCCGGAAATCTACCTCCCCGGCGGGAGCAGGCTTCTTCTTCGTTAAAAAGAAGGACGGCTCACTCCATCCCTGCATAGACTATAGAGGCCTTAACCAGATCACGGTGAAGAATAAATACCCCCTTCCGCTCATTCCTAAATTATTTGACCATCTGAGGGGTGCTAGAGTCTTCACCAAGCTGGATCTCCGTGGGGCCTATAACCTGGTTCGTATCCGTCAGGGGGATGAATGGAAGACGGCATTCAACACCCGGGACAGTCACTATGAATACCTCGTAATGCCCTTCGGTCTCTGTAATGCTCCCGCCGTCTTTCAGGAGTTGGTCAATGATATCTTCCGTGACCTTCTCTACTCCGGCGTGGTGGTATACCTGGACGACATCTTGGTCTTCTCTCCGTATCTCCCCACACACCGGAGGGACGTTCGTCAGGTCCTGCTCAGGCTCAGGCAAAACCACCTCTACGCAAAATTTGAGAAGTGCCTCTTTGAGCAGACCTCACTTCAATTTCTGGGCTACATCATCTCTCAGACCAGTCTACGAATGGATCCTGAGAAACTTTCTGCCATCCAGAAGTGGCCCCGACCGGAGGGGTTGAAGGATATCCAGCGGTTCCTGGGCTTCGCCAACTATTACCGCCTCTTCATTCCGCACTTCTCTTCCCGGACTGCCCCTATCTCTGTGCTCACCCGTAAGGGCGCTAATCCCAAAGAATGGCCACCAGAAGCAGAGGAGGCCTTCCTGTCTTTGAAACAAGCTTTCTCCTCCGCTCCTGTGCTGAACCGTCCGGACAGCAACAAACAATTCTTCCTAGATGTAGACGCTTTCTCCTCCGGAGCCGGAGCGGTGCTCACCCAAAAGTCGTCACCCGGGAGAATGGTAACCTGCGGCTTCTTCTCCAAACTCTTCTCCTCATCTGAGCGCAATTATTCTATAGGAGACCGAGAATTGTTAGCCATTAAGTTGGCACTGGAGGAGTGGCGTTACCTGCTCGAGGGGGCTCTTCACCCGGTAATAATCTACACGGATCACAAAAACTTGGCTTATCTCCAGAGTGCCCAAAGACTTAACCCGCGCCAAGCCCAGTGGTCCTTGTTCTTCGCCCACTTTGATTTCATTCTTCATTTTCGCCCGGCAGACAAAAATATCAAAGCGGATGCCTTGTCCCGATCCTTTTTGTTCTCCGATCTAGAGGAGGAGCCAAAGCACATCATCGACCCTGCCAAGGTAATGCTGGTGGCTCCCGTGGATTTAAATCGTCTTCCACCCGGTAAGACGTTCGTAACAGTACCTGATCGTGAGAAAGTCCTACACTGGGGACATTCGTCTAAGCTAGCTGGCCAAAAAAAGACCCTCCAGCTTATTACCCGGCATTACTGGTGGCCTACCCTGCACAAGGACGTAATAGACTTTGTCTCAGCCTGTGCGTCCTGCGCCCGCAACAAGGTTCCTAGACATCTGCCAGCCGGCCGCCTTCTGCCTCTTCCCATACCTGCTGCCCCGTGGCAGCATATAGCCATGGACTTTATAACGGATCTCCCTGTCTCTGCTGGTAGCACGGTCATTTGGGTGGTCGCTGACCGCTTCTCTAAGATGGCTCACTTCATCCCCCTGCCTGGCCTTCCATCTGCATCTGAATTGGCTAAAGACTTTATCCATCATATTTTCCGTCTTCATGGTCTCCCTCTCCACATCGTATCCGACCGAGGAGTTCAGTTCACCTCTCTCTTCTGGAGAGCCATGTGTAAACTGCTGGGGGTCACCTTGGACTTCTCCTCTGCTTATCACCCACAGTTACCTCCGGCACTTTGTTAATGCCCAACATTCCGACTGGGTGGATCTTTTACGGTGGGCCGAATTTTCCTATAATAATCACGACAGCGAGTCTTCCTCCGAATCCCCGTTTTTTATTGTCTACGGTCAACATCCTCGGATACCGTTTCCCGTCTCCGCCTCGGTGGATAATCCGGTCGCGGAATCTCTTGTTAGCGAATTCTCCTCCATTTGGGAGAGTACCAGATCCGCACTTCTTCAGTCCTCCGAGCGGATGAAGAAACAGGCTGACAAAAGACGTCTGGATCCGCCCCAATTCCGTCCTGGAGATAAAGTCTGGCTCTCGTCCAAATATGTCCGGCTCAAGATTCCTTCCTACAAGTTAGGGCCTCGGTTCATCGGCCATCGGTTCATCGGCCCACTGGAAGTTATCAAACAAATCAACCCGGTGGCCTATAAATTGAAACTCCCGGCCAACTTGCGGATCCCCAACTCCTTCCATGTATCTCTCCTTAAACCCGTGGTACTTAACTCTTTTTCCAAGACTACAGGTATGCCTCCTGCTCCGGTTTCTGCTGAAGACGAGTTTGAGGTAGAGAACATTCTGGCCACCAAAAGGGTAAGAGGAAAGACCTTTTTTCTAGTGGATTGGAAGGGGTTTGGTCCTGAGGAGAGAACGTGGGAGCCCCGGGAGAACATCCATGCCCCACTCATCCTTGATAAATTTCTCTCCGGCCTAAAAAAGGGGGGGCCTAAAGGGCCGGTACTGTAGCGTCGGCGTCCCTGCCTCCTGCTAGGCAGAGACGCCGCTCCTCTCACCTCCCTGCTCCATCCTCGGCGTCCTCTTCCCGCGCTGTCTGACAGCGCTCGCCGATTCCCGGGCACTGTGCTTAGGGCGCGAACGCGCGCGCTCCCTCTCTCTTAAAGGGGCCACGCGCGCCATCCTTAGGAGTCCCCGGCCAATTGCCGGTGGAGCTCCCATATATAAGGCACCTCCTCCAAAATGGAGGTGCCCGAGCAAAGTTGTGGCAAAGCCTTTCACCTCTGCTTCAGCCCTCAGGTCCCGTTGCGAGTCTGCTTTCCAGCTCTGTCTACCTGCTTGTATTCCTGCGGTCCGCCAGTCTGTCTACCTGCATCCGCCAGTCTGTCTATGGACCAGTCCGCCTGTGGATCAGGAAGTACCTGCCTGATACCTGCCTGATACCTGCCTGACTCCTGCCTGATACCTGCCTGATACCTGCCTGATACCTGCCTGAGACCACCTGCCAGCCAGCCGAGAGACTCTTACCCGCTCACCTGGGAGCGCTCACCTGCTACCCGCCAGCTAGCCTACCTGGAGGCTCTGCCGTCACTTGCCGTGACCACCTGCCAGCCAGCCGAGAGACTCTTACCCGCTCACCTGGGAGCGCTCACCTGCTACCCGCCTGCTAGCCTACCTGGAGGCTCTGCCGTCTCTTGCCGTGACCACCTGCCTGTCTAGAGACTCTTACCCTGCTGTCACTTGCCATGACCACCCGCCTGTCAAGAGACTGTTCCCGTCACTTGCCGTGACCTCCTGCCCTTCTACCCAGAGACTGTTCCTGTCACTTGCCGTGACTACCTGCCCGCCTTCTTACAAGGACTGCCCCTTTGTATAGTAGCTCAGAGGTTCCACCTCCCAGACCCATTACAATATGTCTGACAGAGAACCACAGATTTAAATAGTAGGCCTGTAGTTTACTAATACTATTCTTTACAGAAACCTAGTGTGAATAGCTTGACCGACACACTGCAACGAAATGAAAAAGGAAGCCAGAAATGGTTGATTTTTGAATGCAGTTATATGTGATACGTCTTACAGAGAACCACGGTTTTAAATAGCAGGCCTTTAGTTTACTAATACTATTATTCACAGAGACCTTGTGTGAATAGCTTCACCGACACACTGCAACAAAATGGAAATGGAGGCCAATTTTTTCCACGTTCAGTTCAAATTTCTGAATTTTTATCGCTGTAATATGGAAAAGATCTGGCTGTATTCTGCAGTGAGAACAAGCAAAAGGAGCAGAAAAATGGTTTACTCTGGATTGCTTTTTAAGCAAATAGCCAGGATTATTATAAAAAAAAAATTAGCCCTGGCCCCTGATACCTGGGGTTATGTCTACAAATATTTGTCACAGCAGGATCAGTCAGTAGTTGAACATGCAATAGACCCTTTTGAGCTGTATGATGCACTGCAGTCTGTCACACACTGAAAATATGCAGCTGAATTAGCCCTCAGAAGTACTGTTAGTTCAGATGGATATATATATATTTGTTGTGGAATACCTATACTAACTATAAACAAGCAAATCTCTCCCTGACTCAGCAGCAGTTCTCCCTTCTCTGCCTGTTTCCGGGGTAGACTGTGACGAGCATAGTGGCACCAGGTCTTATATAGACCTGATGACGCTGTGCGGCCAGCCAATCACTGTAATGCCCACAACCAACATGGCTACGGCATTACAGTGCGTGACAAGCAATCCGTGCATGTTCATTGGCTCTCTAAAGAGAGGCAAACATGCAGGGCGGGGACCCAAGTTCCCACCCGAGCAACCCGGAAATACTCGCCGAGCGCCGAGCTTGTCGAGCACCGTGATGCTCGGGCGAGTACCGAGTAGAGGCGAGCACATTCGCTCATCACTATTAAGGACCTGTTACACCAATTGCCTATTGCCATACCTGCTGTTCTCCATTAGGGAAGTTCCCCAGAGCTCTACGGGATTCTCACCATTTGAGCTGCTATATGGACGACACCCTAGGGGACTTCTGGACATAGCGAAGCATCATCAAGCATGTGGCCAAAATGCAGGACCAGATCGCAAGGGTGATGCCAATTGTGAAAAAGAGCCTCCTACAAGCACAAAAAGTCCAGGCAAGGTTCTACAATCGGGCTGCAAGGCTGAGGCAATTCAGCCCTGGAGACCGGGTACTAGTATTAGTACCCACGGTCGAAAGTAAATTTTTGGCCAAGTGGCAATAGCCATGCGAGGTGGTCGAGAAGTTGAATGAAGTCAATTATAAAATCCACCAGCCAGGAAGAAGAAAGCCATACCAGAACTACCACATCAACTTGCTTAAACCATGGCGTGATAGGGAACCGGCGTAAGCTGCGTGCATGGAGGCCAATCCTGACGCCAGCGTCGAGGATGTCACATGGCAGAGACACTATCGCCGGCCTAAAAACAACAGTACTGAGAATTGCTTCAGCGAAACCAAGACCTGTTTTCTTAGATGCCAGGGTGCACGCAGGTTGTGAAACATGAGATTCGGACAGAACTGCATGTACGGATGAACCAGAGGCCATATCGAATTCCCGAGGAGAATCTCCAAGGAGGTGCGGAGAATGTTGAACCTTGGTGTCATCAAGGAGTCAAAGAGCGGCTGGTCCAAACCCATTGTGCTTGTGCCAAAGCTGGATGGAGAGTGATGGTTCTGTAACGATTACAGAAGGCTAAACGAAGTGTCTGAATTTGACGCGCACCTGATGCACCGGGTAGACAAACTTATTGAAAGGCTAGGGCCAGCCAGGTACATCACCACCCTGGACCTAACAAAAGGGTACTGGCAAATCCTCCTGTCTCCAAGTGCCAAGGAGAAGACTGCCTTCTCTAAACCCAATTTGTGTTTTCAGTACACCCGGATGCCGTTCGGTTTGCAGGGAGCCCCAGCTACCTTCCAGAGGGCCATGGACCGAATCCTAGCCTCGTACAGGAAGTGCACTGCAGCTTATCTAGACGACATCGTGATCTTCAACCCAGATTGGGAAAGTCACCTACAGAAGGCCCAGGCGGTTCTGGATGCGCTGAGGAAGGCCGAATTTACCATTAAACCGAAGAAGTGCGCTGTGGGGAAAGAAGAGGTGAAGTACTTGGGCTATATTGTCGGAAGGGGTGAAATAAAGCCGCAAGTAAAGAAGGTGGAAGCAATCCAAAGTTGTCCTCAACCGGCCTCCAAAAAACAGGTTTGAGCGTTTCTAGGACTGGTAGGGTACTATCGGCGGTTTATCCCGGATTTCTCCATTATAGCCGCACCACTGACCGACCTACTAAAAGGTACAAAAGGTACAAAGACAGCAATGGCCAATTGGTCTTCGGAGGCAGAGATGGCGTTCCAGGAATTGAAGGTTGCTCAGTGTAAGCAGCCAGTTTTGATTGCCCCTGACTTCAATAAGGAGTTCATAGTCCAGACGTATGTCTCAGAAGTTGGGGTAGGAGCTGTGTTGTTTCAAGAAGTAAATGGGGAGGAACATCCCATGTTAAATCTAAGCAGAAAACTCTCGGCTTGTGAGAAGAACTATGCTATTGTAGAAAAGGAGTGCTTGGCCATCAAGTGGGCAGTTGACACCCTGAGGTACTACCTGTTAGGTCGGAAGTTCAGATTAGTGTCAGACCATGCACCCCTGAGATGGATGAGCTAAAGGATGGGTAAAAATGCCCGGGTGACCATGTGGTTTTTAGCACTCCAAGGCTTTAGTTTCTCGGTGGAGTTTAGGCCCGGGAAGCTACATGGGAACGCTGATGCCCTGTCCAGACTTCCATTTTTAGCAAGTGAGGGGTGCCAAAACCCCCAGCTTTGGGCAGAGGGGGTATTTGAGAGAGTCACTGGCAGAATACTGGAGGGGAGATATGTGTCACTGAGACTATTAGCTTCAGTGATATGAAACATGGAAGTTTCTCCTGCACATTAGGTGCAGAGATCGTTAATAGCCAGGTTTACAAGGGCATGCTGTACAGGTGGATGACTAAGTGCTGGGAGGGAGTCATCCACCCTATCTCCTCTCCAGGGCGTGGTTTGGGGCTATAAAGAGTCAGCCTTTGACTCAGGAGGTGTTCAGTACCTGGAGGCTGGCTACAGAGAGAGGAGCTTGTGTTTATGCTAAGCTGGGCTTCTTTTGCTGATCCTGAGTGGCGGGACCCCGGCTTGTGCAAGGACTTTGCTGGACACTCTCTTAGTTTGTATTGCCATTATGCCAGATGGGCTATGTTTATGTTTCATGAACTTTGCATTGGTTTATGCTCCTAAATAAACCAACTGAATATTTAAAGAGACAGTGTTACTTGTTTACCTCCGCATACAGCCAAGCAAGTCGCTTTACCACAATATATATATATTTATATATATATATATATATATATATATATATATACAGTACAGACCAAAAGTTTGGACACACCTTCTCATTTAAAGATTTTAATGTATTTTCATGACTATGAAAATTGTACATTCACACTGAAGGCATCAAAACTATGAATTAACACACGTGGAATTATATACTTAACAAAAAAGTGTGAAACAACTGAAAATATGTCTTATATTCTAGGTTATTCGAAGTAGCCACCTTTTGCTTTGATGACTGCTTTGCACACTCTTGGCATTCTCTTGATGAGCTTCAAGAGGTAGTCACCGGAAATGGTTTTCACTTCACAGGTGTGCCCTATCAGGTTTAGTAAGTGGGATTTCTTGCCTTATAAATGGGGTTGGGACCATCAGTTGTGTTGTGCAGAAGTCTGGTGGATACACAGCTGATAGTGCTACTGAATAGACTGTTAGAATTTGTATTATGGCAAGAAAAAAGCAGCTAAGTAAAGAAAAACGAGTGGCCATCATTACTTGAAGAAATGAAGGTCAGTCAGTGCAAAAAATTGGGAAAACTTTGAAAGTGTCCCCAAGTGCAGTTGCAAAAACCATCAAGAGCTACCAAGAAACTGGCTCACATGAGGACACATATAACCTCCCTGATGAAGCTGTGTTACAGAGCGATACGCGTGGGGCTTATCAATCGATCCACACATGATCCATAAGTGGTGATATGGCTATGTATATACAATGATTGGTTTTACCAATCGACCCTCATCTGGTTATTGAGCAGTGATATAATTATTTATATGCATTTGATTTGACTGTGGTATTGTTTATTTGGACTATGCTTAAGGGACACAGATTCATGCAATTGCTATATGCAGGGTTTGTCCACGGTTTGGGCTGATATATAATGAGGGCTTACAGTGTATATTGAGTAATATTGGAGTACTGTGATATGTGATTATTATATGAATTTAAATTATTTATTATATCTATATTCTGTATACTGCCAATCATGCATTGTGGTATTTGGGTGTTGATAATCATGTGTGTTGTGTTTTAGTGTTTTTAAAAGTGTATAATAAAGCTTGTATATTTTTTTACTTCATATGTATTGAGGTGTGCGCATTTCTACATATGTACCTTCCTGTTTCTCTTGGTTTTGGTTTAAATGTTTGGGTACATCATGACGCACCCTAAATTTGTGATAGGGGCTGTGCATCTTTTTCTTTAGTTTTTGAATGAACCTAGAATATAAGACATATTTTCAGTTGTTTCACACTTTTTTGTTAAGTATATAATCCCATATGTGTTACTTCATAGTTTTGATGCCTTCAGTGTGAATGTACAATTTTCATAGTCATGAAAATACAGAAAAATCTTTAAATGAGAAGGTGTGTCCAAACTTTTGGTCTGTACTGTATATTGGTACAGCGATGTGGGATCTCAATGACCCACATGAGTAAGCATAGTCACCTAGAAGCCCAGCTGTGGTGTTTTCATGGGTGGAGCCCATGTAGACTAGATATATGATATGTTGGGCATTTGCCCATGGTAAAGGAAAGAAACCCATGTTAATTCTAAAGCAGTTAGAGAGAGAAATGACTGCAGAAATGGCCATAAAGGACTCCTGACAATGCCGCCAGAAAGGATCTCCCATCAAATTTGCCATTAGAGGCTCCATGAACCAAAAGCTCTGTGGACTTCTATATTGCGTTGCACAAAGCAATTATTTTGCTTCAAATCAAAACACCTTAGATTTTCGGGAAAAAAAGTTTGATTCGCAGTGAATAAAATCACATGAATCTCTATATTAGAAAACTTTTTATTTCTCAGAAAACACCTGGGGCAAGAAAGAGGACACTACTGACCATTAGAGCTTAAACTCTACAAGAGAATGAGAGGACCCCGCTGATCATAAGAGTTTACACTGTACAGGAGAGAGATATGACATTGCTGACCATAAGAGCTTACACTCTGCAAGAGAGAGAGAGGACCTCGCTTACCATAAAAGCTTACACCATATGGGAAAGAGAGAGGACTCTGCTGACCATAAACGTTTACATTATACGGGAAAGAGAGAGAGAGGACCCTGCTGACCATAAGAACTTACATTCTACAGGAGAGAGACTTACCCAGTGACTCTGGAGGTAATAAATAATAATAATTGAATTTATATGGCACAAACATATTCTGCAGCCCTTTCCAATTATTAGGGAACATGTACAGACAATAAAGACAAGTTCTATAGGGTGTAAGTAGGATGTTGAGACAGATGAATAGGAGGGACTAGATTCTGAGGAAAATTCAGAAAGTGGGAACAGGGAAAAGTTAGATTAGTGAAGTGAGCTGATAGGCCTGTCTGAAGACATGTGTTTTTAGAGCAAAAATGTGAGGACTAAATATCAATCTGATTGTCTGGGGTAGTGCATTCCAAAAAACTAATGAGGCACAATAGAAGTCTTAGAGATGAAAGTGGAAGGTTTGGATTATGGAGGGTGTTAGTCTTAGAGCAGTTGCAGAACAGAGAGCACAGGTAGGATGATAGACAGAGATGAAGGAAGAGATATAGAGTGGTGCCTAACTATGGAAAGCTTTGTGGGTCAGAGAGATAAGTTTATGATGTACTCTGTAGCACAGGGGTCTCAAACTCAGCTGGGCATATGGGCCGCACACGGAAAAACATTTAGTTTGGGGGGCCGCATTATTTGCATGACAAAGTGACATTTTTAGTGATACCATTTTATTTTCTATACACCTTTTGAACTGGTCCTCATCTTGCAGACATGGTCTCCCCTCCAGGTCCCCCATACTGCAGACATGGTCTCCCATCCAGGTCCCCCATACTGCAGACATGGTCTCCCATCCAGGTCCCCCATACTGCAGACATGGTCTCCCATCCAGGTCCCCCATACTGCAGACATGGTCTCTCATCCTGCGGACATGGTCCCCCATACTGCAGACATGGTCTCCCATCCAGGTCCCCCATATTGCAGACATGGTCCCCCATCCAGGTCCCCCATATTGCAGACATGGTCCCCCATCCACATCCCCCATATTGCTGACATGGTCCCCATATTGCAGACATGGTCTCCCATCCAGGTCCCCCATATTACAGCCATGGTCCCCATCCTGGTCCTTATCTTGCAGACATGGTCTCCCATCCGTCCCCCCATACTGCGGTCAGGGTCCCCGTCCCCCCATACTGCGGTCAGGGTCCCCGTCCCCCCATACTGCGGTCAGGGTCCCCGTCCCCCCATACGGCGGTCACGGTCCCCGTCCCCCCACACGGTGGTCAGGGTCCCCGTCCCCCCACACGGCGGTCAGGGTCTCCCCACACGGTGGTCAGGGTCCCCGTCCCCCCACATGGCGGTCAGGGTTCCCGTCCCCCCATACGGCGGTCAGGGTCCCCGTCCCCCCATACGGCGCACAGTGCCCCCCTGTGCTGTATTTCACATGACAGAGAAAAAAAAAAAAAGATTCTCACCTGTCCTCCGTTCCCTCGGTGTCCTTTATGCACCTGTGGCCCGCGGGCACAGCCCCCGTAACGATCGTGGCTCTCTACAGCCGCCGCCGACATCAGCGCTGTAGCGCAGTGTATTGCCGCGCAGAGACCGGCTCTCTGCACAGCAATACCAGTGTCAGCCGCCGGCCTATCAGAGGCCAGCAGCTGACATCTGCGTCCCAGTGCAGCGGCGTATGACGTCACTGCCATGCGCAGAGGTCAGCTGCTGGCTTCTGATAGGCCGGCGGCTGACACTGGTATTGCTGTGCAGAGAGCCGGTCTCTGCGCGACAATACACTGCGCTACAGCGCTGATGTCGACGGCGGCTCAAGAGAGCCGCGATCGTTACGGGGTCTGTGCCTGCGGGCCGCAAGAAGCAGCCGGAGGGGCCGCATGCGGCCCGCGGGCCGCGTGTTTGAGACCCCTGCTGCAGCAGATGGGTAACTAGTGCAATGATTGGCGCAAGGTGTAGGCATTGGTGTAGCATCTGGACAGAAATACAACCCTAGCTGTCACATTCAGAATGGATTGGAGAGAAGAAAGCTTGGTAAAAAAGAGACCGACCAGTTGAGGGTTGAAGTAGTTCAGATGAGAATGAATGAAAGTGATAGAAAGAGTTTTTGCGGTTTCAAAGGTTGGATTCTGGAGATTTTTTTTAATGTGCAGGTGACATGAGCAAGTGAGTGATTGGATATAGGGAGTAAAGGAAAGTACTGTGTCAAATTTGACCCCAATGCAGCTAGCGTGTCACTTGAGAGTTAAGGTTGACCCACTCAAGGAAATTACAATATCGGGTATAAATAGTTTAGTAGAGGGAGGAAATCTGAGAAGTTTTAGTTTTGGAGAGATTCCGTTTCAGATAAAGGGAGGACATCATTTTAGAGACAGCAGACAGAAAATCCCTGGTATTTTGCATTAAGGTGGGAGTACTGTCTGGAGATGGTAATGGAAACCAAATCTGCTGATAGTTTTTCCAAAAGGGGAAGTCTACAGTGAGAAGAGGAGGGGGCCTAGGACTGAGCCTTGAGGAACTCTAACACTAACTCTGACACTAAAGGGAAGAGGAGAGAAAGAAAAGCCATCAAATGGTACAATGAAGGAGTGGTCAGAGAGGTAGGAGGAGAACCAGGAGAGAATGGTGTCCTTGAGGCTGATAAAGCGGAACATAGTGATGAGGAGCTGGTGATACACAGTGTCGAATGCAGTAGAGAGATCCACGAGAATCAGCTGGGAGTAGTGACTGGTGGATTTAGCTGTTAATAGATAGTTAGAGACTTTAATAAGGTCAGTATCTCAAAGTGTTAAGTGGGGAAACTGGACAGTAAAGGGTCAAGAAGAGTCATCTAAATGATAGTGTATTAGAAGAGAGTGAATCAAGTGTTCCAGGAGTTTAGAGATAAAGGGGAGATTAGAGACAGGTCTGTAGTTAAGAGCTATAGTTAAGAGTTAAGAGATGGAAAATGACTTTAATATACAAACTGTGAGGGAAGGAGTAGTTAATTTATCAGCACATCCATCCGGAAAATAAAATTAAATGTTTTATTGGTTATATATTACAAAATGATTAAAACAGAAGCCTCAGAACCTGACACATTTCTGATGTACATAGGATAAAATAAGGGTGTCGTTGTACATCAGAAACACGTCAGGTTCTGAGATTTCTGTTTTAATAATTTTCTAATATGTAACCAATGAAATATTTCATTTTATTTTCTGGATGGATGTGCCAATAAATTACCTACTCCATTCCCTCAACATGGCTGCAATCACCAGCAGGTGTGGCACCCACCAGATGGACTCCAACCAAAACTGAAGTCCCAAGTCTTCAACGTGGTGAGCTCATAACCTTCCCTTCCCTCCATCCTTATTGTGCTTTATATGTGAGGGAACGCAAAGATTCATCAGTAGGCCTTAGTTATCTTACTGAAATGTTACTGATAGGTGATTCGTTAGATACAAAATTATCCATTATGTAGTTAAAAAGGAATGTCTGATTACACAGTGACAACACCTATAATCTCGGAATTAGGGAAATTTGAGCCAGACTGATATTAACACTGCTGCAGGGGCTTCTTCAGGGTAAATGTATTATGGTCCCAGATGTTCTGTAAGTCAAACTTAGTCTTTCGTTTTAATAGACTAAAAGGTCTAGACAACATTCACATTTCATTTTGTCGCCTCCATTGGGTTTTCCATCTGAGTTCCATTTTGCAAAAGGACTCACAGAGCTCCAATGGACTGTTGACTGGTGCTTTTTTTCCAGCGATGTCCATCTTTTCAGATAGTTAGAAGAACGTAGTCTACTTATGTACTTGTGCCTATCCAGAATAAAGAAGACCACCACTATAGAAATGTGGTCCATTTCAACTCCATGTTCCTCATTGTACTCTTTGGCTTCATCAATGGTTTCATCTGAATCCCACTTTTCATAGATTCAGGCGGATCACCTGATGGAAGAGGTCAAACTCAATGTGAATGGTCTCTTATATCATTGCTTTCTGGACATGAATAGTATTTCACCAATGCATATTCTACATGAAGGACACACACACACAACATTTGCCTATGTAGATAGGGAATTTAGTAGAAAAAAATAGTACACCAATAATACTTTCCAAGTTATTCTCAACATGTACTCATGTACTATGTTATAAAACAAATATGTGGCTATGGTACCTTTGCAGTTGTGAATAGAGCTCAGTGGGAGAAAGTGTAATAGTGATTGATTTCAGTGGGAGATGGAGAAATGATGTTTTGGTAGAGGTGTTGAGGAGGCGTAGTTTCAGTTAGGAATCTAGTGGAGGTTGATGTTCAATCAGTGGAGCTTTCATTAAAGGGAACCTGTCGCCAGAAAAAACACTATTAACCTGCAGATATGGGGTTAATCTGCAGGTTAATAAATAGAGTTACAAACCTGCCCGGTGCCTGCACGTAGCCGAACGCTGCAGGAAGAAAATAAACTTTATTCTCCCCGGCATTCGGATTCAGCCACTGGTTTAGTCATCGCTCTGAGAATACAGAGCGGAATCTATAACCACGCCCCTGGCCCTGACTGACAGCCGGCCTCAATGCAGTGGGAGTGTCAGTCAGTGTCGGGGGCGCGGTTACAGCCGCCACTCTGTATTCTCAGAGCGATGACTAAACCAGCGCTGCATTGCTTCCATGACTGAAACCCACAGCCTCACAAAGGGGAGGCGCCCACGCCCTGACAAAGATCTTCCCTGAAACGTGCGTTGGGGTGGGCGCCACACTAGTCTCTCTCAGACCCCTAAGTAATTATCTTACTTACCTACTGACTGGTTAGTGTCGTGCATGTTTTTTCCATCATGCTGTGTTTGTCTACTACAGTGCTCTATACTCTGCACAGTTCTTTTACATTGGGTATATTTGAGCATGTTATGCCATCTCATCAGTATTTGTTCTTACTTGCTTGTGATATCATTTGAAACCCCAATTGACTTTGCTCTTATTTGCTTGCTGATTCATACTCAGCCCTTTTTAGTGGAATCATATTAGACTGTTTACATTACCCACTTTAGCATTGGCCCCTCTCCTTATATACATACCCACTATTTTCTGTACTTACCAATATGTTTCTTGTATATATATGAGTAGTGATGGGCGAGCAATAAAATGCTCGGGTGCTCGATGCTCGGGTCGAGCAAATTGGAATGCTCGGGTGCTTGACCAGAGCAACGAGTCCAATGTAAGGCTATGGGAAACTCGAGCATTTTTCAGACGGCTCACCCCGGCGTTCTGCAGAGGGCCTAAAAATTGCCCAAGTCGATGGGAACAGTGCTCAAATGACATATGAACAGCATGGGGAAGACCCCTGGAAGCATTTCTGACTCCCAGGTCACTGCTGTCAACAACGCCACTTTTATGGACTCACAATAAAACATACAAAAACGAAACCAAAATGGATTTTCCTGGGAAATATGTTAAGGAACATCATTTCCAGGGTAATGACTTGTATATAAGGCAAAATAAATATACAAATACAAAACTGTTCCTCCACACCTTGAGCTATGTTTACACGTAGCGTTTTTGATGCGTTTTTGCCCTTTTGCATTGCTTTCAACCAAGACAAGTGCATTCACTGGGAAATGTAATTTTAACATTTTACAACCTTATCTGGCCATGTGGTGTGTGACACATCATCAGACACATGCATACAGTGCTGAAAAGACATGGGAACAGCATGGGGAAGACCCTTGGAAGCATCTCTGACTCCCTGTTCACTACCTAAAAGTTTGCCCATCATAAGTGATCCTTGGTGCATGCGAAGATGCCTCCCGCCATGCACCTGTCTTTGCAGACTTGCAAAGCATTCAGTTGTCTCTACCCCATTCCTTGGAATGCAAGTCCAAGTATGCAGCCAGTCACCCACCCACCCGCAGGCTGCAATACTATACTGCCAAATTTTTGACAGCTGCTTGCACTTGAAATGTGGCCTTTTAGGCTTGTGGAGGCGGAAGCTGTCCGCAACCTTATGGCGGTGGTGACCGGGTGTCCATACTTTGTCCCGCTGTCATCTCCACCTTCCACAAGCACGGGTCCTACAACATTACCCGTGCCCTCCCCAGTGCACTTACTGGGAAGGACCGCCTAACCACAAACATGTGGACAGGTGAATGTGGCCAGGGACGGTACGGAGCCAGTCCACTGCTTTTTTTGCTGAGAGTTGTATTTAGCTTGGTGAAAGCACTGGCATAGAGGGAAACCGTATCTACTTCGGCTGTCATTTCTCCGTAACCAGGTTCCACCCATTGTGACACACGACCATGCCTGGCTGTATGTTCAGCGGTGAGAGCCACAGATCAGGCTGCAGTGTCACAGCTTTCAACAACTCTGCAGCGCTGGGCGGTTTCTCAATTAAGCATTAAGCATGTTATCTTCAGCACAGCCTGTTGCCGCTTGGCCAAGGCAGTGCTGCAGTGCTGTCAGCTTGTGACTGATGTGGTCATTTCGGAGATGGAGGAGGAGGTGCAGGAGCTGAATAATGTGATTACATTGAGGTTAAATTGGTGATGCTGTTTTTTATACTAAAGAAAGATCCTATTGTTTGTTTTTTTTACATTATTTTTTAAGACAAATGCATTCACCCGGAAATGTAATTTTAACATTTTACAACCTTATCTGGCAATGTGGTGTGTGACACATCATCAGACACATGCTGTTTTATTTATGATGGAGGGGCTCTGAAAGTCATGAAGCCTATTTTTATAGGGACATCAGACAGCCCTTACTATTCTTAAAAGGCCAGCAGTCGGCCCTCGCTATTGTTAGAGAGCCATCAGCCAGCTATGCTTTGTTGTTCCCATTATTAACAAGTTGGTCTCCTATACTTTTATTGCATATCCAGTGACTGCAAGGGCTGCCAAAAATTTGGACGCAACCCAATACCCATTTGAAGAGACATAGAGGAGGGTCTCAGTAAAAAAATGTTGCCATTATAAAGGAGTGGGTCTCCTATAGTGGTAATGCCCATGCTGTGACTGCAAGGGCTGCCAAAATTTGGGAAAAACCCCACTAAGAATTTAAAGACACATAGAGCAGGGCCACAGTAACGACAAATTCCCATTAGAAAGGAGAGAGTCTGCTATACAGTTATAGGGTATGCAGTGAGTCCAAAGGCTGACCAATTTTAGGAAAAACCCCACTAAGAATTTAAAGACACACAGAGCAGGGCCACAGTAACAACAAATTCCCATTAGAAAGGAGAGAGTCTCCCATAGTGTTGGCCTATGCAGTGAATGCAAGGGCTGCCAAAAATTTGGAGGCACTTCATTGCCCCTTGGAAGAGACGTGGAGGAGGGCCTCATAAAAAAATGTTCCCATTAGAAAGGAGCGGGCCTTCTATACTTGTAATGCCCATGCACTAAGTCTATGGGCTGGCAAACATTTACCACTGGGGGGTATACATGAACATACTGTATAAAAATTTTTTTTTACGGGCATCATAAACACCCTTTAAAAAATTATGTGGGTGTTGCATCACGGACCACGGTCACCCTGGTGATATGGTGGTGGAGGATGAGGAGGAGGAGGACAAGAGCAAATAGCCAAACTCAGGAAGCGTATACCCATGTGTGGGTGTGAAAAGATGCATGGGAATACACCTCCCAAGAAAAGACACTGGATTTGAGTTTATGTTTCGCTGCTATCATTCGGTGGTGTTGAGAAGTCTGGCCCAATCCAGCCCTTGTTCATTTTTATAAGAGTCAGCCTGTGAGCATTTTCAGTTGACAGGCGGATGCGCTTATCAGTTATAATTCCACCAGCGGCACTAAAAACCCGTTCTGATAAAACGCTGGTGGCAGAGAAGGCCAGGACCTCCAAGGCATAGAGAGCCAGTTCATTCCACATATCCAGCTTGGATACCCAATAATTATAAGGCACAGCGGAATCACGGAGGATGTTGGTACAGTAGGCAAGGTACTCCCTCAGCATCTTCCCAAACTTTGCACTCCTTGTGAGAGTACTCCGCGCCTCAGGGCCTGTGCGATGGGAGGGTCTGAGAAAACTCTCCCAGAACTTTGACAGTGTTCCCCTGCCTCTGCTGGATTGAAGTTGGGTCTCTTTCGCCTGTACTCCTTGGTTGTCCAACGAATTGTGCCCTCTGCCGCCAGCATTTTCAGATGGGAATTTTTTTAATAGTTCCGCAACAAAGGCCTTCTGGTACAGCCCCATTTTTGTAGACCTGTTCGCCTCAGGAATAAGAGATATAAAGTTCTCCTTGTAGCGTGGGTCTAGAAATGTCACCAACCAGTAATGACTGTCACCCAAAATTTTGAGAACACAAGGGTCATGGGAAAGGCAGCGTAACACAAACTCAGCCATGCGTGCCAGACTACTAACAGGCAAGACTTCCGTGTCCTCACCAAGAGGATGACTGACCATGCTCTCCTCCTCCGACTCTCTGTCCTCTGGCCATCCACGCTGAACAGACGGTATGAGAGCTGTGCAGGTAGTACCATCTATAGCGCATGAAACTAGCTCCTGTCCTTTCTCCTCCTCCTCTTCCTCATTGTCACCCAATCCACGTTGGGATGAGATGAGGCTTGGCTGTGTGTAATCACCCTGTATGGTTCCTTTCTCCAGCTCATTGGGCTTCGCCTGCAATGCATCCTCTTTGATTGTGAGCAGAGAGCGTTTCAGAAGACAGAGAAGCGGGATGGTGATGCTAATTATGGCGTCATCGCCGCTCACCATCTTGGTGGAGTCCTCAAAGTTTTGGAGGATGGTACTTATGTCTGACATCCATGTCCACTCCTGAGGTCTTATGTGTGGAGTCTGAACTGAATACCGACGGCCTTGTTGATGCTTGTACTCAATAACTGCCCTCTTCTCACAAATACTTCCCAAAATCTTCAGTGTAGAGTTCCAACGTGTGGGGACATCACACACCAGTCTGTGAGCTGGAAGCTGCAAACGCTGCTGAAACACGGCAAGGGCGGTGGAAGCTGTAGCTGACTTTCTAAAATGGGCACACAGGTGGCGTACTTTAACAAGCAGATCTGGGAACTCTGGGTAGGATTTGAGAAACCGCTGAACCACGAGGTTAAGCACATGGGCCAGTCATGGTACCTGTGGGAGCTCGCCTCGCCTCAGAGCCGCCACCAGGTTCCGGCCATTGTCACACACGACCATGCCTGGCTGTAGGTTCAGTGGTGTGAGCCACAGATCTGCCTGCTCTTTCAGAGCTGTCCACAACTCTTCAGCATTGTGCGGTTTGTCACCTAAGCATATTAGCTTCAGCACAGCCTGTTGCCGCTTGGCCGAGGCAGTGCTGCAGTGCTTCCAGCTTGTGACTGATGTGGTCATTTCGGAGATGGAGGCTGAAGAGGAGGAGGAGGCTGAGGAAGATGAGGTGCAGGAGCTGTAGACCGTGGGGGCAACCCTGATTGACCTAGGGCCCGCAATCCTTGGCGTCGGGAGGACGTGTTCCGTCCCAAGGTCCGACTGGGTCCCGGGTTCCACTATGTTAACCCAGTGTGCCGTCAGACTGCGTTGTTGAGGGCACAGCTAATGATTTGGGACACTTGCTTGTGTAATGCGGGGACGGTACACCGGGAGAAATAGTGGCGGCTGGGGACCAAGTACCGAGGGACGGCCGCTGCCATCAGGTTGCGGAATGCTTCTGTCTCCACGAGCCTAAAAGGCAACATTTCGAGTGCAAGCAGTCGTGAAATGTGAGAATTTAGTAGTGTGGCCTGTGGGGCATTGGCTGCATATTTGCGCTTGCGTTCCAAGGACTGGGGTATGGACAACTGAACGCTGCGCTGGGACAAGGACATGGACGTGCTTCCTGATGCTGCTACTTGAGAGTGTGCAACAACAGGTGCAGGGCAGGAGGCATCTTCGCATGCACCATGGACAGGGGATTAGCTTGCATGCACAACAGCGGAAGAAGCAATGGTGCCACCTCCAGACACTGTTCCTGGACCCTGGGGTTTGGCCCACAAAGTCGGGTGCTTTGCTGCCATGTGCCTGATCATGCTGGTGGTGGTCAGGCTGGTCGTTTTTCCACACATGCTGATGCTGGCCTGGCAGGTGGTGCAAATGGCCTTTATGGGGTTATCGGCAGAGTCTTTAAAAAACAACTAGACTCAGGAAGACCTAACAGTTGTACTGGCAACTTCCTTCGTGTTGGTGTTACGGAGAACGGTTGCCTGCCTTCTGTCTGTGGCCACCACACTGCTTCTTCCTGCATATTGGGGTGCTCTGCCTCCCTCCCCCTGTGTGCTGCTGTCCTCGCTCTGCATGTCCTCCTGCCAGGTTGGGTCAGTTACTATATCATCCACCACCTCGTCTTCCACTTCCGCACCCTGGTTCTCCTCCTGACTTTCTGGCAATTGTGTCTCATCATCGTCCACCTCTTGTGACACCGTCGCCTTCGTGTGACCGTGGCTGCTCAAATATTTGGGCATCGCTACACGCAATCTCCTCGCTTCAAGTGGACTGAGCGCGAGCCCCGAATCTATAAATGGAAAAGTGAACAGCTCTTCAGAGTGTCCAAGTGTGGGATCAGTTGTCTGTGGGTACTCGGCATGGTGGGAGGAAGGAGGATCAGGGTGAGGAATATGCTGTCCAGACTCACGGCTACTGAGACTTGACCGTGTGGAAGACAGGGTGGTGGTGGTGGTGGCTAAGTGACTGGAAGCATTATACGCTATCCAACCAACAACCTTTTGACACTGCTCCGGGTTCAATAGTGGTGTGCTGCGGTCCCCTAGAAATTGGGACAGGAAGGTCAGGCGAGAAGATGTGGGTGTTTGTTGTGGCACAATTTCAGCTTGCCCACAGCCTTGTCCTCGGCCTCTGCATGCACCATTACCATCACGTCCAGTTCCCCGTCCCTTGCCACATGCCTTGCCCATTTTAAATGGAGGACAGTATCTTCCACACTCACTAAAAATGACTGAGTTTGAAGTGAACTTATATGTGATCCGTGTGACGGAGAAAACAGAGTTTCAAATACCTGGCCTGTAGGTAAGTAGTTTGAACAGCGAACTGCTGTGAATTGCTTCACTGACACGCTAAAAGAAATTTTTAATGGAGGCCAGAAATGGCAGCATTTTCTAACAATGTATATGTGATCCGTGTGACGGAGAAAACAGAGTTTTAAATACCTGGCCTGTAGGTAAGTAGTTTGAACAGCAAACTGCTGTGAATTTCTTCACTGACACACTAAAGGAAATTTTTAATGGAGGCCAGAAATAGCAGTATTTTCTGACAACGTATATGTGATCCATTTGACGGAGAAAACACAGTTTTAAATAGCTGGATTTCTAGCGCTTTAATATCGAAAGGACCTGGCTGTATTCTGCAGTGCCAGCAAGCAAATGGCGCAGATAAACAGTGTTCTCTGGATTGCTTTTTAAGCAAATAATGAGGATTAAGATCTAAAGAAAAGTATTCCTGGCCCCTGAGACCTGGGCCTTTGTATAGAAATATCTAACAGCAGCAGAAGGCAGAATTGGAATGGAGCCTCTTGTGCTATATGTACTGCAGTCTGCTATATGCCCTGCCTGCCTATATAGACTGCCTGCCTGATATCTCTGCAGATGGATTAGTTAGTCCTCAAAAGGACTGTTTGTTAAGATGGATATGTGTAATGTACACTTTTTCTCCCTACACTACCTAATACACAAGCAAATCTCTCCCTGACACAGCAGCAGCTCTCCCTACACTGTCTGATTCCGGAGTGACTGTGACGAGCATGGCGGCGCCAGGTCTGATATAGACCCGATGACGCTATGCGGCCAGCCAATCACTGTAATGCCACAACCAACATGTCTATGGCATTACAGTGAGTGGCAGAAAATCCCTGCATGTTCATTGGCTCTGTAAAGAGCGCCAAACATGCAGGGAGGAGACCCGAGCTCTCGCCGAGCAACCCCGGAAATACTCGGCGAGCGCCGAGCATCTCGAGCAGTGAGATGCTCGAGCGAGCACGGAGCAGTTGCGAGCATGCTCGCTCATCACTAAAGTCCACGTGTATTGTCACAAATGTGATTTTTTTGGAGAAGTTATAGTCATGACAATATGCATGGGGTTATCACATACCCCGTTATTCTCTTTTCACAGCACTCATTGTCTTTTTAGTAATATTCGCTTTGTTAATTGTTATAATTATTTATATATTTATTGTTATGTTTATTGGTATACAATGCCTTGAAAAGTATTCATACCCAGTGAACTTTTCCACATTTTTTAATGTTATACCCACAAACTTGAATTAATTTTAGTCGAATTTTATATGATATACCAACACAAAGTAGTGAGTATTTTTGAAGTGTAAAGGAAATGATACATGTTTTTTTTAATATTTTAAAGATATAAATCTGAACATTGTAACATACATTTGTATTCAGTCCCTCTGAGTCAATACTTTGTAGGACTACCTTTCCTTACAATTACTGTTGCAAGTATATTGGGGTCTGTCTCTATCACCTTTTCAAATCTGGAAGCTGAAAAGCTTAACATTTTTGCCCTTTCTTCTTTGGAAACTAACTCTAGCTCAGTGAGATTGGATGAAGAGCATGTGTGAACAGCAAATTTCAAGTCTTGCCACAGATTCTCAATGCGATTAAGGTCTGGACTTTGGGCCATTCACACACATGAATATGTTTTGATCTAAACCATTCCATGGCAGTATGTTTAGGGTCATTGTCCTGCTGGAAGGTGAACCTACACCCCAGTCTCAAGTCTTTTGCAGCCTCTAACAGGTTTTCCTCCAGGATTGCCCTATATTTAGCTCCATCCATTTTCCATCAACTCTGACTAGTTTCCCGGTCTATGCCGAAGAAAAGCATCCCCACAGCATGATGCTGCCACCACCATATTTTGATGGTGGGGATGGTGTTTTCAGGGTGATGTGCAGTGTTAGTTTTCCACCACACATAGCATTTTGCATTAAACCCAAAAAGTTCTACTTTGGACTCATTTGATAAGAGCACCTTTTTCCACATGCTAGCTGTGTCCCCTACATGGCTTTTTGTAAACTGCAAATGGGACATCTTATGACTTGCTTTCAAAAATTGTTTTCTTATTGCATCTCCTCCATAAAGGTCAGATTTGTGGAGTACAAGGCTAATAGTTGTCCTGTGGACAAGATTCTTTTCCTGAGTATAGATCTCTGAAGCTCCACCAAAGTGGCCATGGGTATCTTGGTTGCTTCAGTTGTGCCATACTCCATCTATTTTTCAATGATGGATTGAAGAGTGCTTTATGAGCTGTTCAAAGATTTGGCCTAATTTTTGTAACCTTACCCTGCTTTACTCTTCACTACAACTTTATCCCTGACCTGTCTGGTGTGTTCGTTGGTTTTCATGCTGCTGTTTGATCTCTAATATTCTTAAACAAACCTCTGAGGCCTTCACAGAACAGCTGTAGTTGTTCTGAGAATAAATTACACATAGGAGGACTCAATTTACTAATTATGTGCCTTCTTGAGGCAATTGGTCACTCAGGACTTTAAATAGGGTTAACAGACTGCAGGGGGCTGAATACAAATGCATGTCACAATTTTCAGATTTATATTTTTTAAATATTTAGAAAACCATGTATCATTTCCTTTACACTTCACAATTACTTGCTAGTTTGTGTTGGTAGATCACATAAAATCCCAATAAAATGCATTTAAGTTTGTGGGTTTAACGCGAAAAAATGTGGAAAATAATGAATATTTTGTCATGGCACTGTACATTATGTGGTTTATTTATTACCTTGGTACTTTACACAGTACCTCTTATACTGCATTTTCGTTGTTACAGATTTGCCTTCTTATATGATGTGATAGTGAGCATTTTTGACCACAATACTTACTATAGTGTTTTAGTAAGTTTTCTATTTTAATTTTGTCTTGTTATGAACTTTTAAATGTGTTTAATGCGTTTTTTGCCACATAGATTAGTTGTACTGATTGATCTAATAAACTGTAGTAATTGTTATTGTTATTCAGTGTTCATAACTAGAGATGGTTGGATTTTTTCAAAAATTCAAATTCGTCAGCTTCACCAAATTTTCTTGAAAACTTTATTTTGCGGCAAATAAATTCACGCAAATCTAAATACTGTAAACCTTGTAATTGCTCAGAGAATGCATGTGGGGAAGTAGAAAGCAAGAGAGATAACCCAACTAACAATGAGAGCTTACATGCTACCGGAGAGAGAGTGAGAACCTCACTGATCATAAGAACTTACACTCTTCAGGAGAGAGAGAGAGGACCCACTGACCATAAAAGCTTACACACTACAGAAGAGCGAAAGACAGAGAGAACCACATTGAACACAAGAGCTTACACTCTGTAGAAGAGAAAGAGACTTAGGCTATGTTCACACATTGCATTTTTTCAAAGTTTTTTATACGCTTTTTTCTGCAAATTTTCAACTGCGTTTTACAGTACCAACAAAGTCTATGAGATTCCAGAAATCTCATGCACACACCTTGGTTTTTGTTTAATCTATATTTTTTGCTTTGCATGTTTTTTTTCAGAATAGAGCATGTCACTACTTTCAGCTTTTTTTTCTGCGTTTTTTCAGCGTTTTCACCCATTGAAAGAAATGGATGGCGAAAAAACGTTGAAAAAAGTCTAGCTTTTCTGAAAAAAGCAGAAATATCTACAGGTAACTATGACATAGTGGGAATAACCGAGACATGGTTAGATGAAAGCTATGACTGGGCAGTTAACTTACAGGGTTACAGTCTGTTTAGAAGGGATCGAAGAAATCGGAAAGGGGGTGGAGTCTGTCTATATGTAAAGACATGTCTAAAGCCTACAATACGGGAGGATGTATGGGAGGAAAATGAGGAGGTCGAGTCCTTATGGGTGGAGATACATGGGGCAAAAAACAATAATAAAATTATCATAGGAGTCTGTTATAAACCACCAAATATAGCAGAAGCCACGGAAAGTCTATTAATGAGACAAATAGACGAAGTAGCAAAAAATAACGAGGTGATTATTATGGGGGACTTCAACTACCCCGATATAGACTGGGAAACCGAAAGCTGTAGATCTCAGAAAGGAAACAGGTTTCTGTCAATTATCAAAGACAATTACCGTATTTGTCACAACTTGTGCAGGAACCAACTAGAGGGACGGCCCTTTTAGACTTAATATTAACTAACAGGCCAGACAGAATAACTGAGGTGCAGGTCGGGGGGCACCTGGGAAATAGTGACCACAACATTATACAATTCCACATGTGCTTCAGTAGGGTGCCCAGCAAGGGAGTCACAAAAACACTGAACTTCAGGAGGGCAAAGTTTGATCAGCTAAGGGATGCTCTTCACCTTTTAGACTGGGATAGTATCTTCAGTAATAGGAGCACGGATAGAAAATGGGAAATTTTCAAAACAGTCCTACATAGTCACTGTAGAAGGTACATACCTTATGGGAATAAAAGGGCTAGGAATAGGAGGAAGCCAATGTGGCTAAATAAGGAAGTCAAGAGGGCAATGAAAAACAAAAAAAGGGCTTCCGGTAAACTTATACAAGAAGGCAGTGAGGAAGCGCTAATATCTTATAGGGAAAAAAACAAAATCTGTAAGAAACAAATAAGAATAGCAAAAGAGGAGACAGAGAGACTAATTGCCAAGGAAAGTAAAACGAATCCCAAACTGTTCTTTAACTATATAAACAGTAAAAGGATTAAAACTGATGGAGTTGGCCCATTGAAAAATAACCTGGGTAAAATCATAGAGGGCGATGAGGGTAAAGCAAACCTACTCAATAGCTTCTTCTCCACTGTTTTCACAAAAGAAAACAATTTATCGGAGGAAATGCAGAGTGATAAAGCAAACCCTCCGCTAAATATCACCCACCTAACCCAGGAGGAAGTTCAGAAACGCCTAAATAATATCAAAATAGACAAGTCACCAGGTCCAGATGACATACACCCCCGGGTACTAAAAGAATTAAGTAATGTGATAGATAGACCGCTGTATCTTATATTCAAGCACTCTTTATGGACAGGGACTGTCCCACTAGACTGGCACCAAGCAAATGTGGTACCAATATTCAAAAAGGGGTCTAAAAGTGACCCTGGGAACTATAGACCAGTCAGCTTAACGTTTGTGGTGGGTAAATTGTTTGAAGGATTTCTTAGAGATGCTATTGTAGAATATCTTAATGATAATAACTATCTAACTCCATATCAACATGGATTCATGAGGGATCGCTCCTGCCAAACAAATCTGATGGCATTCTACGAGGAGGTGAGCTCACAGCTGGACCGGGGAGAGTCAGTGGATGTTGTATACCTGGACTTCTCCAAAGCGTTTGATACCGTGCCACACAAAAGGTTGGTATATAAAATGAGAATGCTTGGTCTGGGGGATAATGTGTGCAAGTGGGTAAATAGCTGGCTGAGCGATAGAAAGCAGAGGGTGGTTATCAATTGAGTAAGCTCAGGGTGTGTCAGGGTTACTAGCGAGGTGCCTCAAGGGTCTGTCTTGGGCCCTATATTATTTAATATATTTATTAATGATCTAGTGGAAGGGTTGCATAGTAAAATAGCAATATTTGCAGATGATACTAAACTTTGTAAAGTAGTTAATACAGATGAGGATAGTGCACAGCTACAGGAGGATTTAGATAAATTGGGGAGTTGGGCCAAAAAATGTCAAATGGGGTTCAATGCCGATAAATGTAAGGTCATGCACATGGGAAAGAAAAACAGCAGTCACCCATACATATTAAATGGGAAACCGTTGGGGAAATCTGACATGGAGAAGGACCTGGGCGTCTTGGTTAGTAGCAAATTAAATTGGAGTGCCCAGTGTCAGGCAGCAGCTGCGAAGGCAAATAGAGTCATGGCATGCATCAGAAGAGGAATAGGGGCATATGATGAGAACATTTTTCTTCCTCTGTATAAAGCACTGGTAAGGCCGCACTTAGAATATTGTGCACAGTTCTGGGCTCCGGTGCTCAGGAAAGACATATTGGAGCTAGAGAGGGTACAAAGGAGGGCGACTAAGGTAATAAAGGGAATGGAGGGACTAGAATACCCAGAGTGGTTGTCAAAATTAGGCCTATTTACGTTGGAAAAGAGAAGGCTTAGGGGAGACCTCATAAACATGCATAAATACATCAGGGGGCAGTACAGAGATCTCTCCCATGACCTGTTTATACCAAGGATGGTGACAAAGACGAGGGGACACACTATGCGTCTGGAGGAAAGGAGGTTCCTGCACCAGCATAGAAGGGGATTCTTTACGGTCAGAGCCGTGAGACTCTGGAACTCTCTGGGAGAGGAAGTGTTGATGTCCAACTCACTTAATGAGTTCAAGAGAGGCCTGGACGCCTTTCTTGAGAACAATAAAATTACATTTTATGCTTAGTGATAGTTAATTAATCCAGGGATTTAATCTGACTGCCAGATTGGTGTCGGGAAGTGAATTTTTCCTCAATGATGTAAATTGGCCTATACCGCATGGGGTTTTTTTGCCTTCCCCTGGATCAACGCTGCGGAATAGCTGCAGTGCACAAGAAATAGGCTGAACTGGATGGACGCTTGTCTTTTTTCGGCCTTATAAACTATGTAACTATGTAATTATGTAACTAGTGTGAATATAGTTATCAGGTTTTGCTGTGTTTTAGTGAAAAAAAGCAAGTACAGCACTATGTGAAATTCATTTATTTTGTGATTTTACCATCTTGTCTTGGTCACCTGAGATGTCAGTTTGCATTAAAACAGTATAATTAAATTAGTGATGTGTAAACAGTAACCATTGGCTGAGCTAGGTGTGAGATTGAACAATACCTGTGGCCCAGGGAGGTGTGAAATTGAACAATGCCTGAGCAACTGCATGGCCAACCATAGTGTGAAAATAAATAGTGTCCTACAAACTCAATGCACTACAAGTGTCTTAGAAAAACTATTCCTGAACAGTTCACCTTTCCCCACTTGTAATTCTGGTTAATATGGTTTCACATATGTCTTTCATTGGTGACCTGTGTTCATGCTTCTGTGGTGGAAGCAAAGCTGAACTTTGGGATCCTGAAAAACACACCAAAAAACACACCAAAAAATGCACCAAATCTGTGTTTTTGATGCAGCTTCTTTCCTGCCAAGAGATCAGGTTTTGCTGCAGAAAAAAAAACGCCTAATGTGTACATAGCCTTACTCAGTTACCCTAGAGATTTGAAACAACTCTGCCATACAAGTTGTGTTCTACTGTGAAACGGTGATCTGTGATGGCTAAGGTACTGACCACCACTGTACAAGTGTCACGATTGCGCCACACTCTGCTGGGACCTGTAGTGCATCTGAGAGTAAAAGATCTCAGTGATTAGCTGAGCACAGGTTCTCTTTGAAGTCTACATGGCCATTCATGAGTTAAACAGGTTAATGGTTTCTTGTGGTATGGAAGGGGTTAAGAGTTGGTTGTTGTAACTCTGCTGAGTTTTTCTATTGTGTCAGCTGCTGCTTGTTGGAACTATGCCCCTTTCATTATTTAAACCTGCTCATGGCTTTCTCCCATGCCAGCTATAGAATTACTATCCATTGCCTGACTACTCTGGAGAAGGTATTATTGGAGAAACTGTTGTGCTTCTTTGAAACTTGTGGATTTATATTTGTGTGTTTTCCCCTATCTGTCTCATTCCCTGTGTTGTCTTATCATAATGGTAAGACTTGTGTCTTGCTGTCCTACACACTAGCCAGGGCAAGGTGCGGGGTCAGTCAGGTCTTAGGCACATGACGGTGTGGCGCCCCTGTGGGTTTGGTCGCCACAGAGGTACTGCATCTCAACCAGAGGTGTGGTGCCCCACTCTCAGGTAAGGATGGAGTACTGCCCGGGACCCACCCACCTTGCATCCAACACTACACCATTCCAGACCAGCAGGCGGGGCAAGATGCACTGGCTTATGCTGAGCTCTGTCGCTGGTTGGAAGTGGGGGGAACCGAGAGAGGGGGAACCATGTAGTGGGTGTGGGTGGAGGAAGAAGTACAGGGGAGCACTTGAGCAGAAGTATAAAAAGGGGAACCATCTTGGGAGAGAGAGTTCAGTCTGAGGTAGTCCAGTCTGAGGAGAAGGAGTGGGAGCAGGAGCTCTGTAGGAGCTCTGCTCAGAGGAGAGGAGAGAGGCACGGGCCTAAACTGAGAGGCCCAGGAGGACAAGCTGGAAGAGGACGGGAGCAGAGGGAAGGCTCCAAGAACAGAGAGGGTCCCAGGGGCATGGCGAGTGCGGAAGCCACCCGTGAGCCCGAATTTATCAGAACGTGGAGGGATCAGGCCGCAAAGGGGACCAGCCCCTAACTAGTGGAGAACTACAAGGCTCAGCTAGAAACCGGAGGCTACTTTCAGGGTGCAGCTGCTCACAACCGCAGCTAAATCACTAAAAAGGTGGCCACATAGGATTCAGGGGACTGCACGTTGCCCGCCAAAATCCGTGGCTACCGGCTTGGGACACTGGTTGCGAGGCGCAGGGCAGGAGGGTGAGAGCCAGGAAGGCGACAGAGGAAGGCACACAGAATGGGGTACCGTTATGTATTCCTGAAACACCTGGGAGATTGCTGAACCCCTCCCTTGGTGAACAAAGGACGGCGTGGGAGGTTACCATGGCGCTGGTAATCTAGAGTCTGACAACTGTGAGTAAATCTGAAGACTGCACCCCACTGTGTCCTAGAATTATTATCTGCGCCATCACATGCACTACATTGCACAGCAACATCTACCTCATTAAATCAACACTACACGGCCCTGGAGCTTAGCTCTGCCTGTGGAGAGCTGAATCAACTCTGCTGCGTCACCATCAGCTCCAGAGGATCTTCACCGCAGCGGCGGCTCCATATAGCCACATACCACAGGTGGCGTCACGAACATTATCTATAAAAACTTCATTCCCCTTTTACTAATCCCATTTAATTGACCGCCCTGGGTCAAGGACCGGGTCACTGCCACCGTGACATCCCCAGCACCGACCGGTCTGGCTACCGAGTAACCCATGGCCCAGGGCGCGCATCAACGGCACATGGGGGAAGGACTCATCTTGGGCGATAGGGAGCGCAGGTTTCAGCATAAGGTGAGGGTTGAGCGGTCACCATTTTACCCCTCTCCCTATCATTAGAGCTTTCCTTTACCAGATCCCTCACACCCTCCCTTTGTGTTGCACACCAGACATCTCCTTGCTCTGGTGTGACATATAGGGGTCTTCCATGCCACTGGTAGCACAAAGACTCGCAAAAGCGCTGTGACTCATCACCCCCCAAAAGAAATCTAGCTAATTCTGCCCTCCCAAACGCAAATCCTGAAGCATGAGCTGTGCACAATGTACGGGCACTATAATCTACTGGACACAATCTATGGGCACTACAATATGCAGGCACTACAATGGTAGATTTGCAATTTTCACTCAGCAACATCCACTACTGCTTGTTTCGGGAAAACACAAATGGAATCTTCGGGGGTTCCTGAGGAGGAACAATTTTCTTTGTCGCTCTCTTCCGTATGGCAAGGTGTACATAACAACCTGAAGGTGATGGGGGATAGATACAAACATGTGGCTGATAAAAAACGTATGCCATGTCCGGACCTTTGTGTGAATGACTATGTGTGGTTGTTCACCAAGAACATTAAGTTGAAGGTTCCTTCCTGGAAACTTCGTCCCATGTTCATTGGTCCGTATAAGATAACCGCCATCATTAATCCTGTGACTTTTCGTCTAGAATTACCACAAGCTCTTAAGAGCCATAATTTTTTCCATAGATCATTGCTCAAAAATATAATGCGGCATCAGAACCGATAAGACTAGTGTCTTGCTGTCCTGCACAATAGCCAGGGTAAGGTGCAGGGTAAGTCAGGGCTTAGACACGTGATGGAGCACGGGGGGATAGGGTGTTTAAGCATAAGGTGAGTGTAGAGGGATCACCATCTTCCCGTTCTCAATATCGTCAGGGCTTTCCTTTACCTGCTTCCTCACTACTTTCCTTTGCGTTGCACACGGGCATCTCCTTGACCTGGCGTGACAACAAGGGTATGATAATCCGTAAGATGTCATAACTGCAGGGCATTATGAGGAAACCTGCGCAGCCATGCAAAAAGACATTCGCCGATTTTTTTCTTGCAAACCATAAATTTCATCTCCAAGTGTTCGAATTCATGTGAAACTGTGAATTTCAGGAAATTCTGCTCCAACCTGATCCTTTGCTGATTCATCCACTCATCTGTTTTATATAACTATATTTTTTCTTTTTTGTGTGTTGCTATACTTGCTTTTGACGCGCCCCCTGGGGCCGTGGGGTACTCGGAAGCCGGGCCGGTCGGTTTTATTGGGGTAGTCACAGTGGCAGTGACCCGGTCTGTGGCCCAGGGCGGTCAATAAATAAAGAAAAGAGGGGAATAAAGTTTTGGGGATAAAGTTTCATGACGCCACCCATGGTATGCGGCTCTAGGTGGCTGCCGCTGCTGTTCAGATCCACTGGGGCCGTTGGTGACGCAGCAGAGGTGGTTCAGCTCTCCACGGGTAGAGCTAGGCCTCAGGGTAGCTAAATAGGCAATTTTTGATGTTGGTGGTGTAGTGCAAGGCAGATGACGCAGCAATTAAGTCAAGGACACAGCGGGGTGCAGTCTTCAAGTTTTACTCACAGTTCTTACAGTGCTCCAGGTTACAACTGCTAGCCAGGTTATAACAGCCCACCAAGTCCTGTATCCTCCGGGGAAGTGATCCAGCCAACTCTCGGATAACTTCGGTGCACTTGATCAGGAGCCCCTTTGTGACGCCTCTCAAGCCCTGCCCTGGGAAGATGGGGTACTCGGAGCCGAGTCAGATGTTGAGGAAGGGGGATGCAGTCGTGGCCTTGACCCGTTCCGTGCCCAGGGCCGTCACATTAAAAATGATGTTAGGGCTATCCGGGTTGAGTGGTAATTGCCGACTACGCCACCTGTGGTGTCTGGTGATGCGCCACCAGCGCCGCTACAGTCCGCTGAGGCCAGATGTCATGGCGGCTAAAGTTCTCGCTGCTCCCCACAGGCGGAGCGTGGCCTCAGGGCAGGCAAGGCGGGATAAAAGGGGGGTAGCAGTGCGGGAGTAGGGCACCGTGTCGCGTGGTGTGGCGCGTAATGAACAGTCCGGAGGCCATAGGGATGAATTTCCAAGGCTTTACTCACAGTTCTCATAAGCAGCGCAAGGCTTCTCCCTGCTCCTCGCGGAGTCCTGCGGCCACCAGGGATGGGGGTCCAACTACCTCCGAGAAAGTCCAGTGTCCGGCAGCGTCCCTACACCAGAGTGTTCCTGCACTACAGACTTTACCCCTTCCCGTCTGTGCATGTGTAGATAGGCCAGGTCTCCCTCTGAGCTCCTCTCAGGTGTACCGCTCGGGTGGCAATTCCTCTCCAACCCAAGCCCGCCGGGATCCTCAGGGCCTAACCGGGCTTTCCCATCCTGGACATAGAGTATGAGGTCGGGTGTCGGGGGCCGGTACCCCTCTTGCAGCCGGAATCCCTCTGAATAGATTAGGTAGAAGAGGGCAGGTGGCGAACTCCGCTCTCTCTGCATCCTCCCCGGGACCCATTTGCTAGGGAGCCGCACTCTAAAGCTCCCGGGCCTTCTTTGTCCTGGTCCTTGGTCGGGTTGAGACATTCCTTGTCTGCAACCTCCCTCTCGTCCCATAGATCGAGGTACGAGGGCTGTATCCCATGCCGGTGCAGGCCCACACAGGATCTGCGCTCCCGGAGGGAAGTCACTTTAACATACAGTACATGACAGCACAGTACGAGCACTTGACAGACAGATTGTCCGAGACCACACAGGTCTGAAGGGCTGGACAGGTCCACACAGGACCAGAGCAGAACCAAGATCAATGGACTGAAGGACTAAAAAGGACCAAGATCTAAGATGGCATTCTATTAAATATGAAATTAGAAGTGTAACAAACTAACTGTTCCTCCACCCACACCCACTAACTGGTTCCTACCACTTTTGTGTTCCCCAGTCTCCCTGTAACCAGGGGAGCAGCACCTAGTGCATACTAGCTCCCTCTGGTGGAAATGTGGTGTTGGATGCAAAACTAGGTAGCTACCATCACACAGGACTTACCTCAGAGGAGGAACACCACACTCCATTAAATAAGCATTCCTGTGGCGGCCGAACCCTCAGGGGCGCCACATTCCCCCCTGGTAAAACACAGCACGTCCGCGGGCTGCAAAGGAATATCACCCAGAAAAATTCTTTTTATATATAAACAAAACTATCATCCCTTTATGGGAGGCACATTTCTTATAACGTTGCATAACACTATAAAAGTACAAAAGTATAAAATTATATAAGTGCAAATATATAAAATTGCGAAATTATAAATTAAGGCAAGAGACTTTTTGAGTTAGGCAGCGGACTGGTTTAAAGTGACAACAGTCAGTTCAGTAGCAAGAGGGACCTGCCCTAAACCCTCTACGTGGGCCCTGGGGTGGCTGCAGGGCATGAAGATCCGGAATTGGACCCCCACACGTGCCACTCCAGACAGGTTTTGCTTCTGAGGTCTTGAGGTAGCAAGTATGCACGGTTTTGTATAAAACCAATAGGGAGCACCTAAATAGGTGCATAACTATTTACATTCAGTCCGCTGCCTGCCATAGTCCGCAGGGACCAAAGTCTCTATTAGAAAAGAAAAATGCAAACGATAGCAGCAATCATAACAACTTCAAACAACAATAGCAGCCGGGGGGCTGCTTCAGACTTGGGGCTCACGTGGAGGGAAGGGCTCATTCCTCCCGACAGAAGCTAGCCGGTCACCTGAGGCTGAGGAGGTGGTGGCGTCACTCCCGGACACTTTGCGGACGTCCAGGGCGTACCACCCACGCTCCCCCTGGTGGCGAGCGAAAGTCACCGTATCGCCCGGGAAAAGGTTCCGGCCTGGGTGTCCCTTCCTCAGGCGCGGCTCGACGTCCCGCCTGCTGACAAGCACATCATCACGGAAGAGGGGACACCGAATAAACCCCCACCCTGCCTCGTGGTGGAATCGCACAACCCTGCCCTCATACCGGGGTCCGGGATGGATAGCCTCCTCCAGTCGCGCCCAAGTCTTAGAAGCCTTGGTCCGGACTTCGAGTCTCTCGCAGCGCTGCTCCCGCTGACGTTGCTCCCTGGCTAGTTGGGAGACCTGATCAGTACACCATTGGCTCCTCCTCTGCGCTTCAGTCGTGGTCTCTCGCGGGAAGCCCATCAGGTCGCCCCCCTGGTTTTCCCAGGCCCACTCTTCGGCCTCAGGCCAGGTCACCGCCGGTGCAGGTAGCGGTGCTAGGATGGGCTGCTGAAAGTCCTCCAGTATCGCGGACCAGTCTGGGTTGGAGTTGGTAGTCTCCTCCGCAACTCCAGGTACCTCCGTTGGAGCGTTTTCGGGGCAGTGCAAATCCCCACCGATAGCTGCCGCCTGCAGCTCAGGAGCCAACGCTTGCTCCCAGGTGACGGCTTGGGGATGTACGTACTCCGCCATAAGGTCCAGGATCAGCTCAGAAGGCTCCGCAGCCGGGGCAAGGGTTGCCTCCTCACCTGCCGTCAGGTCGGTTTCTACCTCGACCTCCGGGCCGACTGCTTCCGGAGCCTCCACTCCTCGGCGGCGGTCTCGGATCCGCTGCAGCATTTCTGCCTTCCATGCAGCCGTCGCCGCCTCCTGGGCCTCTCTCTGCCGCCTAGCCAACTCTGTTGCCTCCTGGTTGAGAAACGCGAAGTCTCCCGGTGTCAACGCACTACCGCTAGCCTCTCCGCCCAATGAAGGGCCCAGATCGGGTGCAGCGGTCGCTTGGCTTGTTTCTCCAGGGTCATCCAAGACCGCTTCCGTTCAACGCCAAACTCCAACTGGCATGGCCGCACCTTGTTGCTTTCCGTCTCCTTCCTCCTCTTTCGGGGCGGTTCCTGGGCGGCATGCTAACAGGCCCGCCTTCGTTCAGCCCATCCAGTTTGACGGGCATTACCCCGCGGACAGTCTCTGATGGAAGGGGCAGTCCACATTTTTGGCGCCAAGCGGGAGCCCAGCCCAAGATGGGAGGTGTACAAAGTCAGTCTTTTCACTGCGTGATGGCGCCTGTTCTTCTTGGGCGGGCGCCATCTTAAGTGTAAAACAACAGTCCAAGGTGTAAGGCACACAGTACCCGATAGCAATGGGCACTTTTGTTCCGTTGCTGCGGGCACGATATCCTGCCGACTACGCCAGTGATGTGACGCCTCTCAAGCCCTGCCCTGGAAAGATGGGGTACTCGGAGCCGGGTCAGATGTTGAGGAAGGGGGATGCAGTCGTGGCCTTGACCCGTTCCGTGCCCAGGGCCGTCACATTAAAAATGATGTTAGGGCTATCCGGGTTGAGTGGTAATTGTCGACTACGCCACCTGTGGTGTCTGGTGATGCGCCACCAGCGCCGCTACAGTCCGCTGAGGCCCGATGTCATGGCGGTTAAAGTTCTCGCTGCTCCCCACAGGCAGAGCGCGGCCTCAGGGCAGGCAAGGCGGGATAAAAGGGGGGTAGCAGTGCGGGAGTAGGGCACCGTGTCGCGTGGTGTGGCGCGTAATGAACAGTCCGGAGGCCATAGGGATGAATTTCCAAGGCTTTACTCACAGTTCTCATAAGCAGCGCAAGGCTTCTCCCTGCTCCTCGCGGAGTCCTGCGGCCACCAGGGATGGGGGTCCAACTACCTCCGAGAAAGTCCAGTGTCCGGCAGCGTCCCTACACCAGAGTGTTCCTGCACTACAGACTTTACCCCTTCCCGTCTGTGCATGTGTAGATAGGCCAGGTCTCCCTCTGAGCTCCTCTCAGGTGTACGGCTTCGGTGGCAATTCCTCTCCAACCCAAGCCCGCCGGGATCCTCAGGGCCTAACCGGGCTTTCCCGTCCTGGACATAGAGTACGAGGTCGGGTGTCGGGGGCCGGTACCCCTCTTGCAGCCGGAATCCCTCTGAATAGATCAGGTAGAAGAGGGCAGGTGGTGAACTCTGCTCCGTCTGCATACTCCCCGGGTCCCATTTGCTAGGGAGCCGCACTCTAAAGCTCCCGGACCTTCTTGATCCTGGTCCTTGGTCGGGTTGAGACATTCCTCGTCTGCAACCTCCCACTCGTCCCATAGATCGGGGTACGAGGGCTGTGTCCCATGCCGGTGCAGGCCCACACAGGATCTGCGCTCCCGGAGGGAAGTCACTTTAACACACAGTAGATGACAGCACAGTACGACCACTTGACAGACAGACTGTCCGAGACCACACAGGTCTGAAGGGCTGGACAGGTCCACACAGGACCAGAGCAGAACCAAGATCAAAGGACTGAAGGACTAAAAAGGACCAAGATCTAAGATGGCATTCTATTAAATATGAAATTAGAAGTGTAACAAACTAACTGTTCCTCCACCCACACCCACTAACTGGTTCCTACCACTTTTGTGTTCCCCGGTCTCCCTGTATCCAGGGGAGCAGCACCTAGTGCATACTAGCTCCCTCTGGTGGAAATGTGGTGTTGGATGCAAAACTAGGTAACTACCATCACACCGGACTTACCTCAGAGGAGGAACACCACACTCCATTAAAGAAGTGCAGCATTCCTGTGGCGGCCGAACCCTCAGGGGCACCACACCTTCTGGTGTACCTTCCCGGATCGGCTCTCTGCGCTGGCTCTCACACTCCTGCCCTGCGCCTAACACACAGTGTCTTGAGCCAGTGGCCGTGGGCCTTGTCTTGCGACGTCCTCTGTCCCCTTGGTCCTATATGGCCACCTTTTCATCGAATATGTATGGTTTTGGCTACGGCACTTTGAGGTAAAGCAGCCTCCGGTTTGCTAGCTGAGTCTTGCAGTCCTCCACTAGTCTGGGGCCGGTCCCCTACTGAGACCTGATCCTTTCACTGTCAGCGTGAACTCCGGCGCATGGGTGGACTCCGCACTTCCCATGCCCCTAAGATCCTTTCTCGGTCTCTGGAGCCCTTCTCTGACTTCCTCGCTCCTCTTGTTCTTTCTCTTACTGGGCCCCTCTGACTGGACCCTACTCCTCAACTGTCCTCACTCACTGCGCTCTTGCTCCTAGGTCCTTTTTTCTCTTCAATCCCTGTGACAGACTCCTGTCACCAACTGCTCTGACTGACTAACTGCCTTTCTAGATCTTTCTACCCGTCTTTTCATACTACCTGTCATGTGACCCACATCACAAACTGTCACTCTACGTGGTTCTCTCTACCTTCAGTCCTTCCTTCACTGCTCCCCTAAACTACTTCCTCCACCCACCTCCTCTACCTAGTTCCCCCCTCCAGACAGGGACAGGGACTGTGCTCTCCCTCAGGAGCAATCTCGCCCTTCCCTACGGGAGTGATGTGGTGTTGGATGTGGGTGTGTGGGTCCCAGGTAGTGCTCCCTCCTCACCTGAGAGTGGGGTACCACACCTCTGGCTGAGATGCAGTACCTCTGTGGTGACTGGACCCGCAGGGGCGCCACACTTTGTTTGTTATATGGGCTCGTAGCACCTAATTTTTCCAAATTACATGGGCGATGTCTGCTCCTTATGTTTTTCTAATTATAGCCTGTAGAGTTGTGCAGATTGAGCCACAAGACTCCAGTCTATCGGCCAGGTCGGTAGTCTCTGGCTGCTGTACAGGACGCTCACAAATTTCTTATCATCCAAGATCCCTGACGTGGCTTTTGATTATGGATCCTAAAAGGTAAGAGATTCATGAGTCTCCTGTCTAGCAGCCAGACACTTCTGACCTGGCTGATGGGCCAAAGTCCACTAATAGCCCAACTTTAATTACCTGTTGCAATTAGAACTTTTTTAAACAAAATTTACACCCGGGAACGGGGGAAAACATACATTTAGAACATTTTCGTATACATAAGATAGATACATACACATGTAATGCATCTTTCTGTGCAAAAAAAAATAAAGATTTAGCTAGCAATGGAAACTGTTTGTTCTAAGGAAGGAAATGCTATTCGTATAGTAAGACTGCTATTTAAATATGTGACAACCTTGATGACCACATCCTCAATGTATAGCGTGCACGGACATCAACCTAACATACTGCACTCAGTATACAACTAAGCATTAATCACTTAGATTAACCTTTATGAAACCACAAAGGCACAAAAAAGACCTAAATAATACAAAGTTTGGCATTTGTAAAACCTATTTTAAAAAAAATAAAATGTTGAACGAAAATAAGTCTATGTTATATATGATGGGAGAATTAGCAAGTTGTCAGTATCTGTATATTTTTCATCAGAATCTTAGGTTTCCAGTTTTCCCTATACTCTACGGGGGAAAAAATTCTACACATGAGCATATTCTGAATATGGATGGTATTTATACTCATTTATAGCCTTATATCTAACCACTAGTGTAATTAAAGTCTTATTAGCCTTAAGGCTCTCCATAACTAGTGGCCAAGCCTGGGCTCAGTCGAGAGTCTAATGTGTATGTAGTCCTCCCAACCCTTCCACGACAGATGATGTAGGCAGAGATAAGGATTCCGTATGTCCAATTTTGGACTATTAAATCTTTTATTCTCTCTGAGATAAGCTGCCTCCAGAGGAGTCTGACAGCGGCTATCCCATAGAGAGCCCAGGAGATTGTATATTGAGAAGTCAGGAGAGATAGCTGTACCCCCCTCCCCCCCAAAGCCATTATTAGGCTAACAACTATCTATTGGGTATGGGGCCCTTGCGGGCATGTGTGGCACCCCTGCTGTGCATCAGTGCCACAGATCCTATAGGGGTGCATAAACAGATTTCTCCACAAGAGGCCCTCACTACATGCAAACACCTCCACCTTCCACCTCATACCAGCAGAGGGAGCCCTGATAGGGATATATAAAGGGAAGGTGGAGCCAGGCTGCTGAGTCAGTGTTCAGTCTGCAGAGAGACAGGATGTAGCTGCACGCAGGCTGCTGTGTGAGGCAAGCTAGGCCTCCAGCAGCCCTGAAGCCTAGTGAGGGCCCCGAGCGGCCGAAGGTGAGTGGAAAGTGAGTAACATAGGGGGCTGTGCAGCTTAACCAGCTCACCCCGAAAGCATATACCGGACACCGGGTCCGAGCTTACAGGGATCTCTATGACCCAGTAGAAAACAACCAGAACCCCTGGCGAACTACATGTCCCAGGATCACCAAAAGCTGATACGTACCAGGGTCAGGAATCACGGAGACCCCAGAGAATAGGGAGACTGATCTCCAACAGAAGGCCCTATCACCAAGTCAGCAGGTGCAGAACAGAAACCAAGTTAGGCCTAGCTCCAGGCAGGTCAGAAACTTACTACAGAGAGGCAAGAAACAGGAGGCCCTACACCGGCTCACTGGGGAGAATCCGGACGTGCACCCCTCACCCTACAGCGCTCTGGGACGTGCCTGAATTTCCATCAGTAAAAGGTACTGAAGTGACTTTGGTGTGTGCTCCTATTCTTGCTCTGACCCGGCTGGGTCCCATCTGTCCTGCATTCCCCCTCCTACGCTGCCCTGAGGCCCTGCTCCACCTGTTGGGAGCGATACCATCTAAGCTGCCACAACACCGGCCTCAGTGGACTGCTGCAGCGCTGGTGATACTCACCAGACACCACAGGTGGCGTCACGAACTTTTACATTTCTATTCCCCTTTTTCCTATTCCCTATCCATCTAACTACCCCCCTTTTAGTTGACTACCCTGGGCTATGGGCTGGATCAGCCACCGTGATTTCCCCAAAGCATCTGAAGGCCCGGCTGCTGAGTACCCCACGGCCCTGGGGGCGCGACACATGCGTTCTGCTTGACCCTCTCCTCCCACCCATATCTTTTAGTTGCATTGCTGAATTTACATCTGCAATATGAATCCATTTTTCTTTCATCTCAGGAGAAGAACAAATTGGTGGAGCTCCAGATCCATGAGACAAGAACACTAATGGTCTCTGATGGCTAATAAAAGGGGTCAGTCTAGTTTTGGTGTCGTGGTTGTTTTGTTTAACAGGTAGAAAAATACTGAATGCTGCAATATAAATGTAGAATCTGCAACCAAGGCTTCAACAACGGCATCTGATACAGATGTGAACAGAGCCTTAGGCAAGTTCCATCACAAATTATAAAATATTTTCTGGAAATATACAGAAATCTCCAAAACGTCTTTCCTTCTGGCCTGCACCACTCCACACTGAGCTAGTTCCTCAACCCAATGCACGCCCCGCCAACTGCCACCCTTGCAGATTTTTGGTCACTAACAACTTCTGACTCCAGGGTTACACCTTTGCCCGTACCATTGAGATTGGTTGCTGCTGGGTAACTCATTCTTCCTTTCAGTGCTTGGACAGTGAGTAAATCTCCCTGCAGCAATCTGCAGTCTTCATTAGTGTCCCCCTGGTTTAGAAGCACAGTTGCAACTGGGACCCTTATAGCTGTTCCACTGATTTGCAATGTTTATTTCTTAGGCCATGGCCCCACTATCAGTATTTAGTCAGTATGCGGTCAGTTTTTTTTCTCAGGAGTGGGAGCCAAAACCAGGAGTGGGTGATAAATGCAGAATTGGTGACTTGTTTCTGTTAAACCTTTTCTCTGACTGTTCCTCACCTGCTTTTGGCTCTCACTCCTGAGAAAAAATACTGATTGAATGCTGACCAAATACTGATAGTGGGGCTGTGGCCTTAGAGTCAACAATCAGTAAAAGAAAACTAACAGTGCACTTATCCTCTCCATCTTCCCTCTTAGAATAATTTCCTTGGAGCAACACATCCCTATCCTTAGGATGCTTGATCACTAAGGAAACATTCAAACACTGATGGCCTACTCCCAATAGGCAGAATGAAGCAGATGGGCAGATGTGCATGGCACTGTATTAGACCCTTTACTCTGATTTTTCGCAGAGGCCCAGGGTTAAAATCCCCACTTATCAATGTTTTACTCCAGTTAATTCCTTATAGTGCTGATTTATTCACTGTTGACTTTCATATATTCTGGCAGTTCATTTTATGTACAGATATGCCAGAATGTCACCATGTGAGCATGCCTCTCCATCGACTACCCTTGTATCCGCGAGAAGCTTTCCAAGTGTGCAAACCGCCTAAACAGCACATACAACCGTACTGTTAATACAATAGCTCATGACATTTCATATATTTCTTAAATGAGTGTTGCTAGTTATACTTACTATGGTGCGAACCACAATATAACACCAGTGGGAACAATGGTCACTAGACCTCTTCATATTACTCTAATATTTTCTTGTGTTTTTCTTATGAAAATGCACTAGAAAGAATAACTGAGTCTATAAATCAAATTTACAAAATAAAGATTTGCAGGAAAGGGCAGTTATATGAACATTAGGCCACGGCCCTACTATCAGTATTTGGTCAGTATTCGGTCAGTATTTTTTCTCTGGAGTGGGAGCCAAAACCAGGAGTGGGTGATAAATGCAGAATTTGTGACTTGTTTCTATTATAGCTTTTCTCTGATTGTTTATCATCTGGTTTTGGCTCCCACTCCTGAGAAAAAATACTGATCTAATACTGGTAGTGGGGCCGTGGCTTACCTGTAGACTCAGGCAATTTATCTCTTCTCAGTCTCTTAGAGTATTTTGTATATAACATTACATGGTTCACATACTGGTCTACAGAATGTGTAGGTTTGTTTCCATTATTATATGCTGTCCACTGTTTTGTATATACTGTATGGACACCCAACTTGCACGCTATGTATCCTACAGTGTCTTATGATTAACACATTGACCCTAAAAATCCCCATACACAGAAAACTAATGTTGGCCTTTACCGCTGACATAGATGGATTCAGCCACAACCTGTTATATATGAGGGCCAGAACAACTGATTGCCGTGGGAGATCTCAATCGGGCATGTCCGCTTTTGGACTGCCAATCGCTTTGTTCTCCCAAACATAAGCCACCAGCATAGATGTCTGGCGATGGATTTCTCATAGAAAACACAGGAGTAGTGATGAGCGAGAATGTTTTGTTAACCCTTTCGCCGAGTGTGCTCGGACGAGCACCAATTATTTACAGCTGCTCGGTGATATGTTTGAATCGCTCCCGTGTGCATGATTTGTTATTGTTTGACAGCTTTAATACATGTGAGGAATGTGTAAGAAGCAGACATTTCTCACATGTGTTAAAGCTGTCAAACAGTCGCAAATCATGCACTCGGGAGCGATTTAACCTTATCACTGAGCAGCTGTAAATACTCGGTGCTCGCCCGAGCATACTTGGCGAAACGGTTAACAAAACATACTCGCTCATCACTACACAGGAGCACTTTGTCAAATGAGTGTTCCTGGGTATGGGAGAGATGGCTGAGATGACTTTTGGATGAACGATTGGTCAAAACTTCCTTTGACCAACAGCTATCTGATGTGGATGACTAGCTTAAAGGGCTATTCTCAAATTGTCTCTTGAGAAGTTCAGACAATGCAGTCTCTTTACAATTTCACCTCTTCCAGGTTTCTGACAGGGTGCGCTCTCCTCCTTGGGTGATAGTTCTGGTGAGTAAAGCTGTAGTAGTAAAACTATAAAGCCCAGCACAAGTTCTGCTATAACACATTCAGCAATCAGTGGTTTGTTCTGGAGTCTACGCTGATATCACTAAATTTACACAGAGATAAAAGAGCATTTGGACAAGCATGCATGTCCGGACAGCAACAGCAGAGAACCTTGATTAGGAGACCTGCTGTGAAAGGTGGAGGCTTGCGACTTCTAGATGTATCTCATCAGAAGATTAGAGAAAAAGGAGGAAAGGAGAGGGAGGTGAGCAGCTAACTACTGTATAGAAACTAATGGACTGGAGAAAGCTGACTGGGATGTTAAGAGGTAACCTCTCTCCTACAATGTAACTACTGTTCACTCTCAACCAGGCACTAGAGGATGGGCTCCATGGAAACCAGCTGTACACTATAAAAGATATAAGTTCTCATTGCAGGAGAATGACAGCAGATAGATAAAGCAAGTAAATGGCAAACTTGCTTATTTTCATGCTTTCTAACTAAAGCAATTTAAAAACTTGAGAATACCCCCACAGTGTTATTTGTTTTTCTTTAGCTGCAAACCATGTAAATCATACACCTTTCACAAGGAAGAGGTTTTGAGGAAACTGTGTAAGAAGCTGTTAAAAAAATTCAAATGACATACAAAACAATGCTAGAATAAATAATCTATTTACATCAAGTTGTACAGCATTACATTTCTAATCATTGGCGCCATTCATTTCAATGATAAAACATACACAGTGCTCTACTTCAAAGGGAACCTGACAGGCTGAACATGCAGTTCAGTCTTCGTGCAGCATGTTCTAAAGAAGAAGGATCCCAGTGTACTGCTATATATAACTTTGTGAGAAAAAGATTCAGAATTACTTACACTTCATAGTTTAAATCCCAGCTTATTATGCATTTAGCAGTAAAGTATGTGATGGTAATCAGTGATTGACGGCCTTCCATGTATAACTATACACATAGAGATAGGAAGGCAGCACGGAAGGAAGGCAGGAACAGGTGGCTCAGTGGTTAACACTGGAGCCTTGCAGCGCTGGGGTCCTACCAAGGGCAACATCTGCAAGGAGTTTGTATGTTCTCCCCATGTTTTCGTGGGTTTCATCCGGGTTATCCTGTTTCCTCCCACACTCCAAAGACATACTGATAGATAATTTAGATTGTGAGCCCCAATGGGGACAGCGATGATTATGTATGTAAAGCGCTGCGGAATATGTTAGCGCTATATAAAAATAACTATTATTATAGGTGTCAATCACGATAGAACTAAATAAGAGTGGCCACTGGACTCCCATGTCAGAATGAGGGGGATTTATATGGCTAAATTAAAAGTTATATTTGAATGTAAATATGTATTTTGTTAAACATATATACATTATGGTTAATGTGTGAGTGTATATATATATATATATATATATATATATATATATATATATATATACAGTATATATTGAGATTTATTGATTAACCTGCTATTATATATGCTCGGACCCTCCTGCTTCATAACATGCTGCCCACAGAATGGACATCAAGTTCATAGGTTCGGTTCTCTTTAAACCAGTCTACCTAACAGTAATTACTTAGTAATCACAATTCTCCATACTTATATACCATAGCTATATACTCCATTTTTAAAAAATGTCTTGTGTATCTCTTTAGCTTAAAATTTTGTGCAAGTAAAAATGTTACAAGGGTGACTGTAAATAAATTAATGATAGAACATCTACATGTACACTACTTACAGATCTATATAGTGATAGAAGATTATTGCTGTTATAAATCAGCAGATATCTTCAATTAAAAGCTATAAATGTGAATTTATACTGGTGTCTAATAGACTCTTCATTGGAGGAGCTTGAATCAAAATTGGAAAGGAGCAAATTTTTGAAGAGGGTTTTTACCATGTCTCTATTAGGGCACCAGGATGCTAGAAAGGTGAGCAACTGACTTACCACCGACCCCTGTAAGTCAAGGCACGGAGCCACACCAATATGGCAATTCTCACTCTTGGTACTTATCAGATTTGTGTATTTCTCCTTCTATTTAGGTCTGGCCAAAGATCCCATAGTGATAATACCCAATAGCTTTGGATTTCTACAATAAAATAATATAATTTCCAAGAGCATTGTAATCTGGAAAGGGGTAATCTTGATGAAGTCTGTATTCAAATATTGGCGAACCATTGATATGGCTGACCTATATGATTGCTTTAATTTTGTTATTTTACTGCAATATTTAGACTATAAGAGGGACGATGATTTTTATACAGTGATGGAAGAAGCGGTCATTTGTATGGTGAAACCCTGGGTTGGGATACAAATTTGGCATCTGCCACGAGGTGGACTGCTCAATGCATTTGTTTTTTAGGGCTGGTTTAATTACTTTTGTGAGTATAATAAATACCTTTCCCCGCTATCCAGTCTAGTAGAGATTCACTAGACTATATTCCACTAAATTACTAGATTATTACTAAATTAATTATTTCTAAATTACTAGATTAATAATCCACTAGACTATATTCTACTAAGATCCACTAAACTATAATCCATTTTATCAGTTTAGGTACCTTGTCATCTGGATTTATCCACTTTATCTGAAGCGTGATGTTTACAGGGATTCTGACTGTTTCACTATAGATTTTCTATTGGACTGATTACTTGGAAACCAAGGACCCTGTTGGCATTATCCTTTATCTGTATTAGGTGGTGAGCTCTCTCACATTTCTGCCCAATATAGCGTAGTGGTTTGTTTGCAATTTTACTCATTTAATCTTTGGGATTAAAGGACTCATCCCAAATACTGCATCACCTCCATTGGGATCTTTTTGGGATTGATGCAATTACACAATTTCTTTGTCCTTATAGAATTAATGTAGTTCATTTAAGCCTAAAATTTCAGTGTCTATGCTCCCTTATAAATGGTTTTTATATATAATAACCAGTTTTTCAACTGATTGCCCAATATGATGAAACGGAAGAAAAATGAAACAGTCCAAAGACGTAAACTCAACATCGCTTGACTTTAGAAAAGAGAAATATAACACATATCCATTAAAACATGGAAGCTAAAAGAAGTTTCTAGGATATAACAACCTCAAAAATATTACTATTGCACACCTTCCATCTGATGATGTGGGGAAGATTGAAAAAATAAGATATTACGTCATGGCACCAGGAGTTCCCCATTACACGGGGAATGTATTAGATGAAGGCCATCGTCCAAATATCAAAATCACAATTTTCTAATATATTTGGGATTTGTAAAGTTCACATCATAATTGGTAAAGGCCGAAAAATGTTTTGGTTTCATCAAAACTTACTAATTTGACATTGGAAACATTTACATACAATTCATCATAACTGGTGAGGTTGAATACAGCTCCCACATAACTCTGTCTTCCCCATATAAGAGGTGGGATACAGTTGTGATCCTCTTTATTTTCCATCAGTTTGATTTCTCCTAGATACCTTGAGGACTTCTTGTAGACAACATGAGTCAATTCTTTCTTAGAACAATCCGTCCCCCGGAAGTAGATGGAGGAATAGAGGAAGTGCAGGCCTGTTTTATTCACTATTAGGCCTCTGTTTTTGTACCGAATGCCTGCGGTAAATGCACGCCCAATTTGATCTTCCCAAATGAGTGGCAAATTTTGACTGTTCTTTCCTGTAAAATCAAAGTACAGATTTGTTATTGAAAATATATTATTTAAAGTCACATTCTGGATCTCCAGTAAATCTAAAGAACTGATGTACCAAAAACAATGATGTAAACTCTTGATATACTCTATGGATCTACCCCATATGCTTTTCAAGATCTATATGTATAAACATTAATTCTTAGGGTATCTTTATACCGAGTTTTTTTCATATGGATTTCTTTTTGGATTCAGTTTCCAAGTCCAAATGAAATCTGTATGCAATGGATATAAATGGAGTTTTCACCACCCCAATCACATTATTTTCATTTATTTTACTAGCTTACATAGCACCGTTAATTTCCACAGCGCTTTACAGACATTATCATCACTGTCCTCATTGGGGCTCGAAATCTAAATTCCCTATCTGTATGTCTTTGGATTGTAGAAGGAAACTGGAGAAAGTGGAGGAAACCCACACAAACAAGGGAAGAAGATACAAACTCCTTGCCGTTGTTGTACTAGGTGGGATATGAACCCAGGACCCAGCTCTACAAGGTTACAGTGCTACCCACTGAGCCACAATACTGCCCACTGAGCCACCATGCTGCCCAGTCATATGCAATGGAAATTTTCTGAGCAGAGGCTTAGCTGCCACAGGAATAAGAAGCTTGCTATTTCTTACTAAGGATTCCGCACAGGAAATGTAAAAAACATCTATTGAGTGACAATGGCCTTAATCATCTTGTGAATCCATGGCAGTACAGATTACAAATCCATGACATATCCATGGCAGGAATCTAAGGGATAGTTGTGGAAACTACACACCAGTTTTTAATCTTTTCTCTGAACCTATCCTTACAGAAGAAGAAAAGATGCCCTGATACAGTATATGCTTGATATGGTATAATTTTCAGGGCTCTCTGCTAATGCCGGACTACTCCTTTAATCAAGATAAGGGATAGAAAACAATTCCAGATCTGAAAAGAACGGCATTCCTAGACGTAGTGTGAACACCGGATAGAGTGGGATATTTTTTCCCACTACACAAATAAATACATATAATTTAAAGTAGCCAAATGCACATCTTAGAAGAATTTATTAACATTGTGCCTTTGCAATTCTCCATTCTAGAGAGACTAGCAGGTCATCTGGTGTACAATGAAGGCACATTGTTCCACAAAATCAGACACTTATGTGAGAAAGAAAATATTTTTATATTAGAGGAAAGGGGTAATCACGCCCTCTGCTCCTTGACTGACAGCCTGCTCTGTCGCATGTGCAGCATGAGTGTGCAGAGCGGGATGTCAGTTAAAGAGCAGCGGAGTGATTGCAGTGTGCTCACTGTGCCCCTTGTACTGCCTCAATTACTGGAAGCGAGTGGCTGCAGGGAGAATATATCTTCATGTTCACTCTGCAGCTGCACTGCCAATTAGACTGCGACACTTTTTTAGAATGCTATTGACCTGCAGATTACCCCTATAGTTGTGGGTAAATACTATTTTTTTCTGACAGTTTCCCCTTTAAAAATGTAAAATTCAGAAGTGAGATTAATATTTACCTGTGACGTGTGCTGCTAATCTGCCTTCTTTTTTCTCTGGGTGTATTTCCAGCCCCCCTACAAAAGACAATGGCCAAAAATTAACCTCCACAAATTCTGCATGTTTACAGGATTTCATATACAGATTTAAAAAAATATTAAAGGAGTGTAATTTACCTGTTAGCTTTGCAGATGAAGGAGATAAATCTGCATCGCTGGACTGAAAGAAAAAAGAGATAACATCAGGTAACTCTGGAGGAAAGTATGCAATCATTTATAATATTCACTCCCATTTTCTCCATTTCAAATTCTCATTGGAAAATACTAAAGAAAGCGATCAGTTCCCTAGCTGTGCCTCCACAGGAGAAAGGAAGTATTACAAAGAGCTGCTTGTGTCTGGGTCCTCCAAAGGGAGAGATAATCTTTGAAGCCCATTTCTAAACTAATGAATTGATCTAATTAATTCCTTTACCCTAATAAATTATTCAACAATTAATTTTCCAAATTACACAGCTATCAAAACTTTTAATAGACTTATTATCTAATCCAATTCCCGATTAGATTCTCTCCTGGGACTGTCAGCAGAATACAGACATTAAAGAGGTTGTCTACTAATTTTACATTGATGCCCTATCCTTCGGATAGGTCATCAATGTCTGATCGGCCGGCACCCCCCCCCCAATCAGGAGTTAACGATGGTGGCGGCACCCGGCAGGAAGTACTTTCTTGCGGAGCTGGCCGTCTACTTGTAGTGGCCGCCACGGGGAACTGCACATCTGCCTCCTATTCAAAGCAATAGGAGGTGGATGTGTAGTACCAAACCCCATCCACTACAAGTACACGGTCAAGCTCTGCAAGCAAGTGCCACCAGTGCCACCTGATTGGCAGGGGTGCTGAATGTCGGACCCCGGCCGATCAGACTTTGATGAACTATCCTAAGGATAGGGCATTAATGTAAAAGTAGTAGACAACCTCTTTAATGAAAGCACATGTATTCTGTCAATGTAAATTAGAAACTGCCAACACAACAGTTGTTTACTTTCTCCATTTACAGAACAGGGGCATTGTATATGGATCGTGTTATGTGCTAATAGCTTGAAGCATGGAGTTCGGGGGGCTGTAGGACTCTTTCATATACTTATGACCGCTTTCATCTAGCACCCTTCTTATGGAAGAGCAATTTGCACTTAATGTTATTTCAGTATAGCTTAGAACTTAATTCTTAAGCCCTCAAATATAAAAAAAAATGTGGTAAACTCTTATTAACCTATTAAATTATTATTCCATCCGCCCAAAAAAGCAAGTTATTCCCTGTCCGTGAGAGATAGGGGATAACTTTTTGATCTTTGGGGGTTAAGCGGTCGGATCCCAGTGATCAGTAAGTTATACCCTATCTTATGAATAGGGGATAACTTGTCTTTTTTTGGAATAACCCTTAATAAGATTAATTTACTGACAATTTAAATGAGGATGGATATTGATGAACACATATCAAAAGATTTTGCAATATTTGTCAAAAATATATATAGCCACAATTGCATGCAAACTCTTATCGGCGCTCATTACAAAGAAGAAAGTTTGTTTCTTAAATTAATATATAAACTCGCAGATTGTCTTTGACACCTTTCTCTTCCATTAATATCCAATATTTGACTCTAATTTCCCCAGTCATGAAGAAGACACTTAAAGACCTTGGACCCATAACACTAGAGCTTACGTATACATCATATGTGAAATATTGAAGAGACGAATAGCTGCTCTATAAGTGATAAAATATGGTGTCCGCTAAAGGATTATTGAGTTCCACAAAATGCTCAAAAACATACAAAAAGATCAAACTTTTCCATGCTCGTATAGTAATGGGAATGATTAGACTCCAGCTCTTCCACACGCATGGGAAAAATATGAATGCTATAATTTATCTATATTTTAGTGATAAGACCAATTTATAGATATTTTATTTACCAGTAAATTAGAATATTGCCCTATATCCTACTTTTTGACTTCATTATCTAACAACATAATTATGAGCATAGATGTGTCAGAAGAGATAAAATTTTTGTAGCACTTTTTTTGTTGGAGGACATAAGACGATGTCCGATGGATGATCGATGTTTTTTCAGGCTTATTGAAGTTTATTTATGGTCGTATTCAAAGTGTAACCATAATTTTGAAAAGTTTTTATATTTTACAGGAGCTACATAGTGTGGCTGATTGGTGGTGGTCCGGGTATTGAAATCCCTACCGATCTGTCAAAATTCTGAAGTTACGCAGCTCTCACAGAGCTGTGTATGGTCCGATAGACTTAGTATTGAGGCTGTACACCTCATATAGGAGCAGCGCACTTCAGAGTTGTGTTTTGACTGATCGGTGGGGGTCTCAGGATCCGGTAACCTACCGATCAGCAACACTGTGCATCTCTTAGCTATAATATATAAATTAACATTTACTCTATAAGTTTGATTTATTATATATATATATATATGATATATATATATACACATATATATGTAAGTATTTATGTATGTATATATTTATACATATATATACAGTACAGACCAAAAGTTTGGACACATATTCTCATTTTAAGATTTTTCTGTATTTTCATAACTATGAAAATTGTACATTCACACTGAAGGCATCAAAACTATGAATTAACACATGTGGAATTATATACTTAACAAAAAAGTGTGAAACAACTGAAAATATGTCTTATATTCTAGGTTCTTCAAAGTAGCCACCTTTTGCTTTGATGACTGCTTTGCACACTCTTGGCATTCTCTTGATGAGCTTCAAGAGGTAGTCACCGGAAATGGTCTTCCGACAATCTTGAAAGAGTTCCCAGAGATGCTTAGCACTTGTTGGCCCTTTTGCCTTCACTCTGCGGTCCAGCGCACCCCAAACCATCTCAATTGAGTTCAGGTCTGGTGACTGTGGAGGCCAGGTCATCTGGCACAGCACCCCATCACTCTCCTTCTTGGTCAAATTGCCCTTACACAGCCTGGAGGTGTGTTTGGGGTCATTGTCCTGTTGAAAAATAAATGATGGTCCAACTAAACGCAAACCAGATGGAATAGCATACCGCTGCAAGATGCTGTGGTAGCCATGCTGGTTCAGTGTGCCTTCAATTTTGAATAAATCCCCAACAGTGTCACCAGCAAAGCACCCCCACACCATCACACCTCCTCCTCCATGCTTCACGGTGGGAACCTGGCATGTAGAGTCCATCCGTTCACCTTTTCTGGGTCGCACAAAGACACAATGGTTGGAACCAAAGATCTCAAATTTGGACTCAACAGACCAAAGCACAGGTTTCCACTGGTATAATGTCCATTACTTGTGTTTTTTAGCCCAAGCAAGTCTCTTCTGCTTGTTGCCTGTCCTTAACAGTGGTTTCCTAGCAGTTATTTTACCATGAAGGCCTGCTGCACAAAGTCTCCTCTTAACAGTTGTTGAAGAGATGTGTCTGCTGCTAGAACTCTGTGTGGCATTGACCTGGTCTCTAATCTGAGCTGCTATTAACCTGCGATTTCTGAGGCTGGTGACTCGGATATAGTTATCCTCAGAAGCAGAGCTGACTCTTGGTCTTCCTTTCCTGGGGCGGTCCTCATGTGAGCCAGTTTCTTTGTAGCGCTTGATAGTTTTTGCAACTGCACTTGGGGACACTTTCAAAGTTTGCCCAATTTTTCAGACTGACTGACCTTCATTTCTTAAAGTAATGATGGCCACTCGTTTTTCTTTACTTAGCTGCTTTTTTCTTGCCATAATACAAATTCTAACAGTCTATTCAGTAGGACTATCAGCGCTGTATCCACCTGACTTCTGCACAACACAACTGATGGACCCAACCCCATTTATAAGGCAAGAAATCCCACTTATTAAACCTGACAGGGCACAACTGTGAAGTGAAAACCATTTCCGGTGACTACCTCTTGAAGCTCATCAAGAGAATGCCAAGAGTGTGCAAAGCAGTCATCAAAGCAAAAGGTGGCTACTTTGAAGAACCTAGAATATAAGACATATTTTCAGTTGTTTCACACTTTTTTGTTAAGTATATAATTCTACATGTGTTAATTCATAGTTTTGATGCCTTTAGTGTGAATGTACAATTTTCATAGTCAAGAAAATGCAAAAAAATCTTAAAATGAGAAGGTGTGTCCAAACTTTTGGTCTGTACTGTATATATATAATAAAGCGAGCTAAGGCCCATCGGTATATATATACATATATTTTTTTTTTCTGCCTTATATCCTGTCGTAATGAAAAGTGCATAGTTCCCAACCTTGGTTATAAAGTGCATGCATGGCTAATGGATAGTAGACCTCATGTGACTATGATGGCATAAAAAATCAAAATATAATATTATATATATATATATATATATATATATATATATATATATATATATAATATATTTATATTATTTTTTGATTTTTTAATTACTGTCATAGTCACCCAAGGTCTACTATCCATTATCCAGGTAGGCACTTTATTACCATTGTTGGAAACTATGCACTTTGCATTACAACAGGATATAAGATTTACCCTTCATAAGCATCTGTATGATTTTCTATCTGGACTATCCATAAATCCACAAAGCACATCTTTGTCCTTGACTTTTGATAGGTCTCCGCAAACTAGAAGTGAGTTAATAATCAGCCATAGAGACAGAGATGGTGTACAGAAGCATAACCGGTAGAGGTGTAACTTGAAGATCATGGGCCTCAATGCAAAAGCTCCTATGGGGCCCTCAATTATTGCAAATGTTTAATGAAATTGGTATTTATATAGAGGGCAAAGGGACTTTTTAGGCCCCTTACTCTCCAGGGCCCAGGTAAAATTTCAACCCCTGCGCCTATTGTACTTACAGCCCTGATAACTGGGGCATTAATGTCTCTATTAATTGAAGCCTTTTTACTCATTTAAACTCATTGAAAGGATAAAAGTACAGACACAATGGAATTAAAAAAATAAATTGGAATGCCAGCACAATGATAAATTGCGGGAGGGCATATGGACCATTCATGTTGTGCATATTCAGAAATGGATAAATGACATCTCACACACAGATAATGTCAAAATTCTTATAGAAGAAAAAGGTTAATATTAGTGCATGGTATCTCATAACCACAGTGTTTCCTAGTCCACTATAATATTGGTTGGTGAACAGTAGGATTAATCAGTTTCTTAGAGTAGGACTTCTCTTGGATACGTTTACATGGTTTCCTGGACTAGAGAGCACAAAGGGTGGATTCCAGGCTCCAATTCCTGCATTGCACCATTGTCTTGTATTAATCTTTAAAGCTCGGTTTGTCAATTGATAAAACTACAAGTGCATATTAGAGAATTACCTAAATGGCAATTTATCAATAATGTTAATACTGGATTTGCTTAATAAAAGTGAATTTCCAGTCTGGGGCTTTATTATAATTTCATGTATGTAGATAGTAAAAACAAAAAAGCATTGATCAATTGCTTAATAATTCTTCACAGTGGTTGGAGCTCTTCTAAAATAGAGATTTAATAGCCTCTGCGTATACAGAGGCAAATTCTGAAATTCTGACTGCATCCAGCCACCACTAGGGGGAGCTTACTTTCCATAGTTACTTTTCATTCACGCAAATGTAACAAAACTGCAATACCAAAGTGCGATGAAGAAGTATTGCAAGTGCAAGTACGAACTAATGTGACGCCTGATGTGAGCAAGGATACCACAGTAATCGCACAAGCACTATGGCCCATTCAAGCAGCTGATTGTTGAGGGTATAGGACCACCACTGAACTGATGCTGGTGATATATTATGAGGATAACCAAGGATAATCCCCATAACCATAGTACCTGTAGCTGCTGGGATTCATACCCCGTCCTCTCCTATGCAATGTAATGACTAAAGACTGTTGTGTCTGAAATGCGTCTGCTTTTAGATTGAGATATGTAGCTGCGACATTTTTAATATATTTTTTCTAAATAAAACTATTTTAGATTTTAAAAATAGATGTTCCTGGAAGCTGGATTTACCTTCCTTAATCCATCCTCTCCTATGACCTGTATTCTGCTGACAGATTTGCCTGGCAGCAGAAAACAAATTGAAGTTCCATACAGTTTGGCATGTAATTACAGAATCACTGCCATAGCTGTTAGTGATATTCTTGTTGGTCTACCCTGAATATTAAAAAGTAGACAATTGAAATTGCTTTGCATTTAATGCAAATTGCGTAAACCCCTTTCTTACATGTTGTGTGTATGTAGCAATGAGAAGAAAGCATACAGTAAGTGCGTATACCTGTTTGATCTCATCCAGCTTCTTCTGTAATTCTGTGATTTTATACGTTCCCAGTCCAACTCCTGCCAGCGCCAAAAGGACCAGGAGAAATATAAACACAAGATAAGCACAAGTTCCATCTTTGCGTCGCTTTTTCCTGAAATCTGGAAAACTTGGTAGAGGTGGCGTCGGCGGCATTGTTGCATGGGTCAGAATTACAGGTCTTTCATGCTGGTTCATCCAAAAAACAGGTTCCCGTGCATATCTTAGGTTCTGCTGATGCATGTTTAATCTTCATGTGCTACAGGTTTAGCTGAAGGAAGAAGTGTTTTTTTTTCTCACTTTAAAACCTTTATAGTACTAATATAGCAACGCCGCCTCCTTACACCTTCTTTTCGTTCCTCCTCTTTACTCCCCCCTCCCTTTTCATATATTTGCAACCAACGGAGCTACAACATCCTCCTTGTGAAAGCTCTTTATGACTTGCTTTAATATAACTCCCACATGATTAGATGTTTCTATAGAGATTCATCTGTTTGTTTAAAATGAAAAATGTCAAAAATCTAAGGGTGTATTTGCACTGCACGATATTCGGGAATGAGTATTACTAGGAACACTTGGTTCTCCATAATCATATAGTGTATGCAGGCTGCAGATCACTCGATGAACAAGCAAAATACTGAAATGATCTTTTAGCTGCTTAAAAAAATAATTGATCTCGGCAGCACATTGTCCTATGTAAACAGGATCTGTGCTGCCGAGAACAATCACAGCCTATTTGCACTGAACGATCTGTTACTGATTGCACTGCACACGAGAGATGCTGTCTGCCAATCTAAATAGGCTATTAAATGATCAACGATCAGAAAATATTAAGTAAATTGGCAGTCGTTTAATGTCGCAGAACATTTCGTATAAACCCACTTTAACCCCTTTTTGACATTGTGCATAATAATATTTCCCTGTGCCCTGGACCTTATGGACCAGGTACGTATTATTACGCACAGGTGATCACACCCGCACACGGGCTGTGCGAGCGCGATCGCCTCTGGGTGTCAGCTGATTCTGACAGATGACACCGGCACTCAGTGCCAGGAGCGGTGCCACTTTAACCCCCTAAATGCTGCAATCGGTGCGATTGCAGCATTTAGTGAGCAAGCAGAGGGACAGAAGCACAAACAATAAAAGTACACATATTTAGTATCGCTGCGTCCGGAACGACCTCACCTATAAAACTGTCCCACTAGTTAACCTCTTGTCTAATCAGTTACACCGTATGAGAAAAAGCGTAAAAAATGAATAAAACCAATTCTTCACCTGCTGCTGATTTGTTCATTCTGCCTCCCAAAGATCGCAGTTTTGCTCGGCTCACATCTATTCTGCACTCTGCGCTGAGTGCTTACATCGGCGTTTCCGTGTAAATCTCCGAAATACATGATTCAGACGGAACCCCTGGTGGAAGATTCCCTGTAATGAGGCATATGGAGGCTCCATCAACGCTGTCTGGCCTGTGATCCCACAGTGTCCGTCTTTTTATTAGGCGTGCATAAAAGTGCTATCGGCCACAGTTTTGTGAACCTCTGAAAAAAAGGACACCGCTAAACAGAGGCCATACAGTGTCCAGAGTAACTCTGCTGCCTAATTATAGTGAATAAATCCCTCGGGATAAGGTTAGCGTTAGGGTTGTGTTAGGGTTAGGATTAGGGTTAGGGGTAGGGTTGTGTTAGGACTAGGGTTGTGTTAGACTTAGGGTTGTTTTAGGGTTAGGATTAGGGTAAAGGTTGTGTTAGGGTTAGGGTTGTGTTGGGGTTGGGATTTTTTCAAAAGTAAAGAAAAAAAATGATGACGATATGGCGACTAGTGTTGAGCTCAAGTGCTCACTACTTGAGTTTACATCGGGTGCCCGGGTATGCACCGAGTACCGCAAGTTTTGCGGCTGTTACACAGCCAAAAAAAAAAAAAAAGGGATTGCCTGCCATACACGATCAATCCCTGCATGTTTTTTTTTTTCGGTGTCTAGCAACCGTGAAACATGCGGGACGGGAACTCAAGCATCCGCGATACTTGGTGCATACCTGAGTACTCTATACAAACTCAAGTAGCGAGCACTTGCACTCAAGACTAATGACAACTTATTCAATATGATGACTTAATGCTATCAAATTCTGTGTCGTACCTCTGGGTTCAAAATATTCACTATACCCCTTGATAAAATCCTTAAAGGGTGTAGTTTTCAAAATGGTTTCACTTCTGGGGGGTTTTAGGCACATCAGGGGCTCTCCAAACGCGACATGGCATCTGACTCGCCCCCTGGGCCGTGGGGCACGCGGAACCGGGCAATAGGGAGGCGCTGGGAGTAGCAGTGGCAGCCCGGTCCCGCGGCTCAGGGTGGTCAGACCAATGGTAGTCTGCTACGTGCTTCAGATAATGTCCGACTACGCCACCCGTGGATTGCGGTTATTAGGAACCGCCGCCGCAAGGCAGTCCGCTGGGGCTGATGATGTATGCAGCTGGGATGGTGTGACTCCCCACGGGAAGAGTGCGGCCCCAGGGCAGTGTAGTGGATGGTGGGAGTGATGGTAGTGAGAGTCTCAGTACTGATAGTGCTGGAGGCGCGAAGGAGCACACGGACAACAAGTTACAGTCCAGGGTCTTTACTCACAGTTCGTTTGTTCCGGGTCACTTCCGTCGGCAGTGACCACCCGAGCCGTGCTGCGTCCACCAGGTGAGGGGCTCGGTCAACTCCCAGGCAGTTCAGGAGCATGGCTCAGGGCCCCCTTTAATCCTTTCTCTGGCCTGCCTCACCAGTGACCCACTTTTGTCCAGCTGCCGTGAACTTGTGCGGTTAAACGCGGGCCCCGTCCTCCGCTGTCCTATATGGCGCCTTCCTAGCAGGTTTGATGAGGTGTCGCACCAATAAATGATCACGACGACCGGTCTTTGGCTGAGGGTAGTTTCTCCTCCACCAACTTGGGATCCGGTACCCTTAATCTGCCTGACCCTTCACCCTGGATTCTCGTGGGTTCTTAGGGTCCCTTCCACCTTCTTGTTCCTGAGCCCTTCTGCTTCTCTGTCTCTTCTGCTCCCTTTCCGTTCCTTCCTGTTCCTTTCTGCTCTGTTCTCTTGGAGCTGAGATGAGCCAAAATCTCAGCTCCCCTCCACCTCCTCCTCGGCCTCTCACTAGGCCCTTCTGGAGTAGAGCTCCTACAGAGCCTCTACTCCCTGTCTTCTCCTCTCTGGACAGAACCTAGATCTAAGATGGTGCCCACCTTTTATACCTCCCTCTGACCATGAGCCCAGGTGACCAGCAACCAATGAGCTCCTTCCTACCCTCAGGAACCAACCCCTATCTGCCCCTACAGCACTGGGTGTTCCACCCCCCTCCCCACTCCAGGCAGGGACATAGTCGGTCGTGCCTGCACTTCTGTCTAGTGGGAGCACCGTTGAGCTGTCCCTCGGAAATGGGGTGTGTGTGCTGTATGCAGCTAACTGAGCCCTGGTCCATACTCCATCCTTACCTGGGAGTGGAATATCACACCTCTGGTCTGAGGTGCAATACCCCTGTAGCGGCCGAACCCTCGGGGCGCTACACATCCGCTCTCGATTCCAGCCAATTTTGCATTTAAAAATTCACACAGTGCTCCTTTCCTTCTGAATCCTGCCGTGTTCCCAAACAGTGTATTTTCCCCGCATGTGGGGTATCGGCGCAGTCGGGAGAAATTGCACAACAAATGGTATGGTGCAATTTCTCCTGTTATCCTTATAAAAATGCAAAATTGGGGGGCTGTGGGAAAAATGTGAAAATTTTATTTTTACGGCTCAATGTTGTAAACTTCTGTGAAGCACCTGGGGGTTCAAGGTGCTCACAACACATCTAGATAAGTTCCCTGAGGGGTCTAGTTTCCAAAATGGTGTCACTTGTGGGGGGTTCCACTGTTTAGGCACATCAGGGGCTCCCCAAATGCGACTTGGTGTCCGCTAATTATTCAAGCAAATTTTACATTCAAAAAGTCAAATGGAGCTCCTTCCCTTCCGAACCATGCCAGGTGCTCAAACAGTGGTTTTCCCAACATATGGGGTATCCACGTGCTCAGGAGAAATTGCACATTTTTTCCTGTTACCATTGCGAAAATAAAAAAAATTTGGTTCTAAAATAACATTTTTGTGAAAAAAAGTTAAATGTTTATTTTTTCCATCCACATTCCAAAAATTCCTGTGAAGCACCTGAAAGGTTAATAAGCTTCTTGAATGTGGTTGTGAGCACATTGAGGGGTGCAGTTTTTAGAAAGGTGACAATTTTGAATATTTTCTGTCATAAGGACCCCTGAAAGTGACTTCAAATGTGAGGTGGTCCTTAAAAAAATGGTTTTGTAAATTTTGTTGTAAAAATGAGAAATCGCTGGTCAACTTTTAACCCTTATAACTTCCTAACAAACAAAAAATATTGGTTCCAAAATTGTGCTGATGTAAAGTAGTGGGATCCAGTGAAGCGTTCCAGAGTTATTACCACATAAAGTGACACTGGTCAGAATTATAAAAATTGGCCTGGCCATTAACGTGCAAACAACCTTCGGGGGTAAAGGGGTTAAATCATTTCTTATATCCAAAATTTTATTTTGGATACAATCCAGTGTAAAGCAAGAAGCAAACAAATAATCACAATTGAGGATTTCTATTTATTGATGTTACCTCAGTTATTTTAGATAATTAGGGCCATGATTAGGGCCACCGGCTCACCTGTCTTTATGAGTGCAAGGGATCTTGAATCCACAGTAAAGAGAAATCCAAAAAGGCTGATCCAGCATGTCTGAAAAACTGTAAACTTTATTAACTTTATAGTAAAAATAGCAATACAAGGATGACATGTCAAAGATGCGGAAGTAAAATGTCCATTATGAGAACATAGTAATTCTGGATGACGAGTTTCAAAGCACAAAGCTTCTTACTGAGTTTATTTAGGCAGTCAGGATGTGTCCAGCATTAGTATTTAGTATGCATCTCTGTTCAGAAGAGCCTGTCCACGATCCTCACCTCCAGGTAAGGGATTAACTCAATCCAAGGAGCTCAAATCCTATCACATAGTGACATAGTAATTTTGGTTGACGCGTTTCGAAGCACAAAACTTCTTACTCATAAGCCAAGTAAAACATATCCAAGGAAGGAATTAAAAACTCCGCCAGAGGTACACACCCGCTTCACATGAACAATGACATCATTAAACTCACATGTAATCACCAAGGAACAGACAAACGTATGGCATACAAAAGTTAGAAATGCAAGATTAAATCTGGACATTTATTTAAACCCTGCCGGCAGGATGTGTCCAGTATTAGCATCCAGTATGCTTCTCTGTTGAGAAGAGCTTGTCTATGATCCCCACCTTTAGATAAGGAATCAACTCTTTCCAGATTGCTCCCATGTTCCTGAAAAAATGTTTGGACACATTATGGGGATTTATAGCCTCATAATTATTAGAAACTCTGACTTGTTCATTTATTCTCTGTCGTATTTAATGGGTAATACACCTTATATACAGGGTGGGCCATTTATATGGCTACACCTAAGTAAAATGGGAATGGTTGGTGATATCAACTTCCTGTTTGTGGCACATTAGTATATGGGAGGGGGAAACTTTTCCAGATGGGTGGTGACCATGGTGGCCATTTTGAAGTTGGCCATTTTGGATCCAACTTTATTTTTTTCAAGGGGAAGAGGGTCATGTGACACATCAAACATATTGAGAATTTCATAAGAAAAACAATGGTGTGCTTGGTTTTAATGTACCTTTATTCTTTCATAAGTTATTTACAAGTTTATGACCACTTATAAAATGTGTTCAAAGTGCTGCCCATTGTGTTGGATTGTCAATGCAACCCTCTTCTCCCACTCTTGACACACTGATAGCAACACCACAGAAGAAATGCTAGCACAGGCTTCCAGTATCCGTTGTTTCAGATGCTGCACATCTCATATCTTCACAGCATATACAGTGGTGGCCAAAAGTATTGGCACCCCTGCAATTCTGTCAGATAATGCTCAGTTTCTTCCTGAAAATGATTGCAATCACAAATTCTTTGGTATTATTATCTTCATTTAATTTGCTTGCAAGGAAAAAACACAAAAGAGAATGAAGCAAAAATCAAATCATTGATCATTTCACACAAAACTCCAAAAATGGGCCAGACAAAAGTATTGGCACCCTCAGCCTAATACTTGGTTGCACAACCTTTAGCCAAAATAACTGCGAACAACCGCTTCCGGTAACCATCAATGAGTTTCTTACAATGCTCTGCTGGAATTGTAGACCATTCTTCTTTGGCAAACTGCTCCAGGTCCCTGATATTTGAAGGGTGCCTTCTCCAAACTGCCATTTTGAGATCTCTCCACAGGTGTTCTATGGGATTCAGGTCTAGACTCATTGCTGGCCACCTTAGAAGTCTCCAGTGCTTTCTCTAAAACCATTTTATAGTGTTTTTGGAAGTGTGTTTTCGGTCATTGTCCCTCTCTGAGGGAGACCCAGTTTTCTCACACTGGGCCCTACATTATGCTGCAAAATTTGTTGGTAGTCTTCAGACTTCATAATGCCATGCACACGGTCAAGCAGTCCAGTGCCAGAGGCAGCAAAGCAACCCCAAAACATCAGGGAACCTCCGCCATGTTTGACTGTAGGGACTGTGTTCTTTTCTTTGAATGCCTCTTTTTTTTTCCTGTACACTCTATGTTGATGCTTTTTCCTAACAAGCTCTACTTTTGTCTCATCTCACCAGAGAACATTCTTCCAAAACGTTTTAGGCTTTCTCAGGTAAGTTTTGGAAAACTCCAGCCTGGCTTTTTTATGTCTCTGGGTAAGAAGTGGGGTCTTCCTGGGTATCCTACCATACAGTCCTTTTTCATTCAGACGCTGACGGATAGTACGGGTTGACACTGTTGTACCCTCGGACTGCAGGGCAGCTTGAACTTGTTTGGATGTTAGTCGAGGTTCTTTGAAGTCGAGGTTCTTTGAAATCTCTCGTCAATTTTTCTTTTCCGTCCACATCTAGGGAGGTTAGCCACAGTGCCATGGGCTTTAAACTTCTTGATGACACTGCGCACGGAAGACACAGGAACATTCAGGTCTTTAGAGATGGACTTGTAGCCTTGAGATTGCTCATGCTTCCTCACAATTTGGTTTCTCAAGTCCTCAGACAGTTCTTTGGTCTTCTTTCTTTTCTCCATGCTCAATGTGGTACACACAAGGACACAAGACAGAGGTTGAGTCAACTTTAATCCATGTTAACTGGCTGCAAGTGTGATTTAGTTATTGCCAACACCTGTTAGGTGCCACAGGTAAGTTACAGGTGCTGTTAATTACACGAATTAGAGAAGCATCACATGATTTTTCAAACAGTGCCAATACTTTTGTCCACCCCCTTTTTTAGGTTTGGTGTGGAATTATATCCAATTTGGCTTTAGGACAATTCTTTTTGTGATTGCAATCATTTTCAGGAAGAAACTGAGTATTATCTGACAGAATTGCAGGGGTGCCAATACTTTTGGCCACCACTGTACAATTACCTTCAGATGACCCCAAAGATAAAAGTCTAAGGAGGTCAGATCGGGAGACCTTGGTGGCCATTCAACTGGCCCACGAGGACCAATCCAATTTCCAGGAAACTGTTCATGTAGGAATGCTCGGACCTGACACCCATAATGTGGAGGTGCACCATCTTGTTGGAAAAACTCATGGAACGTTCCATCTTCAGTGCATAAAGAGGGCAACACATCATCATGTAGCAATTTCAGATATCCAGTGGCATTGAGGTTTCCATTGATGAAGAATGGCCCCACTATCTTTGTACCCCGTATACCACACCATACCATCAATTTTTGTGTTCCAACAGTCTTGGAGGGATCTATCCACTGTGGGTTAGTGTCAGACCAATAGCGGTGGTTTTGTTTGTTAACTTCACCATTCACAAAAAAACTGAACATAATGTTCTCTGTATACTGAGGGTCTTGCTCCAATTTTTGTTTTGCCCATTCTGCAAATTCAGTGCGCCGATCTGGGTCATCCTCGTTGAAATGCTGCAGCAGCTGGATTTTGGGTGCCAATTGTGAGTAACTAATATCCGCCGAAGGGATGTTCGACTGATGCCACTCTCCAGTGACATGCGGGGTGTGCTACGCTGTGGGCTATTGCTGAATGAAGCTAGGACAGCCACTGATGTTTCTTCAATAGTGACAGTTTTCTTGCATCCACATTTTGACCAATCCAACACTGAAACTGTTTCACAAAATTTGGCAAGCAGTTTGCTAACTGGTAGCATGGGAGATGGTTGGTCTCGTAGGGTGTCTTGCATTGAAATCTGCTGCAATGACCCGGGTACTGCGTTCACCAGACATCAACACAAATTCTATCCCTCATCACGTGTTAACCTTTGCGACATGTCAATGGCTGTAAACAAAGAGAAACTTGTAAATAATTAATGAAAGAATAAAGTTATGTTAAAACCAAGCACACCATTGTTTTTCTTATGAAATGTGTTGTTTGCAGATAATCATTTACAACTGTTCCAAAAGTCTGAAAGATAATTGTTTTAATGACCTATATCATATTATGAGTCTTATGGGAAAGGGAAATACTTGCTCATGCAACAAATCGCTAATCTCAAAGTCTGTAGCCACTACTTGTCACCACAACTTTTCGTCATTGCTTTTAGTACGTCTTTTTCCCATTGATGGGGTTTCAGCACAAACTAATTACTGCTTGATAAAGTTAACCCGGGGTTTAGTTTTACCATTACTAATGTTTGATCTGGAGAAGCTTGTGCAGATTATAGCAATAATCGTAATTTTTACAAACCACAGAAGCCACAGCTAATGTCTTATTTTGGTCTAAGTTGTAAAACAAATTGAAGTTGTCATCTCTTCTAGTGCCCACCAAAAAGTAGTCAGAATTTTGTAAATATAACTATAGGACCAACTGCAAAAACTCGATTAGACATTTAAAATAAATGAAACAATTTTAATTAATACATCATATAAAAATTATACATAAAAAAGTGAAAATGTATTAATACATTTTTGAAGTTGGTGCTGTAGGTTGTTGTAAGTGCTATCAAATGGAATCTGTCAGTAATATAATCCTTTCTAAGCCATCTACAGTGCCTTGAAAAAGCATTAGTACCCCATGAACTTTTTCACATTTTTTCACGTTGAATCCACAAACTGAAATGTATTTTATTTGGATTTTCTGTGATATACTAACACTAAGTAGCAATTATTTGTGAAGTGTAAAGGAAATGGTATATGGTTTTCTAATTATTTTAGAAATATAAATCTGAAAATTGTGATGGGCATTTGTATTCAGCCCAACGAGTCAATACTTTGTAGGACCAGCTTTCGATGCAAATACTGCTGCTTTTTTTTGGTTATGGCTCTATCAGCTTTGCACATCTAGAGGCTGAAATTTTTCCCCATTCTTCTTGAACACTCGCTCTAGCTCAGTGAGATTGGATGGAGGCGTCTGTGAACAGCAATTTTCAAGTCTTGCTTCAGATTGTCAATGGGATTTAGGTCTGGACTCCTCCACCTGCACCCAAAGCCTGTCTGGTCATGCCACAAGCTTTCTAACTGCGCAGAAGGGATCCTGCACACCTCCTTACTATGCTGGCAGCAGGGCTCAACGTCATCAGGCGGCTTTTACTTTGAAATGTCTGGGAAATGTGAGTCACACAGCTGAGGAGTTGTGGTCAGCTCTGGAGAACCAGTTTCATGAATGGTTGTCTCCACTGGACCTGAAACCAGGGAAGGCTGTGTGCGACAATGCTGCAAACCTGGGTGTGGCCCTTCGCTGGGGCAATGTCACACACGTGCCTTGTATGGCTCACGTGTTGAACCTGGTTGTCCAGCAATTTTTAGCCCACTATCCTGAACTAGATGGCCTTCTGCAGAGGGCACGGTCGCTGTGTGCTCACTTCCGCCGTTCGCATCCCACAGCTCAGCGACTTACATCTCTACAGAAGTCGTTGGGCCTGCCACTTCACCGGCTAAAATGCGATGTGCCTACCCGGTGGAATTCAACTCTGCACATGTTGCAGCGACTGTGGCAGCACCGACAAGCCCTGGTGCAATGTGTTCTGACGTATAGCCTGGGCCAACGAGATCCAGAGGTGGGGCAAATCACGCTGGAGGAGTGGTCTCAGATCAGGGACCTATGCACCCTTCTGCACAGTTTTAAAATGGTGACGAAGATGTTTAGTGCTGACGATGCCATTATCAGAATGACTATTCCGGTGATTTACATGCTGGAGCACATGTTAAACAGAATTTGGAGTCATGCCCCGCAGCCAGCGTTCTGTCTGAACGTGTGTTCAGCACTGCTGGTGGTGTGCTGACAGATAAGCGCACGCGGCTCTCCACTGATAATGTAGACAGACTCACGTTAAAGATGAACAAATCATGGAACCGAAACGACTTTTCTACCCCTGTGTCATCCTGGGGAGAGTAAAAGCTTGATGATTTGTTAAAATCACCTCACCAACCGTTTTAAGCTTTCAAATTACTAATCATGTTTATCTGTATCTTGGCTGGAAAATAATTTGGGCCTTGCAGCAGTGTGCAGTACTGATTCTATTAGGCCGTCTATACTAAACTCCACCAGATTTAAAATTACTAATCATGTTTATCTGTATCTTGGCTGGAAAATAATTTGGGCCTTGTAGCAGTGTGCAGTACTGATTCTATTAGGCCATCTATTCTAAACTCCACCAGATTTAAAATTACTAATCACGTTTATATGTATCCTGGCTGGAAAATAATTTGGGCCTTGTAGCAGTTTGCAGTACTGATTCTATTAGGCCATCTATACTAAGCTCCGCCAGCTATCAAATTAATAATAATTTTTAGCTGCATCTAGCCCGGAAAATAATTTTGGGGCTCCGAGATGCGCAAGACAAATGAGTGCCTTCTTGCTGCACTACCTGCAACATGACCCTCAGATTGTCAGAATTCGAAATAACCCTGACTACTGGGTTGCCACACTCTTAGATCCCCCACACTCTTTGATCAACCTTTTCATTTTAATAAAGAACAAAAAAATGGTCATTTTTGAAATTATAAGCATTAGCAGGTTATTAGAAACTGAAATCAAACAGTTTTCAACTCAAAACTTTATTCTAGGTGATGTTACATTTGCACATAGGACACCTTGTTCGAAAGGAGCTTCTGAACTCTCTCGTCCATTGAATTTGTCAGGTTTTGGATGGTTTCTGCTTCAATTGTTTGGCATGAGGACAGAATACCCTCTCAGAGCTGTTGCTTAGATGTGAACTGCCTCTCGCCGTCATAGACACTCCTTTTGATGATGCTCCAGAGGTTCTCAATGGGGTTGAGGTCAGGGGAGCATGGGGGGTCACACCATAAGTTTGTCCCCTTTTATGCCCATATCAGCCAGAGATGCAGATGTGCTATGTGCAGCATGAGACGGTGCATTATCATGCATGAAAATGATCTTGCTGCAGAATACACGGTTCTTCTTCTTGAACCATGGCAGGAAGTGCTGTTTGAGAAACTCCACATACATTATGGAGTTCATCTTTACCCCTTCAAGGATCCTAAAGGGGCTGACAATCTCTCTCCCCATGATTGCAGCCCAAAACATTACTCCACCTCCTCCTTGTTGGCGCCGTAGCCGTGTTTGCATGGAGTGTCCATCAACCAGCCATCCTCCACCCCATCCATCTGGACCATCGAGCGTTACACGGCACTCATCGGTGAACAAAACAGTTTTGAAGTCAGTCTTCATGTATTGTTTCGCCCACTGGAGCCGTTTCTACTTGTGTACAGTGGATAGAGGAGGTCGACAGGATGGCTTACACACAGCTGCACACCTCTGAAGGACCCTGCATATTGTTGTTCGGGGGACGTTGGAGGCACCAGCAGCTTCAAAAACTTGTCTGCTGCTATGACAAGGCTTTTTTGCCGCTGCTCTTTTAACCTGACGTAATTGCCTGTAGGAAAGAGTCCTCAATTTTCCCTTATCAGCACGCACACGTGTGTACTGTGAATCAGCTACATACTTCTTGATTGTGCAATGATCATGATGAAGTGTCTTGGCAATGTTGATTGTAGTTATGCCTTGACCTAAACACTCCACAATTTGTTGCTTCTCAGCAGCCGACACATCCTTTTTCTTTCCCATTTTGGCAGAAAATGTAGGCTGCTTAATAATGTGGGACAGCCTTCTTAAGTAACCTTGCCTTTCATTGGACACACCTGCCAAACTAATTAGCACAGGAGTCTGCAATTGCTTACAGTGATATAAAGAGCCCTGACACACATCACCATCAATGAGTTTAACTGACAAACAAAAAAATTCTTACCTTATCACTCCTAAACACTTTTTGCATAATAATTTGGAACACAGTGTACATGTGCTTTTCCACAAAACACCAGTGGTTCACGTAGTGAATCTTACAGTTCTAACTTGCCAACCGTGGTCTGTATGGAGTTGTTCAATAAAGGGCCCAAAATTAAGATAACATAGACGGGAGAGGTCTCTATGAATAGGAATTCCTAAGTATTTGATACCCTGTGAGGGCCAGGCAAAGGGAAAGTTGGACTGGATGGAATCCTGTATGGATTTGGGGAGGGAGACATCGAGGGCCTCAGACTTCGCTGCATTGATTTTAAAATGTAACCATGTAACAAAGTGATCTATTTCAGCCATAACAGCAGGGATGGATATATGTGATTGAGTGATATATACTAGGACATCATCAGTAAATGCAGAGCACTTATACTCGGTGCCTCCCACCTCAATCCACCTAATATTGGGGTTATGGCGAACTGATGAGAGCAGGTGCTCCGTCACTAGGATGTATAAGAGAGGGGACAGAGGACATCCCTGCCTTGTCCCATTGGTGATTATGAAAGGTGATGAAAATGTTCCATTTATCTTCAGCCTAGGTGACGTATTGCGATACAGGGCCGTGATTTTGGCTATAAAAGAGTCCCCTAGACCCCTACTCCAAGCTTTTTAAGAGAATAATATATGGTGTGCCAGGAGACTCTATGGAATGCTTTCTCAGCATCCAACGAGAGTATCTAATTACAAATTTTTAACTGCATCTAGCCCAGGAAATACTTTGTGCCTAGTAGCAGTGTCTGCTAGTCAGCGGATTATCCCAGCTGTTAAGCAAGCTACACCACCTGTAGTTTGGACACTTAATTTTTTCAAAGGATATGGTTCGGGCCCCCGGACACTCAGTGAAGAGCATCGGGGAGGCACCCCAAGGCACAGGGGCTGGGACTGGCGGTAGGACGCCTTGCGGTGGACCGCCAAGCTCGATCCTTATAAAAGCTTTTTTACTGCAGCAGCTTTAGTGGACGCTACTGGAGCTGCAATTATGCGGCTGCTGGCATGAGACTTGCCCTCCAATACATCCTTGTAAAAGGATTTAAAGTGTACTCATTCAAATTAGAGAGACAATTTAAATTAAAAAGATTAGACCTGCCTCCACCGCAGGCGGGCTCGCTCGACCCACCAGCGGACAGGCACCAGTATTGGGAGAGGGGGGCTGGCCGTCAGGGTCCACCGCGGCTCTGGCACAAACCCGGCGACACGGAGGTCGCACGGGCAGGAACGGACTGGCCGTGTCAGCTTCGCACTTTTTTGGTTTTAGAAGGGCATGACGTGCCTATATCTGTGTCTCCCCCTCCTTTTACTCCTCCACCTCTTTTCTTTTCGCATGACTATATGTACTTGTCACTTTTCCATGTGTTAGTTGGGTCTTCCGAGCAGTTTGTCAGCTTTTGGACACCTTCGAAGGTGTTTTCTATGTGTTTCTATGTGTTTTTGTTTGCCTGCCATTGGTTTTAACGGTGTTCGACGAACAGTTCGGTGAACATACGAGTGTTTGACGAAACGAACTCGAACACTACGGGGGTGGCTCAACACTATTCTTGACGCACAACCAACCATACGGCTTGCAGATAAAGAATTCTGCTGTTGTTTTTTTATCTTGAGGTTAAGTTCCCACATTGAGTTTTTAGTGCATCTTTTAAACTGCGTATTTTCACAACATGTCAATTTCTCTTGTGAGTACGCTCAGTTTTGTGTGAATTTTCCCAAAGAATTGCATTAGATGTGGAAAATCCACAGGTAAAGTTTGCATATGCTTTTTTAGGGCATTTCCATTGTAAGCCAAGAAGGTAGTTGTTACTCTACTCTCCTGGCCCAAGCACTGGCCTCTCAGTCCTCCTCCAGCTGTGGCCGACTCCCTCTGTTCTTCTATGCATCTGGCTAATATGGTAACCTGGTGCGCTCCACTGATATCGTGTTCCTTGTCATTATAGGTCAGCTCAGGCAGCTGGCCGCCGGTGGAATATTCAGTAAAGTAGCATCCATGCCACTTCTGTGGACTGCTTCCCTGAGTGAGCTCTGCTACTTCGCTACTTGTGAATCTTCTGACAAACTCAGATTTGCTATGTTACTGGGTACTGCTACATCACAAGTGTGTCTCTTGGCCTACACAGCTCTGCCATGCTGCTAGGCTCTGCTACACTGTTCCACCACAGTCCCTTGACCTACCCAAGTGTGCTGGTATGTTCAGTCAACTCTGTTCCATCTCTACCATATACCCTGACCTATATGACTCCGCTACTTCTACGAAACTCCTCTAGCCTCTACAGCCAGTTCATTCAATTGCAATCAAGCTTCTACAGTCTCTGTACCTAAAGCTGCCACCCAGACTCTACAGCCTCAGTTCCTTCTACAGCGTCTCTTGCTCTATTCGGATTTCCTCGCCCCAACAATGTAAACTGTCCATGCTGCATTCCATCTGCTCATCCAAACCAAGGGTTTCAAGGATCCAACTAACCAGTTAAGACATAACAATAGTACAGTCTGAATTAGAGACAGACCCAAGAAGACTAAAGATTCTCCTAGTAGAGTGGCACAGGGGAGTCAGAGAGGTGGTGAGGAAGCTCTACTAGATATGGAAATGGGTTCAGATACTGAACACCCACAGTGTGGATTGCTACAGAAGGTCTCTATGTGGAATCCAGCTTCAAACGGAAATGAAGGTCAGGAATTGTTTAAAAAAAAAATAGCAAAAATAAGAGCTTTTCACCTAATCAAATACAGTAGTATATCAAGTTCCATCAACTTTTTTTGAAACTTGATATTAAAGTGGTATTTTATATAAATTGATTGAAAACAATTAATAGTGGCAGAAGCGTTATAGTAAGAACATTTAATCAGTTGTTTTGCAGTTTTTGCCTAAGGTAAAATTCATAGGAAGACAGGAAAATGGAAAAATAACTTCACAAATAATCATTTTCTTTTTTCAGCAATTCATAAAGCGAAGATCCCACTATGAGCCAATAGAGAGAATAGTATTCCCCTGGCATAGATTTATTGATGATCACTCAGTAGGCATCCCTTGTCTTAGATCAGATTGATGCTGCTACCTTGCAAAAACTATTGTCTATTGTCACCACAACCGCTGCTTCATGGAATGATGCAGCAAGCGCTTTAGTGACATGCCAATTTAGGACTTTTTCAGAATGAATGCTGCTATACTGACCTATTTCTTTTTAGTATGAGAGAGGGAAACACCTGCTTACTCTCCGATGACTCCAGCTTTTGCTTATCTCAAATGTTTGCAGCCACTATTAGTCACCACAGTTTCTCGTCATTGCTGGTAGTGCCACAAGTTTCCATCTTTACCAGTAAGCCCACCATATACTCTGCTAATCATCCAATTAAATTATACAAAAAGAGAGAGAAGAAAAAAAAAAAAGGTTCTCCACCTTCTCCATTCTCTCAGTACGTGAAAATCGGACTGCACTCAGATCAGATGACATCCGAGTACGGTCCGCTGTTTTTCTTGGACCCATAGACTTGCATGGCCGATTTTGATCCGACACTCGTATCAAAATCGGACATGTCACTGATTTTTTTTCCATGGACCACTCAGCCAAAGGAAAAAATCAAACGTGCACAACCCCATAGAATATCATAGGTATGCGTGTTATCTGTGAAAACCATGGATAGCACTTGTCGGAGAAAATCAGTCATGTTGACGAGCCCTTATAAATAAGCTTACAAAGTCAAAGGACAGGGCATCCAGTAGAACATATGTATTCCCTCTTAAGGATCTAGGCTCCACCACACACCTCTGTGTGACAAAGCGTATAAGTAATATGTACTTCTGGCCTTGTGCAAATATCATTTGGACTTTAAAATAATTTAGGGGTTGAATTAGGATAATTTCTATTCATTTCTCATGGAACTTAAAATGACATAAAACTGTAAAAATTTGACTAGGATTTTCACAGTAAGTACACCAGTCTTATTGGATCTAACCAATGTATTTAATAATGTATGCTGTTTGTGAAATCTGGTGATAGATCCACTTTAAAGAGCAATTATCAGGTCTAAAATAATAATGAAGAATATTTTGTTTGGTCTTGGTGACTTTATAATCAATAAAGCCCATTTTTTTATCAGCTAATAAATTTGGATTAAAATACCATTTGGCTAAAGTGTGGCACCAATATTAATGTCTAGCGTAGAATAGTCTTGGGGGCTGGGAAATCTTTAATCGGAAGTTGTCGCTCCATCCGTTTATGTGTGTGAACATTTTAATAAGTTAAGAAGTGAACAGTTTAATCACTGCGATATGTTTTATGGACATGTAAAATAATCCCTTGAAATTTAAAGAGGTTTTCCCACCTTGGAAATGTATGATATATTTGTCTAATATTCTGTAAAGTTCTGATAGAATAATGTCCCTCGGCTGTGACCCACACCTATGTGGCAAACAGGGGTTCTTCGTCTCCTAATGCACACGTTAAGGTGATCAATGAGGCATGAGAGGGGAGCTAACAAGGCCATGCATGTTAGTGGTTTTCTGTATCTACTTCTATGGTAGTTACGAAAACAGTTAAACAATTTTCAGAAGTCCTGGAAGATTCTCGAAAGAGTTGCCTGACTTGAACCCCAAAGAAAATATTTGATGGGATTTGGAGAAAGCAGTTGCATTACACAAACCCAAGAATATTAGTGACCTGGAGGCCATTTCTTATGACTAATGGGCTAAGATTCCTTAGGAACGCTGCCAGAAGCTGGTGTCTGGTTATTCATCACATTTAAAACCTGAAATAAAAACAATAAGCAACAATCCTGCAATAAATAAGTAAATAACTAGTAGTAGTACATGTAAATAACAGTGTACACTATTTTGATCAAAAAAGGATAAAAGTTATCCAACCGCGACAAGGTGTACCCAGTCAGGATGGTCCCCAACTCTAGTATCTCCCCTCACTGTGTGCTGGTAGGCCTTAAAATAGACGGGGCTTGGAGCAGGACCTAGACCTGATTGTTTTACCATCTACCGTATATGGCTGTCACATGTCTGTATAGCATGTCATGGGCAGGTGTCTAAGGGCTAACGTTTCTCCTTATGGAGAGTGACATGCCTGGTGTGGCATATCAGAGTGAGGAGGCTTAAAAGCCATGCAATGCTCCTCTGGGAAATTAAATATGCAAAGTTCCTCTTCAGAGAGAGGACTAGAACTCTAGTGCCACCTACTGGAAGTAGCAATCCTAAAACTCAATATCGACCCTTAAACAAGCCGTGCTACATGACTTAGGATACAAGGATAAATCAGAATCTCAATTTGCAGACAGTGTTTTGGGGTTTTGCTTCTCGTCAGTGCAAAGTATGATATCTGGTTTGGCTAGGTGAGAGACTTCTGACTGGCATATAACAGGTAACGTTGCTCCTTGGGCAGGTGTCAGTACCGTAGCTACTGGGTGCAGAGGGGGCGGTTTCCCCGGGCCCCATGCTCAGAGGGGACCACTCAGAACTTGACTACCCTTAACTGTATCGGTGTGCTGTGCTGTGTTGAGTAGTTAAGCTGTGCTGTAGAGCAGGGAGACATAATCTCCCTGCACTACCGCTCTCCATTCTGTAGACAGCAGGTTGCTTTATAGCACTGGCCACGCACAGGATATCTGAATCACAGTGCAGTGACATCATCACGGCGTGACGGAACTCTAACGTCCTCTGTGTGCATCGGTGCTATAATATCAGAACGCTGGTCTGCAAGGCCCTTGTTAGGATCCTGGATTAGGTAAGTATATAATGTTTTTTATTTCAATAAAACTTATGGTGTGACGATTGGAGCATCATAAACAATGGTAGACCCTCATACAATGTGGGAGTTACTGTGGGGTGCTCCTAATACATTATAGGGACTACTATAGCGACCACTGTGGGGGCCCTCATAATGTGGGGGGCCATTATACAGCGTGGGGGCCATTAAATAGCGTGGGAGCCATTATACAGTTTGAAGGCTAATGGGACCTTAATGCAGTGTGGGAGCTAATGGGGGAGGCAATTATACAGTGTGGGAGCTAATGTGATGGCCATTATATAGTGTGGGGACTAATGTGGTGGCCATTATGCAATTTGAGGACTACTGTGGGAGCTATCATACTGTGTGGGGACTACTGTGGGGGCCCTCATACAGTGTAGGGGACCCTCATACAGTATGGGAGGCTCTCATTCTGTGGGTAGGCCCTTCATACATTGTAGGGACATCTGTGGGTGGTCCTCATAAAGTTTGGAGGCCATTATGCAGCATGGGGTGCGGCCATTATACAATTTTGGCCTACGTGGGCTCACCATACTGTGTATAGGGGAGCTGCTGGCACAGTATCCTGTGTATAGGGGAGATGTGAGCCAGTATAGTTTGTAGTCACAGTCTACGATCCTCCATATGACAGATTAAACTATAGAAGCACAGGTATCCATTAGCAACAGTCCTTTAACAAAGTTTAAATCCCAACGACATATTCCACAACTGTAGCACGTTTATCCAGCAAAATAGGTACTGATCTCAATATGCCATCGATCCATCCATGGTCCAGGTCTTCAGATTAGATCCTCTCCCTTCTACGACATTCCACCAACTCCTGACTAAACATGTGGCTTCTTTTCTCCTTCACTGGGATCAGCCACCTGAATGGGCAGAACTGCTCTCACTCTCATCCCCCAAAGCTAAGTGTGCATTAGTGTAGGTATTTTTCTCAGGTCGAACCCATCCCCTGGGTCTGCATGTGAGACTCCCTGTGGTGACGGCTCCACCATATCTACTTTCAACACTCACACAATGGGCCTAGACACTGTTTGAACAATGGCTTAATGCTCCTGAGATACTGATGAGATTAATAGAATGCTGGACACTTTACAAGTAAAATTAGTGCACATACTGACCAGCAAGCAGAACATTAATGAAATAGAGCAAGCAAATCTCTAATAAAACACAATTGATGGAAATGGAGCTCCGTGCTGGAAAAGTCTCATAGTCTTCAGTAAGTGGGCTGCTCCTCACAATTGTAATCAGGGTTATGTGTTAGGGGCCCACTCAGATGTTTTGCTCCCCCCAATGAGCTGAAGCCCTAGCTATGCCTCAGTCAGGTGTGAAGCATTCAGGTCTAGGTCCTGCTCTGCTTTGAGGATGGCATAGTGATGTGAGATACTAGAGTTCGGGACCATCCTGATTGGGTACACCTCATTGCAGTAAGATGACTTTTCCACTCTTTTGATCAAAATAGTGTCAACTAAGTACCTATGTCATTTACATGTACTACTACTAGTTATTTACTTACTGCAAAGTATGTGTTCATTGTTGGCTATATTTGTCTGTTAATGGCCACATTGTGAATGTGCATCTACACATTACACTTATACCAACAGATGAGCCAGCCCATTTTTTCGGTTTTGTTTATGCATCACATTTGCAGCAGGTCATAACAGCCAGAGGGATGTTTGCCACAAAAGTATTGAATAATTGTGAGGTTGCTGTAGTCAGTAAAAGTGCCATTTTGTGCTGAATTCGGAAAAATCACTAGTTACTGTATATTAGTTGTGTTGAGTTATTTAAATTGTTCTTGTTTCTTTGGTTTATTGCAAACATCTGAAAGTTTTTGCTAATAAACCTAATTTGCATTGGAGGCTGAATAGTTTGTATTGCAACTGTGTATAATGTATATCCTCTGGATATACAGTTACATAAATGTAGCACCCCGAGGACTCGGCTGCTACAGGGGTATTGCACCTCAGACCAGAGGTGTGGTATTCCACTCCCGGGTAAGGATGGAGTGTAGAACTGAGCTCAGATAGCTGCATGCACTACACTCACCCCATTTCCGGGGGACAGAACAACGGTACTCCCACCAGATAGATGTGCAGGTACGACAGCGTCTGTCCCTGGCTGGAGTGGGGGGGGGGAGGAACATCCCAGTAGTGTAGGAGCAGATAGGGGAGGGACTCTGGGCATAGGTAGGAGCCCATTGGGTGCTAGTCACCTGGGCTCGGGTGTTAGAGGGAGTATATAAGGTGGGCACCATCTTTAGACAAGGTCTTTTTGGGTCTGCTCTGTGCAGAGAGGAGCTCAGCTAGAGAGGGCTGACAGGGAGCTGTGGCTCCGTCTGGGCCCAGCTCCAGAGCCAGGCCTGAGGCAGAGAGAGAGAGAAGGAAGAAGAGGAACACGGAGAAAGGCCCAGAGACGCAAGCATAGAGGGAACCCTGAGATCCTACGAGAGAACTAAAACGGGTGAAGGGTTGGCAGAGAAGGGTACCGGATCCCAAACTGGTGGAGGTTAATCATCCTTAGCCAGGAACCGGAGGTCGTGGTCAAGCTTTGGCACGACCCCTCGCCACATCCACCAGGAAGGCACGCCACATAGGGTAAGGGAAACCGGAGAGAGGTTTTGCCCCCATAAGGCCCGAGGAAGCCGGACAAAGGTGGGTCCCTGGTGGGGACGGCCAGTAGGAAGGAAGAGAGGGGAGCTCAGGACCACGCTCTGGAACTGCCTGGGAGTTGGCCGAGTCCCTGACCTGGTGGACGCAGCACGACTCGGGTGGTCCTACTGTGCACGGGCGACCTGGTAAAGAACTGTGAGTAAAGCTTTTGAAACTGCACTTCAAGCCTCCGTGTTTCGTCGTCGCACCTGCACCATCAGTACTGGGACACCCGCACCATCACTCCCATCATCATCTCTAACAGATCTGCCCTGAGGCCATACCCCTCCCGTTGGGGGTTATACCATCCACGCTGCACATCCGTACCACCGGCCTCAGCGGACTGCCCTGCAGCGGCGGCTTCATAGCCGCATTCAATGGGTGGCGTAGTCGAACATTCTAACATCTACTGCTAAAGACTGCCATTTAGTTTGACACCCTGGGCACGGACCGGGTCACTGCCACGAGGACTACTACCCCAAACAGATCCGGCTCCGGGTATTCCCCGCGTGCGCAACGCTACATAAACATGGCCCAGGGGGCGCGTCAACTTTGGCGTAGTCGGTAGGATTACGTGCCCGCAACCACCGGGTACTGCGTGCCTGAAGAAAAGTTCATATTTACCGTAAAAAGGAGTCTCCCGCCAATTCCAGAGGGTTCCCGCCATCGGACGCCATCTCGGGTCGTTTCCTGCCGTTTGCCCGCCATCTGCAGCCTTTTCCCGCCATCCACGGAGTTTCCCGCCATAAGGAGACGATTCCCACCATCTGAGACGATTTCCCGCCCTGGCAGAGCGGACTCCATTATGGGCGTGCCAGAGGGTGGCAAGAGGCCACCTCCCATCATGGGCCAGGTCCAAGAATGGCGCCAAAAGCGGAAACCGCCCCCACCAGCAGAGACTGCAATGATAGAGATGTCCATCAGCGTGAGGGGGCTGCCCCTGGAACTGACTGTCACCAAGTTGCCCCGGGACCACCCTCAAGGGGGGCGGATAGAGAACAAAACAGAGAAGATGGGTGCGGCCTGGAGGAGGCTGGACAGATCGCACCCGGAGATGGAGGAAGAGTCGAGCAGCACTGACCCTGTGGTCCGGAACCTGTTGCAGGCTGCCACCCCAGAAGGCCTGGTGGAGATCCTGGCACAGCTCCCCAGAGATCGGGAGCGTGCACAGACCGCGCTGGAAGCCCTGGCCGGGAAGATGGCCCAGGTACAGCAGGAAGCACTGGCCGAGTGGAGAAGGGAGATGGTCCAGCAGGCTGGAACCCACCAGCAGAGGACGCCACCCGCATCGTGGAGCATGTCTGCCCCTGAGGATGGTGCAGGAGGGACGAAGGCCGGAGACGACGCCGCGGAGGGAGCCGCAGGGATGGAAGCAGGTAATGGGGACGTCATCACCCCGAGCCCAGTAGCCGTAAGCCTGCCCCAGCTCCCCGTCGCAGAGCCCGAAGTTCCACTCACCGCGCCCGTTGCCGCACCGCCGCTGCTTCCAACTAGTCCTCAAGCGGCAGGAGCCGCGGTCGCGCCCTCTGTTACGCCACGCCCCTGGACCCTGAGCGCGGCAAAAGAGGAAGTGCCCCCGGCCTGGTCGCAGGGCCGAGTACCCCCAGGCGCCGCGGTCTCAACAGCGCCCTCCTCCCGGAAGGCGCCATACCTGAATCCAGACAGGATGCCTACGGCCTGGACGCAAGGCCGAGCGCCCCCGGGCGCCGCTGCCCCTACAGCGCCCTCTACCTCCACCGTGCCACCCCTGGGTGAAGATCTGTTCGCACAGCATACTAGCCCGGACGGGCTGCCTTTCGTTTGGCCACCGGAGTACGTCAACCCCCGACTCCGGAAGGAATGGCCGCTGTGTGAGCCTCTGATCCCGGCTCTGGCGCCCGCCAAAATTGTTCCGCTCCCGCTGGAGGAGGCCCAATTTGCATGGGACCCCACCGGTGAAGACCTCATGGGGTTCACCCAAGAGACCCGGGCGGCCGCAGCCCAGCGTGAGGAGTGTTGCCGTCAACAACTGGAGGTCTTTGGGAGGGAACGGCGAGAGAGGCGGATCCGCGAGGAACGGCTGCAGGTCCAAAGCGCGGAGCAGAAACGCTGGGCCCGACGAAACCCCCGTACGGCCCACGGTCCCCGCGCCACCGGGACGGTAATAAAGTTTCAACTGGAGAATGGCTGGGGCTTTATCCGGGATCACCGAACCCCCGGCGACGTCTTTGTCACCCGCAGGGATGTCGAGTCTCACCTGCTGGAGGGACACCGAGGACGTGACCTTTACTCAGGTGATGAGGTCACCTTCACCCGGCATCAGTGTGCCAAAGGACCATACGCCCTTCACGTGCACCGGTTGACGGAGGAGGAGATGCAGGATGAGGAAGACCAAGAGGACCCGGACGGGTCTGAAGACTACCCTCGGGAGGAAACAAGGAGAGGATACCGCTACTGAAGGAAGTAGCATAAACAAAGTACTGTATATAGTTACCCGTCAGGGTATGAGAACTGTTGCTGAGTGAAGTGTGGTCCCCGTTGGGACTAGTGTGGAATTGTTTAAAGGGACTGTTTCCTGTGTGCCCCTAATCCCTTACCAGGCTGAGGACTGTGAGCAGCCATTTCCTTATTTCCCACTGGCCGAGGACTGAGAGCGGCCATACCCTGTAAATAGTTGCGCTTCTTCAGGCGCCCCCTACTGGTTTTATAAGGAACTGTTTTTCTACTAGTGACTGTTGCACTTTACCTGGTCACAAGTTGCACCGTGGCCAGAAGAACAAGAACGTTCTATATGAAAGAGTTTTATATTGAAAGTTTATGCTGCTAAGATTATAATATAAAGTTACCTGTAAAGTTATATTTTCTGATAATGTTTTTTTTTATGATGTTTTATACCTGTAGAGTTAAAAGAGAAAAGTACCTCCCATAAAGGGATGAGGTTGTAGTTAATGTTTTATATGTTAGCGTATACTTTAAAATTTTGTATGTTTATTATGTTTTGCTCTTTTCCAGCCCGAGGACGTGCTGTGATTTACCAGGGGGGAATGTAGCACCCCGAGGACTCGGCTGCTACAGGGGTATTGCACCTCAGACCAGAGGTGTGGTATTCCACTCCCGGGTAAGGATGGAGTGTGGAACTGAGCTCAGATAGCTGCATGCACTACACTCACCCCATTTCCGGGGGACAGAACAACGGTACTCCCACCAGATAGATGTGCAGGTACGACAGCGTCTGTCCCTGGCTGGAGTGGGGGGGGGGAGGAACATCCCAGTAGTGTAGGAGCAGATAGGGGAGGGACTCTGGGCATAGGTAGGAGCCCATTGGGTGCTAGTCACCTGGGCTCGGGTGTTAGAGGGAGTATATAAGGTGGGCACCATCTTTAGACAAAGTCTTTTTGGGTCTGCTCTGTGCAGAGAGGAGCTCAGCTAGAGAGGGCTGACAGGGAGCTGTGGCTCCGTCTGGGCCCAGCTCCAGAGCCAGGCCTGAGGCAGAGAGAGAGAGAAGGAAGAAGAGGAACACGGAGAAAGGCCCAGAGACGCAAGCATAGAGGGAACCCTGAGATCCTACGAGAGAACTAAAACGGGTGAAGGGTTGGCAGAGAAGGGTACCGGATCCCAAACTGGTGGAGGTTAATCATCCTTAGCCAGGAACCGGAGGTCGTGGTCAAGCTTTGGCACGACCCCTCGCCACATCCACCAGGAAGGCACGCCACATAGGGTCAGGGAAACCGGAGAGAGGTTTTGCCCCCATAAGGCCCGAGGAAGCCGGACAAAGGTGGGTCCCTGGTGGGGACGGCCAGTAGGAAGGAAGAGAGGGGAGCTCAGGACCACGCTCTGGAACTGCCTGGGAGTTGGCCGAGTCCCTGACCTGGTGGACGCAGCACGACTCGGGTGGTCCTACTGTGCACGGGCGACCTGGTAAAGAACTGTGAGTAAAGCTTTTGAAACTGCACTTCAAGCCTCCGTGTTTCGTCGTCGCACCTGCACCATCAGTACTGGGACACCCGCACCATCACTCCCATCATCATCTCTAACAGATCTGCCCTGAGGCCATACCCCTCCCGTTGGGGGTTATACCATCCACGCTGCACATCCGTACCACCGGCCTCAGCGGACTGCCCTGCAGCGGCGGCTTCATAGCCGCATTCAACGGGTGGCGTAGTCGAACATTCTAACATCTACTGCTAAAGACTGCCATTTAGTTTGACACCCTGGGCACGAACCGGGTCACCGCCACGAGGACTACTACCCCCAACAGATCCGGCTCCGGGTATTCCCCGCGTGCGCAACGCTACACAAACATGGCTCAGGGGGCGCGTCATAAATATCCATGTCAGAACACCCCCTTTAACTTCAAAAAGTTACGTTAAATGGCTTCTATAAACATTATACTTATTGGGGTGATAGTCATGTCTTGGATCTTCTTCTCTTGATACTTAGACACACTTTAACCAGACTGAAATTCTCAGTGAGGTATGTGGTTACAGCTTCTTACACCTCCGACACCTCCTGTGAACATCAAGCTTTGCAGACTGAATTGCTCAGGTCATGTAAACTGAATACCACTTCATCACAAAGCACCTCAGCATCCCAACGCATACGAAATTCTAGCCAATCCTCACCCAAGAAATTGTTTATTGAGGTTACAAGTGCAAAGCGGGTCACAGCAATGTATATCTGAGTGTTCCTGAACAGGCTGTGTCTGCGGTGGTCTTAGCAAAAAATGTACTGCTATGTTTAAAGGGCATTAGCATTTCTCAGAATCACCCACTGCTTCCTATGAAGGTACTGTATAACTAATGACTGCTTGCAGGTATATACTTTGCAGCACAAGGTTGCTAATGAGCTTTTTGAGCCAGTGGAATTTTCTATCTATCCACTTGCATGCTGCATAAATAGCACATGGTACTGCGCATTGTAAGGGTTAGTCCACGGCCCCACTATCAGTATTTGGTCAGTATGAAGTCAGTATTTTTTCTCAGGAGTGGGACCCAAAACCAGGAGTGGGTGATAAATGCAGAATTGGTGACTTGTTTCTATTATACCTTTTCTCTGATTGTTCCTCACCTGGTTTTGGCTCCCACTCCTGAGAAAAAATACTGACCGAATACTGATAGTGGGGCCGTGGCCTTAGGGCAAGTCTGAAAGAGTAATTGAGATTTCCATTATATTAAAAGTGATCTTGCAAAACATATTGCTATTCCTACATGTTACTAAGGAGTTAAGGGAGAATCAGGAGCCCCCATACACATTTGACTGTCAGTCAATCCCACCAATGCCGATGGATTAAGCCTACTTTAGTCTATTTAGTCCATAGTCTTGTCAGTAGACTCAACCTTCTACCAAACCGCATATATAGACATAAAGGTCTTTGAAACTAAGTCCGTGTCAACTTTCATGTCTTCTATCTGTTGCTGCACTCTCAATAAATTAGTATTTTAAATCCTACACAAATGAGGCATAAAGCAAACAAGCCACTGCCTCTCCATGTTGCTTCCCCACCCAGCGCCAGCTTCCTAAGCTTGATTGATAGCTCATTGTGTGACATCAGGAGCCAGGCAAGGAAATCAGACAGCGAGATATCAATCAAGCTAAAGAGTCTAGTTCTGGACAAGAAAATGACCTTAGCAAGCAAAGATTTGTTAAGTGCTTTATCACGACCAGAGAACTTAATGCTTCATTTGCATGTGAAATAAAGCACTAACTTCTCAGGAATGCAGCAACAGATAGAAAATATGCATGCTCCCCTATGCAGTTTGGAGGCATGTAATGGAAAGTACAGTGAAATGGTGAAGAAAAAAAAAATTACGACATTATTTTGTAATTTGGAAATTTTACGCCGTCCATTCTGCGGCAAAAATCACCTAGCATCATGATTCTCAAGATCATTGCAATTACTGAGATACAGCTCTTACATAGTTTTGTTTTTATATTTTAAAACAAGTTTAGAGCTTTGTGAAAAAAAGAAAGGAATTGATACACAATCAGCTGTAGTTTTTCTTGATAACATCTTGTGGTAGTTTTGATGTCTTGATCACTTTGTATTGTATTTTTTGTGGAAAGCACAGTGACCAAAACATGTCAATTCTAGTGTAATGCCTTTTTTTGCTTGATTCACCTTATGAGATAAATATTTTGAGATTTTATTAGTTTGGGAAATTACACACATAGCAATACCAATTATTTTTCATTTCATTAAATTTGAGGAAAAGTGGAGTGATTCAAACTTTCATTTTTAAAATATTTTTAATGTTTTTTTTTTATATTAGTCCCCTTAGGAGACTTGAACCAAGCTTGATCACATATGTAATACACTGCAATACTGTAGTTGTCACATTATTGCCAGTGAAAATTAGCACCTACCCTGTCCCTTGAGCTAGGGGAACCCTAGGCTATCCCTGTCTCCCCAGCTTACTCCTGATGGTGGAGACGCTAAGCTCCTATATCTGTTCCCTCTCCCACCCAGGGAGGTGTGTGACAGAAGTGTATAGGATAACACAAACCAGACAGACAGGAATAAACAGACAAGGATAAAAGAGAACTACAATCACACAAATACACTCGCAAAACAAGCGAGTGGGAAACAGGGGAGGCGTATGAGGGACAAACCAAATGGGAGAGGATAAGGAGGAAAACGCACAAAACAACTGAACGCGGAAATCTCCTGAAAATGAATCCAAACGCTTGCTACTAACACTGCACTTCTCCTTCAACTCCAAACCAGGAGGTGGTAAACTATCACTGGCAAAGAAGAAAGCCAGGAGGACGGTTCTTAAACATTCAGGAAGTAACAAACTCAGAACAGCTGATACAATAAAGACAGAGAACTCCAGAAGTCCAACTAAGCAGTTTAACCCTTGCAGCAACAGAGCAATGAAAGACAGAACTGCTAATAGGATGGTGAAGCCGTTCTAACTACCGCAGGTGTATGCGTCACCGGCTGCTGCGATCGTCTGACCCCACTCTGTCACAGGATCCTTGTGACAGTAGTATTGCAGTGCATTATTCATATGCGGATCCCCCTTGAGGTTTAGTCACAAAATTTACTTTATGGTAGTTCTAACATGGCTGACAGGGGGGCATACAATAGGTCCCCGGCTGCCACGGCAATTGGCAACACATCAGAAACCCGTGATAGTGTTGCACGGAGGGCCGATGACCATCAGAACTAACACCTGCCATGTTAAAGCATTTAAATGCCACTCTAAGTCTTGAAAGTGGTATTTAAGATGTTGAACTGCTATGAATGGAAGTTACTCTTGGGTGCCGGCTATGTAACACTGACAGCAATATGGAGTGAGGTCAACTCCTGAGTCCAGTCCATACAAGCTGTGCACCAATCTGATGTCACTAAGAGGTTCAGTTCAGCATAAACCTAAGATATAAACTCCTCCTCCCGCTCAATGTCCATACACATGTGCATCTGACAGACTGTACCTACAGTACAGACCAAAAGTTTGGACACACCTTCTCATTTAAAGATTTTTCTGTATTTTCATGACTATGAATATTGTACATTCACACTGAAGGCATCACAACTATGAATTAACACATGTGGAATTATATACTTAACAAAAAAGTGTGAAACATCTGAAAATATGTCCTATATTCTAGGTTCTTCAAAGTAGCCACCTTTTGCTTTGATGACTGCTTTGCACACTCTTGGCATTCTCTTGATGAGCTTCAAGAGGTAGTCACCAGAAATGGTTTTCACTTCACAGGTGTGCCCTGTCAGGTTTAATAAGTGGGAGTTCTTGCCTTATAAATGGGGTTGGGACCATCAGTTATGTTGTGCAGAAGTCTGGTGGATACACAGCTGATAGTCCTACTGAATAGACTGTTAGAATTTGTATTATGACAAGAAAAAAGCAGCTAAGTAAAGAAAAACGAGTGGCCATCATTACTTTAAGAAATGAAGGTCAGTCAGTGCAAAAAATTGGGCAAACTTTGAAAGTGTCCCCAAGTGCAGTAGCAAAAACCATCAAGCACTACAAAGAAACTGTCTCACATGAGGACCGCCCCAGGAAAGGAAGACCAAGAGTCACTCTGCTTCTGAGGATAAGTTTATCTGAGTTAACAGCCTCAGAAATCTCAGGTTAACAGCAGCCCAGATTAGAGACCAGGTCAATGCCTCACAGAGTTCTAGCAGCAGACACATCTCTTCAACAATTGTTAAGAGGAGACTTTGTGCAGCAGGCCTTCATGGTAAAATAGCTGTTAGGAAACCACTGCTAAGGACAGGCAACAAGCAGAAGAGACTTGTTTGGGCTAAAGAACATGAGGAATGGACATTAGACCAGTGGAAATCTGTGCTTTGGTCTGATGAGGCCAAATTTGAGATCTTTGGTTCCAACCACCGTGTCTTTGTGCGACGCAGAAAAGGTGAACGGATGGACTCTACATGCCTGGTTCCCACCGTGAAGCATGGAGGAGGAGGTGTGATGGTGTGGGGGTGCTTTGCTGGTGACACTGTTGGGGATTTATTCAAAATTGAAGGCATACTGAACCAGCATGGCTACCACAGCATCTTGCAGCGGCGTGCTATTCCATCCGGCTTGCGTTTAGTTGGACCATCATTTATTTTTCAACAGGACAATGACCCAAAACACACCTCCAGGCTGTGTAAGGGCTATTTGACCAAGGCATAGAGTGATGGAGTGCTACGCCAGATGACCTGGCCTCCACAGTCACCAGACCTGAACCCAATCGAGATGGTTTGGGGTGAGCTGGACCGCAGAGTGAAGGCAAAAGGGCCAACAAGTGCTAAGCATCTCTGGGAACTCCTTCAAGATTGTTGGAAGACCATTTCCAGTGACTACCTCTTGAAGCTCATCAAGAGAATGCCAAGAGTATGCAAAAGAGTCATCAAAGCAAAAGGTGGCTACTTTGAAGAACCTAGAATATAAGACATATTTTCAGTTGTTTCACACTTTTTTGTTAAGTATATAATTCCACATGTATTAATTCATAGTTTTGATGCCTTCAGTGAGATTGTACAATTTTCATAGTCATGAAAATACAGAAAAATCTTTAAATGAGAAGGTGTGTCCAAACTTTTGGTCTGTACTGTATGTACTGTATGGAAACTAAATAAAAGTAAATATCAAAACAAACCAAACCTATTGTGCACTTTGCACTACCTTTAACCCCCTACTCACTATGGGGTGTTCCTGTCTCCAAGATCCTATCCCAATATGTAGTAGATGTAATAATAAGATTAGCAAATATCTCCAATTAGAAATGTAGCATAGTATTTCTGATTCGCTATGTCGCTTACCCCATGTGCAGGGCATTACAGTTGTTTAGGTATCCATGGTTACGACCACTCAAATAGTGACAGTTAGTTGTTAGTGTTTGTAACTATGGATATCTAAGCTACTGCAATGCCATGCACATAGGGTAAGTAACATAGCGAATCAGGAGAACTATACTACATTTCTATATGAAGATATTTGCTAATATTATTACACCCACTACATATTGGGATGGAATCTTGGAGATGGGAATACCCCTTTAATCCTCTATAGATACTTTTATGGAACAAGGCCTTATGGCATATAGACTTCTCTAATAGCGGTGGGATGACTAAATCTGGTTGCTAAACCAGAAACCCCAGACAAGATTAGTAAACACACAATCAGTTGCTAATTCTTTATTCATATGTCACTTTATGCTTTTTCAGTGGCTGTTCTATCACAGGTGTCACTGTAGATTCTATGAATTATACTATTTATCTACCTGACTCATTGGGTTATGACATTGCTATTTATATTTAGTTCATTGGTATGTATTTCCACCATTTGTGAGTTTTAAGCCATATGTGAAGACCCTGGGTCTCTCGTGGGCATAATACTACTCAGACAGCACCGGGTGAGGGTAAAAGAATGTGGTAATATTTTATTGAACCACCAAATGGACAATAAACACATAGAACAGTCCCAGCAAATACCCAAGATGGTGCAAAATGACACAGTCTTACCTTTCCACTAGCCTGCCTGGGAAAGAAAAGATGCGACTTTGGGACTTCCAGGACCAACTACCTCAACCAGAGGCCCCCCGCTTTTGGCTGGCCCCCACAGAGAAGAGGTAGCAGCAAGCTTAGGAAGCTGACAGTCCACCGAGGTACAAGGCCAGGAGACCCAAGGGTCTCACCCTGGCCTCTCCAAGAGTTTCCATGGGGCCAGATGACTGGCTGGTGCCAATCTGGTTTTTCCGAATGTCTCCATGGGTTCCAGACGACCGGATGGTCCCACCTGGCAACCCCAAACAACATATCCTTGGGGCCAGGTGACTTCATCGTCCCAACCTGGTCTCCCCAAATGTATCCATGGGTTCTCTGGTGGTCAATGGAGCAGATCTGTATCCTTCCAGTCAGGGCCGTGTACCCTTAGGCCGGAATCATGCAGAATCCAAATCTGTGTCTCTCTGAATTAAGCCATGCTACCAAGCTGATGTACTGAAAAGTCTGACTGATCTTTGATTCTCTATTTCAATTCTATTTGCTACAGAGACATATTTCCCTTAAATAATACTATTGTGCTTTTCAAGTACACATCCACAGGTCAAAGATTAGGGAAGGTATTATTCCACAGGGCTCAGGTCTCATTGTTTGAGCATTTAATGAATTTGCATAGTTTGTTCTCCTGTTTTGTGAGTCAAAAAACACTGGGTCCACACAATGGTTAGTCATCATATTTAGCAAACATTCATTGTTCCTCAACACTGAGTCTCTGCCATTCTTGACCAGCCAAAGAAACACATACTGTATATTCAAAAGTCAACACAAACACAATAGTGTATTTCTCTTGGCTTAACAAATCTAGACATCTTACTGATTAAGATTAGAAGTTGTTTCATCACACCATACATAGAAGCAAAATAGTGTGTGTTTTCATTCTCATAGTTAAATGGTCAGGTTGCTTTTGACCATTATCAGACCCCATCCCATGGCTGTGGATTTGTGTACCATGAAATGGCTATTTTGAAGCACCCTTTCCCCCCACACTTAGTCTCAATGTTCAGTGAAAAACAGAGAAGCAGGAAAAGAAGCTAGTTGTCACGTGACCATAAGATTGAAAATCGCATTTGAGTGAAGTGGCTATGTGATGACTGCTGGAACCAGCAAGCAAAGCTGAATCCTGACAGTAAGTATATTACACGCTGCTAGGATTGGTGCGCCAAAGGGTTTCATTTTATAATTAAAGGGCTTGTCCAGGTTTGAGATGATAGTCTGCAGTCACTGTATGTGACTGTAGGCTTCTGAATTATCACAGCGCATGCACTGCACAATTTTAGGATTCTCCCTTCCCAGTGGCAAAAGTGGGCGGTCATGTCAACACAAGTATGTGATTTGTATACTTCTGGCCATATCCAACTAGACGTGTCCAGCCTCACTCATAATAACATAATAACATAGTTTTTAAGGTTGAAGGAAGACTAAGTCCATCTAGTTCAACCCATAGCCTAACAAGTTGATCCAGAGGAAGGCAAAAAAACCCCATGTGGCAAACACTAAGCTCCACATTGGGGAAAAAATTCCTTCCTGACTCCACACGACAATCAGACTAGTTCCCTGGATCAATGCCCTATCACAGAATCTAGTATATATAACCTGTAATATTATACTTTTCAAGAAAGGCATCCAGGCCATTCTTAAATTTTAGTAGTGAATCACTCATTACAACATCATGCAGCAGAGAGCTCCATAGTCTCACTGCTCTTACAGTAAAGAATCCGCTTCTGTGATTATGATTAAACCTTTTTTCCTCCATATGTAGAAGATGCCTCCTTGTCCCCATCTCAGGCCTCAGAGTAAAAAGATCAGTAGAAAGGTCTTTGTACTGTCCCCTCATATACTTGTACATAGTAAAAGATCACCCCTAAGCCTTCGTTTTTCCAAACTAAATAACCCCAAGTGTAATAACCTGTCTTGGTATTGCAGACCCCCAGTCCTCTAATAACCTTGGTCGCTCTTCTCTGCACCCTCTCTAGTCCAGCTATGTCTTTCTTATACACCGGAGAACAGAACTGTACACAGTATTCTAAGCGTGGTCGCACTAGTGACTTGTATAGAGGTAAAATGATCTTCTCCTCATGAGCATCTATGCCTCTTTTAATGCATCCCACTATTTTATTTGCCTTTGCAGCAGCTGCCTGAGGGTATGTGCCCACGTAGCGTTTTACAAGCGTTTATGCTGCGGAATTTCCGCAGCATAAACGCTTGGGAAACACTTGGTAATCTGCCCCCCCATGATCCCCAATTACAAGCCGCAATGTCAATGCCCATGCTGCGGATTTTTCCGCAGCATTTATGCTGCGCTCAAAAATCCACAGCATGTCCAGTAATTTTGCGGAGACGCAGCGTAATCGCCGCCATTGACTTGCATTGAAATGCATAATATCCGTGTCAGTACATTTGTACACACGGATATTATGCGTTTCTATGTGCGGATGGTACCCAAGTCTGGAGGAGAGGAGACTCTCATCCAGACCTGGGTACCATAGAAACTGTAAAAAAAAAATTTAAGATAAAAAATAAAGTTTATACTCACCTTCCGATGTCCTCCCGGTGTTTTGTCTGCTCCGGGACGGTGTCTTGCACTGTTCGCGCTGTTGTGAAGTACCTGCCATGACATCACTGAGTCATGTGACCCATCACATGGCTCAATGACTTCACCGCATGTCCTTCACACCACCGCGAGCAGTGCAAGACACCGGACGGAGCGGACAAAACACCGGGAAGACATCAGAAGGTGAGTATAAACTTTATTTTTTATATTTTACCATTCTTATTCTTTTTCTTAACTAACTTGGTCACACTACTATAAATCCATGCTGGTTGTATGGATTTATATAGTGTGAACAAGTTGTCAAGCACTTTTCCAAGTGATGCTAAAATCGCTTTGAAAAGCGCTTGATAACCCGCATGCAGAAATGCATGCAAAGACGCTTCACAAACGCTTCTACCTGGCGGGAAAAACGCATGTAAAAACCGCATGCGTTTTTCCTGCCAGGGAGAAGCGTAAAAAATATGCAGCATTTCTGCATCGTGGGCACATAGCCTGACACTGGCCACCAAGCATGACCTTTTCATCCACCAATACACCCAGATCTTTTTCAGTTACAGTTTTGTCCAGTGATTTACAATTAAGCATATAATTATACATTTTATTTCCTCTGTCCAAGTGCATTACCTTACATTTATCCACATTAAAGCTCATTTGCCATTTATCAGCCCAAGCTTCTAGTTTACATAGATCCTCCTGTAATATAAAATTGTCCTCCTCTGTATTGATTATGTAGCGCCCCAGGGGGCGAGTCAATTACCCTGCTGAGTTTAGTGTCATCTGCAAATATTGAAATACTACTCAGTATGCCCCCTACAAGCTCATTAATAAATATGTTAAAAGGAAGCGGGCCCAATACTGACCCCTGTGGTATCCCACTGTTAACTGTGACCCAGTCTGAGTGTTTTCCATTAATAACCACCCTTTGTTTCCTATCATTGAGCCAGTTCTTAACCCTCTTACATATATTTTCCCCTATCCCCATTGTTCTCATTTTATGTATCAACCTTTTGTGCTCCGAGTGCCCCACGGCCCAGGGGGCGAGTCAGCTTTGGCGTAGTCGGCAAGATTCTGACCAACCCGCCACAAACGGGTATTGCGTGCCTGAAAAGAGACTGTTTCACTTTGTTAAAGATGGCGCCCGCCCCAGACAAACGATCGCCATAATGTGCGCGCTAAAAGACCACAGGAAGCCACCTCCCATCGTGGGCCAGGTCCCAGAATGGCGCCAAAGAAGGAGCTCACCCCCAGCAGCCATGGGCGCGGCTGTGGAGATGTCCATCAAGGTGGGGGGGCTGCCCCTGAAAGTGATTGTCACCAAGTTGCCCCCGGACCACCCCCAATGGGGGTGGGAAGAGAAGAAAACTGTGGGGCAGGGCGCGGTCTGGATCAGTCTAGACAGACCGCACCCGGGAATGGAGGAAGCATTCAACAGGACCCATACCTTGGCCCGGAGCCTGCTGCAGGCTGAACCGCCATGCAGCCTAGCGGAGATCCTGGCGCAGCTCCCTAGAGATCCAGAGCGTGCGCAAGCTGCGCTGGAGGACCTGGATCGGAGGATGGTCTGGGCGCAGCGGGATGCGCTTACCGAGTGGAGAGAAGAACTGGCCCGACAGACTGGAACCCGCCAGCGGCAGGCATCACCCGCACCCCGGAGTACGCCTGCCTCTGAGGATGGGGAAGGAGTAAAGGCCGGAGACGACGTCGCGGAGGGAGCCACAAGGACCGAAGCAGGTAAAGGGGACGTTACCACCCCAGGCCCAGCAGCTGCAAGCCTGCCCAAGCCTCCCGTCGCAGAGCCCGAAGCCCCACTCACCGCACCTGTTGCCGCGCCGTCACTACTCCCGGCTAGGCCTCAAGCGGCAGGAGCCGCGGCCACGCCCCGCCCTGCGCCACGCCCCCCGACCACGGGCGCAGTAAAGAGGGAGGTGTCGCCGGCCCGGTCGCAAGGCCTAGTGAACCCGGGCGCCGTTACCCCACCAGCGCCCCCCTCCTGGACTGGGCCACCACCGGGCACAACCGGAAGACCCCCGGCTTGGTCGCAAGGCCGAGTGCCCCCGGGCGCTGCTCCCAAACCGGGGCCCTCCGCTATACCACCGCTGGGCGCAGACCTGTTTGCCCAGCACACCGGTCCGGATGGACTGCCGTTAGTGTGGCCGGCCGAGCTGGTCAGCGGTCGACTATGGAAGACCCAGCCCCCGCGCGAGCCCCTGATACCTGCTCCGGAGCCCGTAGAAGTCACCTTGCCCGCACTAGAGGACGCCCAATTTGAGTGGGACCCCACTGGCGAAAACCTAATGGGGTTCACTCAGGAGACCCGGGCAGACGCAGCCCGCCGTCTGGAGTCCTGTTGTCAGCAGCTGGTGACCTTTGAGCGGGAAGGGCGAGAGAGGCGCGTTAGGGAGGAGCAGCTTCAGGCCCAGAGTGCCGAGCAGAAACGCAAGGCCTGTCAAGACCCCCGAGCCGCCCGCGGTCCCCGAGCCACCGGGACCGTGATAAAGTTCCAGATGGAGAATGGCTGGGGCTTTATAAGGGACCCGGAAACTGCCAGCGACGTCTTTGTGACCCGCTGGGACGTCGAAAGCCATCTGCCAGAGGGACACCGTGGACGTGACCTATACCCTGGTGATGTGGTCACCTATACCCGGCACAAGGGCGCCAAAGGACCGTATGCCCTCCATGTCCACCGGCTTACCGAGGAGCGACTGCGGCACTACGGCTACAAGGAAAGCCAAGAGGACCCGGACGGGTCTGAAGACTATCCTGAGGAAGGTGCGCAAGGAGGACACCGCTACTGAGAAGTGGCAGCGCACAAATGTAGATAGTTACCCGTCAGGGTAAAAGAACTGTTATGAGACTGTTACCTGTGTGAAAGTTGCCCCTTATCCCTTATCTGGCTGGGGACTGAGAACAGCCATCCCTCTTCCCTTACCTGGCTGAGGACTGAGAGCAGCCATTCCCCCTTTTCCAACTGGCCGAGGACTGGGAGCGGCCAATCCCCTGTATATAGTTGCGCTTCTTAAGGCGCCCCCTACTGGTTCTATAACAAGACTGTAACGTCTACCTCGGGACAGAGAGTCCCTCACGTTTAAAAGTTTACTGAAGTTTTTGCACTTAAAAGAAGATTGAACACCTGGTCACAAGTTCCCCAGCGGCCAGAGTTCAAGAATGTATTTTGAAAATGTTTTCTTGCAAATGCTTTATGTAGAAAAGTTTTATATGCTGCTAAATAATAACGTGAAAGTTTTCTATAATGTTTATATGACAAAAGAGTTCCGGAGGCATTAGCAAAGTGTTTTATAATAGTGTAACAAGTGAGGAAAGTGTTTCCCATAGAGGGAATTGAACTGTGTCATCCGTTTTCTGAATGTGAAAAGTTCTGAAAAATTTTGCATATCCTGTACTTAATTGTTTTTGCTCTGTTCCAGCCCGAGGACGTGCTGTGCTTTACCGGGGGGGAATGTAGCGCCCCGAGGGCTCGGTCGCTACAGAGGTATTGCACCTCACCCAGAGGTGTGATATTCCACTCCCGGGTAAGGATGGAGTAAGGACCAGGGCTCGGTAGGCTGCATGCATCACACACACCCCATTTCCGGGGGACAGTTCAACGGTGCTCCCATTTAAGTATTAATGCAGGCACGACAGACCATGTCCCAGGCTGGAGTGGGGAGGGGGGAGGAAAACCCGGTGATGTAGGAGCAGGAGGGGACGGTTCCTGAGAGTAGGTAGGAGCTCATTGGTTGCTGGTCACCTAGGCTCATGTTCTTGGGGAGGTATAAAAGGTCGGCACCATCTTGGGGCAGGGAGTCGAGTCGAGTCGAGTCAGTGAGAAGAGAAGACAGGGAGCAGAGGCTCTGTAGGAGCTCTGCTCAGAGGCAGGCCTAGAGAAAAGGCCGGGGCCTGAGAGGAGAAGGAACAGAGGAGAAGAGAAGGAACAGAAAAGAGAAAGAAGTGGCCGAGAAACAGAAGGGCTCAGGAACAAGAAGGTGGAAGGGACCCTAAGGACCAACGTGAATCGGGTGAGGGGTCAGGCAAGCAGAGGGTACCGGATCCCAATTTGGTGGAAGCTAATAATCTTCAGCCAAGAACCGGAGGTTGCGACCATCACTTGGTGCAACGCCTTGCTGAACCTTGCTAGGAAGGCATACCATATAGGGTAGCAGGAAACGGGGCCCACGTTTGCCCGCATAGACCCGCGGGAGCTGGACAAAAGCTTGGTCACTGGCGGGGCACGAGCCGAAGGAAGGATAGGAAGGAGCTCTGAACCATACTCCTGAGTTGCCTGGGGGTTGACCGAGTCCCTCACCTGGTGGACACCGTACGGCTTGGGTGGTCACTGCTTGCGCTGAAGTGACCCGGAGCATATGTAAAAGACATTGGACTGCAGTACGTTGTCTGTGTACTCCTTGCTCTTCCAGCACTAACGGCACTGGGACTCTCTTCACCATCACCCCCACCATCCACTGCACTGCCCTGGGGTTACACTCTTCCCATGGGGAGTTATACAATCTCAGCTGCATACACCATCAGCCTCAGGGGATTACCTTGCAGCGGCGGTTCGTAATAACCGCAATCCACGGGTGGCGTAGTCGGACATCACTTAAAACTTATAAAGGACTGCCACTGGTCTGACCACACTGAGCCACGGACCGGGTCGCCACTACTACCCCCATCGTCTCCCTATTGCCCGGTTCCGAGTGCCCCACGGCCCAGGGGGTGAGTCAATTACCCTGCAGAGTTTAGTGTCATCTGCAAATATTGAAATATTACTCAGTATGCCCCCTACAAGCTCATTAATAAATATGTTAAAAGGAAGCGGGCCCAATACTGACCCCTGTGGTACCCCACTGTTAACTGTGACCCAGTCTGAGTGTTTTCCATTAATAACCACCCTTTGTTTCCTATCATTGAGCCAGTTCTTAACCCACTTACATATATTTTCCCCTATCCCCATTGTTCTCATTTTATGTATCAACCTTTTGTGTAGAACTGTATCAAAAGCTTTTGAAAAGTCCATATACACAACATCCACTGCATTTCCTTGGTCCAGTCCTGAACTTACCTCCTCATAAAAGCCTGATCAGATTAGTTTGACAGGAACGGTCCCTCGTAAACCCATGTTGATGTTGGGTCATGAGGTTATTCCTCTTCAGATACTCTAGTATAGCATCTCTTAGGAAACCCTCCAGGATTTTAACCACAGTAGAGGTTAAGCTTACCGGCCTATAATTTCCAAGTTCAGTTTTTGTCCCCTTTTTGAATATTGGCACCACATTTGCTATACGCCAGTCTTGTGATACAGACCCTGTTATTATGGAATCTTTAAAGATTGAAAATAATGGTCTATCTATGACTTTACTTAATTCCTGCAGTACTCGCGGGTGTATCCCATCTGGGCCCGCGGATTTGTCAACTTTAGTGATTTTTAGACGCCGCCGTACTTCCTGCTGGGTTAAGCAAGTGACATTTAATGGAGAATTTTTGCTATCATTGATCATGTTTTCTGTCATGCGATTTTCTTGTCTAAATACTGTTGAAAAAAAAATCATTTAGCATATTGGCTTTTTCCTCATCCTCATCCACCATTTCACCCAGACTATTTTAAAGGGACCAACACTATAATTTTTTTAGTTTTTTACTATTTATGCAAATAAAGAATATTTTGGGATTATTTTTACTTTCTCTGGCATTGAGTCTCTCTGTCTCAATCTTTGCTGGCTTGATTTGGTTTTTACAGAATTTATTTAATTTTCTGTATTTATTTAATGCCTCATCACTGCCTACTTGCTTTAGTTCTCTAATCGCTTTATTTTTGTCACTTATTGCGCCCCTTACAGCTCTATTTAGCCATAGTGCTTTCCTCCTATTTCTAGCATGTTTATTCCCATAGGGTATATATTGTGCACAGGTCCTATTCAGGATGCTAATAAATGTCTCCCATTTGCTTTGTGTAGCTTTATGTCTCAGGATATTGTCCCAGTTTATTGCACTAAGATCATCTCTCAACAGTTGGAAATTTGCCTTTCTGAAGTTTAGTGTCTTTGTAACCCCTCTACTACACATCTTATTAAAGGATAAATGAAAACGTATTATTTTGTGATCACTATTACCCAAGTGACCCCCAACTCGTATATTTGATATGCCGTCTGGCCTGTTGGTTAATATTAGGTCTAGCAGTGACCCCCTTCTTTCTGGGTCCTGAACCAGTTGTGAAAGGTAATTGTCTCTCATAGCTGTCAAAAACTTATTACCTTTGCTTGAACTACAGGTTTCTGTTCCCCAATGTATTTCAGGGTAGTTAAAGTCCTCCATAATAATGACTTCTCCTTGAGTCGCTGCTTCATCTATATGTTTTATGAGGATAATCTCCGCTGCTTCCATTATTTTTGGAGACTTATAACAAACCCCTATCAGTAATTTATTATTTTTTCCTCCTCCCCTTATCTCCACTCACAGGGACTCTAAATTTTAAGTAGATTCACATATATTCTCACATAAGATGGGTTTTAAGGATGATTTTACATATAAACACACCCTCGCTTGTTTGTACAATCATTCCTGAACATGACTCGCCCCCTGGGCCGTGGGGCACTCAGATCCGGGCAATAGGGGAACGATGGGGGTAGTAGTGGCTACCCGGTTCCGTGACTCAGGGTGGTCAGACCAGTGGTAGTCTTCGACGCACTGTTGGTGTGTCCGACTACGCCACCCGTGGATTGCGGTCAGTGCGGACGGCCGCTGCCAGGTAGACCGCTGGGGCTGATGATGTATGCAGCTGGGATAGTGTGACTCCCCAGGGGAAGAGTGCGGCCCCAGGGCAGTATAATGGAAGATTGGGGTGATGGTGTAGGGCGTCCCAGTACCGTTAGTGCTGGAGGAGCAAGGAGCACACGGACAACAGGTTGCAGTCCAGGGTCTTTACTATAACAGGTGAACTGACCCACAAACAGTCCCGGCTAAGAGGGGACCTGGATGTCTGAGAGCAATTGGGAAATTGGCCCTGGTCAGGGTGAGGGTGTAGGCCTACCGTGCTCTCTGCGCTCCTTCTGGCTATCTCCTCCTGCTAGGGTAACAGCCCACGGTCCCGAGCTCACCGTGTCCTCTCGCCCGTATGGTTTGCAACGTGGGTTCCTTTCTACTCCCGGCCTGGTACGGCTCTGCTGGTCCCTTCTGCTGTGGCGGAGCCTCTGGGCTTCTTAGGCCAAGGAACGTACAGTCCCCTGCGGACTGGTTATCTGCTATAGGACGTGGAATCCTCACAGCCTCAGACACCAAAGTCTGGTAAATTTGGTTCTTTATCTGCCAGGACAGGCGTACTTCACCTCTTGTCCCTGGCTTGTGGCACTCCTACTGCCACACGTCCTCTTAGGGTGCAATACAACTGTCCCTCACTGCTCTGGGACACCTCTCAATCCAGAGACAGGTCGTCCAGTTCTCTCTAACCCTGCCCCCAGTTCCAGCTTTTATAGGGGCAGCCTGCTCCCCCTACTGGCCTGAGACAGGAGTTATTGCATGCTAATGTTCCCCTGACCAGAGAACCTCCCCCTTGCTCTCAGACACAGCTTTATTATATTTGTGGCATCCAGGCCAGGGTGACACAAACAGACTATAGCCCTGTAAATAAACTGCCCAGTCATGGCTCTCGTCCAGCCATGTCTCAGATATCCCCACCATGTTATAATTATTTTCTAACAAAATTAATTCTAATTCCTCCATTTTGTTGGTGAGGCTTCTGGCATTAGTGTACATGCATTTTATGTATCTTTCTGAATCTCTATTCCTTCTTACTATATTGACTGTTCTAACCCCACCCCCAATTTCTTTATTTGCACCCAGGTCACTATCTGCACTATCTTCCCCACCTATAAAATGAATACCCTCCCCCCCAATCCCTAGTTTAAACACTCCTCCAACCTTCTAGCCATTTTCTCCCCCAGCACAGCTCCACCCTCCCCATTGAGGTGCAGCCCATCCCTAGCGTAGAACCTGTAGCCAACTGAGAAGTTGGCCCAGTCCTCCAGGAACCCAAACCCCTCCTTCCTACACCAATTCCTGAGCCATTTATTTATCTCCCTAATCTCCTGTTGCCTCTCTGGCGTGGCGCATGGTACAGGCAGTATTTCAGAGAATACCACCTTGGAGGTCCTTGCTTTAAGCTTGCAGCCTAATTCCCTGAAATCATCTTTAAGGACCTTCCACCTACCTTTAACTTTGTCATTTGTGCCAATGTGCACCAAGACCGCTGGATCCTCACCAGCCCCTCCCGGTAATCTGTCAACTCGATCAGCGATGTTTTGGACTCGCGCGCCCGGTAGGCAGCACACTGTTCGACGATCCCTGTCTTTGTGACAGATTGCATTATCTGTTCCCCTAATAATTGAGCCCCCCACTACCAGCACCTGCCTGGCCTGCCCTGCTATCCTGTTTCCCCCCTTACTGGAGCTGAGACTCCTCCGGCTTTCAGAGGACATGCCTTGCCGCAGCAGTGCTACCCCTGTACCGACACCCCCCTCATCTGCCAACTTTGCAAACTTATTGGGGTGTGCCAGAGAAGGACTAGCCTCCATGGCACTCTTCCCTCTACCCCCACTTCTGTCACCCAGCTAGTTGCCACACTGTCCTGCAGCTCCCTACTACCACCCTCTCCACATCTACCCCAGTGAGGAGCTGCTCAGTGAGCAGCAGACTCCTTTCCATATTGTCAATGGATCTCAGTGTTGCCAGCTGCTCATTTAGATCCAGTACCTGGGCTTCCAAACGCACAACGTGCACACATCTTGCACAGCAGTATGCACCCACGACCGACTGTTCAAGGATTGCATACATGTGGCAAGATATATACTGGATAGCATTGTTAATAATGGAGCTCATTTCCTAATGGGGATTGCACTAGACATAAATGTTAAGTAAAAAGAAATGTAAAGAATTAATAAAATACAGACAGCAATTCAGTCCAAATTCCTCCCTTCCAAACTCCCTGAATCCAAGTCACTGAAAAACAAGTCACACACTTACTTCCGTTTGCACTTACGCTCCAGTCACACTCAGCTCGTTCACACTTGCTAAGGAAGAAGAATTAATTTTCATTGAGTGAGGCCACGCATGTCTAGTCGGCACGTGATCGCATGTATGCAAACCAACGGCACTAGAGAATCCTGACAGTGTGCAGTGTGCACTGTGGGAATTCAGAAGTCCTCAGTCACATATAGTGACTACAGACTCATCACAAACTTGGACAACACCTTTAATGCTCCTAAATAAAAATATGAGAATTAGTACACAAAAAAAACTTTACATCCAGGCACCTGATAGATCACATTGTCTATGATTGGAGTCGTTCTATTTCTTTTCTTCTTCATCATGTCTGAAAGCCAAGAATTGTGGCTCCCCTGCGGGTTCAGTCACCACAGAGGTACTGCATCTCACCCAGAGGTGTGGTACCCCACTCTCAGGTAAGCAGGGAGTACTGCCCAGGACCCACCCACCTGCATCCAACACTACACCATTCTAGACCAGCAGGAGGGGCAAGATACACTTGCTCAATGCTGAGCCCTGTCCCTGGCAGGAAGGGGGGGAACCAAGAGAGGGGGAACCATGTGGTGGGTGTGGGTGGAGGAAGTAGTTGAGGGGAGCACCATCAGGAAGAGTATAAAAAAGGGGGAACCATCTTGAAACAGGTCAGTTGTGAGGAGCTCAGTACAGAGGAGAGTTCAGAGTGGGAGCTCAGAAGGAGCTCCGCTCAGGAGGGAGAGGAGTGGGGCCTAGTCTGAGAGGCCCAGGAAGAGTGAGAGAGGATGGGAAGGCTCCAGAGACAGAAGGGATCGCAGGGGCACAGTGAGTGCGGAAGCTACCCGTGCACCCAAATCTGATTGTGTGGCACAGGGCAGGAAGGTGAGAGCCAGCGCAGGAAGACGACCGAGGAAGGAACATAGAACGGGGTCCCGTTTAACTGCTCCTGAAATATCTGAGAGCTGATGAACCCCTTTCTTGGTGAACACATGACGATGTGGGTGATTATAATCTGGCAGTTGTAACCAGGAGCAGCAGGATAACTGTGAGTAAAGCCTTTAAGACTGCACCCCACTGTGTCTGTGAATAATTGCTGCGCCACCAGCCCTGCACTACACAGCACCAACAACATCTACCTCATACAACACCACTATATTCTGCTCTGGAGCTAAGCTCTGCCTGTGGAGAGCTGAATCAACTCTGCTGCGTCACCATGAGCTCCAGTGGATCTGCACCGCAGCGGCGGCCCCATATAGCCACATACCACAGGTGGCGTCACGAACATTATCTATAAAAACTTTATTCCCCTTTTAATCATTCCCTTTAATTGACCGCCCTCGGTCATGGACCGGGTCACTGCCACCGTGACATCCCCAGCACTGACCGGCCCAGCTACCGAGTACCCCACGGCCCAGGGGGGCACGTCATAGAGTTTTCACAGCTACATCTCGTCTCTGCAGACTTCCATCTTTTCCAGTCTTATGCAGCACATCCCCACACGGTGCCATTAAAGATAGCATTGTCATTATAATGTTCCTGAATAAAAATATCTGCCCTTCACTGAGTTACTGAATAAATAATTACCCCTTATTATATTCCCTGCTCAAAATATGACCCACACATGGTCCCTCTTATGGAACATGCTCTTCACACTGCCCCCTCCTTCCCATATTGGGTAGTGATGAGCAAATATGTTCAAAATCCGATCTCAAATGTTAAATTCGACACGAATATGTGTCACTTTTGGATTAGTGATTGAAAACGTGAGCATTTTTTCTTAAAATCTGCAAAAATCGGTAACATTTGACAAAACAATGCGGGAAAATCATTGCGGTGCAACTAAAGTGTTTTTAACCCTTTGCCTATCATACTGCTTGTGTATGATGAGCGGGGGGGGGGACGTGTTTGATGAGGGGATGGACTGGGGAGAGAGCAGACAGAAGCTGAGAGCAGCATCGTGCTTCTAAATTTTTTTTTGGAACATTATGTGTGCAAATTGCGGATAGCCAATCAGAGCGCAGGAAGCATCCACACTGTCCAGACACAAGGGCTTGTGCCATTGGCTGCTGAAATCACATGTCCTCTCTATATAAAGAGCGGCCATGTTCTCTGAGTGCCATTTTATGCTTGTAACTGGTCACAGGCGCTGCTGCTGGACCCTGCTCCTGTATACTGAGAGATTTTAGCTAGATAGATAGGTGGTTGCTTGTAAGTCAGAAAGTTTAGATAACTAGTGTCTTGTGTGTCTGTGAAATAGACCTTCCAGGAGATTTTTTTTTCTTGTGCTATTACTGAGGTCCAGACAAAGACAGCAATGCCCATGTCATAGAACTTTGTTGTGCGCTGCTTTTATTGTGCTCCATGCATCCCTTAAAAAATCTATTTCTTCACTTGCTAATGTGATACAGCAAGCAAGCCCTACTAGCCCACCTTGTCATTTGGTGGGGTTGAAATTCAGCTGTATGCAGAGCTCTAGCGTGCAGAGTACAAAAATCTATTTTTTTCATTTGCTGATGTGATAGCGCAAGCTATAGTAGCCCACCTTGGCATTTTTTGGGGGATGAAATTCAGCTGTATGCATAGTAAAAAAAAATCTTTTTTTTCTGTTGCTAGCCAGAGTACAAAAAGTATTTTTTTCTGTGACAAACGTGATACAGTCTGCTATAAGGCACCTAGTCCTTTTGTGGCGTTGAAATTCAGCTGTTTTCAGAGTAAAAAAATTTAGTTTTCCTGTTGCTAGCCAGAGTACAAAAAATATTTTTTTCTGTGATAAACATGATATAGTCTGCTATAAGGCACCTAGTCCTTTTGTGTCGTTGTAATTCAGCTGTTTTCAGAGTAAAAAAAATCTAGTTTTTCTGTCATACATCACCTTGTCATTTTGTGGCGCTGAAATTCAGCTGTTTCAGAGCTTATGCAGAGTAAAAAAATCTATTTTTTTCTGTGAATAACGTGATACCGTAGGCTAGATCTGAGTTTGAAATATCTTGGAGCATATATTCTATGTCATCACAGTAAAAAAATATTTTCTTCTGTTACTAACGGGATACAGCAGGGGACATCTCAATTTGAAATAGTGTGGAGCATATCTCCTATGTTATACTGTTATACAGGCATCATCCACAGTAAAAAACTACTTTCTTCTGTTATTAACGTTATACAGCAGGGGACATCTCAGTTTGAAATAGTTCGGAGCATATCTCCTATGTTATACAGGCCTCATCCACAGTAAAAAATACTTTCTTCTGTTACTAACGTTATACAGCAGGGGCACCTCAGTTTGAAATAGTTTGGAGCATATCTCCTATGTCATACAGGCGTCATCCACACTAAAAAAATACTTTCTTCTGTTACTAACGTTATACAGTGGGGGACATCTCAGTTTGAAATGATTTGGTGCATATCTGCTATGTTATACAGGGGTCATCCACACTAAAAAATACTTTCTTCTGTTACTAGCGACATTCAGTAGTGGACATCTCAGGGTGCCAAGGGAGGGTGGATCACTGCGACTGAAGGGGGTTGGTGATACCTGACAAACTGTTGGCGAAGGTGCAAGAGCCGAGGAACAAATGGAGGAGGAAGAGGTGATGGCAGAGCAACAGTCAGAAGATGAAGAGGATAATCATCCTCCCTCTGTTTGTGTTTGGCGGGAGTGGACGGAGGAAACAAGCATCAGTTACCCAGCCACCAACACAGCATGGGCTTGAACCTCATGGAAGAGACCGACATATGAGTGCCTTCTTGCTGCACTATCTGCAACATGATCCCCGTATAGTTATGATTCGAAATAGTGCTGACTACTGGGTTGCCACTCTGTTTGATCCACGTTATAAGAGTAGATTTTGCCAGATGCTTCCTACCCTGGAAAGGGATCTGTGTGGCGCCCAGCTGCGCTTGGTATGACAGATCCTAGAAGGGTGTATTGATGGAATCCTCCACAAGAGGCAACCCATAAACATTCACACATCTCCACCTTCCACCTCAGACCAGCGGAGGGAGCCCGTTAGGGATATAAATAGGGAAGGTGGAGCTAGGCAGTTCAGTCTGTTGAGAGAGTTCCTGCAGTAGAGAAGCCTGAGCGAGGTCAGCCTGCAGTGGAGCATAGTTCAGACTCAGTTGTAGCTTAGAATAGTGAGCTTTAGATATGCCGGCGCCATAAGATCGGTGAAGAGCGGCAAGCTGCCGTTAGTGTGAGTAGCCTAGTCAGGGCCCGAGCGTGGCCGAAGGCGAGTGGAAAGTGAGTAGCAGTGGGGGCAGAGGAGCTTACCCAGCTCACCCCGAAACATATACCGGACACCGGGTCCGAGCTTACCAGGATCTATACGACCCAGTAAGGCATAACCGGAATCCCTGGAGAACTACAGGTCCCAGGTTCACCAGAGAGCTGATATGTAACAGAGCCAGGAGACACATATGCCCCGTAAACTGGGAGCATGCACTCCAAGAGAAGGCCCTACCACAACGTCAGTCGGTGCAGGACAGAGATAAAGTTAGACCTAGCTTCAGGCAGGTCAGAAAGTTACTACGCAGAGACAAGAAACAGGAGGCTCTACACCCACTCATTGGGGAGGATCCTGATATGCACCCTTCACCCTACAGTGCTCCGGGATGTGCCTGAATTTCCATCAGTAAAAGGTATTGAAGTGACCACCGTGTCCGTCCCCGTTCTTGCTCTGACCTGGCTGGGTCTCGCCTGTCCTGCATCCCCCTCTCCGTACGCTGCCCTGAGGCCTAGCTCCACCTGTGGGGAGCTATACCATCGAGCTGCCTTATCACCGGCCTCAGTGGACTGCAGCAGCGCTGATGATTCTCACCAGAAACCACAGATGGCGTCACAAACTTTCATAGAGTTAACCAATAATCCCCTTTTAAAAGCTGACCCCAGGGTACGGGCCCGGGAGCCGACCATCGCGACATCCTCAAGGCCAGGCAAATGCCCGGGTACCGAGTCGTCCCCACCCCCCTGGGCTAGTCACCTGCAAATGCTAGAGTATTGAAACACGCTTTTACACAACCTTAAGATTGGTTTTCCCCAAGACAGCAGTGAGGCACACAGTGTACATCGCAGCTCTACACTTCCAACCTCCAGCACGTCAATTCGTCAACGCCAAAATATTATCAGCAGCAGTAGTGTAAGTGGCAGAAGCAATTTCTGTGACTCCTTTCACACATTTTTTAGACCAGCTCGTGCACCAGCACAACAGAATACAAGTCTGACACGTGGTGAAGGACTGGAGAGGATGGTGCCCTCCTGACTGAGTCTCCATCTTCTGGGTTGGCTCTAGTGGAAGAGGTGTCGTTCCTAATTCTACAATTTCTACTGTACTAAAATTAATGCCACTTTGGTGGTTTTAGGCCCTAATTTTTGAAAATGTGAACACTCCTGATTTCGTCTCCATTTGTTGGGTTGGCTGTAGTGAAAGAAGTGTCTGTCCCTATTATACAACTTCTACTCTAATGAAATTGATGCCACTTTGTTGGTGTCAGGCCCTAATTTCTTAAAATGTGAACACTCCTGATTGAGTCTCCATCTGCTGGGTTGGCTGTAGTGGAAGAAGTGTTGGTCCCCATTATACTACTTCTGCTGTAGTGAAATTAATGCCACTTTGGTGGCTTTAGGCCCTAATTTTTTTTTAAATGTGAACACTCATGATTGAGTCTCCATCTGCTGAGTTGGCTGTAGTGGAAGAGGTGTCGTTCCTAATGCTACAATTTCTACTGTACTGAAATTAATGCCACTTTGGTGGTTTTAGGCCCTAATTTTTGAAAATGTGAACACTCCTGATTGGGTCTCCATTTGTTGGGTTGGCTGTAGTGGAAGAAGTGTCAGTCCCTATTATACTACTTCTACTCTAATGAAATTGATGCCACTTTGTTGGTGTCAGGCCCTAATTTTTTAAAATGTTGACACTCCAGATTGAGTCTCCATCTGCTGGGTTGGCTGTAGTGGAAGAAGTGTTGGTCCACATTATGCTACTTCTACTGTAGTGAAATTAATGGCACTTTGGTGGTTTTAGGCCCTAATTTTTTTTAAATGTGAACACTCCTGATTGAGTCTCCATTAGTGTTGAGCCACCCCCGTAGTGTTCGAGTTTGGTTTGGTTCGTCGAACACCCGTATGTTCGCCGAACTGTTCGTTGAACTGGTCGTCGAACACCTTCGAACACCATTAAAACCAATGGCCGGCAAACAAAAACACATAGGAACACATAGAAAACACATAGAAAACACTTCAAAGGTGTCCAAAAGCTGACAAACTGCTCAGAAGACACAACTACCACATGGAAAAGTGACAAGTACATATAGTCATGCGAAAAGAAAAGAGGTGGAGGAGTAAAAGGAGGGGGAGACACAGATATAGGCATGTCATGCCCTTCTAAAACCAAAAAAGTGCAAAGCCGACACGGCCAGTCCGTTCCTGCCCGTGCGACCTCCGTGTCGCCGGGTTTGTGCCAAAGCTGCGGTGGACCCTGACGGCCAGCCCCCCTCTCCCAATACTGGTGCCTGTCCACTGGTGGGTCGAGCGAGCCCCCCTGCGGTGGAGGCAGGTCTAAGCTTTTAAATTTAAATTGTCTCTCTAATTTGAATGAGTACACTTTAAATCTTTTTACAAGGATCTATTGGAGGGCAAGTCTGATCCCAGCAGCTGCAGGAATTCCAGCTCCAGTAGCGTCCACTAAAGCTGCTGCAGTTAAAAAGCTTTTCTAAGGATCAATCTTGGCGGTCCACCGCAAGGCGTCCTACCGCCAGTCCCAGCCCCTGTGCCTTGGGGTGCCTCCCGATGCTCTTCACTGAGTGTCCCGGGGGCCCGAAGCATTTCCTTTGACAAAATTAAGTGTCCAAACTACAGGTGGTGTAGCTTGCTTAACAGCTGGGATAATCTGCTGACTAGCAGACACTGCTACTAGGCACAAAGTATTTCCTGGGCTAGATGCAGTTAAAAATTTGTAATTAGATACTCTCGTTGGATGCTGAGAAAGCATTCCATAGAGTCACCTGGCACGCCATATATTATTCTCTTAAAAAGCTTGGGGTAGGGTCTAGGGGACCCTTTTATAGGCAAAATCACGGCCCTGTATCGCAATACGTCACCTAGGCTGAAGATAAATGGAACATTTTCATCACCTTTCATAATCACCAATGGGACAAGGCAGGGATGTCCTCTGTCCCATCTCTTATACATCCTAGTGACGGAGCACCTGCTCTCATCAATTCGCCATAACCCCAATATTAGGTGGATTGAGGTGGGAGGCACCGAGTACAAGTGCTTTGCATTTGCTGATGATGTCCTAGTATATATCACTCAATCACATATATCCATTCCTGCTGTTATGGCTGAAATAGATCACTTTGTTACATGGTCAAATTTTAAAATCAATGCAGCGAAGTCTGAGGCCCTCGATGTCTCCCTCCCCAAATCCATACAGGATTCCATCCAGTCCAACTTTCCCTTTGCCTGGCCCTCACAGAGTATCAAATACTTAGGAATTCGTATTCATAGAGACCTCTCCCGTCTATGTTATCTTAATTTTGGGCCCTTTATTGAACAACTCCATACAGACCAGGGTTGGCAAGTTAGAACTGTAAGATTCACTACGTGAACCACTGGTGTTTTGTGGAAAAGCACATGTACACTGTGTTCCAAATTATTATACAAAAAGTGTTTAGGAGTGATAAGGTAAGAATTTTTTTGTTTGTCAGTTAAACTCATTGATGGTGATGTGTGTCAGGGCTCTTTATATCACTGTAAGCAATTGCAGACACCAGTGCTAATTAGTTTGGAAGGTGTGTCCAATGAAAGGCAAGACTACTTTAAAAGGCTGTCCCACATTATTAAGCAGCCTACATTTTCTGCCAAAATGGGAAAGAAAAAGGATGTGTCGGCTGCTGAGAAGCAACAAATTGTGGAGTGTTTAGGTCAAGGCATGACTACAATCAACATTGCCAAGACACTTCATCCTGATCATCACACAATCAAGAAGTATGTAGCTGATTCACAGTACACACGTGTGCGTGCTGATAAGAGAAAATTGAGGACTCTTTCCTACAGGCAATTACGTCAGTTTAAAAGAGCAGTGGCAAAAAAGCCTTGTCATAGCAGCAGACAAGTTTTTGAAGCTGCTGGTGCCTCCAACGTCCCCCGAACAACAAGATGCAGGGTCCTTCAGAGGTTTGCAGCTGTGCGTAAGCCATCCTGTCGACCTCCTCTATCCACTGTACACAAGCAGAAACGGCTCCAATGGGCCAAACAATACATGAAGACTGACTTCAAAACTGTTTTGTTCACCGATGAGTGCCGTGCAACGCTCGATGGTACAGATGGATGGAGTGGAGGATGGCTGGTTGATGGACACCCCATGCAAACACGGCTACGGTGCCAACAAGGAGGAGGTGGAGTAATGTTTTGGGCTGGAATCATGGGGAGAGAGATTGTTGGCCCCTTTGGGATCCCTGAAGGGGTAAAGATGAACTCCATAATGTATGTGGAGTTTCTCAAACAGCACTTCCTGCCATGGTTCAAGAAGAAGAACAGTGTATTCTGCAGCAAGATCATTTTCATGCATGATAATGCACCGTCTCATGCTGCACATAACACATCTGCATCTCTGGCTGATATGGGCATAAAAGGGGACAAACTTATAGTGTGACCCCCATGCTCCCCTGACCTCAACCCCATTGAGAACCTCTGGAGCATCATCAAAAGGAGTGTTCATGATGGCGGGAGGCAGTTCACATCTAAGCTGGGATCCCTGAAGGGGTAAAGATGAACTCCATAATGTATGTGGAGTTTCTCAAACAGCACTTCCTGCCATGGTTCAAGAAGAAGAACCAGAACCGTGTATTCCGCAGCAAGATCATTTTCATGCATGATAATGCACCGTCTCATGCTGCACATAACACATCTGCATCTCTGGCTGATATGGGCATAAAAGGGGACAAACTTATGGTGTGACCCTCATGCTCCCCTGACCTCAACCCCATTGAGAACCTCTGGAGCATCATCAAAAGGAGTGTCTATGATGGCGGGAGGCAGTTCACATCTAAGCAACAGCTCTGGGAGGGTATTCTGTCCTCATGCAAAGCAATTGAAACAGAAACCATCCAAAACCTGACAAATTCAATGGATGAGAGAGTTCAGAAGCTCCTTTCGAACAAGGGGTCCTATGTGCAAATGTAACATCACCTAGAATAAAGTTTTGAGTTGAAAACTGTTTGATTTCAGTTTCTAATAACCTGCTAATGCTTATAATTTCAAAAATGACCATTTTTTTGTTCTTTATTAAAATGAAAAGGTTGATCGAAGAGTGTGGGGGATCTAAGAGTGTGGCAACCCAGTAGTCAAGATTATTTCGAATTCTGACAATCTGAGGGTCATGTTGCAGCTAGTGCAGCAAGAAGGCACTCATGTGTCTTGCGCTTCTAGGAGCCCCAAAATTATTTTCCGGGCTAGATGCAGCTAAAAATTATTATAAATTTGAAAGCTGGTGGAGCTTAGTATAGATGGCCTAATAGAATCAGTACTGCAAATTGCTACAAGGCCCAAATTATTTTCGAGCCAAGATACAGATAAACATGATTAGTAATTTTAAATCTGGTGGAGTTTAGTATAGATGGCATAATAGAATCAGTACAGCAAACTGCTTCAAGGCCCAAATTATTTTCCAGCCAAGATACAGATAAACATGATTAGTAATTTTAAATCTGGTGGAGTTTAGTATAGATGGCCTAATAGAATCAGTACTGCAAACTGCTACAAGGCCCAAATTATTTTCCAGCCAAGATACAGATAAACATGATTAGTAATTTTAAATCTAGTGGAGTTTAGTATAGATGGCCTAATAGAATCAGTACTGCACACGGCTACAAGGCCCAAATTATTTTCCAGCCAATATACAGATAAACATGATTAGTAATTTGAAAGCTTAAAACGGTTGGTGAGGTGATTTTAACAAATCATCAAGCTTTTACTCTCCCCAGGATGACACAGGGGTGGAAAAGTCCTTTCGGATCCATGATTTGTTCATCTTTATGAACGTGAGTCTGTCTACATTATCAGTGGAGAGCCACGTGCGCTTATCAGTCAGCACACCACCAGCAGCGCTGAACACACGTTCAGACAGAACGCTGGCTGTGGGGCATGACAAGATTTCCAAGGCGTAAGTGGCGAGCTCCGGCCATTTATCCAGATTGGAAGCCCAAAAAGAGCAAGGGTCCAGTGACACAGTCATGGCTTCGATGTTTACTTGGAGATACTCCTGTACCATCGTCTTTAGGCGTTGACTATGTGTCAGACTTCTTGTCTCCTGTGGCCTTGCAAAGGATGGGCTAAAAAAGTGGTGAAATGATTCCGCAAAATTGATGTTACCAGCAGATACTGTGTTTCTGTTAAGTTTTGAGTGCTGAGCACTCGACGGTCCCACGGTTGGCAAGTTGGAACTGTGAGATTCACTACGTGCACCACAGGTATTTTGTGGAAAAGCACATGTAAGATTCTGCAACAGTCTCTGCTGATACTCCTGCATGCGTGCATCCCTTTCTATGGCAGGAATAATTTCTGCAAATTTACTTTTGTACCAGGGATCTAACAGTGTGGCAACCCAGTAGTCAGGATTATTTCTAATTCTCACAATTCGAGGGTCATGTTGCAGGTAGTGCAGCAAGAAGGCCCTCATGTGTCTTGCGCATCCAGGAGCACCAAGTCCCTGTTGTGTTGGTGGCGAGGTAACAATCATGCTTCCTTCCTCTGCCCTCTCCCCCCAACCTCGCACAACAGAAATGTGATCAAGGTCTCCCTCATGTGATGAGTCTTCCATCAGTTCATCCTCCACTTCTTCCTGGGCTCCTGCACCTTCCTCACAAGTTTGGCTGCTACCATGCACCCTGGTAAAACCATCTCCCCCACCCACACATGCCTGCCGCCTTGGTGCTGCCGACCAAGCAGAGACATATTGTCCATACAGGCTTACAGCCCAAGAGTGGCATATCCAGTGGTAGCGTAGCGTAGTTTCCCATCATACGAAGGTGACCTTGTCGTGGTTGATGGGCACACATAAATTGGCCAACTTATGCGCAAAAAACCTTCATTTTTCAAAGTGACATTAGTCTAGATACAATATTTCTTATATATTCATGTATGGAGTGCCGAAGTTCTTTTTGCAATTGAGATTACTCTTTTCTTCAGAGCACCCGAATAGACCAGTGAGCGACCCCTCTCTTTTTTCTATTAATCATTTTTGGGATCCCGCTCCTGGAGCATTGCAGCAGGTACGTGTTCACACTATTAGAAGTTTGACAGCCTTTTTTCTGACCATGTGTCCCTCCCATTCATCACAGGTGGTTTTAACTAGCTCTACCAGCCCATACATTGTAGGTTAAAAGCCCAAGCAGAGACATATTGTCCATACAGGCTTACAGCCCAAGAGTGGCATATCCAGTGGTAGCGTAGCGTAGTTTCCCATCATACGAAGGTGACCTTGTCGTGGTTGATGGGCACACATAAATTGGCCAACTTATGCGCAAAAAACCTTCATTTTTCAAAGTGACATTAGTCTAGATACAATATTTCTTATATATTCATGTATGGAGTGCCGAAGTTCTTTTTGCAATTGAGATTACTCTTTTCTTCAGAGCACCCGAATAGACCAGTGAGCGACCCCTCTCTTTTTTCTATTAATCATTTTTGGGATCCCGCTCCTGGAGCATTGCAGCAGGTACGTGTTCACACTATTAGAAGTTTGACAGCCTTTTTTCTGACCATGTGTCCCTCCCATTCAGTCACAGGTGGTTTTAACTAGCTCTACCAGCCCATACATTGTAGGTTAAAAGCCCAAGCAGAGACATATTGTCCATACAGGCTTACAGCCCAAGAGTGGCATATCCAGTGGTAGCGTAGCGTAGTTTCCCATCATACGAAGGTGACCTTGTCGTGGTTGATGGGCACACATAAATTGGCCAACTTATGCGCAAAAAAACTTCATTTTTCAAAGTGACATTAGTCTAGATACAATATTTCTTATATATTCATGTATGGAGTGCCGAAGTTCTTTTTGCAATTGAGATTACTCTTTTCTTCAGAGCACCCGAATAGACCAGTGAGCGACCCCTCTCTTTTTTCTATTAATCATTTTTGGGATCCCGCTCCTGGAGCATTGCAGCAGGTACGTGTTCACACTATTAGAAGTTTGACAGCCTTTTTTCTGACCATGTGTCCCTCCCATTCAGTCACAGGTGGTTTTAACTAGCTCTACCAGCCCATACATTGTAGGTTAAAAGCCCAAGCAGAGACATATTGTCCATACAGGCTTACAGCCCAAGAGTGGCATATCCAGTGGTAGCGTAGCGTAGTTTCCCATCATACGAAGGTGACCTTGTCGTGGTTGATGGGCACACATAAATTGGCCAACTTATGCGCAAAAAACCTTCATTTTTCAAAGTGACATTAGTCTAGATACAATATTTCTTATATATTCATGTATGGAGTGCCGAAGTTCTTTTTGCAATTGAGATTACTCTTTTCTTCAGAGCACCCGAATAGACCAGTGAGCGACCCCTCTCTTTTTTCTATTAATCATTTTTGGGATCCCGCTCCTGGAGCATTGCAGCAGGTACGTGTTCACACTATTAGAAGTTTGACAGCCTTTTTTCTGACCATGTGTCCCTCCCATTCAGTCACAGGTGGTTTTAACTAGCTCTACCAGCCCATACATTGTAGGTTAAAAGCCCAAGCAGAGACATATTGTCCATACAGGCTTACAGCCCAAGAGTGGCATATCCAGTGGTAGCGTAGCGTAGTTTCCCATCATACGAAGGTGACCTTGTCATGGTTGATGGGCACACATAAATTGGCCAACTTATGCGCAAAAAACCTTCATTTTTCAAAGTGACATTAGTCTAGATACAATATTTCTTATATATTCATGTATGGAGTGCCGAAGTTCTTTTTGCAATTGGTGCTGCCGACCGTCTGGACCTTGCAGATGTTAGCCCTTCCGCATACAACTCCTCCTCCTCTACTTCCTCCACCTCCTCTTGTGCCACCACCTGACTCCGAATTCTGTTTAACATGAGCTCCAGCATGTAAATCACCGGAATAGTCATGCTGATAATGGCATCATCAGCACTAAACATCTACGTCGCCATTTCAAAACTGTGCAGAAGGGTGCATAGGTCCCTGATCTGAGACCACTCCTCCAGCGTGATTTGCCCCACCTCTGGATCTCGTTGGCCCAGGCTATACGTCAGAACATATTGCACCAGGGCTTGTCGGTGCTGCCACAGTCGCTGCAACATGTGCAGAGTTGAATTCCACCGGGAAGGCACATCGCATTTTAGCTGGTGAAGTGGTAGGCCCAACGACTTCTGCAGAGATGTAAGTCGCTGAGCTGCAGGATGCGAACGGCGGAAGTGAGCACACAGCGACCGTGCCCTCTGCAGAAGGCCATCTAGTCCGGGATAGTGGGCTAAAAATTGCTGGACAACCAGGTTCAACACGTGAGCCATACAAGGCACGTGTGTGACATTGCCCCGGCGAAGGGCCGCACCGAGGTTTGCAGCATTGTCGCACACGGCCTTCCCTGGTTTCAGGTCCAGTGGAGACAACCATTCATGAAACTGGTTCTCCAGAGCTGACCACAACTCCTCAGCTGTGTGACTCACATTTCCCAGACATTTCAATGTAAAAACCGCCTGATGACGTTGAGCCCTACTGCCAGCATAGTAAGGAGGTGTGCAGGATCCCTTCTGCGCAGTTAGAAAGCTTGTGGCATGACCAGACAGGCTTTGGGTGCAGGTGGAGGACCGAGAGGAGGTTGAGGAGGCAGAAGCAGTGGAGGAACTTCGAGATAAAGAGGATTGATGCACAACTCGTGGGGACGGCAAGACTTGGACAGCAGCCCCTTGTCCTGCTGTCACCATAGTTACCCAGTGCCCAGTCAGCGACATGTAACACCCCTGTCCATGCCTACTCGTCCAAGTGTCTGTGGTGAAATGCACCCTGTCACACATAGAGTTTCTCAAAGAAGCGGTGATGTTGTGTGCGACATGCTGGGGGAGCGCAGGCACACCTTTCTTTGAGAAGTAGTGCCGACTGGGCATCTGGTACTGGGGCACTGCGACGGACATAAGGTCTCGAAAATCCTCTGTATCCACCAGGTGGAAAGGCAGCATTTCTGTAGCCAAGAGCTTGCAGATGGTGAAATTCAACCTCTTAGCTTTCTCATGGCTAGGAGGAAATGGTCTTTTACTTGTCCACATCTGAGGGACCGAGGGCTAGCTGTTGTGCTTAGACGGGGTTGAGAAGGGTGTCCCCAGCAAACTGCCGGTCTGTGAGGAAGATGCAGGCGGACATGTTAGGTTGCCTTGATCCAAAGGTGGTGCTATCGATGTCGGACAGCGCTGAACACCAGCTGATGACCTGCCAATCACGCTGGCTGTTGCGGGTAAAGAGGTGGCAGGTCTGCGTCCCAAAACAGGTGTGACTGCTGTCCCCCCAGTCACAGAGGATGAAGAGGCCGCGGATACACAAGATGTGGCATATGGTGGTTGGCCCGGCCGGCTAGGCCGCATTGTAGCACAGTGAGCTTCCCACTGCAACTTATGCTTCATATCCATGTGCCGGTTCATGCATGAAGTACTCATACTATGTATTTTTTGGCCTCTACTTAGCTTTTGCTGACAAATGTTACAGATAACACGAGTTGGGTCATCCTTATCGATCTGAAAAAATGCCCAGGCTATGCAAGGCTTAGCACCCATGCGACCTGAAGAGCCACCACGACTTGTGGTCAGAGGCAGAGTTGTGTTTGAGAATGCAATTGTTGACGTGCTTCCAGTACTGCGTCTCTGTCCAGGAAGGCGCAACCTGACCTCGTCGTCACTAGCATCCTCCTCCACCTCCTCTGCTGACCTCATCGACTGACTGAGTGTGGGTTGACAGTAAGTGGGATCTCCAACCTCGTCATCATCACCCTGTGTGTTATCACACCCGTCGTCCTCAGAGCCAACCTCTTCCTGCCCTGACAAAAAACTCAAGTTGTCTCTCCAATCAGGTATTTGAGTCTCATCATCGTCTTCCTCATTGTCTCCACCAACAGGAGTTACAGTTTGGGAACGAGGGTCTACATTATGGTCAGAACCTTCTGTTTCTGTTCCTAGATCCGACTCATAAAGATTCTGGGCAGCAGTGCAGATCATTTCCTCGTCTGGATTCACAGAAGCTCTGGAGCCGACCTCTGATTCCCAGGCTATAGTATGAGTAAACAGCTCTGCAGACTCAACCATCTGTTCTACCCCATACTCAGACGGGCAGCTGGAGACTTGGGAGCTGTGAGGAAGCAAGTGCGATTGGGGTGACACCTCTGAGGACTGGAGTATTTGTGATGTTGAAGTTGATGTGGAGGAGAGCCCACTTAAAGGAGCACTTGATATCCGTTAAAGCACCTGCTGTTTTTGTGCCTCATCTGGAATTTGTAGCGATTGGCGTGGCCGTAAGAAAGGGATCTTATCATGACGCGCCCCCTGGGCCAGTGTTGTTTGGGGGATACCCGGAGCCGGATCAGATGGGGGTTGTAGTCTCCGAGTGGCGGTGACCCGGTCCGTGCCCAGGGTGTCAAGCTCAGTGTGTGGCAGTCCTACAGATGTTGCTGGATGTTCTTTAGTGTCGACTACGCCACCCGTTGATTTGCGGTCAATACGGCCGCCGCTGCAGCAGGGTCCGCTGAGGCTGGTGGTGTGTGTGCAGCTTCTGGTAGTATAACCCCCAATGGGAGGGGTATAGCCTCAGGGGGTCAGTTGTAGAGGGTGGTGGTTGTGGTGGTGCAGTGAGGATGGTAATAAGACTCAGAGTCGGGCTGTGCAGTTCAGGGTTTTTACTTACTGCTGTTGTGCTGGTCACTCCGGCCTTGAGTGACCGCCCGAGCCGTGCTGCGTCCACCAGGTCCTGGACTCGGCCAACCCCCAGGTAATTCTGGAGCGTGATCCTGAGCTCCCTTTCTGACGTTCCTTTTCTCTGGCCTTCCCCACCAGGGATCCACTTATGTCCGGCTCCCTCGTGCCTCTTGTTGGTAAAACCCTTGTCTCTGGGTTCCCTGACCCTATACTCGGTATGCCTTCGCAGTGGATTTAGTGGGGGGTCGTGGCAGATCCTGCCCACAACCTCCGGTCTCTGGCTGAGGATTAGTGCCCTCCACCAGCTTGGGATCCGGTACCCTTGTGCCAACCCTTCACCCTTCTGGTTGTATTTGGGCTCTTGGGGTTCCCTCTTCTTCCCCTCTGGGTCCTTCTCTTCTCCTCTCTCTCTTCTTTCAGGACTGCTTGACCCTCTACAAAAGACTGACTGGTAACTGTCTGCCTGTCTGACCCTGATCTAAGATGGTTCCCACCTTATATACTCCCTCTATGTGTGAGCTCAGGTGACCAGCACCCAATGAGCTCCTAGCATTACCCAGACTGCTCCCCCTATCTGCCCCTACACTACTGGGATGTTCCACCCCCCTCCCACTCCAGCCAGGGACAGACACTGTCGTACCTGCACATATACCTAGTGGGAGTACCATTGATCTGTCCCCCGGAAATGGGATGTATGTAGTGCATGCAGCCTACTGAGCTCAGTTCCACACTCCATCCTTACCCGGGAGTGGAATACCACACCTCTGGCTTGAGGTGCAATACCCCTGTAGCAGCCGAATCCTCAGGGTGCTACAATCACATTGTCCACTAAAAGAAGTAGACATCTTAGTTTGGCTGGAAGATGGTCTTTCTTCTGCAGATGTTACTGTTGCTTTAACACCTACCCCACGGACACAACCTTTTTTTCCCTTCCCAACACGCCTATTCCCCTTTCCACCAGCAGCAGGCCTTTTTCCACTCATTTTGGTGGTTAACTAATTGACAACTCTGGAGTTGTTTGCACAAAAAACAATGGATGGGAACCGAGCAGAGCTGAGTGGCCAAACTGTGGTATTAACCCAAAAGTATTGGCTGGGTTAGATGCAGTAAAACAATTTTATCACATACACAGGTGGTGGAGGTTAGTATAGATGGACTAATAGAACAAGTCCCACACACTGCTACAAGCCCAAATATTTTTTCAGAGCTAGATGCAGATAAAAATTATTTTTAATTTGCAACCTGGTGGAGGTTAGTATAGATGCACTAATAGAACAAGTCCCACACACTGCTACAAGCCCAAATATTTTTTTCAGAGCTAGATGCAGATAAAAATTATTTTTAATTTGCAACCTGGTGGAGGTTAGTATAGATGGACTAATAGAACAAGTCCCACACACTGCTACAAGCCCAAATATTTTTTTCTGAGCTAGATGCAGATAAAAATTATTTTTAATTTGCAACCTGGTGGAGTTTAGTATAGATGGACTAATAGAATGATGCTATGCCCAAAAGGTTTTACTTGGCTAGGTGCAGTAAAAAAATTTGTATTCTATACACAGGTGGTGTAGCTTGCAACACAGATAGGCTACTCCACTGACTAACACACACTGCAAGAGGCCAAAAAGGATTTGCTTAGCTAGATTTAGCCAAATGCTGTGAAAAAAACTTGCACAGCACTGGCACAGACCTGCCTGGCAAAAACTGATAGGAACTGCTGTAACTAGCCCTCAAAAGGACTGCAATTACAATTAGTCCCTACTCCCAACCTATCTATTTAAGAGCACAGACCTGCCTGATAAAAGTCGTAGGAAATGATGTAGCCTAGTCCTCAAAAGGACTGCAATCACAACTATTCCCTACTCCCAAGCTATCTGTAGATTTGTGCGAAAATTGGCTTGAAATTAACACTCAAAGTATAGCGCACACAGCAACAGCGGTGCCGTCTAACACGCAGCTGCAGCAGTGAGAAAATGGTCGCTACGTGGAAAATGGCTGGGTCTTATAGGGCAAGGACATGTGACATACACTGCCAATGACACATGCCCTTGTTTGTGTGAAAAAAAGCAGTTCGCTCCGTGTGTGCGCTGCTGATAGGATGACAGATTGCGCCTCCCCACTGTAAATGCGGGAAGGAGAAAAAAAATGGAGATCTTCATTATTTATGCAGAGATCCATCCCCTGCCCCTTCCCCCGCACCGCTGTACACTCAAACTGCGTATTAACATTAATTTTCAGCATTACTGAGAAAAAATCCAGCTATGATTTTGGTGCACGAACAGTTATCGAACATAACCTCGAACAGCTGAATTTTTTTCAAATCGTTCGTGTTCGCCGAACGGCTCGAACACCACCCAAAACAGCTCGGATTTGAGATTGGCGAACAGTTCGAGTCGAACACCGCTCATCTCTAGTCTCCATCTGCTGAGTTGGCTGTAGTGAAAGAGGTGTTGGTCCTAATTCTACTATTTCTACTGTACTGAAATTGATGCCACTTCGCTGGTGTCTGCCACTAATGTGGAGAATCTTGATTGGGTCTCCATCTACTGGGTTGGCAGTAGTGGAAGAGGTTTTGGTTCCCATTTGGCTTAGTGCCCACGATGCAGAAATGAAGCAGAAATTTTCCTGAGCATTTCTGCATCTCCTTTGCTGGAAAACGCATGCGGATTTTACATGCGTTTTTTACGCTTTTTTGATGCGTTTTTGCATGCGGATTTGCCGTGCATTTTTCCAATGCATTGCATAGGCAAATCCGCATGCAGAAATGCAAAAGAAATGGTCATGTCCGGATTTTTTCTGCAACTAAAATCCACGCAGAAAAAATCCTGAACATGGGCACAGAACTTTCAGAATGTCATAGGAAGTCATGGGATAAGGTATGCAATGTGTTTCTGGTGCGTTTCCGCGCTGCAAATCTGCACCAAAAAACGCATCGTTGGTACAGCCTTATACTACTTCTACTTTGGTGAAAGTAGGTTGGTTGAGGATGCGAGCCATGCAAGGTATGGGTGTGAGGTTTCCCCGGCGTAGGGCCGCCACCAGGTTTGCACCGTTATCGCACATGGCCTTCCTTTGCTCCGGGTTTAATGGAGATAGCCATTGCTCAAACTGGGCCTGGAGAGCTGTCCACAACTCTTCAGCTGTATGACTGCAATCTCCAAGGCGTATTAATTTTAACACTGCCTGATTGCGGTGAGCCCTGGCTGCGCAGTACAGAGGTGGGGGGCATTCTATCTGCACTGTTGGAACGTGTGTCTCATTAAGGCAGAGGTCAAGGGCGCAGGTGGAGGCCCTAGAGGAGGTGGAAGAGGCAGAAGCACTGGATGAAGTGCTAGATACAGAGGTTTGTCCCGCAATCCTTGGGGATTCCAACACTTGCTGTCTATTGACTACTTGGTGTCTAGTGGTTTAGTTCTCCATCCCCTGGTGTGTAGTAGTAGTTTAGTTTTCCAACCCCTGTTGTTTATTAGATCAGTTCTCCAACCCTAGCTGTTTAGTAGTAGTTTAGTTTTCCAACCCCTGTTGTTTATTAGTTCAGTTCTCCAACCCCTGTTTTCTATTAGTTTAGTTCTCCATGTTCTGGTGTGTATTTGTTTCATTCTCCAACCTTAGCTGTTTTGTAGTTTAGTTCTCCAAACCCTGTTGTCTATTAGTTTGGTTCTCCGTCTTCTGGTGTGCAGTGGTTTAGTTCTCCATCCCCTGGTGTGTAGTAGTTTAGTTCTTCAACCCTAGCTGTTTAGTAGTTTAGTTTTCCAACCCCTGCTGTATATTAGTTTAGTTCTCCATGTTCTGGTGTGTATTTGTTTCGTTCTCCATGCCCACCCCAGGGGCTAAAGTCTGGTGACGAGGGTTTGGATTCTACTCCGACCCTACTTTGTCTGAGCCCGGATCAACTGAAAAAAATTTTGGGCATCGATACACATGCTTTTCCTCTCTTGAGTCTGTGAAGCGTTGGATCAGACCTATGTTGCCCCAGAATAGAATATGTGAACAGCTCTGCAGACTCGTCCATCTGTGGTTCCCCACAGTCAGTTGTGCAGTTAGAAAGTTGTGACCCGGGGGAAAACAAGGGTAATTGGGGTGCCACCTCTGAGCACTGTACTGTGTTTGATGTTAAGGTGGAGAAAGAGAAGCAGAGGCCACTTGATGCAGCTCTTGTCATCCACTGGAGCACATGTTCTTTCTGGCCCTCATCTACAAAGTGTACCGCTGTCTCGGGATCACCGACTTGGCCCTATCTTGGATCTCTTCATACCTAACCGACCGGACATTCAGCGTCTCCCACTCACAGACCACCTCCGCATCCCCCTATGTGTCGGTGTCCCCCAAAATTCTGTTCTAATATCCCTGTTCTTCTCCATTTACACCTTCAGCCTGGGACAGCTCGTAGAGTTTCACGGCTTTCAGTATCATCTCTATGCTGATGACACACAGATCGACCTCCCTGGACCAGATATCACCTCCTTACTAACCAGAATTCCACAATGTGTGTCCGCTATTTCAGCTTTCTTCTCTGCTAGATTTGCAAAACTTAGCATAAATAAAACCAAATTCATCATCTTTCCACCTTCTCATTCCCCCCCAACAGACCTATCCATCACAGTCAATGGCAGCCCACTCTGATCTGTCCTTCAAACGTCAAGTCCAAGCCCTTTTCACTAGCTGCTGACTCCAACTCCAACATATATCCGGTATCCGCACATTCCTCAACCATGAATCTACAAAAACACTAGTGCACACCCTCATCCTCTCCCGCCTCGACTACTGCAAGCTCTTGCTCTGTGACCTCCCTTCTACCACTCTCGCACCCCTCCAATCTGTCCTAAACTAATCCACCTGTCACCCCGCTATTCCCCAGCTTCTCCCCTCTCTCTGTCAATCCCTACACTGGCTCCTTGTTGCCCAGAGACTCCAGTTGAAACGCCTAACTTTGGCATACCAAGCCATCAAAAACCTGTCTCCTCCATATATGTGTGACTTAGTCTCCCTGTACTTACCTGCACGCAACCTCCCATCCTTCCAAGATCTCCTTCTCTACTTCCTTCTTATCTCTTCTTGTCACAATCACATCCAAGATTAATCTCGTGCATCTCCCTTACTGTGTAACTCTGTACCCCAACACATCAGACTCTTGCCTACCGTGGAAACCTTGAAAAGGAAACTGAAGACTCACTTCTTCTGACAAGCATACAATCTGCGGTAACCCTCGCTCCAGCATACCGCTGCACGACCAGCTGTACCCTGACCTACTGTATCCTCACCTATCCCTTGTAGATTGTTTTTGCGCCCTCGCGGGCAGGGTCCTCACTCCACTTGTGCCTGTCGGTGACGCCTTTTCATATGTAAAGCGCCACGGAATAAATGTCGCTATGATAATAATAAATGATAATAATTAGAGTACTTGTACTCTGGGTCAATTGATGGCACTTTCCTAGTGTCTGCCCCTAATTTTATGTGGTTTGACAGCTTTTGGGCCCATTTGAAGGTGTTGTGTATGCGTTTGTTTTGCCCCCCATTGAATCCAATGGCATACGGCAATGTCCGGCAGATATTCGACGAATAAATCGGCAAATATTGCAAAGTCGACGATCGTAATCCGAACCACATACTGAAACATTCGCTCATCTCTAATACTTAATACTTAATAAGAGAACTGTGATTTGACAGGTGAGAGGCCTGTGACTGATGGTCTAAGGGAGAACGTTTTTGCTTGTGAAGAGTGCCTGACTGGTGTAAGGAGACTTATAGGCCATACAATGCTACTCTGGAAATCTAAACATGCAAATAGACAATTCAGAGAGGAAGAGGACTTGAACTCTAGTGTCATCTATTGGAGATAGCAATCCTAAAAGTCAATATCAACCATTTAATGAGCCTTGCCACATGACTTAGGATAAGATGCCAAACCAGAAGCTCCATTTGCAGACTCGTGTGTCAGAATAAAAATCCTATCAGACGACCAAACAATATATGGTCTGTAACCCCTATAATACTAACAACACCAACAGAAAGTTCAGTTAGGGAGAAGAAGGTAAACCAAGCGGGAAAAAGGAATCCCTGTACTATAAGTGATTACCTCTATTATTCTGTAGATAATCCCAGACTGACACAAAAGGGGTTTGAAAAAGGTATGTAAATTTTATTGCACAATATTACATTTAATTACACAATAACAATAAAAGGGTAAAAAAGTGGATGGGGAGGAGAGAGGACAGCTAAAGAAAACAGGGTAAGACAGAAATACCCCGTTCAGAGACTAGCATCCCCAAAAGGAACTCACAATGTATGCCAGATTAAAATATAGGCTGTCAACTAGATAATATAATTATATAAAGTCCTGGCAAAAAATCATGCCAGGTAATGTCAGGTCTACCAGTAGAGGCGCAACATGGAACATGTATATCCGACTATAATGGATTATAAGTTTAGAGATGGCTAAATGATAAAGTCCATATCATCAGATCCATGAAATTAAATCATTTCCATTACCTTGAGTCATTGTTGGTAGATATTAGGACAGCGTGGAGTGAGGTGCTGGGGATGCCTGGCATGTGTCAGAATGTTTGCCCCTCCTCAGTGCAAAGCAGGAGATCTGATTTGGCTAGATGAGAGGCCTCTGACTAGGTCTGGCTTATAGAAGAAAGAGACAGCATCCAATTCAGGTGGAAAAAACATTTCGCCCTCCATAGGTCTTTTTCAAGTATGGCCTATGGCTGGTCGAAATGTTGCATCTATGGCAGAATAAATGGAAACTTGATGTTTTTTTCATCTGACTGCAATGCTGTCTCTTTCTTTTATTGAATTTTTAACAAGTGGACTCCTAGGAACTTTTTTGACGGTGCGTCCTTTTTGTGCCTATGTGCCCTTTGTAATTGTCCAATATTGTAGTGCCGTGAGCCACCTTCATTTTTAGGCCTGGCTTATAAATATTTTACATATATTTAAAAGCCAGGTCCAGACCTTACTGCAGCTGAGATTTTGTATATGGACATAGCAAAAAGATTGGTGTAGTGATCTTTTAAACCTAGGCTTTTAACTGTGAGAAAGGGACAATGACTAAGTCAAGAGGAAAGAAGGTATGTCCGACATCATCATAGACGCAGTTTCAGTACAGCAGGAGCAGAGTGACTATGGAACCTTTTGCCACAGGATGTTGTCATGGTTAGTTCATTGAAAGAGTTCAAGAGATGTCATAATAAATTTCTTGAAAGAAGTAATGCAAGCAGTCTGTTGTCTGAGACTACATGAAAAGCATGAGTTCTCATTTGATGTGATGCTGTGATTATGACGCACCCCTGGGCCTGTGTCGCGCAGCGTTGCGCACGCGGGAGCTTACCCGGAGCCGGATCTGTTGAGGGTTGTAGTCTCGTGGCGGTGACCCGGTCCGTGCCCAGGGAGTCAGACTAAGTGGCGCTGTATTAGCGGTAGATGTTGTACGACTACGCCACCCGTTGAATGCAGCGAAGGAGCTGCCGCTGCAGGGCAGACCGCTGAGGCCGGTGGTAGGATTGTGCAGCGTGATAGCATCACCCCCAACGGGAGGGGTATGGCCTCAGGGCAGCCGACGTGGATGATGGGGGTAGCAGGAACCACTCGGAGACGGTACGGTGTAGTTCAGGGTCTTTACTGGTGACAAAGATAGACCCTCCCGGAGTACTGGCTAGCGATTGGGGCCTGGTCAGTCCTTGAGCAGATGGGATCTCCCCTGGCCAGGCGGAGTTGTAGGCCTCCCAAACTAACTGTACTCTTCTGGCTACCTTGCTAGAGGCGGGTATAAGTAGCCCACGTCCCTGAGTGTACCGTGTGGTGCTCACCCGTATGGCCGGTGACTCGGGGCCTTCTAGTAGCTTCCGCTCCACGACGGCGGTGCTGGTCCCACGCGTGTGACCGTGCCTTCGGGTTTCTTGGCCAGAGGACCTGAAATCCCCTGCCGGTCGGTTTCTGCTGCTGGATAGGAGTTAGTCCCCACAGCCTCGGACTCCGGGTCCGGTGATAGCTTCTCAGTCAGGGCGAGCTCTGCAGCTGCCAGCCCCTGACTCCTTGTAGTACTGCTCCCACAGAGCTCCTGTTGTTTCTTCCTATGCTGCTTCTCTTCTCTGTCTCTACTTCTTCTCTACTCACTAACCCTGCCTCAGCCCTAGGTTTTTATAGGGGAAGTTCTTCCCCTCCCAGGACTGGGCAGGAGGTGTGGCATGCACAGGATCCCTGACCAAGAGACCTCCCACCTGCTCTCAGACATAACATTGCTGTTACTGTGGAAACCAGACCCCTGGGGTGCCACAATTACGGGTAATGAGGTTCTCTGAGATAAAGGGGCTTATCCTGGCTGGAAGGGTGCCGGGTCACTCTCCCTACAGGTGCTATGTAGTAGCATCGGCAAGCTCCATGCAATGCTGTAACTAATAGAGAGGTGACCTACTTAAAAGTGATCACCATGAAGTGACAAGTAGGCAGGTGAAGTTCAATCAAGGAGTGCACGACGAACCACACGTTCATTTTAATAAATTAATTGAACAATTTGTTATTTCACCAGTTCTTTATACTAGATTATGCCAATTTACTTGAAGGGAAGGACTCTTTTATAATAATGATAATGATTTCAGTTATCCTAAGTTTAGTAATTAAAATTAAATGTAAGTTGAACACTTTGCGAAGAGTAGTTTGAAGTTTTAAAAGTGTGTTAATTGGTATTAAAAAAAGGACCATTTGATTGAGAAGGGTCTGTGTATAAGCTTTAAAAACATTTGGGATACCAGCTGAGAGAGGATAGGTGATCTCAATGTGGGTTATTAGGAAGAGAAGAGTAGCTGCGGGTAAGATTTGAATGATAAATACAGTGGGTGCGGAAAATATTCAGACCCCTTTAAATTTTTCACTCATTGTTTCATTGCAGCCATTTGGTAAATTTTAAAAAGTTAATTTTTTTTCTCATTAAAGTACACGCTACACCCCATCCTGACTGAAACAAAAAACAGAAATTTAGAAATTTTTGCAAATTTATTAAAAAGAAAAACTGAAATATCACATGGTCATAAGTATTCAGACCCTTTGCTCAGTATTGAGTAGAAGCACCCTTTTGAGCTAGTACAGCCATAAGTCTTCTTGGGAATGATGCAACAAGTTTTTCACACCTGGATTTGGGGATCCTCTGCCATTCTTCCTTGCAGATCCTCTCCAGTTCCGTCAGGTTGGATGGTGAACGTTGGTGGACAGCCATTTTCAGTTCTCTCCAGAGATGCTCAATTGGGTTTAGGTCAGGGCTCTGGCTGGGCCAGTCAAGAATGGTCACAGAGTTGGTCTGAAGCCACTCCTTTGTTATTTTAGCTGTGTGCTTAGGGTCATTGTCTTGTTGGAAGGTGAACCTTTGGCCAAGTCTGAGGTCCAGAGCACTCTGGAGAGGTTTTCATCCAGGATATCTCTGTGCTTTGCCGCATTCGTCTTTGGAGCTAAGCCACAGTGATCTTGGGGTTCTTGTTTACCTCTCTCACCAAGTCTCTTCTCCCACGATTTCTCAGTTTGGCTGGACAGCCAGGTCTAGGAAAACTTCTGGTTGTCCCAAATTTCTTCCATTTAAGGATGTGCTCTTAGGAACCTTGAGTAATGCAGAAATTCTTTTGTAACCTTGCCAGATCTGTGCCTTGCCACATTTCTGTCTCTGAGCTCCTTGGGCAGTTCCTTTGAGCTCATGATTCTCATTTGGCCTTACATGCACTGTGAGCTGTGAGGTCTTATATAGACAGGTGTGTGCCTTTCCAAATCAAATCCTATCAGTTTAATTAAACACAGCTGGACTCCAATGAATGAGTAGAACCATCTCAAGGAGGATCACAAGGAAATGGATAACATGTGACTTAAATATGAGTGTCTGAGCAAAGGGTCTGAATACTTATGACCATGTGATATTTCAGTTTTTCTTTTTTAATAAATTTGCAATAATTTCTAAATGTCTGTTTTTTTTTCAGTCAAGATGGGGTGCAGAGTGTACTTTAATAAGAAAAAAAATAAACTTTTTAGAATTTATCAAATGGCTGCAATGAAACAAAGTGAAAAAATTAAAGGGGTCTGATTACTTTCCGTACCTACTGTATATATTACGTTTTGTATTCATTAAATGTATGTGTACATGTAATGTAGTGTGAGTGTATTAACCCCTTCACGACATATGAGGTAAACTTACGTCACATGTCGTGTCCTTGATTTTGATGTGGGCTTGCACACTGAGCCTGCTTCTTTCCACACACACGATGACTGATTTAATCAGCCATCATGTGCCTCTAACAGCCGCAGTTGGAGTGGTGCTCCACTCATGGCTGTTAACCTCTTAAATCCCGCTGTCAATCTCTGACAGTGGCATTTAGCACGCACAGGCAGGGAGGCGCGTCATTCCACACTCCCTTGCAGAGCCTCTGATGTGCCTAAACAGTGGAAACCCCCCACAAGTGACACCATTTTGGAAACGAGACCCCTCAGGGAACTTATCTAGATGTGTGGTGAGCACCTAGAACCCCCAGGTGCTTCACAGAAGTTAAAACATGAGCCGTGAAAATAAAAAAAATCTAATTTTTCCTACATAAACGTACACAGATAGACCATATGTAGGGGAAAATTACTGTGTGGATGCACGGCAGGACTCAGAAAGGAAGGAGTGACGTTTTGGAACGCATACTTTGATGGAATGGTCTGTGGGTCTCATGTTGTGTTTGGAGAGGCCCCGTTGTGCTTATGTGCTTAAACAGTGGAAAACCCCCACAAGTGATCCCATTTTGGACACTAGAATCTTCAAGGAATTTATCTAGATGTGTGGTGAGCACCTTGAACACACAGGTGCTTCAAAGAATGTGTGAAAACGAAAAAAAAATATTTTTCCCACAAAAATGTTGTTTTAGCCCAAAATTTTCTCATTTTCACGAGGATAGCAGGAGAAAATGGACCCCAAAATGTGTTGTACAATTTCTCTTGAGAATACTGATACCCCATAGGTGGTCGAAAACTACTTTTGAGGCACAGTGCAAAGTCCAGAAGGGAAAAAGCTCCATATTGGAGTTCAGATTTTTCTGGACTGGTTTGAGGGTGCCAGTACATGGTAGTGACCAGTACGTTGTAGTTACCAGTACGTTTTAGTGTCCAGCTCATGCTTCTTGAGACATTAACCAGTAAATTAGGTGGGCTCTCATCGCTACAGAAATGCCAAATATGTGAATGCATAACTGTGATTTAGGCACACTGGGGCTCATAAGGGAGGAGGGCATTTGGATTTGGGAGAGCAGAATTTGCTGAATTTCTTTTGGAGAGTGAGGAGCCATTTCGCTTTTCCAGAGATTTTGTGCTACCAATAACGTGGAAGACTCCTATATTTCCATTAACAGATGATGGACCTGAGTAGGGGCTTTTTTATGGATTGAGTTAAAGCTTTTGTTTGGAACATTTTACATAACATTTTGGATCACATTTATCCTGCACTCTACGCTGAACACTTACATCAGGGTTTCCATCTAAATCTCTGAGTGACGTGATTCAGATGAAAAGCCCGAGGGATTGATTCACTACGTATAATGAGTCAGCAGAGTTACTCTGGACTCCGTCTGGCTTCTGTACAGCGGTGTCCTTTTTTCTCAGATGTGCAAACACTGTGGCCAAAGGCGCTTTTATGCATGCCTGAAAAGACGGACACCGCTGGATCAGAGGTCAGACGGCGTCCACAGTGCCTCCATCCATCTCATTATAGGGTATCTTCCGCCGGGAGTTCTGTGTGAATCATGCATTTCAGAGATTTAAATGGAAACCCCGGTGTAAGAGCCAAGACTTACTGCGGTCTTTGGGAGGCAGAATGAACAAATCAACAGCAGGTGAAGAATTGGTTTTATTTTTTACACCATTCTCTATGCGGTATAAGTCATTAGACAACTTTATTCTTCGGCTCGGTGCGATTACAGCGATGCAAGATTTATATTGGGCTTTTATGTTTGCCAGCTGTCACACACTAAAATACGTGCTTTTTTGTTGCAAAAAACAGTTTTTGCATTGCCATATTTTGAGAGCTAGAATTTTTCTAAATTTCAGCTGACATGTCATGTGAGGGCTTGTTTTTTGCGAGACGAGTTGACGTTTTTACTGGTACCATTTTTGGACACGTGATATTTTTTGATCGCTTTCTAATACGATTTTTGGGAGGCAGAATGAACAAAAACCAGCAATTGTTGAGGAATTGTTTTTTTTGCTGTTTTTTTATGTCATTCCACGTGTGGTACAGTTGATAATGCTGCTTTATTCTTCAGGTCAGTACTATTACAGCGATTCCACATTTATGAGACTTTCACTTTTTACAGGCTGATCGCTTGTAAAGCATAGGAATGCACGAGCATTCCTATGCTTTACAAACTGTCAGCACTTCACTGACAGATAAACTTGCTACATCATGCTTTGAGCATGGTGTAGCAAGTTTACTAACTCTGGCGACCCGGATGTCGTCATGACCACATCGGGTCACCATAGCAACGATCGAGTCCCCCTGATAACATCACGGGGGGCGTGGATCCAAGGGGAGTGGGGGCCTCTTCCCTCTGCTCTGCCTGCTCTCTAAATGCCGCAGTCAATTTTGCAGTATTTAGGGGTTTAAAGTGCTGGGAGCAGTGTGGCACTGTGCCGGGAGTCAGCTGTCAGAATTAGCTGACACCCGGCGACGATTGCAAGAGCACAGCCTGGAATTGCCTGGACATGTCCATACGTCCAAGGTCAGTAAGTACCCATTGAAATAATGAAGTCCCAGCACTCACATCAGTTTCAATGGTTCTTTAATGAATATCCACATGGAAAAACATTTCAGCCCATACCGAGCTTTTGTCAATTGCGGACAAATAATTACATAGTTACATAGTTACATAGTTTATAAGGCCGAAAAAAGACAAGCGTCCATCCAGTTCAGCCTATTTCTTGTGCACTGCAACTATTCCGCAGCGTTGATCCAGGGGAAGGCAAAAAAAACCACGTGGTATAGGCCAATTTACATCATTGAGGAAAAATTCACTTCCCGACTCCAATCTGGCAGTCAGATTAAATCCCTGGATTAATTAACTATCACTAAGCATAAGATGTAATTTTATTGTTCTCAAGAAAGGCGTCCAGGCCTCTCTTGAACTCATTAAGTGAGTTGGACATCACCACTTCCTCTCCCAGAGAGTTCCAGAGTCTCACGGCTCTGACCGTAAAGAATCCCCTTCTATGCTGGTGCAGGAACCTCCTTTCCTCCAGACGCATAGTGTGCCCCCTCGTCTTTGTCACCATCCTTGGTATAAACAGGTCATGGGAGAGATCTCTGTACTGCCCCCTGATGCCAAATTAAATTAAAACTTCCTTTTATAGGGTACAACCCATGAAATACCAAACAAAATTTATACATACAAAATATATAAAGAAAACCACAAATAAATGAATAATCAATTATTGCATCTCAAATCAACATGTACCGTATTTTTTGGACTATAAGACGCACCGGACCATAAGACGCACCTAGGTTTTAGAGGAGGAAAATAAAAAAATAAAAATTTAAGCAAAAAATGTGGTCATGATGCACTTTTAAGGGGGAGGGAGTCTTCTGCTGACACTGGTATAGGGGTAATGTCCCCCAATTCTGACAATATCCCCCATCCTGGTATATATGCCCCCCCCTTCCTTTTATACGTGGTCCCCATCCCCATCCTGGTATGCCTGGCATCCCTCCATCCTGGTATGCATGGCACCCCTCATCCTTATCCTGGTATGCATGGCACCCCTCATACCTATCCTGATATGCATGGTACCCCTCATTCCTGTCCTAGTATGCATGGTACCCCTCATCCCTGTCCTGGTATGCATGGCACCGCTAATCCCTATCCTGGTATGCATGGCACCCCTCATACCTATCCTGATATGCATGGCACCCCTCATCCCTGTCCTAGTATGCATGGTACCCCTCATCCCTGTCCTGGTATGCTTGGCACCCCTAATCCCTGTCCTGGTATGCATGGCACTCCTAATCCCTATCCTGGTATGTATGGCACCCATCATCCCTGTCCTAGTATGCATGGCACCCCTAATCCCTGTCCTGGTATGCATGGCACCCCTAATCCATATACTGGTATGCATGGTCCCCCTAATCCCCATCATGCTGCACATTAAAAAAAAATAAACACTCCTACTCATCTTTCTTCTCTCTCCTCCAGCGCTGCGTCCTGTCTGCCCGCACTGATCTCTCCATGAGAGCCGCGCATGACGTCACTGCCATGCGCAGCTCACAAGGAGAGATCAGCTGCCGGAAGTCACTGCTCCCCACGCCGGGACTGTGTGCGCGGGGAGCAGTGACTTCACTGTCCTTCATAGCCGGCACACAGCGGAACGGCGCTGCGGCTGCTGCTGCTGCCGGCTATCTCCTGTGCCCGCTTATTAAAGGGCATGAATATTCACCCCCTCCCCACGCCCATGGGCGTGGAAAGAGGTTGAATATTCATGCCCTTTAACAGCGGGCACAGGAGATAGCCGGCAGCAGCAGGAGCCACAGCGCGGCTACACTGTATACCGCTATTAAGGAGCATGAATATTCAGTGCTCCCCACGCCCAATGGGCGTGGGGAGCACTGAATATTCATTTTCTTTAGCAGCGGGGACAGTGTAGGCTGCAGTAGGCGGCTGCTGCCTCCTGTGCCCCGCTCCTCCACCGATACCCCTCCCCCAACACCACACATAAATATACACCCCCCCAACATTCGGACTATAAGACGCACCCCCCATTTTCCTCCAAAATTTTGAAGGAAAAAAGTGCGTCTTATAGTCTGAAAAATACGGTAAATAAATCAATCCCATATCTACTCTAAAAAAAAAAATAAAAAAAATAAATCATTATTTATATATTACATATAGTTCCACATTTGCAAAAGATAGATTATTTTTAATATATGGCATTTCAATATTATTTCATATATACACATATATAAATATCTTCCTCAAATATGGATGTTTCACCATTATACTAGTATAGATTCAACATGGTATAGCAATATAAGAATTAAATGAGATAAAATGTAATAAACATTTAATAAAAACATATTAAAAAAAAATTATAAAAAAATATATATACACGTGAATTAAAAATTCTAAATTAAAAATGATAAATAAAAATGTGGCAAATATGGGGAAGATTTTTATATTTATATATGGGTATATATGAAATATTATTGAAATGTCATATATTACAAATAATCTATCTTTTGGAAATGTGGAAGGAACTATATGTAATATATAAATGATGATTTAAAAAAATATTTTTTTTCTTAGAGAAGATATGGGATTGATTTATTTACATGTTGATCTGAGATGCAATAATTGATTATTCATTTATTTGTGGTTTTCTTTATATATTTTGTATGTATAAATTTTGTTTGGTATTTCCGGGGTCATACCCTATAAAAAGAAGTTGTAATTATTTGTCCACAATTGACTAAAGCTCGGGATTGACTGAAACCATGTGGATATTCATTAACCCCTTTACCCCCGAGGGTGGTTTGCACGTTAATGACCAGGCCAATTTTTACAATTCTGACCACTGTCACTTTATGAAGTAATTACTCTGGAATGCTTCAACGAATCCCCCTGATTCTGAGATTGTTTTTTCGTGACATATTGTACTTCATGATTGTGGTAAAATTTCTTCGATATCACTTGCGTTTATTTGTGAAAAAAAACGGAAATTTGGCGAAAATTTTGAAAATTTTGCAATTTTCAAAATTAGAATTTTTATGCCCTTAAATCAGAGAGATATGTTACACAAGATAGTTAATAAATAACATTTCCCAAATGCCTACTTTACATCAGCACAATTTTGGAACCAAATTTTTTTTTATTGGGGAGCTATAAGGGTTAAAAGTTGACCAGCGATTTCTAATTTTTCCAAAAAAATTTACAAAACCATTTTTTTAGGGACCACATCATATTTAAAGTCACTTTGAGGGGTCTTTATGACAGAAAATACCCAAAAGTGACACCATTCTAAAAACTGTACCCCTCAAGGTGCTCAAAACCACATTCAAGAACTTTATTAACCCTTCAGGTGCTTCACAGGAATTTTTGGAATGTGGAAGAAAAAAATTAACATTTAACTTTTTCACAAAAATGTTACTTTAGACATAATTTTTTTTATTTTCGCAGGGGTAACAGGAAAAAATGGACCCCAAAATTTGTTGTGCAATTTCTCCTGAGTAAGCAGATACCCCATATGTGGGGGAAAACCACTGTTTGGGCGCACGGCAGGGTTCGGAAGGTGAGGAGCGCCATTTGACTTTTTGAATGTGAAATTTGCTTGAATAATTAGCGGACGCCATGTTGCATTTGGAGAGCCCCTGATGTGCCTAAACAGTGGAAACCCCCCACAAGTGACACCATTTTGGAAACTAGACCCCTTAAGGAACTTATCTAGATGTGTGGTGAGCACCTTGAACCCCCAGGTGCTTCACAGAAGTTTATAACATTGAGCCGTAAAAATCTGTATGGCGGCTGTTTTTTTATTTTATTTTTTTACCGTGTTCGCTGAAGGGGTTAACTAGTGGGACATTTTTATAGGTCGGGTTGTTCCAGACGCGGCGATACCAAATATGTGTACTTTTATTGTTGTTTTTGTTTTTTTTTTCATAATATTTATTGATGGGTACATTATATTTTTATTTTTGGTGGATTATTTTTTTTATTTTTTTTTTAAATATTTTTACAAATTTTTTTATTTATTTTTTTCACTTTCTGAGAGTTTTTACACTTTTTTACTTTGTCCCACTCTGGGACTTTCACTTTTTTTATTCTGATCGGCTGCAAAGCATAGGGATGGAGCACCATCCCTGTGCTATGAGGGCAGTGAGTGCTGCACAGCGAGACGATTGTTTGCTCATGCCATGCGCATGAGCAAACAATCTTCCTGTTGTCTGGTGACCCCGATGTTGTCATGACGACATAGGGTCGTCATGGCAACACCCGGGAAGCCGCGGCAGACAGCGCTGGAGGCCGGAAGAGGAGGTGAGTATTGCGGTCACCTCCCCTTAGACACCGCAATGCTGCGATCGACTTCGATCGCAGCATTGCGGGGGTTAATGTGCCGGGAGCGGTGTGGGACCGCTCCCTGCACATAGTACCGGGTGTCAGCTGTGACAATCAGCTGACACCCGGCGGCGATCGCGCCCACACAGCCTGTGTGCGCGCACGATCGCCATGACGTATTAATACGGGTCAGGCTCTTAAAGCCCAGGGCACAGACGCGTATTAATGCGTCATGGGCTGTAAAGGGGTTAAAGAAGCATTGAAACTGATGTAAGTGCTGGGACTTCATTATTTCTATGAACTGCAGCCTTCCACATGCACCACAGATCTGTACGGAGTGCTGACCCTTCCATTGAACAGTAAGTACCCATTGACCTGGATATGGTATGGATACGTCCAAGGTCGTGAAGGGGTTAATTTTTGGAATTCCTGCTGATTATGTATTGCATCAGACCCCTGCAGTGTACTACTTTGCAAAACTTGGAGGACAAATATGCTGGCTAATTGAACAATCGAACAATGAGGGATTACCAGCCCCCAACTTCCCCAATCCTGTGGGAGAATGCCTGAATGAGAGCTGTGGGATGTAAAAGGGGCTTTCCTCTGTCCCCAGGCAGATTTTACAGGACATCAGTCCAAGGAACCACGGCTCCAGCTGGTGGAATACAGATCTGCTCCACTGCCCATCACTGAGCTCATGAAGATGTTTGAATAACCCAAGTTAGGATAATCAGGTCACCTGGCCACAAACCTCACTGTGCTCAGTCAGCTTCCTAAGACTGCTGCTACCTCATCTCTGTGGGTTTATGTAAAAGCATGGCGCTATTGGTTCGGGCAGTTGGCCCTGGATGCTCCAAAGTTGTAGAGGTTCTAATCCCCAATGAGCCAGCGGAAGGTGAGACTCGGTAATTTACACCATCTTGAGCACTTGCTTGGAATGTACTGTATGTTGTTAACTGTTGGTGATCCAATAAAGTATTACTGCAGTGTGTTACCCTCACCCTGTGCTGTCTGACTGGTATTCTGCCCATGGGGAAGGAGTTCAAGCGTTCAGTGGGATAAGCCCTGGCCTGTGCGGTCTTTCTAAAGACAGCCGGTCCAGCAGATGAGAGCATCCACTGAACCTCATGTCTCCACACTTGGTGGCAGCAGTGGGATACTACTCAGCCAGGCTGATTTGGTTCACCTGCAGGGGACTGGTGTTCGTAGACAACGTCCAAGGGCTCCATGACCAGTGAGGCATATAGACAGACCCAGCAGACCATGGAGGAGGCAAACACAGCAGGTTTCGGACGCCATCATATCCAACTTCATCAGTTCGGCCTGGGGAAGAGGGCCGGAGTGGATACACAGCCGGAACAGGAAACAGCAAATACAGGAGCTTTGCCAGCTTTGACGGATCGAATACTGGGCCACCAGCACTCAGATTTGATCCAGGAATTGGTTTGTTGGGAATCCCAGAACATCGCGGAGGACAACAAAAACGCAGCTGAGTTTGGCCCAAAGGAAGAGGTCTATCCCACTACCAATCCTATAGACCTTTTCAAAAATAAAAGCCCATGTCAGGTTTTCTTACATCTGATTTGATCAAATAGTTTGACCAAGTCCACACTTACTTTTATTTTGAACTTCAACCACAGCTGTAGCTATAATTACAATGCACTCCCAGGAAACTTAGGTATAAACCATCGGTAATACTTAATAATGTCGAGGAACACACTTACCTGTTTTATAAGAGTCCGGGGCCAGGTTTGAATGGCCTCGGTTTTGTTTATTAGGGTTTTGATAACCCCACAGTCAATCACGTACCCCAAGTACCGGGCTTCCACTGGGCTTATAGTACATTTTTTTGGGTTCGAGGTCAAGCCCTCTGCTCTGAATGAATCCACCACCGCTCTTACCTGGGGCAAGTGGGTATGCCAATCGGTACTAAAGATGATAATATCATCAAAATATGCTGAGGCATACTTCTTAAGGGGCTCTAAAACTATGTTCATCAGCCTCTGGAACATGGCCATGGACCTATATAACCCAAAAGGTAAGACGGAAGAATGATAGAAACCCTCCGGCATTATGAAGGCGGTATTTTCTTTCTCCGACTCTGCAGGAGGCACCTGCCAGTAACCCTTGGTCAGCTGCCAGCTGTTCCACTACTCGGATTCTGCCAACCTGATATAGCAAATTCCCGGTTGACCGCCATTCGCGGAAAAAGTGCTTGTGCCCCAGGTTGCTGAGCTACCCCATTTATCTCTATCACCCTTTCCCGTGCCCGGGTCAGAGTGGGATTCTGGAACTGAGCTGTTCCAAATGTTCCCCAGGATACTTTCAGCTCTGGGATCGATGGAGTCTCCTCTTCCTCTCTTGCCAGCACCTCTAGGGGAAACCTATCGGGATTACACTCTTTCCCTATGAGGGTGACCCCTATGGCAGGTATTCATGACTTGGGTCTTCGGGTTCCGCACCCAGACATATCTTTATCCTGGGAGGGTTAATCTTACTCTCCCACAAGGACCAGAACAGGGGAAAGTTACTTCCCAGTACAGTCCTGTAAGGGAGGGTCATCGCCACTCCCACCACATGTTTAACTTCCCCACACGGAGTGGAAAAGGTAACCCTCGGCCGTCGGATACTTGCGGAGTTCGCCATGTATATACAGTATATGACCCCTAATTTTCCCCCAGCGGGATCTAACCCAGAAATCAAAGACCCATGGATGAGTGTCACTAGGCTTCTTGAGTCCAAGAGAGCCTCCGCTTGATGTCCATTGACGTGCACCTGGCACAGATGGGGTTCACCCATTGGACAGACGACATCCTCGGTGTAGCATACATCGACAACCGGTGAGTAAACCCACAGTCCATGGGTTCAGCAGTCAAGGGGATGTTGGCAGCCTCATGTTTTGGCCCTTGGTATCACCAGCATCGGATAGTGGCAGCAGCGCTAGTCCTCTAGACCGATTTAGGGTAAACTAGTCTCCTGCCACCCTCAGTATGGGCTCGGTTCTGATTGTCCCCAGCAGAGGGATGTGAGCCTTTCCCGTTCCTGGGCTTGTAGGGGCCAGTGTGATACCCTCAGTGGGGCAGAGTCCCGTACGAAGTACTGCGTGGCTATATAACGCTCGATCAGGCTAACCACCTGGTCTAGGTTACCTGGGTCCCCTTGCCCCACCCAACACTGTATGGCTGCTGGCAGAATTCGCACCAACAGGTCAACTACTACCTTTGCTCCATTTGGGCTGGGCTCAAGGTCTCAGGCTGGAGACACTTTTCGACTAGCTGCAACAAGTCATACGCCTGAGACTTAGCGGGTCAGGTCTCCACAAAAAAAACACTGGTACGCATGTTGTGTGCGTACATAATTGTTAACCCCCAGTCGGGCAAGGATCTCACCTTTCAGATTCCCATAGTCCTGGGCATCCAACCGACTGTGGTTAAAGTAGGCTTTCTGGGCATCTCCCATCAGGAACAGGGCTATCACTTCAGCCCATTGTGAAATTGGCAATCTCTCCCGCTCCGCTGAACGTTCAAACATGCTGAGGGAATCTTCCATGTTGTTCTGGGGACTCATCTACCTCAGTGCTGACCTGACTTTGTCCTGGGCCTCAGAATGAATAGGGGTTGGCGGTGGGGGCGTCTCTCGCAGGGCTGCAAAATCAGGTGGTTAGTCTTCTGCTGCTGCTAGTACAGCAGCTGCTGCTGCTACTCCTGTTGCCCTTGCAGCTGCTGGTCCTGCTGCTGTTGCTGCTCCAGCTGTTACCGTTGCAGCTGCTGGTGTTGCTCCTGCTAAAACTGCAGCTGTTGCTGTTGGGTGAGGACCAACTGCTTTAGTAGCACCTCCAAGTTGTCACCAGGCCTGAGTTGTAGTGTTGTAGGCTTGATCACGGACATGCAGCTTTTTCGGGGTATGCCTTACTTCACACTGTCCGCATTCTCCACCATATGTAATGTAGCAGTGTTCACTCAGTGCCCCAGGTTAGTCCAACTAAAAAGTCTTTATTTTGGCAACTCATAAAAAAAAGGCAAACATTATCCTGCAGAGAGCTCCTGCTCTCAAGCTGCAAACCAAACACTGACACACCAAAGCTCAACTGAAAGTTTAAATAGGTTTTGTGGACATGGGCTACACCCAAAACTCGGAGTGGAGGGAGAGGTCCATCCCACCTCTCCAAAAATAAAAGCCCATGTCAGGGTTTCTTAATTCTGACTTGGTAAAATAGCTTGACCAAATCCACACTTACTTTTATTTTGAACTGAAGTCCCAGCTGTTGCTGTGATTACAATGCACTTCAGCAGGCTCAATTTGCCTCTATGTGCATCTTGGGGGACACATACTGGCCACCACATATGATTCCCCTCACTGTCTCACAACACCAATAAAATAAGTTAATAGAAAACAACAATATATAATTGGTTTTCTGTGCAACATAACACATATCTATACTTGCATAGATGGGTGCCACGGTAGACCTCATTGCTGTCCCCCAGCATTGCACATAATTGTCCTGAAAAAGAAAAAGATCTCATGTAGTAGTATACACAGCAAATCAAATTTGAATCAGAACTACCAGCTACCAAAAAGTAACAATGGAGTTGGTGACGCGCCCATGGGATGGGGATGACTACTCGGCGCCCGGGCCTTGCTATTAGTTTTGGGGGATGTCGCGGTGGCCAGCTCCCGGGCCCGTACCCTGGGGTCACTCTTAAAAGCAAGGGAAGGGGGAAAAGGTGTATGGGAAAGGGGAAATTGCTCGTGACGCCACCCGTGGTGTCTGGTGAGGATCACCAGCGCTGCAACAGTCCTCTGAGGCCGGTGTTCAGGCAGCTTAGTTGGTGTGGCTCCCCACAGGTGGAGCGGGGCCTCAGGGCAGCGTAGGAGAAGGGAAGCAGAATAGAGCGTTGGCGGGTGCAGAGCCGCGGAGGAAAGAACAGACAGAGGCAGTAGTTGAAGTCATCCAAGTCTTTACTCACAGTGGTGCTTTCTCAGCTCAGAGCTTCTCTCTGCTGTCACACAGCGAGCTGCGGCCGCCAGTGTGGGGTTCAGCACACTCCAGGTAGTTCAGAAGCGCTTGACAGAACCCCTGCTCTAAAGTTTTCCTCTCCTGGTGAACTTCTCCCGCCTTGTGTCCCCCACTGTGTCCCGTACGGGTACTGCGATGTCCTTGATGGGTAGCGTGTAGCTCCCGGACCGACTGGGTGCCCTTCTTGGTGACTAGTGGTGAGAACGTGGCGTAAGGCTGGGTCCCTCTGGATAAACTCAGATTAGGGTATACAGGTGTCGACTCCGCTCCGTCCGTATCCCCCTGGGATCCACATAAGCCTCCGGACTTTTCCGACAGAGACGTGAAGTGCAAAGTCAGATAATCGGGGACCAGTACCCCCTCTTGCGGCAGGGTCTCTCTGGCTGGGCCAGAATAAGGTATGCAGGTGGCGACTCTGCTCCGTCCGCACCCCCTGAGATCCTTTCGCCTGTGGAGCCTATCTCCTCTGCTCCCCTCCTGGGCCTTCTTGGTTGGACTCTGACCGGGGACAGAGCCGGTTTTAACTCTGCCCCAATCCCCTTCTCGAGGCCTGAGACCAGGAACCGTGGACTCTGAGGCGGCTGCAGCCTTGTGCTGACCTGCCGTCCCAAAGACCCACGACTAAAGACCCGGTTATTAAACTGGCCTCCTGTTATATATGATTCTAATTAAGTGCTAAAGTAAAGTGCTTCCTCCACCCTCACTCACTACATGGTTCCCCCTAACTTTGGTTCCGCCCCAACTCCTCCATTCAGGCTCGGGGCAGCACTATGGTGCTTTAGGCCCCCTTCAGAACTGGAGTGGTGTAGTGTTGAGTGTGTGGTTGGGGTCCTGTGTAGTACTCCATCCTTACCTTGGAGAGGAGATACCACACCTCATTCTGAGGTGCAGTACCCCTGTGGCGACTGAACCCTCAGGGGCGCCACATTGGCACCACCTGTATATTGATGGAGTGCTTACCAAAGTATGCTTAAGACAAATGCAATTCAAGAAAAGAGGAAAGACAAGTAAAAAAGACTGGTTGCTCTTTCTAAATTTAAACAATGTAAATCTTTATTAAGTAACAAATAGTGTTGAGCGAGCACTAAAATGCTCGGGTGCTCGAAGCTCGGGCCGAGCTCACCGTGATACTCGGGTGCTCGACCCGAGCAACGAGCCCAATGTTAGTCTATGAGAGACCCGAGCATTTTTGCGGCGGCACCCCCGGTAGTCTGTAGAAAGCCTAAAAAGTGCCCAAAACGATAGTGACAGTGCTCAAAAGACAAGGGGGCAGCATGGGGATCGCCCCTGGAAGCATTTCTGACCCCCAGGTCACTGCTGTCAACAACGTGGTCAGAGGTATTAAGCCACTTTTACGGGCTCACAATAAAACGTTCAAAAACGAAACTGAAACGGTTTTCCTGTTAAATATGTTAAGGAACTTCCTTTCCAGGGTAAAGACTTGTGTATAAGGTAAAATAAATAACCAAAAACAAAAATACTCCTCCACACCTTGGGCTATGTTCACAAGTAGCATTTTTCATGCATTTTTGCACTTTTGTATTGCTTTCAACCTTGACAAATGCATTTTCACCGGGAAATGTCATTTTAACAATTTACAACATTATCTGGCCATGTGCTGTGTGACACATGCATACAGTGCTGAAAAGACATGGGAACAGCATGGGGAAGACCCCTGGAAGCATCTCTGACTCCCAGGTCACTGCCTAAAAGTGTGCCCATCAGAAGTGATCCTTGCTGCATCAGAAGATGCAGACTTGCAACTATCCCAGTGCAAGTCCTTGTCCCAGGACAGTGTTCAATTGTACCTCCCCCATTCCTTGCAATGCAAGCGCAAATCTGCAGCCAACCACCCACCCACCCGCAGGCTGCAATACCATACTGCTAGCTTTCACTTGAAATGGGACCTTTTAGTTTGGAGGAGGCTGAAGCTGGCCACTACCTCATGGCTGCTTCGGCAGCGAGGTGTCCATACTCAGTCCCCAGCCGCCCGGCGGCGGGGTGTCCACGCTCGGTCCCCAGCCGCCAGGTGGCAGCCGGGTGTCCATACTAGGTCCCCAGCCGCCCCGCGGCCGGGTGTCCACACACGGTCCTCAGCCACCCCGGGGCGGCCGGGTGTCCATAAACGGTACCCAGCCGCGCTTATTTCACCTGTCACCTTCCCCCACACTTTTCTTAGCTTGGCCTGCTTTAGGGCAGCATTGGACGAGCCCACCAGAGAACCAGACTCCTCCGGTGGGCCCTGGCTTCTTCATAAGGGGAGTTGAGAGTGCCAAAGTGAGGAGCATGATGAGGATGATAGAAGTTAGCATCTACTTTGTTTTCTTTTAATGCAAGCATAAGTGTGCAGCCTGCCACCCACCCACCCCCAGGCTGCAATGCCATACTGCTAGCTTTCACTTGAAATGGGACCTTTTAGTTTGGAGGAGGCCGAAGCTGGCCACTACCTCATGGCTGCTTCGGTGGCCTGTTATCCATACTCAGTCCCCAGCCGCCCGGCGGCCGGGTGTCTATAAAGGGTCCCCAGCTGCCCCTATTTCTCCTGTCACCTTCCCCCACACTTTTCTTAGCCTTGCCTGCTTTAAGGCAGCCTTGGACAAGCCCACCAGAGAACCAGACTCATCCGGTGGGCCCTGGCTTCTCCATCAGGGGAGTTGACAGTGCCAAGGTGAGGAGCATGATGATGATGATAGAAGTTAGCATCTGCTTTGTTTTCTTTTAATGCAAGCGTAAGTGTGCAGCCTGCCACCCACCCACCCCCAGGCTTCAATGCCATACTGCTAGCTTGCACTTGAAATGGGGCCTTTTAGTTTGGAGTAGGCCGAAGCTGGCCACTACCTCATGGCTGCTTCGTCGGCCTGGTATCCATACTCAGTCCCCAGCCGCCCGGCGGCCGGGTGTCCACACTCGGACCCCAGCCGCCAGGGGGCGGCCGGGTGTCCATACTCGGTCCCCAGCCGCCCCGTGGCCGGGTGTCCACACACGGTCCCCAGCCGCCTGGGGGCGACCGGGTGTCCATAAACGGTCCCCAGCCGCCCCTATTTCTTCTGTCACCTTCCCACACACTTTTCTTAGCCTGGCCGGCTTTAGGGCAGCATTGGACGAGCCCACCAGAGAACCAGACTCCTCCGGTGGGCCCTGGCTTCTCCATCAGGGGAGTTGAGAGTGCCAAGGTGAGCAGCATGATGATGATGATAGAAGTTAGCATCTGCTTTGTTTTCTTTTAATGCAAGTGTATGTGTGCAGCCTGCCACCCACCCACCTCCAGGCTGCAATGCCATACTGCTAGCTTGCACTTCAAATGGGATCTTTTAGTTTGGAGGAGGCCGAAGCTGGCCACTACCTCATGGCTGCTTCGGTGGCCTGGTATCCATACTCAGTCCCCAGCCGCCCGGCAGCCGGGAGTCCATAAACGGTCCCCAGCCGCCCCTATTTCTCCTGTCACCTTCCCACACGCTTTTCTTAGCCTGGCCTGCTTTAGGGCAGCATTGGACGAGCCCACCAGAGAACCAGACTCCTCCGGTGGGCCCTGGCTTCTCCATCAGGGGAGTTGAGAGTGCCAAGGTGAGGAGCATGATGATGATGATAGAAGTTAGCATCTGCTTTGTTTTCTTGGAATGCAAGCGTGTGTATGTAGTAGCGGCTAGGCCTGAGGTGGTCAGCGTTTTGGCACGTATCCTACCTCCTCCGAGGATTGCTGGATGTTTTTCTGCTACTATCCCAGTTCTATGACTCCCATTAAAACAAAGCTTCAGGTGATAAATGATGGATGAGGTGGTGGCAAAGGAGAAAGAGCAGGAGGAACAGGGACCATTCACATCAATATCAGGCCAGTCAACCACACATGTCTTGTAGGATATGTTTCTGTACCAAAAGGAGCAGTTCGGCTACACAGTTATAGGGCATACAGTGAGTGCAATGCCTAATAAAAATTTAGAGGCACTCCAATGCCCCTTGGAAGTGACATGGAGGTCAGAGGACCTTAACTAAACCATTTTTTTCATTTATAGCAACTTGGTCTCCTGTGCACTGTTGGCCTAAGCAGTGATTGGAAGGCTTTCCAAAAATTATGAGGATCTGCAATGCCCCTTGAAACAGACTTGGATTACAGCATACTAAAAACCTTCTACCCATTATTGGGGAGTGGGTCTCCCTTAGTGTTCGCCTATGCATTGAAAAGCAAAAGCTGACTAAAATTAGGAGGAAATGCAATGCCCGTTGGAAGAGTTGTGGAGGTCGCAGTAGCTTAACAAGATGGTTTGAATGCCCCTTGGAAAAGCGGTGGAGGTCACAGTAGCTTAACAAGACGGTTTGAATGCCCCTTGGAAAAGTGGTGGAGGTCGCAGTAGCTTAACAAGATGGTTTTAATGCCCCTTACAAGAGCCATACAGTACAGCATCTTAAAAACATTATTCCCATTATTGGGGAGTGGGTCTCCCATTGTCTTTCCTTATGCCTTCCAAGCAAAAGCTGCCAAAAATTAGGAGGAAATGCAATGCCTGTTCGAAGAGTCGTGGAGGTTAGAGTTAATTAAAAACAACATTTCAATGCCCCTTGGAAGAGCTGTGGAGTTCAGAGTGGTTTAACAAGACGCTTTTAATGCCCCTCGGAAGAGACGTAGAGGTCGCAGTAGCTTAACAAGACGGTTTTAATGCCCCTTGGAAAAGTCATGGAGGTCACAGTAGCTTAACAAGACGGTTTGAATGCCCCTTGGAAAAGTGGTGGAGGTCACAGTAGCTTAACAAGACGGTTTTAATGCCCCTCGGAAGAGACGTGGAGGTCGCAGTTGCTTAACAAGACGGTTTTAATGCCCCTTGGAAAAGTGGTGGAGGTCACAGTAGCTTAACAAGACGGTTTTAATGCCCCTCGGAAGAGACGTGGAGGTCGCAGTTGCTTAACAAGATGGTTTTAATGCCCCTTGGAAAAGTGGTGGAGGTCACAGTAGCTTAACAAGATGGTTTGAATGCTCCTTGGAAAAGTGGTGGAGGTCACAGTAGCTTAACAAGACGGTTTGAATGCCCCTTGGAAAAGTGGTGGAGGTCGGAGTAGCTTAACAAGACGGTTTTAATGCCCCTTACAAGAGCCATACAGTATAGCATTTTAAAAACATTATTCCCATTATTGGGGAGTGGGTCTCCCATAGTCTTTGCTTATGCCTTCCAAGCAAAAGCTGCCAAAAATTAGGATGGAGAAACTTGCAATGCCCCTTACAAGAGCCATGCAGGACAGCATATTACAAACATTAGGTGAATAATGGTATGGGTAAGGAGGCGCTGGCAGGCTAGTCACTTTGCAGCAGCGAATTTAGGAGACACAAACCACTATGTGTCAATGACTGAGGATAACAGAATATAAAGTATTAATTTGCGCTTGGGTAGAGGGATACAGACTAGGGAGAAGTTAAAGGTTAAAGTTAAAGGTAAGTCTTTATTTAGGATATCTAGACATAAAATATATAAAAATATATAAATAGTAGAGCAATAGATTAAAAGTTGATAAAAGGAGAGGGTTTATTATAAGAAACATACACAGGGGTGTGTATGGCAAAGAAGTTTTCCTGAGGATGCAATGTTCCTGGGTTCAGGTATATCCTCTATATGGTTCAGAGTTGGAGGACCTGTAGGGAGAAGGGGTGCGTGGTTAAGATATTAGGAAGTATTCATTAAGAGGAGTTTCTGTTTGATATGAATACAATTTTTACCTGATCAGAGGAATCGAGGTTATTGAGTGTGTCATCTCAGGAGGTCCTCAAGTTGGTACCTGTGGTACAGTATATCCTGAGTAGTTAATGTAACTCCGTATTACCAGTGCAATATAGTGACCTTAGTACCTGTATATGGGGTCGTATTCTTGCTCCCGGTATGTGGATCTAGTGGCAGGGATTTAACCTGCTGGGGGGTTGACCTGCTCAGTGGCTTCGTTCCAATGGTGGTGGTGCCTATGGAGGATAGCGAGTGGATAAGTGGGACCAGTGGACCGGTGGTGGGCTAAGAGTACTGGTTCTGAGGTTGGGAGAAAAGTAGAGGTTTACCTTGCTTCCGTCGTGCCGCAGTACGTTGTGGTCTGATTGTTTATGGCCCAGAGGAATCTGGTATTCCAATTGCCGTAGAGTCCCACAGGTTTATTAGTGCTGTTTTTTAGTGCTGTTTTTTAGGTGCTGTCTTAATTCACCTATAAATGGAAACAAATATTGTGGTTTGGACAGAGATAAGGCCCAGGAGGGGCTAATAATTTTATATAATTGGCGGTGATATTACCTGGGTCGCTTGGATATAATCCTGGTGAGGCAGTAGTGCATTGGAGATAGTGTATGGCCTCGGGTCCAGTATGTCCAGTGGCGCAAGGAAGTGGGTGGTAAGATCCTATGGTAGTCGCCCCTGTGTAGAGGTAGGCTGTTCTGAGGGAAGTCAAAAGGTATACTGGTCTGTCAGAAGGGGACAGTATGGCGAGCAGTATACTCACGGTTGCGTGTAGTCTTACGTGAGTGTAGTGATGATCGGTCGTCCCAGGGTGTACCGCTTGTCCTGTGAGGCGGGCAGGGGTTTCCTGGATCCGGAGCGAGAGCGGAGTCCCGGCCGGTGACTGCCGCTTCCCGCGTGTTCCGGATATAGAAGCGAGCGAGCTCCCTGCAGAGAGCGCTTGAGGACCTGGGTCACGTGGGAACACGTGACACTCAGGGTACGGTGGCAGTAGTGGGACAGTCTCCAACGCGTTTCGAAAGTCTCGGCTTTCTTCTTCAGGGATAGTCCCACGTAGCACTATGGTGCCTTTATATAGCCTGATGGGGTGTAGTCCTATAGGTGCCTGTCAGTCAAAAGTGCGTCTGTCAGTCAGTAAATGCAAACAGTTCGATTTCGCTGTTAAGTCCTCTAGGCTTGAGGGTGTTTAATTGAAAAATCCATTTGCTTTCTATTCTAGACATAGTTTTGATAAAGTCACCCGATCTCCAATGTATTGGCACAGTTTGGATGCCTGTGACGTGAGTCCCATTAAGGCGTCCGTTATGTTTTTCCATATAGTGTTTGGATAGTGGGTGTCCGGTATATTTGTTTTTTATATTTCTTAGATGTTCATTGATTCTGACATTCATCGGTCGTTTCGTTCTCCCCACATACATACACCCCACTATGTACCACTACAGGAGTGATATATAGCACACTATGCCCATGTAAAAAAATGTATGTGGGGAGAACACCCTCAAGCCTAGAGGACTTAACAGCGAAATCGAACTGTTTGCATTTACTGACTGACAGACGCACTCATGACTGACAGGCACCTATAGGACTACACCCCATCAGGCTATATAAAGGCACCATAGTGATGTGTGGGACTATCCCTGAAGAAGAAAGCCGAGACTTTCGAAACGCGTTGGAGACTGTCCCACTACTGCCACCGTACCCTGAGCGTCACGTGTTCCAATGTGACCCAGGTCCTCAAGCGGTCTCTGCAGGGAGCGCGCTCACTTCTATATCCGGAACACGCGGGAAGCGGCAGTCACCGGCCGGGACTCCGCTCTCGCTCCGGATCCAGGAAACCCCTGCCCGCCTCACAGGACAAGCGGTACACCCTGGGACGACCGATCATCACTACACTCACGTAAGGCTACACGCAACCGTGAGTATACTGCTCGCCATACTGTCCCCTACTGACAGACCACTATACCTTTTGACTTCCCTCAGAACAGCCTACCTCTACACAGGGGCGACTACCATAGGATCTTACCACCCGCTTCCGTGCCCCACTGGACATACTGGACCCGAGGCCATACACTATCTCCAATGCACTACTGCCTCACCAGGATTATATCCAAGCGACCCAGGTAATATCACCGCCAATTATATAAAATTATTAGCCCCTCTTGGGCCTTATCTCTGTCCAAACCACAATATTTTTTTCCATTTATAGGTGAATTAAGACAGCACCTAAAAAACAGCACTAAAAAACAGCACTAATAAACCTGTGGGACTCTACGGCAATTGGAATACCAGATTCCTCTGGGTCATAAACAATCAGACCACAACGTACTGCGGCAAGACGGAAGCAAGGTAAACCTCTACTTTTCTCCCAACCTCAGAACCAGTACTCTTAGCCCACCACTGGTCCACTGGTCCCACTTATCCACTCGCAATCCTCCATAGCACCACCACCATTGGAACGAAGCCACTGAGCAGGTCAACCCCCCAGCAGGTTAAATCCCTGCCACTAGATCCACATACCGGGAGCAAGAATACGACCCCATATACAGGTACTAAGGTCACTATATTGCACTGGTAATACTGAGTTACATCAACTACTCAGGATATACTATACCACAGGTACCAACTTGAGGACCTCCTGAGACGACACACTCAATAACCTCGATTCCTCTGATCAGGTAAAAATTGTATTCATATCAAACAGAAACTCCTCTTAATGAATACTTCCTAATATCTTAACCACGCACCCCTTCTCCCTACAGGTCCTCCAACTCTGAACCATATAGAGGATATACCTGAACCCAGGAATATTGTATCCTCAGGAAAACTTCTTTGCCATACACACCCCAGTGTGTGTTTCTTGTAATAAACCCCCTCCTTTTATCAACTTTTAATCTATTGCTCTACTATTTATATATTTTTATATATTTTATGTCTTGATATCCTAAATATAGACTTACTTTTAACTTTAACCTTTAACTTCTCCCTAGTCTATATCCCTCTACCCAAGCTCGAATTAATACTTTATATTCTATTACGAACATTATTCTCATTATTGGGGAGTCAGTCTCCCATAGTCATTGCTTATGCCTTCCAAGCAATAGCTGCCAAAAATTAGGAGGAAATGCAATGCCCGTTCGAAGAGTCATGGAGGTTAGAGTTAATTAAAAACAATATTTCAATGCCCCTTGGAAGAGCTGTGGAGTTCAGAGTGGTTTAACAAGATGCTTTTAATGTCCCTCAGAAGAGACGTGGAGGTCCCAGTAGCTTAACAAGATGGTTTTAATGCCCCTCGGAAGAGACGTGGAGGTCGCAGTAGCTTAACAAGACGCTTTTAATGCCCCTTGGAAAAGTGGTGGAGGTCGCAGTAGCTTAACAAGACGCTTTTAATGCCCCTTGCAAAAGCCATACAGTACAGCATCTTAAAAATATTATTCCCATTATTGGGGAGTGGGTCTCCCACAGTCTTTGCTTATTCCTTCCAAGCAAAAGCTGACAAAAATAAGGACGGAGGAACTTTCAATAATGGCAACACGGACCACGGTCACCCTGGTGGTATAGAATCATAGAATCATAGAATGGTAGAGTTGGAAGGGACCTCCTGGGTCATCTGGTCCAACCCCCTGCTCAAAGCAGGATTCACTAGATCATCTCAGACAGATGTCTGTCCAGCCTCTGTTTGAAGACGTCCATTGAAGGGGAACTCACCACCTCTCGTGGCAGCCTGTTCCACTCATTAATCACCCTAACTGTCAAGTATAGTGGTGGTGGAGGCTGAGGATAAAGAGAAGAACATAAAACAGCCGAAATGAGGAAGCGTATACCCATGTGTGGGTGTGAAGCGGTGAATGTGAATACACCTCCCGAAATAACACAGTGGATTTGACTTTATGTTGCTCTGCTGTCATTTGGTGGTGATGAGAAGTCTGGCCCAATCCAGCCCTTGTTCATTTTGAAAAGGGTCAGCTTGTCAGCATTGTCAGTTGACAGGCGAGTGCGCTTATCAGTTATAATTCCCCCAGCGGCACTAAAAACACGCTCCGATAACACGCTAGCGGCAGGGCAGGCCGGGACCTCCAAGGCGTACAGAGCGAGTTCATTCCAAGTGTCCAGCTTGGATACCCAATAATTAAAAGGCACAGAGGAATCACGGAGGACGCTGGTACAGTCGGCAAGGTACTCCCTCACCATCTTTTGAAACTTTCCACTCCTTGTGAGAGTACCCCGCGCCTCAAGGTGTGTCCGAAGGGAGGGTCTGAGAAAACTGTCCCAGAACGTTGACAGTGTTGCCCTGCCTCTGCTGGATTGGAGCTGCGTCTCTCTCGCATGTACGCCTTGGTTGGGCAACGAACTGTGACCGCTGCCGCTAGCGTGTTTAGATGGGAATTTTTTTAACAGTTCTGCAGCAAGGACCTTCTGGTACTGCCCCATTTTTGTAGACCTCTCCACCTCAGGAATAAGAGAGTGAAAGTTCTCCTTGTAGCGGGGGTCTAAAAGTGTCACCAATCAGTAATGACTGTCACCCAACATTTTGAGAACGCGAGGGTCACGGTTAAGGCAGCGTAACAAAAAGTCAGCCATGCGTGCCAGACTGGTAACGGGCAAGACTTGCGTGTCCTCACCAAGATGACGACTGACCATGCTCTCCTCCTCCTCCCCCCTGTCCTCAGGCCACCCACGCTGAACCGACGGTATGACAGTTGTACAGGTACTACCATCTACAGCGCATGATACCAGCTCCTGTTCTTCTTCCTCCTCCTCCTCCTCCTCCTCTCCCTCATTGTCCCCCAATGCACGTTGGGATGAGATGAGGCTGGGCTGTGTGTAATCGCCCGCTACGGCTTCTTGATCCATCTCATCATACTCTGGCTGCAATACCTCCTCTTTAATTCTCTGCAGAGAGCGTTGCAAAAGACAGACAAGTGGAATGTTGACGCTAATGATGGTGTCATCGCCACTCACCATCTTGGTGGACTCCTCAAAGTTTGTCAAGATGGTACATATATCAGACATTCAGGGCCACTCCTGAGGTCTTATGTGTGGAGTCTGACCTGAATATCGACGGCCTTGTTGCAGCTGGTACTCCACAACTGCTCTCTTCTGCTCACAAATCCTTTGCAACATGTGGAGGGTAGAGTTCCAACGTGTTGGGACATCACACACCAGTCGGTGTGACGGAAGCTGCAAACGCTGCTGCAACACAGCAAGGGTGGCGGAAGCTGTAGCCGACCTGCGAAAATGAGCTGACAGGCGGCGTACTTTGACGAGCAGATCTGGCAACTCGGGGTACGATTTAAGAAACCGCTGAACCACGAGGTTAAGCACATGAGCCAGGCATGGTACGTGTGTGATCTTGCCTCGCCTCAGAGCCGCCACCAGGTTACGGCCATTGTCACACACGACCATGCCTGGATGTAGGTTCAGCGGTCTCAGCCACAGATCTGCCTGCTCTTTCACAGCTGTCCACAACTCACAAGCAGTGTGAGGTTTCTCACCTAAGCTTATGAGTTTCAGCACAGCCTGCTGCCGCTTGGCGGAGGCAGTACTGCAGTGCTTCCAGCTTGTAACTGATGTGGTGATATCTGAGATGGAGGCTGAACATGAGGAGGAGGATGATTCGCAGGAGCTGTACACTGTGGGGGCAACTCTGACTGACATAGGGCCCGCAATCCTCGGTGTGGGGAGGATCTGTTCCGTCCCAAGGTCTGACTGGGTCCCGGCTCCACTATGTTTACCCAGTGTGCCGTCAGGGAGATGTACCGTCCCTGGCCACAAGCACTTGTCCACGTGTCCGTTGTCAGGTGGACTCTCCCAGTAACTGCATTGTTGAGGGCACGGCAGATATTTTCGGACACGTGCTTGTGTAATGCGGGTATGGCACACCAGGAAAAATAGTGTCGGCTGGGGACCGAGTACCGAGGGACAGCCACCGCCATAAGGTTGCGGAAGGATTCCGTCTCCACCAGCCTAAAAGGCAGCATTTAGAATGCAAGCAGTCGTGAAATGTGCGAATTTAGGGCTGTGGTCAGTGGGGCATTGGCTGCGAATTTCCGCTTTCGTTCAAAGGTCTGGGATATGGACAATTGAACGCTGCGGTGGGACGTGGACGTGGACGTTGATGCTGTTTCTTGAGAAACTGCCATAACAAGTGAAGACTGAGAGGAGGGGGCATCTCTACATGCAGTATGGACAGCGGATTGCCTTGCACACACAACAGGGGGTTCTTTTGCACGCACAACAGCGGAAGAAGCAGTGGTGACACCCGCTGACACTGGTCGTGGACCCTGGGGTTCACCCAACAAAGTCGGGTGCTTTGCTGCCATGTGCCTGATCATGCTGGTGGTGGTGAGGCTGGTAGTTTTGTCACCCCTTCTGATGCTGGCATGGCAGGTGGTACAAATGGTCTTTTTGGGGTTATCAGCAGAGTCTTAAAAAAAATTCCAGACTCTGGAAGACCTACCGGTTGTACTGGCAATGTCCCTCGTGTTGGTGTGACGGGGAACTGTTTCCTGCCTTCTGTGTGCGGCCACCACACTGCTTCTTCCTGCCTGTTGGGGTACTCTGCCTCCCTCCCCTGTGTGCTGCTGGCCTCGCTCTGCGTGTCCTCCTGCCACGTTGGGTCAGTTACTAGATCATCCACCACCTCCTCCTCTTCCACTTGCGCACCACGATCCTCCTCTTCACTTCCTGGCAATTGTGTCTCGTCATCGTCCACCTCTTGTGACAAATTGCCAGCGTCGACTTCTTGTGGTCGTGGCTGTTCAAATATTTGGGCATCGCTACATGGGATCTCCTCTTCCACCACTTCAAGCGGAGCAGGCGAGGGGCACAAATCTGGAAATGGACCAGTGAACAGCTCTTCAGAGTGTACAAGTGTGGGATCAGCTGCTGTCTGATGACACTCGGCATGGTGGGAGGAAGGAGCATCAGGGTGAGGAGGAGTATGCGGTCGAGACTCACGGCTACTAAGATTTGACCGTGTGGAAGAGAGACCGGAGGTGGTGGTGCCCAGGTAACTGGAAGTATTATCTGCTATCCAATTAATAACCTGTTCACACTGATCAGTTTGCAATACTGGTGTTGTTCTGTGCTTCCCTAGTAATTCGGTCAAGAAGTGGGAGCGAGAAGATGTGGCTGTTGGTTGTGGCACATTTTCACCTTGGGCACGGCCCCGTCCTCTGCACGCACCATCACCAGAACGTCCAGTTCCACGTCCCTTGCCACGCGCCTTGCCCATTATAAAGGAAGTAAAATAGCTTACACTCGCACTATCAATGGAAAAAGGGCAATAAAAAGTAGATTAGAACCGTGGTAGAGGAGAACCACAGTTCTATTTTTCTGGCCTACACCCGACTCTTTTAAACAATCTGAACAATCAGGGAGAAACTATTACTGTTTTTCTTTACGGAAAAAATACCAAAAGCTGAATAATAGAGATTTTTTACCGTGGAATGGCAAAACCACAGTTATTGTTTACTGGGGTATACCAGACAATTTTAAATAGATATATTTGCGTCTGAACAGTGAGCGACACACTCAAACTGTTTTTTTTTAGGTAAAAATGGCCCAAAAGTGGATAATACAGAGGTTTGAACCGTGGAACTGCAAAACCACACTTCTATTTCTCTGGCCTACACCAGACTATTTTAAACAGATATATTGGTGTCTGCACAATCAGGAGACACTATTACTGTTTTTCTTTACGGCAAAAAATGCCAAAAGCGGAATAATACAGAGATTTGACCCGTGGAACTGCAAAACCACAGTTCTATTTCTTGGGCCTACACCAGACTATTTTCAACAGATATATTTGTGTCTGAACAATCAGGAGACACTATTACTGTTTTTCTTTACAGCAAAAAATGCCAAAAGCAGGATAATAGAGATTTTTCACCGTGGCACGGCAAAACCACAGTTATAATTTATTGGTGTATACCAGACTTTTTTAAATAGATATATTTGCGGCTGAACAGTGAGCGACACACTCAAACTATTTTTTTTTAGGTAAAAATGGCCAGAAAGTGGATAATACAAAGGTTTGAACCGTGGAACTGCAAAACCACACTTCTATTTCTCTGCCCTTCACCAGACTATTTTCAACAGATATATTTGTGTCTGAACAATCAGGAGACACTATTACTGTTTTTCTTTACGGCAAAAAATGCCAAAAGCAGGATAATAGAGATTTTTCACCGTGGAACGGCAAAACCACAGTTATAATTTACTGGTGTATACCAGACTCTTTTAAACAGATATATTTGTGTCTGAACAATCAGGAGACACTATTACTGTTTTTCTTTACGGAAAAAATACCAAAAGCTGGATAATAGAGATTTTTTACCGTGGGACAGCAAAACCACAGTTATAATTTACTGGTGTATACCAGACTCTTTTAAACAGATATACAGTACAGACCAAAAGTTTGGACACACCTTCTCATTTAAAGATTTTTCTGTATTTTCATGACTATGAAAATTGTACATTCACACTGAAGGCATCAAAACTATGAATTAACACATGTGGAATTATATACTTAACAAAAAAGTGTGAAACAACTGAAAATATGTCTTATATTCTAGGTTCTTCAAAGTAGTCACCTTTTGCTTTGATGACTGCTTTGCACACTCTTGGCATTCTCTTGATGAGCTTCAAGAGGTAGTCACCGGAAATGGTCTTCCAACATTCTTGAAGGAGTCCCCAGAGATGCTTAGCACTTGTTGGCCCTTTTGCCTTCACTCTGCGGTCCAGCTCACCCCAAACCATCTCGATTGGGTTCAGGTCTGGTGACTGTGGAGGCCAGGTCATCTGGCATAGCACCCCATCACTCTCTCTCTTGGTCAAATAGCCCTTACACAGCCTGGAGGTGTGTTTGGGGTCATTGTCCTGTTGAAAAATAAATGATGGTCCAACTAAACGCAAATCGGATGGAATAGCATGCCGCTGCAAGATGCTGTGGTAGCCATGCTGGTTCAGTATGCCTTCAATTTTGAATAAATCCCCAACAGTGTCACCAGCAAAGCACCCCCACACCATCACACCTCCTCCTCCATGCTTCATGGTGGGAACCAGGCATGTAGAGTCCATCCATTCACCTTTTCTGCATCACACAAAGACACGGTGGTTGGAACCAAAAATCTCAAATTTGGACTCATCAGACCAAAGCACAGATTTCCACTGGTCTAATGTCCATTCCTTGTGTTCTTTAGCCCAAACAAGTCTCTTCTGCTTGTTGCCTGTCCTTAGCAGTGGTTTCCTAGCAGCTATTTTACCATGAAGGCCTGCTGCACAAAGTCTCCTCTTAACAGTTGTTGAAGAGATGTGTCTGCTACTAGAACTCTGTGTGGCATTGACCTGGTCTCTAATCTGAGCTGCTGTTATCCTGCGATTTCTGAGGCTGGTGACTCGGATAAACTTATCCTCAGAAGCAGAGGTGACTCTTGGTCTTCCTTTCCTGGGGCGGTCCTCATGTGAGCCAGTTCCTTTGTAGCGCTTGATGGTCTTTGCAACTGCACTTGGGGACACATTCAAAGTTTTCCCAATTTTTCGCATTGACTGACCTTCATTTATTAAAGTAATGATGGCCACTCGTTTACTTAGCTGCTTTGTCTTTACTTAGCTGCTTTCTTCTTGCCATAATACAAATTCTAACAGTCTATTCAGTAGGACTATCAGCTGTGTATCCACCAGACTTCTGCACAACACAACTGATGGTCCCAACCCCATTTATAAGGCAAGAAATACCACTTATTAAACCTGACAGGGCACACCTGTGAAATGAAAACCATTTCCGGTGACTACCTCTTGAAGCTCATCAAGAGAATGCAAAGAGTGTGCAAAGCAGTCATCAAAGCAAAAGTTGGCTACTTTGAAGAACCTAGAATATAAGACATATTTTCAGTTGTTTCACACTTTTTTGTTAAGTATATAATTCCACATGTGTTAATTCATAGTTTTGATGCCTTCACTGTGAATGTACAATTTTCATAGTCATGAAAATACAGAAAAATCTTTAAATGAGAAGGCGTGTCCAAACTTTTGGTCTGTACTGTATTTGTGTCTGAACAATCAGGAGACACTATTACTGTTTTTCTTTACGGCAAAAAAAGCCAAAAGCTGGATAATGCAGAGATTAGACCCGTGGAACTGCAAAACCACAGTTCTATTTCTCGGGCCTACACCAGACTATTTTAAACAGATATATTTGTGTCTGAACAATCAGGAGACACTATTACTGATTTTCTTTACGGAAAAAATACCAAAAGCAGGATAATAGAGATTTTTTACAGTGGGACGGCAAAACCACAGTTATAATTTTCTGGTGTATACCAGACTCTTTTAAACAGATATATTTGTGCCTGAACAATCAGGAGACGCTATTATTGTTTTTCGTTACGGAAAAAATACCAAAAGCTGGATAACAGAACTTTTTTACCGTGCAACTGCAAAAGCACAGTTCTATTTCTCGAGCCTACACCAGACTATTTTAAATAGATATATTGGTGTCTGAACAATCAGGAGACACTATTACTGTTTTTCTTTACGGCAAAAAATGCCAAAATCAGGATAATACAGAGATTTGACCCGTGGAACTGCAAAACCACAGTTCTATTTCTCGGGCCTACACCAGACTATTTTCAACAGATATATTTGTGTCTGAACAATCAGGAGATACTATTATTGTTTTTCTTTACGGCAAAAAATGCCAAAAGCAGGATAATAGAGATTTTTCACCGTGGAACGGCAAACCCACAGATATAATTTACTGGTGTATACCAGACTATTTAAAACAGATATATTGGTGTCTGAACAATCAGGAGACACTATTACTGTTTTTCTTTACGGAAAAAATACCAAAAGCTGGATAATAGAGACTTTTTACCGTAGAACGGCAAAACCACAGTTATAATTTACTGGTGTATACCAGACTTTTTTAAATAGATATATTTGCGGCTGAACAGTGAGCGACACACTCAAACTGTTTTTTTTTAGGTAAAAATGGCCAGAAAGTGGATAATACAGAGGTTTGAACCGTGGAACTGCAAAACCACACTTCTATTTCTCTGGCCTACACCAGACTATTTTCAACAAATATATTTGTGTCTGAACAATCAGGAGACACTATTACTGTTTTTCTTTACGGCAAAAAATGCCAAAAGCAGGATAATAGAGATTTTTCACCGTGGAACGGCAAAACTACAGTTATAATTTACTGGTGTATACCAGACTCTTTTAAACAGATATATTTGCGGCTGAACAGTGAGCGACACACTCAAACTGGTTTTTTTTTAGGTAAAAATGGCCCAAAAGTGGATAATACAGAGGTTTGAACCGTGGAACTGCAAAACCACACTTCTATTTCTCTGGCCTACACCAGACTATTTTCAACAAATATATTTGTGTCTGAACAATCAGGGAGACACTATTACAGTTTTTTTTACGGCAAAATATGCCAAAATCAGGATAATAGATATTTTTTACCGTGGAACGGCAAAACCACAGTTATAATTTACTGGTGTATACCAGACTTTTTTAAATAGATATATTTGCCGCTGAACAGTGAGCGACACACTCAAACTGGGTTTTTTTAGGCAAAAATGGCCCAATAGTGGATAATACAGAGGTTTGAACCGTGGAACTGCAAAACCACACTTCTATTTCTCTGGCCTACACCAGACTCTTTAAAAAAACTGTCACAAACACAGTTTTTTTTTTGGGGGGGGGGGGGGACACACCAAAAGGTTAATAAGATAGGTATTTGTACAGTGTGAAGGAGGGGAAAAAAAAAGGATTTTTCCTGGCCCCCGAGACCAGGAGCTAAGTCCAGCAATTTCAGCAACAGGAGCACACAGGACTGTAATGCAGCGTTTGCTGGTATAACCACTGTGTCTCCTATACAGCCTGCCTGCCTTCCAGCCTGATATCTGGGATGGATATTAGTCCTGAGAAGGACTGTTTGTTTGATCTGGCAGCCTTTACAGACCCTACACTAACTATTTCGCACTATATATCTCTCACTAAATCAGCAGCGCTGTCCAAGATGGCGGCACCCGGTTTTAAATACTCGAGGTGACGCTGTGTAGCCAGCAAATCAATGTAATGCCCACAACCAACATGTCTGCGGCATTACAGTGACTGGCTGGCAATCCCTGCATGCTCATTGGCTCTGTAAAGAGCACCAAACATGCAGGGCGGAGACCCGAGCTCCCGCCCGAGTAACCCGGAAATGCTCTGTGCTCGCCAAACATCCCGAGTAGTGTGATGCTCGGGCGAGTACAGAGCTGTGTCGAGCATGTTCGCTCAACACTAGTAACAAACAGAAAAATCTTGAAAATAAAATTAAAAATATTTAAAACTGTGCATAGTGCACAAGAACCTATTTCCTTGGCCAACAATTGGCACTTGGATACAATCCATATGACCGGCATGATAACCCATAGAGCCATGTAAATGTGGTGGATATCCGAGATAAGTATGAATGGACATTACCCCTAAAGTGATGTCAATGTAGCATTCAGTAGAGAAGAAAGGTGCTCGTACAAGCAATAAATAATGCAGTATCAAAGGAATACATAAAAAATGAGCAATAACTATATGCAATAGTGTCATGTGCAGAGTCACACGGGTAAATTGGTTCATAAAAAGAAATCACACAGGAAAGAAGACTCCACACGTATCACACCACAAAAGGTGACCTCCTTAAGGGTTAAGATCAGTGGCTAGACTAGTGCTTTACATACCAAACAGTTAAAAAAAATTGCGGCCATTTTAGTACAATACATTCTCTCAAAAATCGTTACTATGGCCATTGTGGAGTATAACACACATTTACTAATTGTAGCTATTTTGATGACAAACAGATCATGGCTATATTTTGAATACTATAATTTGAGCAGTGTAATTTATGATCATTTTTCATAGTGTTTTTTTTTTAGAATAGAATAAGATATGCCTGGTAATTGTGGCAATTTTGGAGTAGAAACATGTACAGTATGTCTATTGACTGTGGCCATTTTGGTGTGGTACCATGCATGCTTACTGATAGAGGACATTTTGGAATGGAACAATATGTATTTGGTGGTTGCAGCAATTTTGGAGTGGAACCACATGCACTTCATGATCACGTCCATTTTTGAATTTTGGAGTAATATGACATATGCTCACTAGTAATTGTGGCCATTTTGGAATAGTGATTTATGCCTGCTGATAGTGGCCATTTGGTATAAAATCATACCTGTTTGGAGTTTGTGGCCATTTTGGAGTAGAATAATGTCATTTATAATTGCAGTCATTTTGGAACAGAACAATATATATTTCATTATTGCGGCTACGACATGTATTGCGGTACGACACATACTCATTAACTGTGGTCATTTTTGAGTAGCACAATCTAGGTCTGTTATGTTATCACTATGTGTCCAGTGCATGTGCACCTTGATATCTCTGAACGCAAAGTACAGCTTTGTCCACTATTATGCAGATCAGGTAATTTACCCAATTATATTTTAACTGTTTGGTATATAAGGCCCAAATCTAGCAACTAAACCTTACCCCTGAGGAAGTCACCTCCTGTGGCTATACGGGTGGTATCCTTTCTCCCATATGATAATTTTTCTATAAGCCAATTTACCTGGGTGACTCTGCACATGACACTTTATTGCACATAGCTATTGCTTATTTTTTTATATATATTTTGTTGATACTGCATTATTTATTGACTGTACATGTGCATTGCACCTTTCTTCTTTACTGAATACTACTGGTACAGTGTCCATTTTAGGACATAATCAGATATCAAAATCAAACATCATAATGATGAGGCTAAATACCCTGTTTGAGAACTGATTTTGATAAGTGATTCTAACGAGTGATTCTGACAAGTGATTTTGACAAATGATTTTGATGAGTGATTTTGACAAATGATTTTGACGAATGATTCTGACGAGAGATTCTGACGAGTGATTTTGACGAGTGACTTTGACAAGTGACTGTTACAAGTATAATAATAATAATAACAAAAAAAAGTAACTGTTCGCTGATGGGACTTGAACCCAAAATTCTAAGTCCCAAAACCAGTACATTAACCACTGAGCTATAAACTCAGCTGTAAAAACCTAGAAGTTCTATTTGGTTATATGATTTTCAGTGCAAACTTGTCTAAAGCTCATTGGGACGTATGCACAGACTGCAAGCAAGCCAAATTCAAATGATGTTTGATTTTGATGTGTGAGTCTGATGTGTGACTTTCTTCAAACATCAGAATCAGAATCACAATGACTTTTAGTCACCCTGAGTATTTTCATGGTTGATTTCATAAGACAAGAAAAGCTATTAGTTAGTATTACTTGATTGGATAGCTTAATGGTTAGGCATCAGCCTCTGAAGCTACAGTGTAAAGAGTTCAAATCCTGATAGGAATAAGTTTTTTTTTTTTTTTTTTATTATAATTATGACTATTTAGCACACAAACTACAGGGGTGTTTTACTTTTAATATCTGACACTCTGATTGTCATCCTGATGTGTTAAGAGTTTCAGACACGGTGTATATTTGCATGGTAAATTTCATAGCCAAAGTAAATTGGGAGGCACTAATTTACTACATATCTATTTCCAAGTGACTTTATATTTGCAAAATTTCTTAAAGGGGTCTAATGATAAATTGTCTTTATTGTAAATTTTTATTTCCATCCACCCAAGTACTGGCAGCAAACTCCCAATTTACTTTTGCTATGTAATTTACAATGCAAATAGACAGCGTGTCTGAAACTCTTAACACATCAAGATGACAATCAGAGTGTCAGATATTAAAAGTAAAACACCCCTGTAGTTTGTGTGCTAAATAGCCATAATAAAAAAAAAAATTAATTCCTATCAGGATTTGAACTTTTAACACTATAGCTTTGGAGACTGATGCCTTACCATTGCACTATCCAGTCAAGTGATAGTAATAGCTTTTCTTGTCTTATGAGATCAATCATGAAAATACTCAGGGTGACTAAAAGTCATTGTGATTCTGATTCTGATGTTTGAAGAAAGTCACACATCAGACTCACGCATCAAAATCAAACATCATTTGAATTGGCTTGCTTGCAGTCTGTGCATAAGTCCCAATGAGTTTTAGACAAGTTTGCACTGAAAATCATATAACCAAATAGAACTACAAGATTTTCACAACTGAGTTTATAGCTTAGTGGTTAGGTCACTGTCTTTGGGATTCAGAATTTTGGGTTCAAGTCCCATCAGCAAACCGTTACTTTTTTTTATTATTATTATTATTACAGTTGTAAAAGTCACTCGTCAGAATCGCTCGTCAGAATCACTTGTCAGAATCACTTTTCAAAATCAGTTCTCAGACAGGGTATTTTGCCTCAAACTGACATCATTCTGATGTTTGATTTTGATATCTGATCATGTCCCTAAATGGACACTGTATACTTGACATCACTTTAGTAGTGATGAGCGAGTATGTTCTATTAATCCTCTCGGCGAGCATGCTCGGGGTCTCGCCGAGTATCTTCAGCCTGCTTGGGTGTTATGTTTTAGTCACTCCGTGCGCATGATTTGCAAATGTTTGACAGCTTTAATACATGTAGGAATGTCTAAGAAACAGGCATTCCTCACATGTATTAAAGCTGTCAAAGAGTCGCAAATCATGAGCAATGAGTGACTCAAACATAACACGAAAGCACACTGAAGATACTCGGAAAACACCCGAGCATGCTCGTAAATCTCGAGTAACGAACATGGTCGCTCATCACTACTCTTTAGGGATAGTGTCCATTCATACTTTCTCGGTTATCCACCATTTCTATGGCTCTATGGGTTTTAATGCTTGTTACATGAATTGTATCCCAACACCAATTTTTGACCTAGGAAACAGGTCCTGGCAAAATATGCGCAATTTTAAATGTTTTCATTTGTCTTGTCTAGGTTTTTGTTGCTTAATAAAGACTTACAAAGTTTTAATTTAGGAAGTGCCACCAATCTTTTTTTTGTGTCTTTACTCTTGTTGTGGATTGAGAACATCCAGTTGTCATAGCTCCTAGTTCTCAATACCAGTTTCACAGCTCTCGCTCTTTTGTCGTGGCAATAGGTGTGTACGGGCTTACCACAATGAAAGATGTCAGAATGGCTGTTTCAGGAATATCCAGTGCTTCTCATAAAATCTGTTGTATCTTTATTGTAAGGCCACGTTCACACGTTCAGTATTTGGTCAGTATTTTACCTCAGTATTTGTAAGCCAAAACCAGGAGTGGCCAAAAAATACAGAAGTGGTGACGTGTTTCTATTATACTTTTCCTCTGATTGTTCCAGTCCTGGTTTTGGCTTACAAATACTGACGTAAAATACAGACCAAATACTGAACATGTTAATGTGGCCTAAGAGAGACAGTTGCAAAATTTCTTAAAAGTTTATGCAAGAAAGTGGCAATTGCGTAGAAGATGCTTTTGCTTCCAGACACAAAGAGTCTTGAGTCTTCCTTGTGGTCTGTGGAGCCACTTATGTAACTTAAGTGGACATTATATGGGAGGCACAAAAAAAATGAAAAATAGGACCCGCAGTTTGCTAACATATACATACACGATGCATCAGCACACTGTGACTAATAAATACATGGACTCCAATGTTGATAAAAAGGTTAAGGTTAGCATTTTTTGATCAAAGAGCATAAAAGCTATCCAACCACGTCAAGGTGACCTTTTAATATGGATGGTCCCTTTTTTTTGCATAAATACATAGCAGGGGGGTGGCACCCTCCAGGGCTCAGCACCCTTGTCCACATAAGATTTTGCTTGCAAGCTATGCCTTGTTTCCTTTAACACTCACCATTCACATGATGCTGTTTTGGCACATCCATATTAAAAGGTCATCTTGACGTGGTTGGTTGACTTTTGAGCTCTTTGATCAAAAGACACTAACTACTGTAAGTACCTTTATGCTTTTAACGTTCTGCAGCAATATTGGAGTTCATCTATTCATTAGTCACAGTGTGCTGAAGCATCGTCTATGTATATGTTATTATATGGGAGAGTGATAGGATGTTAACTATAAGGTCATGACCCCACTATCAGTATTTGGTCAGTATTCGGTCTTTAGGACCGGATCTAGTGATGGGCCAGCCCACTGAATCACTACTTTGCAGTGCCCATTACAGGCACATCTTGCTTTCTCTTTTGAGCTTGATTCTCACTTACAATCTCAGTACAGACTCATAGGTGCACGTGCACCTAATTTAGTTGCAGTGCTACTTCCACATACACATCTTCATTTTGGGTACACTGCATCTCAGTATGCTTTCAAATGCATGCACCTTTTCTATTTTTTGGACTTTAGACTGCAATCTATATACAGATGATCATTGTAACAGCATGCAACTATATTAGAAAGTAAATTATTATATTCTGTATTAAACACTGCTTTCTTTTCTCTTCATGTGTATTATTCTGAATATGTGGTGTAGGAATGCCAGCTATGCTAGGGTTAAATCCTAGCTCTGCAGGCTTTAATTAGTACACCTGGTTATCTCTACACATAAACAGGCTAGGTGTTCATCTAACTCAGTCTGCCGGGGAGGCTGAGTAGACTGGATGTGTCTTGAAGTTGAAGAGAAGCAAGCCAGGAACTCTGAGAAGAGCCTGCAAGTATCAGTGGTTGCAATGGATGATAGCAGTTTTGCTTGACCGAACTGGGGCTAGCTAAGTTGTGTCTGAAGTAGTCAGGGTCTATACTGTTTAGTTAACACCTGGACAAGCATAGGGATTCATGTTTATGATTCTGTTGTTTGGGTGCTGTGCAACCAGTGGAAAGTAATAAAAACTACACGTTTGGAACAAAACTGCATTGTCTGTGTGAATTCTACCTAAGGCCTTATGCCTACAGAGCAAATGAATCCCTACAGTGGTAAAATGAATTTTATTACTCCATCAAGGCACAATGCTATTTGACCGTTCATTATTTCCTGCATGATATCATCAATTGTTTTGTATAGCAATGTGCATAGGGTTAGTGGGTGGTTATGCTATAAAAAGGCATTTAGCCAAAAGGTTGCATTACTCAGAATAGTACACTTTGATTTTTTTTGCATCATCTACCTGAGTGCTTCGTCATCCTCTTTTTGTAGGTAATTATGTCACATAAAGGAAGAATAAATAACAATGAACAAAGTACACTTTAATCAATAGACCTTGATTAAAAAACAGTTCCACAATTGGATATGTTAAAAAAAAATGTTCCTGTGCTGAGATAATCTTATAAAAGTGCCCCTGCTGTGTACTGTGTAATGGCTGTGTCTGACCGTGCAGGAACATGGTCTGATTGCACCACAGCTCCTGACCTTGGAAGGAAGCAAAAGAGTATACAGATAGGACAGTGGGGGATCACAGCTGCTGCTTTCAGTGAGGTAAAACATTTCACTGCCTGTTTAAAAACTTGTTTCACCTCACAGAAAGAATCAGCTGTGATCCCCCGCTGTCCTGCCTGTATGCTCAACTAAGGCCCCATGCACACTTGCATTTTTCACATACTGCTGCTGCTCGCTTTTTATTTTTAAAGCACATGGACAAATTATAGGCTATGGTAGTTCTCACACATCATTCATTTTTGTAGATCCATAGTCTGCAGGAAAAAAAAAAACAACAACAGCGTAATGTGTATGTTTGGGTTGATCTGTAGACCAAACTTTTACTTTTCAATGAGTTGGTCAGTGGTGTGAACAGACAGAGCACTGATGTGTGAATTCTAGCTTGAGGGGTGGGATGGGAATTACCACACAAGTGATTAAACCCTTAGTAAGCCCTACTAAATCTTTGTATGGCAGTAAAGGAAAACTGGCTTATTATAGTACCCTAGTCTAGGAGCAGGACATTTACCCATTAGATCCTAGTTAATAATGACTGTGGCAAGTAAGTGGATTACAGAGGGAGGGGACTTTCTTTGTAAGACCATTGGCACCCCCACAAAGCAATCACAGGGTTCACATTGCATCCAAAAACTTAATAAAGGCCACCAGATATTCCATTGACATAAACCTATTTGGCTAAAGATAGGGTTAATAGACTGACTGTCAGTATAAGGTCCTAATGCAGTCCATTTTTATTTTTTTTATGAGTAAAACTCGTACCGAAAATACATTTGTGTGAACGAGCCCTAATACTGATAGGCATATGACCCTACACTACATAAGTAGTGCAATGTATTGTGCAGCCGATTAAATGATGCACGGTGAAGTCCCCTTCTGGGACTAATACACATCGTAAAACAAAGTTTGATATTTTAGTTTTTTTGTTTTTTACTATTTTGTATCAGTCGGTTACATCACCTCTATCTTTCCATAGTGTTTGAATAAAGATTATACATTGCTATGTCCATGTATTACAAATAAAAAACTTTGTGTGTTCTTTTTACTTCTTCACATTATTGTATGTATTGGTGTCCACTTTTTGCTAGCCCATACTTTATTTTTTTTATTTCTTTTAAAATCTGTAATACTAAGCCCACCACGAGCAGATCATGACGATACAACTGAACTGATGTAACTTGGTTTCTTCTGTGGTTTGGAGTCTTTGATGTTCAGAGTTTCCAGACATGAAAGACAAAGAAATAAGTTTTACCACATCGACTTCAGACAGCCCTGGCAAGTGTTCCGAAGTGGAAAATGCACAGTTCTACATCACCTATACCGATCCTGGGAACGAAAGCAAAATGATAAACGTATACGAGATTGAGATCGGAGGAATTGTGATTTTATTAGTCATATGGACTTACTGCGTTATGTTCACACATCTGCTATACAGAAATATTTCAGATCTTGTGCTCATCCATGCCCTCGCTGACGCCCCAACAGTATCCAGCACAGACAAGTTGTCAAATATCAAGTCTCCTGCTTAATTGAGATCAATTTATACTTAATTGTACAGATTTTTATTTATTTTAAATGATCAAAATGAACTAACATGTCCTGCAATTCGGTGGGGGCCAGGGCCTGAAACCACCATTGTTCTCTCAAAAAGCCACTCAGAAATACATAGCTCACCAGGACAAGCCACTTAAAGCACCACTTCAGCGGGGGGGGGGTTTCTCAGTGCTGGAGTGGTGCTTTAGATTTAAGCCCCTTGTCCCCGTTCTAATACTCAGCTTCCGGCAGCTTCACAGTTTACCGACGTTGCTACCATCTCGCAGCGCCATCTTGTGCCCTTAACTTCTGACTGGCCGGAAGTCAGAAGTTACATCACAAGAGCTCAATGTAACTCTATGAGAGCCAGAACTAAGCGGTCATAGACTTGACCTCCGGCGCACTCCATGAAACAACGGAGCTGCCAGCAGGTCACTTTTCGCCGGAGACCAACAAAAGCAATACTGAAAAAGGATGAAGGCGGCGTAAGGCGAGTATGAGACAGGGGGCAGAAGACTTACATTTAAAGCACCACTCCAGCAGTGCAATAAAAGAAAAAATGCTGAAGTGGTGCTTTAAAGGGACTCTGTCCGCACAGGATGACAGTTTGAACTAAGTCCCGCCACTCGGTGCTTCATGATGGGGCCAATTATTTAACTACACCTTCCCATCATATATCTCCACCCTTGTCTGGATCTATGAAGCCAGAGCTGACAATCAAAAAAGAGGGGGGAGGTGGAGATAGAGGGAAAACAAGTAAATGAGAAGGTGTATATAAATGATTGGCCACGCTGTGAAGCACTAGCAGCGGTACTTGGTTTGTACAGTCATCCTGTGCTGCAGGGTCCCTTTAATATCTCTGTGACTGCACACAGAGCAGAGTGGCGGCTCAATAGGAGGTTTAGAAGCCCGTACACCCAGTGGGGTATAAGCTCAAAGACTTTCTATTGAGCCCATACACCGCTCTGTGCTCATGCTCAGCAGCATTCAGCTGACTGACAAACTACGCATTTCAGAGCAGCTTTTTGAGCAACCAATGGGGTCTCAACACCAAGACCACCACTGATCTGCAGGACTGGTTAATATAAATGAATACATGACAGACAACGCTAAGGCCAGGACTACTCAGCGAAAAGTGTCAGACCAGTAACAAAACCAAAAACCTCGTATTTTCCTGTAATCTACTGTTGTGCTACTATATTACAGTTATTTGGCTGTAAATAGAACTTCCAAATCACAGATAAGACGCCGTCGCACATGACTTGAAAGGAACCTGTAGCACCCCCAAAAGCTATTAGCCTGCAGATATAGGGCTAATCTGCAGGTTATTAGCGTTCCACTGCTGTCCGGGAGCTTTTACTGACAGTGTGGCTACCACACTTCTGTCCTCCCGGGAGCCGTCGGCTTTCAGCCACAGAAACCTGCACACAGCAGCTACAGTCACTGCTCAGTAGACGGTGAGTGGCGGCTGTAAGCAGTCCCCGGCACTTTGACTGACAGCTCGCTCTACAAAGATGTGCTGGAAAGCGAGCTGTCAAAGTGCCGAGGCGTAGGTGCATATAGCAGGTTAATAGCATTTGGGGACAACCTTGGGGACGCTCGCTTCACGATATTCATGCAGTCTAAAGAGACTGCTGATTGGTTGTGGCTCTGATTCTCCCTCTGATCACCAGAATGTAGAGACTACAGTGTTAGGCGTGCACAATCCACTTGTTTGCAATATATTCACACACGTCCTGGGAGAGCAAAGGCTCCAGAACCGGCCCATGGATTAATGTCTGGCAAAGCAATACTCAGGGCAATGTTCTACTGGGAAACCTAAATGTTACTTTCACAAATCTATTCCAAGATTGCATAATTGGTCCATAATGGCCTCTTTCAGCAGGAAAATGCAAAACGTGTTTAAGAATGGTTTGAGGAACAGGCAAGAGTTGAAATTGTTGACTTGGTCTCCAAATTCTCACATCCAATAAAGTATTTTTGGGATAAGCCAAAAAATCAAGTCCAACCCATGAAGGACATACCTTTTAAGTCCTGTACTGTAAGTTGCAAGGTAACATCTCGCTAATGCGTTGGGGCCAAATACCACTGGACACATTCAGAAGTTTTGGGGATTCCAGGCCTCCATAGGACAGAGTTGGTTGGATGGCATAAGAGGGACCTATGGATTATTAGGCAGGTGGTTTTAATAGAACGGCTTTATAGTATATAGTACTGACAAGAGGCAAGTTACATTATTTATTTCATGATATCAGCCCACTAGAAAGTATCTATAGCTTGTGAGTTTGCTCGGCTGTTTCAGAAATTCCTCAGACTGAAGACAGACAGATATGATTTTAGCGGAGGTAGGACCCGGCCTTCAAACATGTTCAGTATATCTTGTAGTGGAGTCCTCTTCGAGAGGTGGGAGCCCTTTCTGCCACATCATGAACATACCACATTGTATAAATGCACTGAACCCTACAAAACACATTAAAAGACACTTTATCCAATGTCCTTTGTAGAGCGAGAAAGGCCCAACCTCAGGGGAGTGGCGCTTCAACAGGAAAAGACACTGCCAAAAGAGTCATGTTCCAGAGTGTGGGGAAGGTTTACTAACTAAAAGGAGTCATTCTTCTGGTGTTCACGCAATTGCGTTAACACATTGATTAAAGGTTTGAGACCTTGCTAGAAAAGGGAGAGCAGCTAAGGGTGTATGTAAAGGTGTGCTCCAGATTTTAGCCTTAAAACGAGGTAATACAACTAGTAAATGATGTAAATGTAGACTAGATAGTCTAAAAAAAAATGCACCAAATGTATCATCCATAATGAGCCACTGTAAGAAATTTGGTGCATTTTAATATTGTATAGGCTGAAGGCCCCAGTCTCTGCTGATTTTGATGGGATCAGTTGACTATCTGATGTATATGGGGGTCTCCCAACAGATGCCAGAAGGTAATAAAAGGTTTTAGGCAGCCAGAACTCATATGCAAATCCTTTTGTTCTGCGGGCAGATAAGCCGCTGCCAGAGGATGCTGGCAGTGCCTTAAGGTTCTTTACACCAGGGGTGCACAAGTTTTTGGTCCAAGGGCCACATTGTCATACGGAATCAATCCAGGGTCCACATTCAAATCGAAAGAGGTATTCGCTTTTGTGACATATCAAAAGTATATACTATAAATGTCTGATCGTTACAAATTCTACTTACATGACTCTTGCCTCCAAAAATCAGTACTGTAATGGTACATTCATTTTTTTTTTTAAAGGATTTAAAAAATAGATTCTGCTCCTAAATCCACATCAAAAACTGCATCAAACTGTCTGATCCATTACAAATCGCTCAGTGTTCATCTGAATCCAGGTTGGCCTGTCTAAAGAGGCTATTAATCAGCCAAATCGGCAAGTATGTTGCTGTTTGGCCGCCGTTTAACACCATGTATTGCGCAGTGTAAATGGACCCTTACTCTGCTGCCCCCATAGGAACGATCTGTCAAGTCAAATATTCCTGTTTGTGATGGAGACGGGAGAGAGTTGTTGGTCGATGTTTCACAAGATTCGTAAATCTTCTCCTATATCTTTATTTTCTACAGTTTATCATCAAAATGTGTCTTTCAGAAGTGGTGGAAAACGAAGTGAAAAATGAGTAGAAACTCCAGGTTTATATGAGAAGAATTAGTAGAGTTTCCACTCTGTTTTTTGAGCAGAAACTAACAAAAAAAACCTTAGTGTATACATACCATTAAAGGGAACCTGTCACCAGCAAAAACACTACAAATATGGGCTTAATCTGCAGGTTAATAGGGTTACTACACACCTGCATGTAGAAAATGAACTTTATTCTCCCCGGCAGCAATCGGTTTCAGTCACAGCAGCGGGTACAGCGCAGGTTCAGCCACCACTGAGTATAGAGAACGGCGGGTGTAATTGCGCCCCCGACTGACTGCGGCCCCAATGCAGAGCCAGTGTCAGTCAGGGCCGGGACGCAGTCACAGCCTCCGCTCTCAGAGCAGTGACTGAACCCACGCCAGCACCATGACACTGCTGGGGAGAATAAAGTTCATTTTTTCCACGCAGAGTTCAGCTAAATGCAGGCACCGGGCAGGTTAGTAATGCCATTAACCTGCAGATTAATCCCATATCTGCAGATTCATAGGGTGTTTGCTGGTAGCAGGTTCCCTTTAACCAGGAAAATGCTCCTCAAAATTAAAAACATCTATAAAATGCTCTATCAAGGCTTAAAAGGGGTATTCCCATCTCCAAGATCCTACCCAAATATGTAGTAGGTGTAATATTAGCAAATATTTCCAATTAAAAATGTAGTATAGTTCTCCTGATTCGCTATGTCACTTACCCCATGTACAGGGCATTGCAGTAGCTTAGGTACCCATGGTTACAACCACTTACAATTGTCACTATATGAGTGGTCGTAACAGTGGACACCCAAGCTACTGCAATGCCCTGCACATGGGGTAAGCAACACAGCAAATCAGAAGAACTATACTACATTTTTAATTGGAAGTATTTGCTAATATTAGTACTACCCCTACTACATATTTGGATAGGATCTTCGAGATGGGAATACTCCTTTAACTAAAAGGTACAAAAGCATTCTAAGAATCAGTATTACAGAGACCGGGTCCTCGCCATTATCAGGATCTATGGCTTTTAAACTAGATTTGCAGTTTACATAAAAGCAGAAGATGATCCCGGAGTTTTGAAAGTACACGAAGAACTACTGCACGTTGCAAGTCATCAAAGGACAAAAAAAAAAAAAAAAGTGTTGCCATGTGCAGCTTGCACAAAATAGAAATGAAACATTTAAAAAAGGGAGAAGACACCACATGAAACATCTATTGTACGATAAATGGTACCTTGCATGATCAAAAGTATCTGTACTGCGCTGACTCATTTCAGGTGCAACCTGGAGAATACAGAGTCAGCGCCCACACAAAATGCGCAGAAGAGAAAAAAATAATCAGCTGTTAGTTCCTGATCTTTTCTGTTGGAAGTTTAATGTGCAAAGTGGAGAGTCACTTTAACGGACGTCTATTATAAAAGGTTTACCAAACCTAGGAATAATAAAAATGGTAGTGTAAGAAATGGGTTAATGTCCTCAGGCCTACCACATCTCAGAATATGGCAATTCTTAGGAGAACACACTGAAACAAAGACTTGTTGATGAGCTGAGTGGATCCAGGGAGTGTCTTTAGTTATGATGGTGTAAACTCTGCCATGTTGGAACTCCTAGATTCATGAAGGCTTTGGAGAGTTGTCCAACAAAAGCCAAAAATTAATCTTGCAAACAGAGAATCCCCTCCTGATTGTCTCCAGTTTTGGTTGGAAGTTGGGGAAAAAAAAACAACCCTGATCATCAGGCCAGGGGGCAGATCCTGCTAAAGGCAGTTGTCTAACCGCCAAAGCCAAGTTTTGTCAGAGGGTCCTCTCCTTCAGACACTCATGGCATATTGCCATTTGACGGCTTGCATTTCAGTTTGTTGAAAGCCACACAATCCAAGACCGATGACTATTCCTTCCACTTGTAATCAGAGTATATTGATTTTATACATTAGAAAAAAAAAATAAACTTAGGCCAAACATCAAAGACAAGTGTTCATATTTATTTGGAAATTCACAGTTTCTAAATTGCACTAAGGCTCTGGAGTTACACTTTTTTTCACCATATATTTCTAAGCAAAAAAAAATAAAAGAAATTGTATTCATTTTTCCTGCTTTTCATGAAGACCAGATGAAAATAAAATAATTTAGTTGCTCAAATTGTCAGCATATGTTATACAGTCACCTAAGGTAATGTCCTAGAGAAGGGAAACCATTTGCTTTTTTGTGAGATTTTCAGAAAACAATGTAAGCAGCAAATACAGTAAGGAGTGAAATAAGTGCTGTGCATGACAACCATACAACAGGGGGGCTTTCAAGAGGAAAACAATTGTTATACATATTTTGCCTATTTCATCGGATAGTCAAGGTTTTGCAGTACTGACGCGAGTTACCCATTTGCAGTATTGACGCAAGAAACCTATAAATGCCATGCTGTTTTAATGGACCCTTTAAAAGTTTTAATATACACACACATACATTCAACGAAAAAGAAGTGCTCTACTCCACACTCGTGCACATTTATGTAGCTGGTCAGAAAACCCACTTTGGTCCTCCAAGCTTATGGAGTAGGCAAATGGGGAGGGAAGCAAATATATTAAAAAGGTTCCCAAAATCCACAAAGGCTAGGGAAAACTTACTGATCGCTAGGGATCTGACCACTGGGACCCCCAGTGATCCTGAAAATGGAGCTGCTGCATGCAGTTCAACAGTGCCCAGTCTTGAATAGAGTAGGTGTGCATGCTCAGCCTCTGCTCCATTTATTGTCTATGGGACTGCCAAAAATAGGAAAGTACTGTACTCAGCTTTCGCCAGCAGTCCCCATACACAATGAATGTAGCAGAGGAAGAGCATGTGAACCTCCTCCAATTCAACTTAAGGCTCCGGTTCAAAACCCTATTCTTGTGCTTGTCAGACCGCCCCCCCAGCAATAAGTTAAGGGGACAAGTTACTATTTTTGAAATAACCCTTTAATATGTCATCTCCGCACATTAGCAGCTAGCAAAAAAAAAAAAAAAAAAGCAGCCAAATTTAAAACTACAAGACACATATTGGCAACAGACAAACCCAGATAGAAAGCAGAAATAATATCAATAGTAATAGGCAGCCATGACTATACTCGCACAGTAATGACAAGCCCTTTAAATAGAACACGCTGTAGACCATGACAAGGATGCATTATAGCGAGTTTCCACTCCACCATCTCTATTCCTCTATTCACTTTCAGAAATGAACAATTACAAATGTTCTTTTCCGACATCTAAAGATGCATTTGGTTCCAGCCACAAATATCTTTAGAGAATGATATTTTGTTCTCACTTCTTAAAAAGCAGAACATTTGGGATGTACAGGGAGTATTGGAAGTTTGTTTACCCCCCATGTAAAAAGGAGTCTGCGCTGCATAGCATTACTTGGCTAAAACCCTCCCAATCTTTCCAATCCAAGAGCTAGTTGTACTTTCTCAGGTATATTGCTTTATTTTATATAAGTTACTTTGCAAATTGTCTGGATCAAAAGCATCTTTTGGTTGTGTGCCTGTAGCCCCTCTACAGTCTGGTGGTCAGAGAGAACATCTGGGATCATTTGTAGCCTATAACCATGGTCTGTTTGTAGTCCCAAACCACGGAGACGCATTTCAGCGTCATTGTAGAGCAAACTTTTGGGAACTTAAGCCAATTTTAAGTTGCTGCGATGTCTACAACGTAGATCCACATGGTCACTGCAGCTGCAGAATAAGATTATCAGACCTCACTGACTTCCTACTACTGTAATAAGCAGATTTCCCACAAGAAAATCTGATGCATGTTGGTCCTATAAAAAATGTGGATGAAAATTTAAATTTATTTTTTCATTTTAATAAATTTGATCTTATATTTTCTTAGATTAAATTCACACATCCAAGAAACTCTAACTTGACTGTGCTCAGATCACAATACTCAGCTCCGGGCAGGAACCTGCTGGTTGGACCAACTGCATCACATCTGCCTATGAGGAAGTTAGCGTAGGTCAGGAGACCCGCCAGTTGGGCCAACTGCATCATATCTGCATATGAGGAGGTGAGTGCAGGTCAGGAGACCCGCCGGTTGGGCCAACTGCGTCATATCTGCCTAAGAGGAAGTTAGCGTAGGTGAGGAGACCCGCCGGTTGGGCCAACTGCATCATATCTGCATATGAGGAGGTTAGCGCAGGTCAGGAGACCCGCCGGCTGGGCCAACTGCGTCATATCTGCCTATGAGGAGTCGTGCGTAGGCCAAGAGACCCGCCGGTTGGGCCAACTGCATCATAGCTGCATATGAGGAGGTTAGTGCAGGTCAGGAGACCCGCTGGTTGGGCCAACTGCGTCATATCTGCCTATGAGGAGTCGTGCGTAGGCCAGGAGACCCGCCGGTTGAGCCAGCTGCATCACATCTGACTATGAGTCGTGCGTAGGCCAGGAGACCCGCCGGTTGGGCCAACTGCGTCATATCTGCCTATGAGGAGGTTAGCATAGGTCAGGAGACACTCCAATTGCGCCAGGTATTGTAATTCGATGACAGTCAGTGTTTCACAGACATGTGAATGCGGCCCAATATGTTGCTGATACACCATACATATTTTCACAGGGGATTTGGGGTTGAGTGGAGAAAGTAACAACCAGTAAGTCCTTATTCTACACAAATGGGAGGTTAAAGTCTAGATAATATGTATTAAAATATGAAACTGCAAGTCAAACAAAGTTTCCTGCCTGGAAAGAACAAAGAATTCCCATTGTTACTTAAAATAGGTATTTCAATCTTGGACAGGTACGGTATATAATAAATGGTCATAAAAGTCTGACAAATGTGAGTGCCGCTCCCTGGATCTGCATCCATACCAAAATGGGGGCCCCCTTCTCACAGGCACAGAGAATGGAAAGCTAGCATTTCCATTTCTTTTACCAGATATTATTCAGCTTATGCCACTTATTCTTCCCTCAAATGGTAGCTCTTAAAATGGTAAAAAGTATTACAAAAGAAAAATAAAGAAAAAAGGTGTAATAATCCAAAAATGCTCAGAACAGGGTAAAAAAAATGAATGCAGCAATACTGAAAACACCAAATTTTGCTAAAATTTTGCACAACGTCGAGTTGGGCAAAAAATTGGGTGACTTTTTAAAGTGTTTTATGTAAACAATTTGATGCATCGGTCCCGAAGTCTCTGATAACTGTGGTCATATCATATGAGCATTTATTGAATATACCACACCAAAAGGTTAGGAGAAAAGCTGCAAATTAAGAAGTGTGAAGTGATAGTATGTGAAGTGATGCTATAGATAGAGATTCAGGTGACAACTCATTTCCTTTCATTAACTAGGTCAGATTCTGATGGGTGCGCATATTCTGATGTAGAAGTTACTGAACACCTCAGACTCTAGGCAGAAGATCGGCAAACGAGAGCATTCCTGGAGTCACCCAACGTCATGGCGTCTTGGCAACACCAAGGAAAGGAAAAAGAGCAACAGGGGCTCAGAATTTATTTTCTTTTTTGGTCTTTAAGACCGCTCATAACCTGCCACATTTATTAACCTGAACCATAATTTATGGGTGTAAAAAGCACAAATGTAATTTATTTATTTATTTTTTAAAGATAGACCCCCCAGTCTGAATAAATCTCCCCCAGGGCCTACAGAGCAGAGGTTCTCTCAAATCTGAAACCGTGCCCTACAGGACGATATTGGTGGGCTGCTTCTGTCGCACTACTTGACACTGTCCGTGACTGAAGCAGAAGAGTTTTCATTGGATATCCAATATTCTTCAGCTAGGTGTATTAATAACACATAGATGGGCTCGCCAACAGTGGTGTCTCCAACCCTCTCCCCCAAAAACATACAATCTTGACCAATTTATTATAACAGATCAATGGGTACAAACTGCTGACGAACACCTGATGGAGCCTTTACCTTCTGGATAGAAGGATGATGGTGCATGTTGATACCCAAAAGATCTAAAGCCTTCTAACCCTGTAGTCTGCACCTAAACACAATAGATCATAGGAAGGTTTGGCCATCTTTAAAGGACTGTCCCATGAATGTTTTTCACCTACCCACAGGATCTATGATAAAGTTATGATCAGATGGGGGGGGGGGGGGATCTACTGCAATTCCTGAACTACATGTATTGTACAGTGGATCAACTGTGAGCAAATCATCTCAAACAGGGCACAAAAACAAAAAGAAAGATTCCTCATCTATAATAGGGAAGGATAAAATGACTCGCGTATACGCGAAAACAGGATGGAAATAGTGATCACCTTCTATAACCTGCTCTCAAAAGGGAAACTCTAAATTCTGCAATATCCATAGGACACAAACTTACATGGGTGCAGGCACGTAGCAGTAAGCGGCACACACTACCCTAAGACCCAGAATCATAAAGGGAATCTGTCAGCAGGTTTTTGCTGTGTTATCTGCAAGCAGCATGATGTAGGGGTGGAGACCTTGATTCCAGCGATGTGTCACTTACTGAGCCGCTTCTTGCAGTTTTGATAAAATGCTCGTCTTCTCTGCTGTAGACATAGCAGTGAACAGAATGCGGAGCTATGAATAACCCCGCCACCACCCCTGATTGGCAGCACGCTGCAAATAAGGGTTGGGGTGGGATTACATACTAGCTGGACTGCGTGGCATATGACATGGCATGTGTCTTGCACGGATAATCTCCTGCTGATAAAACACTGATTGTATTGAAACTACAGCAAGCTGCTGAGCAGGTGACATCCCTTGAATCAGGCTCTGCCTCTACATCATGCTGCTCTCAGATTACATGGCAAAACCTTGCCTTTATTTAAAAAAAATAAATTAAAATGTGCCCCTCTGGAGCGAAAAACAAAAACAAAAAACAATTCTTAAAATATACAACAAGGGAAGCACTCCACAGATTATCCCCCATGCACAACACAAATTTACTGCAACAGCATGGCATAACCTCAAAAAATTGATGGAGGGCAAAGTCCAACTAATCGCCACATTTCAAGATATCCTACAAAATAATTTTAAAGATGTTCTCGTGACATACTTGTTTTGGCACCCACCCCCGCTGTTCCACCCAATATATCCGATGTCCCATTGCGTGTGCAGATTCTTATTGGCAGGACTGCACAATAGCAGGGATTGCTCTGCCGACTGAGTACAGGGAGCTGCTGGTCGTGTGCGACCAACACAAGCTCTGGACACAATATGGCGGAAATACTGGAAGTAACAAAACGCCAGGGGGCGCCATAACAAGTAAAAGGGGTATTTTTTTTAATTATACCAAAAGAGAAAGATGGTTCTGTTTTGAGTGATTATTACAGTAATTAGTAGGACAACGGTTTAGCCGAAAGGATTTTTTTACTACCTAAATAATGATAAATCTGGGTTTGGTCTACGTAAAGTAAAAATGCGCTAAAAACAGTAATATGTTATATGTTCAAAAATAGGCAATCAACTAGCTACAAGCCACCAAACATTTAAAAAAAAACATTCAATGTACGAGGAGAAAATAACCCAAAGATTTTTGGCACTTTTCAACTTTTTTTTAAGCAAAAACAATTCTGGATCTTTAACATTTTCTGTATATTTTTATGACCATCATATTTCCGGTGTTCACATTTGTTCATCCATTTGACGACTGTTGTATTATAACCAGTTTTAGGTAAAATGTTCTGTATTATTCCAAGTGCTAAAATCACAAAAGTCAACTACTTTAAATTAAAAACTATGAACTTTTCAGAACACGGGTTAGTTAGTTATTTAAAGGGGGTTTTACTAAGTTTTCCAAAATTGCCTTTGCACCGCTACTAGTACAGACATGGAGACTAGAGTGACTTATCACGGTTCAAAAGCTAATTTTTGGGCAAATAATGTATTGTTGCAAAGCTTATCTTGGTACCCCTAAACAGCGAGGGTCCGATAGGGCAGATAAAGTAATTGTTCTTAATCCAATTAAAAATAAATAAATAATAATAATGTGGCAAAGTACAGTGGGTGGATATACATGGTGTAACCAAAGCCAAAAAATGGTAAAAACAAATATTTTCTCATTGGTTAAATGGAGATGTCCACTAAACAAACTCTTATTAATGAGCCCAGGAAGGAGAAAAACCAACAAATATATTAATTCTGCCAGACTGGCACTGTTCCTCCGTACTCGGCTTTGAGTCCTCTGCTCTTTTGGCATCAATATCCAGAGGGCACTTTAAGTGACCACTGCAGTTGATCAGTAGTAGATGACTGGCTGCAGCATTCACATGACGCTTTCAGATCACAGGTGAGATTTCTTGTTCTTCCCCACCTCATTCGGCCCACTAACAAATGGGGTTGTTTAGCGGACAACCCTTTTAAATAAGAGTTAAAAAAAAAAATCACTGGCTAGGTTAAAAATTTCTACCTCCAGGGTACTGCTCATACGTGGTAGGTTTGAGCAGATTTTCCCAAATCACTTTTTTTTTTTTTTTTGAACACACAGATTTTGGTGCAGATTCGCCAAATCAATTACAAAGGGTGTAAGTGAGAAGAAAATCAACGTCACACTGCGGAATTAAAATCTGTGGCACAAATCAATTTCCTTGTTTTATAGCATAAAGATTTGATCAAATTGTATCCACTTTTCTTGCTATTGTAATCTGCGGTGTAAGTCCAGATGGAAAATGCACCTTAAACCTGCCATGTGTGAACGTGCCCTACAGCGGAGCAATGTATCAACCCTTACAGCGGGTATGGCGGTGGAAAGCTACACGGCGCAGTACCACCAGAATAAAATAAAGTATTACGGTCAGTAGTTTGTGCTCCCTGTTGAATTTTAAGAAATGGTCTTCCAAGGCAAATGCATTACATTTCATGTCTGTACATCCTGAACATATACGCCCGGTGTGTGCACACTGCACCGATGGCACAACCTTTATAGTAACACTAGTCTGTAACGCCATCATATTTGGAGGCACTCGCGACAGCTAATGGAGTATCCATAGCTACATCACATTTAGTTCATTCGTATCCTCTACGCCAAGTACAGGTTGGCTCACGGTTGTGTCTCAGACGTATCTGAAGGAATGGTGTGGCGACAGGACACCGGATATTCTTTAGTGTTAGACTCCAAGAAGCAGCAAAAAAAGGGAACAAAAACTTTTTAAATGTGTGGTCTAAAAAAAAAACCTTACATCACGCATTCACACTTGGTGCTTTTTACCTCCAGTGGCATTATAAATAGACAGAAGGCACATAAATATGGAAAGGTGCAAGTACGGGAACGACGTTGGAGGGGGGAGTAGGACACAACAACTTGAGCTGAAGTTAAACCCAACAACCTGGGTATTAAATGTTCTTTCCCCCAGTAATTAAACTGCGAAAAAAAAATCTTATCCTAGTGAAACATTTCAAGAAAGGAGAGTATGCTCAATTCCTTGCTCAAAAAAAAAACGTCCAGGAATAGGAGGCGATCCAAGCTCTTGAAGACCAGCCCAACGCATGTTGTGCATGTAACCCTTAAAGAGTTAGCTGGAGCTTCCTCTACGTAGTACCGGTCAGTGAAAAAAAACAACATCCCATAGATCGGGTACCCTGTGATGATTAGAGACGACCAGAAACGGTTGTGACCCCAAACGTACCGACAGTCAAGTCTTTATTGGTTTTGATGATGTCGTGCAGACTGGGCATGGACCCGGACTTAGTCTGTATTAAGCTTTTGATGAACTTTCCTTGGTCCTGAAGTTTCGAGCGCCTGCGCTTAATGGCTCTTTTTTCAGTCTTAGTCTTTTGGGGTTGTCCATTACAAAGGGCTGAACAGGCTGTGATGCCACAAAAGTAGGATTCCTCCGACTGGGAAGAGGTCTCTGAGCTGCCTTCGGAAGGTGGCCCCTTGTAGGAAGAGTGGTACACCTCGCCCATGTTTGAGAAGTCTCTCTGGTTTGTGAACTCTTTCTTGGTTTTTATGTCCCCATTTGGAAGGGCTTTTAATGGGTCCATTGGTTTCATGGTCTCAATCTTCTCTGTTTTGTACTTGCAGCGCTTTTTCTGGAGACAGAACAGAAAAAAAAAATGGATACAAATTAATAAGTTCAAAGCCAAATAAAATTCGGAAGATCTGAAATCACCTATTGCTGTTGTATGTCATGAGATAGAGTGGCACCTCCGAAATTATATGCAAGTGTGGAAAACATCTTGGAATGCAAAGAAACAACTAACACGAGTGACAGGAGCAAAACAGCGTTGAGGATTTTCTATGAATTGTTTTCATTTTTTGTTCCAACACGGAGCATAGAAAACTAAAGAATTCACCAACATGGCTGTACTGCCCTCTACAGGTGCAAAATGGAATAACCATGCAACAGAAAATGGAAAAAAAATGCTTTACAGAAGTTGTCCACTATTTTTACATTGATGCCCTATCCGGCACCCCCGCTGATCAGCTGTTATTGGAGCCGGCGGCCGGAAGTGCACAACTGCGGGGCTCCGCTGTCAAGTGGTAGTGGCCGCCGCGGTGTACTGCAGATCCGCCTCCTATTCAATTGGACCCCGGCCGATCATACACTGATGCCCTATTCTACGGATAGGGCATCAATGTAAAAGTAGTGGACAACCCCTTTAAATGAATTGTAAAGGTGCTAAAGGGGTTGTGATGAGCTCATGAAAAGGAGATGATCTGTAATAGTTGTCAACCTAATATTGATGTCTTATCCCGAGCCAGAGGATCAATAAATATACAACCGGACATTCCCTTTAACTCCATTTTAAAGCTAGATGCAATGAGAAACCAATCTTACCTTTTTCTCTGGAGAAAATTTCAATGGCTCCACAATGTATAAATCTTCTGGATTCACTAGAAAGAAAAAGTATATTTTATTACTAGCCTATGGACATGTGAGGTATGGCCACTTTAGCCACTATCTTTCCAAGCTTTACCCACATAGTTCTCCTTTATTAATGAATTATGAGAATATTCTGGAAGTGTAAATACAAAAAAAAATGACATTTAATCTTTCCTCCAAGAATTCTCACATTTTAACCTCCGGTCTCTTCCTTACAAGTTTTGTAATAAATCACAACTTTTGTGAGCAGTTTCGGCTGGATGTCTGTCTAAAAGTGTAACTGACAGCTTGCAAATTAAAGATCATCTGTCAGCAGGTTTTTGCTATGTAATCTGAGAGCAGCATAATCTATCTGCAGAGATCCTGATTACAGTGATGTGTCACTTACTGGGCTGTGTCTGTTTCAATATAAATCAGCAGGAAATCACCACTACAGGACAACTGGCCTCATTCCTCCTGGTCCAACCCTGTCCCTTCCAATGATTGGCAGCTTTGTGTGTACACTGTGCATCGATAGAAAGCTGCCAATCAGTGATGTGGGCGGGGTTATACAGGGCTCAGCAGTCAGAGCTCTGCTAGATCTGCAGCAGAGAAAACTGATTCTGTCACAGATACTGCACCAAGTAAACTAAGTGACATATTGCTGGAATCTGGGTCTGTCCCTAGATCATGCTACAAAAACCTGCTGACAGATTCCCTTTAAGAAGTGCCTGTTGCCTCTTAACTTCTTATTTGCTCAGTTCTCCTTAGAGAGGAATAAGCAATGTACAGATGTACAGTAAGGCTACTTACTATGAATCCGTAAACCGCTCTCCGGCAGAGCCAAGCAGAAATGAACAAGTACAGCACTCGGCTCTTCCATTTTTAGCACTTGATTGACTGTCTTGATGTGTAATCCGCCAAAGTTCAAAACATACAAACATAAGCATACAGCTTTCTACCCTTCCCATCTCTAGTGTCAGCACGCAGCATCCAGAAAATACACGAGACCCGATGCTGGGATGTATATGTGATCATCTAACAAAAGAATTTTACCCTTAAAAGTTAACCTTTATTAATATACTGAAAATCTAATTGCTAAAAATAAACCACAAACATGGGAAGTGTAAACTTTTTTTTAAAAAGATTTTTAATTTTTTTTTTACCATATTAAAGATAATTGCATATAAATAGAGAAACACTTTCCCTATAGTAAACTATAGCTCCTTCCCTGCCTACCAGGCTGAACATCATGGCAGAGTGACAAAAATTTGGAAATACATCATGCTTACTCATCTGAAAGCCTCCTGAGGAACCTCAAAGGGGGGGAAACGCGCACCCTCCCCGCCCCCACCTGCCTCTAGCCCTCTGGTGTATATGTATATGTATATATATATATATATATATATATATATATATATATATATATATATATATATATATATATATATATATATATATATATATATATATATATATATATATATATATATATATATATATATATATATATATATATTGAATCAGTGACATCCAGAGTTTGGGATAGGGTATCTTGCCCTTATGGATGATTATACTGCCCCATAGACATTTTTTCGTGGGAATCTTGACTATTAATCAGTGACTATACGTATGAATAAGGTGCACTAATGTTTTGCCTAAAGATCTTATTTAACTTATGAATAGTTTAGTGTTTATGTGGTTTATTTTTGGGACTTAGATTTTAAATATATTAATAAAAGTTAACTTTTAAGGGTAAAACTCTTGTTAGACGTACCTAGTATAGCCCTACTATATATGATTTTGTAAGAGTTAAGATGTACCGTATTTTTCAGACTATAAGACCCACTTTTTTCCTCTAAAATTTTGGAGGAAAGTGGGGGGTGCATCTTATAGTCCGAACATATGTGCTGTGGGTGTTTGGGGGGGTTGAGGGGAGAGCGGTAGCGGCAGAGGAGCAGTAGCCGTCTGCTGCAGCCTACACTGTGCCCATGGGCATGGGGAGCAGTGAATATTCATTTTCTTTAATAGCGTGCACACTGTAGCCGCGCTGCGGCTCCTGCTTTGGCCGGCGGTCACTGTGCCCGCTATTAAAGGTTATGAATATTCGCTACAACCCACTCCCATGGGTTGTAGTGAATATTCATAGTCTTTAATAGCGGTCACACAAACCGCAGAGCGGCAGCAGGAGCCGCAGCGCGGCTACAGTGTGCACGCTATTAAGGCGAGTGAATGGTCACTGCTCCCCACGCACAGAGTCCCGGCGTGGGGAGCAGTGACTATTCCGGCACAGCACTTCACTGTGTGAGTGTCGGCAGCAGAGCGGGACCCAGCGCTGGGGGAGAGAGGAGGAGAGTATGATTGTTTGTTGTTTGTTTTGTCGGCAGAGTGATGGGGATGAGGGCCACGCATGCCAAGATGGGGATGGAGGTCCACGCATGCCAGGATGGGGATGGAGGGCCACGCATGCCAGGATGGGGATGGAGGGGCCATACATACCAGGGTGGAGGGGCCATACATACCAGAGTGGAGGATATTACCAGAATTGGGGGACATTACGCCTATACCAGTGTCAGCAGCAGACCACCTCCCCATAACAGGGCATCATGACCACAATTTTTGGTTATTTTTTTTTATCTATTTTCCTCCTTTAAAACCTAGGTAAGTCATAAAGTTTGGCGCATCTTATAGTCCGAAAAATACGATATATGGGATCTCCATATTTTTGGTGTGCATAATAGCGTTTGATGCAGAGTGAATGTTAAAGGGAAACTGTCAGTAGGCTCAACCCTCCTAAGCTGTCTATATGGATATATGTAGGTCATAGGAAGCTGAATAAAATGACACTGAGATTTGCGATCTGATGTCTTATTCAAGAGAAATCCACGGTTTTCTTATATGTAAATGAGCTGTTAAGATCTATGGGATGAACATAGATCTCCTTGAGAATCTGCCTCCAGAGCTTATTATACATGAAAGGGGGAGTTATCAGTGGGAGACATGTAGATCGGGAGAGCAGACGGTCATTACATGTGTCACACTGGTAGTGAATAATTTCATTTACAATAATCTCTGGAGGCAGATTCTCGGGGAGATCTATGTTCGACCCATAGATCTTAACAGCTCACTTACATATAACAAAAACGTGGATTTCTGTGGAATAAAACATTGGATTGCAGATATCAAGCTATCATTTTATTCAGTTTCCTATGAACTACATGACAATATAGACGGCTTAGGAGGGTCGATCCTACTGACAAGATTCCCTTTAATACATCAACTGAGACTTAGCATTTCCATTCATTCACATATACTACATGAATGCTAATAAATATGGATATATTTGGGAATCTAGAATCATTACACAAGTATTTGACACATATAATACAATTCAGAAATGCAAATACCTTCTTTACTTGAGAGATGAAATGACTGGGAACGGATAAGAGGAAATGTGGTTCTTCGCTTAAGATTCATATCATCATAGGAAGAAAAACACCTGGAGGAAAAAAAATAGGATATTTACTGAGCTACAGATGACTAATGTAAGGGGTGAAATTGCTTGTACAAGTACTCTCTGAACTGTAAAGTGCTGTGGAAAGGCTGGCACTATATTACTGACATTATCACTGTTACTAGAGATGCAATCACATCACAATATATACACACACCACATCTATAATACACATTGGCCTCCACCCATGGGCCGTGTCGTATAAATGGGCAAACTACTTATAATGCCAGGGACAAAACAGGTAAGTAAGTATAGCACCACACATGGATTGCCAGGAGTTAAAATGCTCAATTGTCATGACCTAAAGGAACTGCAACACAAATAAAAGGGAAATCCGGCCAAAATTTTCTGATATGTCAGAGGATCTTGAGAAAAGATCCCATTTGTGATGCCCACAATCTCAGGGCACTTCTCAGAAATTTGTGTTATAAAGCATGGTCAGAATCTGGACAAGCAAAAACGCTGTTGATATTAAGGCTATGTTCACATCATGCGTTAGAGCAGATGCTGCAGAAATCTGTTGGCAAATAAGTTGTGCAGACAACTTGTCTGTTTTTAAAAAACTGATCTCAGCTGGATCCGTTTATTTATTTATTTATTTTTTTAACATTGATGTCTATGGAAAATGGATCCGTTAAATAGCCATCCGTTGTCTTCCAGTTGAAACAGATCCAATAAGCAAAAAACGGATCCTTCTCAAAAGGAAAGAAAAACTGATCCATTTTCCATAAACTTCAGTGTTAAAAAAAAACGAATCCAGCAGAAATATATATATTTTTTTTAAAAGGGGGGGGGGGATATTGTGTCTGCACAACTTTTTTGCTGGGTTGGATGTTCTGGACTTGTGAACATAGTCTACATGAAATCACTGGCGGATGTTGAAAATGTCTTCCACAAATTAGCACGTGATTATCTCTGTTCCATGGGAAGCGTTAGAGTAGAAGCCAACATGACGTGGATTATAAAATCCTGCAGCACATTATTTTACATAGATTTTAATCTGGATTAATGACTAAGGAATAATAGTTTTAAACCTGATATGGACACCTTTGGAGTTTTTTTTTTTTTACTACACACACTTAAATACATGTATTTTGTATACAAATTTTGCAATTGAGTTTCATTAAAAATCTTGATCCAAACACACATCAGTTTTTAAAACATGTCTGTCTCCTATCTGAAAGACTCTGAGCAGGTCCTATTCTCATCAGTTTTGCTGATCAGTCTCAGCCATAAAAGTCTATAGGGATTCGTGAGACATGGATGAAACTAGATAGTCAGCCTTCGTACTTCATTGTTCCATCCATCCTGGTTTCCTCATTTAACTGATCAAAAAAAAAACCCCAAAAATAGTATTTCACTGGGTATGTGCACACACGTTGTGTTTTTTCTGCACCATTATCTGCATGAAATCAGCTGATAACTTTTCTCTGGCAGCAGGTTTAGCTGCGTTTTTTGTTGTGTTTTTGCAACGTTTTCTCCCTGTCCTTCTGTCTCTATTTAGTAATGCACAAAGTTCTGTGAAAAAAAAAAAAGACTCCCATTCTATTTTGCCATCAAGAACGCTGCAAATACGCAGCAAAATACACAGGTGCGTTTTTGCTGCGTATTTGTAACGTTTTTTCATCCCCCCCATTACTTCCTATGGGTGAAAAAATGCTGAAAGAAGAGACATGTCACTTTCAGCAATTTTTTAATCACTAAAAATACGCAAACAAAAAGCAAAATGTGGGAACAGTCAATTCTGCTTTCTTGTAAACTTTGCTGGTACTGCCAGACGCAGCTGAAAATTTACATAAAAATCTGCAGCAAAACACAATGTGTGTGCACACACCCTAAGGCAGTAACACTCAAACACACGTATGAATGTAGCATGTGACTTTTTCTGAACTCTTCGGTGTGGATTAAGGACCACATTAAAAATTCAGTGTAACTTTGATGTGGTCTGTGGCCAAGAAAAGCTCAAAAAAAAGATAAGCGTTACAAAGTCCCCAACAGAACGAGCTCACTGATGGAGTCACATCTAACCCACTTTTCAGCCAGCAATAGAACAGAGGCTGTAGAAGGCAAACCATGAAAAGTAGTTAAAGAAACTAATAATGCAGAAATTTTTTGTTATTAACCCAAGAAAAAAAAATACTCCCAAAAGTGTCCATATCCTTCATTGCTGCTGCAGCTGTAATAGAGGCTTTATTGTAATGTCTGTACAAGTCCCCTCTAAAATGTAAAGTGCTGCGGAATATGTTGGTGCTAAAGAAATAAAAAATATTTTTATCAATAATATTATTATAATTAAAGGCAGGGTTCACATGAGCCTATAAAAAAAAAAAAAAATGTCCGAGTTTCATCCAGAAAACTCGGATGATTTTTTTCTCATTCATGTGCAATCAATTTTTATACAGTGGCACTTTTTTACCCATTGCAAAATGGCAGAGCCAGGTAGTACGCCCAACCGCGACTTCATTTTCTATAGGGGTGCTGGAAAAAGCAGACCCGGTTTGCCGTACAGAATGAATGAAGCAGCGGTCGAGTATGAGCACTGTCGATATATTCTATCATAGATAAAAGTGCCTCATTCTGCTGATGGGTGGAGGGTTCAAGAGGTCGGACCCCCACCGATCAATAAATCTACAAGGCAAAACAGAGTTTTCTATGTTAAAGATTTGCAATGCAGCATATAAATCAGATTCTATAGGGTTGATCTGTGTGGTTTTTTTGCTCACCCACAAACTAACTGATAAGTCTGAAGAGACGCATGGAAGAAAGTCGTATATGCTGCAATTTTTTTTTTTTTTCCACTCGTAGATTCAGGGTATGGAAAATAAAAAAATAAAAAATCTCTCATCAGCATTGTCCATTGAACAACATTGGTCTGAGTACCATCCATGTGCTGGTCTGTTTTTTCTCCCCCAAGGACAACATTCGGACCAAAAATACGCTCATGTGAAACTAACCAGACTGTCTAGATTTAGCTGTGCAATCCACATGAAGATCTGGACAGAACCTACAGTGTGTGAACATGAGCTAAATCTGATAGAGTAATTAAAAACATACAAATGCTACTACGCTTAGAAAAATGATACTGTGACTGGTCATGTAATATTCTAACGTGGCACCAGAGGGCGCTCTAACAATTGTCTGCTCAGGAAACTGGTGGTCCCAGATCAGACGTCACTGTCATCTGCCCCTTGTATTTTATAAGAACATGGACGATATTGACCCTTTGAAGTTTGGGTCAATAAACTGCAAAATATTTCATAATTTCAACTGATGGATAAGAAAATCAAAAGACTTGTAATTTGGTAAGGTGTTTCAGGTTTCTTTTTGAAGCCCAACATTCATGTCCAAATGAGCAGTTCTTAACATGAACTAACACTAAATTTACTTACGCTATAACGCTGGGTGGGAGCTCAAAAAAAATAATTAAAAACAGAAAAAAAAAAACTTTTGATACAGATGTAACTGCAGGAATTGCTAGAGGAACATTACATGTTACATATCCATTCATACAATCATTTGCCGTTACAATTTCCATCCATACTTACATTTTCTTATTATAGATGATTACACTCACCTTTTAGGACTTGGGTAATTATTGCTTTTAGGGATTTTTGACAAGTCGTCGTCATTGAACTGAGACAAGTTTCTACAGCGAATGCAAATAAATAAGGCCAAACCGATGCATATGATCAGAGAGATGACCACGTAACTCTGCTGATCGGATACCTGAGATACAAGACGGAAGAGGTTTCACATACAAAATGGGAACAGAAAGAATAAAAATACAAAATCACAAGGTTGTCAATCAACAGTGAAGTTCATAATTGAGCGAATAAATTGTGTGGTTAAAGGGATTGCTCCGATGAAATCAAGTTATCACCCAACTTACTGATCTGCACTGATAGGCAGAACAGGGAATTTTGGGGGGAATTTTGCAATGGAGCACTTTTTTTTTCCCCCATAGCAAAATGGAAAAAGGCAGGTCAGACGCCCATCCGCCACTTCATTCATTTTCTATAGGGATGCTAGAAAAATCAACCCCGGCTGGTTGTAAAGAATGAATGAAGCAACAGTGGAGCGTGAGCACTGCAGATACATACTAACAAATGAAAGAGCCCCATTCTGCTGATGGGTGAAGGTCCAAGAGGTCGGACCCCCACCGATCCAATAAGTTATCACCCATTCTGTGGAGAACGTTATTTCACCGGACATTGCTCTTAATGTCAGCGGAACCCACTGATTTCCACACAACTGATCGATCGACCATCTAATGGGTATGGAGGCTCCTGACCGAAGTTGTATGGCCCCGCGATGTTTAGACGTGGCACATGGAGCTAAACGGACAGAAATTGTAAAATGAGCTTGATGTACATACGGGACATCCAATGTCGAATGTGCCTCGAATGGCATGGGATTCCAATCCCCTGACCTCTGCAGCCAATCACAGCCCTCAGTGGTCCGGTGACCAGGAATGGGACATCATTGCTTCCTGTTCTGGTGGAGACCACAGGAGGTGCCTGTGCAGGAGCAATGGGGGTGATGGATGTGACTATAGATTTTATTAGATAGACTGTCTTTTCAGAATTTTTTTTTTTTTTTTTTTTGGGGTGGGGGGGGGAGGGTGGTGACAGACACCAAGGACCCCAATCATAGCCAGAAATGTATGCACGTAAAAGTGAATCCTCTTACTTATTTTTATCTTCATACAAGATCTGCATTTATAGCAGCTGTATATTAAATACTTGGTGAACTCGTGTCGGGACAAGCTCTCATTTAGGGTGGGACCAGAATTAAATTATTGCATTGGCTTGTTGCCTTCCCTCCACGTTCAGATTCTATCTGCAGTGTAGAATAGGGGGCACAGACTTATTTCTTACCTCCCGCTTTAACTCCGTGACAGTGGCGGACAGGTTGGAGACGAGCTGGGTCATATTCAGGAGCTGAGCTTGGAGCAGTTGAATGGATTCTGTCTGACGTTGATCCTGATAAATAGAAAGCGTTTCACAATCTGGGTTATAAAAAAAAAATCCTTCTGTTCTGTATTTGGAGAAAACTTTTTGTATTCTTTCTTGTACAGAACGTTCACACAATCTGAATAAATGATTCTCTTATATTTATGGATGACAGTTCAGGTGCCCATACAGGGTCTTCAGCTATCCTGCATTCACAAGGCAGATTGTCATTCAGCCATTACATATTGTTCCAAATATTCTTCCTATTTAAACTTCTACAAAAGATGAAACCCCGGTCTCTGGGGGACTAGATCCTGTTCCTGTAACATTACAGAATGGGATAAACTCTGGCAGATTAGAAAACTGATCCTCCCAGAGAAAAGCAGCTGCAGCTTCTAGGAGACTGTAAAACGTGAAGAATTGGTGAATAAATGCACTAATGGATGTGACCAAATTCACGAACCGGTGACTAATTTATTGCTGCAATGTCAACGAAAATACCTTTAGGTAATTGTGGTGAGCCGGTGACCAGCTCAACAGGTTAATATTGCTACGAAATATCCAGATGCCGTGCATTACCTGTTCTTCTGCTATTCGGGAAGTATTTTGAAGCTTTAATATTGTTTTGTTGAAAGCTCTCTGCATTTCTTCCATTTGTTTTCGATACCTTAAGAATAAAAAAAAAAAAATAAAAAAAAAAAAGACTAAGCTAAACTAGCAATTTTAATGCATATGAAATCTTTAAAAAAAAAAAAAAAAAAAAAAAGAAAAAAAGAGGGCCTGTCCATTTATCACGTCTACTTTACTAAGTACTTAAAATCTTCATAAAAGCCGCGAATAAATTGACTTCATCACTGAGGAGTCTTAGACACTGACACTAAGTCAGTGAGAACAGAGTTAAGGTCCAGCTACATGAGCCAATAACCGGAGAGCGCTAATTGCCAATTTTCGGCAGTGTTACCCTGCCAGCAGTCAGCTGAACTTGCAGTAACGCTCATTCGTTGGGTGATTGCATCATTAATACAGGTCCAAAAATCAGATCTATTGCCAGCACCAGGCCCCATGTAGAGGAGGATGTCCTGGGGACACCACCGTGCTGTTCTTTTCGACAGTCGGTGTATACAGTTCAGTGAACGTGTGTCAATAGGTTTAGCTCACATGGGATGTTTTTACAGCGTTTTTTTTGGCAAAAACACTGTTTTACACTACCAACAAAGTAAATAAAAAAAATAAAAAAGTCTCATGCTCAAGCTTGTTTTTTCCTCACCTTTTTTGAAATCTACAGCATATCAATTGTTTCAGCGTTTCTCACCCATTCTATTGAATGGGGGGAAAAAAAACGCAAGTTAAAACTAGCATATTTTATGCATTTTTCCACTAGCTTTTGCTGCAGAAAAAATACCATACCCTTATATGTAGCCAAAGTGTGTAATACACATTACGGAATCACATTTGTTAATCTATGGCAGTGTAGATGCTGCACTGTTAACACAGCTGTGATAAAACTGCGGCTCAATGCACTTTTCACTTTCATTACAACTCGACATTTGCTCTGCTTGAGAAACACTGGACAGTAGTGAGTGAAGCACATAAAGACCCACTCCTGTGGATTTTTCAGTGCTGGAGTGGTGCCAATAAGGCTGCGTGCCCACGTTGCGCATTACAAGCGTATATGCTGCGGAATTTCCGCAGCGTAAACGCTTGTAAAACGCATGTATATCCGCACCCAATAGCATTCCGCAATGTCAATGCCCATGCTGGGGATTTTTCCACAGCGTATATGCTGCGGTCAAAAATCCGCAGCATGTTCATTAATTTTGCGGAAGCGCAGCGGAATCAATGTGCGGATGGTACCCAAGTCTGGATGAGAGGAGACTCTCATCCAGACCTGGGTACCAAAGAACCTGTAAAAAAAAGAAAAAAGAAAGTTTATACTTATCTTCTGATGCCTTCCCGGTGTTTTCCCGCTGTCGCGCTGTTGTGTGAAGGACCTGCCACGTCATTGAGTCATGTGACCCATGACATGACTCATTGACGTCACCGCAGGTCCTGCACACAACAGCGTGAGCCGCTCAAGACTCCGGACGGGGCAGAGAATGCATCGGAAGGTGAGTATAAACTTTATTTTTTTATTTTTTACCATTCTAATTCTTTTTTTTTTTTTTTTTTTAACTATTACTTGGTCACACTATATAAATCCATGCCGGTTGCATGGATTTATATAGTGTGACCAAGTTGTCAAGCAGTTTTCCAAGTGATGCTAAAATCACTTGGAGAAGTGCTTGATAACCCGCACGCGGAAATGCATGTGAAGAACGCTGCAAAGACGCCTCACAAACGCTTCTACCTGGCGGGAAAACCGCATGTAATATCCGCATGCGATTTTCCCGCCAGGGAGAAGCGTAAAAAATATGCTTCAGTTCTGCAACGTGGGCACATAGCCTAACATAGGACCCTAGCATTATACTTACCAGCAGCAGTCTTCAGCTCTTCCCAGTGACGCAACTTCTGACTGACCGGAAGTCAGAGGTAACGGACGAAAGCTCACAATGTAAATCTATGAGATCTAGAATGATGCTCTCATAGAATTACATTGAATTGTGACTTCCGTCTCACTCATCAAACACTGGAATGATCCAGCAGGTCACAACCTGCAGAAGACGACCGAAGCGGTGCAGAGAACAGAAGAAGATGGCGACCGGTAAGTATATTACTAGGGGCAGGGAACTTAGAAACGCTGGTGCTACAAGTCATTACTGGATGCAGTCATTCAATACAAGAGAACACTATAAGAAGGATAGCAAAAGACTTTGGTGCACAATTTGTATGTTTTCTATATATGAGGACACAAAAACATCAGGATCTTTATAAAATAAAAAATAACTAAAAAATCCCTGCACTTCGATCCAGAGTGTGTTTAGTTGCTTTTTAAAGCAAATTGCAAAAGAAAAATTCAAAAACCAATGAAAAACTGAATAATGGCTGCTGAATTAAAAAAGGCTGTCCCCACTTGAGGCTGGCTGCTGAAGCCCACAGCAAAAAGGCAAAGGCGCCACTCATTTTTAAATTTTGTTATCTTTTTTAGCCATCAAAAATAATGGCAGTGCATAAACGTGCCTGACAGGTACCATAAACTATAATGGAGTCTGGTGGGTTTTTGTCTTTTAACCAGGGAAAAAAATAAAAACCCTATTTTCTCCCTGTATTCTTGAGCAGAAGCTGCAAAAAAAAGGCTTGATGGAGCCTCTGACATAGATGTGAAACAAGCCCAAAATCACTAAAGGAAGCTAAAGAAAATTCCCCCAAAATGAAAAGTTTCACATTCCAAAAGAATGAAACATGTGCTATATAGTCATAGTGAGACCTCCAGAGCAGAAGGGGGGGCTACATGTCAATAAGAAAATCATTTTACTTACCGCTGACTGAGCTCTTCCAGGTAGCGACCACTTAATGACATATTAACCTCGAGAGCTTTAATTCGGTTATTGAGGCGCATAAAGACGGACTCCTTCTGGTTGGAGCCGTGCACTTGATTCCCATTGGTATAGCCCAGCTCAGTAGCATTTTGGAGCTCGGCATAGAAATCAGTAGTACTTCTGTGCAAGCTGCCACTTAGGGAAGCATCTTCGCTCATGTGGTCTTCCTCCCTCTTGTCCACTGCCGCAGGGCTATCCACAACAGGGGGCATTACAGGCTTTAATGTCTCTTTAGTTTCCACTTCGCTCTCCGTAGCGGACATGCTAGTTTCTTGCATCTGCAGAGTCTCTGCATCTTTAATAATGTTGGGGTATTCGGCCGGTTCCTCCCTGGAACTGTCCAGCACATCCTCCACTAGGGTACTGTCCTCAGAGCCCAAAGTTGGTTTCTCTGCATAAATCAGAGTATCACTTGGATTTTGCTCCTTTGTTTGATTCTGTACAAAATCTGTAGAAATGAGGTCAGGAGTCGGGTGTGTCACCACTTTGCTGGTCTCTGAAGGAGATTCATTTGAGGAACCGCTTTCGTCAGTAGCCACCGACTGAGAAATGGTCTGCGACTGACTAGGCTCCACATGGATGGGCTCGATGACCTTATTTACAGATCCGGTCTGTAAATTGTCTCCAGAATCTACCAAAATGAAGTCTGTGGTGGTCTCCTCTGCGATTTTGCTCTCAGAGGGTTCGGCCAAGGGCTCAACAGTAGTTGGGGCATATAAAGGTTGCTGTGTGGACTGGGAGTCCTCTTCCTCCTTACGTTTGTACTCTGCTGGTTTACTACGCTGCCTATGAAAGGCAACGATGGCTGAACACCACTTATAAATGTACTCAGAGAAGCTGGAGATGCAGCAGACTGTGGCCAATTCCCCACAGTAAACCTGGCTCTCAAACTCAAACCAGGACACCTTGTCTTCTTCCTGTTCATCGCTGCCCAAGAGAGTCACCGTGGACTGGGCTGACTGCTCCTCCTCTTCCTCTTGGACCAGCTGAACAATGGGGCTTTCTTTGGGAGTATCTGGCTCGGGCTCAGGTACAGAAACAGTCGGCAGAGTCACACTCTCTTCCTCCAACCTGGAGTGAAAAACAAACAAGTTTTAGAGAAATCAGTTCCTTTTAGTAGAAGATGAGATAATATCTGACCAGAATAAAGAATTAAACTCAATGCCGACCTAAAGCATACCGTACATTAACCCATTCACTTCTAAAGGACATGCTTTATGATTTTTAACACTTGCTGTAATATTAATATACAATAATAATATTGTGCAAATTAACGCCAGAAAACTCACATTCAAATGATACGAGACTCATTGCTCTACCTGCTCAATTATTTGAGCAGTACTTATTATTTGGAGTTTGGGAGAAAAAGCCCCCATACACATTAGATGAAAGGTAGCAGAACCAGCTTAACTAGCTGATAATTTTTGAGGGCCTCCTGACAGATGATAAAAGGATTGGATCATCAGATTTTCAATAGTAACATAGTCTTCCTTCAACCTTAAAAACTAAGTCCATCCAGTTCAACCCATAGCCTAACATGTTCATCCAGAGGAAGGCAAAAAAAAAACCATGTGGCAAACACTAAGCTCCACATTGGGGAAAAAATGCCTTCCCGACTCCATACGACAATCAGACTAGTTCCCTGGATCAAAGCCCTATCAAGGAACCTAGTATATATAACCTGTAATATTATACTTTTCAAGAAAGGCATCCAGGCCCTTCTTAAATTTTAGTAGTGAATCACTCAATACAACATCATGCGGCAGAGAGCTCCATAGTCTCACTGCTCTTACAGTAAAGAATCCCCGTCTGTGATTATGATTTAATCTTCTTTCCTCCAGATGTAGAAGACGCCCCCTTGTCCTCATCTCAGGCCTCAGAGTAAAAAGATCAGTAGAAAGGTCTTTGTACTGTCCCTCATATACTTGTACATAGTAATAAGATCACCCCTAAGCCTTCTTTTTTCCAAACTAAATAACCCCAAGTGTAATAACCTGTCTTGGTATTGCAGACCCCCAGTCCTCTAATAACCTTGGTCGCTCTTCTCTGCACCTGCTCTAGTTCAGCTATGTCTTTCTTATACACCGGAGACCAGAACTGTACACAGTATTCTAAGCGTGGTCGCACTAGTGACTTGTATAGAGGTAAAATTATGTTCTCCTCATGAGCATCTATGCCTCTTTTAATGCATCCCATTATTTTATTTGCCTTTGCAGCAGCTGCCTGACACTGGCCACCAGACGTGAGCTTGTCGTCCACCAATACACCCAGGTCTTTTTCAGTGACAGTTTTGCCCAGTGTTTTACAATTAAGCATATAATTATACATTTTATTTCCTCTGCCCAAGTGGCCAATGGTGGATCCTTTTCTTTGTCAAGGGAGATACACCACTGCCAGCCTCCCTTCTTCCCTATCTACACGTGTATGGGAAGGAGGGGGGGGGGGGGGGAGGGTGGGAAGGTGGTCTCTTGTGTATCTGATCAGCTCCGGAAGACAAGCTATACATCGTGGACAGAACATAGTAAGCTGCGGCCAACAGCGGGGAAGAAGGCCAACAGCGGGGAAGAAGGCCAACAGCGGGGAAGAAGGCCAACAGCGGGGAAGAAGGCCAACAGCGGGGAAGAAGGCCAACAGCGGGGAAGAAGGCCAACAGCGGGGAAGAAGGCCAACAGCCTGTCACAGACATCTATCTCTCCCTGTACATTCCCCAATGGCCACAAGGAGAGATGTACAGTAGGAACTTTCCATGATATTAGAAACTTCGTAATCAAAGAGGGTATGCGCCCTTGTTTGTCATATTCAGAAGAGATTTTTCCAGCAGCCCTATAGAAAACAAATTGGCACATTTGACAGACCTCTCCATTTCGTAATGGGAATAAAACCATAACGGTGCAGGTAACAGCAGTCAGACCCCCACTATTCAACAACTTATCGCCTATTCGGTGGGTAGGTGATAACTTGTTTTCACTGGACAGCCTCTTAAAATTATATAACAGCAAAGCGCTGCAAATACAAAGACTGTACGACAGGTTGTGTAGCAATACCAAGTGGTGAGGGCACATAAAGCAGCTCAGAGCCCGAAGGCCACGGGCTGACGTGCACTTACGTAGCTGTCAGGGTTGGCGTTTCCTCCGGGGTCGTTGTTGTACTTGTGGCCGGAGATTCTTCGGTAACATTTTGAGGTGTACTACCGTTCAGAACTATGGAAAAATATAAAACTATTCAACTGTCGCATTTAACAAAAACATTGTAAGATCCCTGCATAGAGATATGAAAGAAGGTCACGAGATATCTCTTAACATTAGAGCATCTATAGGCCTTTTCAATATAGGCAAGATAGTGGGTGATCTTGCACCCATAGAAGATCCCACCAAAATCCTTAAAACTTGTGCGATACCAAGGCGGTCACTAGGGTGACTGGTCAATAGAAAACAAGGCAAAACCCTTAGAAAGATGCTGTATACTACCATCTGCAAGGGGCAAGAACGCAGTAACTAGCTCTTCTAATGGAGGCGTTTTAGGATTCATACAGCTTTCTTCTTTTACAGGCGGAGTCCAGTACCGGTTTGCCATTAACAGATGGATTATGGGGATTAACATGTGTCTTCAGAGATTTCTCTCCTTGGTGTTGGCACAATGGATTACTACAAAACATGCATCATCTTTATGGCTGTGCTAGGACCGATACATGCAGAGTGCAGGAGTAAAATCATCCTGAAGCATTATACATGAGTAACTCCTTTTCCCAAGTGCATGGACGTCTTTGACAATCGGTCAAAGACGTTGTAAAATCCATTATATGCCAGCTCCTCTACTGTCCTATATATTTCCAATGACTGAAGGTTTAAAGCTCTGGGCCATGTGTTGGAAATTTCTGGGGCATATATTCAGAGTCAGACTGGACAGCGAAGGTCCACCAGTAACAGTGATTCTTGGGGCCCACTGTTCAGCTAGATGCAAAAATAATCTGACCCATGTAAACAAATTTACTTTTGCTTCTATGTAATATTAATTTGGCTAGCTTGCTTAATGAATGATAAGATACTTTTTGATGCACTACTCATTAGCACTTCTACAAAAAGGGCCTATCGGAGGATTCTCCTGTTCTCCTGTGGGCCAGTCCAAGCCTGGCCATAATGCTTATCTAGCTGAAATATACCGAAAGAAGCAGCCAAAAGTATTAGAAAAGAAAATCAGGAGTCAACTCATTAAATCATATGGCGAGGTGAGTTGTCCAGGTGAACCTTTGACTGCCCGTTTTGGCATCAGCATGGAGAGAAATGTCTGAGTGGGGTGAAGTCGCTTAACAAGTATCATGCAATCTCGTTTAAAGGGACTGTCCGATCAGTGGGTATGCCTGCTGTTAAGAGATGCAACTACATGCAGAACCATCTCACGCCTAGAAAAATATTGTGGATTGGTCCCATTTCTAGGAATAGAACTTTCTTATAAACGGGACCCATCTACAATATTTTGATCGAAATCAGTTCTGTATAAAATTAAACATAGTCACTTCCAACATCCTCGGACCCACTAATCAGACAATCCCTTTAAACGAGCATGCATGCTCACATTGGAAATGAATAACCTAGATGCAATCTGCAATCTCTCATGTCTTTCTATTCTATTGTAAATACTGCAGGAATTTATAGAAAGCCATCAATCACACATGGCAGGCACAGTAGTGATTATTGGCCTTGCTCCTGACCTCACGTGATGAGACTGTACATGTAATGCGCACACGGACAGCGCTGCGGTGCACAGCACATGCGTCCAGAAGACACAATACTTTCTACACTTGTGGGATGAAGGTGATAAAAAACCCAGCTCGTACAGGACAATCTGGTAGCCTCCTATTACCACTAGAAAGCCAATGGTGACAATGTGCACAATGCAGATCAGTACCTTTCCTCAAAAGAATATAGCGCACATTCCCCTTCATACTAAGTGTATGGTAATACTGATATATAAGTAGAAAGCAGCTACCTTTCCCTTCAGCGATTTCTTCCTCAGTATTCGCCCCCAGCATGTTAGCAGCAAGATTATTCACCATGCTAAGAATGGCATCTGAAGAGAACGCAGGAACACAAGCAGACATTACTTCACTCGTATACATGCAGGCGGTATGGAGACAAAACGTGTTACAGGCGGGAAATCTGCTGCAAGTGACAAACGTTCACTCATCGCTTGCATTACATATAAAGCCTAGGCCTAGGGAATATCTGTCTGGTCCTTTACTCCAAATCATCATCTTCCCACGACTAGAAGAAAATAAATGCATCTACAGTCATATGAAAAAGTTTGGGCACCCCTATTAATCTTAAGCTTAATGTTTTATAAAAATTGGTGTTTTTGCAACAGCTATTTCAGTTTGATATATGTAATAACTGTTGGACACAGTAATGTTTCTGCCTTGAAATGAGGTTCATTGTACTAACAGAAAATGTGCAATCTGCATTCAAACAAAATTTGACAGGTGCATAAGTATGGGCACCTCACCAGAAAAGTGACATTAATAGTTAGTAGATCCTCCTTTTGCAAAAATAACAGCCTCTAGTCGCTTCCTGCAGCTTTTAATGAGTTCCTGGATCCTGGATGAAGGTATTTTTGACCATTCCTCTTTACAAAACAATTCCAGTTCAGTTAAGTTTGATGGTCGCCGAGCATGGACAGCCCTCTTCAAATGATCCCACAGATATTCAATGATATTCAGGTCTGGGGACTGGGATGGCCATTCCAGAACATTGTAATTGTTCCTCTGCATGAATGCCTGAGTAGATTTGGAGCGGTGTTTTGGATCATTGTCTTGCTGAAAGATCCATCCACTTTGTAACTTCATATTTATCACTGATTCTTGAACACTATTGTCAAGAATCTGCTGATACTGAGTGGAATCCATGCGTCCCTCAACTTTAACAAGATTCCCAGTGCCAGCATTGACCACACAGCCCCAAAGCATGATGGAACCTCCACCAAATTTTACTGTGGGTAGCAAGTGTTTTTCTTGGAATGCTGTGTTTTTTTGCCACCATGCATAACGCCTTTTTGTATGACCAAATAACTCAATCTTGATTTCATCAGTCCACAGGACCTTCTTCCAAAAAGAAATTGGCTTCTCCAAATGTGCTTTTGCATACCTCAGCCAACTCTGTTTGTGGCGTGCTTGCAGAAACGGCTTCTTTCGCATCACTCTCCCATACAGCTTCTCCTTGTGCAAAGTGCCTTGTATAGTTGACCGATGCACAGTGACACCATCTGCAGCAAGTTGATGCTGCAGCTCTCTGGAGGTGGTCTGAGGATTGTCCTTGACTGATCTCACCATTCTTCTTCTCTGCCTTTCTGATGTTTTTCTTGGCCTGCCACTTCTGGCCTTAACAAGAACTGTCCCTGTGTTCTTCCATTTCCTTACTATGTTCCTCACAGTGGAAACTGACAGGTTAAATCTCTGAGACAGCTTTTTGTATGCTTCCCCTGAACAACTATGTTGAATAATCTTTGTTTTCAGATCATTTGACAGTTGTTTTGAGGAGCACATGATGCCACTCTTCAGAGGAGATTCAAACAGGAGAACAACTTGCAAGTGGCCACTTTAAGTAGCTTTTCTCATGATTGCATACACCTGGCTATAAAGTTCAAAGCTCCATGAGGTTACAAAACAAAAAAAAGTGCTTTAGTAAGTCAGTAAAAAGTAGGTAGGAGTATTTAAAACAAGAAAATGATAAGGGTGCCTATACTTATGCACCTTTCAAATTTTGTTTGAATGCAGATTGCACATTTTCTGTTAGTACAATAAACCTCATTTCAAGGCAGAAACATTACTGTGTCCAACAGTTATTACATATATCAAACTGAAATAGCTGTTGCAAAAACACCAATTTTTATAAAACATTAAGCTTAAGATTAATAGGGGTGCCCAAACTTTTTCATATGACTGTATGTAGGGGCAGCGAAGGGTGGGCAAAACAAAGGAGTAAAGCTGGAGCCATTCAAGTTCATGTAGCTAGACTCCATCTCTGGGGTAGATTATGGGGGTCATAAAATGGAATGATGCTTGCAGGGCAAATACAAAAACACATGAGCAATTTTTGGGTCTCAAACCGAATATAATGGAGAGAGCGGAGCAAGTACAGCCACCTATGCATTTCTGGTGGCACAAGATGGGGATCCGGTCAGAGATAGGTGCAGATCTTAGCTGTAGGAATCACGCATGGATCTGTCCATAGATGCAGAGACAGGAATACCACTTTAATAACTGTATACATGAAAAGTTGTATGACTTTCCAATACACTAGGTTTCACTTCCTCGTCGTCTTCAATATATCCATTTGCTGGCAGCGAGTAGGAACACTGGCTGTCATTCAGAGCCTGCAATAGCCATCAATGCCCTGTAACCTTTAAGGGCACCATCACCATGATTATAACGGCCAACCAGCAGGCACCAGGTTATGGAGCAGAGCAGATTGATACACTGAATATTTAGTCTCAAAACTATATATATCCTGGGATTTAATCATTAAAGGGGTTTTCACACGAACGAAAGTTCATTTTAATCAATAGATCTTGGAATAATAATAATTTCCACAATTGGATGTGTTTAAATAAAATGTTCCTGAGCTGAGAATCTTATAAATGTGCCCCTGCTGTGCAGTTTGTAATGGCTGTGTCTGACCTTGTACAGAACACGGTCTGATCATACCACAGCTCCTGGGCAGGGAAGGTTTCAAAAAGAGTATACATTTTATTTAAACACATCCAATTGTGGAACTTATTATTATTCCAAGATCTAATGATTAAAATGAACTTCTGTTTGTGGGACAACTCCTTTAATCCATTGCACTTCCTGTGATGTTGGGTCCAGTGGGCAGTCCAATCAGTGATTGACAGCTTCCTTTGTACAAGTGTGACTACAGAGAGCTGTCAGTCACTGATCGGACCGCCCACTGGACCCAAAACCCCACAAAGAGCAGAGGATTAGCATACGTCATGGTGCCTGCAGAGTGGACTGCTTTTTCACGAGGACAGGTTCTTTTTAAACATACGAGTATCAGCTTCGCCATAGACCCCGGTACTTTACTACGATGTACGGGTGGAGTCCAGGCGGAGAACTATAACGGCTTAATTCATCTGTACCCGCTGCTCAGCTGAGCTTAGGACTAGGTGCGGGTACAGGTTTGTTGCCTCCAATTCGCTGACAGCAAATACCAATCTTGAAAGTGGAGTAAAAAAAAAAGAAGAAAAAGCTTTATATATTGACTATGCTTCAGTTACATAAACCTGGAAAATCTTTAATGGGTTTCATATGTGGATGGAGCCGAGCTGCAATACCAGACTCAGTCTATACATACAAGAGGCGCTGTTTCTTGAAGATATCCTAGATACCAAGAGATGTCAGCGAGTAAAATAGGTAATCAGATGACATTCAGCAGCTAAGCTCGCAGCGACAATCCAAGAGCCCAATATGCAGGACAGAAGCCACTGCCCGTCTCCCCTTTTATATGGTCATGGATTCTAGATCTGGCCGCCTGGGGAACACAATGCATTTCCCTGGGCATGAGGCGGTTCACATAGAATCACACTGCATTTTTTACGTAGCACGCTCACAGCGATGTCAATCATTGTCAGTGCTGCTTGACTCTTGAAGAGTGACAATGACTTTATGCAGAGAAAATCTGCTCCAAATTAATACTAACCTGTTATAGCTACAGACAACCAAACAGTCCTGACAATGAGCAGCAGCCAAGACCGGATTAGCAGTGCTTCTTATGGCAGCACACAAAGCCTGATCATGGATAGCGGAATTAAAGGGGTATAGGGAGCTACATAATAAATCACTGTAACAGTAATAATTGCTAGATCATTGAGGGTCCCACTGATCGCTTGAATGGGAGAGTTTTGTCCCTGGGTCTTCCCTGGCTACATCCAGGAGGAGCGAGTCGAGCAGTGGGTCATGCGTGTGACAGATGGAAAACGGAGAGCCACAAAGTGGGAAGGACCCATAACATACAAGAGCTGGATTCTGGCTGCTTGTTATGGGCGATTGTTTTATTTTTAACTAGAATATATAGATCATTTAATTGATAATATTTATCAGTAAGGCAAGCTAGTCATGGATATTTCCTCCAGTTCTGAGAATAATCACTTTGTTTCAGAGATCTGGCTGCCGTATCCCTTTGGCATTCTGTGCAAAAAAAGCGGAGACCACCCTATGGAAGGAGGAGAACATCTGAAATAAGAGGCAATTTTAGGGCAGCCCTGTCACAGTGGAATTACCCCCCTGCTCCCTACAGAGACGCAGCAGTGCTGTGGACAGACCGGATCGTCCCCTCATGTTGTGGAACGCGTCACTCACTTGTAGCAGAGCCGAGCAAATTCTTTGATGGTTTGTCATCTCTTGTGATGTGATCCAGCGGATAGTCTGAAAGTCAAAGTGAGAGAATTACATACATATTTTTGTCGTTGCGTGTGATTGCAGAGATACTGGATCGCAACTAAAGGAAAGAAGCAGTAAATTTAATCTCTCCTGGATGTGATACAGGAAGAGTCAAAACTTTCTTTAATATGTTATTGGTGAGCTCGGCTGAGGGGAAAGGGAGACCTATGGTGGGATAAACTGCTAACATTCACTTCTGATCATTTTATTAGGACCCGTAAAATTCTGATTAAAATTAAAGCAGTTTGTCTGCCACCGCGCTCCCACCTCTAAGACGGACACAGAAAAACTCATCAATTGTGAAGAATATGTAGGATGACAACAAATATATTTCTGAGAAATGAAACTACCTTCATCTTCATCATAAATATCTGGGCGTTCTGAGTGATACTGAGAGTCCACTTCTTCATACTCCTCCACCATGCTGGTGCCGAAAACCCTGAGAGACAAAGGGGCCGACACATTAATTTTTTGTATTTGATCCTAAGCAAAGAACATACAACCCTGCATATAATATACACATTATACAGATGTGCGATGGCTTAAAAGGGAACCTGCCATGTCCAGAAATGCCATTTAAAACGCCTTAATGGAAGTGCGGCCATACAAATTAAATGAATTTATATATTCCCTGATCACAACACAAATGCAAAGTGAACCTTCCTTACCTGTAGTACCAAATACAGCATTAAAGAGGAAAGTACACTTAATTTTTCATGCTGACCTGGACACACAATGTAATAGTGGCTGTAGAGCAGAATAATTTTTTTATATATACATACATATATACACACACTTTTTTTAAAATTGTACTTAAAATCGCTATCAAAGTGTTTGGCACCTAATGAGTTAACACACTTGGACTTAACAAAAGTTATCAGTTTTCATTGGGGGCGTGTGCTCTTCCCTGTATAATGATGACCAATCATAAGCAGGCAGCAACAGAGCAGAAAAAGAACACACCCCCACCTTAGCTTAAAGCTACAGAGGCAAAATAAAAAAAAACATTTTAATCCACTTTGCAGCCACTGTTGCATTGTTTATGTTGAACTGGACACACTCTTTAAAATATTACATTTCATACAACCACCCCTTACATAACCGTTTAGAAAAAAAAATCTACCAAATCAGCAATTTATTCAACTATAGCAATAGAAATTAAAAGTGTTCTGTTCTAGTCTAAAAGTAATATTCTCATCTTCACAGATGGTTGAATAATCCAGGCAAAAAAACAAGTATAATCCCCTGCACTCCTCTTTTATGGTTTATTTCTTGTTGCCAAGAGGAATGGCCACCACTGCTGTATAGCGGTGGTGGCCAAACATGTGCAGCACTTACAGGCTCTTCCCTGTTGAGCTTTTAGTGCTGCTTTGAGGCTGGAGCACACTATTAGCTCCAAATCCTAGTCTGGTTTAGCCCTACTGCACTTCTGATGCTGCCTCATTCACTGCTTGCCTCAGCAGCATAACAATGGTCTGAACTGTCACAAGCAGGAGCACAACACCTCCAGCAAGCAGAAGACAGGAAGCTACAGGGCAGTACTGATTAACCTTGGACAACCACTAAACTCCAATTTCCAGCTGACCTTGTTAAACCGAAGGACTGCTTTAGAATCCCACGTCATGAAATACAATTTACACAGCACAGATTGTCCTTCCATTTCTCCAACTTTCCGAATGTCATTATTATAACGTTTTACAGAAATATCCTTGGAATTTCACATTACCTTATAAGACTTAAAGGGCAAAAATGTTCGGATCCAAAATGTGATATGAGCTCCACCTAAAACAGTACAAAAAGTCACATCAACCCATAGGCTTAACACAAGGTGTGGACGATCAGTGCGCTGAATTAAATGGCACCTAGAAACAGATTTGGATGGGCTCTAGTGATCAGACATTGCATATTTGGCCATGCATTCACCCGATGTGCACACAACATTCAGACGACGTTGCTAACCTTTATGTACTTGATGAACATCTGACGCAACAAGGAACGCAGAAAAGAGAAAGAAAAACAAGAGTCAGTACAGAAACACAGTACATGCCACAAGCCATATCATCTAAGGGTCAGCATATAAATGAGGACCACGAAAAGAACATGCGAGAGGAAATAAAGTTGTAGGATTTTATAGATCACTCTACACACAATGGTGAGAATTTAATGTAAAAAAGAAGTGGTTCTTTAAATGGTTAATTGTAAGGAACCAGAAGCTCCCATGTGGCCTGTTAGAAGAGGGGGGAAAACCACCTCCACTATCGTACATCTTACAATACTACACACACTTTGGGCTTTAAAGGCAACCAGTCAGCAGCTTTTTGCTACCTCGTCTGAGATCACCACAACATCGGGGTAGTGAGCCCGATTCCAGCGATGTGTCACTTAGTATATTGGGTGATCCAGTTGTGAGAGTTTTTAGATGTAGCAGAGCTGGAGCTTGTAACAACTCCTACTAATCTGATATGGATTAACCCTTGAAATGTTCATCAACATTTCCAGGCTGGCAAACCCCTTTAAGCCCAGTCAGAATATAGGTGACCATGTCATGATGATAGTTCATCAATAGAAGATCGGTTGAGGGAAGATACCCCCAACCGATCAGTTTTTACAAGCTCCGGCTGGACATAGATGCATGGAACTGCGCTGCACAGCGACAATAAAAGTGTAGTGTCTGCTATGGGTACCCCGATTCACCTCCTATTAAAAAAAAAAAGGAAAAGGAACTGATCTGCAGTACCCCGGGAGCGGCCACTACACACTGAATGGAGATGAGCTGTGCAGTTCTGTTGCGTGTGATAACATCCAGGCGCAGCTGAGGCTTGCAAAACCTGATCGGTGGGGTGCCGGGTGTGGGACTCCTACTTATTCGATATTGATGATCTATCCTATGGATGAGTGATTAATATATCCTGACTGAAAAGCCCATTTAGTAAAATGAATGATGACTAAATTCACCTTCCTATGGGGAGGGTTAATAGGGCATTTAATAATCTTAGAAACCGCGCCTCGTTAGCAGGATCCACATCCTATTGATCTTATTCATAAGTAAATGTTAGTAGAGCTGATTACAATGCGTCCTGTAATCACACACACAATTGTGGGATTATAAAAGTCCCATATGGTTTATCAGACAACGGTTCTCAGGGGAGGAGACCTTTAACCCTATGTACAGTGGGTTCATACTGCCTTTTTGTTTTCTTAACATGCTGCACTTTGGAGCCAATATCAGCAATACAAGGCTTTATTTCAAAAGGAAAACATGACAAGCTACAAACAGATGATGTGGAGTCCCTTTGTACGATAATGGGTTTTTTAAATCACTGGTGATTTCTCCATAACCACACCATGCACAATGTATAAAATAAAAATGGGAATAGAAAAAGCCACAAAAATTACCATGAGGCTATGTTCACACACGTGGAGTTTTGTTGCGTATTTTGCAGCAGATTTTTATGCAAATTTTCAGCTGCGTCTGGCAGTACCAGCAAAGTCTATAAGAAACCAGAATTCTCTGTTCACACATGTTGCTTTTTGTTTGCTGCGTATTTTCTGCCTTGCTTGCGTATTTGGAAAATAGAGCATGTCACTTCTTTCAGCGGTTTTTCACCCATAGGAAGTAATGGGTGGTGAAAAAAACACTGCAAATACGCACCAAAAAACGCAACTTTAATGTACATGCCTAAAGAGAGAAAGAAGGACAGGGAAAAAACGCTGCAAAAAAACTGCTTTTTTGACGCAGCTGTTTTGCTGCCAGAGAAAAGTTGTCAGCAGATTTAGCCGCAGAAAAAAGACGGGTTTTGGTAAGAACTTACCTGTAAAATCCTTTTCAGCGAAGGAAGGAAGGGAGACACAGACATTACTAGTGGGTAGGCGGAGCCCACACAGGATAGAACACCTCAGATTACAAAAAAGTATTGACCGGCCCCTCCAGCTTGGGCTCCTCCTACTCCAGCTCTCCAGTCCGTACACAAGCTAAGGAAGAGCAATTAACACCAGCGGAGCAACACAACCCCTTCTGAAAAACTTAGAAAAAAGCAAGAAGACAGGTTATGCATATAACAGAAAAAAACACACAGTCCCAGGGACTACTCACTGGACCTGACCACTGCGATGAGCTGGCAATGCTGGAACAGAGCCTTAGCGCGCCGACCCCAGCCCAGATAACCGCCATCAGAGAAGGGTCACGCCGCATCTGAAAACACAACACACTTCTGCCATGGGAAGGAGCTGTGCCTCCCTTCCTTCCTTCGCTGAAAAGGATTTTACAGGTAAGTTCTTACCAAAATCCGTCTTTCAGCAGCAGAATGGAAGGAAGGGAGACACAGACATTACTAGTGGGACGTCCCAAAGCAGTCCAGAAATTAAGGGTGGGAAAAAACAACAAAGGCAGATTCCCAACAACTTAGATAAATGCGCAACCAGCGCTAAACACAAGTTAAAGAGATAAACTACAGCCGCCTGCAGGACCCTACGTCCTAAGGCCGCATCAGCGGAAGCACTGACGTCCACCTTATAAAACTTTGTAAAAGTGTGGACGGAGCGCCAGGTAGCCGCCCGGCAGAGTTGAGCTGCCGAGGCCCCTTGATGAAAAGCCCACGATGAACCCACAGCTCTCGTGGAGTGAGCTCGAATCTTAATTGGGCAAGGCTCGCCCTTAAAATCGGTAAGCTTCTAAAATGGCCGACCGAATCCATCGAGCTATAGTGTCCTTGGAAGCTCGTTGACCACGACGACGACCTGCTGGAATCACAAAAAGTGAGTCCGCCTTCCGAAAACCTTGAGTAATAGACAAATAGAACTTTAACGCCCGCACCAAATCCAAAGTGTGCAAGGCCCGTTCCTTCGCATTCCTCGGCTCTGGACAGAGCGAGGGCAACACAATATCCTGGTTAACATGAAATTGTGACACCACCTTAGGTAGAAAGTCGCCCCGTGTGCGAAGCACTACACGATCCGGGTGAAACTCCAGAAAAGGAGGCGAGCAAGAAAGAGCCGCCAACTCAGAAACCCTTCTCAAAGAGGTGACCGCCACCAGGAAGGCAACCTTCCAGGAAAGCAATGAAAGGCTAACAGAGTCCATAGGCTCAAAAGGCCCATGTTGAAGAGCCTCCAAGACGAGATTGAGCCGCCAAGGAGTCACAAGTGCCTTCCGCGGCGGAAATTGACGGATTACCCCGCGAAAAAAGGAACGTACGTCCCTACGCGAGGCGATAGCCTTCCGAAACAGCAAGGATAGAGCGGAAACCTGACCCTTCAGGGTGCTAACTGCCAAACCCTTGTCCAGCCCATACTGCAAAAAGGCCAACAAATTGGGAATGGAAAAAATCCTCGGGTTCCTTGAAGAACCGGAACACCACGAGAAGAAGGCTTCCCAAGTCTTGTGATAAATCCTAGTGGTAGCAGGACCTCTGGCCGCTCGCAGAGTGGCAATGACTTCGGCTGAAAATCCTTGACGGGTCAAGATTTCGGTCTCAAGAGCCACGCCGTCAAACGCAGAGACTTCAGGTCCGGATGACGAATGGGCCCCTGGGTTAACAGGTCCGGGCGAAGTGGAAGTGGAGGCACTGCCAGTAGCGACACCAGCGTTGAGAACCACGTCCTCCTTGGCCAATCTGGGGCCACCAACATAGCCGAAACTCTCTCCAGTTTGATCCGACGCAACACCAGAGGAAGTAAGGATATCGGCGGAAACACATAGATCAGCTCGAATTGGTCCCACGGAGCCACTAAAGCATCCACCGCCACAGCCTCCGGGTCCTTGTACCTGGACATGAACGTCGGTAACCTGGCGTTGAACCTGGATGCCATCAAATCCACTTGGGGAGTTCCCCAACGGGAGCACAGTAGTGCAAAAACTTCCGGATGAAGACTCCATTCTCCGGGATCCACCTTCTCGCGACTGAGGAAGTCCGCCGTGATATTCTGGACTCCTGGGATGTGAATCGCGGAGATGGCTGGAACCCTGGCTTCGGCCCATACCATGATCCGAGAGACCTCCATCATGAGCCTGGAGCTCCTCGTCCCACCTTGATGGTTGATATACGCGGCCGCCGTCGCGTTGTCTGTCTGTCTGCACTCGGACTGGCAGACCGCTTAAAGGGACCGTCCAGTGTTGGAGGCAAAGGAAAATCGCCCTCAACTCCAGGAGGTTGATCGGCAGGACAGACTCTTCTGACGACCATACTCCCTGAACCCAGAGATCGTTCCAGACCCCCCCCAGCCCGTCAGACTGGCATCGGTGGTTATGACCGACCACCGCAGAAGGAGGAAGGACTTCCCCTGGGATAACGCTTCTGGATGTAACCACCATCCTAGAGACTCTCGCACCCTGTGGGAGATTAGGACACTGCGATCCAGCGAAGCCTGCGATCGATCCCAACGGGTCAGAATGAGCATTTGGAGACCCCTGGAATGAAATTGAGCAAACGGGACCGCTTCCATTGACGCCACCATCAGACCCAGAAGGCGCATACACCTTCGAAGGGACATTGCTGTCGAAGACTTCATAACCTGTACATGTTGACGAAGACTTGCTTGCTTGTCCGGAGGTAAGGACACCACTGCCCGTACCGTGTCGAAGTGCATCCCTAAAAACAGGATTGACTGCGACGGTTCCAGAGATGACTTCTTCCAATTGACTAGCCATCCGAAGTCCTCCAGGAGCTGAAGGGATAGATTGCGAGCCCTCACCGCCTCCTCCTCTGTGGACGCCACAATCAAAAGGTCGTCTAGATAGGGAAGAATTGTCACCCCCTGCCTTCGAAGGATCGCCATGAGAGGCGCCAGAATTTTTGTAAAAACTCTGGGCGCTGATGCCAACCCGAATGGCAGGGCCACAAACTGGTAATGGTCCTGACCTATGGCAAAACGTAGGAAGCGCTGGTGAGCCCTTCCGATGGGAATATGCAAATAAGCGTCGCGAATGTCGATTGACACTAAAAAATTGTTCTGCGACAGAGCCGCCACAACTGGGCGAAGCAACTCCATGCGGAATTTCCGGGTCCGGACATGCAGATTCAATTTTTTGAGATCCAGAATGGGGCGAAATTTGTCCTCCTTTTTGGGGACCACAAAGAGGTTGGAGTAAAACCCCCTTCCCCAATCCTCCGGCGGAACCGGCACCACCACACCATTCTGCAGAAGGGAATCGACCTCCCGCCGTAGAGCGGTAGCTAGCTCGGACTCTGACGGAATGCGAGATTGGCAAAATCTGTCCGGGGATCGAGAAAGAAACTCTATGAAATAGCCTGCCGACACAATCCGCGTCACCCAGGCGTCTGAAACGTGGGACGCCCAAGTCGACTCGAACTGGAGCAGGCGACCCCCCACTCGAGGACCCTCGAGTGAAACCCTGGCGTCAGTCCGCCTTAGCGGGCTTTTTGTCAGCTTCCCGTTTGTCTTGACGGAAGTTCTGTTTCCAGGGAGTGCGGGATTTCTGAGAGATCTTTTTTCCCGAAAACGAGGGACGACCCGATCCCCAAGAGGGCTGACCGAACCGTCCCCTGGGCCGAAAGGGCCGCCGACTACTACCGGCACTAGACTTGCCAGACGCAGAAGCCACAGCTCTACGCTGCGGTAAAGCAGTTTCTTTTGCCTTGGCCTTCGCAATCAGTTCCGTGAGGTCAGACCCAAACAGCTGACCACCCTTGTAAGCTAAACACAGCAAACCTTGCTTGGAAACCGCGTCTCCGGTCCACTGCTTAAGCCACAGTGCTCTTCTGACTGTGACAGCCGAGGATTGCGCCCTGGACAGCAGTGACGTAGTATCCAGAACTGCATCTCTGCCATATCGCGCTGCCTCTTCCAACAACTTGAAAAGCCCTTCTACCTCGGATAGCGGGGATCCATCTTGCCACGCCATCCGTAGGCGGTCCAACCATCTCAGGGAAGCTTCACCAGCACACATGGCTCCTAAAGCCGCTCTGAATCCATGACCCGCGGCCTCGTAGATGGATTTAGCCGCCATCTCCGTTTTTCTGTCCAGCGGATCCTGCAGACTCGCCTTCCCTTTAACAGGAAGTAATGAAGATTTGCTAAGCTGGGATAAAGGGACATCCACTTCAGGAGAAGGAATCCAATTAGCAATCGACTCCGTAGAACACGGATACAGTGCCTCAAAAAACCGTGTCCCCTGAAAACGCTTATCTGGACACAGGCGTTCCTTCTCCACCGCCCCATCAAGTTCATCCAGAGATGGTAACGTTGACCGCGACCTATGCGACTCCTGAAAAAGCCGGGCCGACTTACCAGGGCGTCTAGCTACCTCCTCCGGTAACTGTAACACCCAATGACCTAGAAGGTCAGACAGGCTATCAATAGAACGAGTGAGAGCCTCCATTTTAACATCACTGAGTCCCCCGACCTGCGCTGCACTTGACGCCGTCGAGGACTCCTGCGAGTCAGATACGCGAGACTGATCCTGTAGCGGACCTGGGAGACGGACCGCGCCTCCTGGACCCTGATCTGACATGCCCTCACACAGAATATAGCAGGCTTAAGCCTGTCAGTAACTAGGACAGTGTGGCTTCTAAAAGGAAAGAAACGAACGCTGAAGGGTTAAGGCTCTTACAGGGAGAGCTACCCCAGCTGTCCCCCAATTAAGGGTTAACCGCCTACCAGGGGGTTAATGCAGCAGACTCCCCACAACCTCTGCTAAATGAAAGAGGTGTGCGAGTCCCAGACAAAAAAACCTCTATATGAGGTAGCAGCTGCAGGGCAGCGCAGTCTGCCACCTAATTGTGCCGCAGAAAGGTGCCCTGCGCTGTGGGGGTGAGGAGGTTAAGCTTCTGCCCTGACAGGTAGAAGCGACTCACCCAGCTGGCCGCGGTGCAGCGTTCCTTCGGTTCTGACGGGAGGAGAGGAGAGTGAGGAGCAGGAGGAGGCCGTCAGAAATGGCCGCCGCGCAGTGAAGAGAGAAGCCGGAAGGGGAGGGACAGGAGAAAGCGCGCGCTCAGAGCGCTACCTGCCCGCGAAAAGATCGGGAAGGCGCGAAGCCACGCCCCCCGCCTGCATTCAAAAAGGCGCGCGACTCCTCCGCTCCTGCCACGCTTCACATGTCCTGCAGGGATCCACCTGCGGACGAAAAACACACAGTCACCAACGGTACAGCGGCCGCCGCAGCAGCCGCTGAAGCACTCAAACACATTTACAAATGCTGAGTACTCACCCAGCTGAGCGCCACAGGGACCCCCAGGGATTTGTGGCGCTGTGGCCCTTAGCTTCCCCCCAGGACGGAGCGCGCAGGGACCCCAATGGCGCGGTTTGCGTCTCCTCCGGGAAGCGTCCCTCATCCCCCGGGGCCGGCAGGGTTCTGCAGGGACCACCATAAAGGGTATGCAGATCCGCCAGGGGAGTGGTGGGGGTCCAGCAGCGCTGAGACCCCTGAGACCTCTAGACCACGGGGGGTCCAAGTCTCTGTCCGATAAAAATAAAAATTTTTTCTGAGGAGCTGCTCCAGCAGCGACTATCCTCTGCGACCTCAAATTTTAGACTGGAGAGCTGGAGTAGGAGGAGCCCAAGCTGGAGGGGCCGGTCAACACTTTTTTGTAATCTGAGGTGTTCTATCCTGTGTGGGCTCCGCCTACCCACTAGTAATGCCCGTGTCTCCCTTCCTTCCATTCTGCTGCTGAAAAAACACGTGTGAGAACATAGCCTGACTGTAAAAACTCTTTACAAATACAAACCATAGAAAAAAAAAATTATATATATACACACTAAACGATAAAATGTATTATGTGCAATAAAATTGAGAGTTCCCCTTTGACTTCCATACACTCTGATCTAAATAGAAGGGTTGTCAACTTTAGTGTTGTCCTTCTAATGGGAGTCACAAACAAAATCCCACAATTGAGGCATCATTTGTATTGTTGATACTAGGTTCCCTTTAAGGCTGGGGGTTACAGAGATCGTGCCAAATCATTTTCAGATGCGGAACTTTTTTTCCCCCCTGTTGATGGCGCCATCTGCGGTTTAACTGCAAGTCTTCAGAGGGGCGATCATGTATTATAAACAACATCTTCAGACAATTCTAGACATAGAAAATAAGCTGCACAAAGCTTTCCCAATATTAGCCGACGGTGGGGTTTACGCCACATAATAAAAGGTCAGTTTTGGAATAAATTGGGAGTTGCAAATTAAGACATTTTCGCGTTTAAGAAAAACCACAAAATACTACAACTTTATCAGCTTAGAGTAAAGTGTTAGACAGAAAATACCAGAAGAAACCGCTTATGGAAAAGTTGATTTCTAGCAGGCAGATAAGAATTCATTTAATTCCACATTGAACGACCTACATAGATCAAAAGAGGAGCATAGAAAAAGCTAATAAAAGACAGTCACGTATCTGCTGAATCACATTGTATATCAAAAACAGGTAACATACGGGAGTGTTTGGTTGGGGGATAAATGATAGATTTATGTAACTACGTTTTTTTTCTGGGCAGGAAGAGAATGTGATACATCTGCTTTATGCCTCTAGGTAAGGAGTGAAGGTATGCCGCAGATGATTAAAGTGATGAAACGTCGTCGATAGTCCTGCCGCACAATAAATTCCTGGTTCTGCACACAGGCATTTCAGTTGTAAAAGATTAAACAATCGTTTCTCATCTGATAGCATATACCACATTTCCCCAATAAGGACATCGGCAGACTATGATGAGATATGACAAATGTCTGACAGCTGGGATCACCACTGATCGTGAGCATGGAGCCTTCACTCTCCGGATCAGATGAAGCCCCAGATATCTGCACTAGTGAGAAAACCTCTTGAATGAAGACCTCCTGTACATCAAGGCCAGATGCATGTGTTTTCATGCGTCTACATCTCTGCAGTCTTTTTGCATAAGATTAGGCTCATTACCCAGAAGCAGCCCCGGAGGTACAGAGGGAGCTTCAGCAACTCCTTGGAGACTAATCAAATATTCAACTGGAAGCCAATAGCAAATCCCAGGACACTTGGTGCGGCATAGTAGCAATCAGGCACTTTTTATGTACATAGCACTAGGTTCAGTAATATTTATTATCTTTTAAAATGGGTAATCTTAGGTCTGCTCGTCAGGAGGGCACAGCTCCACTGCCTCCCAGCTTTCTGCTTCCCGGGGGGCAGTGCATTCCTGAAGACTGATAGTTTGGGACCAAGGAATGGTGGCTAAGCCGCTGGCCCAAACTGCGTGATACCCCACATTGTTAGCAGACAAAGTTTACAGGGGTTGTCTGGTCTTAAACTACAAGTCTGCAGACTTGTGATTACTCATATTGTGAGGATCTCCAGTGCTGGGAGCGGGCGGTCATTTGACCGGAAATAAGTGATTTGCATACTTTGGGCCACATTCCGACTAGACGTGTTCGGTCTCGCTCAATACGCTTGTATTGAATTGAGCGAGGCTGTGCCCAGCTAGTCGGCACATGACTGTATGTAAGCAAATCACAAACTTGTGATCACGCGCCTGCAACTACTGGCCGCGGAGAATACTCAAAAGCATAGTGCGTGAAATGTGAGGATTCACAAGTCTGCAGTCACAGAGTTGGCATAGAGTGACTGCAGACTTGTACCTCAAGACCAGACAAACATTTTAACCTCTGCAGCAAAGAAGAGCAGGAGCAGTGTCGCCAGCCAGATCCCATGATCCAACCAGCTTCAGAGCAGTGACTGCAAGCTCTCATTGCCTAGGAGACCGGTCACCACTGATAGAGGTGGTTGGTAACAAACAACAATGAGTACGCTATGAAATTAAAAATCCCTCCGTCTTGAAAATGTAGGGGATTTTTAATAAAAAGGTAAATTGTAAAGATGCTTTAGCAATTTGAATTAAACATGAGACAACCCCTTTAACATCAATATCTGCCTCATCATGTAAAATCTCACTGCTTCTACTTGGGAACAAAGAGCACTTTAGCGTATATCACCTACTGCAACTATTTACTGCCCCACTGCATGAAAAATAAAAAAATGGCTTCAATAAACATCTTACCGTTTTGAGCCAGCAGCCCTCCTGCAGACCTGTGTGTCTCCATTTTTAAAGTCAGATCCTGCAGTCGCTCTGCAATCTGTTCTTTTTGCTCAATAAGAAGACAGATGGACAGTTTGGCTGTAGGATCAGACTACACAATAGTGTACCTGTGTACTAAGGGGCTTCAATTTTTATTTTAGATTCATTAAAATGTAATAAAATCAGTTGCAAAGGTGAACGTAGCATTTAGGCGAGGTAGTGACAAAGCTCCACAATGATTAATCATGGAAAGGTAAAATGTATTGTTAAGAATTTCCGCCAGTCTCAGATTATTTCCTCCTAGACTGCATTATACGTGACTAATCAGCATTCATAAATCAATCAACCTCAACCAGAGGCAGTTAGAAGAAGGTCCCCAAGCATCACATACTTACTAAAGGTTTTTGGCAAAGAATACACAATCAAACTTTCTAGCTTGGATTGGACCTTCTGCCCGGACTAAGAGCCATGGCCCCGATTCATCAAGACCAGCATGATCCGCACAGGTCTTACCGAGGGCGGCGTGCTGGAGATAGAAGCTCCCGATTCATTAACAGGAGCATGTCAGAATTCTGGCATAATCGTCTTAATGAATTAGGGCCCCTGTTTTTTTTTTTTTGTTTTTTTGTTTTTACAACCTTCCCATTACTCCAAGATGAATATCTTTCTACTATTGTGAAGCAAGCAAATCATATTACTCTGGGCTCTCACACAATGGAGATGACCACTGAAGGCGGAGGATGACGGATGGCCGTCTGCTGAATGACTGCTACGTACTTGCAGCCATGTAATCAATTTGATTGACAAAAGTTAATTTGGCTTTAAATTGTCCATTTTTAAGTATTTTCAGTATAATGCAAATATTTGTTGCATAATGGGTAAAAGGAAACCATATGAAGATAAAAAGAGGGATGAAAATGAAGAGCAGCATTACCTTGACATATTTTGCGTACATCTGCTCATCTAATGGAAAACTCTGGACGTTTCTTTCATCTCTTGCATGGAAAGTTCCCAATTTTACCCATTTATTAGTAGGATACCTAGACAATACAGAGGCCAAAAGCAAAAAATGTATTTAAAGTACTTTATTTTTATATTAAAAAGGAGCCCAAATATACAACAAACACACTTAGCAATAAAATGTTCATCTGGTAGTAATCTGGGCTCTCAGCTAGTCTCCGAAGCTTCTTGGAGGGGGAAGAGAAGAGAGGGGGAGGGGGAAGAGAAGAGAGGGGGAGGGGGAAGAGAAGAGAGGGGGAGGGGGAAGAGAAGAGAGGGGGAGGGGGAAGAGAAGAGAGGGGGAGGGGGAAGAGAAGAGAGGGGGAGGGGGAAGAGAAGAGAGGGGGAGGGGGAAGAGAAGAGAGGGGGAGGGGGAAGAGAAGAGAGGGGGAGGGGGAAGAGAAGAGAGGGGGAGGGGGAAGAGAAGAGAGGGGGAGGGGGAAGAGAAGAGAGGGGGAGGGGGAAGAGAAGAGAGGGGGAGGGGGAAGAGAAGAGAGGGGGAGGGGGAAGAGAAGAGAGGGGGAGGGGGAAGAGAAGAGAGGGGGAGGGGGAAGAGAAGAGAGGGGGAGGGGGAAGAGAAGAGAGGGGGAGGGGGAAGAGAAGAGAGGGGGAGGGGGAAGAGAAGAGAGGGGGAGGGGGAAGAGAAGAGAGGGGGAGGGGGAAGAGAAGAGAGGGGGAGGGGGAAGAGAAGAGAGGGGGAGGGGGAAGAGAAGAGAGGGGGAGGGGGAAGAGAAGAGAGGGGGAGGGGGAAGAGAAGAGAGGGGGAGGGGGAAGAGAAGAGAGGGGGAGGGGGAAGAGAAGAGAGGGGGAGGGGGAAGAGAAGAGAGGGGGAGGGGGAAGAGAAGAGAGGGGGAGGGGGAAGAGAAGAGAGGGGGAGGGGGAAGAGAAGAGAGGGGGAGGGGGAAGAGAAGAGAGGGGGAGGGGGAAGAGAAGAGAGGGGGAGGGGGAAGAGAAGAGAGGGGGAGGGGGAAGAGAAGAGAGGGGGAGGGGGAAGAGAAGAGAGGGGGAGGGGGAAGAGAAGAGAGGGGGAGGGGGAAGAGAAGAGAGGGGGAGGGGGAAGAGAAGAGAGGGGGAGGGGGAAGAGAAGAGAGGGGGAGGGGGAAGAGAAGAGAGGGGGAGGGGGAAGAGAAGAGAGGGGGAGGGGGAAGAGAAGAGAGGGGGAGGGGGAAGAGAAGAGAGGGGGAGGGGGAAGAGAAGAGAGGGGGAGGGGGAAGAGAAGAGAGGGGGAGGGGGAAGAGAAGAGAGGGGGAGGGGGAAGAGAAGAGAGGGGGAGGGGGAAGAGAAGAGAGGGGGAGGGGGAAGAGAAGAGAGGGGGAGGGGGAAGAGAAGAGAGGGGGAGGGGGAAGAGAAGAGAGGGGGAGGGGGAAGAGAAGAGAGGGGGAGGGGGAAGAGAAGAGAGGGGGAGGGGGAAGAGAAGAGAGGGGGAGGGGGAAGAGAAGAGAGGGGGAGGGGGAAGAGAAGAGAGGGGGAGGGGGAAGAGAAGAGAGGGGGAGGGGGAAGAGAAGAGAAGAGAGGGGGAGGGGAAGAGAAGAGAAGGGAGGGGAAGAGAAGAGAAGAGAAGAGAGGGGGAAGAGAAGAGAAGAGAAGAGAGGGGGAAGAGAAGAGAAGAGAGGGGGAAGAGAAGAGAAGAGAGGGGAAGAGAAGAGAAGAGAGGGGGAAGAGAAGAGAAGAGAGGGGGAAGAGAAGAGAAGAGAGGGGGAAGAGAAGAGAAGAGAGGGGGAAGAGAAGAGAAGAGAGGGGGAAGAGAAGAGAAGAGAAGAGAGGGGGAAGAGAAGAGAGGGGGAAGAGAAGAGAGGGGGAAGAGAAGAGAGGGGGAAGAGAAGAGAGGGGGAAGAGAAAAGAGCAGAAAAAAGAAAGAAAGATGTATCCCCTCTGTTTATCTCGCTCTATTTATATAGTCATGGAAAATCCCTGTAAGAAACAGCTAATAACCTGCATACTTCACACTATATTTTGTTCCCTTCCCCCATCCATGTTCCCTGTCTCTGCTTAGACAATACCAATACAGTATGATACTTTCTGCCAAATTTTTTTCTAACTTCCTTTGTGAAACATGATGTTCCGCCTGCAAGGACCAATTGTACAAGTGAAGCTTCTTCCTAAGGATCTTTTAAGTGCAAACACATCTTGACCTTCCCATAAACCCATCTATATCTATGAATAGATAAAATCTGAGTGGTGTACCGGTCACTGATGGAAACCAGAAAATCCCTTGGAGTAGAAGAGAAGAGCTCGTAATTTGCGATGTCAAGCTGCTTAACTTGTATGGGCTCACAGAGCTCGATAACCAACCTGAAAAGAAAGTTACATCGTTACACAGGTTGGAATAAAACACTGGTCCTTCAAGTTCAACCTTTCCTGATCAATTAGACATTACCCGTAGTGTTGAGCGATACCTTCCGATATCAGGAAATATCGGATCGGATTGGATTGGACCGATACCCAAAAAGTATCGGATATCGCCGATTCCGATACCGGAAACCAATGCAAGTCAGTGGGACACAAATATCGGAATGAAAATAAACCCTTTCTTTCCTTGTAGGTTAATTCTACATGAAGGAAAACAACTAACAATAATGTAGAATGTATTGGGGGAGGTGGTTGCCCAAATCGATGGGAACAGTGCTCACAGTGAAACATGAAAAGCCGGCAATTCAGCAGCGGCATACACCGGTACCCGACAATTTATAACAGAAAGAATAGAGCTTCACACATAGATTAGATAGAAACATGTCAGTCACATATATATGAAGTACAGTGACAGTGTTGCTTACTGTACTTGTCATTTAGTGTTAAAATAAAGGATTAAAAAAAAAATTGGCATGTGGATCCCCGTAATTTTAGTCTCTAGCGGAGGTTAAGCAGACGGCTGGGGCAGATGTTTGAAGCCTGGGAAGGGGGTAATACCCACGGAGCTTCCCAGGCTACTAATATCAGTCCCCAGCTGAATACCTAGCCTTTACTAGCTATTAAAATGGGGGACCCCCAAAAAAAATGACGTGGGGTCCCCCCTATTTTAATAGCTAGCAAAGGCTAGGCAGACAGCTGGGGGCTGATATTAATAGCCCAGGAACGGTGCCATGAATATTGGCCCCCTCCCAGGCTAGAAACACCAGCTGTCAGCCGCCCCAGAAATGGCGCATCCATAGGATGCGCCAATTCTGGCACTTAGCCTCGCTCTTCCCACTGCCCTGTAGCGGGGTTGATGTCCGCTTATAATGCCAGCTGACATCAACCCCAGGTTAGTAATGGAGAGGCGTCTATAAGACACCCCCATTACTAACCCCATAGTCAAAGTTAAAAAAAACCACAAACACCCAGAATAAAGCCCTTTAATTGAAATAAAGACACAATTCTTTAATGTTCTAAATTAAACTATACTTACCATCAAGCCCATTCCAGCTGAAGCCAACGATCTCCTGCAATAAAAGAAAAATAATAAAGCATCATCCTTACCTTCCCATGGTTCCCAGGACAGCTTCAGCTCTGCTACATCGAGATGACAGGCTGGACCGCAGCAGAACAATGCTATCCAGCCTGTCATCCCGCGGACACTGAGAAGCGCAGGCATGCTTGCGCTCCTCAGTGTCTGGCTGTGACGGCATCCAGATGAGCAGACAATGAACTCAGCTCACCTCATGCATATCACTGACAGCGTGGGAGAATTCTCCTGCGCATGCGGTGAGCGTGAGAGACTCGGCTCATCTGGATGCCGTCACAGCCTGACACTGAGGAGCGCAAGCATGCCTGCGCTTCTCAGTGTCCGCGGGATGACAGGCTGGATGGCAGCTTTCTGCTGCGGTCCAGCCTGTCATCTCGATGTAGCAGAGCTGAAGCTGTCGTGGGAACCATGGAAAGGTAAGGATGATGTTGCTTTATTATTTTTCTTTTATTGCAGGAGATCGTTGGCTTCAGCTGGAATGGCCGTGATGGTAAGTATGGTTTAATTTAGAACAATAAAGAATTGTGTGTTTATTTCAATTAAAGGACTTTTTTCTGGGTGTTTGTGTTTTTTTTAAATACTTTACTAGAAATTCATGGCGGTCATGTCTAATATTGGCGTGACCCCATGAATTTCAGGCTTAGGGCCAGCTGATAATGCCAAGATGGCCCTAACCCCTTTATTACCCAGTGAGCCACCGCACCAGGGCCCTGGATGAGTTGGGTACAGCGCCAGAAGATGGCGCTTCTATGAACGCGCCATTTTCCGGGGTGGCTGCGGACTGCAATTTGCAGCGGGGGTGGCCCAGAAAGCTTGGGTCTCCCTGCGCTGCGGATTCCAGCCCCCAGCTGCCTAGTTGTACCTGGCTGGACACAAAAATAGGGAGAAGCCCCATGTATTTTTTTTTTAAATTATTTCATGAAATTCATGAAATAATTAAGAAAAAAGGGCTTCCCCTATATTGTTGTGTCCGGCCAGGTACAAATAGGCAGCTGGTGGTTGGGGGCAGCCCGTTCCTGCCTGCTGTACCTGGCTGGACACAAATATAGTGCGAAGCCCCACGTCAATTTTTTTTTAATTATTTCATGAATTTCCTGAAATAATTAAAAAAAAAAATTGAGGTGGGGCTTCTCCCTATTTTTGTGTCCAGCCAGTTACAACTAGGCAGCTGGGGGATGGAATCTGCAGCGCAGGGAGGCCCAAGCTTTCTGGGCCCCCCCCCCTTCCCCGCTGAAAATTGCAGTCCGCAGCCACCACGGAAAATGGCGCGTTCATAGAAGTGCCATCTTCTGGCGCTGTACCCAACTCATCCAGGGCCCTGGTGCGGTGGCTCACTGGGTAATAAAGGGGTTAGGGCCAGCTTGGTATTATCGCTGGCCCTAAGCCTGAAATTCATGGGGTCACGCCAATATTAGACATGACCGCCATGAATTTCTAGTAAAGTATTTTAAAAAGACTGCATCTTTATTAACTCCTCAAGTGTCATTTAGTATTAAAATAAAGGATTTATTAAAAAAAAAATTGGCGTGGGATCCCCCATAATTTTAGTCTCTAGCGGAGGTTAGGCAGACGGCTGGGGCAGATGTTTGAAGCCTGGGAAGGGGGTAATACACACGGAGCTTCCCAGGCTACTAATATCAGCCCCCAGCTGAATACCTAGCCTTTACCAGCTATTAAAATGGGGGACCCCCCCAAAGAAATGACGTGGGGTCCCCCCTATTTTAATAGCTAGCAAAGGCTAGGCAGACAGCTGGGGGCTGATATTAATAGCCCAGGAAGGGTGCCATGAATATTGGCCCCCTCCCAGGCTAGAAACACCAGCCGTCAGCCGCCCCAGAAGTGGCGCATCCATAGGATGTGCCAATTCTGGCGCTTAGCCTCGCTCTTCCACGCTGCCCTGGTGCGGTGGCAGGGGGTAATAGTGGTGGGGTTCATGTCAGCGCCAGCTGCCATGAAGCCCAGGTTAGTAATGATGCCATGAAGCCCAGGTTAGTAATGATGGGCGTCTATAAGACACCCCCATTACTAACCTACAAAGTGTTAAAAAGAAAACACACACTACACCCAGAAAAAAATAATTTATTTGAAATAAAACACACCATTTTATTTAATTCTTCGTTTACTAAAAAAAAAATAGTTACCTGTCCACGTTCCTGCGCTGATCTCCCATGCACAGCTGTCACATCTGGAGATGGTGACAGCTGTGCATGGCTGCTGTAAGCTCACGCTGCCGGGAACACGTCCGCTCCCGGCAGCGTGAGCCCCTGACTGAGGTCACTGGAGTGCATTCAGTCAGCGCAGCTCCGGAGACCTCCTTTACGGCACTGCTGTACCGTGGGAATTTCTCACAGTACAGCAGGGCAGTAAAGGAGCTGACCGGAGCAGCGCTGCCTGAACTCCGGCGAACCCGCTTATGCAATGACGGGGCTGCTTTACGGCCCCATCATTCTAGCGGCGGCAGCGGTTCAGAGCGGTCACATTCTATGTGGCTGATCTAAACTGGAGATCATCGTGGGACACTCGTGGACTACTACGGAGGGGTAAGGATAAGGCTGTTGTTTATTATTTTACATTTTATTACAGGAGATCGATGGCTTCGTGGAATTAGGTGTCTAGGTGAGTATAGTTGTAGTTTTTTATTTTTTACTTTATTTTAGGGGCGATCGGCGGGGACAGGTAATGTATGAACTAATTTATTGTAGGTAACCACTGGACACCAATGACCTGTATTTAAAATTTATTGGGGACCAAAAAAAAACGTGTATAGGGGCAAGAATAGCACACGGGGCAGTTTAAATAGCAGGATCAGGCTGATGGGAACTACTGCTCCCATCGAGCTGATCCTGCTGGCACGAGTGGACCGGAGACAGACATAGGCCGATGGGAGTAGTAGTGTCACATCGGCCTATGTCTGCCTGCACGCACACAACCGCAGACACCGCACAGACACCCCGCACACATCGCACAGACACTGCACACATCGCACAGACACCCCGCACACACTAATCATGACGGGTCTGATGGTCTGGGAGGTGAGGCTGACCTGTGCGGCCGTGGGAAAGTTCATGTGAGTTCATGCAATGCAGTGAAGCATGAACTCACATGAACCCTCTGAGGGCACCGCGGCGACTTCAAATGAACAGCTGATCGGCATCACCTGATACCTCAGCTGTTCATTTGAAATAACCGGCGGGAAAGCGCAGCACAGAACGGGAAAGCCGGCGGTGAAGTCTTTTCACTGCCGGCTTCCCCGCCCGGGTCCTTCGCTCCCCGCTCCTTGGTGCTGTGCTCCCCGCCCGGTCCTAACTTACGATCGGGATGGGAGGTGGCAAGGGGAGCGGAGGATCGGGGTGGGAGGCTGAGGGGAAGCAGTATGGGGCTGCGTGATTGTTTAAAAGCCGGCGGCTTTTTACCGCCCGCCGGCTTTTAAACAATCAGGAGAATTCTGGGATGGCATTCTGATGACAGGCTGGATAGCAGCTGAGCGCTGCCATCCAGCTCGTCATCCTTCAGAGACACTGCAGAGCGCAGGCATTATGGGAACTTCCGATTCCGGTATTCGATATTGTAGAAGTATCGGAATTCCGATACCGCGAATATCGGCTGATACCCGTCATCAGATTTATATCCCACCCTAGCAGTTGTGACAGAAGTATACATCTCCCTTTATAAATGCCAATACAGTATTTGCCTCGGGTGGTCGGGAATTCCACAGTCTGACTGCTCTAACTGTAAAGAACCCTTTCCTATTGTGATACTGGAATCAGCTTTCCTACACACATAATTAGTTGCCCAGTTAAAACAAGTTCTCATCTATCCAGGGATAGGTGATAACTTGTTGATTGGTGGGGGTTTGACAGATTGGACCAGCGCCCATTGGCAGAAAGAGTAACTATTTCTCCAGTTACAGTGGAGCGGCAGTGTGCATAGAGAGTGCACTGCATACAGAGGGGATGGAGCAGCATTTGGGCATCCAAACTACTGCACCATTTGTTACAAAGGGATCAAAGTTCAGCATAGGGTATAAACATTCACCAATCTGTGCTGGTCCCAGCCTGATCAGCAAATTATCAAATTTTCCTGAAGAAGGACGTTAATTTTTCACATGATCACCCCTTTAATGCCCCCTAGTGCTGTGTAAGAAATACATTCTGTGCCAGTTCTGGGATCTGACCACATTAGTTATTTACTGGTATAAATACATCACCCCTGAGGCAGCTTTGTTCTCAGTTGGACAGGCCACGTTTTTCTAGTTTCTCTGTTCCCAAAATAATCTATGTCACTTTATCTCATTGTCACAATTATTTTATCAGAATTATGAAATAGAAGAGTATAAAAGCCAATACCAGCTGGCTGTGTGCGCACATACTACCATTAATGAGCGAGCGGACGCTCCATGGCTGCACATTTCATATAGACCTCAGCATAGCATGTACCCTGTATACAGATAGCAGTATAGCATATACCCTGTATACAGATATCAGTATAGTATATACCCAGTATACAGATATCAGTATAGTATATACCCAGGATTTATATACAGATACCAGTACAGTATATACCCTGAATTTATACAGACACCAGTATATATTCACTATAAAATAATGAAAACCCACAAGGACAAATGTCCAAACACACAAGAGCAAACCAAGGAACCAGGACCCAGCACACCCAACGCGCGTTTCTTCACCTTCTTTCTAAACGCGAGCCGAACAGGGTGGGACCTGGTTCCTTGCTCTTGCATTTTTGGGCATTTGTCTTTGTGGGTGTTCATTATTTCATAGTTTATTTTTCTGCCATATTGTGTAGTCACATGTAGATGTTGGGGTTGTTCTTCTGGGTGACTTACTTTGTCAAAGCCTTGGCTTTTTGTGCCTTACTTCCCAACTGGGTCACTTTTTCGTCTATATATAATTACTTACCGCTAGTGCTTACATGTGCATATATTTATATGTCTTTTTTACTCATGCCACATATGATCTATTGAGCAAGGCTTCCACTTTGGTTTTCATTTATTAGTTCCTGTGTGTACCTCGCTTCTTTTTGAACTTATCTATGACGTCTCAATCCATTATGGATGTTGTTTTATATATATATTTAATACAATTTGTTGCATTATATATTGGCTTACATTTTTCCTATTATTGGTGTCTCTATGGTATATTCCCTGTATACAGACAGACACTAGTATTGTATATACCCTGTACTTATATAGACACCAGTATAGTATATTTCCTGTAGATGTTCGAATAGTATATATTGCTTGCATTTATATAGCGGTCAGACACTATATAGTATATTCCCGGGTTACTCACCAGATTTTCGTGCTACAAGGATTTAACATGTACAGATCCATGTTCTCCACCAGTATGGCAGATGTGCTCTACAACAGAGACATGAGTATGGAGATGAGACACTGGCCACATTACCATTATCTGTTACTAGTCATTTAGCATAGTATATAGGTAAATACAGAAATCCCATCCGGCATCCGCGGGACCAGGGTGATAAAGGACCATCAGGATTTCTACACTATGATGGCAGTACAGGAATTTCAGTAGTTCTGAGAATCAATGATTAATCCTAGAACCTGAAGCCTCGAGCTATAGATCCAGAACAGTTACATTCAGGCCCGTCAGACCAAGGTCATTCCTATACTATCACAGCAATGTGGAGAATTCCTTTAAAAATTCCTACGGGCAAAATAACACCACTGCATTAAGTCTACCATCTATAGGAAATGTCTCCAATCAAATATTAACAATGCAAGAAACAGTACTAGTAGACAAAAACGTGCCGGTTTTCATGACCCAGAAGCACGGGGTCCAGCCGGGGAACATTATACTTTGCATATACAAGGAAAATAAGCAATGTAATCCTCAGTAGGAAGTGAAAATGGAGCTGTTCCACCTACTTTAGCCTCAGGATTAGCAGACAAGATCTTTGCCCCACATTCAACAGAAGCGTAATTGTTCCTATTTTTTTGGACCTTTACAGTATGCTGCACCCCATTGACCGTGGGATGCATGGACTGGCCTAGAAGCAAAAGGGAGAAAGAAAATTTATTTTGTTTACACAGACTTTAGTCTACTACTATATATAACATGTATATCCTATTAAAGGGTTTTTTTTATGGTCTTTGTTCACAATCGCCCTGCTCCTCTGCCTTCAGGGCGGTGGTACGCTCCTGATGATTGACAGTCCGAGCCGGTGAGGTGGCTGCACTGCAGGCCTGACCTGTGTGCTGACACTGCACGCAGAAGCAGCTTCTCCTCGGCAGCCACAAAGGAGCGCGGGTGGACCGAAAGCTGGACGCACCCATTGATCTGGCGACCTTCAGAGCAGGACTTGGCTCCAAACCATACATGTCAAACTCTGGCCCGTGGGCCAAATCAGGCCCGCAGGGTGGTTTTATTTGGCCCGCAATGCCAGAATCCCCACCCCTATGTGGGGCCCATTATTCCGTACAGTGGACTATGTAGGGCCCATTATTCCGTACAGAGGACTATATGGGGCCCATTATTCTGTACGGAAGACTATGTGGGGCCTGTTATTCTGTACGGAGGACTATGTGAGCCCCAGTATTCTGCATGGAGGACTATGTGGGACCCATTATGCTGTATGGAGAACTATCCTGTATACTGGTTAGCCTGCAATTTTGTCCAAGTTTTTAATTGTCCTCTGTGTGTTTGACTGCGGAGGTTGCCGGTAACCTTAGCAACAAGCAGTCCACTGTTTAATAAATCATCCCGTTCTAGTGATCATGGAGGATTTTTAATCAGGTAATTTCAGAGTTGTTTTTTGTTTTTTAAGTACTTTGCACTTTTACCAATTCAACAAGATACAACAACCCCCTATATATCATGAAAGACGCTACATATATAATGTGACTTAGTAAATGTTTGGCCATTTAATGGCTGCAGATCCACAGATTATACAACGTAGGCACTAAACTAGGTTGTAAAAAAATAAACCCACAAAGAGTTGGGTCGTGTCTTTGGGAATACTGGGAATTCTCCTAGAGAATCTGTTTGATTGCCTCTACAGTCTCCACTTCCATCTAGCACTTGTCGGTCCTGCCTGCTGACAGTCCCGCATTGCTGGATTTCAATGTAATGGATGGGTACAGGTTTGGGCACAAATCATAGCAAATTTACAAATCAGGTTTAGAAAGATAGCACACGTTGGATTTCTGCAGTTCCCATCAGTAATAAATCACAAGGCAGAACTCCAGGGCTGAGATCTCCCAGGAAGCCTTGCTGACGTGAAGGCTAAACAGAGCTTGTCCTGATGATTTGCATCATGGGAAGCACAGTCTTTCCACGGTGCACTTTCCCCAGAACTGTTTATCAGCTTCCAGGAATGAATCTAATGCAAGGCCGACCAGCAGAACTGTGCATGCAGCTCTGGAGTACAAGGCTACATTCCCGCACTGAGGAAATCTGCAGCATCAAATACTATGAGCCAAATTAGCTTACTTCCATTTTTTTCTCCCTGAATTTACATCTGCTTCGTTCTCCTCCTGGATTGATCTTTCACTCGTGATTCATGGGTAGAGACTATATTCAGTGTTCCCATCTAAATGAGATAGGAGATGACAGTTGGTGCTTTGAAGATCCTATGGAAGTGGGGAGGAGCTAGAGGCAGACAGACATCCTGCGGCAAGTTCTCCAGAAATGACAGTTCTCCATAAAACTTTATAAGCCCCAACTGTCACCACCACCATTAATGGTAAAGTCTGTATTCACTGAAGAGAACAGAATTTACCCATGAATTCAGAATTTTGGAGAAAGAATCATCAGTTCAGGAGGAGAAGGCAGCAGATTTCTCTAATAAGATGTATTACAAACCTTCTTATTTTCATGTATACTAGAGATTTATGAAACAATAAAAACAGGAAACTTAAAACGCCGGCTACTCTTTAAGGGATAGGATTTTCCATGGCTAAATGTTAGAAGACAACAGTTTTGTGATGACACAGGAGAGCTTTCTAAAGGCCAGATTCCCCTCCAGGAGCGACGCAGACAGCTCATATGACCGACTCCCAATGCCACAAATGTCTTTTGTTATTAATATCTGACCTAAAGAAGTGGAGTAACAGATGCCTGTATGGGACAGAGAAGGGGACTCCACCAATGAACAAAGAAAGAGCTGAAACTCTGGAATCATATACTATGAAAAGAGTGGGGAGGGGGGTCAAAAACACAAAACACACCTTTTTGACATGAACTTAAAAAATATTGACTAAATTCTGGCACAAGAGTAATTTCAAGGAAGAGATACATACACATTATTAAGGATATATTAAAAGGTTTTCAGTGATTTTCCTAAAAACAGGTTTTAACTATTAGGGTATGTGCACACAATGTCTTTTTCAGGCGGGTCTGCTCTAAAACAAGTCTTAGAAATGCACATGTTCAGCTTTTCTACGGCCCATTTTTATGTCAAAATGACTAAGGCTGCGTGCCCACGTTGCGGATTACAAGCGTTTTTGATGCGGAATTTCCGCTTGGTAATCCGCATCCCATGGTCCCCAATGAGAATCCGCTAGTTCTATGCCCATGCTGCGGATTTTTCCGCAGAGTTTATGCTGCGTTCAAAAATCCGCAGCATGTTCATTAATTTTGCGTTTCCGCAAGCGGAATTGCCTTATTTAATGCATGAAAAACCGCTTGCGGAATTCCGCATGTCGAAAACGCGCGAAAAACGCTTGCGGAATTCCGCATGCGTTTTTCCGGGAGAGGACATGCGGAAATGAAGCAGAAATTTTCTGCTTCATTTCCGCAACGTGGGCACATAGCCTTAGTGTTCATTTGCTCAGTCTTTAGAATGTTTTCCAGTGAATTTGTCAGGTTTTTACCATACAATATTAGCGCAGCATGAGCTTGATAGAGACCCTGATTCTAGGGATGTGTCACTTATTAGGCCGTTTGCTGCAGTTTCAATAAAATCAGTGTTTTATCAGGGGGAGATTATCACTACTGGACTAGCCGTCTTGTGCCTCCTAGTTCTCCTGCTCCTAGTCCTCCTGCTCCAACCCCAATATTGATTGGCAGCTTTCTGTGTGCACTGTGCATTGAGAGAAAGCTGGCAATCAGTGGTGTGGGCGGGGTTATAGAGGACCCAGCATTCTGAGCTCTGCTAGATCTTCAAACGGAGAAACATTGATTTTATCAAAACTGCTGCATCCAGTAAACTAAGTGATGCATCACTGGAGTCAGAGTTTCTGTCCCTACATCATGCTTCTCTCAGATGGAGCATAAAAAAAAAATCTGGAAACAGATTCTCTAACTGCTTCAGCAGTTAAAAGGGGAGGTTGAACTATACATAAAATCTTTATTTGGTATACATTATTGAGATAGGAAATTAAAATAATGTTCACTGTTTAAAGAAAGTTACTGCCAAGTAATATGGGGCAGGTTCTTCAAAGCTTTTACACCACAAAATTGTCATAGAAGATTTGAGAAATCAATTTTTTCTTCAATGTGGAGTGGAGAAAAAAATGTTGCGATTTTTGGCCTTTTTACACCAGTTCCAAATTGGGAGTGGAGCTGGGCCGAAACGCCACAGCTTAAACAAATCCGTTCTAAGTGACTTTTTGCCAGAAATCTTACTCCAGTCCCTGTGCAATGAATTACAGATTAGAAAAACAACTGTGGATTGGACCGCCCATGGTATAAAGCTGCATTCAGAATCCTGATTTTTATCGTTTACCATCAGGGGCAGAGTTTTAATCAGAGCAAAGATAATACTTTAACTGTAGCCGACATATGGCTTATCAGATATATTACAGTGATGGAAGCAAAACCTGTTACTGTGGGGAAGAAATGGAGAATAGGGGAAGGAGTAAGTTAGTAAGTTAGTGTAGGGAGTACAATTGGGGGAGAAAGATTGCACTGGATGGACCTAGGTCTTTAATCAACCTACGTTACTATGCATGTATGTTACCAAGTATGATTTGCTCCATTCCTGCACAAAGTATTAAATAAACTGGTTTCAACAAAAAGTGAAGGATTTGTAAAGTAATTAAACTTTACAAATTCATGGAAGATAAAACCTATATGCTGCTAATAAAAGTGAAATGTGGCCCATAACCCGTTACATTTCTAAAATAAGTCTAAAAAAAACAAATAAAAATTCTGGCCAAGTCTTTATAGTCTCAGGACACGTTGCTCATCTGCTCTCCACATGCCGGCGGCTCTGGAGAGATTACTCTACAAAAGATGGGACTAGACCAGGATGCTGATCCCCGACTATCTGGCTGCCTGTGGCTTTTTCAGTCACTCAAATGGATAAAGTCTATTAAGAAAGTCAAGCATGAACAGTACCAGTGTGGTGTTGGGCTCTGACTTACAAACTCAAAGTATGTAAAAAAAGTACACAAAACTACCAAATATCGTCATAAAAAAAATAATGCCTACTAATATGTGCCCACTAAAGTACATGCACTGACACATACAAAATGTCTTTAACTTAAAGGGAATCTGTCAGCAGGATAAACCCATCTATATAAGAAAAAAGTGGATTGCTCTGGAATAAGACATTGGATCACAGATATCAAGGTATCCGCTTATTCAGCTTCCTAATATGTAAATGAGCTGTTAAGATCTATGGGTCAAACATAGATCTCCCTGAGAAACTGCCACCAGAGCTTATTATAAATGAAAAGGGGAGTTACCAGTGCAAGACATGTAATGACCGACAGTCTGCTCTTCTGAACTACATGTCTCACACTGGTAACGTCCCCTTTCATTTATGATCGGCACTGGAGGCAGATTCTCAGAGATCTGTATCCGGAAAATAGACCTTAACAGCTCATTTACATGTTAGGAAGCAGAATAAATTGATACCTTGATATATGCGATACATGGTCCAGACACAGATCTCCATGAGAATCTGCCTCCAGAGATTATCATAAATGAAAGGGAACGTTACCAGTGTGAGACATGTAGATCACGAGAGCAGACTGTCAGTCATTACATGTCTCACACTGGTAATGCCCCCTTTCATTTAGAATAAGCTCTAGAGGCAGATTCTCAGGGAGATCTATGTCCGACCTATAGATCTTAACAGCTCATTTACAAGTTAAGAAAAACATGGATTTCTCTGGAATAAGACATCGGATTGCAGATATCAAGTTATCATTTTATTAGGCTTTCTGGGAACTGCATGGCTATATAGACGGCTTAGGAGGGGTGAGCCTACTAATAAATTCCCTTTAAATGGGTTACAGACGATCTCTCAAAGCGGCAAATGAGGAGATTTTTCTATATTGCTTAATGTAAAGAGCAGCTTCTGTTCTGTAACTTAGGACATGTGTCAAAATCTGTTAATGTCTTGCTAGTTTCAAGGGGATGCAATAAGATGCGAAGAAGGACTGAAGAACGAGGTTGTCCTGTCGCTAACATCGGATTTGGGTCCCAGCACCAGTTCCCCTTCGGTAACTTGTCAGGTACCCATCAAACTAAATTGGTTGTGTAAAGCAGACAGTTCATTTATAACCTGAGCTATCCTCACAGAAGACACAGGCAGTAAGAATGGTAATAACATACTTTTTTCTTTCTCTACTTCCATGACCTGCTTCTTCCATTCATCGAAGGTTGGAATGTCATCTTTTGTGTTCCCAGGTACCACCGGGTCGCCTCCAGTTACTTCTTTGCTGTTGACCATCTATAATTGGCATAAGCAATAGTGTTCATAAAACAGCACAGTAAGCTCTTCAGCCAAGACGACACTATTTCTGCCTGAACCTAATCCCCCTTTATGGACCATGACCCTTCCAGGCAACTAGATGAAAGCTGTAACACACACACTGGCACGGCTTTATTAGGTTCTGTTCACATTTCAGTGATGGTTTCAGTGCATGACAACAAGAAGGGAGCTGTAGCCCGCGACTACCTATCTATTGTAGTTCAAACACAAGCCATTGAAAATAGCTATACTTCTTCATCACATCCTATATCCTGGACCATATTCTATCCAATAAACGCCTATATGCAGCTTCTCGGATAAAACTATGACCCAGAATGTTCTCGTTTTATGCATTTAGGGACAAAAATATGCATCGAGGTCTGACATATGAATCCAAAAGTTATAAATGCATTTATAGTGGGGGGGATACGAGAGACATACTACAATATAAGTAAAAGAATAATCTGCTGCCAGACCCCAACATGGCCTGGAAAGAAGGATCAGACATCTGTTGTGCGACTGTTGAACTGACCCACGCAAATAAAGGCTTTAGGCTAAAGGGACGTTGAAAAAACAAACAACGGAGGCATATTCACCTGCCGTCACCACCGCGGATGCAGCACAGGCCACTCCGGAAGTCCGGATGTCAATAAGACCACTTAAGTCTGTGATTGGCTACCACGATCAGGTGACTAGAAGAGCGCATCTTCAGAAAAGCACCCACTGACGCAAACTTCTAGTCGCTTCTCTGCTGCAGCTAATCACAGGCTGCAGTGGTCATCTAGTCATCCGGTCAGCTCTAAAGCAACCTGTAAGAGTCCCTATGGGTGAGCAAGGCAAGCAGGCCTGTCGCTTGGTCTCGCTGACTATAAGCCAATGTGTATGGGGGCTTCAGACTCTAAGCATTCACATCCACCCATGTACAGCGGTCACTGCCTCGGGAAAAGGTCAACACATTTACCTTCCAAGCTAACACCACTTACCTCTCTTTCTAATTTTTGGGAAAAATTGAGGGCCAACTTCTGATTTTCTGTGTCCTTTCCCAGTGCAGACGCCTTGGCCTCCACGTCGGATGAAGTTTCTTTCCGTTTTTTGTTTGAAACCGAGATGTTCTCAACATGTTCAGTGACAAATCTAAAATAAACCGTTGTGGAAGATAGAGAAAAAAAGGAAAGACAATATATACAAAAAGATATGTTTGCCAATAGTAAAGCATGCATATCTGGAAGCAAGCGGTGACATCTCATACAGGTGCGGTAAGCTGTGACATGGCAACACCACAGTATGAAGAAATACATGGATTACGGCACAGATAACTACGAGCTCCCTGTAAGATCGCCAGGACACAAAATATTTCACATGCTCGTCTAATGAATTAATAAGACGTAATTTCCAACGTGCGTTAAGTATTTTCAATGTTTTGCATCAATGAAACGAAAAGCAAAATGTGCAGGTGCAAAAGCGTAAAGGAAAACGCAGGACAAGGTCAACTGAATCTCTGACGCCGAGTACCGTACTTTGTAAAATAAGAAAAATAAAAAAGGAAAAAAAACTTAAAGAAGTTATCCACTACTAGGACAACTCCTTGTGATACCCCACACTTGGCCCCGATAAAAATTCCTATACTCCCCTCCCGTGCTGGCGCCGTTCCAGCGGTGTCGGCACTCGCAGTCCCGTGGCCCCCGAGCGGTTGTTGTGACACGTGACCCCGGTGCCCAATCAGCGCTGGCGTCACAAGCACCTCCTCCTGTCGAATTGAACATGAAGAGGAAGTCAGATCAGCCACAGCCCGGACTTCCTCTTCATGTTCGATTTGTTCGAAGGCGGGGCCGGTGACACCAGAGCTGATTGGGCACCAGGGTCACGTGTCACAACAACCGCACCGGAGCCCCGGGACCGCGAGTGCCGACACTGCTGGAACGGCACGGGAGGCAAGTGTAAGCTTTTCTATATTATTGGGGCCAAACATTTAGATCAAGAAGGGGTTGTCTTAGTAGTGGAAAACCCCTTTAAGGGGTTCTCCAGACTTCCTATACGGTTGACCTGTCATCAGATCAGTAGGGGTCTGAGACCTGGCATCCCCATCCATCAGCTGTTATGAGATCCAAAGGCGGATGGATGTAACACCGGGATCGGAGCGGTAACAGCCCAGCTCCTTTCTCTGCATGATGGCCGCTTCCAGGTACTGGAGCTCAGCTATTAATCACTTCAATAGGAGCTGAGCAGCAATACCTGGAAACCAGGAAAACCCTATAAAAGGTTATTCCAAAGTTGCTGATCACTGGAGGTCCAATCACTGGGATTTGCAATGACCTGCAGAGGCTGCGCATGCGCTCCACTGTCTATGGGACTGCTAAAAGATAGCCGATCCTGTACTTTGCATTCTCCAGCAGTCCCATCGACAAAGAACGGAGGGAATTAGAAACCTTTGCCTTATTCGAATGAGTCGGGTCAAAGACACATTCTCAGGATTGGTGGGGGTCCATAGCATTCAGCCACCCAACAATCTGGAAACTATCAACTATTCAGTAGATAATCTGCAAAGTTGGGATAACTTTTTAAGGCTAAGCTACCAGCATACTACGAGCACCAAGATGATGTGCTGATCACCTCTGTGGCCACTGCAGATCTGCCTCCACATTTGTGATGGGTGTCACCGAGTGCAGAAGATTTGGACAGAATGAAGCTCTCCCCTATGACAGCAGATGTTACCAGAGCAGTACAAATCTCCTTGAAGCCTTTCAGTTGCACTTGTGCTTTGATGTACTCCATGCAAAGACAATAGGCGCAAAGAAAAAAAAATGCAAGCAAAGCATGTGAGCCATTGGATGCTGCGCGGCCTTAGTAGCAGATGGAGCGTTACCTTTTCCCAGTTTGGTTTTGGAATGATTTTGCTTTAAGAAGCGCAACCTACTTCAATACTCACCCTGCTGATGGACTGATAAAGGAGGGCTCACTCTCAGGCTGAACCTCTACTGCCCCCCCAATGTCACAGTCAGGGTCTGACTGCTCAGTGTCACTAGAGCTGACTACAGGGAGAGGAGCACTGGATGCTTCTATTGCACTGAAGGAGAGAAATAAATAGCTTTTTTACCCTGGGGGAACTGGAGAGTAAACAGCTTACCATGCAAAAACCATTATGGACATTTAATGCGATTAGGTGGGGGAAGAAAAAAAAATATAGAAGAAAAGCAGAAGAAAGCAGGCCCATTCCTATACGAAACATTAAAGTTGTGACTGTCATTGTCTGTTGCGATAGATACAGAGCATGGCGCCTGCAGCGAGCCCAGCTACTCCGACTACAGCTGCCCAGACATCAGAGGCAAGCCTGCAGTAATGGGCAATTACCAAGCATCAGCCAGAAGAGATTATTTTAGCTCTTTACTCGTGCCCTTGAAGCTGTTCCCATCATGGGGTCCCCCATCCAGTGACCAATGCTCACCTGCTGATAGGAGAGCGCACACTTTCCAGCTCATGGACTCGCTTATGTCGGAGGGCCATAAAGAGCATCCAAGTCTTCTAGACTCGAGTGTAGTTGACCCATTAAACTTTCCTGATATTGAGGATCTGTCACTTAAAAGGAAATCATCTGTCAGCAGGTTTTTGCTTTGTGATCAGAGAGTACATGATGTAAGGGCTGAGAGCCTGATTCCAGCAATGTATCACTTACTAGGCTGTGGGTTAAAATGAAATCAGTATTTTAATCAGGACTAGGGTCTGGTGACTAATAGTCCTCCTGCTGTGTAACCCTGTGCCCACCACTGATTGGCAGCTTTCTGTCAATATATAGTACACAGACCTGCCAATCAGTGGAGTGGGCGGAGTTATACAGAGCTCAGCATTCAGAGCTCTGCTAGGTCTACAGCAGATAAAGCTGATTTGATCACAACTGCTGCACCAAGTAGACAGTGATTCATCGCTAGAAACTCCACAGCCCTGGCTAGAATCAGGGTCTCTGCCCCTACATCATGCTCCTCTGAGGAGTTGCAAAAACCCGGTGACAGATTACCTTTAAATATGTGATTTAATTTGTCTGGTGTAAATGCTGCTGTTCTCCTGAATCTGGTGTCATTTTTCGATTGTTCCAGCTCCCCTCCATTCCATTCCTTAATATATGGCCCCTTTTACCCTGTATATAAAAGCAGTCTTGTTACCAAGTGGGCGTGGTCCTCAACTCTTCTCTATGAGACATTCTGAGGACCCTGCCCAGTTGGTTAAAAGAGGGGGCTATATATTATCTATCTAGCTATCTCTCAGGAACGGAGTGGAGCAGGAACAAATAAATGACCTCAGACATTTACACCAGTTAAGAAATGACATATTGGTGACAAAAAAACAGAGCACTGCTCAGGTGGCTAAGCAAAGCAAGCGCCATTCTTTAAAATGCACCGCACAGCGAATGCCAACAAGTTAGGTTAAGACCATGTTACGTCGGTATCGGTGTGTATCGGAGGGTCTGTCAGGAGCCGCAGTCATAGATCCAATACTAATGAGAAAGTAGATTGCGACAGGTGGTAGCTGTATTCAGCAGTTTGCTTTTCACGCCAATTCACAGAAGAAAAAAAAAACAAGAAGCAACTTTGCAAATAGTGTAAACTAATCCTACCGTTTTGTGTATACAGCTTTTATGCAAATCTTTGTGTCTCCAAGATTACATAGTCGGCAAGGACGTGTTCACATATCAAGGTATAGCTGGCATGACCAAAGCCAAAAGAGCCACGTCATACACAGTCGGACATGCCGGCACGTACACCTGAGGCTTTGCCTTACACACCAAGCGTAGACCCATATAGTGAGGTGAGCCAGGCTTTACAGGATTCAGCTTTTAGCAAGAACAAACGGTAATTGGAATCTGCAGTCCTTAGGCCTCCATACACATTGGATGAAAGCCGGCCGAACACGCTGATTACTGTGGGATAGGCCGACCATCCTAGGTCTATGGGGTCCTCCAGACGCCTCCCTGATAGATGGAGAAGGGAAGGATTGGGCAGATGGAACCTCTATCTATGAGGGGAGATCAGCCATTTCCAGAGGACTCTGGCAACTACTTTCTCTGGTGAAAAGCACAGCTCGTTTGTATCAAGTATCCGTGATGACACAAGCCTGCATAGGTTCTGTAGACACAAAACAGCAAGAGAATTTTCCGCAAGCAGCTTTATTTTATATACTCCAGAGCACAGTAACAAAAATTTGCAAAATTGTACATAGACTTCAATAAGAAGAGATCGCGAGCTATATTTATTCTCGATGGCAGATAACAGGTTAATTTCCAAAGCCAATACAAATAGGAGCAATGATTGCAATCACTTGTATATGGTGGAAAGACGCCATCAGACCTATATACAGTTTAATGAGGCAACACCATAGGAAAGATATATGGAGGATCAGAATAAACCATCATTTCTCCGCATATGAGGCTTTAGCTACTCTAAAAGAACAACTGATAAAATGTGGCATGTGTGATTCAGCCCAAAGTATTTTTTTTATTCTCTGAAGCAGATGGGGAAAAAAAAAAAAAACACAATCTCCACTAGTCTAAAATCATAAGTATAAGAACATGATGCCGAGCAGAGAATCAATACTGAACATTAAAATAAATAGACTACAAACTCCTAAGCTCCATGGAGCCGGGCGGGCCGCCTGACCAAGCTACAGAACACAACCCTCCCTGCTGAACAATGGTGCTGAGGCCATTCACGTGTCTTGAGACAATAGTGGCGGGCCAGTTACAGGCTCGTATCGCTCCGAGCGATGCCGGCCAGGAGTACGATCAGACAAGAGAACAAAGAGACCGGACACGACCCAAGTACCAGAAACGGCATGGAAAGTTCAGTATTGACTACAGGAGCCCAAAAAGGAAAACACCCTAAAGGCCCCGTCACACTAAGCGATGCAGCAGCGATCCCGACAACGATACGACCTGTCAGGGATCGTTGCTGCATCGCTAATACATCGCTGGTGAGCTGTCAAACAGGCAGGCTCTCCAGCGATGAGGGGAGCAGCGATATCGTGGAAAGAATCGTTCCACGATGTCCTGCTCCCGTTACTAGCCTGCTGCTTAAGCAGGAGCAGGCTGGTAACTATGGTAAATATCGGGTTACTAAGTGCGCGTGTGCCCCTAGTAACCTGCTGTTTACCATGGATACCACTCTGCTACGGTGCGCTGGAGCCTCCGCGCACCGTAGCAGAGTGGTATCTATGGTAAACAGCGGGTTACTAAGTGCGCGCGTGCCCCTAGTAACCCGATATTTACCATGGTTACCAGCCAGATCGTTGGTCCCGCTGGTCACACACAGCGATGTGTGCTGGCCAGCGGGAGGCCAACGACCAAAAAATGGTCCAGGACACTTTGCAACGATCAGCGACCTCACAGCAGGGGCCTGATCGTTGCAAAGTGTCACACATAGCGACATCGCTGGTGAGGTCGCTGGTGAGTCACCAAAACCGTGACACAGCAGCGATCTCGCTAGCGATATCGCTTAGTGTGACGGGGCCTTAAGAGAGTGGGCACTGACAAGCAGGCGCACCCTGATACTGTCAGCAGCTCCCATCCCCACTCACCTGAAGATGCGACAACAGAACAAGTCAAGTGGCCCCGCACATGTATTACAAATTCTGCACATACCCCCAACTTTAAAGGGGTATTCCCATCATAATAATAAGATAATAATATTACTCATAAATAAAAATATCAAATAATAATCATAAACAATAATCATAATAGCACAATTCTCCAGTTAGAAATGCAGAATAGTTCTTCTGATTTGCTATATCGCTTTCTCCGGCAGGACATTACAGTAGCGTAGGTATCCATGGTTACGTCCACTGATAAAGTGACATTAGATGTTAGTGGTCGTAAGCATGGACAGTGACACCTAAGCTACTGCAATGTCCTGCATGGGGAAAGTGACATAGCGAATCAGAAGAACTATACTACATTCCTAACTGAAGGTATTTGCTAATAATATTACTACTAGATATTGGAATAGGATCTTGGAGATGGGAATACCCCTTTAAGCTTTAGCACACGCTAGATAACAGTCACTTCTTTTTTACAGTAAAACTTAGAACTGAACCAACATTCACAAAACTCAACATCACATATAACCAGGTTCATACGGTAGCAGGAAAAAACTCTAATATTTGCATCTGTGCATATCTATTCTGTACACCGGGTTATATAAAGTCCTGTAACTTGGTGACTGCGCGGCATTACTTATACAGTGTTACTCCTGACATAGTCTGTCCTAGAGCCTACTGATCCCCGCCAGCAGTCATTGTGTAATGCTCTAGGGTCTTATGCTCATGTCTGCAGCATGGATCCTCCCTGTGCTCCCCGTGGGCTCCATATCTGCACTCAGCCTGCCCAGTGACGTAGGAAAAGCTGTCACACTACATGGCTTAGCTGCTGGGAGGGAATCTGTTACGGTTCTTGTCGGCGGCTTCCAAAATACAACCGGCAGAAATGGGAAATAATCCAGAAGGAGTACAAGTAACGCACCGCAGCTACAAAGTGACCCAACTTATCATGTAGATAATAACAGCACGGACATCACTGACAATAAAACTGTCTTTTGTGTTGCTGCCAAGCTTTAAAGGGGTTATCCAGTGCCTTCCACTTCCATAATTGGAGGTGAGGGTCTCCCGGATGCATCCTATCAATATTAGTGCAGGACATGTGCATGATGCCTGGAGGCCATTATAAAGACTAGGAAGCCGCTCCTTTCACCGCGCGATGTGGAAGTGAAGACGCCTTAAGGTACAGGACATTGTGCAGATCACTAATGGCTGTCAGGCATCTATAGTTTGAGGGTGATTAAAAAAGGTTATTCCCAAGAAAGTAAGTTCTCCCCAATCCCCAGGATATAGAATAACACAGTGATCGCTGGGGTACGAGTGCTGCACTCAGTCGCTAACGCTTTATCTCCGCACCATTGAAGACTACGCTCTACAGAGCCCCATTCTCGGGAACATTGGAGGTGCCAGTGGTCAGACCTCCAGAATTTGGTAAATTATCCCCTAACCCATGGATTGAAGATCACTTACTATCTTGGGAATGGCCCAAAAAGGTCGTTTCTAGCACAAATATTTGACAAAAGACAGTAAATGACATTGGTTAAAACAGCCATTAGATACCTGATGATCCCCTATAGCTCCAAAGCCACTGCTACAGTGGCCCCCCAGAGGTCGGTTTACTTCCCTACAGCGGGGACATGCAGTTTACCTAACTAGTGACCACTGCAACCAATCACTTATCACAGCAGTAGAGCCGAGGTGGCTGGCATGAGACTTGGTTGCATTGGTGTTATGGGCAGACGCTACTGAAAGTAAACAGACACACGAGTGAAGCGATTCATTCGATTTGGTATTAACCCTGTGTAGTCAGCTTACTGGAGAAAATGACATTTTCTTCTCCATGTAGCCGCTCGCTTCCAGTGATTGGGGCGCTGCAGGGAAGGGTTAGTCACCTCTCACTGTAATCACTGCCCAGCACTGACAGTCTACTCTGCGGTGCGTGTGTGCGGAGCAGGCAGTCAATCAATGTGCACTTACAGTATACAGTGCGCTCACAGTATAGTGACAGGTGACTATCTCTCCCTGCAGCGCACCAGTCACAGGAAGAGAAAGAATGAGATTTTCTCCCATAACTGCTGCTCCAGTAAGATGGGTAAACTGGTTTAATATGGGGGCTATTTACCTGCAGTTAACCTCATATCTGCAATTAAAACGTTTGAGGGGATCAGTTCTAACCAGAATCTCTCATCAATCTTCATATTCATACACACAGTGCACCAAAACAAGCGTGTGGTCACTAAGGATGTTCCCTCTGTGTCAGGATAGTTCCCCAAATCTTCAGTATGAGGACAATAAATAAACGTTCCCAAAAATGTGTAGCCTCCCGATACCGTACTAGTGTGACAAGGAGGGGATGAATACTAGATAGGAGTGGAATCAGCAGGGTTTTACCAGCTTACAAAGTGATGGCACATTGCTAGGATGTGACACCTTATCTGTGGAGCTCTTCTAATTCCAATAATGAAGGAGATGCAGCAGTGGTCCAGAGTCCAAAAGTAAATTTTCCTCCTAAATGCCTATCCATTAAATGTCATAATCAAAATTATTTTCTAATATACTTGAACTACAAACTCCCTATCCCCCCCCCCCACACTTCCTTTTTGATGACCCTTCGTTTGAGAATCCCAGTGGGATACTCAAACAAAGCGTCATCAGGGGGCAGATGGTGCGGTCAATGCTGCAGCCCCTGCCCCCTTCATGAAACAAAGGAGGAAAATTACTTTGGATTTCAGATCACCTGTTTAAGTTTCCCTGCGCAGCAGCAGTCCCCGCCACTTGACTGGTAGGAACAGCAGCAAGTCTCATTCATTGATGGGTCAACTACATTTTGCTGAGCGCCACTGTACAGGGAAAGCTTGTAAAGAGGTGTAAGGAGGCTATAGCACCTTTTATCTTTCATTTTGGGCACTGTACAGACCCTGGGGCAGGACCCTACATCAGTGATGACCTATCCCTGCAATATGCCATGGCTTTATAGGATAGAAGTAAGTCAATTGGGTAAAGGAAGAAAAAGAACAAATCAGGCAAAACAAAAATAAAAAGGAAAAAACATTATTTCTTTCTGTATGTATAAGACATGACTTACTCAGGCTGTGGGTCTGGAGGGATCTCTGAGGTAGACGAACTGGAAATGTTTTCACCACTTGCAGCCAAGTTTATAGCTTCTTTCTCCACATCGTTAGTGTCAATGTCGCCAGGAGGTACATCTAGCACCTGCTGCTCTGGTTGTTTGCCCTGCAGAAAATCAAGTCACATTAGGAAGGGAAAAAAAAAACAGACATACAATACCTTCACAAATCAAAGAAATTAAGACTGTTTAACCTATTGACAGATTCCAAAAGGATAGGCAGCCATATGATTTCTCTAACATCGGGTAAGGTAAATGTAGAAACGCTGCCTACACGCATCAATGTGTTGGGTTTAACGTTACTTCCTTTCCGTTAAATGCTCATTATAAAACATTAGAAGAGCGAGTTTAGATGAAGCAGAACGTCCTCACTTGTCTGATTTCTGATCATTAGAGGGCTAACTTCTCCTGAGACCATCAATCCTGAGAATGAAGGGGGCTGTAAAGCTGCATCCGATTCAAAGTTCTTCCTGAGCCGGCTATGGAGGGACGTGCAGCAGGTTGGTGGAGTCTGGCTGGGCAGGGAAAGCCAGCAAAGAGGACGCAGTGCTGACATCCACGTTTCATTCTTAAGCCAAGGTTCCACTATCAGTATTTGGTCAGTATTTTTTCTCAGGAGTGGGAGCCAAAACCAGGAGTGGGTGATAAATGCAGAATTGGTGACTTGTTTCTATTATAGCTTTTCTCTGATTGTTCCTTACCTGGTTTTGGCTCCCACTCCTGAGAAAAAATACTGACCAAATACTGATAGTGGGGCTGTGGCCTTAGAATCAGTCACGGGGATCAGAGTTTGAGCTTCCCAGCTATCAGAAAGTGACATATCCTAGCGATCTATGGAAGTCAGGAATGGCCCTTTAAATATTGGGAAACTTGCAAAACTAAAATTACCTTGTCATCCTGACTGCAGTCTAACGTTGCGTCTTCTGGCGCTTGACCTGGTGGGACAGATTCTACCGCTCCCAATATCTTCGGTGGCTCCTTTTCCTCCTAGATCATTCCAGAAGAAAAAAAAAAAAAAGTATGTGACTGTAGGACCATAAAACTTCCTGTTAAAATATTTTAATGATATTAAGTAATGAGATGTAATATCAGAATCTCAACAAGCGTCACATTTATATGTAAGCATATAATCACACGTGGCAGATTGCTTGAGAAAATTTCTGCAACCCAAAAAGGTCTTCCCAACAAGCAGATGGATTTCTGGTAGCCTCAATCAGATGACCGGTGTAGTCACAGAAAGGTTTGTGATCACCACCACCGCAGAACCAATACAACATTCAGTTCAAGGGTCATCCCTGACAGATACAGTTCCTTAATCTGAGATTTATGAGCAGAGCAATTTAGAAAATTATATTCTCACAGGGGAAGCAGCAGACGGATCACTTATTAACTGAGGTAATGGCGTGCTTTACAGATATTTCCCATATACTTAGTATTACATTATAGGATGTCGACGAGTGCGATTCAGCAAGTGCAGTTATCTCTACTAGTAATCACGCTGAAGGTCGGAGGGACATCAATCCAAAGATGGTGCCAGTTGTTTATGAATAGTATCCCTACCCTGAGCCTCATGTAGCATTGCACAATCCTCTATTACAGCATTGCCGGGACGGGTCAGCTTCTCGTCTGCGTGCGGGTCAGCGCCAAATACCGGTCAGGGTGACATTCAGAAAGTCCTTACACTTCAATGCCAAATCCAGGGCATCAAGGCTGAACCAGTGCTTAGTCCATTGATGTCTGCCCTGCTGCCTGCCAGGACCATGTATAAGCTATAGCTACCCACAAGAATTACATTAAGCATTTGGTCATCTATCCCGATGAATTAAGAGGTCACCTCCACATACCTCTTTCCTGGTGGGCTCATCCTCATTTATAGGGTCTTCAGTATTCTCCGTGGCTTGTTCTGCAGGAAGAACGAGGTCCTCATTGCAAAACACATGGCGGGATGGAAGCCTGAAAGAGGAGCACACAAGCAAAACTAAGTAAGAGTCTAAATGCAACAGTATGTCTATTAATGACTCTGAAGACCGTCTAAATCATCATTGCGAGGAGAGTCAGAGCAGACAAAGTTTATTGCTTAAAGACGCAATCCCATCAAAGTTTTTATCCTCTCAGTATAGTGCAGTCATCATATTATACAGCACTGTGTACTTACAATTACTCATTTTGCCTTTCTACCCAGTTAATGCTTCTCTCTGCTCTACATAGAAACAGGAAGTTTATTGCATTTATCATTCCCCTCTTCACCCAGCTGCTCCCTCCTCCCCCCGCCATAGACTTTTGCAGTAATTCATGACTTGTACAGAGAAAATTGACCTCCTTTGTATTTTTACGCTCGTTGTGGTTGGATGGAATGTTGCACGCATTTTTATGTTCCATTTTTTAATGTGGCGTCAACTCGAACAGTATCGCACTAGAGAAAATGATCAGACATACTGAAATCAAACATGCCCAATCCAGTCTTTTTTCCATTGACATCAGGGGAGCGTTTGGACACTCCCAATCGTCATCAGCAGACAAGGAATTATCACATATAGGATGATTAAGGGTGACCTGAGCACCTGAAACGTTTGGATGTCGTGAAGTTTTAACTTGTCACCAGATTTGCTCTTCCGTGGAGCTGGACTATTATCTATTTGTTATGGTGGCTCCACGGTGGATGTGCCCTCCGTGCTCTGGATTGTAAAGTGAATTTGCTATGGTGAGCTGGACTTCTCCTACACAGTAATAAAGGTAGAAATCTCCCAGATCTGGGAAATCATGGGATTTGGGGACAGGGCAGTAAGTGCTCAGGATGATTTGCAGCACATCATAGTTGTGTTGCATTATGATGCGATTATGCCGCAGACATTAATAATTAAAGAGCAGCTACACATTTACAGTTTAGTTACCAATATGATTAACTATTAGTACTCGCTTCACTCCATCACAGTCTCTATCAGTGCAGCACCGACAGAGCCCTGAAAGATGAGTAATAAGCGATTTCCTACAGTACAGACTGGTCTGCTGCACCAGCAGGAGTCTCCGGGACAAGACAGTCCAGTCTTCTGAATGCAGCATTGAATGAAGCAGAAATTGCATTAGACCATGTTCACACACTGAGAACCAAGTTAGGATTCAGCCGTGGCTTCGGTGACCAATTTCTGCTTGAGTCCACCACCATCTGCATCTAATATCCAATAGATTAGGGAGCCATATTGCTACCAGAGCGCTTAGGTCATCTATGTCAGACTGGTGGGGGTTGGTGTCCAGGTCTGGCACCCTATAAGCACAGAGCTGGAACACTGCTCCATACACTGCAGTGGCCGTTCCTAGGTAGTGCAACTCAGGTATCATTCATGTTAATAGGGAACAGTAGACTGATGCGGGTGTTGGACCCCAACCAATATTACATAGAAGGCCTATAGTAAGGCTAGGGTATGACACTACAGGTAGGATAGCCTTTGTACACTAGTAAGATTTCACGCTCATATAATATTTAGGGGGGGAAAGTCAGCACTCAAAACTTGATGCAGTATTAAAGGGAATCTGTCAGCAGGGTTTTGCCATGTAATCTGACAGCAGCATGATGTAGGGACAGAGACCCTGATTCCAGTGATGTATCACTTAGTTTTCTGGGTGCAGCAGCTGTGATATAATCTAGCAGAGCTCTGACTGCTGAGCTCTGTATACCACCACCCACAAAACTGATTGGCAGCTTCCTGTGTGCACTATGCATAGGCAGAAAGCTGCTAATCCGTGGTGGGGGCTTGGTAACACAGAACAAGTTGGCCAGGGGGCAGGAGACACCTAGTCCTGTAGTGATAATCTCCTGTGGCTAAAACACTGATTTTATTGAAACATCTAGACATAGCCCAGTAAGTGACATTGCTGTAATCAGGGTCTCTGTCCCTACATTATGCTCCTCAGATTACATAGCAAAAACCCGCTGACAATATTCCCTTTAATTTTCATGCAACGCAAGCAAGCATATACCGGGATGTTTCGGTCCCGATTGCAGACCTTCTTCAGATACCCATCTATATAGTTACTGTAAGTGTATCACACAATGACCAAAGTCTACATAGACCATATACAAAGAACATGACATCAGTACTAAAGGGACTACAGGAGGTCATGAGGTACGGTATCTAATAGTAAAGAGGATACAGACAAGAGGTACGAGACAACATGGCAGCACGATGACTACTACAACTTGTCAGAGGTAGAAGAAATCGTTAACCATCGTACAGATCAGGTAAAGCGGCACAATAAACTGCAGGGTAAGCGAGGTCTTATAGGGTACATGCCCCCAGAGGATACACAGCCTGCAAGGAGCTGAACACAAGGGTTTCTCATGTCCAGATTCATGGTCCGAGCCATGTCTGAGGCTGCAGAGTTCATCTCAGGAGGTCTGCGGCTGGTCTGGACATCGCAGTCCATGCTTGGACTGTGAACGTCTGATGTGTGCAGCCGGGTTGATATACACTGGACAGTCCATGTACGTTACTTCTGCTGCACGCACAGGAATGGATGTGGGGTGGTTGGCAACAGTCTAGTATGGTGGCAGCAGGGTGCTGGTTGGCAGCATCGCTTCTAGTTCACACACCGGATGTGACTGCCCGATGCAAATCAGTGTGGATGGCAGCGTTCCCAGATAGGCAAAGTGACCCAGATAGTGTGAACTAGCCAACATCTGTGTAACAGGAGATTTAGCTGAAAATGGAATAAAACTGTAGATCACAAGTGATTTGTGCCAGGATACCGGATACACATATCAGGTGGGGGAAGGAAAACAATATCAAAGAGGTAAAAAAAAAAAACATCCTCTGTATAAATACTAGATTCTTTATACAACATTAAAAACACCACGCTTCATACCTTATTAATCCTTGCTAAGGCTGGTGAAGCAGTATCATCATTAGGGGTGAATAGGTGATGATGACCTAAGATTTTTTTATGTTTTTCTACTGGAGGCTCGCAGGCAGAACATTTAGATGCCCGGGACGCACTTGTGGTCGCAGTCCATGCTATAATTACCTCGACTCATCTTCCAAAATGTCTGCTGAACCCGCCAGAACATTACAAAGCACAAAAGTAGCATGTTATGTTATTAAATCAGAGACTGGTGCAACCAAAAGCAGGCCTGTCCCATATACAATGGCTGCTCTGATAATGGTCTCTTCTGAGATGGGCCTCACCAGAGATGGCCGCAGGGGTATATAAAGCATATGTTCACCTGAAAACACAAGATTATACAAATACGCCTGACTGCATCACAAGTCGCGCACAGATCGCTGTGTGTCGCAGCTACATTGCAGCACAAAGTCATATTGCCACTTGTGGGGTATCGCATCCATGGCGAGCAAAAAAAATAAATAAAAATAGACCTGGTTGGATGTTTTGGGATTTGGTTGTGATAGCCTAGGGGTCTCCGTGCAACTCCAGTCACTTGAATTGCGCTGCAATGTAGCAGCGACATAGTGACCGTAGCAGCGACATAGTGACCGTAGCGGCAGCCAAAGTCGGTGTAGCCCGAGCCTTACACTACATGAACAAATGAGTAAGTACTGAGCAGAATCAGTGTGCATTACTCCAGAGCTGAAATCTGCCAGATGCCATGGGTCATTATCCATTCCTATACAAAAACTACTGACAGCTTCTATGCAATGTGCCGCCATGTATACGAAGTATGAAAGGCTTTCAGGAAACCAGATGGCACAACAGATGCTGAAGATATACAAAGCGAAGTGCTACACGCAGCGAAACATCACAGCCGACACACCGGCTATATTTAGTGTTTGGATACAGTATGGAGGAAAGAAAAACCAGACACTTACTGATCAAGCTACCGGACATTTTGCCGGTGTGACACACACCGTATTCTGACTTTGTAGTATGTTGCAGCCATTATTCTCACCCTGGATTCCCCGACTAAATCCTGACAATGAACGGGAGGAAAATTTCTGCAGAATGATGACTGCATAGCGGCTTTTACAGTCTGCAGCCCGCTCATTATTAGCATGGATGCCACACGGAAAATGTTTGATGTACAGTATGGCTATGTTCACATGCAGAATTTTTTTTTGCAGCCAAAATGGTGCGATCAAATCTTAAATTTTGCTGCGTTTTTTTTTTTTTTTGTCTACAGTAAAATGTTTAATAAAGTTGGTTTTATTTACCCCCCAAAAATTGCAAACCACAGAAAAACCGGTGTGTTACATCGCTTCCCTTTCTCATTGTTTTCTATGGGTACAACATGCTGGAAACACGCTGAAAGAATTGACTTGCTGCAGATCTCTGAAGCGCTGAAAATCTCAAATTCTGTTAGGAAAAGAAAAACAAATCCAAGTGTGCGCATGAGATGAGATTTCCGAAATCTCATGGGGGTTTTCTGTTTCTATTAAAACAGCTACTTCTTGGCATGAAAAAACGCTGCAAAAACACTGTCTGAACATCTCATGGCTCCATGGGCGGTTATTTTTCCGATATTACAGAACCATATAACAGCTCACCTGAGGATATTATGGGATTATCACATCTGACATTTTATAACAGGACAATGGGGGGAGTTTACAGAATAAAGGTCATCAGCGTAATCGGAAGAAACTACTGATAAGAAACACATCAATATTCAACATGTAAAAGGGAGAAAAATGAATAAAATCATGAAAAAAGGAATCGGCCATCTGTCACAGATTTGCTAAACTTTTTTTTTTTTTTTTTTTTTACAACCACAAATATACAGTACACAACCCACATTATTTCTGTTGAACTTCAAAAAGGTAAAAAAAAAAATTCTCAATAATCCAAATAATGTATTGATGTGTTAAAGAATCTGTCAGCAGGTTTTTGCCATGTAATCTGAGAGAAGCCTGATGTAGGCAAAGAGACCCAGATTGCAGTGATGTATCACTTACTGTTCTGCTTCCAGTAGTCTCTATAAAATCAGCAGTAGATTATCACTACGGGACTAGTCTCATGCCATGTAGTCCCTCTAACCCTGCTTAAATGATTAGCAGCTTTCAGCCTATGCACAGTACACCGAAAGCTGCCAGTGGTGTGGGCGGGGTTATACAGGGCTCAGCATTCAGAGAACTGTACTCTGTAGCAAAGAAAACAATGAAACAATGGTTTTATCAAAACTTCATCAAACAGCACAATATGTGGTGAATCACTGGAATCAGGATCTCAGTCCCTACAGCATGCTTTCAGATTACAGAGCAAAAACCTGGTGACAGGTTTTCAGATTTCAGATTCAGATGCCCGGTCTAAGAAAAGTCTGTAGTTACTCTGTGTGACTGCAGACTTATGAATTCCCCTAAAGTACGCACTGAGGATTCGCCAGATATGAGGTTATGTATACTATGGGCAGAAGCCGTCTAGTATGGCGGGAGGTTGTGCCCACTAGACGGACTGGACTCAGAAACTGGTGAATCCTCACAGTGCCTGCACTGGGGGAGACGGGATTCATCAGTCACACAGACTGACTGCAGACTTTTCATTTTAGACCAGACAACCCCTTTAAGTCAAATCCAGTGTGCAAAGAAAAACAAAAAAAAAAGCTGAGGGCAATATCCTAAAAAACTAATTCCAACTGGGTTGTGACGACAAGCCATACATCTGATCTATTCTAACAGACTGGGGTCATTTCCTCACCAGTGTACACCCACTGAAAAACATTGGGCACCTTTAGTTTAAGGCTGGGGGTTATACGCCAATTCTGGCTGTGACAGGTCGCACAGCCTTATGGTATGCCACAGCGCCTGCATCGCACAACGCAAGTGAATATGGTGGCATTGTGACTGGTGGTGTACCACAGACACACCAGAGAATCACAGAGCAGATGCAGGCTTGATGAGGAGTCCAGCAGCCTCCTACTAGGCTCGTTACACACTGTATGATAGAGGCAGAGAGCAGATTAGTACAGAAATGACCCCACTCCCTATAATCCATCCTGCTTGTCTGTAACTATAGACGGATAAATCTCCACAACAGGCAGAAGACAACAAAAGTATTGGTATGGACAATAAGTTGAACTTTTAATAGTAGTTACATTTACAATCTAACAGGGATACATTTGGTGAAATGACAGTGTATTAAAAAAAAAAAAAAAAAAAATTCAACATTAGTCAATGTAAGATAAAGTTTCAGTAGCCATGGCCTGATCAATGACTGTCTTTACCATGGACTGTGGATGGACCACTGGAGTTACATTCCCGATGCAGGGATAGCAGGAGCTTTCTGTATACAGTAAGAAGCTCCCATAATCCCTCTACAAATCACTGTTGCCTTTTGCACAATTTAGGAGAATTGATGACTGTGATTTGTCACCTGGAGCTCTGCGGTGGACGCAGGGGAGATCACCTATAATAAAGTGATGGGATGGAGCAGGTCACCATACTCTTATAATGCTGGTATTAGAATACAGACACAGCAAGCACTGGCAGGAGACGGTGACAGACGCTGGGTGACAGGCTGCCATCCATCTGGAAGTGAGGAGATGAATATATAATGTCTGACCATCAGTAATCATGGATATTTATGTGGCTGCGGTCTACGTCTCCTCTTGGATCTGTTTTTTCTCTGTAGTCTGTATTTAGCAGTTGCCAGAAGCCATCATGATGATCACACTAAGCGAATGGCATGGGCTATAATATGATACAGATAGAAGACATACCAAGCGCCATCCATACCATATGGTTATTACAGCTGTCCAGGAGCAATGCATGGGAAAGTCTTACAGATATGGAAGTTTCTCCAGGAAAGTGGCTTATGTACATGACCTGGAGAGGTGCCTCCATAAGCGCCCCCCCCCCCCCCCTATTTCCCAGTATGCAGCAGTGAGGCACAAATCTCTGGGTATATGGCCCGCTGTATGCAGGGAGGCTAAAAAATACATAAAATATTCATTGACTGGAGGCCCCGGGGGACAGCGCTGCAAATATGCTTAGTAACCGAGGGGGTTTTCAGAAAGCCATCAAGAGCGGCAGATTTTGCTGGTCTTGACACTCACAATTAACCCTTCAGGCATCACGTACTACAGAAAAAGCAAATTTGTTTTAAAAAGGGAAACAAACCTTTCCCCATGGAGCTGCATCTGAGCAGACAGCACTACATGACGGCCGTCCGTAGCACTCAGGGGTCGGCATGGATATCCTAATGGATGTTGAGAGTCAGCAGATCATTAAAAATGAGTTTTCCCCACAGTGGGCATTCATCATCTGCCTACAAGATAGATGTCCAATTGATGGGACCCCCAGCAAACCCTAGAATGGTGGTTTCTCTGTAGAGCCAGACAGGGATTTTGCTGTATTTTAGAGGGTGGAAGGGATATAAAATAAAATTAAGACCCTTTAAGCCCTGCTGGACCAGTGACTTGTCACCGCAGTCACGTCATTGTTGATGGAGGGTAAGCAGAGATAGAGTTTCACCAGAGCAGAAGAATAAATGGTGAGAATAGGTTAGTTTCTAAAAAAATATTTCCTCCATGGGAACGATTTTCTTAAAATACTGAAAAAAACGTTTTCCGGCAGAGCAGCGCTCTCTATTCTACACCTGAACGGAGCAGTTCACAGCGCTGAGAGCGCTGTGTGGTCTCTTACATTTTCAGGATTGGTAGAGGGTATTCAACTTATCTTTCAGGAGGGTGGACCACCAAGATTTGCAAAAGAAAGACATCAAGAAATGCTGATTTTTTTCTCCCCCCAAAGTGCTATGTTTTAGTGCTTGTCGCTTCCCAAGCACTTTTTAGATGGCTGCATTCTCATTTTTTTTAGTAATTTTGTTGCATTGTCTTTTATAACCCCATATAACAATGAAGAAATCAAAGCTTTTCAAGCAAAAACACTGGCAAAACACATAGCAGGCTGTCCATAGACTTATATTGTCTTCTGGAAATAGATAGAGTTGGAAGTGTCTTCAGATCGGAAATCACCTAACGCATGGTCCGGACATTTCTTGTAACCGCTTGGCGTCTCTGGAACCTGACGTGGTTAAAAGTCCCTCAATAGACTTAATATGCAGCAAGTAATTTTTATAAAGAAATGTGTGTGTTCATCTTGTGCGTTTAGGTAGCGCTTTTTCAGGCAGTTTTCACAGCAGAATCAGCTTGACAAAAAGACGATGTGCATGTAACCTCAGATGGACTCGCATCATTCAGAAAATGACCATCTACAGTTATGCCATCACTTTTTATGGAGAAGAAAGGCAGTTCTGGTTAAATTGATGTGTTTTTCCCCTCAGGGGACCGGTACTGTATCTGGAAGTAGCAACAAGATTCAGCGCTCGATAGAAAAATCAATGCAGGAGAAAGTGTCTCCAGGGCCTCATTCACTTGTAATCTCTTCCTGCACATTACTAGTGTTAGGAATTCCCTGCATTATCTAGCACATTGCTCTGGTCAAAGACTAGATAAGCAGATCCAGCAGGAACAGCACTACTGTACTATAATGGACAAGTCTATGGAGCCATGACAGCCTATGGCTGGCGGGCCCAGGTGAGGCTGGCAGCTGTTTGCGAACTTGGGGCTTTAGCACAAGGTCTTGCAGTCAGTTAGAAGGAGCAGGTCTCCAGATGGTGACTTTTGTGAGAAGCAATATTCACTATATGGATCTTTTAGGACATCCCATTATAAACCCATAGACAGTCTGGAGTCTGTCCCTCTGCAGGTATAACCACTTCTCTTAGGAAGGCTTTCTACAAGGTTTCGGAGTGATTTTTACCCATTCATCCAGAAGAGCATTTGTGAGGTCAGACTGATGTTGGATGAGAGGACTTGGTGCAATCTCCATTGTAGTTCATCCTAAAGGTGTTGGATGGATGTTCTTCCACATCATATTCACCAAACCATGCCTTTATGGATCTTACTTTATGCATTTGTGTGCAGTCATGGGAGACAGAAAAGCGACTTCCAACTTGTGTGAATCATTTGGGGAAGCAATTGTCAAAAATGCCTCGATATGCTGAAGCATTAAGATTTCCCTTCATTGGCACTAGTAGGCCTGGGACAACCCATTGAAAAACAGCCCCATGGCATTATCTGTCCTCCACCAAACTTTCCAGATGGCACAATGCAGTCAGGTGGGTAATGTTCTCATGGCATTCACCAAACCCAGACACATCTATCAGACACCAGATAGAGAATAGTGATTCATCTCTCTACAGGACTCGAGTGCTGGCTGCCTTACATCACTCCATCTGACGCCTGCAATCGTGCTTGGTGATGTAAGGCAGCATGCAGTTGCTTGGCCATGAAGTTCCCAGCGGGGGGCACAGTTTTTGTGCGGACATTAATGCCAGATGAGGTTTGGATTCTTTAGTCTGCAGTGCGTTGGTAACTTTTATGCCCTTTCCTCACCAGCACTTGACAACCCCTCTCACTTACGTGGTCTTCACTTTGTGCTTTTCAATAATACGGTTTACAGTGTCCATATACAGTGTGCATTTAGCTCTCGGGGTGGCCACTTTCCCATCCTTCATGTAGCAGACTGTCCTAGTCCTGGCGACATTCCACAGATTAATGCCCAGTAACCGTATTAAATGGTAGAAGCCATGAGCTCAGCACAATCAGATGTTACAGAGGTCTATGCAAACACAATTAATCCCAGAATCAGTATGGTAACACCGCTCTCACTGACTCCCTTTGTATTGGGACTTTTATTCCGTGTGGGTTTAGACTCCGGGCTGAGGACAACGAAAAATAGCTGCCATCATATTAACACATGGTGACAGTCTGACTTGTGAAGAAGTACATTCACTATAATATCATCTAGTAAAAGGGGTTGTCCACTTACACTGGATTCATGGCTTATCTCCATCTTCCACCATAGCCAAAGTAAAGGGCAGCGCTGATATACACCTCAGGCCCTGAGTCTCAGTACAGGTGCAGATCACTCAGTGGGAATATGAAGGCCTACCTGATCGAGAACCACAAAGGGCTCATTGCTGGAGCGCCCCTTTAAAGTGAACATCCACTTGCTATCGCCATGTTAAAGATTTATTATAAAACTAAGTAGCTTAGATTTGTTGGATAAAAGCAAATACCAATTATCACAAGGCCAAAAAAAACACAATGGAAAGGGTTAAAAGAAATGTAACCCAAAATGACACGCAAGGGATCACTTATGCAGACACTCTACACCTCCTGTACTGGATCATAATGGAAACAATTCCTGTCCTGTGCAATGTAGGCTGGAAATAGCACATAGCGAATAGTCCTAATGCTCACCCCCGGCTGATGTGCTAAGACCCTCACACTAAGGCGGGGTCCAGACCAGCCAATGAAAAATACTTTGCTTCTATACAGAAAAAAATCAGCAGATTTTTCATCCGTATTATCAACCAGCTCAGTTTTTTTTTTATATATCCATGTGGTATCCGATTTTTAGATCAATAATTTAATAAAAGGCCAAATGCAGCCTGTATTAATAATTACAACGGACCCGTAAAAAAACAAAAAAAACGTATTCCATATAGGTGATAAGCCGTATGTGATCCGATTTTTGCGCACTGACTTAAAACGGGCGCGTCTGATACGAAATACAGATCAAAGTAGTGCAAGCGATTGTTTTCACAGTCCGGGTGTAAAAATATTCACGTGAACTAGAACAGATGATTGCATTGGGCAGCGTGCTGTCTGTAGGCCAAGTGTGTTGCATCTGGATAGCATGGATTGTATATACGCTCGACCAAACGGGCCCTTAGGAAAAGGTTCCACACGCAGAGACAAAAAGCGCAAACATGGCGGCATTCAAGATATACATTCTCAATGGAAATAACCAGGCAAATAGCCAACCCTGCCACGCTGAAGTTCTCGTGCCAAGATATGACCCCATTAGAGACAGACCGCTTATTACAGATGTTTCAATGTGTTTGGAGATCCGAGTGGAGGTTGTTCTAGTGTAAAACAAACCAAAACCCATCAGATTTTAGGCAAAAAGCATAGGTACTAGAAAATAACCAGTAGACAACCACATGGTACCAAACTATTATTCTGCAATTAGGGAAAACACAGGTATCAGGTTTTGCTGCATTTTTGGTGCCAAAAGCTTAAGTTGTATCGTCTTTTTTGAGGGGCACTAAACTTTATCAGCACGCAGAAGAGACAATAAAAACGCAGCAAAATCTGATTTTTTTGAAGATGCTTCTTTACTGCCAAGAGAGCAGGTTTTGCCTGCGGGAAAAAAAAAACAAAAAAAACAGCAAAAAGGCAACATGTGAAAATAGCCAATAAGAGAACATTAAATGCTCAGTACAACTTTACATGTAGATTTTTTTTATATATTTTTTTTTTGCAAATTCCTCTGAAAACTCTAAATATAGCTTTTCTGTAAAAGAAGCATAAAAAAAAAAAATTTAAATGACAACAATGAAGAACACTCAAGTATTTTTATCCAGTTACAGGAGTTGTTAAGGCTAAAAAGGACAAGTCTGAAGAAAGGTGTCAGTGTGCGCATAGCACACAGTCAAGGCTTCTGTATTCCCGATGCCAGCGGGTGATCACGTGAATACACGTTTCATACTTTTGGTTACATGATGACTAGATTCTTATCAGTTTCTTTCTACAGAACACAGGAGAGACCAGTCAGCCAAAAACGCTGCATTTCACATACATGGTCTTGTGAACACAGAAGAATCAGGATCGTATGCATTGTGCACACTGTCATCATTCAGCAGTCTGCAGCATAAAGGTGACTGCGTCTGGAAAACCACTTTAATACACAACCCCCTTGTCATCTCCATTGGCAGAATACAGGTACTAGAAATGGAGTTTATATATTCAATTGGTGGCTCTTATTTGTTCTGCTATGAATAAAATATCTCCCACTGGCAGAGGAAAAGCTTCAGGGTGGAAACAGACAAAGACTGATCGTGTGCAGGCAGACAATAGTCACCCATTACGCGGCAAAGTCATTGGCAAGCGCAGGTTGGAGTGGTTTGGCTACATGCCATCAGCTGTACATTAACAAGGTTTTCCAGTCCAATAAAATAGTTTACAAATAGCTTTTATATAAAAAAATAAATGGAGTAATACCTCACCACTGAACTGCTATTCCCATGCCGATGCTTCCCTGTCACCTCACTGGTCTTTGCAGTCTTGACACGTGACTACATCATTGACCCTAGTGGCCACTGATTGGTAGCCCGTCATTCTGCATCAGCCAGATGAGCGTAGCCACAAAGCTGGCAGGGGACTGGCAAGGTTAAAATCCTCTCGTGCACGGTTTTATACCATTGTCTGCCATTTTGTGGGCATGGAAACCCTCTTTAGTTAACATGAACCAATGTAGGTGTGGGTTATAAGCCATAAGGCCCAGGGAGTCAATCAGGTTTGTTGCTTGCATTTGATGATTCAAAAGGGAATATTTGCAATGGGATTACTCCCCAGTACTAGAAGGCAAGCAGATCAGGTGGACAAGGTGGACAGACGGACTGCTGATCTCACAGAAGGAGGCTCCCCTGATTCCAGGTCACAAACACACATGATGATATTAATACCGGTCTACAAATATCTGACGGGATGTCACAGAAGGTTCATCCTTATTCTCATTTGCACATAGAAACACGAGAAGCAATGGAATGAAAATGAATGGGAAAAGATACAGATTAGATATTATAAAAAATCTTTTTGACAATGAGGGTGATCAATGAGTGGAACAGGCTGCCATGAGAGGTGGAGAGTTCTCCTTCAATGGACGTCTTCAGAGGCTGGACAGACATCTGTCTGAGATGGTTTAGTGACTCCTGCATTGACCAGGGAGTCGGACACGATGAGCATGGAGGTCCCAACTCCAACTCTAACATTCTAGGATTTTATGATATTCAGATGACAACATATAGGCATTATAAGGTCACAGACCCTCTTTACGGACAGCTGTGATAAATGGGAGTCTTACTTCTCCACTGCCGGAGTGTTTTTCTGGAAAGCCACAGACTGAGCATTAGCCCAACCTTAAGTTTTTTGTGAGGTGAAGCTCAGAAGAGCCGACTGATTTCATACACCCCTTCCAGGATCACTGAGATCACAAAGAGCTCCCCTGTGATCTGTCGATTCCACCAGAAAGACCCCAGATTTTCTCATTGTTGAATGTAATTAACCATTATTTAATGTCAGCTCCTTATAACAGCTTCCCAATAAGGCTGATCCAGCCCCAGATCTGAGTCAGAACATCAGCAAATATGGCCCATGTATAGTGACTACACCCGGCACCTTCTGTGTGATGTGCCCAACTGGGCTCCTCTGTTCTGGCTTCAAGAGCTTCCCCCCAAAAAAATATGGATGCCACACTGATGAATTGATCTGAGGGTACTGGAGTGCCTTGGACTTTTGGGAATAAGAGAGCCAGTAGCCAAAACAAAGAACGAACAGTGGCAGGAGTCATAAGGGGGGGGTTGGTCGGCACCAGGCGTGTTCATTATAAATTTACCCTCTGTACTGGAATGCAGGTATCTACTAGAGGGTTACATAAAAAACACAACTTTTAATGCCACAACAGGAACCTCGCAAGGTCTTTTCAAGATTGATTATAAAATATAGTCTTTAATATTACCAGAAATTCCAGCTGAACAGGTTCATAAGAAAACTGAGAAGAGATGTGGCCACTGCCAAACAGTTTTTACATTAATGAACAAGGAGGCATAAATTACACCAGGAGAGATACAATACATATTAGGACGCACTTCTTAACCCCTTGCTCACATATGATCAGGCTCAGAGGTTGCGCCCGCTCCATATGCAGTGGTTGCTGGTCGTCTTATACAGCCATCATCCGACTAATACCTGCATCTGATACTAGTCCTGGTCACTGATTAACACATGAAATGCGCGGAACAGTAACGGCAATGTGCAGTTTGGGGCATTCATGACTCCATGCCATGGAACTCCTGCATGTTAGTGCCACCCTGGCACCCCCATAGGACGCTGACCTTCACTATACACTGCTACACTGTGGGGTCATGCATTATAGAACAAGGGATCAAAATGATTGGAGGTTCAGGTTCCTTTAGTAAACTAGGAAAAGTGGAAGAAAACAAAACCAAAAAAAAAGTTTCTCAAATTATAAAAGAGAATACAAAGTTTGAATAGCCTTACTTCCTCCAGTTTAAACAAATGCCAATTAGGTTTGATTTTTGTATCACGGCATCCATAAGTCTGATCAAAATGTAAAATTAATCCGTATGGTAAGTGGCATAAAGAGAAAATATATATATATATATATATATATATATATATATATATATATATATATATATATATATATATATATATATATATATATATATATATATATATATATATATATTTATTATGTGTGTGCACATCCCATTAGGACTGAATATATAATATTGCCAGTAATGATTACAACCAAATTTTGGAGGAAAAAGTAACTGGGATAATAAATAGCTGGAAAAGAAAACGCATCAATCATGGCGGCTATGAGAATATTACACAATGCGCTCGCCGTGATCAGACATCTTCAGCCCATTCTTCTCAGTCTATAAGGAATGGAGGAGAACTTATTCAGTCGCTGACCTATATAGTCACGCATTAATGTGCCACATAATGGTATCCTCCACCTAATTTCTCACATCTAATCACTTATGACAAGAACACAATCCAGCTCTTCACTTTCCTGTAGTCTTCGTCACCATCACTTAAGAAGCAAAACCCAAAAATCTCTTCATCTCCTTCTAAAAGTTTATTGCAATCTCCCTCGTGGAAAAGATAATTTCCCATTCAGAAGATCCCTAATGTTTTGCACAATGTCCGCTCCATAATCACTACTGGGAAGGGATATTTGATAAATCAATCCCTAGCTGGATCTTTTAATGCCCAAATTTGCAAAAAAAAAAAAATGTATCCCTCCACTGTCTTTCCTCAATTTCTTCGAAAGATAACATGCCATGCGGCTCTCACCCGTCACACATGTGCTGGCCATGAGAATACTGGGTCTCACATAGACCTTGTTGGCTTCAGTTCACGTTTAAATTTTTTTTTCAGATCGGCAGCAGAAAAAACAGGAATTTTATCAAAACAGCAGCACCCAGTGGGTGATACATCTGTGGAATCAGGGTCTCTGCATCGTGCTGCTCTTAGCTGAAGTAGCAAAAACTTGGTGACAGATTGCTTCAAAAAACAAATCCTGTTCGCTTTGCTTTCTCTGCTCCCTTCACAACTATAACATCCATCCTGGTGAGTGATGCATGAGGAGTGAAGATGCGGACATAGGAGGAGCTGTATGAAGCAAAATGCACCAAATATATGTTGTGTGTTCTAAAATACTGGAGCCAGGTCTAAAAATTATCAAACAAAATAAAAAGACATGGAGCAGATTTGCAAAAAAAAAAAAAAAAAAAAAGTGTGCCTAAAGCTGGGTTTATACGGTTATAGGAAGTTTCGCCCCCAGCAATTTGCCCCTATCATTTCGCCCCCGGACCGGGGCGAACTGGGGGCGAAATGTGCGGGGGCAAAACATCCTGGGGACCAAAAGCTGGGGACGAAACATCCAATTCCTGGTTTATACATATCAGCCAAGACCGCTAATTGGAGGTTGTTAGCACAGACGGACCACAATTCTATTTGCACAGAACAATCGTAAATGTGATCGGTCTGTGCATACACAACATGTAATCAGAAGAAACTATTTAAACAGGAAGGTTACAAATCATCACACCAGATAAACGAGAATTTTGCTCACATGTCAGGCGTTTGCCGGCCTGTTTAGGCAAATTATCTGTCCATCTAAATGCAGCATAAGGGCATGGTTACACTGGACATTTCCACATGAGTACATAAAGCTGCAGATTTCTTTGCAAAAATGGTGTGGTTAAGGCCGGTTTCACACGTCCTGATTATTCCAGTACTGGAGATATCAGTGTCCATGTGTGGCAACCGTGTGCCGCATCAGGAGCACACATACCGATGCCTGGGAATCAGCGGCACAGTTAGCGCTGTTCCCAAGCGGCAGGTGCTGAACACTGCCCTCATCATTGTTCCCTGCCAGCACTGCGATCAGCACCAGCAGGGGACAATGTTGAAAGTAGTATTCTGCTCAAACGGTCTCCTAGCGTTCAATAAGAAAATAAAATAAAGACAATCCTTATACTCACCTGTCTGAAGATGAAATAAGTGTCCCATGTTGTAATCCATCTGACTGCACATGCTGAGGAGTTGAGGAGAATGACTAGCTGCAGCGAGCGGGTCCCTGACCTGTGCTGATCTCAGCGAGTGGTGTCCTATCACTCAGTAAGCTCAGCGCAGGTCAGGGGTCCGCTCGCTGGAGCGAGTCATTCCCCTCTGCATGATCTCAGCACCAGCAGGGGACAATGATGACAGATGCCTGCAGCACCCAGAGCTTGGGAATAGCACGAACTATACTGGTGATTCTCAGGCGCAGGTACGTGTCACATGGATGTCATCCATGTGTCAGTGTGCGCATGTGTGGGACATTTTGCGGCCCGTGCTGCGGGTAAAAAATGGACAGGACACAGTCTGAAAACACACTGACGTGCACAGACCCATTCATTTGAATGGGTCTACGTGTGTCAGTGTCACCAGTATGTGTGGAAACGGACACCACACGTACTCGAAAAATGGATGTGTGAAAGAGCCCTTAGGAAAAGCCTGGTATTATAATTTGGTGTATTTTTTCTCCCTAATGGACTTTTGTGGGAGGCCTGAAAAAAAAAAATGCATGTCAAATCACATGTGCATTTCTGCTCTAAGAGAACACAAAAAAATAAATAAAATGCTGCACCAAAACAGCATAAGAGAAAAAAAGGAAAAATACATAAACAGCGCAAATTGCTATTGCTTTTTTTGGTGAAGATACCTGCAGAAAAAACACAGTGTTTCCACATGTGGGAGCAGGGCCTTAGTGTTACACATAGTAACCAATCAACTGAAAAACTGCTTAAATTCATTTATCTACAAAACACCTGACCCTCCATGTGCACAGCAAACCTAATGCTAATACTCCCACCAGAGGCAGGAGATGCGACATGCGTCAGCAGCGGGGTGAGATGTGTGTGTGGAAGCGCTGACAGGTAATGACTGGTGCGATTACCAGTGACTAGATGGGAATTACTCATCCTCGGCACAAAAGGTGACAGCGCACCACATGAAGAGCAGATCACTTCTTCATACCAGGAGGAGTTTCTACACGTTCGTCCAAAGTCTGACACTGGCTGAGAACCTGCACTATATAATAAAAGTATGCGAGAGACCGCCTCCAGGCATATTCACACTACATCCTCACTACATAGTGTCATACAAATGTCTGATTATGGGAATATCGCCTTCTCCAGCACCACTGCCTCCTACCAGGGTCACACGGGGGCTATAGCCATGATGACACGGCAGGATCTGCTAACCGAAATCTAGTGTTCAGTACAAATATACATTCAGCAGCAGCGGAATAATGAAGTCACACAGCCTCCACATATACCATCAATGTGTACAGCCTTAAAGGGGAAGCAACTTCCCCTAAATAATTGCTCACATAGTGAAGTCTGATCTCAGACCTGCATGGATTTGTAGAAAGAAGAGTGGAGAAGCGTCTTATAGAGAAGCGATGCTTCAGAAGGACAGAGTGCCTGATGGAGCAGCATATGGCGAAACAGGAAGCTGTAGGGACTGTGCGCCACAATACAGGGTAACACAGGTTTGCGCATTGGCCACAAACACAACCCCTTTAAGTGGAGACTACTATTTAGTATATTTAAAAAGGTTCTATGGTTTCGAAGTAAAAAAAAAAAGCCTGTCCTCCAGCTGCAGTTAGTCAAAAAAATAAACTACCTCTGTACTTCATTCACTCCTTCTCAGGTCCAACACAGTCTCCACTGCTCCATCTATCTTATTTTCTGCAGAGCTGACGTGACATTGACTGCGCTGCAATCAATCATTAGGCGCAGTGGTCCTGTTCAAGTAACAGCATGAGCCGCTGCTGCAGCCAATAAGACACTGGGAGCAGTGGTAGATTCAGTGCTGAACCTGGGGAAGGCGAGTAAAGAAAAGTTTGTATTTTTTTTTTTTTTTTTTTTTTAAAACCAAACTGCATCTGGGGGACGGGTTTTTCCCAAAACCAGAAACTAACAGGGCTGCTCCCTTCTCCGTCAGCAGTGTTCAGCGCACCTGTGACGTTACGACCTCACACACCTGCCGTGACGGGTACATGTGGCCTATTCTAACAAACAAGCCACATGCACAATACCTGTGTTGGTGCAGAAGTGCGGGATGATCACGTCTTTGCAATTGCCATGAACTTAGGGGAAGGGAAAAATTATAAAAAAAATCAACACAGAAGCTCAGTAAATACACAGCTAATATATTATATCTCACATATATGAACAATGCAACTAGTGTTTGCAAAAATGACATTTGATAAAAAAATAATGTACTGTTGGGGGTAGACAGTCACAGATCAGGGATGCACATGAGATAAAAGAACAGTGGGACAGGAGAAGGGAGGCCACACCATCACTCACCCTGACCTATGTATCCCTATAGAATGTGCATATTCATTATTGACACTGGTTACAAAGCCTCATTAAGTTACACTCATCACCTCTGAACAAATAGGCCTCTGGGCAAACATCAGGAGTTAGACCTAGTGGTAAGAGGGGGGGGGCCAGGGCCATTCAGGTGATGAGTATGGGGATTCGGGGGTCAAACTTATAGGGGCCAACATGTTTCTGTCAGCAATTCTGTATTCTTTACATTAATAGTGCTGGAGACAATACCTAAAAGCAACTTAAAAAGGACATATTGTATATAATACGTCAATGAAAATAACAGTTACCAAGAAAAGTAAGAAAGTAACTGACCAGAGACCAAACACAAGCGAGATAAAAAGACAACAGTGAAAGAGCACAGCGAGGACAGGACGGGAAGGTGTAAATGGTACGTATACGATGGGATGAGCAGAGCAACAGTAGGCAATGAGAATGGATGTATTACACACATACAAAATATATCACTGATATACCGTATACATACACACCCGTCAGTATAATCATATTACATATATATACATACACACACAGTTTATACATAAATGGTTTGATATAAACATACAACAGAATATAGTCTCACATGCCACACTAAAATATATATAAAATATATATCACACACGTCATAGTGTAAAATATATTTTAGTCACCCATGTATAACAGTAAATAATAATTTTAGTATAGTATCAGTATATACACACACACACGTCAGTCCATTTACCATACATATATACATTACACTGATATACACATACCACACAGTACATAATGTATATAGTGTCAGTACATGTACACACTATACAGTATATACCATATAGACGTGTCAATCCATACATTGTTCTATGTTACACTGAGTGTATCGTGTCAGTGAATATATGTACAGTCTCAAACACCACAGTAAATAAGGTATAGAAATGTGTCAGCCCCTACACAATACACACTATATAATGTATATACACAGCACTTGTGAGTACTCTTCCTTCTTATGTCAAGGACACGACGGACGTCCTCACCCGGGTTGATGGCGCCCTTGTCACCGATGGTACCCTTATGGTCACGGCCGACGTCGAGAGTCTGTACACTTGCATCAGTCACGATCTGGGCCTGTCCGCGGTGCGCCTCTTCCTGGGGGGCTCCGACCTGGACCAACCTTCTAGGGAGTTTATCCTTGAGCTCCTCCACTTCGTCCTTTGCCATAACTATTTTCTTTTTAATGACACGATATATCTCCAGAGACGTGGCACGGCCATGGGTGCGGCCTGCGCTCCCTCATATGCCAACCTCTTCCTGGGTTCCTGGGAGAGGGAGATTTTTGGTGATGGGGCAGTGCGGGGCGCAGACCAGGTCGTGTCATGGATGAGATATATAGATGACATTCTGTTCTTTTGGCTTGGGACGGTGGAGGAGCTCGATGACTTTATGACAAGATTGAACTCTAATATGTATTCTATTAGACTTACCTATACATGTCACTCTACTAGGATCGACTTTCTGGATATCACCCTTGTGGTGGATCCGGATGGTCGTGTCCAGACTGATGTGTATAGGAAGCCTACAGCTACAAACTCCCTGATACATGCCTCTTCGGCTCATGATGGCTCTACTATTAGAGCTGTCCCGGTCGGTCAGTTCCTCAGGATGAGGCGCATCTGCTCAACCAACTCTTATTTTGAAAGACAGGCCGCAGATCTTGCTGATCGCTTTAAACAACGTGGTTATAGCAATCGATGTATCGGCCGTGGCTATAAGAGGGCCCGTAATACATCCAGGGACCATCTTCTCCATCCCCTCCCGGTGCCTAGACATGTGACATCTGAGAGGATCCGCTACATATCCACATTCAATCACGAGTGGGGAGCTATGCGGCGGATCCTCTCTCGACATTGGTGTATACTTCACACGGAGCCCTCCCTCCGGGACTGTCTTGGTACTTTTCCTCAGATGACGCCACGACGTTCTAGGACGCTAGGGGACGTTCTGGTTTCCAGCCACTACGTCCCCCCGCGCCCTAATTTCTTTGGATCCCGCGGCCCCACGGTTGGTTCCTTTCCTTGTGGACATTGCGTTGCATGCGCCAATGTCCTACGTTGTACGTCCTTCTCCAACTCTGATGGCTCCCGGCATTTTGACATCCGTCATTATATATCGTGTGGTACTACACATGTGGTTTATTTTGCCACATGTGATTGCCAGTTGATTTATATTGGACTAACTAGTAGGGAGCTTCGAATCAGAGTTCGAGAACACGTCCGGGACATTGGCGCTGCCCGCACTGCCACGGACCCCCGTGAGCTGAAGACATTGCCTCGGCATTTTAAGGCCGTTCACAACTGTGACCCCCGATCACTTAGAGTACGGGGGATTGATAAGGTATGTCTTGGCTCCCGGGGTGGTGATGCCAAACGCCTCCTCGCCCAGAAGGAGGCGAGATGGATCATCACCCTTAATACCCTGGCGCCGCGGGGTCTGAATGAAAATCTTGGCTTCTCACCCTTTTTGTAATCACTATCCGGTGTTCGTGTCCTGTGCCTCGCTCCGAGCGATAACTTTTATATCTTCTTTTTGAATAATATGCAGGAACACATCTTATTTTGTTTTCCTGATTATGCCTATGTCTATATGCCCTCCCGTGGCCCCTTCTGCATATATGTCCCTATGGTTGTGAGCTCCCCTTATCCCCCCCCTTTTTTCGTCTTTATTCTATGTTGTAATTTTTTTCATTGTTTCTTACTTTTTCTTACTTTTCCTTTTATGTACATATAGTTCTTTTTTCTGTGGATCTTACATTTACTGCGAAGCCCACTTCCTGCGATATCCCCCCTCCTGCGGGCTAATAAATTGGAGCTAAGGAAATGGACGGACCCTTGATACCTCTGGATATTATTCTCAGATTATCCTTATGCCATGGACAATCTTATATAATTTAATTTTTTTTTTTTTTTTTTTTTTTTTTTTTTTCACTTGTCTGAATCGCATTTACTTATGTATGCTATATATTGTACGCTTATGTATTTATTTATTTATTTATTTATTTTTTTTTTTCATGTATGTTGCATACTATTTATCTGTATATGCACTTATGTATTTATGTATATACACTCTGTATGTCATCGGTCATAACTGATGTGGATGTCATTGTGGATATGTGAATATTGATATCCTGGTTTATACATCTGGGCTCCTCACCTGGCGGTGCGCATGCTCGTGGCTACTCGTCGTCCTGGCTTCCCAGGCGTCCGTCTCCATGGTATCGGCGCTACCCCGGACACTCCCAGTAGTACTTCCGGGTTCGCGCCGACGCCTTGACGGGCGTTCTGGGGGCGGGACGATCTGACGATCCCCGCGCATGCGCCGCTTACGCCTTCCGGTTGGCGGCCATTTTCTTCCGGTCTGAATGCTCATTGGTGACTCCTTCTTTTGGGGGGATATTTAAAAAGACGCTGGTGCTTCCAGTGTCATGCCTCTTGATAAAGCTTCTCTGCGAAACGTGCGTCGAGGCTCGTTTGGTCTCATCTCGGGCTGCCCCTGCTGTGGCTTCTGACCCCTTGACCCCTTTCCCAGTGGTCTCTAGCGGCTTTGATTGGTGAGTGCATCTTCATATTATGGCCCGTGTTCACTCTGCTCTCACCTGGGCCAATAATGGGACTTACATCTATTGTCATCTTATGTATGTTTTTTCTCTTTAGATGCCTCCCCCTTGTTGCTTATTTATGCATATGCTGCTTTTGGGCTGCCCTTTTTTCCTTTCTTTTCCCTTCTTTCTTCTTTTTTGATTCTACTTCACACTATTTTATCTAGTGTCCCCTTATGGTTCAGATGGGTTAGTGCATCATGGACTATGGTCTCTATTCACTTTGCCCCCATTTTGGGGAATAATGGGACACATGTCCATTACTACTCAATATTTGAGACCCAGTCATAGATGCATTCCCTCCCTTGCCACTGTGGGCACATGGTTTCTTGGATTGCTCCTCCTCTTTTTCTTCCTTTTATTTTTTTCTCCCTCATATTTTTTGGTCTTGTATTACCATGACTAGCTGCTATATGCCCCTGTCGTTTTGTACTGTTCCCCTTGTATTTATTCATCCATTAGTGTGATTACTTTGTACACTTTTATTTCTATGAATAAAGGTTCTTTTTATATGCTATATACTCAGTTGTTCTTGTGTTTTTACAGCATATACCGTACAGAAGTGTCAGTCCATACACCCACTATATAATGTACACACAGTATATACCGTACAGAGGTGTCAGTCCATACACACACTATATAATGTACACACAGTATATACCGTACAGAGGTGCCAGTCCATACACACACTATATAATGTACACACAGTATATACCGTACAGAGGTGCCAGTCCATACACACACTATATAATGTACACACAGTATATACCGTACAGAGGTGTCAGTCCATACACACACACACTATATAATGTACACACAGTATATACCGGACAGAGGTGTCAGTCCATACACACACTATATAATGTACACACAGTATATACCGTACAGAGGTGCCAGTCCATACACACTATATAATGTACACACAGTATATACCGTACAGAGGTGTCAGTCCATACACACACTATATAATGTACACACAGTATATACCGGACAGAGGTGTCAGTCCATACAAACACTATATAATGTACACACAGTATATACCGTACAGAGGTGTCAGTCCATACACACACTATATAATGTACACACAGTATATACCGTACAGAGGTGTCAGTCCATACACACTATATAATGTACACACAGTATATACCGTACAGAGGTGCCAGTCCATACACACTATATAATGTACACACAGTATATACCGGACAGAGGTGTCAGTCCATACACACACTATATAATGTACACACAGTATATACCGTACAGAGGTGCCAGTCCATACACACTATATAATGTACACACAGTATATACCGGACAGAGGTGTCAGTCCATACACACACACTATATAATGTACACACAGTATATACCGTACAGAGGTGTAAGTCCATACGCACACTAAATAATGTACACACAGTATATACCGGACAGAGGTGTCAGTCCATACACACACTATATAATGTACACACAGTATATACCGTACAGAGGTGCCAGTCTATACGCACACTATATAATGTACACACAGTATATACCGGACAGAGGTGTCAGTCCATACACACACTATATAATGTACACACAGTATATACCGGACAGAGGTGTCAGTCCATACAAACACTATATAATGTACACACAGTATATACCGTACAGAGGTGTCAGTCCATACACACACTATATAATGTACACACAGTATATACCGTACAGAGGTGTCAGTCCATACAAACACTATATAATGTACACACAGTATATACCGTACAGAGGTGCCAGTCCATACACACTATATAATGTACACACAGTATATACCGTACAGAGGTGTCAGTCCATACACACACTATATAATGTACACACAGTATATACCGTACAGAGGTGCCAGTCCATACACACTATATAATGTACACACAGTATATACCGTACAGAGGTGTCAGTCCATACACACACTATATAATGTACACACAGTATATACCGGACAGAGGTGTCAGTCCATACAAACACTATATAATGTACACACAGTATATACCGTACAGAGGTGTCAGTCCATACACACACTATATAATGTACACACAGTATATACCGTACAGAGGTGTCAGTCCATACACACACTATATAATGTACACACAGTATATACCGGACAGAGGTGTCAGTCCATACACACACTATATAATGTACACACAGTATATACCGTACAGAGGTGCCAGTCCATACACACTATATAATGTACACACAGTATATACCGGACAGAGGTGTCAGTCCATACACACACACTATATAATGTACACACAGTATATACCGTACAGAGGTGTAAGTCCATACGCACACTAAATAATGTACACACAGTATATACCGGACAGAGGTGTCAGTCCATACACACACTATATAATGTACACACAGTATATACCGTACAGAGGTGCCAGTCTATACGCACACTATATAATGTACACACAGTATATACCGGACAGAGGTGTCAGTCCATACACACACTATATAATGTACACACAGTATATACCGTACAGAGGTGCCAGTCTATACACACACTATATAATGTACAGAGGGGAGTGTCAGTCTATACATACACACACACACACTATATAATGTACACACAGCATATACCGTACAGAGGTGCCATTCCATACACACTATATAATGTACACACAGTATATACCGTACAGAGGTGCCAGTCCATACACACTATATAATGTACACACAGTATATACCGTACAGAGGTGTCAGTCCATACACACACTATATAATGTACACACAGTATATACCGGACAGAGGTGTCAGTCCATACACACACTATATAATGTACACACAGTATATACCGTACAGAGGTGCCAGTCCATACACACTATATAATGTACACACAGTATATACCGGACAGAGGTGTCAGTCCATACACACACTATATAATGTACACACAGTATATACCGTACAGAGGTGCCAGTCCATACACACTATATAATGTACACACAGTATATACCGGACAGAGGTGTCAGTCCATACACACACTATATAATGTACACACAGTATATACCGTACAGAGGTGTCAGTCCATACGCACACTATATAATGTACACACAGTATATACCGGACAGAGGTGTCAGTCCATACACACACTATATAATGTACACACAGTATATACCGTACAGAGGTGCCAGTCTATACACACACTATATAATGTACAGAGGGGAGTGTCAGTCTATACATACACACACACACACTATATAATGTACACACAGCATATACCGTACAGAGGTGCCAGTCCATACACACTATATAATGTACACACAGCATATACCGTACAGAGGTGCCAGTCTATACACACACTATATAATGTACACACAGTATATACCGTACAGAGGTGCCAGTCTATACACACACTATATAATGTACAGAGGGGAGTGTCAGTCTATACATACACACACACACACTATATAATGTACACACAGCATATACCGTACAGAGGTGCCAGTCCATACACACTATATAATGTACACACAGCATATACCGTACAGAGGTGCCAGTCTATACACACACTATATAATGTACACACAGTATATACCGTACAGAGGTGCCAGTCCATACACACTATATAATGTACACACAGCATATACCGTACAGAGGTGCCAGTCTATACACACACTATATAATGTACACACAGCATATACCGTACAGAGGTGCCAGTCTATACACACACTATATAATGTACACACAGTATATACCGTACAGAGGTGCCAGTCTATACACACACTATATAATGTACACACAGTATATACCGTACAGAGGTGTCAGTCCATACACACTATATAATGTACACACAGTATATACCGGACAGAGGTGTCAGTCCATACACACACTATATAATGTACACACAGTATATACCGCACAGAGGTGCCAGTCCATACACACTATATAATGTACACACAGTATATATCGTACAGAGGTGTCAGTCCATACACACACTATATAATGTACACACAGTATATACCGGACAGAGGTGTCAGTCCATACACCCACTATATAATGTACACACAGTATATACCGTACAGAGGTGTCAGTCCATACACACTATATAATGTACACACAGTATATACCGGACAGAGGTGTCAGTCCATACACACTATATAATATACACACAGTATATACCGTACAGAGGTGTCAGTCCATACACACACTATATAATGTACACACAGCATATACCGTACAGAGGTGTCAGTCCATACACACTATATAATGTACACACAGTATATACCGTACAGAGGTGTCAGTCCATACACACTATATAATGTACTCACAGTATATACCGTACAGAGGTGTCAGTCCATACACACACTATATAATGTACACACAGTATATACCGTACAGAGGTGTCAGTCCATACACACACTATATAATGTACACACAGTATATACCGGACAGAGGTGTCAGTCCATACACACTATATAATGTACACACAGTATATACCGTACAGAGGTGTCAGTCCATACACACTATATAATGTACTCACAGTATATACCGTACAGAGGTGCCAGTCTATACACACACTATATAATGTACACACAGTATATACCGGACAGAGGTGCCAGTCCATACACACTATATAATGTACACACAGTATATACCGTACAGAGGTGTCAGTCCATACACACACTATATAATGTACACACAGTATATACCGCACAGAGGTGCCAGTCCATACACACTATATAATGTACACACAGTATATACCGTACAGAGGTGTCAGTCCATACACACACTATATAATGTACACACAGTATATACCGGACAGAGGTGTCAGTCCATACACCCACTATATAATGTACACACAGTATATACCGTACAGAGGTGTCAGTCCATACACCCACTATATAATGTACACACAGTATATACAGTACAGAGGTGTCAGTCCAAACACACTATATAATGTACACACAGCATATACCGTACAGAGGTGTCAGTCCATACACACACTATATAATGTACACACAGTATATACCGTACAGAGGTGTCAGTCCATACACACACTATATAATGTACACACAGTATATACAGTACAGAAGTGTCAGTCCATACACACTATATAATGTACACACAGCATATACCGTACAGAGGTGTCAGTCCATACACACACTATATAATGTACACACAGTATATACCGTACAGAGGTGTCAGTCCATACACACACTATATAATGTACACACAGTATATACAGTACAGAAGTGTCAGTCCATACACACTATATAATGTACACACAGCATATACAGTACAGAAGTGTCAGTCCATACACACTATATAATGTACACACAGTATATACCGTACAGAGGTGTCAGTCCATACACACACTATATAATGTACACACAGTATATACCGCACAGAGGTGTCAGTCCATACACACACTATATAATGTACACACAGTATATACCGCACAGAGGTGCCAGTCCATACACACTATATAATGTACACACAGTATATACCGTACAGAGGTGTCAGTCCATACACACACTATATAATGTACACACAGTATATACCGGACAGAGGTGTCAGTCCATACACCCACTATATAATGTACACACAGTATATACCGGACAGAGGTGTCAGTCCGTACACACACACACTATATAATGTACACACAGTATATACCGTACAGAGGTGTCAGTCCATACACACTATATAATGTACACACAGTATATACAGTACAGAGGTGTCAGTCCATACACACACTATATAATGTACACACAGTATATACCGTACAGAAGTGTCAGTCCATACACCCACTATATAATGTACACACAGTATATACCGTACAGAGGTGTCAGTCCATACACACACTATATAATGTACACACAGTATATACCGTACAGAGGTGCCAGTCCATACACACACTATATAATGTACACACAGTATATACCGTACAGAGGTGCCAGTCCATACACACACTATATAATGTACACACAGTATATACCGTACAGAGGTGTCAGTCCATACACACACACACTATATAATGTACACACAGTATATACCGGACAGAGGTGTCAGTCCATACACACACTATATAATGTACACACAGTATATACCGTACAGAGGTGCCAGTCCATACACACTATATAATGTACACACAGTATATACCGTACAGAGGTGTCAGTCCATACACACACTATATAATGTACACACAGTATATACCGGACAGAGGTGTCAGTCCATACAAACACTATATAATGTACACACAGTATATACCGTACAGAGGTGTCAGTCCATACACACACTATATAATGTACACACAGTATATACCGTACAGAGGTGTCAGTCCATACACACTATATAATGTACACACAGTATATACCGTACAGAGGTGCCAGTCCATACACACTATATAATGTACACACAGTATATACCGGACAGAGGTGTCAGTCCATACACACACTATATAATGTACACACAGTATATACCGTACAGAGGTGCCAGTCCATACACACTATATAATGTACACACAGTATATACCGGACAGAGGTGTCAGTCCATACACACACACTATATAATGTACACACAGTATATACCGTACAGAGGTGTAAGTCCATACGCACACTAAATAATGTACACACAGTATATACCGGACAGAGGTGTCAGTCCATACACACACTATATAATGTACACACAGTATATACCGTACAGAGGTGCCAGTCTATACGCACACTATATAATGTACACACAGTATATACCGGACAGAGGTGTCAGTCCATACACACACTATATAATGTACACACAGTATATACCGGACAGAGGTGTCAGTCCATACAAACACTATATAATGTACACACAGTATATACCGTACAGAGGTGTCAGTCCATACACACACTATATAATGTACACACAGTATATACCGTACAGAGGTGTCAGTCCATACAAACACTATATAATGTACACACAGTATATACCGTACAGAGGTGCCAGTCCATACACACTATATAATGTACACACAGTATATACCGTACAGAGGTGTCAGTCCATACACACACTATATAATGTACACACAGTATATACCGTACAGAGGTGCCAGTCCATACACACTATATAATGTACACACAGTATATACCGTACAGAGGTGTCAGTCCATACACACACTATATAATGTACACACAGTATATACCGGACAGAGGTGTCAGTCCATACAAACACTATATAATGTACACACAGTATATACCGTACAGAGGTGTCAGTCCATACACACACTATATAATGTACACACAGTATATACCGTACAGAGGTGTCAGTCCATACACACACTATATAATGTACACACAGTATATACCGGACAGAGGTGTCAGTCCATACACACACTATATAATGTACACACAGTATATACCGTACAGAGGTGCCAGTCCATACACACTATATAATGTACACACAGTATATACCGGACAGAGGTGTCAGTCCATACACACACACTATATAATGTACACACAGTATATACCGTACAGAGGTGTAAGTCCATACGCACACTAAATAATGTACACACAGTATATACCGGACAGAGGTGTCAGTCCATACACACACTATATAATGTACACACAGTATATACCGTACAGAGGTGCCAGTCTATACGCACACTATATAATGTACACACAGTATATACCGGACAGAGGTGTCAGTCCATACACACACTATATAATGTACACACAGTATATACCGTACAGAGGTGCCAGTCTATACACACACTATATAATGTACAGAGGGGAGTGTCAGTCTATACATACACACACACACACTATATAATGTACACACAGCATATACCGTACAGAGGTGCCATTCCATACACACTATATAATGTACACACAGTATATACCGTACAGAGGTGCCAGTCCATACACACTATATAATGTACACACAGTATATACCGTACAGAGGTGTCAGTCCATACACACACTATATAATGTACACACAGTATATACCGGACAGAGGTGTCAGTCCATACACACACTATATAATGTACACACAGTATATACCGTACAGAGGTGCCAGTACATACACACTATATAATGTACACACAGTATATACCGGACAGAGGTGTCAGTCCATACACACACTATATAATGTACACACAGTATATACCGTACAGAGGTGCCAGTCCATACACACTATATAATGTACACACAGTATATACCGGACAGAGGTGTCAGTCCATACACACACTATATAATGTACACACAGTATATACCGTACAGAGGTGTCAGTCCATACGCACACTATATAATGTACACACAGTATATACCGGACAGAGGTGTCAGTCCATACACACACTATATAATGTACACACAGTATATACCGTACAGAGGTGCCAGTCTATACACACACTATATAATGTACAGAGGGGAGTGTCAGTCTATACATACACACACACACACTATATAATGTACACACAGCATATACCGTACAGAGGTGCCAGTCCATACACACTATATAATGTACACACAGCATATACCGTACAGAGGTGCCAGTCTATACACACACTATATAATGTACACACAGTATATACCGTACAGAGGTGCCAGTCTATACACACACTATATAATGTACAGAGGGGAGTGTCAGTCTATACATACACACACACACACTATATAATGTACACACAGCATATACCGTACAGAGGTGCCAGTCCATACACACTATATAATGTACACACAGCATATACCGTACAGAGGTGCCAGTCTATACACACACTATATAATGTACACACAGTATATACCGTACAGAGGTGCCAGTCCATACACACTATATAATGTACACACAGCATATACCGTACAGAGGTGCCAGTCTATACACACACTATATAATGTACACACAGCATATACCGTACAGAGGTGCCAGTCTATACACACACTATATAATGTACACACAGTATATACCGTACAGAGGTGCCAGTCTATACACACACTATATAATGTACACACAGTATATACCGTACAGAGGTGTCAGTCCATACACACTATATAATGTACACACAGTATATACCGGACAGAGGTGTCAGTCCATACACACACTATATAATGTACACACAGTATATACCGCACAGAGGTGCCAGTCCATACACACTATATAATGTACACACAGTATATATCGTACAGAGGTGTCAGTCCATACACACACTATATAATGTACACACAGTATATACCGGACAGAGGTGTCAGTCCATACACCCACTATATAATGTACACACAGTATATACCGTACAGAGGTGTCAGTCCATACACACTATATAATGTACACACAGTATATACCGGACAGAGGTGTCAGTCCATACACACTATATAATATACACACAGTATATACCGTACAGAGGTGTCAGTCCATACACACACTATATAATGTACACACAGCATATACCGTACAGAGGTGTCAGTCCATACACACTATATAATGTACACACAGTATATACCGTACAGAGGTGTCAGTCCATACACACTATATAATGTACTCACAGTATATACCGTACAGAGGTGTCAGTCCATACACACACTATATAATGTACACACAGTATATACCGTACAGAGGTGTCAGTCCATACACACACTATATAATGTACACACAGTATATACCGGACAGAGGTGTCAGTCCATACACACTATATAATGTACACACAGTATATACCGTACAGAGGTGTCAGTCCATACACACTATATAATGTACTCACAGTATATACCGTACAGAGGTGCCAGTCTATACACACACTATATAATGTACACACAGTATATACCGGACAGAGGTGCCAGTCCATACACACTATATAATGTACACACAGTATATACCGTACAGAGGTGTCAGTCCATACACACACTATATAATGTACACACAGTATATACCGCACAGAGGTGCCAGTCCATACACACTATATAATGTACACACAGTATATACCGTACAGAGGTGTCAGTCCATACACACACTATATAATGTACACACAGTATATACCGGACAGAGGTGTCAGTCCATACACCCACTATATAATGTACACACAGTATATACCGTACAGAGGTGTCAGTCCATACACACACTATATAATGTACACACAGTATATACAGTACAGAGGTGTCAGTCCAAACACACTATATAATGTACACACAGCATATACCGTACAGAGGTGTCAGTCCATACACACACTATATAATGTACACACAGTATATACCGTACAGAGGTGTCAGTCCATACACACACTATATAATGTACACACAGTATATACAGTACAGAAGTGTCAGTCCATACACACTATATAATGTACACACAGCATATACCGTACAGAGGTGTCAGTCCATACACACACTATATAATGTACACACAGTATATACCGTACAGAGGTGTCAGTCCATACACACACTATATAATGTACACACAGTATATACAGTACAGAAGTGTCAGTCCATACACACTATATAATGTACACACAGCATATACAGTACAGAAGTGTCAGTCCATACACACTATATAATGTACACACAGTATATACCGTACAGAGGTGTCAGTCCATACACACACTATATAATGTACACACAGTATATACCGCACAGAGGTGTCAGTCCATACACACACTATATAATGTACACACAGTATATACCGCACAGAGGTGCCAGTCCATACACACTATATAATGTACACACAGTATATACCGTACAGAGGTGTCAGTCCATACACACACTATATAATGTACACACAGTATATACCGGACAGAGGTGTCAGTCCATACACCCACTATATAATGTACACACAGTATATACCGGACAGAGGTGTCAGTCCGTACACACACACACTATATAATGTACACACAGTATATACCGTACAGAGGTGTCAGTCCATACACACTATATAATGTACACACAGTATATACAGTACAGAGGTGTCAGTCCATACACACACTATATAATGTACACACAGTATATACCGTACAGAGGTGCCAGTCCATACACACACTATATAATGTACACACAGTATATACCGTACAGAGGTGTCAGTCCATACACACACATTATATAATGTACACACAGTATATACCGTACAGAGGTGCCAGTCTATACACACACTATATAATGTACAGAGGGGAGTGTCAGTCTATACATACACACACACACACTATATAATGTACACACAGCATATACCGTACAGAGGTGTCAGTCCATACACACACTATATAATGTACACACAGAATATACCGTACAGAGGTGCCAGTCCATACACACACTATATAATGTACACACAGCATATACCGTACAGAGGTGTCAGTCCATACACACACTATATAATGTACACAGGTGTCAGTCCATACACACACTATATAATGTACACACAGTATATACCGGACAGAGGTGTCAGTCCATACACACACTATATAATGCACACACAGTATATACCGGACAGAGGTGTCAGTCCACACACACACTATATAATGTACACACAGTATATACCGGACAGAGGTGTCAGTCCATACACACACTATATAATGTACACACAGTATATACCGGACAGAGGTGTCAGTCCATACACACACTATATAATGTACACACAGTATATACCGGACAGAGGTGTCAGTCCATACACACACTATATAATGTACACACAGTATATACCGTACAGAGGTGCCAGTCCATACACACTATATAATGTACACACAGCATATACCGGACAGAGGTGTCAGTCCATACACACACTATATAATGTACACACAGTATATACCGTACAGAGGTGTCAGTCCATACACACACTATATAATGCACACACAGTATATACCGTACAGAGGTGTCAGTCCATACACACACTATATAATGTACACACAGTATATACCGTACAGAGGTGTCAGTCCATACACACACTATATAATGTACACACAGTATATACCGTACAGAGGTGCCAGTCCATACACACTATATAATGTACACACAGTATATACCGGACAGAGGTGTCAGTCCATACACACACTATATAATGTACACACAGTATATACCGGACAGAGGTGTCAGTCCATACACACACTATATACCGGACAGAGGTGTCAGTCCATACACACTATATAATGCACACACAGTATATACCGGACAGAGGTGTCAGTCCATACACACACTATATAATGTACACACAGTATATACCGGACAGAGGTGTCAGTCCATACACACAGTATATACCGGACAGAGGTGTCAGTCCATACACACACTATATACCGGACAGAGGTGTCAGTCCATACACACACACACTATATACCGGACAGAGGTGTCAGTCCATACACACACACACTATATACCGGACAGAGGTGTCAGTCCATACACACACACACTATATAATGTACACACACTATATACCGGACAGAGGTGTCAGTCCATACACACACACACACTATATACCGGACAGAGGTGTCAGTCCATACACACACACACACTATATAATGTACACACACTATATACCGGACAGAGGTGTCAGTCCATACACACACACACTATATAATGTACACACACTATATACCGGACAGAGGTGTCAGTCCATACACACACACACTATATAATGTACACACACTATATACCGGACAGAGGTGTCAGTCCATACACACACACACACTATATAATGTACACACACTATATACCGGACAGAGGTGTCAGTCCATACACACACACACACTATATAATGTACACACACTATATACCGGACAGAGGTGTCAGTCTATACACACACACACTATATAATGTACACACACTATATACCGGACAGAGGTGTCAGTCCATACACACACACACACTATATAATGTACACACACTATATACCGGACAGAGGTGTCAGTCCATACACACACACACACTATATAATGTACACACACTATATACCGGACAGAGGTGTCAGTCCATACACACACACACACACTATATAATGTACACACACTATATACCGGACAGAGGTGTCAGTCCATACACACACACACACACTATATAATGTACACACACTATATACCGGACAGAGGTGTCAGTCCATACACACACACACACACACACTATATAATGTACACACACTATATACCGGACAGAGGTGTCAGTCCATACACACACACACACTATATAATGTACACACACTATATACCGGACAGAGGTGTCAGTCCATACACACACACACACACTATATAATGTACACACACTATATACCGGACAGAGGTGTCAGTCCATACACACACACACTATATAATGTACACACACTATATACCGGACAGAGGTGTCAGTCCATACACACACACACTATATAATGTACACACACTATATACCGGACAGAGGTGTCAGTCCATACACACACACACTATATAATGTACACACACTATATACCGGACAGAGGTGTCAGTCCATACACACACACACTATATAATGTACACACACTATATACCGGACAGAGGTGTCAGTCCATACACACACACACACTATATAATGTACACACAGTATATACCGGACAGAGGTGTCAGTCCATACACACACACACACTATATAATGTACACACAGTATATACCGGACAGAGGTGTCAGTCCATACACACACACACACACTATATAATGTACACACAGTATATACCGGACAGAGGTGTCAGTCCATACACACACACACACACACTATATAATGTACACACAGTATATACCGGACAGAGGTGTCAGTCCATACACACACACACACACTATATAATGTACACACAGTATATACCGGACAGAGGTGTCAGTCCATACACACACACACACACTATATAATGTACACACAGTATATACCGGACAGAGGTGTCAGTCCATACACACACACACACACACTATATAATGTACACACAGTATATACCGGACAGAGGTGTCAGTCCATACACACACACACACTATATAATGTACACACAGTATATACCGGACAGAGGTGTCAGTCCATACACACACACACTATATAATGTACACACAGTATATACCGGACAGAGGTGTCAGTCCATACACACACACACACACTATATAATGTACACACAGTATATACCGGACAGAGGTGTCAGTCCATACACACACACACACTATATAATGTACACACAGTATATACCGGACAGAGGTGTCAGTCCATACACACACACACACTATATAATGTACACACAGTATATACCGGACAGAGGTGTCAGTCCATACACACACACACACTATATAATGTACACACAGTATATACCGGACAGAGGTGTCAGTCCATACACACACACACACACTATATAATGTACACACAGTATATACCGGACAGAGGTGTCAGTCCATACACACACACACACACTATATAATGTACACACAGTATATACCGGACAGAGGTGTCAGTCCATACACACACACACACCTATATAATGTACACACAGTATATACCGGACAGAGGTGTCAGTCCATACACACACACACACTATATAATGTACACACAGTATATACCGGACAGAGGTGTCAGTCCATACACACACACACACACTATATAATGTACACACAGTATATACCGGACAGAGGTGTCAGTCCATACACACACACACACACTATATAATGTACACACAGTATATACCGGACAGAGGTGTCAGTCCATACACACACACACACACTATATAATGTACACACAGTATATACCGGACAGAGGTGTCAGTCCATACACACACACACACACTATATAATGTACACACAGTATATACCGGACAGAGGTGTCAGTCCATACACACACACACACACTATATAATGTACACACAGTATATACCGGACAGAGGTGTCAGTCCATACACACACACACACACTATATAATGTACACACAGTACATACCGGACAGAGGTGTCAGTCCATACACACACACACACACTATATAATGTACACACAGTACATACCGGACAGAGGTGTCAGTCCATACACACACACACACACTATATAATGTACACACAGTATATACCGGACAGAGGTGTCAGTCCATACACACACACACACACTATATAATGTACACACAGTATATACCGGACAGAGGTCAGTCCATACACACACACACACACTAAATATAATGTACACACAGTATATACCGGACAGAGGTGTCAGTCCATAAACACACACACACACACACT